>NC_062544.1:129668734-130968734 GCF_016906955.1 Phacochoerus africanus
GCTTTTTATGTCTTCTTTGTGCATTGCAAATAGCTCATAACATAAATAATGCAAAATTCATGTGTTTTTTAAGTGTCATTGTATGGGAACTCATATATTCAACACTTTGAAACTAGTCCCATTTTAATTGCAGGATTTAAAAAGACCATAGAATATTCTGACATATCTTGTACACTCAGGGCCCAACTGCTTATATGGGAATTCTGACCCTGCCATTGCCTAGCTGCAGGATATTGGGAATGTTTTTTAATTTATTTCCATTTCCTCGTTTTTTTGTTCTTTGTTTTTTTCTTGCTTTTTAGGGCTACACTCGTGGCATATGTAAGTTCCCCGGCTAGGGGTCAAAACTGAGCTGCAGCTGCCACCTTACTCCACAGCCACAGCAATGTAGGATCTGAGCCGTGTCTGCGACCTACACCACAGCTCAGGGCAGTGCCTGATGCCCGAACCACTGAGAGAAGCCAGGGATCAATCCTGCATCTTCATGGATACTAGTCAGATTCATTTCCACCGCTCCACAACAGAAACTCCCCTGTTTCCTTGTCCTTAAAACGAGGATAAAAATAGGTCTTGCTTTACATGGCTATTGTGAAAATTATGTGAAAGAGAGTAAATCTCTTAGTACTTATTTGCTTGAACGTATAGTAAGTGCCTATTGTATATGACCTAGACAGTCTTGATTAGAGGCCTGAAATGTGCTAATAAACAGGCTCCCTTGCACTTCTGCCATTAGCCTTGCCCCCAATAGCTGCTGCCTGCTTGGTCTGGGCTCCAGAATGAACACCCCTGAGCCCAGCCCAAGATGAAAAGCCAAGCCCCAGAAGGCCTCACTCTGAGTCAGAGCTGCCTCTCTGAACTCAGCCAGTATGCAATTGGAGAACTAAGAATAAATATTTGCTCTTAACCTATGAGTCTTAGAGCATTTTGTTTGTCAGAGTGTTAACTAATACATAAGCTGCTATTATTGTTATTGGTATTATTAGTATTAAAGATATCTAAGGTAGTTGATACTGGGTCTGCAAAATTATCTTTCACATTAGTTGTACCTAGACAGTTTGAATTTAATGCCTTAAAAAACTGAGAATTTTCAGTTTCTCTCTTGAACATCTGCCACAAGCATACATATCTTACTGTCATTGACCTTGTCTCTCCTCTAGCTCAAGAACACATAGACTTGAGTCAGCTTGGCTATAACACACTGCCATTGTTCAAGATGATCTGAGAACAAAGACGAGACATACTCTCCTAGTTCATTAGAGTCAGTTGTGTGATAGCTGTTTGACGTTTCTTTTATGACTGTTGTCCTTTGTTATTAGAGCATCATCAAATAGTCCATAAGCCACCCATGCACAAAATCGTTTTTTTGGTCTACACTTCAACCTGCCTGGTGCCAGGGTCAAGATTGTGGTCAAACCTGCAACTTGTGATGCCAAGTACTGGCTTTCTTTTACTGCTTCAGAGATGCCTTTTAATAGCTTCAATTTTCTTATTTGAGAATACACACTTTTCAATAGTTTGGGTCAGTGTCTTATGTCACACTGGTGCTACAGGAAGTGTTCTGGCACATAGATAGCAAGAGTCTGTCACTCCTACTTCAGACAAATACGCAGATTCCAAAACAGTAGCTTTTGAAGCTCTAGGTCTTTGTTGATTTCTCAAATTGTACTTGATGAGAGGATCTGGTAGTGGAGGTGCAGATGCGGTAGGGACAGCTCTTTACCTGAATGAATTTGGACATGTCTGAGCTCATTAACTAGTCTATGCATGAATAAGTGATTGAAGAATCAGTGCACCAAGCCTTCTTTTCCTTTGTTTAGTTACAGTATCCTGTGAAAGGAATTAAGTGATTTTATCATATTTTTTTTAGCCCTTCTGCACAAACAGAAAAACAGTAATAGAGGCTTTCCAAGGGATCGTGTCTGCTTAGAACATTATCAGATGCCCTTGTTTGTGAAACTCTTTGAAATAATGTTGCATTATTTGAATTCATATATCTTTTTAATTCTCTTTAGGGCCACACCTGAAGCATATAGAAGTTCCCAGGCTAGGGTTAGAATCAGAGTTGCAGCTGCTGGCCTGTGCCAAAGCTACAGCAATGCCAGATCCAAGCCACATCCATGACCTACGCTGCAGCTTACAGCAACAATGGATCCTTAACCCACTGAGTGAGGCCAGGGATCGAACCTGCATCCTCATGAATAATAGTCAGGTTTTTAACCTGCTGAGCCACAATGGGAACTCCCATATATCTTATTTTTACCAAATCGAAATATATGAGTTTCTAAAAAGGTTTCTTGTTAGACGATAACCGTGTTCTATGATTTAGTGTTAGTGATGAAGGCCTGAGTATTTGATTGTCTAAATTATAATCTTAATTCTACCATTTGCAGTTTATGTGACTTTGGAAAAGTTACTTAAGATCTCTAGACTTCAGGTTTCTCATCTATAAAATGAGACAATAAGACCTTTCTCATGGGTTTTGTGAAGAGGAAACAGCATAATTCACATACAGACCTTAGAAAAATAACTGGCACTAGTAGATGTTCAAATGCTAGCACTTTCTTAAGAGACTGGACTTGAAGTTCAGATTCCATGGGAGGTAACAGAGTATCTCAAGGCTCCAATGCCTTATTATTATTATTTTTTAATGCTGAAGATAAGACAGCCTATTTTATAGAATCGTTCAATGAGAAAAACCCTTGGAGTTCCCATCGTGGCACAGTGGAAATGAATCTGACTAGGAACCATGAGGTTGTGGGTTCTATCCCTGGCCTTGCTCAGTGGGTTAAGGATCTGGCGTTGCCATGAGCTGTGATGTAGGTCGCAGATGCGGCTTAGATCTGGCATTGCTGTGGCTCTGGCGTAGGCCAGTGGCTACAGCTCTGATTAGACCTCTAGCCTGGGAACCTCCATATGCCGCAGGTGTGACCCTAAAAAGACAAAAGACAAAAGGAAAAAAGAAAAAGAAAATCACTTAGAACAGTGCCTCACATATGTCATACTTAAAAAAATGGTAGCAGTCATACACCAATTAGGGAGTTGGAGTAAAGGGCTAAAAAAGTTTATTACCTTTGTATTAACTGGTTTGAGAGTGTTGCCTTAGTAAACCTCTTTAAGAAGAATGTATTGGAATCAAGCCATTGACAACTTTGTGCTGTCGGTTGCCTATACTGGGATTGTTGGTTTCTGGGTTCTTTTATGCAGTTCAAACTACACTTGGCTTTGGGTTCTCCTTCTCTAAAGGGGCACGTTTGGGGCTGAGCACATGCAGTGGGTCCCACAGTTCATAGCTGGTATCAATATGTTGTGTAGAACATTCTCCTTGAGAGTATTCTTCTGAGTTGTCATCCAGTGGTGGTTGGAATAGCCTCAAAAGTCTCTTCTTCCTGCATTAGAGTCTACAGTTTTGACAATTCTGAAATTCTATTTCTGCACATCCCTTGCTCCACCCAGCCAGGTTCCCTCCTCTCTGATTCTTCAACAATACTTGGAATAAATCTGTCTTTCACTCTAGCCTGTAAAAATCGAGGCCTTTCCACCTTTAAAGGTCTAGCTAGAAACATTTCTTTATTCTCAGTTAATCTGAAATTCTCTCTACCCCCTAAGCTTCCTATCACACACACACACACAAATCTAAGCTCTCTACCATGGCTTGCAAGGCGCTGTCTGTTCTTGTCTCCCTCCCTGATATCATGCTTTAATCAAACCACCCTCTGTCTATTCCTTTAGGACTTCAAGTTCATTTACCACATTATTGCTTTAGTACTTGCTGTTCAGCTCTGCCTGGAAAAATTTCATCCAAAATATATCCTGGCTGGTTTCATTTTCCCCCTTAAACAGGTCTTTCCTGATCCTCCAATTTTTAAAAAAGAAAAACCTACAGGAGTTCCTGTTGTGGCTCAGCAGGTTAAGAACTTGATATAGTGCAGGTTTGATTCCTGTCCTTACTCAGTGGGCTAAGGATCTGGCATTGCCTCAAGCTGTGGCATAGGTTGCAGATGTTGCTTTGATCTGGCGTTGCTATGGCTGTAGCATAGGCCCTAGCTGCAACTCCCAGTCAACCCCTAGCCTGGAAACTTTAATATGCCACAGGTGCAGCTGTAAAAAGAAAAAAAAATCCCACAAAGCAGACCAAAAAAACTCATTCCAGTCACTCTTGCACAATGGTTCTCAACTGGGGAGGAATTTGCCCCCCAAGTGATATTTGGCAGCATCTGAAGATCTTGCTGGTTGTGATAACTGGTCTAGAGAGTAGAGGCCAGGGATGCTACTAAACATTTACAGTACACAGCACAGCCGCCACAACAAAGAAATATCTGAGACAATAGGGCTAAAGTCGCAAAACTGCATCCAGCATATGATATTTTTATTTTCTTCAAGGAATTTGACAGTCTTTGAAGCTATTTCATTCATTCACTCTTTTCTTGATTTGAACTGTCTCCTGAGTTAGGGTGTAAGCCCCATGAGAGCAGGAATCTTAACTGTCTTAACCAGCATTTCATCTCCACTGTCTACTATGGTGCCTAACACTTGGTAGGAACTTTAAAAGTATTAAATTACTAAACTAATCAGTGAACCAATTTCAGAAGAAACTTTTACTATGCATAGTACCAAACCACATTTAGTCATGCATGGTGTGTTTTTGTGTGTGTGTGTGTTGGTTGGTTGTGCATGTCCTTGGATTATATACTTGCTGGCAGGGATATGACCCTACATTGACTGGCATGATGAAAAAACATATGATGGCTGAAATGAACTCATTAGTAGGAAGTACCCAATATAAGCATATTTTGCTTTTCCTGTGTGTCTAAGTATCTCTGTGGCAATCTTCAGTATCATTAGTGGTTTTCTTTCTTTCTTTTTTTTTTTCTTTTTAGGGCCATATGGAAGTTCCCAGGCCAGGGGTCAAATTGGAGCTACAGCTGCTGGCCTAAACTTCACCCACAGCAACTCCAGATCCGAGCTGCATCTGTGACCTATACCATAGCTCACAGGAATACCAGATCCTTAACCCATTGAGTGGGCCCAGGAATTGAACTTGCCCCATGGATACTAGTTGGGTTCATTTCTACTGAGCCACAGAGGGAACTCTGCTTATTTTCTTAACTGTGCTCTGCTGTGGGTGCTTCAGTGGTTCTTAGTATATTTAATTCTGATTTTTATTTTCGTATTTTTTAATTTTTTTTACAACCTTCAATTTCCACTACAGCAAAGCAATACAGCCATACATTCTTTTTTCTTGATACTATCTTCCATCATACTTTTAACTACCTAAAAATTTAACAAAACCCAACATACACTCTCATAATACCTGAGAACCAGTTTTGAACACATTGAAATTCCAGGTTCATCAACTCTTTTTGTGCAGACTTTGAAATACCACCACCACCCTCTGACATATATGCCCTATTTCTGTGCATAGGCAGTGTTTGAAAACCTTGAGAACATGTTCATGATCAGGGATTATTTAACTCTGCACAGTGGCATTGGATTAAAATTCAGAAGTGCACTTGTCTGGTCACTTAAAACCAGGCAGGTGAGAACAAGCTCAATGAAATGCCTTTGATGTTTCTTTGGCATAGTTCTAAGGGCAGAACAGCACACAGTGTAGTGACAAGAATGTATGTGGTATGTTCAGGCACTGTCCTGTTCTCGATAGTCTCAGCAATTCTCTAAAGCAAACTAGAATGTGGAATTGGACTTACCATGGAATTGGGGTGCTATGCACTCCTTTGTTCAAAAGGAAACCAGCAAGGGGTATCCTTGTGATGCTTGCTGAGGACTGACTCCATCATTTCCACACTTCTCCTGGAGTCTATGTATGAAGAAGACTAGATGCATTCAAGGAAACAGGGAGCTATAGGTTTTCTCACTTCCTCTGGAAAGAAGGTACAGGAATTTAAGAAGACCAGGTAGATATTAGGTATATCTGACCAACCTTGCTAATTGTGTTATTTAAAATTTCTATATCCAAAGTAAGTCTTTTTCTGCTTGTACAAAAGGTACATCATCCTTCACTCTGATGGTAAATTTGCCTATTTTTATGCTAGTTTAGAATTGTGTACCTTCCTAGTGAATTAAATTGCTATTATGCGTAGTATTAATCTATTATTTGTTTGAATTATTTTTGTCTTAAAATCTATTTTGTCTATTATTATTATTATTATTGCTTTCTTTTAGTGTTGCACCCAGGGAAAATGGAGATTCCCAGGTTAGGGGTCCTATTGGAGCTACAGCTGCTGGCCTATGCCACAGCCACAGCAATGCAGGATTCGAGCCACATCTGCAAACTGCACCACAGCTCGTGGCAACGCTGGATCCTTAACCCACTGAGTGAGGCCAGGGGTCAAACACTCAACCTCATTGTTCCTAGTTGGATTCACTTCCACTGCACCAAGACAGGAACTCCTATTTTGTCTAGTATTATTATTTCTACACCATTTTATTTTATTATTTACCTGACAGAGCCCTTGTCTTGCAATTCCTCTGTATCTTTAAACTTAGAAGCACCTCCTGGAAATAACAGAGAGCTGCATAATTTTTAAAATTCAGTATGAAAATTTTGTATAACTAGACCAGAGAGTTTGCTAGAGAGTTTAGCCTATATACATTCATATGGTTTCTAATATATATGCATTTATCGTTGTCATCTTATGTGCTGTAGATCTTGCTTTTTTGTCCCTTTAATTTCTTCTCATTTTAAATTGATGCTAGATTTTCCCCTCATTCTACTTTATCACTTTATTAGTTTGGAGGTTCTACGTTGTATGTCTATCATTTTAGTAATTACACAAGCTGTTATAACATGCCTGATTATCTTAATGACACCTGAATTTAATGAATATTTTTATCACACTGCAGCACAAGACCTCATAGCATGTTATTTCAGTCATCTGCTCTCAACTTGAATATTTCCATTATCTACTATTTCAGTTTTAATTCATCCCAAATTAGACAATATTATGATCTTTTATAGTGTTAGTGATTTTTTTATTTACCCACATATCTGCCAGTATCTTTTATCACATTTCTTCTTGTGGCTCAGCCTTTCCATGTGACATAATCTTACTTCTGCTTGAAATAATCCTTTATAGTATCTTTTAGTGAGAGTCAGAGCCTTCAATAAAACACCTACTAAGTTGTAGCTATATGACTTTTACCTTTAGGATAGTACATGTAAGCAAATTCTTGATATTTTTAATGACTAAACTTTAAAACAAATTTCATCATATTTCAAGTTTCTAGATTCTTTAAAGAAAATGGAAAAATCACAGATGGAAGTACTTTAGTAAAACATACACAATTACTCCTGTTACCTTGAACTACATGATATTGTCATATTTGCTGGTTATATTAGGTCAATATCAGGCATTTCAAATTGTCTATCCTAATATTTATAACTATTCATATATAAAGGTATAAATACAGAAAATGAGAACCCAAGATTGATAATAATCTTAAACTAGGTCCCATTGGTTTATTTTTGCTTTTATTTCTGTTGTTTTGGGAGACTGACCTGAGATAACATTTGTAAGACTGATGTCAGAGAATGTTTTGCCTATGTTCTCTTCCAGAAGTTTGATGGTGTCTTGGTATATATATACAATGGAATACTGCACAGCCATAAAAAAACAAAATAATGCCATTTGCAGTAACATGGATGGAACTAGAGACTCTCATACTGAGTGAACTAAGTCAGAAAGAGAAAAGACAAATACCATATGACATCACTTATATCTGGAATCTAATATATGGCACAAATGAACCTTTCTACAGAAAAGAAAATCATGGACTTGGAGAACAGACTTGTGGTTGCTAAGGGGGAGGGGGAGGGAGTGGGATGGATGGAGTGTTTGGGGTTAACAGATGCAAACTATTGCCTTTGGAATGGATTAACAATGAGATCCTGCTGTGTAGCACTGGGAACTATGTCTGGTCACTTATGATGGAACATAATCTGAGAAAAAAGAATGTATACACATATGTTTAACTGGGTCACCATGCTGTACCGTAGAAAATTGACGGAACACTGTAAACCAGCTATAATGGAAAAAGATAAAAATAAAAATAATAAAATGTCACCCTGTAAAAAACCTTTAATTCTAAATGTTTTAATTGATCAGAATTGCCTTCTTAATGATGGACACTAATAAGAAAATATAAATTTGAATTTAAAATTAATGTACATTAATAAGATATCACTTTGGTTTGCTTTACATATTAGTTTCAGCAAAATATTTCATTTGAGAACAAAATTCCTTTAACTAAACTCAACCAAAGGATGTATTTTGTCCTTGGATAAATAATTCTTTACCTGGTCTTTATTGTTTGATATAGAACCTTAAGCTATATTAATGTCTGTTTTTCAAATCAGGAGTATGTATTCTCTGCTTTACCTTGACTAATAGACATAAAAGTTAAAAAAAAAAAAAAACTTCTACAAAAGTGTGAGTTAATCCAGACTCTTCTCTCATGCTTTGTCTGACATTTCTCTCAACAAAAGTGAAGGCTAATTACAATTTATATCTTTACCTGTATGCTTTTCCTAAAATTCTTCATCTACTTTCTAAAATACAATCATGTACTTTTACTTAGAAGAGGAATTGATGATTGTGATAAACCTGTCCAGAATAAACGAAGTGTTAGCAATCCAGCTGACAATAATTAATTAATTAAACCATTTCTTATTAAAATTTCCTGCTCCTTAGTAAAATATAATGTCCATCTTGTTTACCTGTTTCATTGGCACAGAATGTTGATATAGTGACTTATTATAGTGATAATATAGTCAAAATGACTTTTCCCTTGCCTATAATACGCCTCCATTTCATTCAACTCCTGGAAATATAAATCACTATTCCTGTTATGTTCTTTATGCTTACTTCATTTGTCTCCTGACATATTTTTAGAACTAAAGATCTAATTTGGTTAATAAATAAAATAAATAATAACAACTATAAGCAAATTCAGTAATTATGTAACTGCTTGACTATTCTACTTTTAACAATTTTTATAATTTAATGACTTAAGGTCTTTTAGCATTGTTTTCATATGGAAGAATTATTTAATATAAATTTTAGTTTAAAAAGGAACAAGAATGCTGACATCATTACCACCCTCATTACCAAAAATTAGTCATCGCCATTTTCTCAAGAACAATCATTGTGGCCATTCTTTATATCGCATTCCCTGCAAATTCACTTAAATTATTTCATCTCATCCTCAAATCAGTGCCAAGAAGTACATAGAATATGTAATATCCCCCAATATAGAGATGAGAAAAATGAGCTCTCTGTAGTTCAAATGACTTAATCAAGCCAAGACTTGATTCTAGACCCTCTGACTCTGTCTAGTATTCTTTCTCCTTCCTCTTGTAATCTCAGTACTTGTTTTGAACTCTATCATCTGTAACCATCAGTGATTTATTTAAATCTTTTTTTTTTTTTTTTAGGGCCGCAGGTGTGGCATGTGGAAGTTCCTAGGTTAGGTGTTGAGTCAGAGCTACAGCCATTGGCCTACACCACAGCCACAACAATGCAGGATATAACCCACATCTGCAACCTGCACTACAGCTCAGGGCAATACTGGATCCTTAGCCCACTGAGTGAGTCCAGGGATTGAACCAGCATCCTCACAGATACTAGTCGGGTTCGTTTCCACTGAGCCACAACAGGAACTTCCACTGGCAGTGATTTCTGTGTAAACTTGAGAGACCTTATTAAGACAATTCTGGAATCCCAATATTGAATTAAATGTACGATTTTTGTAATTAACCTATTGTTATACCTTAGACATAAGCCACAATTTAGACAGACCTAAACCTGTATTGTCCAACTGTATTATCTCTAGTTTTATTTAATTGCTGAGCGCTTAAAATGTTGATTGTCTGAATTAAGATATGCTGTATCAAAAACACACTGGGCTTCACATATTTAGGACAAGAAAAAAAACATAACTCATGAGTAATTTTTAATACTACGTATTGTAATTAAACTCTTAAATGTAAGGTGTTTAACATATTAAGATTAATTTCACTTGTTTTTAAAAATGCTTTTAATGTGGCTACAAGAAAATGTAAAATAATACACATGGCTCTTATGTATATTTTGCACTGTATTTTTATTAGACAAAACTGCTCAAGTGTTGTCACTTTTCTTGGGCATAGTTTCCTGATTTTCATTCTTTACCTAACTTGATTTCACTTTTTTTTTGTCTTTTTTGCTATTTCTTTGGGCCGCTTCCGCGGCATATGGAGGTTCCCAGGCTAGGGGTCTAATCGGAGCTGTAGCCACCGGCCTACGCCAGAGCCACAGCAACGCGGGGTCCGAGCCACGTCTGCAACCTACACCACAGCTCACTGCAACGCCAGATTGTTAACCCACTGAGCAAGGGCAGGGACCGAACCCGCAACCTCATGGTTCCTAGTCGGATTCGTTAACCACTGCGCCACGACGGGAACTCCTGATTTCACCTTTAAAGTAATTGAATCTTTTATGCTAGTACTTAAGCCTCATGTTAACATAGTCATCTATTATTTCCTATATTTGCCAATCTACACATTTATGAAGACCCTGCTATGCTACTTAAAAATTTATTAAGGAGTTCCCATTGTGGCTCAGCAGATAAAGACCAGATGTTTTATCTGTGAGGTTGTGGGTTTGATTCCTGGCTTTGCTCATTGGGTTAAAGATCCAGTGTTGCTGCAAGATGTGGTGTAGCCTTGAGCTGCAGCTCCGATTAGACCCCTAGCCTGGGAACTTCCATGTATGACAGATGCAGCTGTAAAAAGAAAAAAATTATTAAAACCATCCTAGATATTGAAATGATTTTTCTAATGAGAATTTCATATGCATCCTAAAAGTCCAGTTTTTTTTTTAAGTATAAAGGTAGAGAGGGTTAGATCACAAATCAATTTTATCCTGCAAGATTAGAACTTAATGATAAAGGAGAATGATAAAAAATTAATAATGCAAAATTTTACTAAATAAATACATTGGGGAAAGTTCTGCCTGAATTAAAAAATACAGATATTTATATATACCTTTTCTGTGTCTCTCTCTATATATACATGTATATTTATGTTAGTTTTATATCAACTATTTACAAATATACATTATTTTTAATGATTTTTTATTTTTTCCATTATAGCTAGTTTACAATGTTCTGTCAATTTTCTACTGTACAACACAGTAATCCAGTCACACACACATACACATATATATATACATTCCTTTTTTTCCCCGTTTTGTTTTTTATTACTCAATGAATTTATTACATTTGTAGTTGTACAATGATCATCACAATTCAATTTTATAGGATTTCCATCCCACAACCCCAACACATCCCCCCACCACCGAAACTGTCTCCTTTGGAGACCATAAGTTTTTCAATGTCTGTGAGTCAGTATCTGTTCTGCAAAGAAGTTTGGTCTGTCCTTTTTTCAGATTCCACATGTCTGTGAAAGCATTTGATGTTGGTGTCTCATTGTATGGCTGACTTAGCATGATAATTTCTAGGTCCATCCATGTTGCTAAAAATGCCAGTATTTTGTTCATTTTAATGGCTGAGTAATATTCCATTGTGTATATGTACCACATTTTCTGGATCCACTCCTCTGTTGATGGACATTTAGGTTGTTTCCATGTTTTGGCTATTGTAAATAGTGCTGCAATGAACATCAGAGTACATGTGTATTTGCGAGTGGTGGTTTTCTCTGGATAGATGCCCAGGAGTGGGACTGCTGGATCAAATGGTAGTTCTATGTGTAGTTTTCTGAGGAATCTCCTTACTGTTTTCCACAGTGGTTGCACCAATTTACAATCCCACCAATGGTGTGACAGAGTTCCTTTTTCTCCACACCCTCTCTAGCACTTATTGTTTGTAGACTTTTGGATGATGGCCATTCAGGCTGGTGTAAGGTGGTATCTCATCATGTTTTTGATGTGCATCTCTCTAATAATGAGTGATGTTGAACACTTTTTCATGTGTGTTTTGGCCATATGTGTGTCTTCTTTGGAGAACTGACTGTTTAGATCTTCTGCCCATTTTTGGATGGGGTTGTTTGTTTTTTTGGTATGGAGATGCAGAAGGTGTTTGTAAATTTTACAGATGAATCCCTTGTCAGTTGATTCACTTGCAAAGATTTTCTCCCATTGTGTGGGTTGTCTTTTTTTTTTTTTAGGGTTTCCTTTGCTGTGCAGAAACTTTGAAGTTTGATTAGATCCCATTTGTTTATTTTTGGTTTTACTGACATTACTCTAAGAGGTGGATCTGAGAAGATGTTGCTGTCATTTATGTCAGAGAGTGTTTGGCCTATGTTTTCCTCTAAGAGTTTGATAGTGTCTGGTCTTATATCTAGGTCTTGAATCCATTTTGAGTTTATTTTTGTGCATGGTGTTAGGGAGTGTTATAATTTCATTCTTTTCCATGTGGCTGTCCAGTTTTCTCAGCACCACTTATTGAACAAGCTGTCCTTTCTCCATTGTATATCCTTGCCTCCTTTGTCATAGATGAGTTGGCTGTAGGTGTGTGAGTTGAATTCTGGGCTTTCTATCCTGTTTCACTGATCTATATTTCTGTCTTTGTGCCAGTACCATATGGTTTTGATGACTGTTGCTTTGTAGTATAACTTTAAGTCTGGGAGCCTGTTTCCTCCAGCTCCATTTTTCTTTTTCAGGATGTCTTTGGCTATTCTGGGTCTTTTGTGCTTCCAAACAAACTTTAAAATATTTTGTTTGAGTTCTGCGAAAAATGTCCTTGGTAATTTGATAGGGATTGCATTGAATCTGTAGATTGCCTTGGGTAGTATAGTCATTTTGATAATATTAACTCTTCCAACCCAAGAGCATGGTATATCTTTCCATCTATTTGTGTCATCTTTGATTTCTTTCATCAGTGTCTTATAGTTTTCAGAGTACAGGTCTTTTGTCTCTTTGGGTAGGTTTACTCCTAGGTATTTTATTCCTTTGGTGTGATGGTAAACAGGATTGCTTCTATAATTTCTCTTTCTGATCTTTCATTGTTTGTGTATAGAAATGCCATCAATTTCTGTGTATTAATTTTGTATCCTGCAACTTTGCCAAATTCATGGATGAGCTCTAACTGTTTTCTGGTAGTCTTTAGGATTCTCTAGGTATAGTATCATGTCATCTGCAAATAGTGATAGTTTTACTTCTTCCTTTCCAATTTGGATTCCTTTTATCTCTTTTTCTTCTCTGATTGCCATGGCTAGGACTTCCAAAACCTTGTTGGAGAGTAGCAGCAAGAGCAGACATCCTTGTCTTGTTCCTGATCTCAGTGGGAATTCTTTCAGCTTTTCACCATTGAGAATGATGTTCGCTCTGGGTTTGTCACATATGGCCTTTATCATGTTGAGGTAGGTTCCCTCTATGCCCACTTTCTGAAGGTTTTTTTTTTTATCAGAAATGTGTGTTGGATTTTGTCAAAGGCTTTTTCTGTGTCTATTGAGAGTATTTTATGTTTTTATTCATCAGTTTTTTAATGTGGTATATTATGCTGATAGATTTGTAGATATTGAAGAACACTTACATCCCTGGGATAAATCCCACTTGATCATGATGTACAATCCTTTGAATGTATTGTTGGATGCAGATTGCTAGTATTTGGTTGAAGATTTTTGCATCGATGTTCATCAGTGAAACTGGCATGTAGTTTTCTTTTTTTTGTGGTATCTTTGTCTGGTTTTGGTATCAGGGTGATGGTGGCCTCATAGAATGAGTTTGGGAATATCCCTTCCTCTGCAATTTTTTGAAATAGTTTCAGAAGGAGAGGTGTTATCTCTTCTCTAAATGTTTGATAGATTTTGCTTGTGAAGCCATCTGGTCCTGGACTTTTGTTTGTTGGAAGGTTTTTAATTGCAGTTTAAATTTCAGTTCTTATGATTGGTCCATTCATCTTTTCTATTTCATCTTGGTTTAGTCTTGGAAGATTCTTTCTAAGAATTTGTCCATTTATTCTAGGCTTTCCATTTCATTGGCGTATAGTTGAATGTAGTAGTCTCTTATGATCCTTTGTATTTCTGTGATGTCTATTGTTATGTCTCCTTTTTCATTTCTAATTTTATTGAGTTGAGTCCTCTCTCTTTTTTTCTTGATAAGTCTGGCTAGGGGTTTATCAATTTTGTGGATCTGTTCAAAAAACCAGCTTTTGGTTTTATTGATTTTTTCTATGGTTTTCTTCATTTCTATTTCTTTGATTTCAGTTCTGATCTTTATGATTTCTCTCTGTCTACTAAGTTTACATCTTGTCTGTTCTTCGCTCTCGAGCTACTTTAGATGTCAAGTTAGCTTGTTTATTTGAGCTTTTTCTTGTTTCCTGAGGTGGGCTTGTGTTGCTATAAACTTTCCTCTTAGAATGGCTTTTGCTGCATCCCATAGGTTTTGGAGTGTCGTATCTTTGTTGTCATTTGCTTCTAGGTATTTTTTAAGGTCCTCTTTGATTTCTTCAGTGATCCATTGTTTGTCTAGCAGCATGTTGTTTAGTCTCCACATGTTTTTGTTTTTTGCAGTTTTTTTCTTGTGATTTCCAGTCATATAGCACTGTGGTCAGAAAAGATGCTTGATATAATTTCAATTTTCTTAAAGTTAGTGAGGTTGGATTTGTAGCCCAGGATGTGATCAATCTTAGAGAATGTTCCATGTGCACTTGAGAAAAATGTGTATTCTATTGCTTTTGGATGGAATGTCCTATAATTAGCTATTAAGTCCATCTGGTTTAATGCATCATTCAGGGCCTGTGTTTCCTTATTGATTTTCTGCTGAATGATCTGTCCATTGCTGTAAGTGGGGTGTTAAAGTCCTCCACTATGATTGTGTTATTGTCATTTTGTCCTTTTAAGGTTGTTAGCAGTTGCCGTATATATTGTGGTGAACTTATGTTGGGTGCGTAGATATTTAAAATTGTTCTATCTTCTTCTTGGATTGATCCTTTGATCATTATGTAATGACCTTCTTTGTCCCTTAAAATATTCTTCATTTTAAAGTCTATTTTGTTCGATGTGAGTATTGATACTCCAGCTTTCTTTTGATCCCCGTTTGTGTGAAATATTTTCTTCCATCCTCTCACTTTCAATATGTATGTGTCCCTAGAAGTGAAGTGGGTCTCTTGAAGACAGCATATATATGGGTCTTGTTTTTGTATCCATTCAGCCAGTCTATGTCTTTTGGTTGGGGCATTTAGTCCATCCACATTTAAGGTAATTATTGATATGTATGTTCTTATTGCCATTTTATTAATTGCTTTGGATTTGTTTTTGTTGCTCTTTTTTCTTCCCTCCTTCTCTTATTCTCTCCTCTTTTGGTTTGATGACTATCTTTAGTGTTATATTTGAGTTGATTTTTCTTATTTGTTTGTGCATCAATTGTAGATTTTTGGTTTGCAGTTATTCTGATGTTTTGATATGAGTCTATATGTATATGAGATTGTTTTAAGTTATTGGTCTCTTAATTGCAAGTTCATCTCCAGTATCCAGCATTTGTACCCACCTCCTCTCAGGATTTCTGATTTTGGTGGCATAATTTTGCATGGATTATTTCATATCTTAACTGTATATATACCTTCACTGGTGAGCCTTGTTATTTGTGGTATTTTTGTTTCCTGTTGCTGCCTTTCCTTTTCTGCCTAGAAAAGTTCCTTTAGTATTTGTTGTAAGGCTGGTTTAGTGTTGCTCAATTCTCTTAGCTTTTACTTATCTGTGAAGGTTTTGATTTCTCCTTCAAATCTGAATGAGAGCCTTGCTGGGTAAAGTAATCTTGGTTGGAGGTTTTTTTCCCTTTCATCACGTTAAGTATATCATCCCACTCTCTTCTGGCCTACAGAGTTTCTGCTGAAAAATCTGCTGATAACCTTATGTTATTTGTTTCTTTTCCCTAGCTGCTTTCAAGATTTTCTCTTTGTCTTTAATTTTGGTCCGTTTGATTAATATGTGTCTCGGGGTGTTCCTCCTTGGGTTTATTTTATAAATAAAATACTCATTGTGCTTCCTGGATTTGAGTGAGTGGTTCCTTTCCCATGTTAGGGAAGGTTTCGGCTATTATATCTTGGAATATTTTTTTCTGTCCCCTTCTCTCTCTCTCTCCTCCTTCTGGCACCCCTATAACACAGATGTTGGTGTGTTTCACATTGTCCCAGAGTTCTCTCAGACTTTCTTCATTTGTTTTCAATCTTCTCTCTCTTTTCTGTTCCACATCCTTAATTTCTACTAATCTGTCCTCCACCTTGCTTATTCATTCTTCCACCTCCTTTATTCTGCTGTTAGCTTCTTCTAGTGAGTTTTTTATTTCAGTTATTGTATTTTACAACTATTCTGTTTAAGTTTTATATCTTATATCTCTTTGCTCAGTGTTTCCTATAAGTTATCCATCTGTGCCTCCAGTTTATTTCCAATGTCTTGCATCATCTTCAGCATCAACAGTCTAAAGTCTTTTTCCTGTAGGCTGAGAATCTCCTCCTCGCTTAGCTGATTTTCAGGGGTTTTTCCTTTCTTCCTTATCTGAGTTATAGTTCTCTGTCTTTTCATTTTTATAGGTTTTTGGTGTGCTGACCTTTTTAAAGGTAATAGAGTTGTAGCCTCTCTTACTTCTGGCGTCTGCCCTCCTTGTGGCTGAATTTAGTACAGGGGCTTGCTGTAGGCTTCCTGATGGGAGGGACTGATGCCTGCCCACTGGTAGTAGAGCTGATTCTTATCCTTCTGGTGGGTGGGGCTTAGTCTCTGTATGGGATTAGAGGCAGCTGTGTGCCTGGTGGGTCTTTGGGCAGCCTGTTTACTGAGGGGTGGGGCTGTGATCCTACCTAGTTTGTTGTTTGCCCTGGGGCTTCTTAGCACTGACTAATGGGTGGGGCCAGATTTCCCAAAATGGCCACCTCTAGAGAAAGGCATGCTGGTGAATATTCCCCAGAGCTTTGCTTCCAATGTCCGTCCCTCACAACAAGCCACATTCACTCCTGTTTTCCCAGGATGTCCTCCAAGAACTGCAGTCAGGTTTGATCCAGATTCCCATGAAGACTTTGCTTTGCCCTGGGACCCAGTGAACATGAAAGTCTATGTGGACCTTTTAAGAATGGGGTCTCCATTTCCCCCAGTCCCATGGAGCTCCTGTGCACAAGCCCCACTGGCCTTCAATTCCAGATGCTCCAGGGACTCTTTCTCCCAGTGCCAGATCCCCACACCTGGGAGTTTGATGTGGGGCTCAGAACTCTCACTCCTGTAGGTGAATCTCTATGAACTAGTTAGTTTCCAGTCTGTGGGGCTTCCCACCTGGGAGGTATGGGGTTGTTTATATTGTGCAATCACCCCTCCTACCTCTTAATGTGTCCTCCTCTTTGTTTTCTGGAATAGGATATATTTTTTAAGGTTTCCAGTCCATTTGGTTGAAGATTACTCAGCCTTTATTTGTGAATTTTGTTGTTTTTAGGAGAGAAGTTGAGCTCCAGTACTTCTATTCCACCATCTTAATCCCATTTCCTATATATACATTCTTTATTCTCACATTATCATGCTTTATCATAAGTGACTAGATATAGTTCCCAGTGCTATACAATAGGATCTCATTGCTAATCCATTCCAAAGGCAATAGTTTGCATCTATTAACCCCAGATTCCCAGTCCATCCCACTCCCTCCCCCTCTGCCAGATATAATATGATATGTAGTATATATTGGGGTGTTATTTTAGGGAGATTATATATACTCTTTAAATGCACACATACTACTTTTCCAATGTGTGTGTGTGTGTGTGTGTGTGTGTATATATATATATATATGAGCTTTTTAAGGATCTAATGAGTTAGTATGCATTCAACAGAACAGTGATAGTCATAGCAATATATATTAGCTCATATATATATATGAGCTTTTTAAGGATCTAATGAGTTAGTATGCATTCAACAGAACAGTGATAGTCATAGCAATATATATTAGCTTTTCTTTTATTATAAATTTTTCTTGAAGAAAACTCACAGATTATTATATTCCTAGATGATCTATGGTACAGTAGGACTTCATATCTTATATGGGAGTGATTATTAATAAAAGACAGTTACAGAAGCATCTAACATTTTTGTCTTTCTATATCCTTTTACCTAATTACCCTTTCAGTTTTACAACTGTGCTCTTTATGCTTATATTATCCTTAGAATTTCACTACTAAAGGGAAAATGATAGATTATTATCTAGTCAAACTTCGTTACTTAACAGATGAAGAAGGGGCAACACCCCCAAATTTAAATCATTCTAGCACTCAGTTATTTAAGAGAAGCAAAAATAACAGTGGCATTTTATTGAGCAATTGCTATAGGCTGGGGCTGTGTGAAAGCTTTGAAGACAAGATCTCATTTAAGCAACTAAATAGGCAATTAAAATAAATACTGTAACTTCTCCTTTATACTCGGGAGAAGATGGGAACTGGAAGAGATGGGTTTAGTTGTTCGAGCTCACAGGGCAGTTAGGCAGAGAACCAGTTTAAACTCTAGTTTGCTTCCTGAACTTGTGGCTTGACTTTGTGTTTTGTTGCTTTACTTGTTCCTGTCTTCCCTGTGATCAGCTTTACCCATCCCTCTCTTCCCATCTCTTCAGTCATCAAATCTTAATAGCCACTGGTCCTGCTTTAAATTATTGTTGTTTTCATTTAGATAACTTACCACTTTATTCTACTCCATTATCACTCTAGAACTTTTAGCCACCAGATTTATCTGAGATAAGATGCGTTTGGTCATCTGTCCTCATACTTTTGACTGACCCATAATCTTGCAACAATACTATTGGATCCTTTTTGCATGATTAATGTGTCATCACTGACATTGTCCATTCCATCTTCTCATATAATTCCTACTATTCATAGAGTTACCTGGACTTATCCTAGTTTCCCATTTTTCATTTTTCCACGTGTATGGTTGCTTACAGAATGTCTGGATATATACATCTGGGTATGTAGACAGATGTGCACAGTATCTGAATGTGCATATAGACACACACCTATAATTCTGTATAATTTATAGACATAAATAATTGGCAAGAACACACTCATGTAAGAGAAGAATTGTATCTAAGGCTTATGCTATGTATTCAGAAAGTTTGTAATATGAATTATATGGAAGCAGTTATGATGAAATATGTAGATCGTTTTCTCAGAAGACACTGGTTGACAGAGGACTATTCTCTCTGTATAGAAACAAAACTATGGTCTCTGGGACCCACAAAAGTCCTACTAACAAAATGTACATCTTATCAAAAGATCCTGGGAATATTTAATCACTAAGGAGTCAGATTATAGAAGAACTGCAGTCTTGCATTAAAATGAATCACTACTGGTAAATTAATGTTAGACACTTGATGTTATTTTACCTTGTATTTTATGACTTAATATAAACCATGGTGTGAAATAAGTAAGACTGTAAGTGCTATATTCACATTCAACAAATGGTAATTTTTATTGAAGTTTAATAAATAATTTAATACATCTCTCACCAGAATCCCATGGAATTCCAAATAAATCAGTTGATTTTCAGTTTAGCTGTTTAGTGCTCGTAATGAATCCTTAATGTCTAACAGCATCTACTGTTTACATTTGCCTGCGGTCTCTAAAACATTATGAGATGAAATGATTTTTCTGGTCCTTGGTGTATGGCTGTCATAGAATTAAAGTGTTTCATGAATTTCATATTTGAGTGAATGACTTCCATTCTTTAGTCTCTTGTGGGAAAGGAAAAATAGGTGGAGCTGCATTTAATGGTATGCTGTCTTGTCTAGATTGAATTTGTTATGAATTGCATGGTTCTCAATTGTACTCTCATGTGTCCTTAAAACAAACCAAAAATTCTATGGGACACATTTTGTTCTTTGCTGAACAGTGAGAGTGTATAAATGATGATTTAAGGGCTTTGAAACTGAAGTTGGTATAAGGCTACAAACAGCATGTTAATTTTCTTTAGAAATATAAAAGAGCTTGTTTTGAATATCTTTAAAAGTTTAATAAGAGTTCTTTTCAAGGCACTATACAAAAGCAGCCCCACAAAAAAATAAATATGTACCCATTAGCCTTTGCTGAAATGTACCCAGATTTCCAATTATAAAATTCTTGTAAAGCCAATGATTTCCTCCTTTTAGACTCACTTAAAACAAGTGGTAAGAATTATATTGTTATTTAAGTAGGGAACATTCATATATAAAGAACAGATTTCCATCTAAACTTAGGGGATGGTAGAACTGAAACTGATTCTATTTGAACACTTTGGACAGTTCATCAGGAGGAATCAAAACAGCACAAAGAAGTGAATGAGCTGACTAGGCTCTGGGGACCAGTTGGTCACTCATCTTTTCTCTGAGCTCTGATAACTGATTTCATTCAGCACATATTCTCCACTGAGATGACCACACTTAGTTCCAGGCACTGTGGATACAATGCTGGACACATGAGGCAATGTTCTGACTTAACCTGATTGCATTTACTATTAGAGTGAAAGACACAACTCATAAACAAATTGATACGTCATGTAATGTTAGGTGGTTACTTGTAAGTGCTACGAGGAAAATTAAAGCAAGGTCAGGGCCAAAATGATAGGAGTGTGACCTAATTGCCCAGGGTTAACTCACCTCACAAAGAATTTTACTATGATTTTAATTTGCTTAAGAATTTAAAGCACTTATGGAAACACACAAGGTACAGAGTAATGATAGAAATATTCACGGGAGTTAGATATAAGGCCAGGAAAGCAATTACATGCTAAGGTTAAGTTAAGTCACAGAAATAGAGATCTTACAGCCTGGTATAGTTGCTGCATGTCAGCCATGAACTTGGTTGGTACTGAGGAACATTCATACATTTTGTTAAGATTGGCCATCTTCAAAACATGAATAGCATCAAGGGGTTCAGGAGAAGAACCAGAGACCCAGGAAATTTTTCTGGTATGAATCAGATATTGGGTCATAGAGTAGATGATTCTTTGATACCTCTTGATGAAGGCCAGATGTTCATCACTGAAAACCTAGTCATCAATAGTAATTAAGATTAAATTGTCTCAGCATTAATTGTTCATTTTATCCTGGACTTATTGTATTTTGTGTTTGTTTAGTGTGTGTGTGTGTGTCTGTGTGTCTGCATGTTATTATGTGTGTGTCTGTGTGTGTGTGTGCTGTCCAGAAATGTCTCAGACCCTTTTGAGAATTTAATGAAAGCTGTGGACACTGTATCCAGATTATATCCACCCCCAATTGGGCATTCAGTATCAGAGTGTCACAGAGTTTCCAAAGACCAAGCAAAAATCCCTAGATATCCATTTTCCCCTTACTATAATATCATGAGGAGTCCCCAGGTGGTGCAGTTGATTAAGGACCATATGTTGTCACTGCTATGGCTCAGGTTGCTGCTGTGCTGTGGGTTCAATCCCTGGCCCTGGAATTTCTGCATACCATGGGTACAGCCAAAAAAAAATAATATCATGAAAAAGAGAGAAATATACTCACTGTTGTATGCTCTTTAAAAAAATCACATGTGAATTTTCTTTGGCTAGTTATTAATAGAACCATATGCTTAGAAAATTAAGACCTTCTGAGAAAAATTAAGGAAACAGGCAAGACACTGGCACCTCTGACCATATGTTAACATGTTGAACAAGTCAACTTTCATATTGCACCTTAAGTCCATGGCCATTTATGTATACAATGTTTAGATGTCTCCTTTTTTTCTCTTTTATTAACTTTTATACTTTTAAGCAACATGGAAAGAATTTCTGTGATGGTGTGTATATTTAAGTGTCAGTATGATTTCATCTCCTAGGAAATCGAATTAACTAGGTAACTAATAGAGTAGAATTGAATGCAATTTAACAAAATCCCTCTAGTTGAGCCAAAATTGCAGCTCAAATCACAAAAAGATCTATCATGAACAGTGAAGAAAATAATAACAATCTGGGTGGATAAATGTGTTAATTGCCAAGCATTGCATTTTAACAGTTTGATTTGGCATCATTAAGAGGATTTCAAATTACTGTATCACCTACTGGGACTCATTCAATCATGCCCACAACATTCACCCACCTGACCTGCTTAAATAAATTAAATGAATCAGAATAAAAATGCTCATTGTGACATGATATAACTTTACCCATTATTTTTCAGCAGTTCCTTTTCCATTCTCTCTCGTTTCTCCATTTTGTTTCCCATGGTATTCAAAACCTGTATTGGACGCCAAGAAAGCAGAAGGTGGAGGAGTCGCTAGTTACCATGAAAGAGAAGTCATGTCTCTGCGTGGGGCACCCACGTCTTTGACACTCAAGTGGTGGTATTGAGTTAAAGAACTGTAAGAGCCTGCTTCTGTTTTTGAGACCCACAATGGTAACACCCAGCAGGAGAGAAAAACACTTTTTAAAAAGAACACAGTTCCCTTTAGTGTGAATTTCTCTTCAGGTACACTTGCATAAGCACTTGTTTTATATGAGTGGATCTTTTGATATACACTAGGTATGTTTCTTGACAATGTTCAGTAGCCATGAGACAGTTCTGACTTGAGTCCTGTTTTCCGGGAGAATTTGACTAGATGTTTAGAAAACTTTTTGTGACTTGCT
Source organism: Phacochoerus africanus (assembly GCF_016906955.1). Classification (NCBI taxonomy): domain Eukaryota; kingdom Metazoa; phylum Chordata; class Mammalia; order Artiodactyla; family Suidae; genus Phacochoerus; species Phacochoerus africanus. Next base: position 129,691,311 of record NC_062544.1, read on the forward strand.
ACTGGGCTGATCATTGCTTAAGAGAATCAGAAACCATAATTAAATAAATATATCCTTATAGCTGCTGGCTTGGGAATATTCTCTAGGGTTGTCTACGCGTGAAGCTGTTTGCAGCAGATCTGTGCCTGAGATTAACATGTTTTCCATGATGACTTGTGATTTGGGCATGTTTTGGAATCATGGTTAGTGTTTTGTTCCCTTGGTATATTTAAATACTGTGATTTAATCTCCCTGATCATGAATTTGCTCATCATAAAATGGAATAAAAATAGTTCCTGTGGCATAAAGTTGTAGTCAGGATGAAATGAATCAATGTTTGGAAGACACATGGGCACATAAGCAGCATCCCATAGGACTGGTAGTCATGATACGAGGATAATGGCTTTTCTCTCTTGACTGCCAAAATCGGAGATCTGTCTTTATACTCCAATTCATGTCTAGCTTCTCTGAAGGACGGCATCCTATCTTATTTGCGTGTCCAACTTTGTATACGTACTAAATATATACACATATACACACACACACACACACACACAGACACACACACACACACATATATATATATATATGTATGTATAGTCTACCTGTAATTACAGCTGCAGATTTGGTGGGTGGTTCCTATAATGCTGCCCATCCTTCCTCTGATGCCCCCAGGATTTCTCTCTTCTCTGCCTCAAGACTTTCCTAAAACCATGAACTGTTTTTATTATGCAGGGATGATAACACCCATGGCACATTTCAAATACTGGAGGATAAGAGGTTATGTTTACATGTCCTAGACTGTCTGGTTTTTAGTGGGAGCGTTTTGAAACACGTTTTACACTGCTCTTGATGGTCCCCACAGGAATGAGTCTAGTTGCTTATAACTATCACCAGCTCAATTATACAGCTTAATAGGCTTTTTAAAACAATCACTAGTTCAATAATAGAGCTTTTTCTCTTTTCATCCTTCCTGCTTCCCAGAATCATCTCTAGAATAAATTCTCAAGACTTTGTCTCAGGTCCTTTTGTGGAAGAATTCAACTTTAGATGTAAAACATAGCCTGTATTTGCACTTGGACCATCACAACTGTATTCTCCAAAATTAGTGGGAATTCATGCAGGTATTTTTTGTGTGACGTAGTAGCAAGGAGACAAACTGATAGAAAACTAATTTTATTTATATAGAAAACCTATGGAATTCCTGTTGTGGCTTAGCAGGATAAGAACCCAAAGCAGTGTCCTTGAGGATGTGGGTTTGATCCTTGGCCTTACTCAGTGGGTTAAGGATCCATCCTTGCCTCAAGCTGCAGCATAGGTCAGGGATGTGGCTCAGATCTAGCATTGCTGTGGCTGTGGCTTAGGCCTGCTGCTGCCATTCCAATTGGATACCTTGTCCAGGAACTTCCATATGCTGCAGGGGCAGCCATAAGAAGAAAAGAAAAAGACCACCCATAAACCTATGTACCTTTTCTTGGCATTTTTATGGGCATCCATGTATTAAATGAATGATAAGTAGATAAATACTTATATACCATAAATATCTTAACTTCTTTATTCTATTAATCTCTCCATAAAGGAAACAATCCTATTTATAGTGTTAATTATGTCATCATTTGCCTATTTTCCAGATTTGGGTTTGGGGGCAGTTCTTATGATTTATAGCCAATGAGTAATTTCACTTAAAATCTGGAAATGAATGGAGTCTATGGGGAGATATACATTGGAGGGGAGGAAAATAAAATAAATTTCCATTCTGTGGCCATGTTGATTGACCAGTCAGCCCAGATGTGACTTCCACTATTCACTATTTGGCCAATGGAACTGACCAAAATACAGAATATCTTGATTTAGGCCTAGACAGCACCAATCTCAGTTGGTTAAGCCACCTTTGCAAAAACCAGTTTGGTTGCCCTGTAGGCACTTTTACAATATCCCATATCTGTCTTTCTTACTGTCAGTCTACTTTTGGTTATTATGAATGCTTTACTTAACTTTTTTCTTTTAGGGGCATGCATAAGATTAGTAGTTATTTTTTTAGAGAAGAAATTGATTAAGGACTCATGCTACCCGATCCTTCCCTTATAGAAAAGTATCATGCAACGATAACCCCTCAAAGGATGAATCTTTATCTATTGAGGCTTTCATCATGTAAATTAGTAGCTTTTAGATTGTAACTGTGCTGGAAGACATGTTGGTTTGGGCTGCCCAGTGATGATAATGTTTTTAATTTGAATTCCTTGTCAATTTAAAGATCAAGGTGGTATAAACAAATATGAATATTTTGAGTTTACTTAAATAATTTTGTGAAATACTAGAAGCATTAGCAAACCCAGATCTCCATTTCTAAAATGCACACATAGGCTAAAGCACATCATCAACGTCCTTTAGTCAGGGATCACTATGGTTTCCTCATAGGGCAGCATGCTTTCCTCCCAGATGGCCAATTCTTGATCCTTGACCTTATTTTCCTTGTTCCTCTTCTGCTTCTCTCATGTAGTTTACCAGCCTGACCCCTAGAAGATGTGCATTTGCATCTCAGTTTTAATATCAGAAAAGACACAAAATAAAGTAACTTCCTTTTTTAAAGCCAAAATAAATCTCAGATACAATGGTACAATTTAGAGTAACTAATTCTACAGCTTACTGGGGATTTTGGAATTTGATCCAAACTCCCTTAATTTACTAATATGGAAACTGAAGAACAGAGAAGTTAATTTCTGCTTTAGGGTCATCAGCTAATGATATAGTGTATCAGCACTAAAATGGTCTAAGACTTTAAAGATGTTTAACATTTCCCTTGGACTAAACAGGTTATAGAGTATGTTTTTCTCCAGGATTTTGGTTATTTCAAAAAATTACCTTCTTTTAATGTCAGGGTGTTTATTAAATCCAAATTTCAAAATTCAGAGTCTTTTAAATAGCCAGGAAATAAAACCATTATTTTTTGAAGCCATCCAGGTAGCTGTTGTGAACGTATCATCATGATGATAGATAACAGGAAGGTGGAAGCTCCCAGGAAATGGAAAGAGAAAGTGTTAATAGAAATCAAATGTTTTAAAAAGGTTGGACATAGGATTTTCTTCTAAATTTTACCTTTTTTGGTCATTATTAACCCTAGTATTTGTTTGATTCTTCACATTGGACATTTCTTCCACTGTCAGATGTAGGTTTTATATAAAAAGATCATATATATTCTAATTTATTTTAGGACCTTCTTAAAGGTCACTCTGGAAGGGATCTGTGAGCTCTAACCAGGACATGCAAACCGAAGCCCTCATTAACTACTCAAACAAAAATTCTTAAAATTCAAAGAATTCTGAGTTGGTCGTAGAATGGAGTAAAGGGACTCTTTCTCTTTTTCAAAAGCAATCAAAGAAAATCCAGTGAATGGCCGGCAAGGCCCATTAAAAGCTTCCTGATATGACATGTGCTTCATCACTGAATTGGCTGTGCCTGAACATGAGTGGAGGAACTGTTGCCACTCGGAGGTCTTATAGCTCCTGTTAAATAAGTGCTGTTCTCCGAGAATGCCAGGCTTGTAAGACACCAAATAACTCAGATCTCTTATTTATATATTTGTTTTCTGTGAACTAACCCAAATGCTCCCCCCTCCCTGCTCCCAAAAACACCCTGGGAGATAATGTAACATTTATTGATTCATATTTACTTTTAAACTGGGGCTTCGCATTATGTACTTTTGGTTCCAATAATCTCTCTCCGCTTCTACCTGTCACCCCTTATACTCTCTTTTCCACGCAGTAGGCAAAGTGTCTTGCTAAAACAGAAGTCCTACTATGTCTCTCCTTGGCTCTAACCTTCCAGAAGCTTTCCCCTTAGGCAGAACAAAGATCTAAGTCATCATGCTGCCCTGTATGTCCTACAAGGGCTCTGAAAATGTGGTCCCTGGACCAATAATATAAGCATCAGGAACTTGGTAGACAGGCATATTCTCAGCCTTTACCCAAGATCTATTGAATGAGAAGCTGATTAAAACTTCCATGTTTTAACAATTCTGCCAGAAAATTATGATGGTAAACTAACATTTGTGTCCCATAGTTTTTAAATCCTATTGCACTTATACTTGAATATTCTCCCTCTCCTCATCCTCTCCCAGCCACTCTGGGCTCCAGGCAGCCATATGAACCTGCTAGGTTCACTCCTACTTCAGGGCCTTTGGACTTGCCATTCCTTCTCCCCCCCCCCCGCCCCAGAAATCCATGTGGGTGGCTCTCTCACCAGCTTCAAGGCTACTCTCAGATGTCGTCCTCATAGTTGAGACCTCCCTGCCTGCTACAATAGTTTCCTAGGGCTGCCATTACAAAGTACCAAACTAGATGGCTTACAACAACAGATATTTATTTATTCTCCTGGGGTTCTGGAGGCTGTAAGTCTAAGCTAAGGTGTCAATAGGGCCACTTCCCCTCTGAGACTCTACATAGAATCTTTGTCTTGTCCTAGCTTCTGGTGATGATCAGAAATTCTTGGTGTTTCTTGGCTTGTAATTGCATCCTTCCCGTATCTGGCTCTGTTGTCACGGAGTTCCCTCCCTTTGTGTCTTTACACTGTCTTTTTTTTTTTTTTTTTGGTCTTTTTGAGGGCCACACCCACAGCATATGGAGGTTGCCAGGCTAGGGTCTAATTGGAGCTGTAGCTACTGGCCTATGCCACAGCCACAGCCACACCAGATCCTAGCCACATCTGCAATCTACACCACAGCTCACAGCAACGCTGGATCCTTAACCCACTGAGTGAGGCCAGGGATTGAACCCACAACCTCGTGGTTCCTAGTCAGATTCGTTTCCACTGTGCCATGACAGGAACTCCTACACGGTCTTCTTATCAAAGTACAGTGATCGTATTGGATTAAGAGCCCACCCCACTCCAGCATGTCTTCCTTGTGACTAATTCCATCTGCATAAATTCTTTTCCCCCCACCCCAGCTCATTACCCACATTAATTTTTGTTTTTTTAAATTTTTTATTTTAAATTTTTTTTCTTAAAGTATAGTTGATTTACAATGTTGTACCAGTTTCTCCTATGCAGCAAAATGACTCAGTCTCCTGTACGGAGAAATGGGTTACATTTTTCTCCATTGTGGTTTATCCCAAGAAACTGGAAATAGTTCCCTATGCTCTATAGTAGGACCTTGTTGTTTATCCATTCCAAATGTAATATTTTGCATCTACTAACCTCAAGCTCCCTGTCCCTCCCCCTTCTCCTTGATAACCACAAGTCTGTTCTATGTGTCTGCTTTCTAAATAAGGTGACAATATGAGGTACTGATGGCTGGTACTTGAATATACCTCTTTTGGGGAATACAATTAAACTTGTAATATCCACCCTATTAAAATTGCATCCTGCTTTAAATACTTCTTATCCCACTTCAGTCCTTTTTTTTTTTTCTTTTTGCCCTTTATCACCTTGTAAAATATCCTGTGTTTTACTTCTCTATTTAGTTTATTGTCTGGTTTGCTTTTCTGGAATCTAAGTTCTATAAGGGCAAAGGTTCTTGTCCATTTTGTTTTTAATCCTCAAAAAATCCACAGTTCTTATAACATACTTGGCACACAGTAAGAGCTCATTACATGTATTCTGAATGAATAAAAATGATAGGCCATTAAAACGACCATTTCAATGTTATGTTGCATTACCTATCTTTAATTTAAAGCATACAATCGATCTTTCTTTTCTTTTTCTTTTTTTTTTTTTTTTAATCCCCTGGAGGCTATGTATGCAGAGGCTAGTATGAAAACCCTAGCCCCAATCCCTGAGAAAAGTTAAGTTCATTTTGAAAATAATGGTGAGCTTCTAGGTAGACTGGGCTTTTTATCAGGGGGAAAGACCTAAGAAAAATTTTGGAGCTGGGCATCTTATTTGGTTAATAACCTGGCAACAGAGAACCTGGGATGGACCAATATCAGCAGTATAGTGGGTAAAAGCAGGGCATGGATTGAAAGGCTCCTCCGCTGGGGTACTTTGTGCCTGGGTCATAAACTCTGTTCATACACTCACTCATTTATTTATTCATTCACTCAGCAAGTACTTAGATATCTAAGTGCCACTTTCTAGGATATAAGTCTAGGTCTCTAGACTTATGGCATTTGTACTCTATTAAGGGCTTCACTGTAAGCAAGCACATAGTTGTACTACATATGGTTGTAGCCCTTTTTTTGGTGGAGCAAGGCCTACCTGAGCTGTCTATGATTCATCCAGTTGGATGAATTTTCTTTCATCCAGTCCAGGCACAAATAATATATGTATTTATTGGCCAGTGGGAATTCTCCAAAACAGAAGCCTATATTGGGCTAGAAAGGTAAAGCTGCTGTTGATCAGGTTTTGTGTCTAGACTCAGTACTAACACATACCCCTGAGTAATGGAATTAAAGAAGGAGCTGTTTAGTGAGGTGGGTTAGAATGTGGGGCTGTAAGTTTGCATTTCTGCTCAGCCATGTGTGAGCCACATAACTTTGGAAAATGGTACCTAACCTGTCTGAGACTCCATTTTCTTGTCTATACAATGGCATTAATCCTTCTGTGTTGTGGAGTGGACACAGGTAAAGAATACAAGCATTTAGCACAATGGCTGGTCCACAGGAAGCACTCACTCATCTTAGTTATGGAAAACACAAATCCAGTTGTGACATATTTGAGAATGTGGTGGCTCTTTGCTCCCTTGAGGGACATCAAGGTGTAAAAGAAATGATGCCATGAAAACAACATGAGCCAGGGATCTGAAAATGTGAAACACCCACCCAAATCAAGGGGTGGCCAGTTGTGTCAGGAATGGCAGAGAATTATAACCTTCTCTTGTATTTATTTTTTTTGGAAATTGTCTAAATTTGAGTAGTTATGAACTTTGGGTGAGAAATTTAAGGCCAGTTTCATAAAACACTACAGGAAAGTGACCCGTGGTATTAAAATACAAGGTTTCGTCCGGGTATTGCTAAAATGAGGCAGAATGGCTTTAGCCCTTCTCTTTAGAGGCTGTCTTACCAAAAAACAGCAGTGAATTGAAACTGAACAGAAAACTGTGCTTCACCATCTGTCTTGAGAGAAGTATGACATAGGACTGGCTGTCATTCAGACTGTTTGGGAAGGAAAACGATTTATAAGTTTTTTCAGCCTTGGGTTGAGCACCCTGTACAGAGTTGGAAACAAACTATTAAAAAATGTCTCCTCCATGGGAGTTCCTATAGTGGCTCAGTGGTAATAAACCTAACTAGTATCCATTAGGATGTGGGTTCAATCCCTGGCCTCGCTCAGTGGGTTAAGGATCCCCCCTCATTGCCATGACCTGTGGTGTAGGTCGCACATGTGGCTGGGATTCTTCATTGCTAGGGCTGTGATGTAGGCTGTCAACTTGTCAACTGCAGCTCCAATATGACCCCTGGCCTAGGAACTTCCATATGCCTCCTTGGGTACAGCTTCCCCCATCCCCCCCAAAAAAAGTCTCCTAAGTCCTAAGTTTATTTCTAGAGATTATATATATATATATTTTTTTAAGGGCCGCACACACGCATATGGAAGTTCCCAGGCTGGGGGTTGAATTGGTTCTATAGCTGCTAGCCTACATCACAGCCACAGCAATGTGGGATCTGAGCCACATTTGTGACCCAGCTCGTGGCAACACCAATCCTTAACCCACTGTGTGAGGCTAGGGATCCATCCTACATCCTCATGGAAACTAGTCAGGTTCATTACTGCTGAGCCATGATGAGAACTCCAACTATATATTGCATTTCAATAGAAATGCTTTGATAGTGAAGTTTAAAGCATTAATTGATAATTCAAATGACTGTGTTAGACTGGGCCAACTGAAACCCTGAAGGCAAGAAACCTTCTTCCATCCTGTCCTGTCCTGTCCCTTGGAGATTTAGGGACAGTGAAATATGGCTAGGATGTTGGGGTGATGCAAATGGTCATTAATTAACAGCCATGGTTTTGGTTAACTGGTGCTTTTGAAAAACTACATCTGCAGCCACAATCATGTTTGATGCTGTGAGAATAAAAGCATTTTTTTTTTGAAATTTTAGACATAGACAAAGTGTCATTTTTTCAGGCAAGAGTGTCACTGGTATTTTAGATTCAGGCAGGGCAAAAGAAAAATCCAAGTAGCTGCTGTCCTCTTTTGCTAGACTCTCCAGCATGCTGTCAAGATATCAGTTTGCTGGCCCATTTCTGACTAAACATAAAGATCTTTTCTTCCAGGTAGGGTATTTGATATACATTTTTCTATTCTGAAAACACGAGCAGTGGCCTTTTTAGGTCAGATATATAGGTCTACATTATGGATGGCACCCAGTGCCTGCTTTTATAAACTGATTGCTGTTCTGTCCTTGCTTACCCTAGGGCAGAGAAGATGCTCAATCCAAACCAGCATCTTTCTTCTCAATGACCTTTGCTTAGCCTTACTCTCATTTCAGCTTCCCAACATGTCTGAAGCACTGGATTAAACTAGGTTTAGCGTCTATTCAGTAATTCCTGGAGCAGTGGGTTTTCTTATTTAAGGCAATGCAGGAGAACTCTGCTTTTGTTGCCAGGACTAGGGGGATGGTTTTATGAGGAGACATAATTTGACTTAGAATATTCCCACTTCTTGTAGCAGTGTGCTGTATTTTAATAGAGTTCCCATATATTATGCACATGGTATGTTTTACAGACTTGTCACAGATGGCAGTTGGAAGTGATTATTGGACCATCGCTCCATACCATCCTCTTCTTAAAAATGAGTTTGATGTGCCTCCCTGTGATCCCTAAGTTGAAGAGCGTAAGACATCAAATTAAGAAAAAACTTCTCAAGAGTTACTCAGGGTGGGAAAATTCAGTGTTCTTTAAAGAGAGACTGAGGGAAAATATCTTCCCTGTGTGGTTCCTGAAAGACAGAATCTTATGCCTCTACTAATAAGTATTAATTTTTCTTTTTATTACATATTATGCCTTGTACTGGAAGGAAGGTGAATTGAGAGAAAGACAAACATGTTTGAGCTTTGGAGGGGGGTTGTTTATTTCTTGGAGTTAAGCACTGCTCATTAGCAAAATCGTAGGTCAAATTTTCCCATCCTATTCATCTCTATTAGGTCCTTCCAGGCCAATTTTGGAGCATCCTCCAAACTGTATATTTTCTGGAATCCATTTTCTGCTTCAGGTGCCGTTCACATGACCTCTATTTCCTGAAAGCAGAGCCTTTCCCTCATTTTCATTTATTACCCCTGCTTCTAAATCTGGTCACCATTACAATCTCCATGGAGTCAAGCTTATTTAGTGAATGAGCCACACTTTGTTTTAGTGAATGCAATTTGGCTGAAAGAAATCCAGTAAGCTAGTTCATTACAAATGGAGATTGTTGATAGGACACAGAGATATTTCACAGAGATTGGGGATAGGAAATACTGTAATGCCAGTGCTCCTGGGAGATCAAACTGGAGGGTAAGTCTGGATCTCAATAGCTCTGGGGGCCTCAACAGTCACAGGGCCCAAAGATTTCATTCAAATGCTCTGTCACCCTTATGCTTTGTCAGCCTTTTATGTGTCCTTAATTTTTTGCTCTGACACCACCCTATCCAAAGTTTCTCCACCCCAAATCCAAATTCCTTGGAAGTAGATTGGTTGGCCTGACCTCACCTTTTCCCTTCATTTTCCCTGGTCAGTAGTCAGCCCTGTGGTTGATTCTTCCTTGAACTGGGTTTTCACTTCTGGTCCAATCAGCTGAAGTTGGATTGTGCTGTGCTGGGAGGAGAGTATGGAGGAAGAGCCACACACACTTGGAGTACCAGAGGCTATGGCCAGCGACAGGTAGTTTGAGAGGAGTGTGGATCTATCCTCTAAAATAAGGTGGCTGAATTTGTCCCTAGGGACCTTCTTGGAATAGCTAAGGCATTATTTCAACAAAGGTTGAGCTTGTGGAAGATGCTAAAGGTAGACATGATGGTTTTCACTCATATTGAAATCACATTGCATGATAAATTCTTACTTTGACTAGGGATTATTCCAGACAACAGTTTGAAAATAGAAGACTTATGTATGTTGTGTGTGTGTGTGTGTGTGTGTGTGTGTGTGTGTGTGTGCAAGAGCGTGCACGTGGATGCGTGCATATGCTCGCACGCACACACATGCAGTAGGAACAGGAGAGAAGGGGTATAAACATTTAGTGCCAAAAGAGACCTTAGAGATCCTTGGGCCCAACCCACACAGTTCACAGATGAAGAACCCCAGATTCATAAAGTGTACTATGACCAGCTTAAGGGCATACAGCTATTAAGTGGCAGAAAAGAGGCTAAGATCTCGAGTCCTCACCCAATGAACTTTATAAGCCAGGTCTATTATATTTTTGTCTCCAGAAAAAACTCCTTATTAATTGAAACAGGACCAAACATATATCATGCTTTGTCATCACATGGTTCACTTATTACCTTTCAAGTCCTACCTCTGAGTTTTCCATTCCAAAGGGCTACCAGAACACTGCTTAAGGTTGAGCCCACCTCCTTGTGGGTTTTCTATTGCATCATTATTTTCATAGCTTTATATAACTTATTCTAGTCTTTATCACTTTGTTTATCTTTCTCATTTTCCTTCTTCGCTAAAATAGGAGATTCCACAAAGGCAAAATTGTTTCTCTTCTTCACATCTGTATCCTTAGCTCCTGTGATCCTACCCAGCCCATGGCAAGCACCTTTATGCTAATCACACCTTTGTGAATTTAATAGATATAAATATTAAAATGATAACTATTTGAGAGAAGCACATGGACTCTTTTCTGGTCATATATACTTCCTAATTGTTGAGGTTATGCAAAATATCATACCCCTATGGTGTTAAATTTCCCTAAAGGTCTCTACGTAGTTTTGTCTGCCATGTCACAATTTCAGGATAAAAGAAAACCTGGAATTCATAGCAAAGGGAGCCAGCAGCATCTAATTCAGATGTGGCCTTACCTGTGTGGGTGTATGCTATATAAACTGTGAGTGCGTTGATGACAGAGAGTAACTTGGCTTAGAGATGCTGCACCCCAAATATCCTTTTTGTTTGTGAATGTTCCCTGTGACTCTCTGACAGTAAGAACTGTTCATTCTTATTTCTGGCTCTTGGCAGCCTACAGATGCTTCCTGTTAGTGCTCCTGGCAGGTTCCTGGTGGGGCCTGTTGTTTATTGCCCTATCTATCAAGTCCTATTTATTTTTAAAATAAACTTTAAGTATACTGTAAACTCCCTTCACAAACAGATTTTTCCTCCTCTTTTACACTTGACAAGCCTCTAAAAGAAATAGTAACTCTGTCTCATAAATATTTGAACCTGAACCTTTTAGGAAAGAATTACACTTAACATTCTCAAGAACAGGGCTGGTCTCAGTCATTTTTTCTCTCTCAATCCCTTCTTTTCCAAACTGCATTATCTCTTTCCTATTTCCATATTGCACTTCCCTCCCCCTAATCATCCCACCCAAGACCCAATTCTGTAGTCAAAACATCCATCCATATCTTTCTTAAATATTGCTTACATAATGTAAATGTCCTTATCAAAAAGATGAGTTTCCTTTTTGCAAACTCAACAAGTCTAAATATTTTACATCTCTTTCTTGGCCCTCAATCATGTAAACCTACTATTCATCAGTAAACTCTACTGTTTTTTAACACAAAGGTGATGAGAAAGGACATTGGCATGGTAGAACGTAAAAGCTTGGAATTTAGAGTCATGCTGACTTGGGTTCAATTCAAATACTAGTACTTATTACTTCTGGCTTTGAGGAAGTCTCCTAACTTCTCTTATTATGTTTTCTCATTGAAAAGGTGTTTACCCAGCACTTATTTGAGTAAACATTCCTGTATTCTCTAAATATTTCCAGTTCTGAGTACATGGTAGTATTACATTTCACCAGTACTTTTCATTTTAGGCACGGTTATATGACTTGTTCTTGCTAATGCAATCTTAGTGGAAGTGCTGTGTTTCACTTCTGGACACAAGTTTTTTAGAGGCATTTTGTGATTTGTTATGGCCTCTTCCCTCAATTAGGCAAATAGGAAAGCACATGTTGAGAAGGAACCTCCATTATCCTGAGATCTTGGAGGTTAATAGTAAGAGGAGCTTTGGAGTTTCTATTGTGGTGCAGTGGAAATGAATCCGACTAGTATCCATGAAGATGCGGGTTCGATCGCTGGCCTTGTTCAGTGGGTCGGTGCTTCTGTGTTGCCCTGAGCTGTGCTGTGGATCACAGACATGGCTCAGATCCCATATTGCTGTGGCCCTGGTATAGGCTGGCAGCTGTAGCTCTGATTCAACCCCTCGACTGAGAACTTCTATATGCCATGAGTGCAGCCCTAAAAAAAGCAAACAAATGATAAATGGAGCTTTCTGCTAATCCACCAAGGATATGTAGCAAGAGATATTGAGTTTGTTTGTATTGCAACAAAACCTGCCCTATTCTAACTGGTACATTTCCTTTGCAAGATTGTTTGGAGGATGAGTGAAAATATATGTAGAGCATCAATATCATATGCAATCAATGAAGGTAGATGCCATCATCACTGGTATATATTATCATCTTTATTACCATTCTTACTTTGTTAGATTCTATGTGTTCTTTTTAGTCTGTATTTTGTTTTTTTCCCCTTTATATTATGTGCTGTAAATACGTATATGTATTTCTGACCCTTCAGTAAATTACAAGATCTTTGAAAAAGACGAATACTTCATATGTCCTCATTCAGGCATTTTCAATTAGATTTAATATCTATTCCAATTAACATCTACCATTTTAGCATATAAGTATTTATAGACAGTTCCTGTTGTGGCTCAGTGGTAATGAACTTGACTAGTATCCATGAAGACACAGGTTTGATCCCTGGCCTCACTTAGTAGGTTAAGGATCTGATATCGCTGTGAGCTGTGGTAGAGGTCACAGATGTGGCTTGGATCCTGTGTTTCTGTGGCTGTGGTTTAGGCTGGCAACTGTAACTCCAATTTCACCCCAGCTTTGGGAATTCCATATGCTATGGATGCAGCCCTAAAAAGGCCCCAAAAATATATTTATAGATAATATGATAATAAATGGGTATATTTGTGTTCCAATAAAACTTAATTTACAAAAAAAGGAGGCAGACTATAGCTTGCCGACTTATGACTTAGATTGTCTTCTTAACCCCTCTGCCCTTCTCCTTTTTTTGTCTTTCAGTTTTAGTTGTCTCTTTCTCTTCTGGGTGTGACTGTGCTCTCTGTTGCCACAGGCAGAATTTCTCTTATGGCAGATGGAAAAGTCCACCAGTAGCCCCAAGTCTATGTTATAAAGGGAGCAAATTCCTTTCTTCCTGGCATTCTTCTTGGGTAATATGCCACACTTGGACCAATCTCTGTTGAAAGGACATAAGTTTCCTGATTGGTCAAGCCTGCATCATGTGACTACACCTTGCTTAGTGAATGGTTGAGGCACTGTAATGGATGAAACCTTGGCAACCACCAGGGGTAGAGATGGAAGAGAGAGGGATGCTTGCTGGAAATAATAGGATGCTCATTGCAAGCCTCATTTCTTCTTCATATACAGCGAAACAGGAAAGATTACAGTTCAGAGGGCCATCCCTAATTATTCTTCATTGTGTAGTAGACTTCATATTTTATAGCCAGTCTCCCTGGTCATTCCCCAAAGACCTCCTGTGCAAAGTGGAAACAAAAGCATTGGCTGGCACTTTTGGTGGATTGTCTGCGAGAAGCAGAAAAGAGAGAAAACAAAAAAGATTCTCTAACTTCTGTCTTAAGCACTGGATGAGTAGAGGTGCCCTGTATTCAGTGGTTAAAAATCGCTTCCCAAACTGTGGATGGGAAAGCAGCGACATGGATAATCCCCAAATGGCTTGTAAGTATTTTTCTAATGATCTGAGAAAACTCACAAAACTTAACAAAAGGTAATAAACAAAGCAATATGATGGTATATGAGTCAGGTCTCTCTGGAGGCTATCCAAATTCCTCTCTGCAGTAGGGGGAACACCTGCAAATTCCTAATATGAAATGCCATAATAAGAGAAGAGACTTAGTCTTGTGACTCCTGGGCACATGAGTTCTGCCTAAGGGGCATCACTGGCTACCATGGATATGTGCTGGGCACTCAAAAAGCTGAGTCCATTTGATATGCCAGGATTTCCTCTGTTTTCACTTGGCTCAGAAGAATTTAATGAAATTATACAAAACCCTGAAATCTAATATTTTTATGTGATAAGATTGTGTAAGAGGAGGGGGTGGAAGAGAAGTTTGGAAAATGTGGTGACAGATGGCAAGTGGGCTCAGGCACATAGCGTTCCTATATATAGGGGAGGGGAACAATCTGGTTAATCAAGGGGTGGGGTGAGCATTTTTAAATTTAGATTCAAGTATTTTATATATTCAGCAACATCATTTACTGAAGCAGCCTAGCTGGATAGAACTTTAATTTTTTTTTTCTTTTTTGGTTGGGGGTGGCTTGTGTGATATATATTTTCTACAGTTTTGCATATTCTTTCATGACGTCTGCATTTGAAAATCAAATGGTCTCTATAGGCTTTTAGTATGTCTTTTGAGAGAGCGGTGAGAATGTCTATTTCTAGAGAGAGTTCCTTCCAAGGAAATTTAATGACATTTTAAAAATTAGGGTCATCTCAGCTAATTTAGCAACACTGGAAAACTAAAGTGAATGTTTACAATGAAGGAGGCTTTATTCTTTTTTAATAGAATGAACAATGGGCTGGAAACAAGGATACCTGAGATCCAGGCCCAATTCCAGGTAACATAAGCCAAGTAGATTGTGTTAACTTTCATGAGTCATTTTGGCTGTTTGGGTCTTGATCTTATTTTTAAAATGAGAGTTTTGGTTAAATCACCATTGGGATATTTTTAGTTTTATATTTCCATTGTTGTAGGCTGGCTCTCAATGCTCAATTAGGTTGCTTTTGTTTGCAATTAACAGAAAGCTACCTTAAACTAATACAGGGCAACTATGAGTGGACTTTAGAGTTTGCTTGACTCAGGGAAAGACATTTTTCCATACTTGTTCACTTTGCTTTCCATGATATTAACCTCATGCTAAGCTTGACACCCCCTCAGGATCTCCAAATGCCCATTAATGACTCTTAGTCAATGACTTGCTTCTTTGTTCAGGTCTGGACAAAAAGAAAAATCTCACTTCCTAAAGCTGTCTTGGATGAATGAAGAAGTGCCTTTCCAAGAGATCTCTATCAACCTGTCCTCACATATTATTGGCACAAATTGACTTTTGTGCTCATCTCTGATTATGGCCAGGAAATAGGGCTACCATGAGCCATAGGAGAGACTCCTAGAATCAACAGTTAGCTCAGCATGGGGTGTTGAGGCTAAATGATAGAAAATCAAGGAGGGGAGGATATATGTAAGGGGAGCCATCATGAAGTTTACTAACCATTGCCTGGGACACCTACAGTTCACATCATCTATGCAGTTAAGTAAGAGACAGGGTGTAAACCAGCTATAATGGAAAAAAATAAAAATCATTATATATTTAAAAAAAAGAGACAGGGAAAAACTCAAGTTATTGAAATAGAGCTCTTATATGGTAACTAGTATATCCAACACCCAATAAGCTTTCAATAAATATTCACACACTGGGCTAGCCTTAAATCTATTAAACACAGAAAACATGCCATTTAGTTGGCAACTAATTAACAAGAAATCACATGTATTTATGGGGTTGCCATAGTGACCAGAGAGTTACTACAGTAAGATTTTGTTTTAGTACGGTGGTTTTCAACCTCAGCTACACATGAGAACCACCCAGGGAGCTTTGAAAAATACTGTTTCCTGAGTGCCCCCCATCCAGAGATCCTGATTTGATTGATCTGGGGTAGGGTCCTGAGCATTGAGAGTTTTAAAACTTTACCAGGTTATTGTAACTCACAGTCAAGACTGAGGACCTCTGGTTTGGGGAATCCAAGTATGGACATGCTGCAGTACTTTTTCCTACCCTCTTCAGTCCTGTCCAAGATTTCCCTTGAACTCCTTTTTATAATTATCTTTTCCTCTACTCTAAACTAATAACTGCTAGATTCTCCTCTCTTAGCTGGGACTCCCAGAGGTACCACATGCTCTATTACAGTATGAATGTGAGGGTGGAAACCTAGAGTGGGAAAGGCCTACTTTCAATATGGTGTGTTAGGAGCAGGATACAAAAGGGTGGATGAGAGAGAACAAGAAGCAAGGCAAAAAGCCTTTTTCTCTGGCACAGGGCTGTGGTTGGAGATGCACATTTAGGCTTTCTCAGACTCAGGTTCCCACACAAACACCCATGCACATACAGACACATCATCTGAAATTCTTCCTAACCTCCTCCCTGCTCAGCCCACTGCCAACCACTTGCTTGGAAGATTGCTGCAAATTCATAAGACACCTAAAATATGAATAAATGAGAAATGGCTATGTTTATTCATTCACTCAAACGTTCACTTATTCAACTATTCTGTAAATATTGATTGAGCACCTACTGTATGCCAGGTACACTGCCAAATGTGGAGAAAACAGTGATGAATAAAACAGGAGTTCAGAGAACGTACAAAGCCCTGAATCTAGAAAGATTTTGGCATGTGTGACATGAGGCAGTGATTACTTTTGTACTGGTTTTTGAGATCTGTTCTCTGTCCTCAGCTTGTTGCATGAATACTTGCTTAATGAATAAATAGCTGAATGCTTGACTGAGAAAAGACCAGAGTGACCAGACATGGTGAATGTGGGCATAGGTATAGAGGAATGGAATGATATTTAGATTGAAAATATGGGCAGACTTTGGTTGTGCTGGCTCTTGTGGTCTGTGGTTTTTAAACCACAGTATATTCTGTGCATTGGGAAACCATTGCATGTTTTCAAACAAGGAATGATAAGGTCAGAGAAAATGTCTCTGAGACCAACCAGAGGGATAAAAATGAGCCCTCTGGGAAAGGAATAGATGGGAGAATGTTTCAGAAAGAGGGAAAAAATTGTGCAAAAGCCTTGACTCAAGAAAGCATTATGTTTGAAGGACAGAAAGGCACTATACTTTATCTGGGAATATGGAAATGAAAGATAATGCAGTGACGTGAAGAGACAAGTAAATAGACAAACATGGCACAGAGCAGTAGATGCTGTAGCAGATGCACTGGGCCCTGAGTCTCACAGAGGTGGAGAGGAGGGATGTCCACCCTAGACTTGGCCAAGTAAAACTCCATGGAGAATGATGCACCAGAATCAAATCAAGACAAGTGGGTCGGTTTAGGAGAAGGAAGGGGAGGAGAAAAGTGAAGTAGAAAGGGAAGGAGAGCAAGAATGATTCAATTTATAAACCTGGGTTTGCAAAGGCATACAGAGGTGAGAAAGCATCTTAAAATTTTTAGCTAGATCTTAGAACATAGATAGCAAATTTAATCTGAAAAGTTCAGAGAAACTTATAATATGCCAGACACTCTGATATGCATCTTAATTATAATACTTTGAATTAGGTGTCAGTGAGGCAACTCAGGGAGAGTTACTTGAATAGGATTCAACAGTTATTTAGTGGCATTGCTGAGAGAAAGACCTAAGCAGTCTGACCCCTGAGTCCCTTCTCTTAGCCCTTCTATGATGCTGCATTACCAACTGAGTCAAAGGATAAATAAAAGGAGGGGGGCCCCAGGAGACATGGATTAAAAGATAGATATTTCTATTTTTTAATATTTTTTTCTATTCCTGAAAATTATCTCTTTCCCATAATTAAAATTCAAACCTGATAAAAAAACAAGAGATAATCAGACATATTAATAATAAGACAAAAACTGGAAGAGAAATTTACTTGAAGGCAGATCAGATACAAACCTAGGGTGTCCAGAAAAGTGAATAGGATTTAAGCCCACAAAGGGGATTTATGTTTTCCTGTTGTAGTTAACCATTAATATCATATAGGATCCTATAGAGAAAAGAAAAATATTCTTGTTAATTCTCTGTCTTATGTAGCAGGAAATGTACTGCCACAAAGGTAAGATTAACCACAATTTACAAGCAACAAAGGGAAAAAGAAAAGTACTTTAGGTTGGTTGTATAGATCAAAGTCACCATTAGAGGGATAGTTATTGACATCAGAAAATGTGGTATTTTCAGAGAAAAAAGAAGCACATCATAAGAAATAATTGTATATATGTAAATATATATGTATATATGTTGTATATACATTTGTATATATATTATACACACACAAACACACACACATATATATAAAAACAACAAAACCGCATAGGTGTGCTTGGAAAGTTTTAGGACTACATGCCCTTAAATATAAGTACTGGTAGCTTTTGTGTGACAGATTCTAGATGACTTTAAAATTTTCATATTTAGATCTGAAGTTTTCTACCTTTCAAAAATACAAATACATTACAAGTAGAACAAATTATACAAATTTGTAATTATACAAAGAGAATTACAAAAAGTACTAGGAAAAGTACTTTAGTCCCAAAAGGACACAGGAAAACATTACTAGCTTTTGTCCACATTGACCATCTTCAATATTCATCCCTTCTTTGTCATTATTGCCCTGATTTTCATTTAAGTAACAAACCTCCCTTACTCCACACATCTCTGTCGGAGGAAGATGATATCTCTCGTGATGTGGGTGCGGCTCTAAGTCTAAGAGTGTGACCTTTTCCCCCTTAGACAAAGTAACTGGCTCCAGGAGGAACAAGTGACCCAAATCAAGCTAAGGAGACATGAGCAGTGGTTTGCTGGGGGAAGCTAAGGAAGAATCTTCCATCTGAGAAACCTTTTTGAAAAACAACCTTTCTGTTGCTACTATGTGGATAAAGACTCTCATGGCTCAGACATCTGTTGGCAGCTATGTTTCATCTGAGGTGGGGAGCCTGCCTTGAAATGACATCTTAAAATACAAGAGAGAGGGGAAAATGAGCTAGATCCTTGATGGCTTAGTTGAGTTACCCAGTCAAACCACACCTGGAGGTGAGTACCACCTGTAAGAAACCATACATCTTCTTTATTATCTACTCCAGTTTGCATTGCTTCTATCTGTTTGTTTCTGTTGTAACCAAGTGCATTCTACCTTCTTCTTTGTTATCTTTGTTTTGGGAGTTTACTATCAGATAATTCAAATTTTTCTTCTAGCTTTCTGAAGATTATTCAATGTTACAGGTTGTATTTCCCTAAGCCTAGCTGGTATATTTTAGAAATGTGCTGTTCAGTACAGTATCCAGGAACCATATGTGGCTATTTAAGTTTAAATCAGGGAAAATGAAATGAAATGAAAAATTTAAAAAAAACAAAAAAAACAAACAAAAAAACATTTCCTTGGTTGCAGCTGCCACCACGTGCTTGTGGGTAGTGCCTGTGGATAGTAGTTACCATTGAGAGCAGCACAGATATAGAACATTTCCAGTATCACAGAAAGATCTATTGGACAGTGCTGAGAGAAAGAGAGAAGCAGAGAGAGGGGAGAGTGTTAGGGGAGGGTTATGGAGGGACCATCAAATGAGGAGACTTGTATTCTAAGGCGACCCATACCAGTGAACACAATATATTCTTTCTGGTAAGCCTCTTACCTTTCTTGGGTCTTTTTATTTCCATTACAACAGAGAGACTGGACTAGGAGGTTTTTTTGGTGTGGGTGGGGGAGGGGGCATTTCTCTTGTTTCAGTATAGTGAAATTCTAAGTACTTTCCTTTGATTTTTAACATTCGTAGACTTGACTTTATTCTTCAGGGATCAGCTCTAGCTCTACCATCAGATCATATTTGGATATCAAATACTAAGAACCAGGACTGAAAATGAAAATTCAGGAGAGTATCATTTTTTTTTTCCTTCTGGCAAAAAAAAAAAAAAAAAATCCAACACATATTAGTGGCCAGTAGGTAAGGGTTTAAACAGCCTATGGGCCAATTTCCTTGACTTAGTGTCATAACCATAGCCTCAAGAGAGAACAGGGAAATTGTCCCAAATATACATCAACACTTCATAAATGCATACCACTGTAAAGAATTAAGAAAGGCTACTGAGGAGGGTACAAAATCTATTTATTTATAGAAAAACAGTTTATCATGCATGCCATCTTGAGAGTGAACTCTTTTTTTTTTTGTTTTTAATCTTTTTTAAGAGTCACACCTGCAACATATGGAAGTTCCCAGGCTAGAGGTTGAATCAGAGCTGCAACTGGTGGCCTATGCCACAGTCACAGCAATGCCAGATCTGAGCCATGTCTCTGACATACACCATAGCTCAGGGCAATGCCAGATCCTTAACCCACTGAGTGAGGCCAGGGATCAAACTCAACTCCTCATGGATACTAGTCAGGTTCGTAACCCGCTGAGCCACAATGGGAACTCCCCTCATATTTTATTATTATTATTATTTATTTACTCATGCAAGCATTTGAGTGTCCACTATATGCCAGGTATGGTGTGAACAAGGTGCTGGTCCTCCATCTCTTATGGCAATTCTGGTAAGGAATCAACTATCAATTAAATAATTCCAGAAATTGTTATTTACAATGGCAGTGAAGCCTGTAGAGATGATATCTTGAGGGATGTAAAAGCATAAGCCACAGTGATTTGATCTAGTTTGGAGCATTCCAGAAGACAACTGAGAAAAAATTTCCCTATCTCACTCAAGGACCCAAGAGAAGAATGGAGTGGGAACAGAAACGAATCTAACTAGTATCCATGAAGACACAGATTCCATCCCTGGCCTTGCTTAGTGGGTTAAGGACCTGGCATTGTGTGAGCTGTGGTGTAGGTTACACATGAGGCTGGGATCTGGTGTTGCAGTGGCTGCGGCCTAGGCCAGTGGCTACAGCTCCAATTCAACACCTAGCCTGCCTGGGAATCTCTATATGCTATGTGTGTGGCCTTAAAAAAAAAAAAAAGATGAGGCTAGAGAAGTACACAGGTACACAAGTACTCATGCATAGCCCTGTCACCCATGGTCATGACTGGGGCTTTATATCAAGTTCAATGATAAACCATTGCAAAGGTTTTAAATAGTATGACCAGCATGATCAATACCCATCTCAGACACATTCCTCTGGCTGTAGACTAGGGAAGAGACAGGTGGAAATTATACATTTGAAGGCAAGTGAACCAATCAGGAAAGTATTATCATAGTTCAGGTGAAAGATGGTGGTAGCTTGGGTAAAGACGTTTGAATGGTGGGGGAGAGAGTGGAGAGATTTAAGATACAGACCAGAAGTCAAATTAATAGGAAGTGACAGATTGGATATAGGAGTTCAGGGAGCCAGAGATGGCAGCCTTCGTTTCTGGCTGAACCGTTGAGTACGTGAAGTGTCATTTTTTAGATCAGGGTCAGTATGAGGGATGGTGATTGTGAATCTACCTATGAGTCTGAGAGTTTTGTAAACTATAGAAATCCTGTTATTGTTTTAATGTTATCATCAAAGCAGTCATTCCCATAACCTTTCTGTGCTTATAACATAAATTCATATTCACGTAATAAAGAGACCACTTGGTCTCTAAAAGGACAGTTTATGTATTACTTTGATTATTGTAACAGAGGCGAAGCTGTTTGTGGTTTCAACTTTCTGTTCTCAAAGGAGAATAAAGAGATTAGACATGGAAGAACAAAAGAAATGACCTTACTCTTTCTTTTTCTTCTCCATGGAAGACAGACAAGATAAGCAATGAGGAATTATAATTGATAAAGTAATTATAGCGATAGGCTGCTGGAGGTGAAAAATGAGGCTCCTACATGAAGGTTATCTTTTCTTCCAGCCAAAGAGAAATCTTGCCTTCCATTTCCCTTTTCTTACAGTTACTGAATATTCTCCCTTATGTATCCATGTCCAAATTATGTAACTGAGAATCACAGTTTTACAGAAAATGATTCAGTCTCTGCTCATTCTCTATTCCCATTAATTTTTGTTCTTTATTGATTATTTGGCTTTTTTGTTTGTTTGTGTGCTTCTGTTTGGTATTTTTACCTTATGGATGCTATAACTTTTTAAGAAGTAATTTTTCTCTTCTTCACTTTTCCTGCTAGGAAGTTTGGAGTCAGTAGTACTTCCTTATAATAATGTTTCCTGATGGCTTACAGTTCAGGTTCAAACCTCAGGCTCATCTTACTTTTTTTTTATTTGGCCTTCTATCTTCATTATGTAGCACTTTTTGTTTGTTTGTTTCTTCCCAATATTCTTGCCTAGAATTTGATTGCTTAGAGCTTATACTCTGAAAATCAACTATGAGTTTGCATCACAGTTTTTCAATCTTACTAGAAGTGTGACATTAGTTCAGTCACTTAATTTCCCCAAAATTTGGGGTTTTACCAATAAAATTGAGGTCACTGTGATATAGACCTATTAGCATTTTTGTGAGTATTAAATGAGACCCTGCCAGGGCTTGGCATGTAGAATCCCCCCATGCCCCCTAAAGGGTATTAACACAATAGCATCATCATCATTATTATATGATCATCAATTATCATCAATATTATATACTATTTTCACTCCATTCTCTTATTGTACCCTGTCTGCTTTCTCTTCATTATCTTTTTCCTCATCTTAGTTTAAATATATTTTGAAACAATGCAGAATACAGAATAGAGAAGTAAATAAGGCAAACATATACACTTTATTTGGTCCCTAAATAAGACTGACAAGCTAGGGATGTTGCTGTGCATCTACTATGGGGCCCAACCTAGGATCCCATGGTAGATAGGAAAATTTCAAGTGAGCTCCAGAAAGAGTGATGTAACACACATGATTTATACAGTTGGGCTCTGGGGAAAGATAGAATGACATTATTACTTAGCCAAGGGAAAAGGTATATTGTCTTCTTATGATCAGGGCTTGAAAGAGACATTATCATCGAACTGGTGGGTAGCTCCCATCCCTGTAGAAAAGAGGACTTGGGCTTCAGTGCTATAGAAGGCACATAGATTAGAGACAGGGTGCAGTGACAGCGATCCTCTCTTCCATGCCTTCATTTCCATTAGCCAATTGAAATGGAACAAGAAAAAACATTGGCGTTGTGAAATCACAACCAAAATGTGTTATTTTAAGAAACACTCAGAACTGTTTCAAATGGCATACTTCTAAGGCATTTTCCTTTGCATTGGACTGAAACTTGGCATCTTTCTCAGTCCAGATGTAATTTATTTAAATTCCTCTAGTTGTTTTTCAATTTAGAAATGTGCATAGACAGAAAATCTTTCATGTCTCAAATATGGTTTTCCTGCCCATTTGTGAATTCCAATTAGCCAAATTATTAAATGGATTGTTCTTAAACTAAAGGATGGCTTTTATTTCTAATGGCAAGAAACAAAAAGTACGGTAATCAGAGGAATGAGGGATTTTCTGGTGGTACTTTGGGCCTGGATCCAGGATTTTGCTCCTTCAATGGGTTTCCCAATTAACTTAATAACATGAAATACATGTGAGGTTTTTTTGCTTTTTTTTTTTGGTATTTGAAAATTTTAATCATTTGACAAGACACAGGGAAGAGCCACACTCCATGGAGTATAGTTTTCCATCAGGCAAATCCCCTTTGAACATTTCTATGCTCAGACCTTTCTTCCAGAACTTCTGCATTATCTCTCTCTCTGCTTCTTTGCCTCCCCCCGCCCCCATTTTTCCTCCTTCCAGGTTTCACCCTTTTGCATCCTCTATCCTTTATTCCTCCCTCCCCTTACCTTTTATTACATAGGACAATACGCTGAACATTCCTGGCAGTTTAGGCATTCTGAGTGTTTTCTCTTTCATCCTCAGTTATTTTCATTGGGGCTTTTTTTTCTGTACCAATGTGGGTTTCTTTGTGGGGAGAAGTTCTGATGAATAGGATTTTCTCCTTTTTTATATAAACCAATGTTCATATACATGGATACTGTATTTGACATGTGCATGTTTAGGAGTTTGGCTCAACTGAGTAGGCATCTTGAATTCATGAAACTAGAAGGGCTAAAACAATGGTGTTGTAGTCCTTTGCCTTTTTGCAATGTTGTGCTTGTATAACCAAATGACTGAGTGGGCCATGGCCATGGGCCACATGAGTGGTCAGTTTATAATTCCTGACTTATTAGAACCCTAAGGGATTATAGCCGCAATCATCAATGCTTTGGATTTGTCACTGCTCTGGTCAAAAATCTCTAATGGATTTCCATAGCAGAGGACTCTGTGAAGGTCAAAACTGGTCTGATATGTAAACTGCTGACTCCTCTGAGCTTGGTGCAATACATGGGACATAAATATTTGAATAATATATGATTAATATAGGTTAAAGTCTTCATCAGTCAGGATAGACTAGGTTCTACTGCAATAAATAACCTTCAAGTTTCACCTGCTTAATATGTGTATCGGTTGTGGGTGGGTAAGAGGAAGAGATGGCCTCTGCTCTTTGTAGGCTTTCAAGGATCCAGGCAGATAGTGTAGCTAGTCCATTTTCCAAAGGCAAAGAGACATCTGGAGGGTGTTGCTTCAATAATTAAATGGTCCAGCCTCAAAGAGATACCGTCAGTTTTGCTTAACACCACATGGGCTAGAACATTATGGCCCATGCAGCAATAAAGTGATCAGGAGATGGAATTCTACCAAGGCCAGAAGGTGAAAAGGCCTAACTTCTTTGAAAGGTGTGAGTAGTTTGGCTTTGAGTTAGGAGAATGAACTGAATTGTCTTAAATGTCAATATCTATTGGTACTTCTATTTTTAGGGAAAGTGGTCACTGCCCGCAATACAGTGGCCAGCAAGGTATACAGAAGAAAATAATGAAAATAAGCTGATATTCTTGTTCCATCACATATATAAAAGCCATGTAAACCTGAAAGAGAAATTATTTATTCCAGTCTTAAAAAAAAAAAAAAATCTAACAGTGTCTGAGTTCCTTGAACATAATCTATTGGTATGTGTTTCAAGTTTATTAATTTGAAGTGTAGATAAGAAACTATGCTGAGCCTTAGTTTAATCCCTAGAAATGAAAAATACAATGTACAGTTTTCAAAATGGTAGCCTTTATAAGCAAATGTGAACTTCCTTTTAATTTTAATGCAATAGCACCACAAAAACAAACCAAACAACCAATAGGGTAAAGACTGACTTCTTCACTTCTGTATTTCAAATGCCTGGAATGTACTCAGTATATGAGTCTTGAATGAATATATAATATTGTTTTAAACTGTCTTAATGGTGAAGACCTAAGAAAATATAATAGAGGGCTGTTTTTTCCATGAAGTACTTTATTCTAGTGCTTAGGAAATGGGCTCTTGACCCAGATCATTGGAGTTTGAAATCTCTATCACTTAGTAGTTATGATACTTGAGCAAGTTTCTTAATCTCCCTATTCACCCTCTGTTTTCTCATCCATGAAATGAAGACAATAATAATAATGATACCTATCTTATGAGATTGGTAAAAAGGATTAAATTATTCCTTATAAGCAACATAGTATAGACTAGCACTAGCTGATGCTAAAGCTTTAATAAACCTGAGCTGCTGCTACTGTTACTATTATTTTTGCCTTGATATTAAACAGTCGGTGTAAACTTTATGTATATACTCAACTTTATGTATATACCCACACAAAAATCATGAACCACAGAAATGAAACACACAGTACCAACTGGAGCTTTGGCACTCTTGACTTATTCTCAGTCTGAGATGTGTATTTACTGTTATCTGGAAATTTGTTTAATGAACTTCAGTACATAGTAGTTCTGTTAAGAGGAGCTCTTCTGTGTGTATTGCACATCTGCATAAGACCAGTGGATGAGTCTGAAGTTCTCTCACTGTCTCACTCTGTATACTGAGAGAGAAGAAAATGGCTTCCAAAGTCACCTTACAGCCTCAAACCTTCCTTATGATGCCTGTGAGAGGCAAGAGAGTATTCAGAGGCATTAGAAAAGGTTTTTGAGGAAAGGATATTATGAGAAATACCTTGATTTTGAAAAAAAAATTAAAGACTAGATAGTATGATCTATGACAGTGGCGATCACAGCCATCTTGTCTTCTACCTTGTCCCCAAGCATCTAACACATAGTAGGTGCTTTATAAGTGATTCATGAAATAACCGATTGAGTTATTTGCATGGACCCTCGCTAATGCAATCTGTAAATGAAAACTAGATCACCTTATATGCATTGTTGCTATTTAGATACAATCATAATATATTTCCACAGAAGAAAATATCTAAACCATACTGCTAGAAACAGAATGTTGAATTTTGGAGTATTTCTTCTCCCCACCCCAGCATGATATTTGAGGAAAAATTTTGAAAAAACGCTTTGAGCATATTTCATTGTCAAAATCAAGCCTTCGATGCTGAAAATGACATATTTCTATTTTTCAAACATGTTAGAAAAAAAAAACCTCTGAAGGTTTGTTTTGGGTTTATGCATATAAATATCTATACTGTATTCTG
This sequence comes from Phacochoerus africanus, assembly GCF_016906955.1. Classification (NCBI taxonomy): domain Eukaryota; kingdom Metazoa; phylum Chordata; class Mammalia; order Artiodactyla; family Suidae; genus Phacochoerus; species Phacochoerus africanus. The sequence goes on from NC_062544.1 coordinate 129,717,642, forward strand.
GATATACCATATTCCCAGATTTAGCTGCCAAAACAATCGGCAGACTTAAATTTGTATCAACTCAACAATATGTGGGGTTAACTTACTGGTTAAAAGAACATTAAGAGGTAAGAAATGGCTTACATTTCACTTTCCCATTTGCTGCTAGAAGTCTAACACCCACTAACACTATCAATATTTTGCAGAATGCTTTTTTCTTTTGTTTCTCCTTTCCTCTTTTACTCTTTCAGCAAAGGAATGGTATCCATTAAACATCTAACAGAACACACCACATACTGGGCACTACAGTGTTAAAAGTGCTGCTGGGGTTGTTGGAGTTAGTGGGCAGGTATTACAATTCACTGGAGCTGTAATAGAGGGTAATGTCACTTTAAGACATGTGATACTTTACAGAGGAGGGATGTATTGAAAGAGACTATTGCTACTTACAGCGCCGTATAGCAGCCCTGCTCCTACATTTTGCTGCCTTACTCTGCCCCGAATGCACTGGAGTGGGGATGGTCCGTCATTAACTATAAACTGATTCTCATCAGGAAACTGCACATTATCTCACCATCACTTCAAAGGTCTCGTCAGGCAGAGGTGACGCCAAGAGATGATTTAAAGGTGAAAATGACAAGGTTTCCAGCCCTCAAACCTTGGTTCCTTTTCTGACAATACAGTCTGAACGAACCCAATGTCTTCTTTACTGTGGAAATAGCATCGGAAGAGAAAAACATATATTTTTTTTTAATCCTGATAAAGAAGATTATTGGGAAGCTCTTTCAAAAAAAAAAAAAAATCTTGAATTGTGGCACAGATGGATTTTAGAAAGTGTTAGAGCTTTCCAATGAACACTAATAGAGTACTCTGCTCCTGGCTGGATTTTTCAGGTAAGAAGCCTTTAAGGATTTAAGATTCAGAAAGCAGATTTGAAAGCTATTCAGTCATGTCTAGAGAACTATGTTAAGGCTGAATGCATTATTTGGGGGTAGAAAACACCTATTAACATAGGGACAATCTCTTGATAAGAGAGTGAGCAAAGAGGGCCATATGCGGGAACCTTGGAACTAATGCTGAGAATTAAAGAAAGTTAAATGAAAAAAGGAAAAAGAAGGAAAATGCTGCACATGTCAAGCCACAGCCGTCTTTTTGAGTGCAAGATCTAAAGGGGTGAAGAAAAGGAAGCAGTCATGGGAAAACTGTTAAGTTTTGATTGTGGTAGGCTTTTCTCCAAGTTTAGACAAATTCTTAGTGCATTTTAACTGAAAATCACAAGCAATCATTGCATGCCACAGTCACCTCTATTTTGTTTTTTTGTTTTGTTTTGTTTTGTCTATCTATAATTTGCAGGGTATTTTGAAAAGGCCCCCAAATGCATTCAGTTCAGAATTCATAAGGAAGGGTGTTTCTCTTTATATTTACTGAATAGAATGCATCTATGTTACTGAGGGTTCTGAAGACAATGAGGCCAAATTTGTTGTACTCAAAAGTAAACAGTGGGCTGTGAAACTAATCATAAAGTGAATAGTCCATCTGAGTCACAGACCCAGGCTCAAAAGGCACCATGCTGTTTAAAATAATGTTTTCCTACTTTGCGCTTAATTATGGTTGTCACCATTTGTCTATTATAGTACTAAAATCCTTTTTAAACACTACCTCTTACTCCTAAGGCCATGAATTATCTTGTATTATCTGAATACACACACACACACACACACACACACAGAGTATATTTTTTGCTTTCTGAACATCATAGTTTGGAAAGAGTACCAATTTCTATGAATAAAGAAGCCACACTGGGAGGTCACTTGGAGGTTTTAAATCTAGAGTTGAAATACTTGAAGTGTATGATTTGACAGTGGAAAAATAGGAAAAAGAAAAGAAAGAAAGAAAGAAGGAAACAATTTTGGTTCTGAAGCTTTCTCTGGCTAAAAGAAAAACATATCCTTAACTGGATTCTTGTGTACAAAACGCTTCTGTATCACTGGCTGAGTAAGGATGATGCTTCAAGTTTGATTAATTTGGCAAATATAAAATGAAGCATAAGGTGTTGTTGGAGAAATTGGACAATATGTAGCGCAGTTGAGCCTCTGTAGCTTCTAAGATCCTTATGGGTGCAGATAAGGCTGTCAAAGTTTCAGCACCTGAGAAAAGGTGTATGTTCATCCATAAATATATAACACCACCTGTATATGCATATTCATCAACACTACAACAAATGCCACAATAGAACCTTAGGAGGCAAAGCAATATTGTAAATTATGGCTCGCTCTGGGAGAGAAGCATAAATCTTGGATCTGAAACTCATTCTGGCTGAAGACAATTCTTTCTGATTTTAAGTCCAGCCCAAAAGACTGGTTTCTATCAGGAGATTACAACATGCCTCTGAGAAACAATTACTTAGTTTAGAAGACAGCCTCAGAATTAAAAATTTATGATTGTAGAATAAAAAAAAAAATCCACTCTTTCCTTCCAGGCTTATGTCAGACTTGCAATGAGTTAGAATGAATGCAGCTTTTCAATGCCTGGAATAACTATAGTTTAAGAATGTTTAGTCAGGATGCAATGTTTCAGACTCCTTGATTGTTTAAAACTTTATTTCTATATTTTGGTAATTCTAGGCATTTGGTTTTGCAGAATTTCAAAAATGGATATATGATCTCCAGAGCAGTGATTTTCCCCATCCCACTTCGTGGCATGACCTCTGCTGGGTCATTCATTCTAGCCAGCAAAGTAGCAAAGGGCCATGACGTCTGAGATGCCCCTTTCTCATCAGTGGGACTGACGGAGCTGGTGGTAATCCTTCCTGTCTAATGTTCTCTTTAGAGAATGGCAATGGTCTCTGCAATGTCCTGGGTCCTGTATTTGTGGATAAGTACTTGTGCAATGCTGCTCTGCCATGGATCCCTTCAGCATACTTTCCAGCAGCATCACCTGCACAGACCAGGTAAGTCAGAAGCTGGCTCTGAAGCAGCCTCCAGTCTCACTGATGTCTTCCAACAGATAATTGAAGGCAAGTGACAGAAAATGCTACAGTGTGGGCAGTTTGCCTATGAATTCCAAGACATATTGTCAGCTTGATGCTTTGGGGAAGGGGGGGGTGCATACTAAAATGCCTTGAAAGTATTTCTAATCACTTCTCAGAAAAGGTGGTTTTCTCTGAGGCCCTCCTACCCCCTTGCACACACCTTATAAGTAGTAATTTTTTCTGGATATTTTGACCAATAGTGAAATATTCTGAAAAAGGTGGGATAACTTCCAAGACTTGAGGATTTTTTTAAAGAGGCAAAAATATGATCTTTGCAACTGACAAAATAATGTGTCCCTGTTCCTGGGATGCATTTTTATCTAGTATAGGTACCATAATCTCTGTGTGTATGTGGCTAAGGATTCTGTGGAGATTTTAGTGCCAAAATTAACTTTGGAAGTAGTTTGTCAGTGAAAAAGAAATTAAAAAGTAACTTACTATTTCTTGTCTGGTTTAATTTGTCTCCTCTCCTTTCTCCTTTCCTTCTCTTTCTGTTCTTCCGGTGTGCTCAGTGCCTTTTCCCTCCCTCTCTTTCCGCAGTTTTGGGGACAAGTTCCCTTTAGAGTGATTTTCCTCCCTAGATTGAATTTTGGGTTCCAGACGCATTTTGCTTCCTTCGTTTTTCTGTTCAAAGTATACTTCTTGGATTTCCATGGCCTCACTCCTCAGTCTGGATCTTTCTCTACTACTCCTTTGCCTCTCCAGCTTTCTCACTACCATTCCCCCAGCTCAATTAACCTCACCGGCCCTGGTTCTCGGAAAGATTGCCTTCCATTTTTTGCTTAGCTTCAGCCTCCGTATCCATTTACTGCACTTCCACCTTCGCATCATCACCCGCCACCCCTCCCACCCGATCGCCAAGTCCGTCTCCTGGGCTCAGGGGGCCAGTTGCGCGCCCAAGGTCTGATCCTTTCTTCTTTAGTACTCCCAACTAGCTTTCCCCCGCCCCCGGCAGCCCCACTTCTATCCCCACCCCACCCCCCAGCCTCCACCTTTTTCCAAATCCTTTCTGGCCTCCTCCCATCCACCCGGCTTCCTCCAGCTGCGTGGTCCAGCATCTACGTCTCTGCCTTTCCCTGGCTCCGCAGCCAGCCTGGGCACCGATCCTGGGCTTTTCGGCACTATCCTCCAGCCACACCTCTCGGGGTGCTGCTTGCTGCCTCCCAGGCTTCGCTTCCTGAGTCGGGGTAGGATCGAAACAGCGCGGGTGCAGCCCGGGTCCTCCAGCGTGGGCTGCAGGCGAGCGCGCCAGAGTGCAGGATGCTGGACCTTGAGCCGCTCAGAGAGGAGGGGTTTGGCGGTGGCTGTGTTCCGGAGCAGAGGCCCGGGTCTGCCTCTGGGCCCCAGTCGCCCTTGTTCTCCACGCCCCGGGTCAGGAGGGAAGGAGAGGGGCCTCTGGTCCCCCTGCAGGTGGGCAAGAAAACCTCTCCGCAGATGCTGCGCTCTGGTGTTTCTTTCTCGCGTGTCCTGAGCCTGGAGCTGCCAACACCAGAGTCCGAGGCTCCAGTGCAGAAAAGGAAAAAAAAAAAAAAAAAGAAAAAGTGTGTTTGGGAATCCCTAAATTAACTGCAATCAGTAGATCACCAATCTGCTTTGTAACATAGTATAATATAAAATATATATACTTTTACTTGTTACATAGCCCTACAAATAACGCGAGAAATCTGAATTCATGATAATACTTAACAATTAGCATGCGTAACACAAACAGCTCCTGTGAGTTGTTTTTAGGCTGGCTTTCAAGGTTAATTTGCATTGCTTGGCTCCATTCTTATCTAAATAGGTATAACTTCCCACCCTGTTGCTCAGGAGACTGAAGTTCTGAGGGTCTGGGTGACTTGTCTGAGGTTACATAGCTAATAACTGCCTTTGCAGTCGTTGTTCGGATTTCACCTCTACAGCCTGTTTCCCAAGAGGATGTCTCCCAGCGCAAGAATAAGGGTTCCAAGTGGCCTTTTTGAGGGGTGAGCACCTTCACATAATTTGCAAAAACTTTCAAGTTATGTCAGTACTTGAGCTCGTTTGAACAGCAAACCCATTCTGAAAGGAGGTTATGGTATAACTCAGGCTGGGTCATTGTCTCTGTCACTTAAAAATATTAGTGGCATGACCTTGGTCAAGTCACTTTTCTTCTCTGGGCCCAGTGTCCCATTTAGGAATATTGTGGGGAATGCAAATAAAAATACTTCCTGAAAGTGCTCTGTAAACTGTAAAACTCTTCAGGAATATCAGGAATTACTGGTATCCCCACCTAATAGACTGCAAATGTGCATGTCACAGATGTTGAATGAGTGACATTTTGCTGTTCACAGCTAATTATCAACATAGTTGACAACAATCTTGTTTTTGCTCCTGCTATTGTATTTAGCTATGTGGTACCTGGCTAGCATATACCACCAAATGCCACCTATCTTATTTTGTGCCCCATATATCCAGTCAAGAAATACAGCATAGTTTGCACTGAGCTTTCACATAAATGGTCTCTCTTAATCAGTAAATGTATTAGATTTTTCTGGTGGAGTGGTATGTATGCTACTTGTAGCAACTTGTATCTTTATGGTGTTTATTGTCAAAATATAATGATTTTATTATATTTTGTTCAGTTGTAACGAACCGGGCTAGTATCCATGAGGGCATGGGTTTGATCCCTGGTCTTGCTCAGTAGGTTAAGGATCTGGCTTTGCCAAGAGAGCTGTGGTGTAGGTCGCAGATGCGGCTTGGATCCCACATTGTGGTGGCTGTGGTAGAGGCCAGAAGTTGTAGCTCTTATTCGACCCTTAGCCCGGGGAACTTCATATGCTGCACATGTGGCCCTAAAAAGACAAGTGTATATATGTATATAGTGTATATATGTAAGTTTGTAGGTATGTATAGATATATAGTGATATTAAACTGGGAAATACACCATTAGTTTCTGCTGCAATTAAACTCAGTATTTGTTTTCTCCATTGTCTACTTTTAATATTGCTTTTTATCACCAGTGCAGTGTCCATCTCCACCTCAGATACCCCAAGAAATTGCATCACTGAAACCAATTTCAACCCCAAGTGCTTATATGTTTGAGACCTATTTTAGATTCATTGATGAAATGAAGAAACTATAAATACTCCTTTCTAGATGCAGAAAGATGAAAATGATATTAAACTAAAGTCCAATGTTTCTTTATATTAGGTTTATTCAACTTTGTTGGGTTTTTCAACAATAGCTGCAAAGATTAAAGCAATAGATCTTGGACATAGCAATAGTCTAGATTATTTCTGTCAGGAATACAATCTTCTTTAATGCAATCTTCTGTTTTGATTTTAAGAGTAAATATATGCTTTTTGTGATGAGAGTTGTGATGGTTCCCTTGGTGAGTCTTAAATCTTCAGGGACACTAATGAAATGTGTATGAAAACAAGAGAGAAATCAGGGCCAGTTATCTGTGACAACCCCCCCCCCCCACTTAAGTGAGCAAATAAATAAATAAATAGCTGGATAAATGAGCAAAAAGGAAAAACATAATCTCATTTTCTCAAATCGGTTAAAACAAGTGACATGATGAGAAAAAATGAGACACCAGCAGACCCTGAGCTTTGCCACATTTGCCTAAGCTTGAAAAATCGCCTCTTTCATAAAGCAGAAGCAGACATACACGGTGTGCATAGCAAGTATCTGGGAAATGTGAAAAATGACACATCTTTCACTCAGAGCCCTGAACAGAGGGAGAGGAAAGGTTTTCCAGCTGCCTCCTCACCTGCTGAGGCATGGCTGGTTCCCCTCTCTCCCTGCTCTTAGAGGCAGAGCCACTGCCCCTATACAGTAAGATTGATGGTGCTGCGATCCTAAGCAGCCAATCTCAGTCTCTCAAGAAATAATCCACTACACTGACAGATGAGTGGAATTTGACGTGATGTTCTCCTCATTCAGACTGGGCTGCACCTGGATGGCACCAGCCAGCCGGGGTCCTTTAGGGGAAATAGTTAAGAGATTTGGGCCAATTTCTGCTGTCAGAACATGATATTGGAGCAATGTTTCTGTGAGGCTGGGAATTTGTGATCTGTCTTCTCAGTGCGGTGGGTTTGTACACAAACAGAATGAAAATATGTTAACTAGAAATTGGAGTGATTTTAATATATCCCCCTGCAGTCCCTAAGTGCTTCCTATTTTTCATATTTATAGTATTAGGAATGCACCATTTATTTTCAGTTACTCACTAGTTAAGGAAGATTAAAACAGTCAATCAAATGAAAATGAATTTTAAAATTACACAAATAAGTAAAATGTGGTATAAATTAACAGATTCATAATATCAATAATTTAATATTTGGATAAATTATATTTTTATTTTGGGGACGATGTAGGAAATTACCATAATAACTTGAAGAATACTCATGGTTTTTTTTAACATATGTGGTAAAGTTTGAAGAAGGACACTTAATTTAAAAAAGACCAAACAAAGAAAACTCAGAGTGGTGTTCTATTGTTTCAGGATATTAAAACAGACAGCTTCAACTCTTTCTAGTCACCAGTTGTTGTATAATAGATTAAAAAAAAGATGAATGGTTTGCTAAATGTAGCTTTCTAATATAGGATTAGTTTTTTTCCCCTTATGGGAATATGAATGATGACAGCAATTTTAATGGTTACTTAATTTCAAGTGTGTGGGGGTGTAGGTTTGGGTATTGGGGGTTGTCCTTGAAACTTAATAAACTAAGGATCATTTCAGAATACTTTACTGAGAAAGGATCTTTGGAATTCTTTAGTAATTTAAAATTATAAAGATAAATTATGTGAGACAAGAAGTTGTAAGTGCCTAATGAATCATCTATTCTTGAGTCATTGCTATTTGATTGACAAGGGTGTATGGAAATATGAAAAGATGACTCCAAATAGAATTATCTATGTAACTTATACTTGGCCTGATTTAAAGGTATATGAAGCAAACTAGGTATTTAGAGGTATTCATTTGTGACTTAGTTATTTCGTGGTGACCATCATCATCCATTTTAAGGTGTGATTTTTGTTAAAATATTAAAAAGCATCCTTGTGTCCCTTATACTTATTTTTACCTTACTGTTTAATAATTATTTTATTGAAAGATGCTTAAAGAATATACACTAGCATACTAAGGTGCATCACAACGCAGGGTGGCTTTATAATTGTAGGGTAAAAGAAATCATGAGAGCAACAGTGGTTGCATGTTGCCTTTTGAAGAATGTCTACCAATACCAGATTGCTAAGTGTAGCGAATTGGCCTAAGGATTGGAGCAGACAGGTTGTTATTTGGTGTGACTGGTGCTGATGATAATCCATTGATCTTCTGATTGATGATATTGACCTAATCCCAGAGTCAGAGTGCAGCTACAGGCATTTGATAAGACCCCCAAATATCAAAATCAGGCAGAGATGCAAATAATGATTTCCTGCCAATCCTGTGGACTTATAAGAGAATTATTACAATGCAATATAATTAATGTTATTTATGTGAGCTCAAGCCTATGGCCTCAATTTTATGACACTGCAAGCAAATCTTTAGAAGTGGCACTAATGAGCATTAGCCTTCAATTGTTCTTTTCTTAAAGTTCACTTAAGATGAAAGCTTAATACCTTCTTAAATTTTTCCAATTTTGAACTCTGTTAAAAATTTCAAAGCTTGAGCACATAAATTGGCAAACCAGTTTTTAGGAAACAACATTGCAGTTTTTCCCAAAATGTAAAATGTACAAATCCTGACACAATTCCACATCTAGATGCTTATCCTAAGGAAAGGATTGGACAAGTTTAAAAAGATGTATATTTGTAATTCCTGCTGTGGTTAAGTGGGTTAAGGATCTGGCCTTGTTTCTGTGGCAGCTTGGGTGGCTGCTGAGGCATGGGTTTGATCCCCAGCCCAGCGCAGTGGGGTAAGGATCTGGTGTTGCCATAGCTGTGGTGTAGTTTGCAGTTGCAGCTTTGGTTCCATCCCCGGGCTGGGAAATTCCATATGCCATGGATGTGGCCAAAAAATATGTTTAAGGTTTAATCGCTGTAACAATAATCTTAATACAAAAAATTAGAAGAGAGTTTCATCTTCATCAAAAGGGGACGGTAAAATAAATCATGGTCTATCTGCTCAATGGCCTTCGATGTAGCCATTGCAGGGAATGAGATATGTGTATATGTACTCTTGAGGAAAAGTGCCTGTGATTTGCTGCTGAGTGAAGAAAACAAGAAACAGAATACTCAGCCTCCAATGGTTTGGAGAAAATAAATATTTGCACCTACATTTAAAAAAATGTCAGAAAGGATATAAACATTCTTTATTTAGTGTTGGTTAAATCTGGTGGGAGACCTGGAATGACTTAGCCTTTGTACTTGCTGTAATGCTGTCTTTTGGGGTTTCATATTTAGTATGGGTATATACCGATTTTTAATGAAAAGCTCAATATAGTAGCAATATAGAGTTTTATGGTAAAATTGGAAATGTATCAAACAAGGTTGCCAGTTTAAGGAAAGAGTGGAAAATACAGGTAGCAAAGTATTATGAGGCCCTTTACTTCTAAGAGACTTAATCCAATAAAATGTTTAGGTCAGCATTTCCCAGTTCACAAAACACTGTCCCCTCAATATGCTCCTTGGAAAAAAGCTAGTAACTATTGGGGAAACATTCACTGCATGATAGTTTCTTCTTTTGGAGATTTGCAGTGCTTGTTAGTGTGCAAGCATTCTGGAAAGATTTGTAGATAGGAAGCCTGATTGTTTTAACTAAACTTTTCTAAACTTTTTTTTTTTTTTAATTTGGGCAGCATCTACAAAGCCTATTCCTATCACGTGCTTTGAGAAGTATAGGCCAAGATAATTTTGGAATCCTATAAAATTCATTTTTTTTCTCTCACTTCTATGAAGAACTTAGCATACAATAGATACTCAGGAAGTATGTTGAATTATTAAGGAAACAAGGAATGAATGTTCCAGTGGAATCTTAAACTCTCCCTTATTTTTCCTACTTGTGTGTGAGTGCTTGTTTGTATATGGTTGGATGCATGTGTATCTGTGTGTGTTTATAATTAGAGGATAACTGAGACAGTGAATAATAGAAACATTAAATTGTCAGTATAACATATGCATATGACTCATACATATATATGTATGTGATATATCTATGCAGTATCTTTAGATAGATATTTAACTCTAGTTAATATTTGATAGCCATTACATAAATCAAAATGGTATATACTTAGAATATACTTAGAAGTGCAGTAAAAACTTAAGTCCCTAAGGTTTTCAGTCACAGCGTAAGTTTTCTTTTCTATGGATTTAGCAAATGTCACAGGTGTGGTCTTGAGGGTCCAAAAAAGAACTTCACCTAGCAAATATGGAAAGGCCTTTTGCTTTTAATTTTTTTTAATCTCTTTTTATTTTTATGGCCACACCTGCAGCATATGAAAGTTCCCAGGCTAGGGGTCAAATCGGAACTGCAGCCCTGACTATGCTACAGCCTCAACAAAACCAGATCCAAGCTGCATCTACAACCTACACTGCAGCTTGTGGCAATGCCAGATTCTTAACCCACTGAGCGAGGCCAGGGATAGATCGAACCCTCATCCTCACAGAGACAATGTCAGGTCCTTAACCTGTTGAGCCACTACGGGAGCTCCTGCTTTCAAATCTTTTGATATCAAGAGAAAATTCAATTCATCTTTGCAGCAGGGAGAAAATAACACCAGGCAAGCCTTTCCTTTCTTTGAGAAAAAGACAAGATGAGTTTTGTTAACAATTTGTATAAACTAATTGCATTCTCCAAAGATTATGTCCCCAAAGCATTTAGGGAACTCTCATGGCCCACTATTTCTTTCTCCTTCCCCAACTTTATATAATAAAGGTCCAGAGAAAGAAAAGAGAAATGATATTATGAGTGATGTCTCAGAAGATGGATAGATGTGCAGAGTGATCAGCCTACTCATTAAGCGAATCCTTCCTCCTTGTCTGGAAGGAGTCCAACCAAACCTTGCCCTCAGTCTAGAAGAAGGAGCACCTCCATCCTCAGCAAAGGCCAAAGTTTTCTTTTGATTCAGTTACCTGTGTTTACCTTTGTCATGCCTTTACCAGACCTGCTCTTCTAGGCATGCTTTGTTTATACCCAGGAATAAATACAAGCTGAGTCTGTACACATCCAGAGGATTTTCCTGATTTCCCACTCGTGTGGATGAAGAATGGACCTATTAAGTCATATGCTTTGAAGTGAATGAGTTCCAGCTCCCATATTTAGATGAGTTGCCACACAATGGGCATGGAAAGGAGTATTTCAGGTGCTCCTGAAACTGATGACATATCCTGGATGAGGGTCAGCAGGACAGCAGATCTTCCTTCTCAGTGAATAAAATTGTGTAGGTATTCAGTAAATATTTCCTGATCAACTAGGCAAGGTGTAATGCCCTTTAAAAATGCAAATATTTGTGAAAAAGCACCACATCATGCCCTTTTTATACCTAAGAATGATGAGGAAAGAGCACCAGAGTAGAAGTAGAACACTGGAGCTTTTGGCATCTCACTTAAGTTGTCAATTGCAAGGCTCCAGATGAGAAGGTTGGAAGGAAGCTTCGGTTTTCATATTGTGCCTAGCAGCTCCAAGGAGGCGATCCATGTATTCCACAAATAGTATAAGTGTATTCTGCCAAGTAAGGAAGCCTAAAGCTGCCCAAGGAACTGATTCATTGACTTCATCTACTTGATAGAGCAAGAGGCGATACAAAATATCTTTTGTATAGTTAAAAAGCCTTCTGATAGAGTTCTTTTGAAAAGTTTTTTTTGGATGACTTCATAGATGGAGAGGGCAAATACCAAGTAGTTAACAAAAATAATTGGATCAGCCTGGAAGCCAGATATTACAAAATGCTGAAAACTGTGGTGCCTTAAGAGCACATGTATATCTAGAAGGCATAGCACAGCCTTAGCTATACCTGAGATGTCAGTGTGACCAGATCATACAATATTTCAAGGGAAGTCAGAAACCTAGAACTTTATGGGTAATTTCTTTATCTTTTAAATGTCCAGAGGGCCAAATAAAACTGGACTCAGGTCTCCATCCCACTTGCAGGCTGCATGTGAATGACCTCAGACAAGATCATCTCCAGCTCCAGAATTTGATGATTCCTCATGAATTGATGCAATACAGTGGAGAGAGGTGAAGCCAGTGGGCCAAAAGGGGAACATCTATGCAGAGCTACTTTGGCCTGTTTTCAAATGATGCCTATGATTGAGTCCTACTCTGAGTTAGATTATATCCAACATTCTAAAACACTGTGTGTCTCTAAGCCTTTAGTAGGCAACTGACTGGTATCACTGCAGGGTCTGATAAACAGACAGTGTTAGTATTATGAAGGCAGTGGTCTAAACAGAAGTTTAATTTGAATCAGTTCAAAATCAATGAACTTTCTTTTAGATTAAAGCTAGGGAGAAAGGGTAATCTATAAATGTAATAAAACATGAGGGAAGCATCAGATATCACAGTGATTCTTAAAGAAAACCCTTTCTCTAATACTTTATTGAAGTTCTTCAGATCAGGTTTGCAGTCCACTAGTGCATTATAAATTTATCTTAAAATGCAAGAATTTTGTTGTTGTTCTTTTGGCTGAATGATTTAAGATTTTAGGTGCATTCATTTTGTATAGGAATGCAGGGTGTTTATGAGTATACTGAGTTACCATTCTACTGGAATGACATGCAACTAAGGTTTACTGAGCTTCCTTAATTCAGTATTCTGCTAAGAAAACTGGCTGCCAGCTCTTGGAAACATTGCAAAGTGCCTGCATGCAAATAATTAGAGTTCATGCAATTTTGAGGGAGATAATTTGTTATCAGTGTATCTTGAGTGTTTGAGTTGTTAGTGATTTTCCATTGCTGTGGTCCTTGCTTTTTAATTATAAATTAGTGTTGGTTTAGTTTCATCATTATCAATTAAGTTTGCTGTGGGCTGTTTCATTAACCCTGTAGTCTGTAATGACTCGTATTTGCATATTTGGGGTTTAAAATTTGCTAAAGATTAGACTTTAAGACATTCTTGGGAGTTCCAGTTGTGGCTCAGCGGTAACAAATCTGACAAATATGCAAGAGGACTCGGGTTCAATCCCTGGCCTCACTCAGTGGGTTAAGGATCAGGCATTTCCATGAGCAGTGGTGTAGGTCACAGATGTGGCTCAGATCCCGTGTTGCTGTGGCTGTGGTGTAGGCCAGCAGCTGCAGCTCTGATTCAACTCCTAGGCTGGGAACTTCCATATGCTGAGGATTTGGCCCTAAAAAACAAAACAAAACAAAACAAAACAAAAAAGACATTTTTGAGTTGTGGTTCAGAAATTATTCCTCTATATCCTTATTGTAAAACATGTATGTCATCACTTTCAAACTAATTTTTATGGTGACTCTGGTCTAGTCTAGTGACATTGTTTATATGGTCCCGGTGAACCTATACAACATAAATTCTTAATGTCAGTAACATTTTTGGATTATTTTTATGTCTCTATGGCATTGTTTTATAATCTATGAACATGTTAATAGGCTCATCTTATTTTATAAAAATAATAAGTGATTCATATAAATGAGTCTTTCCAAGTATTTATTACCTAAGTATTTTCCCATCAGAAGGGAAACAGGTAGGAATTGGCTATTTTACCTCTTCAGGGTGCTCTGATCAGGAAAGTTTGAACACCACTGTTTTACTTGGAGATTGTAACTAGAATCCAGCCTTACTGGGACCCTGAATTAAAAAAGAATTGTGACATAGCAAAAAATAAAAATTAAAAAATTAAAGCCATTTTTTTTTCTGCCATAAAATGCTAAGCAATAAGACAGGGGAAGATGCTATTTGGAAGTTTCCTGGTGAGGGCTTACTAAGTTGAATTGTTTTTGTAGCTTCTTACATCTCTTTATCTGATGAAAATGCAAGATGCCATGCACTGGACATGTGCTTGCAAAACTAGGTCACTGGGTGAACATTTGTAGGGCAATATTTTTGACAGCTATTCCCAGGATTGTTTAGAAGTCAGAGCAGATTTATGGCCTACATGCTGCCAATCTCCAGCCCTCTATCTATCACAGGCCCAGGGAATCAATCACAGTGATTGTTCCCACAGAGTCTGGATGTGATTTCACAGTCTTTTTCAATCCTTCTCCAGGCACCACCTATCAATTGATTGACTCCAGCGTGCAATTTGAGAGTCTTTGACTGGCTGTCCCTATTGCTTCATTGACTGACCATCTCTAGAATCCCTCTCCTGTGCAAAAAGGCAGGCCCTGAAACATTTCATTTAAAAAGTAAGAAAAAGAACCAAAGTGTGACTAAATCAAATTGAAAGTTTAAGTAGTCACATGTCTAGGAACTCCTGTTTAAGATAGTAGATCTTTAGTAATTCTGTCAGCCTCTAAGAGTTGCAGAAATTTCTTTTTAATACCTCCAGAAATTTTTGATTCCTTTCTCCATTCTTCTCTTACTCTATATGTCAGTGAGGCAAAGGTATTTGTCATATGAGCTCTAACCAAACAGGTGTTCTTGTTCATAGAGCCTGAAGCAATTCATTCTGAGCAGAGAGGATTTGGGAAACCCTCATGAAGGGCTGGATTTTATGCTGGGCTTTGAATGTTGGGTAGGAAGTCAGCTGGTAGGAAAGGGTCAAGTGTAGCTCATTGATCAAAAAGGAAGAGAACAATTAAAGTCCTAGTGGCAGGTAAGTAGAATAAAACAGGGCAGTGTCCTAAGTGGGTACAGGCCCTAAGTTAGAGAAACTTTATATCACTGCAGTTAAAATGAAAGCAAGATTCTGTTGTTGTTACTGCTTTGTAAAGGCTGCCTTAGTGTATACTGATGATCACAGGCAGTTAGTTAAATTGGAAGAAAGAAGCTACAAAATCCACAATTTGTGTCTCTGTGGAAATCAAATCAGTTAATTAACTAAAATGCAGCAACAGTGTTCTGGGCCAACTTTCTGTATCCCAAGGGGCCTTTCGCACCTTTGAATTACGGTTAACTTTGTGTAATCTAATACCAATATGTTACAACTAGTTGACTTTTAAAACTAGTTATTATATTAGGGGAAACTGCATGTCTCTAAGTCAAAACCTAAAGATAATCATTTTTATTTTCAACACACAGCAAATTCAGTATTTGTTATTTGACAAATGTTTATGGTGCAGAAAACTACAGTTCCCCAATAGTATTATTAGTGATGCCTCTTTATTATAATCACTGGTTTAACACTGCTTTACCTATCAAATGGTCAGCTCTGTGAGGGTAGGAAAGCCAGCAGTCTGGAAATGTCTGACTCAGTATCTGGCACATGGTAAGGGCCAAATAAATACTTGATGAACGAGTGAACGAATGAGTGGCCCTAAGCATTTTATGTTTAGGGTTATCCTAACAAACAATCCTCACAATGGACTTATGAAGTAGAACATCTTTCCATTTTACCCATAAAGAACACTGTAAAGAATAAGACAATTGTGTTTTCAAGGTCATCTACTTTGGGAGTGTAAACATGGAAATTCTGTCAGCCTCTGAATAACATCTGGGTTTCCTGAGTCTCTGTGGTGTGTAGGCCCTGATGTGGAATATTCCTTCCAATAGGATACATGAGCTGAACACTACATAGACATTCAGTTATTCTCATGTAAAACACTACAAAGGGTGGATTACAAAGCTGAGAGGAAAACTTGGGTTATGCCTTGACTTTCAGTCAGGTGCCCTTTGCATTACCACAGAGTGCTACTTTTAGGAATATCAGTAAGGTAGCCTTGGTTTAATTCAATTACAAAACAAATCTCTATGTTGTGGGGGCACTGTTCTGCATTAGCAGGCAACTGTGTCTTGGGCTTGGCTGTATCATGCAATAATTTTAAGTACTGTGGCTGAATAATGCTTTAGTCTTCATTTTGCTTTGCAAACAGGCCTGGCTGACAGCATACCTTTTGCTTATTGGATTAACAGCACCTCATTTTCAAGTATTTTTTACAGGGCTATTGTCTCCTGATAAATTATTTTTAGACTTTGGAGGCCCTTTTTGTGCTGTTGGTGGGGGAGCAGCAACATAGGATGAATATGTACTTATAAGACTCAATGTAGATTTTCTGTTTTACTTAAAATGAAGTTATAAATCATTCACATCGGAAAAGAATTCTAACTGCAATTTAACTTTTTGATAAGATTTTTTGGCATTTATCATGTTGAGACTTTATAAATTATCTAGAATATTGTAAAGTGGGCTGACCTTTCTGGTAAGTGGTTTGATCATTTGTAGCAGTATATTTTTGCAAAAATAGGAATTTGCTCTCTTTCAAATGAAATGTGCTAGACTCATAACTCAACATGTTTGGCAGAAAATGCATACATAATGAGACCTGAAGTCTTCCTTTCAAAATTCCTCTCATCATCAAAACAGATCCATTTGTTTGTTCCAAAATATCCCCCTGGCCAGTGGTGGCAAATTCTTGACACATAGCCCACTCTGCCTATGATCATGCCATTACAGACACTGCTAAGCAACTTTGTCACTCTCTGTATTTGAACCTAGACTTAACCTCTGAATCCTTCCAAGCATAGTGCTCCCATCATTGAGTTGTTAAAAGCGGGAGGAATGATTTCAAAAATAACCACAACCACCATCCCCAGAACCAACATCATCCACCATCTGTAATGTCAAATACTTTGCCAAGTACCTTACCTGGAGTTACCTGTTTAATTTTACGATGAAACATATTGTCCACTCTTGATTGAAGCTGTTCATAAATGTAATTGAATTCCCCACCTAGGTGGGCCATGTTATTCATTTAAAATAATAATTTATTTTTAATTTGCTTTTTATTAAGGTATAGTTGATTTACAGTGTTGAGGCAATTTCTTCTGTACAGCATAGTGACCCAGTAATATACATATAGTCTTTTTTTCTTTTTTTTTTCTTCTTTTTAGGGCCACACCCATGGCATATGGAGGTTCCCAGGCTAGGGGTCAGTTAGAGCTGTTGTTGCCAGCCTATGCCACAGCAATGCCAGATCCAAGCCACATCTGCAACCTACACCACAGCTCACGGCAACACTGAATCCTTAACCCACTGAGCGAGGCCAGGGATCCAACCTTCAACCTCATGGTTCCTAGTCAGATTTGTTTTCACAGAGCCATGACGAGAATGCCTACATTCTTTTTCTCATGTTGTCTTCCATTATGGTCTCTCCCAAGAGATTGGATATAGTTTTCTCAGCTATACAGTAGGACCTCATTGCTTATCCATCCTAAATGTAATAGCTTGCATCTACCAATCCCAAACTCCCCATTCATCCCTCTTCTTCCCCCCTGCCCCTTAAGTTTGTTCTCTATGTCATCTATATCTTTGAGTCTGTTTCTCTTTTGCAGATAGGTTCATTTGTGCCATATTTTAGATTTTAGATTTGTGCCATATTTTTGATTCCACATATAAGTGATATCATATGGTGTTTGTCTTTCTCTTTCTGACCTTCCTCACTTGGTATGAGAATCTCTAGTTGCATCCATGTTTCTACCTAAACAGTGATTTAAATAGTTAAGCATGTTAATACATTCAAAGTATGTACAGTAGTTCCTGGAACAGCATAATGACACCCATGTTTGTAGCATCTACATCATCTTCAGGAATCAGGTAAAGAGCTGACTTGCTTTAAGTTTTTTTACCTAACTTTACCCTCTTTGCCACCAGTGACTCTTAGCAAAGAAGCTGTATGAATTGGAGCAACTTGATGTACTAGGAAAACCAGGAGTTTCCATCCTAGGTCTATCATATTAACTCCAGGTGTGGATAAGTCATTGTAACTCTTCCTGCCTCACTCATGAAATGGTGATCCCCATCTATGAAATCCCCATTCCCGGCTTGTTGGAGTTTACATTGTGCCAGAGAGGCTTAAGAACCTGACTAGTATCCATGGGGATGTGCGTTTGATCCCTGGCCTTGCTTAGTGGGTGAAGGATCCATTGTTGCTGCTTAACTGTGGCATAGGTTGCAGATACAGCACAGATCCTGCATTGTTGTGGTTGTGGTGTAGGCCAGCAGCTGCATCTCTGATTTGACCCCTAGCCCAGGGTATTTCTTTTTTGCATCCATATTCCACAGATGCAACCCTAAAATAAAATAAAACAAAACAAAATAAAATAAAATAAAATAAAATAAAATAAAATAAATTCCCACCTTGCAAGCTTGAGGAATAGAAATGGTGTCTGTTCTATACCTGCTGTACAATAGGTGTCTGGCACAAGGCATCTCATTATATTGTTATGTAAATATGTGCATGTTAAAGCAAAGATGGCATATAAGGACTGCTTTATATTGGCACATAATACCCATAATGTTTTATTCTATATAAAATGGCGCATATAGAAAATTTAGAGCTTGTACTAATTGACTCACTTTATGATCACATCTGAGTCTTCTGCTAATAAAAGCCATGTACTCAGAATATACAGGAGGTAGGGATTTTATGGCTAGTCTTCACTCTGGAATATGTAATGGTCAGCAATTAGTCCTAAGCCATCATGATCAGGTCAATACTCACTGTATCCTTCTTTCCAGAAGCAGGATAAGTAGGTAATTGCTGATGAAGGGATTGTAGTCAATAAGTTTGGTAGTTTGTGAGTCTCAGAGTGAGTCATAACTGTTAATTTAACATTGTTTAAATCTTAATTTTTTTAATATTTATAAATAGTAAATCTTATACCACTTATCCCTACTTCCTTGGGTATTTCTTTTTCCAGTAGTAGTGTTGTCCTTACAATAACCCACCACCTCTTTATCATAGGACCCAACTACTAAAGGAAGAAACCCAGGAATACACTGAAAAACACATCAGTACTTAATTGTCCTTGGATTTCAGCCATACTTTCTACTCTGAATACAAAAATGATATCTTTGGATTCCTTAAGTAGCATGGTGTCTATATTTTGAGACTTAGCAAAAGCAACCACAAAAATGAAGTGCCAACAGTCAGTTTTTCATGTTTTAAGACTCTGAGGAATTTGAGTTAGCATGAGCTAAGAGCCTATACAGTTAGAAGCATGGATTAAAGATATTATAAAATGATGATGAATTTGCAATTAGTGTTTTAGAGTCTCTTAAGAACCATATTCAACATGCATGAGCTCCCTACCGAAGAGGTCAAAGCCTTATAGAAGTCGTGACGAGTTATTTGATAAAACTTTATTATCTCTTTTTTACTATCCTCATTAACATACTTAAAAAATGCTGTTAAGTATTTCTAGCAAGCAGAGCATCAGAGCACTTTTACAGTAGTATAAAGGATTTATTAATTATAATCTTTTCATGAGCCTATTTATATTCAATTGTGACATTAATAGGTTGCCAAAACAAACTAGAGTTAATTGTATTTAATTAAATTGTTGAAAACAAGGAAGGATGGTTTATTATTATTGTAAGCATAAAGCTCTATTGATGTACTCGTTTGTGTGAATAAGATCTGATGTAAAGTTCTTTCTAGTGGGTATGGTATTATTCATCAACAGAAAGCAATATAAAAATGCTAATTCAAGAAAGTTGTCATGAAGAATAGAACATTTGGAAGTGGAAGCTTCACATAGTATTTGGAATCTTATATCCAGTGTTTGATAAATATCGCGGGGTTCCTGCCAAGACAGACATTCCTGTTTTTCTATTATGCACCCTGAGGAGTTTCAAGACCATCTATGCACCCCTCTTTCCTTTCTTTAGAGGGATTATTTAGTTGGGGGGAGGGCCTAAGATCTGGGTCAAGTCTTCTGTGGAAAAAATGATTTAAATGAGACCTGATAAAGTAGGAAGGGCCAGACCAAGTTATGGATGGAGTTTGAACAGCAGTAAATTTCAGGCAAAGATAATAGCATTAAGGAGCTCTGGAGTCAGAAGGGAGGATACAATAGAAAAATCTGAAGGAGATCAGAAGACCAGTGAAAAGGCACTTCTTTGTCGTGGATTAATACACGTAAATGCTTTGAACACAATAGAAGACAAAGAGTGTAAGGTGAGTTTGGAAGAGAAATATTAATTTTTCACTCCTTCTTGATTGTGTTGAAGATTATCACATACATTAAATATAGATTTTTACTAAGTACTAAGAGGTAGGTGCCTGGCACCTCCGTATTGTTTCATTAATCTTTTTACTTAACACTGTGAAGTTAGCTACTCATGTTCTCTTCTTTCTACCAATGAGGGAAATAAGGCTCATAGAGTGTGAATAACTTGCCCAAGTGCAATAGGTGTTAAAGTGGAGATTTTAACCAAGGTAATCTGGTTATAGATCCCATGTTCTTAACGACTATAATACTAAAATGCTTTGCCTCTCGCAATATCATTAGTTAGTTGTAATGGACAAAATTAAGCAGGACATACATGTTTCAGAATGGGCTAGGTGATGCTGTGGTCATCGACTGGCTCCATATTTCACTGGCTTAAGGCAACAGAAGTTATTTCTTCCTAAAGGTACTGTCCACTGGGGCTGGCTGGAGCCTATGCTCCATGTTATCTTCAGCCGCCCAGCATTAGGAGCAGCATCTGCTGTTCATTATGGCAGAAAAGGATAATTTGAGGGTACACTGGGAAATAAATGCTTCAGCTTGCAAATGACACATCTCAATTCATTTGCCAGACCTGATCGTTATGACCAACCCAGTGGCAAGGGACCACCAAATGCAATCCTACCATTTTCCCAGAAGGCAGATAGCAGGAGATATTTGGTGAACAGCATTCATGGCAACCACAAATACCTTAGTGGTTAGGAAATACTATATTCTTTGTTACAGTTCTCTTCATTCTTTGATATTCAAGCTTAGATAGCTTAGCTGATTTGAGTATTTGGATAATGCTCCCGAAATTTCAGTTATTCAGTCTATGAAGAAGAGGATAATCCAGTTAGTGAATCTAAAAATGCAAAACAAAATATGATGCGACACCAAGCATACAGTTTTGTTATATTATTTTCACGTAGTTGACTTTTGTTTTTTTTCGTTTTGGTGTTTTTTTGTTTTGTTTTGTTTGTTTTTTTTTGTTTTTTTTTTGTTTTGTTTGTTTGTTTTTTTTTTTTTTTTTTGGTCTTTTTAGGGCTGCACCCATGGCATGTGGAGGTTCCCAGGCTAGCAGTAGAAAGGGAGCTCAAGCTGCCAGCCTACCAGCCTATACCACAGCCACAGCAACTTGGAATCTGAGCCCTGTTTGTGACCTACACCACGGCAATGCAGGATCCTTAACCCACTGTGCGAGGCCAGGGATCAAACCTGCATCCTCACAGATACTAGTTGGGTTTGTTACCACTAAGCCACAGTGGGAAATCCCATGTAGCCAACTTTGGAATGCATTGACGTCACAAGGCACAGCTCCTTATGTGAGTGAATGTGAAGCAAATATTGGAGGCCATGGGAGATCTTGCACTTTCTCCATTGAGTCTTTCCCATAGCAAACACCTTACTTGCTCACTCGCACCTCCCCTCTCTCCACCCTCTCATTTGTGTGAGTCTAATCTATGAACTGATCCCTGTTTTATGAAGAATTCTCTCCTGTGACTGAAAGGTCAACACATTCAGTACCATCTGGGATGCCGCTGTTTGCTTTAGATGAAACATTTATATGGCATATTAACTAAGTATATGTTATTTTTATGTTATCCCAGGTATTTTTTATTCTACTTATTTTTATTTTCAGAAATGTATCTGTTTCTAGTTGGCAGGTGCAGAAAACAGTTATGGATCAAATGCACCTGTGTGTCATGGATTAATGCATATAAATGCTCTGATGACAGCAGGAGAAAAAAGGTTTGTAAGGATGGACACTAACTTTGGAAGGAAAAAAATTAATGAAGCTGGGAAAACAGTGATAGCAAAGGGCACTGCAATTGTAGTGCTAAATGACATTCTCAAACCCTAGCAGTATGGTAATATTGCTCCTCTCCTTCCTTAAATTAAGCGCTTTCATAATCCATGGTGACCTTGGCTGAAGAAAAGTTGTTTGGAGAGAGTTAGGCTTCCTGAGAGCTGTTTTTAGCAAACTGGGTTTTTTTCTTATTAGCTAAAATATAAACGTGTGTTAATGGGTAGAGAAAGTGGTAATTTACCACTGTGTGTCTAAAGGAAGAGAAGAAAAAATAGCAAGACTAGCTTAGTCCATCAACACATCTGTCACAAAAGTCATTAGCAAGTGTTGCTTCCTATGGATGGTTCAGGAAGAGGATTCACATGTCAGGTTTAGTTCTGTTAAACCTGCCTTTGGCATCTAACCTCCCACCTCTGAGTGATGAAATAAGTCTGAGGTAATTATTTTGTCAAGGTTTTGAGGAACTTTCAAGACCATCTCCTAGGCCCATGCATGCACGCATGTGCATGCATGTGCAAGTGTGCTCTATCTCTTTCTCCCCTCCCCCCACACACTCCATTACACCTTGTTCAGTTACTTAGGTAACTTAAGAATTAGAAATTACTTTAGTAGTCATCTAGATCAAAGTTTTATCAGACACTTCATTTATCTCAAAACAAGCCCTGCCAAGTTGTTGTGGTTTCACTTGTTGAATCTTCTGACTTATTGTTTTGGGCCCTCTTGAAATCGGGGATCTTTTCTTTGGCTAGTTCTTTTAATCATAAAACCCATCTTCCCCCATCCTCCAACATTTTCCATCCATAGCTGTCTTTGTCTCGGTTCCTCACAATTCCATCCTCCCCATTCTTCACATCAAAAACCTTGACATCACCCTCTGCTCCCTTCTTTCCCTCTGATTCATGTTCAATCCATCAGCAAGACTATTACTTCCCTAACTTTAGATTATATCCAAATTCCAGCTGCTCCTCAGCTTCCCCCATAAATTCTGTGATGGCTTCTACTACCTTCCTCCTTGCTCATTTCCTGTGTCCAAACTGGCGTTATTGTTGTCCCTTCAAAGATGGACACTTCTGTTTTTTGGCTCTTGCTCTGCCCGGAAAGCTCTTCCAAAAGGTTTACATGGGCTACATTTGAGTCTCTTCTCAAATATCTCCTCAAGTCTCAAAAAATCCACTTTATATTAATTTCATCCTCCTCCCAGTGCTTTGAATCCTGTAACCTGCTCTCCTTTTGTGGTAGCACTTGTTGCTCTGTGTGTGTGTGTGTGTGTGTGTGTGTGTGTGTGAAATTAAAGTATGCTTATTATTTTTCTTTTTTTGAAATTTATTTTTATTAGGGTATAAGTTGATTTACCATATTGGGTCAATTTCTGCTGCACAGCATAGTGACCCAGTCATACACATATAAAAATAATATATACATGTTGCTTTTTAACGTAATGTATCATTTATTTATTTGCTAACTTTATTATTTGTCAACTTTATTATTTGTCTCTCCCCATTAGAATCTAAGTTCCACAAGGGCAGAGTATTTTTTATCAATTTTAGTCTCTGATGTATCACTGGGTACAAAGAAGGCTCTTAAGACACATTTGTTAACTAAATGAATGAATAAATTAAAAAGACATTTTAGGACCTCATATAATAGAGACATTCCTTCTACACCCCATCAAATGTTCTATAATAAAGATTCATATATGCTCCCTACAGCCTTCAGGCCTCTGCTAAGAAGAAAATTCTGAGTTTCAGTGGTCCTGTCCCTCTGAACTGGTATGACTTTCTCGGCCACAGGGTGGCCTAAAGCCATAGTCCATGTCCAAACCGTGCAACAAGAACTTGAGGAAGTATGAACTTTTATTATCCCAATTTTCTAGATGAGGAAATAGAAGCTCAGAGAGATTAGATAATTTATGCACTGTCACACAGCTAGCAAATGACGGAGATAGGACTCAAACCCAAACAACAGTTTTATGCTCACAACTACTGTCCTAACTCTCACGAATGTAACCTTGTTTCTGGAAATGGGTATACAGTTACCTTGGGTGTCACTCTTATGGAAAATGAACAATAATCTCAGACTTTTTCATATCTTCTCTAAGACCTGGAATGTGTATTACCTTTTTGCGGTAGGCTGTTTCAGTACTGGATAGAGAAATGATTACATTTCTACCCCATTGTAATGCTTAGCAGAATCCTAGGGGAGAACATCTGGATTGTTTTTAGTTCTGTGGCAGGCTTCAGAGCAAGCTCAGTATTCCTTCCATAAAAGAGTCATTTAGTTGTAAAGACGGTGTATCTCTCCTAGGTCATCCTTTTCCAGGCTAATTTATTGTCATATGAGATAGTACGGCAGTGAACTAGGAAAGGACTCTCGCTGTGGAACCCCATTTTTACTCAAACAGCCCAAGGTCACAATAGCTGTTTTGGGGGCTCTACCAAGCTGCCAATTCAGATTGAGTTTATCATCCATGAACACCCCCAGGTCTCTTTCACACACCACAGTAAAGTCACATCTCCTCAAATCTCCGTTTTCACAGTTGGACCTATGTGTGGACTTTAAATTTGTTCCTGTTACTTTCTATCTTGTTAGATTTCAACCTTCATTTCATCTAATTGGAAACTTTCAAGATTCCAGTTTTCTCATCTAATATTTTAACTACACAGCCCAGCTTAATGTTTTTGAATTTGTAGATAAATCTACAAATTAAATATATAAAAATTAATTCCTAGATATGAATTGAACACTACCGCATTCTAGGACTGATCAGGCATGCTAAGATTTCCTTCCCTTTTTTTTTTTTGTCTTTTTGCCTTTTCTAGGGCTGCTTCCCACGGCATATGGAGGTTCCCAGGCTAGGGGTCAATTAGAGCTGTAGCCACTGGCCTACACTAGAGCCACAGCAACACAGGATCTGAGTCGAGTCTGCAACCTACACCACAGCTCACAGCAATGCCGGATCCTTAACCCACTGAGCAAGGAAAGGGATCAAATCTGCAACATCATGGTTCTTAGTCGGATTCCATAACCACTGCGCCATGATGGGAACTCCATTTCATCATTTTATGAACTTAAGGTTTTTAAGCTTCTTATTACATATGTGATCTAAGAGATGTAAATGTCAGGAAAAATATTGTTTAGAAAGATAGAGAATCTCTGATAGGTTATTTTATATAAGGGCAGTATAATAGAAACATATCTAGAGCCACCAAGTAATTTAAAATGGTCCAGTAGCCACATTTTAAAAAATTTATAAGAAACAAGGAAATTAGCTTTAATAGTGTTTTTAACCCAACATATCCAATATATACCTAGAAAAAACAGAAATTTCTTCTCTCACAGTTTTGGAGACCAGAAGTTCAAAATCAAGGTGTTGTCAGGGCCACACTCCCTCTAGAGCTTCTAGAGAAGAATCCCTTCTTTGCACTTCCAGCTTCTCATGGATGTTGGTGTCATTGACCTTGTGTCCACATCTCTCTGTTGTGCCTTGCCTCCTCCTCTTCTGTCTGTCAAATATCTCTTGGGCTCACTCTTAAAAGGACACGTGTCTTTGGAATTAGAGCTCACCTGGAGAATCTAGCATAAGTGCCTCCTCTCTAGATTCTTAACCACATGTGTTTTGCCATGTAAGGTAGTGTTGCTTCATTGACACATTAGGTGATATTCACAGATTCTGGAGATTAGAACATGGACATATCTTTTGGGAGACCACCATTCAGCCCACTACAACTATCATGCCCACGTGCAATAAATACAAAGACTTGTTGAGGAGATAGTTTGCATTCTTTTTTTCTGTAATGTCTTTGAAACCTAGTGTGTGTTTTATACTGACAGCACATCTCAATTCAGATACTGAATTTTCATTGTAAAGACTTGATCCCTATTTAAATTTTATAAAGTTTGAAGCTGAAAAATTTGACTCACATATTTGAATTTTTCCACCCGTATATGAAGGTTTCTGGTAAGAAATCAAATATCGGTTTTTAAATTTGAATTAAATAAATTAAGTACAATTTGAAACCCTTTTCCTTGCTCTCAGTAGCCACACTTCAAATGCTTAGTAGCTAATGTGGCTAGTGGCTACTATGTTACACAGTGCAGTGCTAGAGCTTGCTTCAAGTATTTAATATTAATTGGAATGCCTAATAGCTGGTATACTCTGTTATGAAGTACTGACAACTTCTAAGTAACACTGAGTTTTGTCATTTATTCTGCAAGTATCATTGAGCACCCACAGGGTGTGAGGACTTGGAAATACAATAATAAATAAGACAGACAAAATCACTCCCTCATGGGGTTTTCTGTTTGAATTCCCATTGGTTTTCTTACCTTGCGTATGGTCCCATTTGACAGAAGTTGGTATGGGATAATTGGAAAGAAAACCAATGGAAAATACATCTGAAAATGTTTGTCTATGAAGGCAGTTTAGTCTAAAGAAATCCTGTGCTCTGAACCTTGGCAAAACTTTGTTTCAAGCTTACCATCAAGCATAATTTGAATGCCCCTCTAAGTTCCTCTGATTAACTTCTTTTCAGGATGTTGACTTGATGTTTTGTAAGATGAAGAAATAAGAGAATATACTTAAAATGTCAAGAAGCAATGTAATGAAATAAAATGGATAGCATTATTAATAACTGCAAACAGTAATGTCACATCACTAAAACAAGTTATAAAGATAAAACAAGTTTGTGCCTTTTTTTTTTGACTAGCCATAATTTAGTGGAGCTTTCTATCTTTTATAAAATACATTGCCTTGCCTGCAAGTTTTCTGAAATAAGATGTTGATTGTAATAGCAATCTTTGGCTGAAATGTACCCTTCTTAGGAAGAGAAGAGATGTCCCCTTTTTAGTGGTTTGGTAAAGACCACAAGTCATCTCATTTATTACATTACAAGACCTCAGATTCAATTCCAGAAAGCTTTGCACCAACAAAAATTGTTGTGGCTTCTGGGATGGTAGGGGTACTAAAACATGTTGCTACTATTTGGCTGGTATGCATCAATGCCAAACTTTGGAATTGTTTCTTAACTCAGAAGTTCCTATTCAGAATCAATTTCCAGCAAATTTTAGAGGGAAAATGCTTATGTAGGAGCAGAAAACTTTAGGTCTCAGCTGGAAATATTTTAATACAATTATTATTAGAAAAGGCTAGATATTTAGTCTGTATTGAGGCCTGGAATTATCCATTTGGAAAGACAGATGTTAAAGTAATTTTCTAGTAGAATGGCTGGTGACTAATTTTATGTCCTACCTGGATTCTGTTTCATCCTTCCCAGGTTTATGAGATATGTGTTCACACTGTTAGGTGCTGAAAGAAAAGATGAATAAAAGTAGACCTCATCACCAAAGCTCTTAGAATTCAGTGAAGGATACATAAAGAAAGAATAATTAGATACAGCAAGGAGAAGGAGGTGCTGAGTAGAGGTGTGAAGAGGAGAAAACGATTCTAACCTAGGGTTGGACCTATGTTAGAGGGAATACCCAATTCATGGATAGATGGCAGAGGAGTGGGCTGGGCAGTTAGATGGGAATAATCATTTCCATTTGTCTACTTGTACCTATTTGGGTGCTTGTCAAAAACCTCCAAACCTGAAACTCCTGGTGTGGCACAGTGGTTTAAGAATCCGACTGCAGTAGTTCGGTTCACTGTGGAGGTGTGGAGTCGATCCCCAGCCCCACGCAGTGAGCCAGAGGATCCGGCGTTGCCCCAGCTGTGGTGTAGCTTGCAGCTGTGGCTCAGGTTCAGTCCCTGGCCTGGGAATTTCCATGTGCCATTTGTGTGGCCGTTAAAAAAAAGAAAATCCCAAAACCTAGCACCACAGAGTAGCCAATTATAAAAAAAAAAAAAAAAGTGAAGAAATGAAACTAGCAATTTACAAAGTTTTATTTTTTTAAAAAAGCAGCATATCTTTGTGTAAACATCTGCTCCAAATCATGCTGAGCTATATTCTTTTGTCAGAGGGTTCCTTTCAATGACTTGTGT
This sequence comes from Phacochoerus africanus, assembly GCF_016906955.1. Lineage (NCBI taxonomy): Eukaryota > Metazoa > Chordata > Mammalia > Artiodactyla > Suidae > Phacochoerus > Phacochoerus africanus. The sequence continues at coordinate 129,745,456 of NC_062544.1, forward strand.
CTTCCTGCAGCCTCTGTTTTCAGATCTCATCTAAATACTGCTTGAGTCATATCCCATTGTGATAAACTGATCCAGAATTGAGGGAACACAGTTTTCATACTTAATCTCTAAATTATGCCTATTTGAATCTTCTTATAGATTTTCCTTCTCCAAGCTGCAGGGTTTATTTACTTATTTACTCATTGGACATATGAAAAATTGTCTTGGTATTTTTTCCTTCTCTGAGATTTGATTGTGCTTTTAATCTTAAGCCCCAGGCAGGTATCCAATGTATCTGTTCAGACTCTTCTGGGTTTTGGACAGCCTCCTCTTTGCAGAAGAAACCCATGAGGTTATCTGGTCTGTATCTGAGATGTATTAATTGAATCTCTCAAAATACTGTTGTACTTTTTTTTTGTCTTTTTTTGTTGTTGTTGCTATTTCTTGGGCCGCTCCCGCGGCATATGGAGGTTCCCAGGCTAGGGGTTGAATCGGAGCTGTAGCCACCGGCCTACGCCAGAGCCACAGCAATGCAGGATCCGAGCCGCGTCTGCAACCTACACCACAGCTCACGGCAACGCCGGATCGTTAACCCACTGAGCAAGGGCAGGGACCGAAGCCGCAACCTCATGGTTCCTAGTCGGATTCGTTAACCACTGCGCCACGAAGGGAACTCCTACTGTTGTACTTTTACAGCATTCTAGAAGGTAGGCATATCTTCTCTCTACATGAGCAAGAGCACACAAAGAGGATAATATGCAAGAGAAAATGCTTGCTAAAATCATGGAACAGGAGCCAGCTTAGCTTGCTGTTGTTTTAATCTCTTATTCCCATCTCCTCCCTCCTTCTGTCCCTCACCTGATTTAAGTTGTGGACATCTAGCTCCCACCCCAAAGCCCCTGTTTCATCCCCCTAAAACATCCAAAAGAAATGCTAATCAGGTAGCAAAAGTTTTAGAAGGTAACATACATCTTTGTTGATAGCCTCTTGTAGAAGTAATACAAAGGGAAACACAACATTTTTTTAAAAAAAAGCTTTTATTTTTACTTTATTTATTTTTGCTTGTTAGGGCTGCACCCATGGCATATAGATGTTCCCAGGCTAGGGGGTGGTATAGGAGCTACAGCTGTCAGCCTACACCACAGCTCAGGGCATTGCTGGATCCTGGCCCACTGAGTGAGGCTGGGGTTTGAACCTGCATCTATCTGCACGTGGATACTAGTCAGATGCATTTCCACTGCACCACAACCAGAACTCTGGAAACACATTTTTTAACAAGGAGTGAGACTGCTCACATCCTCCTTGTCACCCCAGTCCTCCCAGGAGCTGTCTATGACTTTGTCCATGTCTTTCCAAACCCCAAGCCACTCCTGCTTCCCTTCACCTGGCTCCGCTTGGCTCTCCACCTCCCTCCTCTCTCTTGCCTCTGCTTCTCCCCTCCAGGCTTCTTGGTTTACTTCAGGGGAGCCACAAGCCATTACTCAGGTATAGAAATCTCCTCCTCTAGAGACTAACCCCATACCATTCTGCCTAGTAAAATCAAAGGACCTTTCTTAGGATGTATATGTTTAATGTTAATACCTGTAAATCAATCATTTGCTGTGTTGCTTTTTCTTTTCCACTTCCTCACCTTGCACCTTCTTCCTCCCCGCCCACTTCATTACATTCCTTTTCCTTCCTGTGTGTAATATCCTTTCATTTCTTCCAAAATTAAGTCAGTGAAAAGGACATTTATACAGAGAGTCGATGAAAAAAATATATACTTAACAGTCATTTAGGAAGGCAATGCCTAGTTGTGAAACACTTTTACAATAATGAAAAAGTGACTAAATTGCCTTCAATTTTCAGCTGAAATAGATAACATCTCTTGTATTTTGCCACATTTTTCCATTGACCTAGTTGCCATTTGATTGTATGAAAGTGGAAACATATATTTTTTGGTGGCTGAGCTTTCATACTCACTTCCTTTTCTGCCAACTTTCTCAGCTATTCCAATCTTCACCTTCTCTCTGTGCTCACAGTTGGAGACTGTACTTTTACTTTTAACACCTGAAATATCTGGAACAACTACCTCAAAGTCATTCATCTTTATATCTTTCTTTTAGGAGTATTGGATTACTAGGGGTTTATTTTGTAGTTGTGTGGGCTTTTTTTTTTTTTTTTTTGCATGTGTATTTTTAAAGCATTCCTAATGTAAGTATTTAGCTTCTGACATTTATATGCATATTGCATTATATATTAGGCATTTCTCTTTTAAATAAGAATATTCTCCATCCAATTTTAATGCCCCTCAAATAGCATAGTACTTTATATACATGTAAGCCAACATGATATGGCAGAGATCATTTTATGATTTGCTGGATTAAGTGTATGCTGGATGCTGCCTTGGTAAAGCAATAGATAGAATAGAAAAATGGGCATTTAATGAATTTTTTTTTAAAGCAGGCAGTATTTATTCTTTGATATAACTGGAATATGTTTCCCTGTGAAAAACACCTTTAGTAGAGGACACCTTTATTGTATAAATGCTGGAAATATACTTTACAGCTTCTCTTGGGTTAGACTAGTTGAACAAATAGACATTCTCTTTGGGTTTCCAATAAAATCTTTCAGTTTGGAGTTTGGTGTACTTTACAAGTCAGTCATTTTAATATCAGGGTAGACATGTGATAGTATCAGTATAAAACAAATGAGAACATAATCAGGCAAAAGAGGAGCAATTATAGTCAGAAGTAAAGATGCAAAATGACTTTTCACCTTTGACATCTAAATTAGACACCTCAGGGTCTTTTGTAAGTATAGCACTGCCTCCTCACTAGCCCATACTTAGTTTTAGTGCAGTTATGATATAGTTACAGATTGAGCCAAAAAATAGAACCTTGAACTTATAGGAGAAATAAAGCCATGGGATTTTTAGCATAAAAGGAGACAGAGCCTCTAGAAATAAAAAAAAAAAAAGTCTACACACCAAGATGTCTTATCTTTAAATTATTATTTATACATCCTTCCTTAAACTGGTACCCAGGTTGGAGACATCTTAGGGCTGATTCATACACTCTCTTTATTTTTACCTAAAGATTATCCCTCTGACACACCCATCCAACATTTACAGATAAGACTGCTGAGGTGGTGGATTTTGACAATGTCTTTATTCCAACAGATTCTAGCTTGGCTTTTGTTATTGTTGTTGTTAAAGCCTTTAATTGCAATTCTTTTCCCAGATCTTCAGACAGATTTTAAGAAACCAAGCATTTCTTACTTCTTTTTTCCCTTTGAATTGGAAAAACATCTTTACTTGAAAAAAAATTTAGAGAGCTCTCATCCAAGTATTTTATTGGTTTCTATGGGAAGATAACATTAAAAAGAGAGTTCCTAAACACGGGAGTTCCTATTGTGGCTCAGCAGTAATGAACCAAACTAGTGTCCATGAGGATTTGGGTTCTATCCCTGTCCCCACTTAATGGGTTAAGGATCCAGCACTGCTGTGAGCTGCAGTGTAAGCCACAGATGCTACCTGGATCCCATATTGCTGTGGCTGTGGTGTAGGCCTTCAGCTACAGCTCCGATTCAATCCCTAGCCTAGGAACTTCTGTATGCCATAAGTGCAGACTTAAAGTTAAAATCTACTATAAATTTTCCTTACCTACCTGCCTATACACCTTTTATCATCTTTTTCCTGTTATTGGCCTTTCAAAATCTGGCTCCCTAGAGTTTCCATTGTGGCTCAGTGGCAGCGAACCCGAATAGGATCCATGAGGATGTGGTTCAATCCCTGGCCTCGCTCAGTGAGTTGAGGATCCAGCGTTGCCCTGAGCTGTGGCATAAGCCAGCAGCTCTAGCCCTGATTCAACCCCTAGGCTGGGAATTTCCATGTGCCATGGGTGCAGCCCTAAAAAAAAGGAAAAAAAAAAAAACAAATCTGGCCCCGTCTCCTTAGTATATTATTCCAACTTCACCGTAAGCCCCTCCAATGCCCCCAAATCCCCTAAACACCCAGAGAGTCATTTCCCACTCCACCTACAATCATATGCTCTGTTTTCCTAAACTCCAGACTCTCTGTGTTTATAGTTCCTCACATTTTTCCTAATATTTTAAAATATTTAACATGTTATAAAAAAGAATACTCTTTTTTGTTACTGTATCATTATCCCAGTAAGTCATTTTATCACATGAAACATAATTTTTGTTTACCTCTTTAAATGTCACCCTCTGTTTCCAAGTAACCCATCTTGACTCAGCTATCCCACCTCTAGGTATTCACCCAAGAGAATGAAACTTATGTTTGCACAAAAAACATACATGAATATTTATAGAAGTTTTCTTCATAGTAACTGATAAAGAATAATGTTCCCAGTGTCCTTTAATGGGTGGGAGGATGTAGATAAAGCTGTGGTCCATCTACACAAGGGAACAGCAGTGAAATGGGATGAACTACTGAAATATGCAATAACATTGCACTGAGTAAAATAAACCAGATACAAGAGGCAAAATCCTGTGCGATACCACTTGTAATACATCCTGGAAAAGATAGAAATAAAGGGACAAAAAACTTAGTTCTGTCCAGGGCCAGGGTTGGGAGTAGGGGCAACTCTTCTAACTACAAAGGAGGCAGGATGAGGAAATTATTTTGGTGGGTGATAGAAATGCTCTGTATTGTGCTAGTGGTGATGGTTATATGACTGTTTGAAATTGGTCAAAACTCAGAAAAGTTCAGCAAAAAGAATAAATTTACTGTAAGTATGGAAATAGTGAATAAAATATAAAACAAAAAGATGCCTTTGTATGATTTATAATTTGATTGTATGTTTTGCCTCAAGTCGTGGAGTCTGACATCTCTCTTTTTTAACTTTCTATCTTTTGAATTGGGTAAAACTCTTTGAGTCCACCCATTCTTGCATATGTCACTGTTTGGGTGCAGGTGACCTTCAAATCATTTATGCCAGAATTTTTCAAAATGTTGGTAGCTGTGGTAAGTTTTAAAGCTTGGGTACATTTTTTTCCAGGCAGAGAGAGGTGGGAGAAAGGTACTTGAGACAGAGGGAAGAACCAGTAGGGAAGCACCAAGCATGATGTGTTCAGGGAAAAGCAATAGAGCAAAATTGCTGGAAGGTGACATATAAAGGGACTTGTGTCTAGAGATGACACCAAAGAGGTGAAAGCCAGATTTATACAGCCTTGTATTATCATGCCAAGGAATTAGTACTTGCATCTTACAAGTCTTGGGTGAGTCACTCACAAGCCACAGGTTCTATATGACTCTACCTGAGCCCACAATCCAGTTTCAGGTTGAAAGATTAGAAAGCTACCTTCCAAAACTGTCTGGGTTTTAACTTTTTGTAGAAAAACTACAGCTTCCATCTTTCTCAGTGACATTCTTCTATTCAGTAAAGTAGGTAATCCAGTTTTTGGCAGAATATGCAGTACATGCATGGGCTTCAGTAAGACTATTTTCAGTTTCAGTGGAAAAAAAAAATCAGCCCGTAAATATTTTAATCTTTTCCTGCAGTAGGTGGAAGGGCTCCTTGTAAATGGTTTTTGGCGGGGAAGAGACACAGTAGAATTTGCATTTTAGAAAGATCACTCCAGAGGCAATGTGAAGAGGGAAGGTCTCTGGCAAGATATATTTTACTGCTCCGGAGGCTTAATTTAAGCAAATCCTTTCTAAGCATCTTATGGCCAGACAGGATGACAGAAGAAAACATATTCTTACTATATTCCATCCTAAGCCGGGGGGAATGCAATCAGAACAAAATTGTGTGGTCTCTTGTACTTTCTTTCTGAAACACAGAAACAAGGGAAAGAAAGACAAAGAAAACCACAACGAACCTTTCCATGTAATTGCATAAAAGCCTGATGTCATTTGAATTATTATATTATACGTGATTCTCAACTGATTGTACCATTAACAGACCACAGAAGAAGCATTAGGAAATTCCAGAGCAATGCTGAATTTTGCCTACAGTATATTTAGCTTAATGTACTCTTGTTTTGCCTGGTAGAATACTTTACCATATTTTATCATAATTTTAAAGACCATCATTGTCACATTTAAGAACAATAGATCACTGAGTCTGAACAGTCTTCCTTGTACTTTTTTTAATGAGTCACTCTGGGAAGGTGATGGGAAAGAAGGCATTTAGAAAATTGAGACAAGTAATTAAAAAGTTTTGAAAACCAAAATTTTATGTCACAGGAATCTTTAGTCAGTGTTGTTGGAAAGTCTAATAGAGTCTCTATTGAGGGCAGTAAAACAATTTATGTAGGGTTTTGCATATTCAGTCTTCTTTCCTGGACTGTATGTTCTATGAAGCTAGTATATATCTCTCTCAACTTATAGCTGAATCCACAGCATGTGGCAAAGAGCATGGACTCTAGCAGAAACTCAGTAAATGTCCATTGTATGAATGAATGAGGCCTAAAGGGCTACATTATTGCTTTAACTACTGAAGGGTTCAAAACAAGGATGAGATGAGAAAAGGAAAAGCTAGAATCTGAGATGGAGTAAGATGGCAGTTGTTCAAATCCTCTGAACTACAAGTAGTTTAAAGTAAAAGCTATCTTAAAGGCAAAACAAAACAGCAACAACAAAAACCTTTAAAACCCTAGGGTCAGTGCTTGTAGGAAAAAATTTCTATTAAAAGGTAGAAAAAACTTCTATTAAAAGGTAGAAAAAGAAGTAATTCTAGTGACTTGTAGATGTTTAAGAAAAATAGTTTTGAATTAATCCCACTACCCAGGACCATGATTATTATCATATCATTATATAGCCTCCCATCTTCTTTACAGTACATCCACAGATTTGTTTTCACATCTGTTTTCCTGAGAATGGGATGCTATTGTGCCTACTGTTTAGTAGCCTATTTTTTGTACCAATCTATCACATATATCTGCAAGTAACTCATATATAACCTGTACTATATGTGAATCCGCCTCAGTGTCTTCCTTAATAGACTAAAAACTCTAGGTGAACAAGAACTGTATCTCGCTTGTCTCTGTCCAAGGCCAGCATCAGCATCAGCATTTATTAACAGATGACTACTGTTTTGTTTGTATTGATTGCATGGTTTCTTAGTTTCTGAAAATACTGTCATTCATTTGTTTAATCTTCTGTTGTTAGAATCTTAGACTTTTAAAATACATTTTTCACGGGAGCATCTATGAGTGATTTTACTCTCACATCAATATTAGGAATTACACATTATTTAATACAGTATTACAATCATTTTAGTAATTATTAATTATAGAATAATGCATGAATACATTCATTGTATAAAAATGGGTATATTATAAATAACACCTAAATACTTTTTACCAACCACCTCTCCTTGAAGGGAAGGTAGTAGTATCAGTTTAATTTAAATATTTTTTATTTAAATGTAATCGACTTACAACATTATATTAGTTTCATGTATACCACATAATGATTGAATATTTTTATACATTCTGAAATATCACCACAATAGGTCTAGATACCATCTGTCACCACACAAAGCTATTAAAACAATATTGACTGTATTCTCTATGTTGTACATTACACCTCTGCGACTTGTTTATTTTTTAACTGGAAGTTTGGACCTCTTAATTCTCTTCCCTTAGTTCACTCATTCCCCCACCTTCTTCCCCTCTGGCAACCACCAGGATTCTGTGTATCTATGAGTCTGTTTCTGTTTTGCTATGTTTATTTTGTTTTGTTTTTTAGATTCCGCATATAAGTGAAATGATCAGTATTTGCCTTATTTCCTAGCATAATATCCTCTAGGTACCTCCATGACTTTGCAAATGGCAAGATTTCATTCTTTTTTTAAAGGTTGAGTAATACTTCACTGGATATTTATATACCATTTTTTCCATTCATCTGTCAATGGGCACTTACATTGCTTCCATATCTTAGCTATTGTAAATACAACTGCAGTGAATATAGTGGCATATATATCTTTTCTAATTAGTGTTTTTATTTTTTTTGGATTGATACCCAGGAGAGGAATTGCTGAATCATACAGTAGTTCTATTTTTCACTTTTTGAGGAATTTACATTCTGTTATCCATTTGTTATTTCTTGTCTTTTTGACAATAGCTATTCTGAAATGTTGAGGTGATATCTCATTATATTTGTATATTTCATTTCCCTGATAATTAGTGATGTTGAACATATTTTCATGTCCCTGTTGGCCATCTGTATGTCTTCTTTGGAAAAATGTCCATTAAGATCCTCATTTTAGGCCATTGAAGTCTTTAATCCATTTTGAGTTTATCTTTGCATACAGTATAATAAAGTGGCCTAGTTTCATCCTCTTGAATGTAGCTATTCAGTTTCCCGATATCATTTTTGAAGAGATTGTCTTGTATTTATATATTCTTACCTCCTTTGCTATAGATTAATTGGCTAGTGTAAGTGCGGGTTTATTTCTGGGCTCTTTATTCTGCTCTCTTGATCTATATGTATGCTTTTGTGCCAGTACCATACAGTTTTGAATATTACAGCTCTGCAGTATTGTTTGAAATCATAGAGTCTGATACTTACAGATTCCTCATATAACTCCCCTATTTTTTCAAGATTGCTTTGGCTATTGGGATTTTGTGGACCATACAAATTTTAGTATTATTTGTTCTAGTTCTGTAAAAAATGACATGGATACTTTGATAGGGAGTGCACTGAATCTGTAGTGTGCTTTGGATAATATGCAAATTTTAGTAATATTAATTCTGCCAGTCCACGAATATGTACATCTTTCCACTTATTTGTTTGTCATCTTCAATTTCTTTTATTGATGTATTATAGTTTTCAAAGTATATATCTTTCACCTCATTAGTTAAATTCATTCATTGGTATTTTATTATTTTTAATGCACTTGTAAATAGAATTGTTTCCTAAATATCTCTTTTTAATAGTTTATTGTTAGTGTATAGAAATGCAATAGATTTCTGCATATTAATTTTGTATCCTGAAACTTTATGGAGTTCATTCATTAGTTCTAATTGTTTATTGGCAGTTTTATATGTACATCATCATGTCATCTGCAAATAGTGAGTTTTACTTCATCCTTTCTAATTTGGATGTCTTTTATTTCCTTTTCTTATGATTGCTGTGGTAGATGCTTCCAGTACTATATTGAATAAAAATTGTAAAAGTGGGCATTCTTGTCTTAATCCTAATCTTTAAGGAAAACATTTAGGTTTTATCATTAAGTATGATGGTAGCTGTGGGCTTGTTATTTATGGCCTTTATTACATTGAGGTATGTTTCCTCTACACCACTTTGTTTAGAGTTTTTAATTATACATGAATATTGAGGTTTTTTTTTTTCTTTTTACAACCACACCTGCAGCATATGGAAATTCCTAGGCTAGGGATATTATCAGAACTGCAACTGCCAGCCTACACCACAACTTTTGGCAGTGCTGGGTCCTTAACCTACTGAGTATGGCCAGGGATCAAACCCACATCCTCATGGGCACTATGTCGAGTTCTTAACCCACAGAGCCACAGTGGGAACTCTGAATTTTGCCAAATGTTTTTTCTGCATCTATTGAGATGATCATATGATTTTTAACACTTCTTTTTCTTAATGTGGACTCTACCATTGATTGTTTTGCTGATATTGACTGATTCTTGAATCTCTGGAATAAGTCCCACTTGATCATAAATATGATGCTTTTAATGTATTGTTGAATTCAGTTTGCTAATATTTTGTTGAGGCTTTTTACATCCACATTCATCATGGATATTGGCTTGTAATTTTTTTTTCATAGTGTCTTTGTTTTTGGTTTTAGGGCAGTGCTGGCCTTGTAAAATGAATCTGTAGTTGTTCCTTCCTCTTTAGTTTTTGGAAATAATTTGAGGGGTGTATGTATTGACTGTTCTTTCAATGTTTGGCAAAATTCACTGGCGAAACTGTCTGGACAAAGACTATTGCTTGTTGGGAATTTTTTGTTTTTTTGATTCAAATTTATCACTAGTGAGTGATTAATTTATTCAGATTTTATATTCATTTCTTATTTAGTTTTAGAAGACTGTATGTTTCTAGGAATTTACCCATTTCTTCTGGGTTGTCCATTTTTCTGGCATTAACTGTAACAGTCTCATGTGATTCTTTGCATTTCTGTGGTGTTAATTTTAACTTTTTCATTTCTGATTGTATTTATTCAGACCTTCTCTCTTTTCTTTCTTCATAAATCTGGTTAAAGGTTAACCTACATTGTTTATCTTTCAAACAATCAGTTTCTAGTTTTATTTACATTTTGTGAGGCTTTTCTGTTACTATTTTGCTTATTACTTCTCTGATCTGTGTTATTTCCTTCCTTCTATTAACTTTGGGCTTTGTTTTCCCATTTTTAGTTCCTTAGGTGTAAAGTTAGATTGTTTATTTGGGGTTTTTCCTGTCTCCTGAGGTAGGCCTGTATCACCATGAACTTCTATTTTAGAACTGCTTTTGCTGTATCCCATAGATTTTAGAAAGTTGGGTTTCCATTTTTGTTTTTCCCAAGGATTTTTTTTTATTTTCTCTGATTTCTTTATTGACCCTCAGATTGTTTAGTAGTGTGTTTTTTTGGTCTCCCTGTGTTTATATTTTTCCAGTTTTCTTTTTCTAATTGCTTTCTAATTTCATATTGTTGTAGTCAGAAAAAAATGCTTGGTATGATTTGTGTTCTGTTTTTTAGCTTAACATGTCATCTATCCTAGAAAATGTTCCATGCGCACTTGAAAAGAATGTGTATTCTGTAATTTTTTCATGAAATGTTCTGTTTATATTAAGTCCATATGGTCTAATTTGTTATTTAAGACCAAGTTTTCCCTATTCGCCTTCTGTTTGGATGATCTATCCATTGGTATAAGTGAAGTGTTAAAGTCCCCTACTATTATTGTATTATTCTCGATCTTTTTCAATATCTGTTAATATTTGTTTCATGTATTTAGATATTCCTATGTTGGTTTCATAAATATTTATGAATGCCATATTCTTTTGGATTGACACCTTTATCATTATGCAATATTCTTCTTTATGTTTTTGTTACAGTGGTTATTCAAAAGTTTATTTTGTCTGATACTAAGTATTGCTAGCCCATCTTTCTTATTGCTTCCATTTTCATGAAATATCTTTTTCCACACCTTCACTTTCAGTGTCTCTGTCTTTAGATCTGAAGTAAGTTTCTTGTAGCATATAGATTTTTAAAAAACAATATATTCAGTTACCCTATATCTTTTGATTGGAGCATTTAGTCCATGTACATTTAATTATTTATAGCTATGTACTTATTGTCATTTTGTTAATTATTTTCTCATTGTTTTGGTAGTTCTTTTATGTTTCATTTTTTTCTTTGTCTTCCCTTGTGGTTTTATAGTTTCACTTAGTGTTATATTAGGGTTCCCTTGTCATTATTTTTTCCATATTTATTATAGGTTTTGGTTTATGGTAACCACGGACTTCATTAATATCATGTATGTATCTAGGAGTTTAAGCTGACAGTTGCTTTACTTTGAATGCATTCTAAAAGCATTGCATTTTTATTTCTCCTCATGTTTTGTATTTTATGTCATATTTTATATTTTTTTATTTTGTGTAGCCTTTGACTACTTATTTTAGTTACAGCTGACTTTACTGCTTTTATCTCAGCCTTCATTCTAGATTTTTAAGTGGCTGATCTACTGCCTTTGCTATATATTTGCCTTTTCCAGTGAGTTTTTTTCATGTATTTTATTTATATTTATAGCTTTTTCTTTTTGTCTTAAAGAAGACTCATTAGCATTTCTTATAAGGCTGGTTTAGTGGTGATAAACTTCTTTAGATTGCACTTGTCCGGGCAACTCTCTATTTCCATTTCACATGAATGACAATCTTGTATGGCAGAGTATTCTTGGCTGTAACTGGTTTTGTTTTTTTGTTGTTGTTGTTGTTGTTTTTTCCTTTCAGAATTTTAAAAAGATCATTCCACTCCCTTCTCACTTGCAATGTTTCTGGTGAAAAAAAAAATCAGTCTTATGGGGGGGGGTTCAAACTTTAACATTTTTAATTATGACATGTCTTGTTATGGCTCTCTTTGGGTTTATCTTGTTTAGGATTCTCTGTACTTCCTGGTCCTAGATATCTATTTCTTTCCCCAGGTTAGGGAATTTTTCGCCATTATTTCTTCAAATAAGTTGTCTGCCCCTTTCTCTCTCTTCTGTTTCTGAGACCCCTGTAACATAGATGTTAGTATGATTGATGTTGTTATGTGGGGTTCCTTATACTATCCTCATTTCTTTAAATTCCTCTTTCTTTTTACTGCTCATATTGGGTGTTTTTCACTATTCTATCTTCTAGATTACTGACTTCTTCTGTATCATCTATTCCGCTATTTATTCCTTCTAGTGTATTGTTACTTCATTTATTATATTGTTCAGCTCTGATTATCTCTTTCTTATATTTTCTAAATTTATGTTGGATTTCTCACTGTGTTGCTTCCTTCTTCATCTGAGTTCTGTGTTATGTTTCTTACTTTAGACTTTTTATCAGTTAAGTTACCTATTTCCTTCTCATTATGGTTTTCTGGGAGTGGAGATATATCTTCTTTCATTTGGAACACATTACTCTGTCTCTCTCTCTCTTTTTTTTTTTTTACTTTTCTGTGTTTGTTTCTATGAATTAGGTAAAATAGATACCTCTACTAGACTTGAAGACATGGCCTTGTGTGGGAGCATCCTCAGTGTAGACTATGTGTGTGCTAAGCAGCCTCAGTTGTCTGCTGGAACTGGAACAAGTGCAATACAGGGCATGGAGGAGGTTGTCTGGAGAACAGTGTGATAGGACTGCCTTGGCAGAATTACTAGAGTTGGAACAGATGTGAGTTAATGTTGGGAGGTCCAGAAGGGCACTGTGCCCAGGCTGCCTTAGTAGTATGGCTGGAACTGAGGTGGGCATGCCAAGGCTGCCTTGTAGGACTTGGCTCTAGCTTGTCTGAGCCATGCCCCTGGGGTAGTGGAACAGCCTTGGCAGCCTAACCAGTGTGCCTGGGTTGTGTTCCTGTCCGTGCTGTCAAGGTGAAGGAAGAAGGCAAAAAATGGTGCTCTTTGCTGCCTATAATACCTCTGACTTCAAATAGAATTCCAGAATTTCCATGCCCATTTGGTAGGTGCTATATGGTTAGTAAATAAATTTACATCATGTATAATCTAGCTATCCCTTTCTACTATTTTTTCACTGTGCCCCAGGATAAGAAAGTCTGCATAAGTCTCCCTCAGTAATATCCTTGCCTTCTGCAAGTCACCTAGACAGGGGAGGTGTTCCATTAATACTGTGTCTCTGTTTCTCCTGCCTATCTCCCTGTGGTTCCTCTTTTTTTTTTTTTTCAAAACTGTTCAGTCAGCCCCCATGTCTTCTTCAAAGAGAAATTGTTCTGTTCATAGGTATAGATTGAGTGTGTCTACAGCAGAGGTTGAGTTCGGCATCTTCCTACACCACCATCTTGGGCCCCTCTCTAATTTGAAGCTTTGTAGATTGCTCTTTTGGCTTTTACATAATAGCTGTATACTCATAAGTGTATATACTATTGTTTTGTGTGTATGTGTTTTATATAATTAATAGAATGTCATCTTTCTTGTTTGACAGATTTGTGCCCACTCAATGATTATGTTCATTAGCATTTTATGATTGTATTGTGAGAGACAATTCATTTTTCTTTCTTACTTTTTAAATTTTTTGGCTATGCTCACAGCATGTGGAAGTTCCTGGGCCAGGGACCAAACCCATGCTATAGCAGTGACCCGAGCCACTGCAGTGACAATGCTGGATATACAACCCACTGAACTACAGAGGGACTCCTTTTTCTTGTTCTTTTAAGCAGTGTTTGAATGAAAAACTGGATTCCCCCAGATACAGACCTTGAAACAAAGTCTAGAGTACTGATAATTTCCTTGAAGATGGTTGACTGTCTCAGAAAACACCAGAAAGGGAGTGAGGGAAAGGAGACAAGAAAGGGGAGGAAACCAATGTGTGTTGTTCCCATAAGCAGATTATTGCTTGAGACAACTGGGACTCAATTCTACTGCTTCCTTCTGGGGGATGGTGTAGACTATGCCTCAGATAAGTCTTATTTAAGGGTGAGCAAACAGATATGAATCCATCAACTCCAATACCTAAGGCTATTCCCAGGGGTATTGACCCCAGAGCACTTATAACCTATCCCATGAGTAGGTTGGGCATGCCTCTGATTCATGTCTGCAGAGAGTTCTCTATCATGTGCTCATGGGAGGAAGCTGTCTGCATGAGAGCATGGCATTTGCTGAAAGAATATGTGCAGGGCATTAAGAACATTTACTACAACATTTCTGTGCATGCCTTCTTGTGAATTTGTATCTGTATCTTAATAAATGTTGGGGGGACATTTTTAAAATTATTCTTTTAACACTCTTAACTAAACCCTGTGTCTAGGCTCATTGTGTTTCCTTGTGGAAAACATTCCTTTGCAAGGCAGATTTACCTGATGCATTGTTCTGTTCTACACAGAACTCTTTCTATTCCTTTGAGCTTCCTCCACTGCTGAGTCAGCTGTTCCACCTTAATTGTCTCAAAATACTCTCTGGATCCCCTGATAAACAATCTAACTCTGTAACTTTCTCCCAGGGGAGGGTTCCTGCTCTATAGGTGGGCTTCAAGTGAATAGACTCAAGAAATGCAGTCACTGCTGTAATGATTCTGAAGCTGAATTCAACCTATGTGTCTGAAAAAATGTATTTTTTAGTACTGACTAAGCAGAATGTAATTTTTGCTGGTGTTTCAGTAGTGGATTAATGATTTATACTCCACAGCTTCATTTTGGAAATGGTTTTAGGTTTCCTTCAGTCCAAGGCCTTGTGAAGTGTGGTCATCAAACCAGCAGTGTCATTATCATCTGGAACTTTGTTTGAGGTGCACATAGTTGAGCTCTCTCTCCTCCACATCTACCAGGTCAGAACCTCCTGGGGTAGGAGTCAGCAATCTGTTTTAATAAGGCCTCCAGGAGATTCTGATAAGCACTAAACCACAGTTGTAGGAGTTCCCTTGTGGTACAGTGGGTAAAGGATCTGGCATCATTAATGCAGAGGCTCAAGCCACTGCTGTGGCACAGGTTTGATCCTTGCCCTAGGAACTATCACATACCATGGGCGTGGCCCACAAATTAAAAAGTGAAAAAAGTAAAACCACAGTTGTAGTCATTTACAATTTGCATTTGTCCAAGGGTTTATGCCAATTAATTTTTACAAAATAAATTTTTTCTTTTTGATAAAAATGGCACATTCATTTCCAGGCTTCATTTTTTTCCTTTAATGGCACATCTATAATAAATGTTACAATACCTTTAATATCTGAACATTTACAGACTATGCAACTGTGAAAACAGCGTTATTTTTCCAGTGTTTTTTCCAGCACATCAAGGATTATTGTAACCATAAAATTAATTATCCCATGATTATATCTTTTAAATTATTTTAATAGAATGACATGATTATATTTGCACATATCATGGCTAGTAATTATAAAGGCATGTGCCTCAGTATAAAAGAAATCTACAATCCAAAACAAACAAAAAAATCTTTTATTCTGGAACCTTTCCCCACCATCATATGAAATTGTTCACATCCCCTATAGTTGCCTTGTTGAGGTTCTTTTACATAAAACATATACTTCTTGCTTGTAAACTGATCTGGTTAAAAAATAATGAGTGTAACTGATGTGGTTTACCCAAATTCAATTTATGTGCTTTCCAAGAATTTATACTTGGATTAAAGTGAGAGGAAACACATATATGGCCTTGAGTTTATCTGGAAACACTCTTATTGAGGACATGAAGCCACTTATCAAGATTATTTCTTAAATCTTTTCTCAGTCTTTGTGACAGATATGTAATTGTCTCCCAGTTTCCTAATATGAATAGATAGGGAGAACTCATTGTGGGGAGGTTCAGAAAATGAACCTGGATAGAAAATGTTTGGAACCTAACAGCTCATTACATCATTCAGTCATTGAAAAATATTGAATGTCTCCTGTATTAGTCATTGTGCCAAGTACTGAGGCTGCATTAGCAGAAAGAATGGACACAGAGTGAGCTTCCAGTCCAAGATGGATGAATACCATGCTCCCAAGTACCTTCCCCTCTACATCCAATGTTTTTCCACCTTCTTACAGGAGTGGAACCCATTAATTCGGAACGTATCTTATCTAGAAGTTCAATTTCTATAAGACAAAATTTGAATTACTCTGGAGAAAGGGGATTTTAGGGGACCTAAGAAGGTATGGTTTATTGAGCACAAATTGTGATTTCTAATCTCCCCAGCTAGTTCTTGATCTTCTATGGAAGATGGTTTGAAAACTATTGACCTAGCCTGGAGGTTGCAAACATATCTCACAGAGAGTTTTTGCTGGATACTATCAGCACATTAGAAAAATTTCAAATTCTTTGCCAATATTTTAAAAATTCCGGAAAGATCCAGAGTTCTAACACTTCTGGAAAAATGAGCAGATCTGGCAACAATGAATTTTATTTCCCCACAATTGGCCAAGTCACTGTAGACTCCACCACTCCTATTTAATGACTACTCTTCTCTTAACCTAAGTTATACCACCTGCCTTGATCCTATAGAGTATTCTGTTTGTAGCCTTAATTTCCTATCTGGAAACAAAACCCATATGTAATATTCATAGTTTCTTGAGACCATAATAATCCTTTATGTTTATCTAGTGACTACATTCCTGTGAATTATGCATAACAGTTATTGTTTTCAATTTTAATTAGTGAAAACATAGAATTTTATATATTTGTATTTAAGTGGAGCATTGGGTATAGTGTGCATGACTTATGTATGTAAGCATTACACATCTCTTCTAACAGATCTTTTTTTCTCTTGTCCTACACTTGACAGGTACCAAGGCTTATGACTGTGAGTTTAGTCCCTATAATTTCATGTGTATGTTAGTTTCCATTTCAATCACCATTTATGTTGTGCTGCTCAGAGTTTGTAGTCCTCACTGTTTGCTGGGTGACTCTCCTACTGCTTGCTTAAAAGGGAAAGTGGTGATATGGAGGGAGAGAAGAAATTGTTAACGTTGTCTTCTCAATATTTTCTCATCTCTGTTTACTTTAAATCCACCTAGCTCTCCTGATCCTCTTTGAGTTATTTTTGGGGTGAGAGAAGAATTGTTTTTAGGAATTGATTGGAAGATTAACTTGCTAAAAGAATTTTCTTCCTAAATAAAGAGCTATCTAGATAGAATATACAATATTATTCATTTTCTAGGAAATTACTCACAAATTTTTATTTTTGGTGAAATATATATTTGGTGAGATATTTATTTTAATTATGGTTTTCAGAAAGATGATTAAAAGATTAGCCAAGCCAAGATATAAGCATTTAGTCTATTTTAGAAACTAAGCTCATTTCCCTTAATATGTATCAGAATTCTTCAAAGTGGATTGATTCTGCTTTTGCTTCTGAAGAAAAAGCCAAATTCACAACATGAAAAATAAAAATGCAAGTTCATTATTCATAGAATTTTCTATGAGTTCTTCACTCCAGCATCTAAAAGCAAGGCTGAAGTTTCTCTTTTTTTCCCCCCTCTGAATCCTAAAAGAGGCTAGTGCTACTTGTAGGTGTCAAACATTTTTTTCTCTCCTAGATTTCTTTCTTTCTGGGCCATTCTATATAGGATGCTGCTCGTCAGAGTCAAAACTGGCTATGTTGGGATTTCCCGTCGTGGTGCAGGTGTAATGAATCCGACTGGGAACTATGAGGTTGCGGGTTTGATCCCTGGCCTTGCTCAGTGGGTTAAGGATATGGCCTTGCCATGAACTGTGGTGTAATTTGCAGGTGAGGCTCAGATCCTGCTTTGCTGTGACTGTGGCATAAGTCAGGAGCTGTAGCTCCGATTAGACCCCTAGTATATGCATGGGGTCTGGGCATAAATAGCAAAATAAATAAATAAATATATAAATAAATAAATAAACAAATAAATTAACAAATAAAATATAAGTGAAAAAAACTGGCTATGCTGTTGCTGATGGTATTTATTTTGAAGTAAGCAATCTCTAAGGGGTGCATATGGGCATTATTCCAAGGAAATCTTATTCCTGTCTTCTGACCTGGATCCCTTCCCCATCGTCCCAGCCACTCTTTCCACTCAAGTATAAAGGTGTGAAAATTCATAGCGCTCAATATTAGGACTCTACTCTTTGAAGACCCACATTTGGTACCATGTATGACAAACATGTCATGCCCTGAGATTTGGGTGGGAATGGTTTCTATCAGTTTGTTCATTCATTTATTCATTCATTCAACCACTGTCTACTCCAAGCTCTTAAAGGATTATGTTCTTCTTCCTTCTATCACTTATGAAAATTCTATTTTTACCTTAATTTTTGGTTCTTCAATTAATATCTTGCTTTCATTTCCTGCACTGTAAACTCAGTGATGGCAGGGACTTTTGTGTTTTTTATTGCTCTCCATTGGGAATCTGATGTCTATCTTGGGGCTTATTAAATGACTACTGAGCAAATACATGAATGAGTATATTCTGTGTTCCCCATTTCTTGGCCCTTCATTGTGCTCAAAGTGTGAACTTTGATCTTTCTACAACGACATGGAATGCCCTGGGTAACTTAGCCCCTGGCATCTCCCTAACCTCATGTCCTACTATTTATTTTCCTCTTTGATCACTTCAACCTTGAGCTGTGTTTTCTTATGGTTAAAGAAACATTTGTGTTTTTTTTAGGGAGATTGTATTGTTTCATCTTGATATATTGATATTGATAGCGAGATAAAAAGAGTCTAAGTCTGGTGTTTAAAAATGAACATGGATTTTTGGAATTGGACCAGAGTTCAAACCATGGACCAGCCACTTACTAGTTGTTGGAACTTGGACACATTTTTAAAACCTTCTGGGTCTCATTTCCCAAAATTTAAAATGGGAATAGTGGTACTGTTGTTGCAGAAGTATTGTGAGGATTAGACATAAAGTGGCGAAATGCCTAGCACAGAGGAGTTATTTGAGATAGTCATCATCTTCATCATATGCACCATAATTATATTAATCAGCTACTGCTGTGTAAGAAGTAGCCACATAATCTCAGGTCATGAAATATAAGCATTTTTTTCCCCCTTCAAGCTTCTGTGAGTTGACTGGGAGCACAGTACACTTGGTCTTAGCTAGCTCACTTATGCAACTGGGAGTCAGTAGATCTTGGCTGGGAAGTTTGACTCTGAGCTGGGGAACCGTTCTACTCAGATTGATTATGTCTGACAAGGACACTGGAGAGGGGAGTGAGAGCACAGGTAATTTGTATTTATTATTTATTATGATGTATTTATCACGTGGCTGCGACATAATGTCTTAAATCCTTTTTAGCTCGCTAATCATTCATCTTATTATTTTTCCAGGTTTTAGTCCATTGAGAAAATGTGCCGAAATTAAGAAAGGGGAACATTCTTATGGTGCAAAAACCTTGTATTCTAGAGGAAGTTTCATTCATAAATGACTATGATTTGTAAATAATCTGAAGTAGTGTTCTATTGGTATTGTCATAAATTAATTACTAAAGTTTTGGGAATTAGCTGAGTGACATGTTTTAATTAACTTACCCCATTGGCAGCATATTTTTCCTAATAGGTTTACAGTTCCTCTTAGGCTTACAGTAATTCCTTCATTTTTCTCTTATCTCCATTATTTGTGTAAGCCATATTCCTATTGAGAATATTTGCTTTTGCAGCCACAAAAGTTGGATGGGATACAGTTATTTTGGCAGTGGTTTTCAGGATTTGAAACAAATCCATATCTTTATTTAATATCCTTGCTACATGAAAAATTCAATTACAGGTCTCCATAAATTTTTTTTTTTTTTTTTTGCTGCCTAAAATGATAGGTTTATGTTTAAGTGACTCTGATTGCAGGGTATAAAATAATTCATCCTTAAAACAAAGGCATAACTAAGTAGACTCTTGAAAGTTATAGCTTCCTTAATCCAAGAATTTCCTTAATTCCAACTTTAAAACTTTCTTTTCATTATTAGAACAATCTCCCATAACTGCTTCTGAGTTTTCAATCATTCATTTTCAGCCTTTTAAACAGTTGACTGGTTATAAAATAAACATTCTAGAAATAAATTTACAAAATTGACCAAATTAGGATCAAATTGTCCTACTGTTAAGATCCATGATAAGTATGTTGAATCTTTGATGACAGTAAACATTGACTAAGTGTGTACTGAGTTCAAGCATCATGATAAATGTGGCCTCTGCATTATCTCATTTAATTCATATAGCCCTCTGGATGGTAAGTACACCAGTTGAATTTATATGTAAAGCCAGGTCCATGGAGGTTATGTAATTTACCTGGATAGATAGCCAACAAGTAGTAGAGCTGGGAATTAAATGGAGGTAGATTTATTCCAGATCCTCAGCTGTGCTGTAGATGCTGCTACTAGGTAACATGACCATAAGGTAAAACAGGTTGATGTGAATTTATCCTTGTTAAGTAGTATCAATATAGCATATTGATTATTGAACGAGAAATACAGGTAAATGTACACCAATTGAATCACAATTTGTTAGCTATTATTTTAGTGCTGAACTTAAAAATTAGAACTTTTTACCTCATTAGTCATTCTAGTGTTAGGTCTTTGAAGAACTGTTTTAATGTTCAAAAGATTTTTATCTCCTTGATACCTCCATCTTCATGAAAGTAAGAAAGCTGTGGATTTGCACTCATTAGCTTCATTTAATTATTTAGACTTAAAAGTTTTCCTCTCCTTCAGATAATTCTAGGATGTGATATAGGGTACTGTTACATCTTTCAACATAGGAAGTTCATGTACAGATTCAAAATGACCGATAGCAACATAAATTCATGTCCCTGAACTCAGGTGTGAAACAATTTTGAAACAATCTTCCAGTTGAAATAAAATACACAGATAACCTGAGAAAAATGCATAAATTCAAGACACAGCTCATCACAAAGTATTAACACAGTGGCCAACCAAATTTTCAGGAAGTCCGCAAGGGAAAATTTATTTTTTTATAGGTAGTAGGTACTTTTAATGAGAAGTCAAAGCCCTCATCTCTGCAATGCATTAGAATTCATGGATTCTATTCTTTCATTTGGAATGCCATATAATTTCACTGGATTCAGACTGCAGTGGGAGAAATGTACCTTTCTGGTAGCAGCCAACTAAGTTGTTATAGTAATTTGGTTACAAGGAACAGAAATCATTAAGTTATACTAAGTAACAGAGGATGGGTATGTTTTAGAAAGATTCGCATATACAGAACCAAGGAACAAAACTACCAGTCTTCAGGCAGATAGCACCTCTTGGGTGATTCTAAATATGTGATAGTTCTACCAACTTCAGAAACCTAAGCTTCTGGCTTTATTGCTCTACAAAAGAGGGACACTCAATTACTGTAAAGGCCTCTCAGGTTAAGTGAATGGATAAATTTGGCCAGGTGTTTTTGATAGATGATGCTGAGACCTGCAATAGTCATTTTGTGACCAAGAAGCAGAAGCCAAGGTAATTGCAGGGGAATCAACTCAGAGTGCTGATAGTGTGGAATCATTAAGGTAACAAACTCTAGAATACCTTGTTTCATTTATTCCTGCTTTATGAAATACAACTTTTGTTAATTGAGTACTCTGTTACTGTCAGGTGGAAGGATTTTGATAGTCTTTCTAAAAAGTACTATTACTAAATAATATAATAGTTGTGATTATATGAATGTATTGGGCAATACAAATACATACAGGGGTCATGGACCTTGGAGATGGATTTCAGGTGGGGATGCCATGTCTAGTTGGACAGATTTTTCACTGTACATTTCTAAGGAGCACCAATTACACAGTCTACAACTCTATGTATTGGCCCTGGCTTAATTCCTTATTTTCTCTTTCTGAGACCACTCATGTTCTCAGAAATTTGCTTTTCACAACACATTGGCTATTAAAAGAAAATAAATCCCAAATCTTTGCCCATAGTGCCTGGGGGTAGGGACAAGTCAGGGGCATCTATTAGAGGACTTTTCCCTTCAGGGAGTAGCTCAGCCCCAGGCAGGATGCATGTGTGAAAGACAGCATGATTTCCATGCTTCTCATTATATGGGTTGTGCATGAGAAGTTATGGTAGTGGTATATCAATCAAATGTGTGATTTTTTTTTTCAGTTCCAAAGAGAAAAGAGAATGATAGTCTGTTTTCCCATATCAAAGAGGAATAGAAATGTGATCTGTTTTGATGGGCACACATGGATTGTGCATCTCAGTAATGGAATCTGGACAGAGATTCACATCTATTATAAGTCCTAGAGAAATAGAAATCTCAATTGTTTGCTTGGAGCCTGAGAGAATATTCTGGGTTATGGCTGGAAATGGAGCACAAGCCAAGGGTCCATATAGATGTTACACTCTAAGACTGGAAAGAGTAAAGTTTGTCAGGGCCTTTATCTTGGGTATTGGCATGGAAATTGACTATTCCTTCTAAATAGGGAGGGGGAGATGCAAAGAGAAGGCATCCTGTTTGTGTATGTGTGTGTGTGTTTCCCCCTGAAATGATATTAATCCTTCCCTGAAAACACTCCAAGACAGGGTTGGTAACACTTTTTCCTGTATGGTGGAGAAAGGAGAACAGGAATATCCGCAATGAACCCATAAATGGCTACTACTTGGAAGTGATTTGATTAAGAATGTGAACTTTGGAGCCAGATGGCCAGATTCAAATCCTGATAACACAATTACCAGCTGTGTGACTTTGGGCTAGTTACCTAACCTCTCTGGGTCTTAGTTTTCTGCCTATAAACATGGCAGAAATCTTAATTCCCTCAGACATAGAATCTGAGATAAGAGTTCAAGTACAAGTTGTTTATATGGGAAATGGTTCCAGGAAACATAGGTTGGGAAATGGGGAAATGAGAAAGGGAAAGAAAAAAGCCCATAAAATATGTGTTATCACACCAGTTATCACTGTGGGAAACAGGGAACTTAGGGATTGAATGCCTAAGAGAACTCATATATATCCCACAACAGGGGGTAAAGAGTCTGAAGACTATTGCTTAGCCCTGGAAGTTTGCTTTTGTGTCATTTATTCTCTGTGCTTGAGCCACATGTGCTCCCAAGAGCTCCCACCTGTGCTCTCTACAGTGTGTAGAGATGAATGTACACAGGTGATATGGGTTGGGCACCATAAGCATCTGCTAGGGTACATTGCAATTTCTCATGGGGTTATTCAGAGGATGAAATGAGTTTACACATACAGACACTAAGAGAAGTGTCTGTCTCATAGTTAGCTCTGGCCCTTTGCCGGTGCAATTCCTGTGGCATCAGAGCCCCATGGGTTAGAGCCTGGGAATTGGGCTGGATTCAAGTTGTTGTTCTCCCACTCACCATGGAGGGGTTGGCTTCTCAGCCTCTAAAGCCAGGGTCAACTGATTTTTTTTTTTGTATGTAAAAAGCCAGATGGTGGAGTTCCCTTGTGGATCAGTGGAAACAAACCCAACTAGTATCCATGCAGATGCCAGTTTGATCCCCGTCTCCACTCAGTGGGTTAAGGATCTGACATTGCCATGAGCTGTGGTGTAGGTCACAGACAAGGAGCGGATCTCACATTGCTATGGCTGTGGTGTAGGCTGGCAGCTGCAATTCTGATTCAACCCTGAGCCTGGGAACTTCCATATGCTGCGGGTGCTATCCTAAAAGAAAAAAAAAAGGCCAGATGGTAATTCTTTTCCATTATATAATTTCTTTTATAATCTCAGTCTGGATGGCTCAGCTGGGACTTTCTAGAATAAAAGCAGCCTGAGACAAAAGGTAAATGAATGGGCTTGGCTATGTTCCAATAAAAATTTGCTTAACTCTAACAAGTGATGGGCTAAATTTGACTCAGAGACCACTGTTTGGTAAAAGTAGAGTCTGTGTCGACCTGCTTTGTTTTGGATCTCAACTGCTACACTTTCTACTTCAATGACTTTATGCCAAGTATTTATTCTCTGTAACCCTCAGTATTCTATTGTCATCTATAACATGGGCATGATTAGAACACCTGCCTCATAGAGTTGTGAGGATTAAATGAGTTAATCCTTATCCCAGGCTTGGCATAGTGTCTGGCATGTCATCAGAACTCAACAAATGTTTCCATTACATTAATTTTGATTTCTGTTACTGCTCTGCTTTTCCGTTGGGAGAATCCACTGGAATTTTGTTGGGGAAAAGATAACAATATAGTTCTTGAGATCCATGCTAAGATTCAGATCTGGCACAAATATTCACATGTTAAATTTGAATAACATATTAAAACTATGTGAGCTCAGGTCATTGGTTCTTAGCTAGGGGTGATTTTGTCCCTCAGGGGCCATTTGGCCATGTCTAGAGTTTTTTGAGTTGCCCTAACTAGGAGGGAAGCGTCTAGTGGCATCTTATGGGTAAAGGCAAGCAGGTTGCTGAACATCCTACAATGCACAGGGTAGCTCTATACAGCAAAGACTTGTCTGGCTCAAAATGCAACTAGTGCTGAGGTTGAGAAACCCTGGTTTGGATAGAATACATCACTTCTAAACTTTTACCCTCTAACATTTGGCACTGTGTATATTACAATTTTCCACATGAGTTTTAAATTGTCATCATGATTTGTCTGGTTCACAGGCATTCAGAAAGATGCATGGAAATATTTTGTCATATTAACTAGATTGAGGTGTGAGTACTGGATTTTTGAATGACATTATCATTTTAAAAAATATGCTCGGTGCCTAGTTGACAAAACTACATCCTTTATTTTCTTCTAAAGCAATTTTAACTGTGGAAGAATCTTTTTAACAATACAAATGATATTCTTTACCTTCCACATCTTTCCATCAATCTAGGACAGTTTGAGATGGTGGAGGACAGCCTCCCAAATCTGTCATCTTTGTACTGATTCAAGGAAGCCTTTTCCTCATAAATTACTGAGGTATCTGGCAATGAGAAATGTGCCAGGCTATTATTTATACCTGTTTAACTCTCAATATTATGACAGCATGATTTTTGAAACGGACTGTCTCAATTCAAAATGCTTTCTATTCTAAATTTCACCACACTGGAGTGATTGTTAATATCTCTTCACTGTTGAAAAATCACCATGACCTCCTCTTTCTCTTATTTTTCAGTGTTAAGATCTTTTCTCAACTTGAAAGATGAATTTTCTGGAGAATTTTTATTCAGGGAAAAAAAAACAAAAAACACCAGCTCTAAATAGGTCATCTCCATCAAAACATCCTAACATCTCTTCACAGTGACAGTCTCTTTTGCTTCAGTGCTCAGCTTTTACCTAAATATCCCCAGATTTCTATGACTACTTTGGGTCTTCCAGTGTCCTCACACTGTTCCCCCAGTCCATGTGGAAACTTTAGGTGACTGGAAGAAAGGCATCCTTTACTTTAAGAAAATACACCCCATCGATTAGCACACAGAACTTTGGCTGGGTGCTCTTGGGCAATGCACAACCTTGTACACTCTTTCAGGGCACTCCTCAAAGTTATATTTTAGCTGGGCTTATACTTGGGTTTTCTCTTCTGTTGGGGCATCACATTTAATTTATTTGTTCATTTATTTGCTCATTTATTCATTTTTCCAACGAATACTTACTGAGTTCCGTCTATGTGCCTGGCACAACATTGAGCATGACAAAGTTCCTGACCTATTTTACTTTTGAATCTTGTGTCTAGTGGTAAAGGATAATGCATTAAAAAAAAAAAAGGTAAAATCATGACACGTATTAAACAAGTAAAAAATATACACATGCCAAGATTTTACTTAACTCATTAATTAATGAGGGAACCAATAATATTTAACAATTGGTTCAAATGAGAATTGGATTTATGAAGACTTATGATTCCTACTGGATTATATTCATTTGCCTTTATACAAGCAGGAATAATTTGCCTTGTTCACTAATGGAAAATTTTATATTACCAGCATCATCTAAAATTTCACTTCTTCTCACAGTTGCAGAACATGTTGGTGAAAGACAAAGGAACACACCTAGTGACCAGATTATTTCTGAGGGACCTGGTAGATATTCCCCAACACTCTACAGTAGTTATTGGTTCATTTCAGAGTCATACAACTTCTCCTAACACTAGCAGGAACAGTTCTCAAATACATAATCATTTCAGATATTAATGAGTCTAGTGACAAACAAAGCAGTGTGCTGTGAAGGGGTGGTTGGGTGGGTGTGAGACAATTTTTAGCTGGGATAGCCAAGAGATGATCCAACTGAGAGTTATTTAAGGTAATACTGCTAGTGTTACCTATTTAAACTTTAGCAGATGTGATAAAGAACTTAGTTTACAAGTGGACAATGTTGACATTTAAGGTATAAGTGTAGGCTGCAGGTGGACTCCACTGGTACTTTTACCAATACAAATAAGAAGAAATTCAGATTCACCAAGTTTACTCCATCTCTTCTTATTTCTCCTCCCAAAATTTGGTGTCCATGTTTTTTTTATAACTGTTAACACAGTTTTATTTTATTTTAATTTTTGGTACTTTAGTTAATATATAGCAGTGTCTTAAATTGTCTTAAATATTATTGGTGATTGCTTATAAAGTTGAGCATGTTTTCCAAAGAATAATTTACCACTTTAATGTATAAAATTAAAATATTGACTTTTTAATTGTAAAATTAAAAAATTATTAAATTTTATTTTTTTGTTTGTCTTATTAATGCTATTTTAATTATCTTATCTCTACTGGAGATGGAGGAGTTGAACAAGCTGCCTCTAAGTAAAAAAGATGCATGTTTAAATCTCAGTTGTTTGGAAAGTTTTAATTTCTTATTTTTTAAAGTTTATTTTATTTTTCAGAATTATTTAGTATTTTTTAATTGAGGTATAGTTGATATATCATATTATATAAGTTTCAGGTGTATTTATTTTATTTTTATACAATGGAATCTGTCTCTGCTCTTTATTTTGTAAAATTTTATTTTAGAGCAGTTTGTATGGTATAGAATTACCCAAATGACAACTTAAACTTACAGCAAAGGAGGGCCACCAAAAACGAGAACAATCTCTTATTTATTTATTTATGTAATTTTTTTAGGGCCACACCCACAACATGTGGAAGTTCCCAGGCTAGGGGTTGAATGGGAGCTGCAGCTGCTGGCCTATACCACTGCCACAGCAATGTGAGATACAAGCAGTGTCTGCAATCTACACTGCAGTACATGACCATGCCACATCCTTAACCCACTCATTGAGGCCACAGATCAAACCCACATCCTCATGGATCCTAGTCGGGTTTGTTCCCACTGAGCCAAGATGGGAGCTCCAAATCTGTTTTTAAAAAAGAATAATTTTATATTTAAAAAAGTATCCTAATTGCCATCAGATGAATGAGAATTTCTTCTGAACTTCTCTTCATTTATTTGAAGGGGGATTGGCAAATTATGACCCATGAGTCAAATTGGCCTGCTGCCTTTTTTTTTTTTTTTTTGGTAAATAAAATTCCGTTGGAGTATAGTTACACTCATTTGTTTACTTATCATCTATGACTGCTTTCATATGACAACAGCAGAGATTGTTGGTTGTGGTGAAGACAGTGTGACCTGAAAAGCCTAAAATATTTATGATCCAGACCTTTAAAGGCAAATTTTTGCAAACTCCTGAGCTACATGATTAGTGGGAGTTAATCTTTTCATTTATCCATTTGTTTATTCATTTATTGAACAGATATTTGATGAATAGCTGCTGTGTGCCAGAGTGTTCTAAGATCTGGGATTGCAGAATAGTGGGAGAAACAGTTTTATGATCTTCAAGTTCTTAATCTGGTGCTTAATATGTTTCTCTTTTTTCTGTGAATTGTTGAAATGAAAGTTTGAAAAATGTGCTCTAAAGTTTTAGTCATGAGATATTTGCTTCCATGCCTTGTTTTGGGCTGTCTGAGAAGCAGACTCTCAGGCAAGGTTTTGGGTTGAAATATTTTCTTCATTGAAGAACCCCCCCACCACACACACACCTTAGGAGTGGGAGTAATACAAGAAAGGTAGTCAATAGAAGGTGGATTACAAAGCAGGACTCTAAAATAATTTATTGATGCTATTTCCTACCGCTAGGTGAGTGGTAGTTTGTTACAGCAGCAATAGGAAACTAATATATTCAGTATAACAGATTACAGACATCTTTGGAGCTAAAGTGGAGGCAGGCAGGAATGTTTCTGTTTATGGTGGAAGTAATTATGTTAATAAGATGTTAAAGAATCTAGTGACTGAGTTCAAATTCCATGACACCATGGCCTATTTGCAATGTAACCTTCAGGAAGCTTTGTAACAATTTTGAGTCCTGTTTCCCTCATCTGTAAAATGGGAATCCTAATAGTATGTGTCTTACATAGTTACTGTGAGGATTGAACAGAATGATCTATATAATACATTTAAAAGAATTTGTAAGAAAAACTCAAGACTTTGACTATTATTGTCATAACAAAAATAACTATCTTTATGCTTATGATGACCTTACAAATTTTTTTTCTTTATTGTTTATTATAGTTGATTTACAATGTTCTGTCTATTTTTGCTGTACAATAAAGTGACCCAGTTATACATATACATACATTTTTTTCTCACATTATCCTCCGTTATGCTCCATCAAAAGTGACTGGGTATAGTTCCCTGTGCTATACAATAGGATCACATTGCTTATCCACTTGAAATGCAATAGTTTGTATCTACCAACCCCAAACTCCCACTCCCTCTTCCTCCTCCTTGGCAACCACAGGTAAGTTCTTCATGCCCATGAGTTTGTTTCTTTTCTGTATATAGGTTCATTCTTGTCACATATTAGATTCCAGATATAAGTGATATCATATGGTATTTGTCTTTCTCTTTCTGGCTGACTTCACTTAGTATGAGAGTCTCTAGTTCCATCCATGTTGCTGCAAGTGGCATTATTTTGTTCTTTTTAATGGCTGAGTAGTATTCCATTGTGTATATATACCATATCTTCTTAATCCATTCATCTGTTGATGGACTTTTAGGTTCTTTCCATGTCTTGACTACTGCGAATATAGATAGTGGTACTATGAACATAGAGATACATGTATCTTTTCCAATGAAAGTTTTTTTCTAGATATATGCCCAGGAGTGGGATTGTTGGGTCATATGGTAGTTCTATATTTAGTTTTCTGAGGTACCTCCATACTGTTTTCCATAGTGGTTTTACCAATTTACATTCCTACCAACAGTGAAGGAGGATACACTTTTCCCCGCACCCACTCCAGCATTCATTTGTTGACTTGTTAAGGAGGGGCAACCAGGGAAACAGAATTACTGTAGGGAAAACAACTATTATAGTCCTCCTGGAGGGCTATTTCTATACAAGAGCACCCCAGGGTATTTTGTGAGGGCTTACTTTTTTTTTTTTTTTTGGCATGAGGGGTGCTTTTGGTTTGGAGGCTTGCTTTCTCTTTCCTCATGTTGGTGTATGGCCTGTGCATGCTGCTAGAGAGATGGAGGCAGGGTTAGTAGCCAGTGCCTAGATGTTGGGCCCTTGACAGTGGCAAGGACCCATGGAGAGGTCATGCAGGCTGCTCCTGGTTCATAAGCTCTGGGAAGTGGCAGTGTCCCTCCGGCAGGTGTAGGTGGTAAGTGACACCAGAGCATTTGGCAATAGTAGCAGTAGGGCATTTCCATTCCCAGGGGAGTGAGAAGGGTAGTGCTTGGTTGCAGTACCCTCCTCTGCACTGATCCCTGATGTGACTGGGGCCGCAGGTGGTACCTGTTCACAGACCCCTAGTGGTGGTTGGCCATGCCCACCTTTGGAGCCTGAGATGACTACAGTGGTTTACCCCCATGCAAGAGGGACCCTACAGCCCATAGCCTATGTAAGAGTCTTGCCCTGCTTCCCTTACCTTTCACATGAGGCTCCCAGCTACCTGTAGCCCACACCAGAGGCACCCCACCACTGAGAGCCTGCATATGGGCAGAGAAAAATATTCCTGTGGTGGTCTTCCCCCCCCACGCACACACCTTCCCTGATAATGGTGCCTTGTTTCTCCTGCAGGCCCAGGCCTCCTCATGTGCTCCGTTAGCTGTGGTGCTCCCCTTCCCAGCCCATGGCACGTGGCCCCCTAGCAGACCCCCCTCAGTCTGTCTCCACACACCAACTAATCCTCTCCCCAGAACTGACCTATGGCATCTGATTCTCAGTGCCCAGCTCCCGCTGAAGCATCTCAGGCTGTGATATCTGAGGCAGTGGTGCTGATGGTTTGTGCAGATATCTCTCTGCTTTTCCCTCACCAGTCTGGCTGCTGTGCTTTTCTCCAAGGCTTTGTGGTCCCTCTGTCTTGGTGAATCTCCCTGTCACTTAGTGGCTTCCTAGGGTGTGGGTTCCTTTTCTATTTCACATCTGCCTCTCAGGTCCCATCCTTATTCCTTTTTTTCCCCTCTTCTCTCTCTCTCCTTTTTTCCCTTTTGTTCTACCCAGTTATGTGGAGGGTTTCTTGCTCTTTATGGAGGTTTAGGATCTTTTGCCAGTGTTCAGTAGATGTTCTGTGTGAGTCGTTCTACATGTAGATTTTTTTTTTTTGATGTGTTTGTGGGAGAAGGTGAATGCCATGTCTTATTCCTCCACCATCTTGATCCCACCTTACCCCATGGATTTTCAAAGTATTCTCCTATAACCTTAAACTTAAGTAAATTCTGTGAGATTTTTTCCCCCATCACCATTTTCCAGATGGACACATAGAATGGTGGAGGGCGTAATGGATGTTCACAAGGCATTTTGGTCATTAATAGACACAGCTGAGCATGGCTTTGAACCTGGTGCTCTTTTTCACTCCAGGGTTGATGCTGAAAATATGATAAAACAGGTGAAAAATCCCAGAGGTAAAGAAAACACATCTGTGCTTCAACAATGGCACGTGCAAAGCCTCACCTGTTTAGTACTGTTTTAGAATACAGTTGGCTTCTACTTATTGGGTAGAGATGTGTACTAAGTTTTATGACTTTTGAAACTTTACGGTTTAGTTAATTTTAAATGAATAGTCCATGGGAAAAGGCTCATATAATATTGCAAATGGCTGCTCTATCTTTGAGTGCAGCCACTGACTACCAAGAGTGTTGAGCTCTGGTGGTAGAAAAAAAAATGTCATAAATTGAGAAGTTTCAGGATCAGAAGCCACCCAGTGATTGCTGCAGATTGGACCAAATTGTAGAGAAGTTTGCTATTATGTATAAAATCCCTACATGCTGAGTAATAAGTAATTGTTCCTATTACTTTCAGTGTATGAATGATATCAGAGTGCCAGCTTTCCCGCAACCTCATATTTCCTACAGAAGCTGAGAAAAAGTATTGGAGAGTATTCGTGCTAATGGCTTGAAAAAGAAGACCAGATGATAAAAGGAATCTTGTACTTGAGGCCCTTTATAACAATAGTAGCAAAGCTACCTCTTACCAAGGGTTCAGCAAGTGCAATCAGGCACTGCAATCATATTTTCGAATATAAACACATTTACTTCTCACAACAACCAGGTAAAGTAGGAGGAATTAGTTGTCTGATTTTACAGCTGAAGAAACTGAGTCAGAGAGGGTAAATAATTTTCTCAAGGTCACAGAGTTAATAAGTGACAGAAGTGGGATTTGAACTCACATGACCTGGCACCAGAGCCTACATTCCTACCCAGTAATAAGTTGCTTTGAAAGGTAGAGAACAAATTGCCGAGAGAGCAGAATGCAGGATAGGTGAATTTTTAGAGCAAAAAGAGATAATATTTGGTGTTCCAGTTGTGGCTCAGCGGTAAAGAACCCGACTAGTATCCATGAGGGTGAAGGTTTGATCCCTGGCCTTTCTCAGTGGGTTAAAGGATCTGGCATTGCTGTGAGCTGTGGTGTAAGTTGCAGATGTGGCTTGGGTTGCTGTGGTTGTGGTGTAGGCTGGCAGCTATAGGTCCACTTCTACTCCAAGCCTGGGAAGTTCCATATGCCACAGGTGCAGCCCTAAAAACCAAAAAAAAAAAAAAAGAGAGAGAGAGAGAGTGAATGTTGGGCAGAGAGTACAAACTCAGATAAGGTACCATCACATGCATGGTCCCTAATCTTTGTGGTAATCAGGGAAAAAGTCAGAGACAGAAAGGGCCCTGGAGGTGGGGAAATAAATTGAGAGAAGAAGCCACATGGATAATCTTTAGCTTTTCCACAATGTAGCCAAGGGGTGGCCCTAAACAAATTCATGAAAGAGTCAGAGGAAATAAGGTCTTGGTAAAAATGTGTTCTTTTGATTTACTGACTCAGTTGGGAATTATTAACCCAAGTGCCACGGCAGAGCGAGGTCACTCTTTTTACCTAGTAGACCACCTGAGCCCAAATTGCTGGGTGCAAATAAATCTATTACTGTGAGACAGTGGGGGGGTGGGGGGCCTCCATGAACTTGTTCCTGGCTTCCTCATGTGGGGTCTTGATATCCCATTTAAGAGACTAAAATGGGAGAATTTGTTCTGAATGCTTAAGAGTGTTTGTGCCCGTGATAACCAAGGCTTGCCCAAGCAAAACTGGGAAGGAAGAGTTTATCTTTGATGCCTCCATATTATCCTTTAATTTACATTCTCCCCTACCTCAGAAGTCCACCTTTGAAACCATATGTATGTGTGCTTACATGAAGACAGCATCCCCTACCACCTGCCCTCCCCACCCCCCGCCACCCTGTCACTGCTCTTACACCAGCTGGTTGGGATGCCCATGTGCAGATGCTGGCTGTACAGATAACTAATACAGCTTCAAGTTGTTATTGGGATGGGTATTTTTATTTCAAAAGGAATTGTGGGAGGCCATGATACCTTACCTTGTGGGACAGAAGCTAGAATGGGAGGGGGGTGGTTTCAGGCAGAGAAGCAGATTTGTGAAGGGAATATTCTGGACCAGCAAGTGAGATTCTGGACCTTTCATGGGAACTCTGTGCATTTTTTTTCTGGGACTTAGGGTAGTTTTATTTTTAGTTCCTTTTTGAGAAGCCCCCTTACTGTTTTCCACAGTGGCTGCACCAGTTTACACTCCTACCAACAGTGTAAGAGGGTTCCCTTTTCTCTACATCCTCACCAGCATTTGTTACTGTGGCCATTGTGATGATAGCCTTTCTGGCAGGTGTGAGGTGATATCTCATTGTGGTTTTTATATTTTTTAACTAAAATATAGTTGATTTACAATGTTGTGCCAATTTCTGCTGTACCCCAAAATGTGTATTGTATTTTTATAGTGAATTTCCTTTTTGCTTATGAATGGCATTGCCCTAGTCCCTGCGAAGGTAGAGAAGCTGGCTCCAACTGTGACTGCATCCTGGGCCTATTTTCTGTTGAGCCCTGGGTCTTTGTCATGGATGTCAGGCATAGCTGCCTTAGAGGAAAGATAAAAGAGTTGGAGGGGCGGGCTTGAGAGAGGCTGTATAATTTTATTGAGCAATATTTCTTCTTTAAATGGGCTCATGGATAATTCAATTAGCTGGTTTTTGATTGCTCTTCTTAGTGGGTAGGCTGTATATAATGAAAATGCAGATCCCTCAAGTCTTACTGTCACAAGCCATCTTGTCAAGATGAATGATTCAAGTTGATCCCATCAGCTGCTTGGACACAGGTTCATCTTTGACATGGGTTCAAATTCCTCTTCGGCAGTGTCTGTATGCATGCTCTCTCTCTCCCTGGAATTATCATTATTATTATTATTATTTTTGGCAATAGAGCTAACAGTTGTAGGAAATAAATATCTGCTTAAACTGAGTGGACAAAGGAGTTCCTGTTGTGACTCAGTGGAAGCAAATCTGACTTGTGTCCATGAGGACGCAAGTTCGATCTCTGGCCTCACTCAGTGGGTTAAGGATCCAGCATTGCTGTGACCTGCGGTGTAGATCACAGATGTGGTGTGGATCTGGTGTTGCTGTGGCTGTGGCGTAGGCTGGCGGCTACTGCTCTGATTTGACCCCCTAGCCTGGGAACCTCCATATGCTGTGGATGTGTATCTAAAAAGACAAAAAGAAAATTTAAAAGATAAAACAAAACTGAGTGGACAAGAGCCAGTGCAGGGACTGTGAACCCTTCCCAGTGGAAAGCCCTGTGATATGGCATGTGTGTGTCTGTCATGCTCTCCAATGCTGTGTGGAGATGATATGGGTCTGGTGCCAGAAGCTGAGGACATTTATTAAGTCTCAGGTTAAGAGGTTTGACATCTCGACAATGTCATAAATACAATTTAAAAAAATATGGTGTGCAGTCAATTTCTCTGTTCATATGGACCTTCCATACCAACAATTCTACATTCAGTCTGTATGCTTCAAGGAGAGTGGGGAAAACAGAAGTTCTGAGAACAGCAACTGAATAACGTCAATGTGATGAGATGGTTTCTCCATGAGAACAGAGGAAAAAGCTCAGTGGGAGTTAGCATAGGGATCCTAGGCCCGAGTAGGAAAAGCACATACACCCACAAAATTAGAAAGTGGCCAACTATGATAAATGTGCCTTTTTTCATCACATCCCTGAATACCAAGTGTTTGGTTCTGAGCCTGAAAGTGGCAATTTAGGACTTAAAATAATGGATTCATTTTGCATAGGTCACGAGTACTATTGATCATGTACAGTGGCTCAAAAGAGAAGTAAATTTCAAAGAGGAGCAGATAAATAAGCAAAGAATAAAACTGTAGTTGACAATTAAAGGTGCATTAAGGACATTCAGGAAATATCTCTATTTTTGAGGATGAAGTCATTTTTTTCTCCACCAAACACCTTTCAGGGAAGGAGGGGGAAGTTGAACCACTTTTAAAGCATGGTTTTTCTCTTTTTATGTTCCTGGATTTATGACATTTATCCTTGAGCACAATGGGATTTTCCTCTTTTTTGGCAAATGTAGAAATGACAACTTATGCAATATAGTCTCTGTTCTTAAATTCATGGTGGGGGTTTCAATACTTTCAGCAAACATATACTAGGCATAAGAAAGTGATATTTTATTTTGGAAGCTGTTAATTTATCTTCTGCTATTATATTTCTAACAGGAAAGACCTCTTTGTGGATTATTACTTATTTGTTTCTTTAATAATTGTGTAGACTAGATGGTCTCCAACCAAGATGGTTTTTTGGGAGAGGGACAGGAAAGTAATATAGACTTTGAGGTGAATCAAGTATGTACAGTAGGGAATGGTGGAGACCGGAGCAAACTGGAGGTTGTATTCCTTTGTTCAGGGAGGCTTCTGGCATTCAGGTTCAGCCAACAGTTGCCACATGGGGCTGGAGGCCCAACATTATGAATTTAATGGGGCTGGAGGCCCAACGTTATGAATTTAATATTTTCTAGAAATGCCAGAAATATGGTCAAAGAAATGCAGTTTTCTGTCATTTGAAATAATGCACGGGCCCCAAAATGATAGTTTATAACTCCTAGAGAGCAATCTATTAAAGAGAAAATTAACTGTAAACAAAGAGTTGGCTTTTGACTAAGCCAATTCAAATAAAATCAACAATTGAGGACTTTCTATATATGCAGAAACCATAGGTTTTGTCTGCTAGAACATGTGAAACCCTAAGCCAAAATATGTACTCTGAGCTGGTTATGCATTGAGAGTGGTGTCAAATATTTCAGTTTGGAGTAGAGAGGGGCACTCATGGGGGATTAATATTTGAATTATGACTTGAAATATAGCTATGCACTCGTTAAGAGCAAAATGATGATGAAGAAGCAGTTCTAGAGAGTTGAATGAAGCAAAGAAAGCCTATGGTTGGAAAAGTTATCAATTCCTTCCCTGGGACATTGGTAACACCATTTTGATTTAAATAAAATACTCATGAAAACAATTAGTTGTGGAGTTCCAGTCATGGCTCGGTGGTTAATGAATCCGACTAGGGACCATGAGGTTGCGGGTTTGATCTCTGGACTTGCTCAGTGGGTTAAGGATCTGGCGTTGCCGTGAGCTGTGGTGTAGGTCACAGATGCGGCTTGGATTCCAAGAAGCTGTGGCTCTGGCGTAGCCCGGTGGCTGCAGTTCCAATTAGACCCCTAGCCTGGGAACCTCCATATGCCGCAGGTGCAGCCCTAGAGAAGACAAAAAAAGCCAAAACCAAAACAATTAGTTGCAGGCATGAGTTGTTGAAAGCTTTAAATGACAGGCCAAGGAGTGTGAGTTTCATCCTCTATCAGATGGTGGCCAACTCCAGTGTCCACCAGGGCCAGGCAGGTAACCTAAAAGAGAAATTAATTCAGAGAGGAGGCCACTGTATCTAGATTAAAAAAAAAAAAGAAAAAGAAAAAGAAAGTAGGCTCAATTCCAGTGGATTGTTGCCAGGTATAAATGCAGTGCCAGCATTGCAACGAGAAATTTGAAATCTCAGTTTTTATTTGAAACTTACGGTTTTTAAATGTTGGCAGCATATTCACATTAAAAAAGAAAAGTGTGAATCAAGGCTTATTTGGAAGCCCATGTGTAAAATAA
The DNA here is from genome assembly GCF_016906955.1 of Phacochoerus africanus. NCBI lineage: Eukaryota > Metazoa > Chordata > Mammalia > Artiodactyla > Suidae > Phacochoerus > Phacochoerus africanus. The sequence goes on from NC_062544.1 coordinate 129,781,854, forward strand.
ACTTGCTGGGGAATGAGGGGAAGGTTACCCATGACCTAGTCATGAGCCTAAATTCTTTCCTTCTTGAGTCCATAATGAGTCTCTTATCTTAGAGTGGCTGTTAAATATTACTGATACTTGTAAAGGGAAAAGCCTGAAGATGTAATAAATCTGGTATGTGTTATAATTATAAACATGTAAAGAGATGCATGCATATGGACAAGAAGTATTAAAATGATCATAGATTTGGGGCATAAAAAGATGATTTTTTTTCCAAATGTTGGGTAGAATTTTAAATTAGAAAAACATTAATGAATATCTTTTTAGACATTATGAAAAATTTTTCCTTCAGTAGTAAAAACCAGCAAGAATTCAGGTTTGTGAACTTGAACATAATTATATCTTTGTTTCCATTAGCCTCTACCTAAAGTGTAACATTTCCTTCAATTATGAAATAGTTAACAAACCACAGAAGCATAATGGTACCCCCTGTGACTTTGTTACCAATAGAAATCCCAGCTATTTTCATACTGTTTTAATGCAGATGGCTGGATATAACAGTTAGGCTTAGTACTACAGATACTTAAAATCGCAGAAGTTAGCAGACCTGCTGTTGGATCATATTCCTCAATGCATTAATAAAGAAGTATAGGAGTTACTGTTGTGGCTCAGCGGGTTAGGAACCCAACATAGCATCCAGGAAGATGTAGGTCCATGTGGATTCAGGCCTTGTTCAGTGGGTTAAGGATCCGGTGTTGCTGCAACCTGTAGCATAGGTCACAGATGAGGCTTGGATCTGGTGTTACTGTGGCTGTGGTATAGGCCTGCTGCTACAGCTCTGATAGGATTGCTAGTCTGGAAACTTCCATATGCCACAGGTGCAGCCATTAAAAAAAAAAAAAGTGCATATACTACTATGTCACATATTAAAAAAAACTTCCTATAATTAGTTCCATTTTTATTCTCATATTTTAAGTGTAAAAACCTTACTTTGAGCAGTGTCCATTGACTTCATCAGATCAACAAAGGGATTTATAACATAGGAAAGGTTACAAAGCCCTGCTCTGAACCAGTAGATAGAAAGGTTATCCACCCTAGAGATGCTAGGATTGCTTTTTTTTTTCTTCAAGCTTTCCTACCTGGGATAAGGACAATATTTCCAACAGGCATTTCCTCTTGCTTACAAAAATTCAAGAGTAGTTGTGATCATTCTTTGTTGTGAAACACTACCACCGCCATAACAAAGAATTTAATAATAAAGAATTTGGGGGAGTTCCCACTGTGGATCAGTGGTAACAACCCCAAACAGTATCCAGGAGGACGCAGATTCATTCCCTGGCCTCATTGATTGGGCGAGCTGTGGCGTAGGGCACAGACAAGGCTCAGATCTGGCATTGCTGTGATTGTGGTGTAGGCTGGCAGCTGCCACTCTGATTTAACCCCTAGCCTGGGAACATCCATGTGCCACCCTAAAAAGTAATAATAATAATAGTAATAATAATAATAATAAAGAATTTTGAAAAAAATTAAGTTCAAATACATAAAACCAGAATAAGGGAGAACTGACAATGTTGCTATGTGGTTGAGTCTGTAGCAAACCAAAATAAGGAGATAAAAACGTGATCACACGGGATCTAAAGTTGGTCAAGCTGCACCATGTAAAAATCATTGAAGCGTACAATTTCTCTAAAAATGAAGTAGAGCATCAATATTCTGGGCAGTTGTTGGGTGTGGGGTTGGGGGAGGTGGGCTCTCTTAGCTATTTAGAAAAAGTATCTCTTGAAGCTTTTTTTTTTTCACCTGAGTGGTGATTAAAGGACAGAGTTTCCATCTCCCAGGAAAATGTACTGACTGTGACCAAATTAGCTTTGAATTTGCTATTATTTAAATGCAGTTCCTTGTATTTATTAAAATGAAGTGACTGTCATATTAAAATTGAAAACGAGCAGTTGCACATGCAAATTATTTCTAAAGTTCAACTGCTGCTAAATGAGACGCAGTGCTCCTAAACTTAGAAATGCTTAACATAAATTATGACCTAATTAACATTTGCATGGTAATCCGGACTTCCTACAGCTTATTCTGCTAATTAACACATGACAAATGAGCACACATTAATATTTTATTGTAACATAACTTGTCCAAGAAAGCTTCTTAACTCCTTGGAAAACATTTCATGTGTTTTTGTGTGTATGTTTTTTCCATTTTCTGCTGGAGAAGTATCCTATTGTGGCTTATGCCATTACACAATTTTGATGGTAAAATTATTTCACATTGTAAATTAACAAAAGAGGCAAAGATGCAAGCTCTAGGAGTGCCTTGTTTTCTTCATTTAGACTCTTTTTTTTTTTCTTACTCTTTCTGGGAAGTATCTGCATTTTTCAGAGAAAAAAATTGCCTTGGGATGTACATCTTAGCTAATTATCACTTGCCGTGGTAAGTGTATGTTATACATATACACTCTTGGCTCCCAGAGCTTTGGGGTCATGAGTGAATCCAGAGCCACTGAGTAGAGCAAAAATAGGTATGAAGCTATGGATTTTGTACTTAGTGGATAATTTTCTATTGGTTGTATATTCAGTTAGTTTTTGTCTTTTAACCAAATCATAACATCCACTGAATGAGTTAAGGAGACCAGAAAGCTGCTCTCTCTACCAGGGATAGGAAACACCTCTCAGAGTCCATTACTTTCTGTTGTTGTGTTGTAGTTTTTCAGTTTTGGTTTATCTTCCTGGTATATTGCAGCTGTTTTGTTTGTCTCAGTTTGTTTTACTATGGGATTACCAAGGGTGACTGCCAACTGGCTTATCTGATCACATAAATGTGAACATGATATCTCTGGAAGCAGATTTTCTAAACTAGAATGAGAACAACTGACTATGATGGGTGATGTGTTGGGTGTCCTGGAAACCCACTACAATGGCACCAAGTATCTCTCCCTGGGGTTAGTAGATGCAAACTATTACATTTGGAATGGGTGAGCAGTGAGGATCTGCTATATCCAGTCTCTTGGGATGGAACATGATAGAAGATAATATGAGAAAAAGAATGTGCATATATATGTATGACTGGGTCACTTGGCTATACAGCAGAAATTGGCACAGCATTGTAAATCAACTATACTTTAATAAAAAAAATAATAAAAAAAAAACCATAAAGAGATAGGGAGGACTCTTAGGAAAAATAAAATAAAATAAAATAAAAAGATACCAATGTGATAATTGAGCAACCTTTTTGGCCTAATGCTTAAATCTGACTCATAGTCTTTCAAACTTAATTCTTTTCAAAGTATTTTTACCCACACCTCTGACACCAACTGTATGAGATAGTTTTCTCCACAACAACTGATTCTCTAACTCTGGTCACCAACTGGATGTCCTTTAATTCAGTTCAGCTCTGAGACTGACAGCGTGGAGTTATCATAGACCCCCCCTCTCCCCGCAGGTTAGGGGCTCAGTCCCATAAGACTGCCCCTCCCCCCTCCGCATCACATGCCAATCACAAGTCCCAAGACTGTGATTAATTGGGTTCCTACAACCCCCTCCTTAGACTCTATGATTTACTAAAATGGCTCACAGAATTAAGATAAATGCCTTACTTACTATTATCAGTTTATTAGAAAAGATACAAATGAACAGCCAAATGTAGTACACAGGGCCAAGTCCAGAAGTGTCTCCAGCACAGAAGCGCTCTCCCCCTCATGTGGGAGTGTACCACACTTCTTGCACATGCCTGTGTTCTCCAAATGGGAAGGTCTTCAAACTCTGTTGTTTAAAGATTCTTGTGGAGGTTTCAATGTGTAGGCACAGTTTATTGGCCACTGGCTCTGGACACTGGTAACTAGAGATTAAGAACTAATTCACACTATATGAACCCTTCTGACTTAAAAAAAAAGTATCAAACTCACTAGTAGTTCATAGATAAGTTAGATAAGTTAAATAAAGGATGCATATAAAATAAGAAATACAACATGGAGCAAGATTTTGAACTTCTGCTCCAGACGTCAGTCTGTCCATGAAAGCCTTTTTTTTTTTTTTTTTTCACTTTTTAGGGCCGCACCCACTGCAAATGGAAGTTCCTAGGCTAGGTGTCAAATTGGAGCTGTAGCTGCCAGCCTATACCACAGCCACAGCAATTCAGGATCCAAGCCACATCTGCAACCTACACTCCAGCTCATGGCAAAACAATGCAGGATCGATCCTTAAACCATTGAGTGAGGCCAGGGATGGAACCTGCCTCCTCATGGATACTAGTCAGATTCTTTTCCACTGTGCCACAATGGGATTTCCCTCCATCAGGGACTTTAAATGCCCTCATAGGGTTAACTTTCTTGTATATTTTTAAGAATCAGAAACCTATTTCTAGTTCAGACAGATTCCTCTTTTTAGTGTATTAGCTGGCTATTTCTGCTGTTCTGAGGCTTGAGACATCATAGTATGACAATGCTGATGGCTCTAAGCTTTTAAATCTTTAATCACTCTAATTCCTGTACAGAAGGTCGTGTTACTTAAGTAGGCGCCACTATTCTCAGGAACAGAGCCGCTAAAATAAAAATGTAACTGTGTCTTCTCTTCCCCTGTGGTTTCCCGAAAACAAACCCCAAAGAACATGGAACTGGAAGCCACAAACTTATTTCCTTCCAAATCAGTCTTTGATCAAAGAAGATCCCACATGTTATGGTTTTAGTGGCATGGTTTGCTGTCTCACTCTTCCACCTTTTTTTCTTAGTGAATAGAAAAGTTGTTTTTCCTTCTCCTTGGATCACACAGTGGTAAAGACAACCATGGTAATAATAGGAAATAACATTTTGAGTCTTTGCTATGTGAAAAGTCATAGCCTGAATGTCTTACATGCCTTATCTGATTGAATCCCCATGTTTTTGCACACAGGAATCTACTATGTAGGTTGTTTGTAGTGCAGATATCCAGGCTCTTTTCCTTTGAGATTTCAAATCTGAAGTGAGGTGCAGGACTCTGATTTTTTTGGATGATTTTCAGAAAAAGAGAAACTTGAACTCTGGGACTTTGAACACATATGCAGGATCATTCCGATGAAGGTGTTGCTAGGACTTCACTTTGGGAAACACTGGTATGTATACACCATGAATCACTAGGATGGAAAATAAGATCCTGAGACTGCTAGTAACTATGTCTTACCAGTAGAATGGGTAGAGTGATACTGGTAAATCATGGAAGGCTTACTAGATGAGATGAGGTGTGGTAGTTAAGAACAGAACTCTGGAGCTAGGCAGGCTGAATTCCCATTCCAGCTCAACCATTTGTTAGTTGTGTGACCTTGAATAAGTCACTTAGCCTTTTTGTGCTTCAGTTTTCTCACATGTAAAATGAGGATTAAAAACAGTCCTTGACTAATGTGGTCATTGGAAGAACTGAATGAGTTAATGTCTGTGATTTGCTTAACCTAGTATATTATCAGTGCTATTTAATTATTTTCTTACTCTATTTTCAAGGGTATAATCCTTGAGCTGAAGCTTAAAGGATGAGGAGGAGCCTGCCATGTCACTTACCAGATGTGGTAACAGCAGGTAGCAGTTCCAGCAGAGCAGACATTATGGGCAAAAATGTAGAGATGGGAGCAGACTCCTGTTGCTAGAGCAGAAAGCTGGGGATGTGAGGTTACAGAAGTAGAAAAGGATCAGGTTATGAAGGTCTTTCAGTTTTATATTGTGGATTATTTCACAGAGCTATCAGAGGATGATATTTTTATATTATTCTGGTGGGTTTGTGGATCCTGGGTTTCAAGGAAATAAGATGACCAGCCAAATGACTATTAAGGAGGTCCTGCAGAGATCCATGTGACAGATGGTGAAGAGATGGAACATGAACACCAGGGAAAGGATGGAGAGAGGATATGTAGGAAATTCTTAGGAGTTTTGGATTAACATATTCACACTACTACCTATAAAATAGGTAAACAACGAGGACCTAATGTATAGCGCAAGGGCCTATACTGAATATCTTGTAACAACCTATTAATGGAAAAGAATCTGAAAAAGAAGACATATATATATATATATATGTGCGTTGATACATGTATATATACATGTATACATGTTTATATATATGTGTGTGTATATATATATGAATATATATATACATGTATATATACATGTATTATATATATTCATATATATATATATATGAATATATATAATACATGTATATATACATGTATACATGTTTATATATATGTGTGTGTATATATATATGAATATATATGAATATATATGAATATATATGAATATATAATCACTTTGCTGTACACTTCAAACTAATACAACATTGGAAGTTAACGTAACTCAATAAAAATAAATAAAAAGGAATTCTCATAAGATTAAATAAGCAAGTCTTACTATACATAAAATAGTAAGGGTAACAAGGACTTACTGGGAAATTTACTCAATACTGTATAATAACCTATATGTAAAAAGAATCTAAAAAAAATGAATATATATATATATATATACATACAAGATTTTCATATACATATATATATAAAACTGATTGACTTTGCTGTATGCCTATACATATATATATATATATACACACACATGATTGATTTTGCTGTATGCCTGAAATTAACACAACTATGTAAGTCAACTATCCTCCAATAAAATTAAAAAAAATAAACAGGTCTTGATTGAGGACAAGTTAAGAAAAAATAAGGCTAAAAGTCAGGTTTCTGTCTTGAAAATTGGGTGAACAGCAATGCCACTAATTGAGCTAAAGCATTAAGGAGTGTTTACAGGTTCAGTGAGTTTCAGACTGTGCAGTTTGTGGTATCTGGAAGATGTCCACATAAGGATGTCTACACCCAGCTGGACTAAGTTTGAGTCTAAAGTTTGAGTCACCGGTTGGGTTGAAGTTTGAAACACATGACTTAATATATATGAAACCTTGAGTAAACTGAAAAGAATGCTATAAATATAAGGCATTCAGAGCATGTTATCCTATTATTGCAGTTTTCAGAAATGATTAGTTTATACTAGAATACAAAGAACTCCAGTGAAATTTTTTTCTGAAAGGGAACAATACAGTCTTCCCCCAGCTCATCAGAAGGATTTCTGAAGAGAAAACACTGTACAGTGACACACATCTAAATTCTAGATTTCCAAAGGATATTTTCGGACAGGCCATCCTCATTTTTGGTTACTTAGAAAATAAGATATACCACCAGAGGAGACCACTTTTGGGTAGACTCTTCCATTTGTTATGGGCTTCCAGGAGGATTACTTATACCTATGGCTTTATTATAAGATAATGGCATTTTAATGGATTTACAGAATATTAGAGTTAGAGGCAAACTGATTTGGTATTATAGGTAAAAAAAACAACAACAAAAAACCCCCAAAAAACAGAGGACCCCTAAGGCTGATTTTACTTTCGATTTCATAGCAAATATATGAGGACGAGGCTCTGGGAGTGAAGTCCATTTGATTGGATACTGGGTTTCTCCAGGGGTCCGTGTTAATTCTGATCTTTCACTATTGATAGGAGTTTTTCTGTCTGTCTGTCTGTCTGTCTGTCTCTCTCTCTCTATCTATTTATCTTTACACCCCTTGATTCTTTTCATCCTTTTCTATTATTTATCTTATATCTAAGGAGAACATAAAAATAGGCATCAAGCATTACCAGGGTGGACATGTTGGCTTGGAAAGTTTTTCTCAGCAAACCATAGCATGCTTGTTTCAAACTGTCCAATAAGGTTTAATTATAGAATTGCGTTGGATTAAAATGTTTCAAAGTTCCCGTTGTGGCTCAGCAGGTTAAGAATCCAACACAGGAGTTCCCGTTGTGGCCCAGCAGAAACGAAACCTAATAGTATCCATGAGGACATGGGTTCGATTCCTGGACTCACTCACTTGGTTAAGGATATGGAGTTGCTGAGAGCTATGGTGTAGGTCACAGATGTGGCTGGAATCCTGCATTGCTGTGGCTGTGGTGTAGGCCGGGAGCTACAGCTCTGATTTGACCCCTAGTCTGGGAACTTCCATATACCGCAAGTGCAGCCATAAAAAAGCAAAAATAAATAAATAAATAAATAAATAAATAAATAAATAAATAAATAAATAAAAGAACCCGACATAGTCCTTAGAGGATGCGAATTGGGTCCCTGGTCTTGCTCAGTGGGTTAAGGATTCAGTGTTGCCGCAAGCTATGGTGTAGTTTGCAGATGCAGCTTTGATCTGGCATTGCTGTGGCTGTGGTGTAGGCTGTGGCTACAGCTCTGATTCGACCTCTAGCCTGGGAACTTCCACATGCCATAGGTGTGACTACAGAAAGAAAAAAATTATCTGTATTTATTTATTATCTTTTTGAGGACCACACCCGCAGCATATGGAGGTTCCCAGGTGAGGGGTTCAACCAGAGCTGTAGCCATGCCAGATCTGAGCCATGTCTGTGACCTATGCCACAGTTCATGGCAATGCTGGTCCTTAACCCACTGAGAGAGGCCAGGGATTGAACCTGTGTCCTCATGGATACTAGTCAGATTCGTTTCCGCTGAGCCACAGCGGGAACTCCAAGAAGTTTCTATATTTAAAAGATGAATGTCACAATCTCTTGCATGAATATGTATTAGTGATAGTAGGTAGCAATAGCAATAGAAACAATACTGAACAGTAGTAGGAGTAATAGTAGTAACTATAGCAGAATGGTGCTAGCAGAGGTAATAACAGCGTTGATGATGATGGTGATGGTGAGGATGATGACATATATTTATTAAGTACTTCCTATAGACTGGACACTGTAAACATAAAAGGCTGTAGAGAATATAATTGAAAACTTGAATACTCAAGTTCAAATTCCTGGTATTTAGCCCAGTGCAAACATTTCCTAGCAATATGAGTTTGAGGAAATACTTAACTTCTTTTTTTTGCAAATCATAAATCTTTATTTTTTTCTAATTTTTATTAAAGTATAGTTGATTTACAATGTTCTTTCAATTTCTGCTGTACAGCAAAGTGACCCAGCCACCCATACATAGCCATTTTTTTTTCTTTTTCCATCAGTTTCTTACCCAAGAGCCTCGATACAGTTCCCTGTGCTATACAGCAGGACCTTATTACCCATGTGTTCTAAATGTAACAGTTTGCGTCTAACAACCCCAAACTCCCTGTCAGCCCCCCCAATCCCCCCTCCCCAATGGCGAACACAAGTCTGCCCTCCATGTCCATGATCTATTTCTGTTTTGTAGATAGGTCATTTGTGCCATATTTTTTACTCCACAGTCTTGAAGTCTCCATTTCCACACCATTGAAAATAAGGAAAATATAAAATATATATAAAGCATCTGCCAAAGCTTATAACCCAAACTCTGTGAGAGAGGCTTTATTATTACCCCTATTGTACATATGTGAACACAGAGGCTCAGGGAAGTGAAATAATCCCCAATCTGTTTTAAGGCAGAACTGGAATTCAAATCCAGGTCTATCTGACCTCTGGGTTTGTCCATAACAACTGTACCTGTTCTTTGACTAATTTACTTCAGTCTTGAATTTTGAATATTGCTTCGTAAATCTTGAAAAAACCTCTTATTTGAGCATCTTTGCCTTTGTTATTCCAGGACATTTTTTAAAATGTAGCGTTCTGTTTCTGAATCCTTTTGAATTGTTGTATCCAAATTCCTCAGTTGTAAACATTAGTTCTTTGATCATGGGTGATTGGCCTTTCCCAGGAAACTGACAGTTGACAGAAGTACACATTTAACATGCAAACTGAGGTGGTAGACACTGAAGTGTTAACAGAAGATAGATCCAGTGTCAATAAATACTGTTGTTAGAACAGTATTTAAAACTAAATCTGACTACTTTTTTGTGTACAGCATTGCATCCAGACTGGTCCCCATTTGATTCTGCTTTATAGGAGCTGCATAGTCACTGCTTTCCCTACTAATTGGCACTGGGGGTAAAATTAGCTGCTTTTTGGCTTTCTATTGAAGTCTGGGACCCCTGTGACTCTGACTCTTACTCCTAAGCTAATAGACTATTAGTCCCCTTCAATGAGTTTTCTTCCTCTCTGTTCTTTTTTCATAAGCTGATTCAGAAACCAACTTGCAGTTTGTGATAAGAATATTGAAAACCTAACTAGGATGTTATATTCAACTCCACAAAGAAAAGATCACTTCTGTAGAATTCTAATGAATTGCCTTCATTTTATACCATTTTAAGTTCCAAGGACTTTAACAAGGGGGTTGTTAAAAGTAAATGCTATTTTATTACACATTGTGAGGAAGCAGTAATTAAGATGTTGTCTAAGTAAGTTAACATTCTCACCCATAGACATCTTCCAATTCTCTCAAGTGGATTGAAAAGTAAAGCCACTGTCAACATTACTGCTGATGGACCAAGAACCATTATCTCTCATTGAAAAAAAATTCTTCCCAATCCTTTAAGATAAATCTACATCAGCAAAATTCAATGAGCATCATAGGAATGTGGTGTGATATCTTTGTTGTTATTTCATTCCCTTTTGAGTATTCTTAGTGAAGGTAGAATGGAAGAGCTGAGACTGTAGCCCAAGTCTTTTGAGTCTCAGTCAAGCTGTCTTTGGGGATCAAGAATTTGTTAGAAGAGAGCAACATAACAAAATGCCCTCACAAAAACCCATAAGCTATCTGGAGTCTTTGCATTATTCCTATTTCCTCATTAAACATATTCCTCATTTTTGTTCCTGGAGCATTTATGTAAACCTTAAAGATAGAAGACACATCAGTATAGTGCTTCTAAGCCTGAACTTTGCTGGCTGATAAACCTGGGTTCAGGCTCTAAGCATGACATGGTCTAACTTTGTGACATCAGATAAGTTAATAATCTCCCCAAGTCTTGTTTCCACATCTGTAAACTGGGGCCGTTGATAGTGCTTAAACTCTTTTGGTTGCATAAGGATTGAAAGATAGAATTCATGTGAAGAAAAGAGGACAGTTTCAAAGCATACTCAAATTGTTGAAAATGATGGTGAGGATGATGATGATGATAATCTCCTTTGTATACTGTGTTATAATAATTTGTTTCTGTCTACCTGTCCTACTCAACAGTGACAGCCTCAAAGGTCAGGGGCAATTGTGTTTATGTGTGTCCCCAGAGATTGACATAGTTTTGTCTATTTGGGGGGCATATAATAAATGTAGGAGTGAATTGAATAAATTGGAGTTCCAGAGAAGTTAAGGCCTGGCTTGTTGTTACTGATGACACTGCTGTTTGACATTGAGGAAACCACTGCCACTCTTGGTTTATCCATTTTTCCATATGTAAAAAGGAGGTGTCCTACCTGCTGTTCAGCCATGTTATAAGAGTGCATTTAACATTTAAAGGAAAATTGTGTCTTAGTTTATGAGGGATTAATATTTAATGTTAATGAAGTTTATAGCTTTCAATTTTACTTTATTTATTTATTTATTTATTCATTCATTCATTCATTTATTTTTGGTGTTACAAAATGCTTACCAGCATAAAGGAGTCTGAATGAAAGAGAGTGAAGGCCATGCCTTAAGTCATGCACATACCAAATAAAAGAGTGCCTCTCAAATCAAAGGAGAGCTCTATCTACGAAGGAAAAGCACTGAAGCATTTCAAGCTGTAAGAAAATGAATCAGGGCACTTAACTGCACTAAGACCCTAAACTTCACCTATTAATTTCTAAGTAGTTAAAAATTTTAGGTTATTGTCACTTACATTATCTAGATTTTAATTGCTGCTTTCTGTAGACTTTTATGTGATTTTTCTGTGATTTTTATTTGAAAATCATTTAAAATAAAATTATATGACAAAAAGACCATAGATGCAGACCCCTAAATGATCATTATGTATGAGCAGTTGAGATTATAAGTGATTTCTTTGTTCTTTCTTATTCTAAACTTGCTTTCATGTAGGCTCTTTGAGTGGCTGGGAACATATTCATTCAGACTGGAGCAACTGAGTGAATACTTAGGGCCTCGAGGGCAATGGGTCTGTTCTGAGCATCTGAACTTGTGTTGAGTTGAGGTCGTAGGAAATGAAAATGAATGAAAAGCATCACTGCAAACCTCTGTGGTCATTCCTTCTTCTCTCTGGCAGTTACAAGCTTCAACCACTTGGTTGCTCTTGGCTTCTTTTGGTGTATTCTTGCTTCTGGTCCATTATCAAGTAGCCTTCATTCAATCTTTTTTTTTTTTTTTTTTTTAATACACCCAAGGCATATGGAAGTTCTCAGGCCAGGGACTAAATCCGAGCCACAGATGCAAACTCCATGCAGCTATGGCAACATTGGATCCTTTAACCCACTGTGCCAGCGATTGAAACCCACATCTCAATAGCAACCTGAGCCATTGCAGTCAGATTCTTAACCCACTGTGCCACAGTGGGAACTCCAGCCTTCATTCAATTTTTGTTTGATATTTTTCTCTCTTGGCTTCTGTGTCCTCATGGCCTTTGCTTTTTCATTAATTCAGCTCACTCACCCAAATGGAGTTCCTTAGTTAGTCATCAGATATGGCTCTTGCTGTTTGTCACCACCTCTGACCCTTATGAGACACTGAAGATAAAGATCCTGCTTTCTGCAGAGCTTAAAGGTGAATTTTATTTGTTTTTAACTTTTATGCATTTCAAAGAGTGTATCTCCCTATGCCAATAAATGTAAGTTTCTGTCACATATTTTTTTTTAACAAAACATTCCTCAGAAGTAAATTTAGTCACAGTTTGTGAGGTATTCTTTCATACATTTTCTCAGTATATATAAACAGAAACATTCTTGTTCATACTTAAAAAACCCCTGATATTATATATGCTGTTCTACACCTTAGTTTTAAAATTAATAATTATCTAATGGACCTTTTATTCTAAGTCAGTACAGAATAGTCACAGTGAGTGATTATGCCACAATCATCCTCCATTTTCAGGTTTATTTTTTTTTAATCATAACCAACTCTGCAGTAACAAACATCCTTGTACACATAACTTTGCACATTTTGGGGGGAATAAAATGTAGGTTCAAGTCCTAGAAGTGTAAGTGATGGGTCAAGGGTTATCTGTCACATATTTCAAATTAACTAGAAATCTTATCCACTCAGAGTCTAGGGTACTTTGAGCAAGTTTTCAGTAAATGCCCCCAATGTGTGAACTTTGATAATCATTCTTCTAAAGCGTTCTTATGGGGGTGTGATTTCCCCTCAATCTCTCTCCACACTCGGTGTACCAGGTGATTTGCAACTACAGCATCACATACATCCCTGCTGGAGCAAATGTGTGCGGCATGGACAGCTATAGCCACAAGTGTTGATCTTTATTGCACAGCTGAGCAGTAATTCTGGTATTTGGGTAGGGGGGGGAACAAACCCAACATCTGATACTTGAAATTCACAATCCTCCCTTCTGCCCTGAAGAGATTTTCTCTGTTCACAAGAGGCATAGCCCACTCGTAAATACTAAAATGTCCAGTCAGGAGTTCTTGCTGTGGCTCAGTGGGTTAGGAAACCCATGTAATGTCTGTGGGGATGCAGGTTCTATCCCTGGCTTTGCTCATTGGGTTAAGGATCCAGCATTGCCACAAGCTGTGGCATAGGTCATGGATGTGACTTGGATCTGGCATTTCTGTGGCTGTGGTTTAGGCTCTCAGCTGCAGCTCCAAATCAACCTCTAGCCTAGAAATGCTATAGATGCGGCCCTAAAAAGAACAAAAAAGGCCAGTCATCAATCAAGACATCTGGTAGTGGAGGATTATCTGGTGTTCTGATTTGATTGGTAGTCCAGAATGAAGACCTCACAAGGCCACTTCCTCTCATTTCCCAAAGTGTTCTTTGGTCACAAGTATTTCTAGAATATGATCCACATTGAGGGCACTGATCATGGCCTTCATCCAGGAAAAGGGCCCCACCAGAGTCAGACATCAATAACCGTCCAGGGTCCTGGGTGTGTTTGGAGTGTCTTGGAGATGCGAGTAGTCTTCTGGGTGGGGGACTTCTCAACTTTTCTTTGCTCTTTCATGCAGCAGTGTGAGCCATGAATTTTATGTCTCTATTGCCCATTTTTGTTGAGTGTCTCTCTTTTGTTGACTATTGCATGTTAAAAAGAAAAATCTTGCTTCTCATGTTCATTTCTTAAGTCGTAAGACTGACCACCTGCATAAAAAAAGCATTTTGACTACAATTTCTCCTCGTTTCAAAATTTGTATCTGAATTGTTGGCTTACTTGTAAAAAATCTTTAATTCTGTATTGTGAAGGGGCGATGAAGTACCATTATTTACTTTTAATTTAGCCTAAAGAATGATGGCAGCTTGTTGCCGGTAATATGTGATTTCAAAATTGTCAGATTTGTGGCCAAATAGCCTGTTGTGTAAGAAACCCATTTTCCCAGATAGTGGCCTGATGGAGAGGAATTCTTTGATGTTATCAGATAACAAAAGGCTTTAGGTAGTGTTCTCTTAAATGATTTATAAAAAGAAGCTTTCTCCTTGATCAGGATCACTGAGGTTAAGGTGAGATGTTAGAGCATTATTCTTCTTGCAAGATCATCGTTTTATCAAAACAAAAAGAGTCTTCAACAAGACACCCCACAAATCCCAAGCCAATAATTATACTCTCGGAACTGGAAATCTTGCATGTTTGCAGACATTTTAGAGTTTGGCATTTGTGGCTCTTTGCACACTATGAAATATTTATGCCTTGTTCAAATAACCCTGCTTAGTTATCATTGGATGCCTACTGTTGTACAGGAATTGCTTTTAGAAAGAAACTGAATCTGATTTACAAAATCTATAAAACTCTTTTACCCAGGTACTTTAGCAGAAATTTATTTGAGATAATAGTTGAAAATACTGGGAAATAGATGTTCATTTTGTGTGGAGAGGGTTTTTTGCTGGTTGGTGTTATTTGTGGTGATGAGTGAAAATAATTACTGTTAATATTTTATATATTATTTAGAAGACATAAAATTTGCATATAAAATTTGTCTGTTACATATTTTTTAGAGAAGTGATTAATGTTCATACAAGTAATCCTTTTTATTAATGAAAAAGCATAAATATAAACCAAAGATTATTTACACTTATCACTTAGAGAAAAATATTTTCAAAAATACCCTTCCAGATTGCTTTCTTTCTTTTTTTTTTTTTTTTTTTGGCTATACCCAAGGCACCTGGGAAGTCCCAGGCCAGGGATTGAATCTGAGCTAATGCTGTGATGCCAGATCCTTATCCATTGAACTCACTGGGCTGGGGGATTGAACCTGCTTTTCTACAGTGACCCGATCCACTGTGGTCAGATTCTTTACCCACTGCACCACAGCAGGAACACTCAGACTTCTTTTCTGTTTTTCTTCATTTACTTATCTCCTTTCTTACCTTTCTTTTCCTTCCTTCTTCTTTCACCCCTCCTTCCTGTCCATCCATCCATCTATTATTGTTTTTTAAACATGGCATTTCAGGGAATTGTATTGTGTCCTATAGTAATACTACTGAAATGGTCCAGGGCCCTATTGCAAATATTGATGTCATTTTTCAGAGCTGCACTAAGAGGGATGACAAAGTAATAAATACAGTATAAGCTTTGGACCAAGGAGTAATTTTGATTTTTATATTTTTGAAGGGTTATTATCACTATGTGTATTTGAATGGCCCGTAGAAAGTCAAACATGGAAATGAAAAGACCAGTTAGAAAGCAATTACCATTGACAAGTTGAGAGATGACTGGTATCACAGGAGATGGTGAGAAATGGTCATATTCTGGATCTTTCTTGAAGGTAGAGATAATTGGATATGCTGATAGCTAGAATGTAGGGTGAGAGGGAAAGCTATGTTTAAGTGGACTCTATAGTTCTCGGCCAAAGCCTCTGGATAATCAGTGGCTGGTTGTCAAACACTGAATTGGAGGATAGGAGGGAGCAAAAATTTCATAGAGGTAAAGAGGAGAGTGGTCAACATTTTCTTCATTTTGGCTTTTTTTTTTGGGGGGGTGGTGGTTTAGGGCTGCACCCGTGGCATATGGAGGTTCCCAGGCTAGGGGTCTAATCGGAGCTGTAGCTGCTGGCCTACGCAACAGCCCCAGAAAGCCCAGATCCAAGCCATGTCTGCGACCTACACCACAGCTCATGGCAATGCCAGATCCTTAACCAACTAAGCAAGGCCAGGGATCGAACACGCAACCTCAGGGTTCTTAGTCAGATTTGTTTCCACTGCACCATGATAGGAACTCTGGAGAGTGGTCAACAGTTTGGTTGTGAAATAGTTACCAGACTTAGAACTGGAAATTTTCAAATGTGAAATTTGCTATATGAGTCTAAAACTCAAGAGAGAGAAAGGTCAGAGCTGGCAATTTAAACTGTGGAATTATCAGCATTGGCTAAGTGATCTTAATCAAGGCAGTTAGTCTTTCTATGCCTCAATTTAATCATCTGTGAGACGGGTATAATGCTTTTATGTGAAAGATAAATGAAATAATGTAAACTTTATAAATCTTTCAGCACACTGCCTATTATATGATAAGTAGATAATGAATATTAGCTCCTCCTCCTCATTATGCTGATGAATGGATGGTTAGGTGGACAGCTGCATTGTTGATAGTTTAATTAATTAACATGAACACTTTTAAAACCTAGTTCAGAGGCTCAACCCATTTCAGAGAATGTGGGAAAATAGTGGGTTCATCCAGTTTTAGTGTAGGGTATGGGGGGTATAAGGAAAAATCAGATTCTAAAATTAGAGGTTCAGTAATATGGGTTGTTAATTACACTTTCCAGGGACACTAAGCCATGAATATGTCCCAGGGTTCCTATTGTCACAATTGACTATGCCAACTGTAATCTTTGTGGTTGATGTGTGGTCCTGACCTTCCTCACCTAGATAGAAATGTTAACTAGAAAAGCCTTGTGTAGTCCTTGAGGTTCTCAGAGAGATTCCTTTTAATAATTCAGCCAATGGTATTTACATGGTCCCTCGATGCCTGAGCTAGGCCTTGTTAGGAATATAGGATAAAATATGACAGGGAGAAATATAAACAATCCTGACTTGAATTAAAATTTCTAGTTAAAAAATGTGTTCATGACTCACAGAAGCTATTAAAGATGTGATCTCTGAAAATGAGATTGGGCTGGCTGACCTCCTAAGAGCCCCTCTCAAACACTAAGTGAATATTTCACTATAATGACCAAGACATTGCAGTTGAAGTTAGCAGCCTGAGCCTGTTGACCTAGTAAGAATTCACTCTCATTCAATCATTGAAGCTGTGAAGAGTAATGAATATGAGCCATAATCCTGCCTCCTGAGAATTTCAGAGTTTTGGAAGTTGTGATAGCCCAGTTGTCACTGGCTGATCACTCAAAAAAGTCTTCTAACTGACACATTGAAACAAACCCATTTCTGCAAGACAGATGTTTCATTTTTTTAAAAAATAAACATTTATTTTGAGATAATTGTAATTTTGCATACAAAAAGCTCCTACATATCCTTTACCTATTTTTCCCCAGCAATAACATCTTGAAGGACTCTAGATAATATAACAGCCAGGATAGTGACAATTCTTTTTTACATTAAGAAATTGAATCTTGGAGTTCCTGTCGTGGTGCAGTGGTTAACGAATCTGACTAGGAACCATGAGATTGCAGGTTCCACCCCTACCCTTGCTCAGTGGGTTAAGGATCCAGCATTTCCATGAGCTGTGGTGTAGGTTGCAGACGTGACTCAGATCCCATGTTGCTGTGGCTGTGGCTGTGGCCAGCAGCTACAGCTCCAATTGGACCCCTGGCCTGGGAACCTCCATATGCCACAGGAGTGGCCCTAGAAAAGGCAAAAAAAGACAAAAAAAAAGAAAAAGAAATTGAATCTTAAGACTACATTAAGACTTGAATTGTTGGGATTACAAATGTAAGGTATAAGTCTATAGTTCCGAATACATGAAAAGACGTCTTAGCTAATGCAGTTTTCCCTGTTTTGTACCCTATGTTCTTCCCCTCCACCTATGCAACTGAATCTGGACAGGCCTCTAATATGGGCTGTGGTAGTAGACTTTTATAACCTCTCCCTTTGTAAACTCAGCTCACAGGTAATTCCTTGTTCATTGTCTGCTTTCTTTTATGACTATAACTTCAGAGGACAGAAATTATATCTACTATTCACTACTGTTTCTATGGTGTCTGGATAAGTATCTGGCCGTAAGAGAGTCTGGATGAGTTTTATTTGAATGAAAGAATCATTTAGTCAATCCTGTCACAGGTCACAGAAAACTAGGATGTGAGTGGTGATGCTACTTCAAAATGAATGTCTGTGAGACCTTTGCTTTTCTTTTTTTAAAATTTTTTTTATTACAGTTGATTTACAATGTTCTGCCAATTTCTGCAAAATGACCCAGTTATACATATGTACATATATATACATATATATATTCTTTTTCTCATATTATCCTCCATCATATTCCATCACAAGTGATTAGTTATAGTTCCCTGTGTTATACAGCAGGACCTCATTACTTATCCACTCCAAATGCAATAGTTTACATCTACTAACCCCAAACTCCCTGTCCATTCCACTCCCTCCCTGTCCCCCTTTGTAGCCACAAGTCTATTTTCCATGTCCATGAGTTTGTTTCTTTTCTGTTGATAGGTTCACTTGTGCCATATATTAGATTCTAGACATCAGTTTTATCACATGGTATTTTTCCTTCTCTTTCTGACTTACTTCACTTAGTATGAGAATCTCTATTTGCATCCATGTTGCTGCAATTGGCATTAGTTTGTTCTTTTTTATAGCTAAGTAGTATTTCATTACATATATGTACCACATTGTAATTCATTCATCTGTCAATGGATATTTAGGTTCCTTCCATATCTTGGCCATTGTAAATAGTTCTGCAATGAACATATGGGTTATCTTTTTGAATGAAAGTTTTGTCCGAATATATACCCAGGAGTGGGATTGGTGGGTCATATGGTAGTTCTATCTTGGTTTTCTGAGGGACATCCATACTGTTTTCCATAATGTTTGCACAAATTTACATTCCCACCAACAGTATAGAAGGATGCCCTTTTCCCCACACCCTGTCCAGCATTTGTTATTTGTGGGCTTATTAATGATGGCCATTCAAACTGGTATGAGGTGGTACCTCATTGTAGTTTTTTTTTCCTATTGAATTGTATGAGTTGTTTGTATGTTTAAAAGATTAAGCCCTTGTCCGTTGCATTATTTGTAATTATTTTTTCACATTCTATAAGTTGTCATCTTTTTATTTAATGGTTTCCCTTGCTGTGCAAAACTTGTTAGTTTGATTAGGTCCCATTGCTTTATTTTTTTTTTTTATTACTAGTGCCTTGGGAGACTGACCTAAGAAAACATTTGTGTGGTTGATGTCAGAGAATGTTTTGCCTATGTTCTCTTCTAGGAGTTTTATGGTGTCTTGTCATGTTTAAGTCTTTAAGCCATTTTGAGATGATTTTTGTGCATGGCGTGAGGGTGTGTTCTAGTTTCATTGATTTACATGTGTCTGTCCA
Organism: Phacochoerus africanus; assembly: GCF_016906955.1. Classification (NCBI taxonomy): domain Eukaryota; kingdom Metazoa; phylum Chordata; class Mammalia; order Artiodactyla; family Suidae; genus Phacochoerus; species Phacochoerus africanus. The sequence goes on from NC_062544.1 coordinate 129,801,302, forward strand.
GTTTTCCCAGCACCACTTGCTTAAAAGCCTTTTTCCCATTTTATATTCTTGCTGCTTTGTCAAAGATTAATGGACCATAGGTGGCAGGGTTTATTTCTGGGTTCTCTATTCTGTTCCATTTGCATGTCTGCTTTTGTACCAGTACCACACTGTCTTGATTACTGTAGCTTTGTAATATTATCTAAAGTCTGGGAGAGTTATGTCCCCTGCTTTAATTTTTCCCTAGGATTGCTTTGGCAATTCTGAGTCTTTTATGGTTCCATATAAATTTTTGAATTATTTTTTCTTGTTCTGTAAAGAATGCCATGGGTAATTTTATAGGGGTTACATTAAATCTGTAGATTATTTTGAGTAGTATAGACATTTTAATAATATTGATTTTTCCAACCCAGGATCATGGAATATCTTTCCATTTCTTTGAATCCTCTTTAATTTCCTTAATATTATATAGCTCTCAGCATATAAATCTTTCACCTCCTTGATCATATTTATTCCTAAATATTTAATATTTAATTTTGGGGTGCAATTTGGAAAGCTATTATATTTTTATATTCCTTTTCTAATATTTCATTGTTGGTACACAGAAATGCAACTGATTTCTGAATGTTATTCTTGTATCTGCTGCTTTGCCGAATTCATTGATCAGTTTGAGTAGGTTTTGTGTTGAGTCCTTATGGTTTTCTATGTATAGTATCATGTCATCTGCATACAGAGACAATTTTACCTCTCTCTTCCAATTTCAATACCTTTAATTTCTTTTGTTTGTCTGATTGCTATGGCTAGGACCTCCAGTACTATGTTGAATAACAGTGGTGAGAATGGGCATCCTTGTCTTATTCCAGATTTTACTGGGAAGGCTTTCAGCTTTTCTCCACTGAGTATTATATTTGCTGTGGTTTTGTCATAAATGGCTTTTATTATGTTAAGGTATGTTCCCTCTATACCCACTTTGGTAAGAGTTTTTATCATGAATGGAGGCCATAAAATAGACAAAGAAGGATACTATTTGATGATAAAAGGATCAGTTCAAGACCTTTGATTTTCAGATCTCAAATCTGTCCTCAGAAAGGTTTACATCCATCAGAACAACCAAAATATATATGTATTCTAATACATGGGAAAAGGTTATTACTCTTTAAAACAATATAATCAGAGTTAAATATCAATTTGCCAACTACTAAAATGTCTTGAAATCAGGTGTGAAAAATAATCTATCCCAGAAGAGCTTTCATGATGAAGATTTTTTGGTTTGTTTCTCCAGCATTGTTCTAATCAGCTTACCCATCATAGCTGAATGGTTTCCTCTCTTAAATGTCAATATAACTTAAAACCTCAAATCTTCCTTATGATCATCCAGGGCACCCACAGGCTTCTCTCTAGGGATTATGGGGAACATTGATAATTTGGCACTTTAAATAACTTGTCAGGTTATCTGACATAAATAGTGTAATAAAAAATATATACCCTAATAGCTAGCTTCTAAAAACATATCTTAAAAACTTTGCATTGAAAAGTTTTGCTTTTGGGAGTGTGGAATAACTGGCTGACTTTTTAGCCATTATCATTTCTTCAGTGCTCTGAGCCTTCAGATTTAATGTGATTATCTGGATCTGATCTGAGACCTTCCAAGATTACTGTCTGGTGGGTGCTTTGTTCCTTTGCACTGGGCAGTCACTTGGGATAAAATGAAGAGCCAGTGAGACATGGTATCTAAGAGCTTGTTTTCTAGAATAAAGAATGTACAAAATATCAAGTAATCAGACTAAGAAATTAAATAATTATCAATTTTGATAAACTACTACAAGTGAGTGAATGAATAAAAATACAGAAAGAACAGTAGCACTGGGAAGCTGGAACTGGCCTCAACACACAAGTGGGCTTTCGTTTGCTGATGTTGAACATAAAGAATTACATAAAACATCATCTGGCCAGGTCTTCCATGACTGTAACTGATCAAGGCAATGGCCCTGTAATCATTTTTGAACACAAAATCACAAACATGGTCCAAACCACAAAAATTATGAAATATTTCTCTATAATATTTAATGTAAGTGACAGCTTCTTTTTGACAAATCAGTTTTAGCCTTGCACTGGATTCTCATATTCTAGATAATAATTATTAAGATACCTCAAAGAATTACCCCCAGCATCCTGACAGTTCCCAGTGCAAAGCGAAGTCCCAGCTCCTGCAATTATCTCCCAAATGCCTGAATTCCAAATTCTATAATAAGCCCTTTCCAACAACTCCCCCACCCCACTTAGCTGTTATGTTTCCAATAATTTGAGCGCTCTCTCCTTGCAGTAAGATAATGAACCTAACATTGTTCAATTAAAATGTGTTCCTGGAGTTCCTGTTGTGGTGCAGCAGTAACAAACCCAACTAGTATCCGTGAGGATGTGGATTCCATCCTGGCCCCATTCAGTGTGTTAAGTATCCAGCCTTGCTGTTAGCTGTGGTGTAGGTTTTAGACACGGCTCGGATCCTGCATTGCTGTGGCTGTGAGGTAGGATGGCCCTGCAGCTCTGATTAGACTCCTAGCCTGGGAACTTCCATATGCCATGGTGCATCCCTAAAAAGACAAAAATAAAATAAAATAAAATGTGTTCCTGCTGCTCTTTGCCTTGAAGTCTTTGATAAATGAAAGACAGAACTTTTATTCTGATGCCCAAAAATGTCTTCACTGATTGAATTGCTGAGTCAGTTTTGTAATAAAACCTACTAAAGTGTAAATATTCATAAAGAAGCAAATAGCTTAGTCAACAGTAACTTGTTATAGGAAAAAAAGTCAGAAAGACCTGAAGGCCTAGGTGATTCTTAGAAGGGAAGGCTCTGAGCAGGTGGAGACCAGTATATGATTTGAGAAGAAGTTGGCATGGGTGTAGGTAAATACTATGAGGAATAGATACCAGCATGGGAAAAGATTTCAACTTATTCAAAGAAAAGTTTTTAGACCAATGAGAGATCTCTTGTGACAAACAAGCAAGAGAAGAAGGGAACTGAGCCATGTTCTTCCTATATATTCTTCCTTCTGTCTCAAGTAAATCTTTCATGGGGCTTATTAAACATTTTTTTTCTCAGAGTTTATAAGTACTTTGACAGGCACAAGAGCACTTCTTCCTTCCAGAAGACATCTCTCAGAAGTCATAAACAGAAATTCTTAATATCTGGACACCTACCAGAATAGCAATTGCACTCCCCAAATGTGCCAAAATAAAATCAGCTAGATCCACAGACATACAGAATAAGACAGGATAAATCATAATAGCTGAGTCAGTAGCTCTTTTATCCAGGGAGCAATATTTATGTACTACAGGAGTTCCAGTTGTAGCTCAGTGGGCTAAGGACTCGATGTTGTCTCCAAGAGGATGCAGGTTTTATCTCTGACCTTGCTCAGTAGGTTAAGGATGTGGTATTGCTGCAAGCTGTGTTATAGGTCCTTAGATGTGGCTCAGATATGGTTTTGCTGTGGCTGTGGCATAGGCCTCAGCTGAAGCTCCAATTTTACCTCTAGCCCAGGAACTTCCATATGTCACAAGTGTGGCCAAAAAAACAAACAAAAGATTTATATACTATAATTCAGCTTTATTGTCTCTGTTGTCTCTAGCTGAACAAGTTTGGCTAGGAATAGCTTAATTTTAGGTATTTCACTCACTGCTAATTTTCAACAGTTTCTTTCAGATTTATACAGTCTCTTTTAGATAAAATATTCACCAATTAATATTTGAAAGTCATTTTTATATATGTTTATTTTCTCTCAAAAGTTTTCTCTCTCCTTCCTCCACACCCAAGGTGCTATTAGGTATAGATAAAAAGATTTTGGGTACCCACGGTGATGGAGAAAGGAAGGCTGAAGTGAATATATGTAGCCACATTTCCCCTGGGTTCAGGTTGGCCTCTGCTGAGATCATACTTGTCCAGCCTGGTGACTGAGCACTGTTCTTTGTATGTTTTTAAAGTTCTCAGCTGGTAAAACTCTTCTTTCCATGCACTGGGCCCTAGTGGCTCTCCTTTCCACTTTCAATTTCCCATCCTACAACTTGGTCCCACTTAGCTCCTGCTGGCTCTTGTGATTTTTCTTGGTTCTCAGCCATGATAATGTTAAACTGATGTCCATCCTCCTCATTTCAACTCTAAGACAGACCCTGAAAATTACCCTAGCAGATCCATGGCAGGTTCTTGGTTCTTAAATATCAGTACCATTTGTTATTACTCAAGAGATACTTTCAGATCTTTCCTATATCATAAGCAATTATTGATATACCATGGTGGTTTCTGGGGAAGTGGTTACCTCTCCAGAAGTTACCTTCTCCCCAAGGAGTTACCTCCTCCCCAAGAAGTTACCTTCTGACTAACTGTGCCATGTGGCCGTTTATATTCTGTTACAGTTTCCGCCTATCAGAAGGGTGTACCTTACTAGCTGTATGTTTTCAAGTTGCAGGTACAAATCTCCTTTTGAAATTTCATGTCAATATATCTTGTGTTTTTTCACTCTCCTTGTGAAATGGTCCCCAAAGGTGGATAGGGGCTGATGAGAAATAAGAACCCTAATTTCTGATCTCCCTGAAAACATTCTCTTTCCCCTTAGATGGAGACTTACCATGTTCTAGCCTGAATTTTCTCTTCCCAAGGAGTATGGAAAAGCCCCGTGGATATAGTCACCAGACTTGTCTCTTGATGTGGAGAGGGAGTTTTGAGAATTTTTTCTTTCTGTTTTGACAAGGCCTGACTGTCAGAACTATTATCTTGTTATGAACTCAAAATAAATCTAATCTGACAGTGAACATGAAGCATGGGTTTTGTTATTCTAGATAGTGCCTGCCCTTTCTCTGAGGCACCGAAACCCATTAGGGTAGGAGAGCCCCAGGGTATTGTGATTTAAGATGAATGAAAAGTACATTAATTTAATATTTTCAAAAATGTTATATCTATCAAAACTCTAATTCCATCCAGTCATGATTTCCAACTTTGATGGGTTCATGGATGTTCAAATCATTCATCTCATCTGAGTCAATGAATCTTTTTCTGACAGTCTTAATAATTTGTTGAGTATTACTTATTGTCTCACTTCCTCCTTTAGAATATAAGATCCACAAGGGCAGGGATCTTTGTTTTACTCACTGATGTATCTCTGGTGCCTAGAATATAGTGGGATCGCATACCTGTTTGTGGAATAAATAATGATTGAATAAAAGAAACAGGGAGCACCTGTTGTGGCTCAGTGGTAATGAACCCAACTAGTATCCATGAGGATGTGGGTTCAATCTCCGGCCTTGCTCAGTGGGTTAAGGGATCTGATCCAGCATTGCCATGAACTGTAGTGTGGGTCTGGATCCTGCGTGGCTGTGGCTGTGATGTAGGCTGGAAGCTGCAGCTCCAATTAGACACCTAGCCTGAGAACTTCCATATGCCATAAATGCAGCCTTAAAAAAGAAAAAAGAAAGAAACAGATTCCCCTATGCACATTTAGCAACAAATTTTAAAATGAAAGTCAGCACTTGTGTGTAGGTGATAAAGTATGTTGCTTAATGATGCTCATTGAAGGATGCTTAGAAAGTGTCTTTTAGGTACTGGAGTTACAATGTGAAACAGACACGTGCCAATTCTCATGGAAGAAGAGAAGGAGAGACCGTTATGCTAATCCTGGCTCTGCCAGTAATGATCTCTGTGATACCAGGCAAATTATTGAACCCCTATGAGCCTTGGTATTTGAATCTGTAAATTGAAGGTAGGGTTATCTATCCTATAGTGTTGAACATGGCATATCCCAGGTACTCAGTAAATTTTAATTTCCTTGTTTAATATTCCCAAGGATCAGTCTATAAAGTGATATGAAAAATCAGAGGAAAAAATGGAGGAAAAAAGTTGAACGTGGACTCTTGTCCTTAACCATAATTGGAATTTGCTTTTAATGCTTAGTGGTCATTTTTCTCTGTTTCATGAGGAGTTGTCCTGTAGTGTAACTGTTGATCTCAGAGAATTACTTCTATGGCAGTGAACAAGGTCACCCATCATAGACAGTGCGCTGTGACCCTCTCATAAGCTCCTCAATGGCTTGGCCTCAAGCAAGCAGCATTCTTGCTCATCTTCAAGCCAGAAAGATCTGATTAGCTGTTTTCCACAGTGTGTTTACAGCTCCCTGGACACTCTTGTTCTGCCCATGTTTTATAGTGCTCTTAGCTCTGAACTCTGCTGCTTGCAGATTCTGTTTCTCCCTTCCCATGAGGTAAAATTCCTGGATCTTGATATTAGTTCAAATGGAAAGATGCTTGAGTTTCTTTTAAGTGGTGTTGCCATTCAAATAAAAGGTTTTTATTAATTCAAAGAGTAGGATTAGAGATATTTTCGCAATGAGGTACCTTTGCCTTATGCTATTCAAGCCTGTGGGCACTCAGACTTGTTATATTTGTCCTGGAACTCATTGGCTTTCATATTATGATTTTAATGTCTGATTATTTAATGTCCGGGCCCTCCTTCCCCAGTGGCATGCCTTCACTCCATAGATATTTCACCCTCCACTTCCCATGATAACCATTCAAAAATCTTAGCTCCCCAAGATATGAGCTAAAGAAACCTTTGTGAGCCATGGTCCCTGCCCTCCAGAAGATTATCAGATAATGTTGGTGGTGATGGTGATGATGATGATAGTAACATTAACAGCAGTATTAATGGAGCATTTACTGTGTCTCAGACACTCTGTTAAATATTTTCCATGCACGAATTAATTTAATCCTGGCAAAATGGACAATGCATTAGATACTTAGTGCCCCATTTCACAGATGAGGAAACTGAGCTCAAAGAGGCTAAATAACTTGCCAAAATAGTAGAGCAGACTTCAGAGAATGTCCTGCCTCTCACTGTACTAAAAATGATTTGGATACTTTATCTTATTCAGTTCTTCCAGCAACTCTGTGAGATAGGATAATTAGCTACATTTTCTAGCTGTGGATACTAAGGCTCAGAGAGGTTAGATAATGCCTCCAAGATAACACAGTTTATATGGCAGAGCTAGAATTTGAAACAACAAAGCCTAAAATTTAATCTTAAATTTTAGATTAGGAATTCCCATCATGGCTCAATGGTAATGAACCTAAGATCCATGAGGATGAGGGTTCAATCCCTGGCCTCACTCAGTGGGTTAAGGATCCGGTGTTGCCATGAGCTGTGGTGTAGGTCACAGACATGGCTCGGATTCCAAGTTTCTGTGGCTGTGGCATAGGCTGGCAGCTGCAGCTCCAATTGGACCCCTAACCTGGGAACTTCCTTGTGCCATAGGTATGGCCCTAAAAAACAAACAAAAAAGTTAGATTAAACTATTATAAGAGTTTGAAGTCTAACCCCCTCCATAAAAACAATCCACTATTCTTAGCATTATTTACACTTGCCAAGATATAGAAGCATCAACAGATGAATGGACAAAGAAGATGGATAAAGAAGATGATTTATTTATATTTATTTATATATATATACACACACAACATGCTTAGCCATAAAAAAATTTAAAAATGGAATTTTTCCATTTATAGCAACACGCATGGACTTGTAGGATGTCATGCTAAGTGAAATAAGTCAGACAGACAAAGATAAATATTGTTTGATATCATATGTGGAATATAAAAAATAAAACAAACTAGTGAATGTAACAAAAAAGAAGTAGACTCATAGATATGGAGAACAAACCAGTTGTTTCTTGTGGGGAGAAGGAAGGAGAAAGGGGGAAAAACAATTTAGAGGTAGGGAATTAGAAGGTACAAGCTACTATGCATTAAATAAACTACAAGGGTATATTTACAACACAGGGTATATAGCTGATATTTTATAATAACTATAAATGGAGTATAACATTTAAAAACTGAATCACTATTTTGGGTACCTATAACTTATACTATACATCAATACTTCAATTTAAAAACACCGTATCACCGTGGAACATGTCTAAATAGTATGTTTGCACATGTACATATCCTGTACCTTCAGAGAATTTTAATGACAGAAGACTTTTATGTAGGTTACAGGTGAACATTTCAGGAAGTGATTCTCAGAGATAATGGTGAAGAGCAGTGGTGAAGAGGAGGATTTTGAGAACATCAAATTCCCATCCAGCAGGTGTATACCCCCAGGCACACTCAGTAGGTAAAATGGTGTCTGGGGACCTGAGCAAAGACTTCCTTACCCAAATGTGCCTTTCCCTATGTACCGTGTTTCTGTGAGCTGAAGGATTTAAAAACTGAAGCTCTGGGATCATTCTTATTAAAGCAAAAGAGTTGTATCTTTCGTCACCATATATGCATTTCCCAGCCTGTGTTCACGGTCTGCGCACCTTCAGAGATATGATCACCTGATGCATAAGCACAGTAGAGAGCACAGTGGGAAGTGTGGTCTTGTGTGGGTTTCTTGTGAAGATGATGACAGATTTCAGCTTCATTAACACAGTGGATTTTTTCTTTGTTTTTAATTTTTAAAAATATTTATTTTTATTATAGTTGATTAATAGTGTTGTGTCAATTTCTGTTGTACAGCATAGTGACCTTGTCATACACACACACACACACACACACACACACACACACACACACCATGCTTTTGCTTCTTTGCCCTAATAACCATTATTTGAAACAAACACTTTTTTGGCCACACAGCCACAACAGTTAGGTTCAGGTTGAAGAACAATTCGTTTCTATTTATGTTTGCATAAACACAATAAATTTTCTCTGTCTTCCATCACAATCTGTGTTTGTTGTATGACACACCGATAGTCAACATTTCACATTTGTCCTAAAAGGAGCATCAGATGAAATGTCTCTTTATGCTCAGCTTGGGCTTATATTCTGTTGTCTTAGAACAGTTATTTGGTGCTTTGAATATGTAGAATGAATCATCTCATTCCTTCAGTGTGCCTCTTGCCTTTATGTAGCTTATAGTGTAGCAGAAGGACAGATCAGGAAATTTTATTGGTTGACCGTTGTGCCCAGTGCCTGGCACTTAATAAGTGCTCATTAAATACTTGTTGCATGAGTATATTCACAGTGAAGTATGGTAAGGACTATGATAGAAGGATGACCAGACAGCCATCAAAATGTATGGTACTGGACCAATTTCCCTGTCAGTGGTCCCAGGCAGAAGGTCTCTTTGCCATTTTTGATAGCCTTACTGGAAGAGAATCCCCATGGCATGGCGGTCCAGAACATGCCTCCAGTGTCAGAAAAATATGGATCCAGATCCTGATTCCCCACATGCTAGGCAAGAAATCATTGACAGGCTGCTCCTCCTATTTTCTCACATGTAGAATGGCAAATGACTCATGTGATGCCCCAGGTGGCCAGCACATGCCAAGTAGTCATTACTTCATAATTGCCATTAACTCCAAAGGATTGGTTGAGTTCTCATTGTGCAGAATCATGTTATTCCCTTCAGTGAAACTTTGCAGTGGAGTCCGTGTCTTAACAGACTCATGATAGAGGTTGATAATTGAATGCATCAGATAGAAAAAAAAAATCACAACCTCCCAACTCAAGATATTTTCAAGTGTGACTGTTTTTTAAACATTTCTGTTGAATGCATCCAAATGACTAGCGTTTTTTTGAGAAGAGCAAAATTTTCTATTACGCTAGGCGGCTTCCCCCTTGTGATTTGGGGGTAGCTACCAGAACTCCTTAAGCTTCAGTTCCCAAAGTTATAAAATACAAAGAATAAAAATAAATGTATAAAGGCATTTATGTCTCTATCTCAAAGAGTTTTTAGGAAGCTCTGTCTGCCTAGGGTCTCTTTCATTGATTCATCTATTCATTAAACTTTTACTGGTTACTAATTCCATGCAATGCTTCATGCCCGCAATAAGATGGGATACATGCACTGAAGAAGCATGTGGTAGGGAGGTGGGGGAAACAGACACGTGCACATTATTATAAGGGAGGATAATTATGGCAGAGAGAGATCCTAAGAGTGATAGACATATGTAAAGAGGGTCTTGGCTTAGCCTGGGACTGTCAGGTTCACCAAATGGATCCTGTACTTTCCTAATCCCAACCCTAAATTCAGTGTTTGATACTACTTGTCAGTAGATCTGCTGTGAATGTTTAGACTGTACTCAGCCCAATTCAATGCTAAGCAATTATTTCCCTGGTTATCATTAATTATTCCAGCTATCTCTTTACCCAACATCAATCTATTAATCAATAAAGGGATATTTCCTGATATTCCTTTCAATGAATCAATAAAGAGATGTTTCCTGAGCATGTATTGCATTTCCCATACTTTGCTCTGAAATAAGGGCTAAATAAAATCCCATGCTCTCCTTGAGAAGCTCCCAGGTTAAGAAATCATGTAGGAAAATTCAGATTGTTACAGCCCAAGTCAGAATATAGTAAAACCGGGAGCAGAAGCAGAAGGTCCAGAAACAACATAAGCTGGTGTTTTCATATCTTGCCTGTGCCATGTGCTTAGTTACCTGCCCAACCACTCTAGGTTCTGGCTATGGGAAAGAAGACAGGTGAGGCCCCTAGGGCAGTGGAGATCTCAAAGTCATCAGATGCCAAATTTGACAGGTTATGCAGTAGAAAGAGTCTCCCACATTTTTGAAGCAGAGAGGAAAGAGAAGCAAAAGTGGAGCTGGAAAGCAGCATTGCTCAGCTTTTGTGAGAAGGCCAAGAATAGTGTCACTGCTAAGTCCTGTTTGGGGGGGGGCAGTTTCTCTTGGGGAGTTTTAGGCATTTCCAAGTAGAGCCATATTGGATTTGGGCAACTTCCCTACATGCAAGCAGACAATTTCTCATCTCTGGACAGCTCCCAATACCTAGCTGGACAGTTCCTCCTGGAACACATTTCTGGGGTCCAGGTTCACAGGGATCTCAATGTGGTCAAATCTGAAGTGAAGGAACTTGAACTTGCCTGAGGAGTTTTAAGTGACTCCCCTGGCCTCTTTTTTTTTTTTTTTTTTTTTCAGGGTAGAATTTAGGGTCAGACTAATGTCAGCATCAAATGCCTTGTCCAACATAAAAATGCATCCCAGACTTTGTTTTACTTTTTACAAAAATAAAAAGTGTTACAGTAACTACTAACTTTTTCCTCATTTCCAAAGTTATGGCTTTAGCTACAGTGGAAATGCTCTCTTTATTTCCTTTTGTACTAATTAATTTCAGGTAGAAACATTAGGATTGTCTTGAACTGTGAGCCTGATGGTATCTCTTCAAGTTTAGAAAGCTTTATATACTCTCCCCCAACAAAAGTTCTAAAATTACTTTCCAATTTTTTAAATATCCTGTGCTCAGGATTTAAAAACCTGCTGGTTTATTACTATTTACTTATCTCTCTCTCAGGTAACTGTGATAGTACAATCCTGCAATATCCTATAGTTCTCTACAAGCATTCAGTTATGTATATAACAGGATTTTTTTACACTATTCTAAGTAATAGGGGAACTGGGTAGAAGCATTAATGTCAGTTAACTACTAATATACATAGGAAACTGACTATCATTATTTTTTCCCTCATACTAAATTGCTATATACACACATAAAACTTTAGCTAAGACTGAGTCTCAAACCCATACTTATATTTTTAAAAATCTATAATTTGCTATTTTCTACATCAAATCTTTACCAATCAATTTCTTGGAAGATAGGAGAAAAGATGCCTGAACTTTCAAGCCATCTCAGTTAGTAATTACTCCAACAACTTGCCAGGAAAAAGGTCATATGATTCTCTGGTTCTTTGATTTTTCATCACTTATTTATAGCCAATACCACCCTCCCACCAAGGTCAACTAGCCCTGCTCTAGCTTTGGCTTCTAGGGTCTAGCTCTGCCCTCTTCCAGTTGTGCCCATCCCCATGGGAATCTTTGGGCCAAGGACTGTGTCCATCTAGAACCATGCTCTCCCTCTCACACCATGCTCTGGATATTTGAGATTCTAGGAGTCTCAGTACACATGGCCCTGAACCTTTTCTCAGGCTCTCTTCTCCCTGGGTTTATTATCTCAAGGTAAGGAAAGGTGGTTGAGGGTATGCATGAATGGCGTGACCAAAGGATAAATATTTCTGAGTGGAGCAGAGATGAAGGGCTTTGGTGTCTGAAATCACATGCTCAACTCAGTAGAGTGGAGGCTGTTATTAGGGAGGGAGAAGGAGAAGGAGGTGGGCTGGAGAGGAGATTTCCATTTGTACTTTTGTATCTAGCCCTGTGAGGGTGGTGATGAGCATGCTCAGCCCTGAAGGTGCTCACCCTTTAGGAGGAGATGAAGGGGAATTAGCAGCAGGAAGGGCAGCCGGACTCTTTAGTGGAGGAAGTGTTATGGGGTAAGTGTGTTTAAAAATTTTCTGGTTCCCGCATATGCATATTAACTACATGTCACAGTGATGCCAGCCTTAGAAATGCATTCCTGGAGTTTTGACATTGACTATTTGTTGAAAAACGGATAATTCTTCAGAGGTGAAAATACATCTATATTTCTCACCAGCAGTAATTCACATTTTTGTATGTATTTGTCCCATTAACCCATCCCCTGTCAAGGCTCAGAGGAAATGCTCTAGGTTTAGTAAATTTTATTGGTGGTGAAGTAATGTATCTGGAAGAGTTTGGAATTTCCTGAATTTCTAAGCTGCAGCTTTAGCACTAAGATGATTAGGAGCACCAGTAGTTAATATCCATTGAGGATTTGATATGTATCAGGTTCTGTTCTAAGAACCTTACATGCCTCGAATCTTTCAATCCTCATGGAACCTAAGGGTTGGTTCTTACCTCTAGTGTAAAGATGAGAAAAACTGAGGTACAGAGAGTATAAATGATTTTCCAAAATCCCAGAGCTAATAAGTAGTGGTGTCAAATTTTGAACACACATCTCCAATTATTCCTTTCTGTCCACTTAGGACTCCCACTTTATTTGCGTGTGTCTTTTGACAACCCAGCTTACTGATTTATCTTTCATGTGTCTCCATGGCACTGTGGGAATTTGAAGTCTAACATTAGGCCATCTTGCATATAATAATTTTTATTGCCTTTATTATTATAATTGTCATATTCTAAACTCAGTAGCCACTGTTATACCAGTCTCCTATTTTGGTCATTAAGAGGCTTGGGAGATTGCCAACATTTATACTAATATGGGTGTGCTGTGTTTATTTTGCTAACCACCACAGTGACAGACTGGCATCACACAATTCCAAGGGAGGGGGGATGTCTAAGATGGCAGAGTATCAGGATGTAAGACTCATCTACTCTCACAAATACATTGAAAACACAACTATATGTGGAACTATTTGCACAGAAAATTTGAGAAAAACTGACCAAAGACCTCAAGATTATGACAGAACAAGAAAAACATTATAAAACCAGATAGGACATAAGAATGAAGGAAGAAAAAGAAAAAGAGAAAAAGTAGCAAAAGGAAATGAGATGGGACCTGCTCTCTCAGGAGAGAGCTGGAAAAAGGGATAGCTCCTGCACCCCAGGAAGTTCCACCACCTGCAATAAGACCAGCCGAAAATGGAGGAGAAATTCCAGACAAATAGCCTGAAGCAATTAAGGAGACAGTTCCCCACAAAGGGTCAGTGCAATAGGCACTGTAGGTGAGTGCTAGCAGGTGTTGGGAACTAAAACTTTGGCCTTAGAGGTCAAACCAAAGAGGGATCTGGGGCTGACTATGTGGGGGAAAAAACAGGGTTGTTCATGTGGAAACAGCCTGGAGGGACTAGAGTATAAAGTGACCACAATGGAGAGCATCTAAGCAGAGTCAACCCAGTTGGGCTTAGAGACTAGATGCTATTGTTTGGGGGTGCTTGAAGGAAGGGACAGGATCCACCCCTTCAGCCTTGTTCCCTATGCCCACTTTCTTAAGCTGCAGGACCCTGACTTCCTCAGCTCGGGAGCTACTTGGCCATAGTGGCTGCCTAGCAATGGCTGGGAAGCAGCCCCACCCGTAGGGCTACAGACTTCTTAGAGCAGGTGGTGTAACCACCTGGGAGAATAACACAAATTCCCAGTTCCTTCTGGTGGGGGTGCACTAGTGGAGCCCAACCTGAGCTAGAAGACCTGCTGGTGGTGGCAGCGCTCATCCCCTGAGAGATCAGGGAAAACACAGGTGCTTTGGCTCCATTCAGAGAATCTGTAGGGGCTCTGATCAGCAGGACAGCACCAGAGAAGCTGCTGGTGGAAGTGACAACCTCCTGCAAAAGCAACTACCTGCCTTAGCAGAGAAAACACAGGAGTTTCAGCTCCACCCAGAGAGGCTGCACCCATTCCCACAAGAGATCTGCTGGTGTCCACTCCCTGCCGATCAGGGAAAACAGGTGTCTTGACTCCACCCAGAGATTCTACAGAGGCTCATGTCAGCAAAGCAGTGCCAGAAAAACTGCTGATGGCAATGCCTACTTCCTGCAAAAGCAGTGGCCTGCTAGAGCAGGGAAAACACAGGCAAACACAGGTGTCTCAGCTTTGCTCAGAGAATCTATAGAGGCTTGTACAAGCACAACAGTGCCCATTTCCATGAGAGGGCTGCTGGTGCCCACTCCCTATTGATCACAGAAAACACAGGCACCTTGACTCTTCCCAGAGCATCTACAGAAACTTGCACCAGCAAAACAGAGCCAGAAAAACTGCTGGTAGCAACGCCCATTTTCATAAGAGATGTGCCAGTGCCTGATCTCTGATGGAGCTGTGGGCTGCCCACCCTGCAAAAAGCACAAGATACAGAACCCCTGCCAGTGGTCCTGTGAAGGCTCACATCATTGGCATTCTTTCCACACCACACCAGGGGAGCCAGTGGAGGCCCATTAACCCACATTCCAATCTGCAGGGCTACAGAGAGCACTCCTACCAGCAGTAAGGCAGAGGGAGGGACTGCCAGAAACACATGTCCTGCAGCTACAGAGAGAACCTGTGAGCAATAATTAGGGAGATGCCCCCCCACACACACACCTGAGGCTTTAGAGAGGGATCACTAAAGAGGCCAAGCAAGGAGAATGTTGGCAGAACAGTGTAACCTGCTCCTATACCTAGTGAGAATAGTCCCTAGAGCCTACCCAGCAAAGAGGTACACATGAAGCACTACCATCCCTGAGAACTCCAGGACTACTGGCACTTGCTTCAACATTTACATACCAACTGTCAAGGCACGATAAACAGAAGGGTAGATGCTCTGAGATGTTAAACAAGCATCTCTCAGACAAAGGAAGAAGACAAAAACACACCACTAAATGATGAGGAGATAGGCAATTTACCTGAAAAAGAATTCAGAGTGATGATAATAAGGATGATCTAAGATCTTAGAAAAAGAATGGAGACACAAATCAAGAACTTAAAAGAAATGTTTAACAAAGAGATAGAGGATTTGAAGACCAAAATGAATAGTGCAATAGCTGAAATGAAAAATAATCTAGAAGGAGCCAATAGCAGGTTAACAGAGGCAAAAGAACAAATAAGTGAGGTGGAAGACAGGGTGGTGGAAATCACTGCTAAGGAAAAGAATAAAGAATGAAAAAAAAAACTGAAGAGAGTTTAAGAGACATCTGGGACAACATTTAACGTACCAACATTCACATCACAGGGATTCCTGAAGGGGAAGAGAGAGAAAAAGGGACAGAGAAAATATTTGAAGAGATTGTAACTAAAAATTTCCCAAATATGGGAAAAGAAATATTCGCTCAGGTAGAGGAAGCACAGAGAATTCCATACAAAATAAACCCCAGGAGAAACAGCAAGACAAATACTAATCAAACTGACAAAAATTAAGTTCAAAGAAAAAATGTTAAGAACCGCAAGTGAGAAGCCACAAATCATATATAAGGGAATTCTCATAAGGATAACAGTTGGATCTCTCAGCAGAAACACTACGCACCAGAAGGGGGTGGGAAAATATATTTGAGGTGATGAAGAGGAGGAACCTAGAACCAAGAATACTCTACCCAGCAAAGCTCTCATTCAGATTTAATGGAGAGATCAAAAGCTTCATAAACAAGCAAATCCAAAGAGAATTCAGCACTTGCAAACCAGCTTTACAACAAGTACTAAAGGAACTTCTCTAAGCAGAAAAGGAAATGCCACAATTAAAAACAAGAATATTAAAAATGAAGAAGCTCACTGGTAAAGCTGAAGATAATTTAAAAGTAGGAAATCACCCAACAACAAATATGATATCTAAACTAGCAAGAATGAGAAGAGGAGAGTACAAATGCAGAACATTGAAAGTGCATTTGAAATTAAGGAGACAAGCAAGACAAGTCAATTCCTCACACATACAGATGGATATATCAAAATAAAAGGGGGGAGTTCCCATCGTGGCGCAGTGGTTAACAAATCCGACTAGGAACCATGAGGTTGCGGGTTCGACCCCTGCCCTTGCTCAGTGGGTTAACAATCCGGCGTTGCCGTGAGCTGTGGTGTAGGTTGCAGACGCAGCTCGGATCCTGCGTTGCTGTGGCTCTGGCGTAGGCCGGTGGCTACAGCTCCGATTTGACCCCTAGCCTGGGAACCTCCATATGCTGCAGGAGCAGCCCAAGAAATAGCAATAAGACAAAAAAAATTAAAAAAATATATATATAAGGGGAATGATTGTCGAATAACTATAATGGTCTCACACATAAAAGAGAAAAACAAAGCCAAACATAACACTAAACATAGCAAATCACAAGAAAAGACATCAAAAAGAGGAAGGGAAGAAAAAAGACCCAAAATAGCAATCCAAATTTTTTTTTCAGTAAATGACAATAAATACATAGTTATCCATAATTATATTGAATGTAAACAGATTAATTGCTCCAACTAAAAGAAAAAGACTAACTGAATGGATTCAAAAGCAAGACATATTATATATAAAAAATTTATATGTACATATATATATATATTCCTGCCATGGCTCAGTGGTTAGCAAACCTGACTAGCATCCATGAGGATGCAGGATTGATCCCTGGCCTTACTCAGTGGGTTAAGGATCTGGTGTTGCTGTGAGCTGTGGTGTAGGTCACAGATGTGGCTTGGATCCCAAGTCACTGTGGCTCTGAGATGTTAAACAAGCATCTCTCAGACAAAGGAAGAAGACAAAAAAACGCTCCAATTGGACCTCTAGCTTGGAAACCTCCATATGCTGTGGGTGTGGCCTTAAAAAGACAAAAGACAAAAAAAAAAAAGACCAAACACACACACACATACTCTATCTACAGGAGATCCACTTCGGATGTAAGGACACATACAGACTCAAAGTGAGGGGATGGAGTAAAATATTACACACACATACAGAAAAGCAGGAGTAGCAATACTCATATCAGTCAAAATAGATCTTAAAATAAAGAAGGTCACAAGAGACAAGGGACATTACATAATGATTAAGGGATCAACACGAAGAAATAATAATGTTAAATATGTATATGCACCCAACACAGGAGCAGCACTATATATAAGGCAACTACTAACTGCCATAAAAGGGGAAATTGACAGTAATACAATAACAATGTGGACTTTAAAACCCCATTTACAGAAATGGACAGATCCTCCAAACAGAAAATCAGCAAGGAAACACAGGCCTTAAATGATACTCTAGACCAATAGACTTAACTGATACCTATAGAACTTTTCACACCAAAGGAGCAGAATATGCTTTCTTTTCAATGTGAATATGGAACATTCTCCAGGATAGATCACATCTTGGGCCACAGATCAAGCATCAATAAATTTTAAAAAAACAACACTGAAGTTATTTCAAGCATTTTCTATCACAATGCTATGTGACTGGAAATAAACAAGAAAAGAAAACAGCAAAAACGACAAACTCTTGGAAGCCTAATAATATGCTACTAAACAATCAATGTATCACTGAAGAAATCAGAGGAAATTAAAAGATACATAGAAACAAATGATAATGAAGATACAACAATATAAAACCTATGGGACACAGCAAAAGCAGTTCTGAGAGGGAAATTTATAGCAATAAAATCTTATCTCAGGAAAGAAGAAAAAATGCAAATAAACAACTTAAACTTACACCTTAAACATCTAGAGAAGGGAGAACAGACAAAGCCAAAAATTAGTAAAATGAAATAAATCATAAAGATTAGAGCAGAAATTAATAACATAGAGAAAAAGAAAATTGAGAACATGAATGAAACCAAAAGTTGGTTCTTTGACTAGATCAACAAAATTGATAAATCGTTAGCCAGACTCATCAAGAAAAAAGGGAGAGGGTTCAAATCAATAAAATTAGAAATTAAAAAGGAGAGGTTACAACTGACACTGCAGAAATACAAAGGCTCATGAGAGACTACTATGAGCAACTGTATGCCAATTAAATGAACAACCTTGAAGAAATAGACAGAGTCTTAAAAAGGTACAACCTACAAAGACTGAACCAGGAAGAAATAGAAAATATGAATAGACCAATCACAAGTACTGAAATTGAAAATGTGATTAAAAACCTTCCAAAATAAAGATGTCCAGGACCTGATGGCTTCACATCTGAGTTCTACCAAACATTCAGAGTTAATACTTCTTCTTTTGAAACTTTTCCAGAAAATTGCAGAGCAGGGAATACTCCCAATCTCATTCTATGAAGCCATTACCCTGATACCAAAACCAGACAAAGATACCATAAAAAATAAAATTACAGGCCAGTATTACTGGTTAACATAGATGCACAAATACTTAATAAAATATTAGCAAATCTCATACAAATATACATTTAAAAGATCATACACAATGATAAAGTAAGATTTATCCCAGGGTGGCAAGGATTCTTTAATATCTACAAATATATCAATGTGATACACCACATCAACAAACAGAAAAATAAAAACCATAAGATCACTCAATAGATGCAGAAAAAGCTTTTGACAAAATTTAACACCCATTCCTGAAAAAAACTCTCCAGAGAGTGGGCATAGAGGAGAACTACCTTAATATAATAAAAGCCATGCATGACAAACCCATGACTAACATCATTCTCAATGGTGAAAACTGAAAGCATTTCCACTAAGATCAAGAACAGGACAAGGATGTCCTCTTTCATCAGTGTTATTCAACACAGTCTCAGAAGTCCTAGCCATGGCAATTGGAGAAGAAAAAAAGAAAAGGAATCTGAACTGGAAAAGAAGAAGTAAAACTCTTTGCAGATTACATGATTCCATATCTATAAAATCCTAAAAACACTACCAGAAAAATGATTATAACTCATCAATGAATTTGGTAAAGTCACAGGATACAAAATTAATACACAGAAATCAATTGCATTTCTATACTAACAAGGAAAAAAATCAGAAAGAGAAATCAGGGAAACTATCCCATTTACCATTGCATCAAAAAAAAAATAGTCTGCACCTATTAGCCCCAAGTTCCCAATCTATCACCACTCCCTCCCCCTTGGCAACCACAAGTCTATTCTCCAATTCCATGATTTTCTTTTCTGTGGAAAGGTTCATTTGTGCAGTATATTAGATTCCAGATATAAGTGATACCATATAGTTTTTGCCTTTCTCTTTCTGACTTACTTCACTTAGCATGAGACTCTCTAGGTTCCATCCATGTGGCTACAAATGGCATTATTTTGTTCTTTTTTATGGCTGAGTAGTATTCCATTGTGTATATATACCACCTCTTCCTAATCCAATCATCTGCCGATGGACATTTAGGTTGTTAATAAGAGAAATAAGAATCTATATATGTATGTGTAACTGGGTCACCATGTTGTACAGTAGAAAATTGACAGAACACTGTAAACCAGCTATAATGAAAAAAATAAAAAACATTATTCAAAAAAGAATAAAATACCTAGGAGTAAACCTGCCTAAAGAGACAAAAGACCTGTACTTTAAAAACTATAAGACATTGATAAAAGAAATCAAAGAAGACACAAATAGATGGAAAAACCTACCATGCTCCTGGATTGGAATAAACAATATAGTCAAAATGATGATATTACCTAAGGCAATCTACAGATTCAATTCAATCTTTATCAAATTACCAATGACACTCTTTGCAGCACTAGAACAAAATGTTTTAAAATTTATATGGAAACACAAAAGACCTTGAATAGCCAAAACAATATTGAAAAGGAAAAAAAAATGGAACTATAGGAATCAGGCTTATGGATTTCAGACTCTACTACAAAGCTACAATCATCAAGACATTATGGTACTGGCACAAAACATAAATATAGATTAATGGAACAGGATAGAAAGCCCAGAAATAAACCCAAACACCTATGGCTAATTAATCTATGACAAAGGAGGCAAGAAGAGACAGTGGCGAAAAGACAGTGTCTTCAATAAATGGTGCTGGGAAAACTGGACAGCTGCATGTAAAACAATGAAATTATAACATTGTCCAACACTATACACAAAAATAAACTCAAAACGGTTTAAATACCTAAATGTAAGGCCATGTACTATAAAAATCCTGGAGGAAAATGTAGAACGTTCTTTGACATAAAACACAACATCATGTTTGATCCACCTCCAAGAATAAAGACAATAAAGACACAAATAAACCAGTGGTACCTAATTAAACTCAAAATCTTCTGCACAGCAAAGGAAACTATTAAAAAACTAAAAGAAACCACACAGAATAGGAGGAAATTTTTGCAAATTCAACTGATACAAGTGTAATCTCCAAAATATACAAAAACCACTTATAAATCAAGAACAAAAAAACAAACAACCCAGTTGAAAATGGGAGGAAGACCCAAATAGACATCTCACCAAATAAGACATACAGATGGCCAGCAGGCACATGAAAAAATGCTCAACATCACTAATTATTAGAGAAATGTAAATCAAAACTACAATGAGGTAACGACCTTACACCGGTTAGACTGGCCATCATTGACAAAGCAACAAATAAATGCTGGAGAGGGTGTGGGAAAAAGGGAACCCTCCTACACTGTTGGTGGGAATGTAAATTGGTACAACCATTATGGAAAAGAGAATGGAAATACCTCAGAAAACTAAATACAGAACTACCATATGACCCACCAATCCCAATCCTGGGCATATATTCTTAAAAAAATTTCATTGAAAAAGATACATGCAACTGTATGTTCATCACAGAACTATTCGCTATAGCCAAGACATGGAAACAAACCAAATGTCCATAGATGGATGAATGGATAAGGAAGATGTAGTACATATATACAATGGAATACTACTCAGCCATAAAAAGGACAAAATAATGCTATCTGCAGCAACATGGGTAGAACTAGAGACTCTCATACTGAGTGAAGTGAGTTAGAAAGAGAAAGACAGACACCATATGATATCACTTATATATGGATTCTAAAATATGGCACAAATGATTTACAAACAGAAAAGATCATGGACATGTAGGACAGACTCCTGTTTGCTGGGGGGAGGGGGAGGAGAGTGGGATGGATTGGGAATCTGGAGTTAGTAGAAGAAAACTCTTGCATTTGGAGTGGATGGGCAATGAGGTCCTGCTGTATAGCACAGGGAACTATATATCCAATTACTTGTAATGGAACATGATGGAGTATAATGGAAGAAAAGAATGTATATATATGTATGACTGAGTCACTTTGCTCTACAACAGAAATTGACAGGACCTTGTAAATCAATCATAATAAAAAATTTTTAAAAAGACTAAAAAAAAATTTCTAAGGACAGTTCCCTAAGAATTATTCAATTAAGTTTTTATTGTTTTTAAATGTGGAGGGGAAACAGAACTTTTGTATCAGAAAAAGATATGTAAAAATTGTAAAAATACATTAACATAAAAATTCATTATTTTTATATTATGATTAAAAATATAACAATCCCAAAATATTCACAGTAACCTTTCAATGAAATTAATTACCTTTACATTTCATTTATTTTATACTAAATTTCACTGGAATGAGTTTTCTATCTTTTGATGGAGCAGAAGTGAAGAATTGTAACTCTGAACCATGGGCCAACTGTATTTACAAATAAAGTTTTGTGGGGGGGGGAACTAAGCTCCTTTGTTTACATATCATATTTGGCTTCTTTTGTTCTTCAACAGCAGAGTTTAGTACTTGTGATAATGATCATATGGCACCCAAAGACTAAAATATTACTATACAGTCCTTTGTAGAAAATTTTGAAGACTCATATTCTAAACAACATTCCAAACTGAAATGTTTGTTGATATATATTTCAGTACTGATGTAAAACTCCCATTCAACAGGAGGTGTTCCAAATAGCCTAAAACACAATTGTGTCAAAACAAATTTTGGACTCTCAGATGTTCATCCAGTTTAAAAAAAAAATGTTTTATTTTCTTGCCACATTGATCTTAGAAATCTTGCAAAATCCAGGTGAGGTTACCTCAATCCTACAGCTGCTCTTTAAGCAAAAATATGTTTATCAAATTGCTTACTAAAGGGAAATGAAAGGCTACAAAACCCATGGGAGATTTTGTGATAAAGCCCAGAATCCAGTATTTACTTTTTGCTCCAAAGCAGAATTAAAATGGGAAAAGATAAATACCAATCTATTTCATGTAAGAAGTAGATCTTTCCTATTAAATAAACTTATTTAAAGTAAATAAGCACCTTTTCCCCAATAATAAAAGTCCATTTGCAGAAGCCCATTTCTAAACAATGAAGGGGCAAAGTGGTATTTTCCAAGTT
Source organism: Phacochoerus africanus (assembly GCF_016906955.1). Lineage (NCBI taxonomy): Eukaryota > Metazoa > Chordata > Mammalia > Artiodactyla > Suidae > Phacochoerus > Phacochoerus africanus. The sequence goes on from NC_062544.1 coordinate 129,823,880, forward strand.
TTATTAGATCATTCAATTAGTTTCTTTTCAAGAGGTAGGATTTCCCTTGCATTTGAGTTACCTCCCCATGTAAACCAGGCCTTATCTATCATGCCTCAATTGTATTCATAGATTAATCCCCTAAAGCCTAGAAAACAAGATATCAGAAAAAGATGTTGGTTCAGGACACAGAAAGCAGTAGAGAATGCAATTTTCACCTAGTAAATTTGGTGGTCCTAACACAGGCACAGTTTTTGGTCTCTAATATTTTATCCTCAGGTATTCCTTTTTTGGAAGAAATTTTTTAAAAACTTGTGTCTAACCTTCACATGCAGAAATTGTTATGGTAATAAAAATCAAAGTAGATTTCAAAAATGTTGCTGTAGCAATTTGAAATCTATATGTAAACCAAAGAAAAACTCTATCCATGCTTCACACCATATACAAAAATGACTTGAATAATGACAGAGACTAAATGTAAAACCTAAAACTGGAATTTCTAGAAAATCAGTGTCCAACGGAAGAGCAAATCATGATGGAAGTGTACAATAGCTACTCTTATGATATGATAGTCACTAACCAATAAGGTTACTGAACATTTGAAATGAGGTTAGTGTGGCTCAGGAACTGAAGTGTTAACTTTATTAAATTTTAATGAATTTGAACTTAAAATATCTGCATGTGGGTGGTGGCTATTATACTGGACATCTGAGTTATAGAAGAAATTTCAGTAACAAATATTTGTAACTGATGTGTGGCAAAGATTTCTTTAGGATGAAAAAGCAGAAACAATAAAAGAAAGAAATGACGAATTGGACTTTATCAATATTAAAACTTGTGATTTTTAAAAGACTTTGATAAGAAATGAAACAATAATTCACAACTAAAAAAAATATTTACAGCAAAATACCTCATAAAGGCTTGTATTAAGAATATATAAAAAATTCTCAACATGCAATAAGAAAACAGAATGGGAAAATGATTTGAATAGACACTTAACAAAAAGAGATACAAATATCAAAGAAGCATGACAGAAAGTGTTCAACATCATTAGTTGTTAGAGAAAGTCACGTTAAAACCACAATGGCATAGTATTACATACTTGATATAATGGCTAAAATAAATTGTTTAAAAATCTGGACAATAACACATGCCAGCTAGAATGTAGGGCAACTAGAATTCTCACATTGCTGTGTAAATGACATGTCAAAGCCCATTTGGAAAATAGTTGGTCAGTTTCTCATAAATTAAATTACCAGTGCTAGGTTGGAGTCAGTCCTTACCAGTTCATGAAAACCACTCATCCAACTCCACATTTAGATGCCACTTTGGAAGCTTGAGATAGGTTAGGGTGGGAGTATTTACACTGTAGGAATTAGCAAATGCTAATTTGAAGGGAAACCATTATTAAATATCTGTCATCATGTTCCTGCATATCACCTAGAAATTGTAATCCTAGATAAATTAAAAATCTGGCCTATGCATTAATGTTTATAGCAGATTTATTCATACTTGCCCCCAACTGGAAACAAACAAAATATTTATCAATTGCTGAAAGGATAAACAAACTCTGGTATATCTATAAATGAAATACTACTCAACAGCAAAAAGGAATGAACTGCTGATAAATGCAATGACATAAATGCATCTCAAAAGGATTAGGCTAAGTGAGAGAAGCCACACAAGATAACATTTTTTATGATTCCATTTATATCACTACTGGAGCAGGCCAAAGTATAAGGACCTAAACCAAATTAGTAGTTGCAAGGCCTGGGAGTCAGGGGAGAAGATTAACTAAGAGGAGCACAAAGAAATTTGGGAGTGATGAAAATATACTCTATATACCTCTGTGAAAATGTAAAGAACTGTATGCTTCAAACAGGTGCATTTTATTATATCTAAAGTATATTCTCATTAAATCTCACTTTGAGAAAAAAACAAATTTCTTTTGTAAAAATATGTGTTGTACTTTTTGGTTCTCTTGTAGAGAAACTGTTCTGAAAATTTACATGATAACCACAATGCATAATAAAAGTCAAGAATTTGATAATGAAATCTGTCTTTGCCCCTCTGATTTAAAAATAAAACTGCAAACATAAATTAAGCTAAATATTCCCCTTGGGACTTGAATCTACAATATTTTCTTCTAATGGTTTCCACATTGTCCCAATTCTTTGAGCATGAAACATATTCCTAAGATACCAGACAGGCTATAGTTGCTATTAATCCATCAAGTGAGTTTTTTTAAATTTTTTAATTTTAATTTTAATTTTTGTCCACACCTACAGCTTATGAAATTCCTTCGTCATGGATCAAATCTTCCAACTGTGGTATAGGTCACAGCTGCAGCAACACCAGATCTTTACCCCCCATGCCACAGTGGAAACTCCTCAAGTGGGTTTTTAAAGATGTCACATCTTATATTAAACTGAGAGCTCAGAATTCTCCTTTATCAATTTTCTGGGAGTGATTTGATTTCATATGATTTCTGATACTAAGAAGATAGTATCAAATAACAAAATCTAGTTACAGATCTAAATTCAAAGGTCTAAAGTCTTTTAGCCCATAATTTAGTGTCTGTTCCAGTTTACTGCTTGTGTTTTTATAGATTTTATAGGGGTTCTTGGGTGGTTGAGTGGTTCTGTCTTAGTTATTAGGATACTCATCCTATTGAACACTTATTATGAACCAAATTATCTATTGATGCCTAACCCTGGTGATTCAATACTAAAATGTATGGATCATGGATATAAAGATTAACAGGGTGAATGGATTTTCCCAATCACATTGTGTTTTAATATTTTTGTCCAAGTTTTTCAAGAATTTTGTGTTAATAAAAGCAAAGTCACTTTTAGTAAATGATGATTGGATAGCTCTATGGGAAGTATGTGATAGTATATGCTAGATTATTATTTATGTTCTCTAAAGTATTCATTTAAAATCGTAAGATGTAGAAACTTGCTCAGACAAGTGGGAGCTATTTTTTAATGCGCTATACCAGTTGAACTGACTTGTAGTAAGTAATGTGTTTTTCTAATGTTTTAGTTCCCACAAATAGATCAAAATATGTTGAAATTAGGTAACTTTTCCCTCTGGAATATCCAGTGTAATAAAACAAAGCTAAAGTAGTAGGGAAAATATTTGAGTTGAATGTTTTTATGCAATAGAGTTTTAAGCACTACAATATGCTTATGTATTTGTGTCTGGAATGTCACAGCATTGGTTGGTGAGTGGTAAGCTTCCCGGAAGAGGTTACCATACTAGATGTGAAGTGAGAAGAACAAATTAATCTAGACAGCAAAAGCATTACAAGTGCATTTGTAATTTTTAACACCTTGAGAATTGTGTCATTACTGATTAGATGAAGATGTAAAAATACGGCTAGATAAGATGTTGAAAATTAACTAGGATAGGATATTTTAAATTTCTGAGTAGCTTTTGGTATTTTGTTAATATAAAAAAACAATACGTAGAATAAACTATGGAAACAAAACAGAGATGTAGAAATAGAAAATATTCATTGTTACTCAATGCCAGTTTCACTCAGTAGACATAAATTACATATACAGACATATATAGAGAAATCTGTTTCAAAATAAAAGCTTTATCATTTTGTGTATCTACTGCTACAGTTTTTTTTTTTTTTTTCGGAGAACAACTTATTAACTTCCTTCATAAAAATACCTACAGGTCTTCCTCAAGGCAGCATATAATTAAGCTCTGTGATACACTATGATGTACTTAGCTGAACCTCTGTTAGAAAAGATTTAATTTTTCCATTTTTCCCTATCACAGTATATATTTTTGTACCAATTATTTGCTTACTAATGTGACTCTTTCTTTGAATATATTACTAGTAGCAGGCCCTTTTAGGTTGAAAAAAAGGTGTTTTCTTGAGAAAGAAATTGGGTGGTATCAAAAGAGAGATTTGGAATGAAGGATAAAGGGGAAGAATGAATTCCTAAGACCATGGTTGGGTTCATGTTTATGTTTGATATACAGAGCTTTGTGTTCTCAGCAAATGTATTTAAAATATCTTCTATGTGCCAATTTTGTGTCACATGCTTTTCTTTCTTTTTGTTGACTTAGTTTTATAAATAATTATGACATTTTCAACAGTGTCTTCTCTATGTAAAAAATACATCTTTTCACATTATCTTTGGCTGAGGTTTGTTACATGAACCAAAAAGCATAACTTCAGAGAGTGATAGATTCTATGAACAAAATCAAATGAAATAATGCATAAGAGCTGCTGAGGGAACAGTAATTTATATGGGATGGTGAGTGAGGGCCTCTTGTAAGAGGTAACATTGAAGTAGAAAGTGAATGACCAAGAGGAGCATCCCTGAGTTATACAAGGAAATTGCTTTTTCAGATAAAGGAAATTATGAGTACAATTAAGGCAGGAACTAATTTGTATTATTGGTAGAAAAAATATAGTAATATGTCTAGAGAGGAAGGCAGGGTCCAGACAATGGAATGTATGGAAGACCAGAGTAAAAAGTTTGGATGTTAGAAAAACAAGTCACTCCAAGTTCAGTGGGAAGCTCTTAGAGATGTTTGAATGGGGAGCATCGTAATCTGGTTTATGTGATTGTGCAGCTGATTTTACATGTTTGGTGAATGGTCAAGAAAGGCAAGGTGGAAAGAAGGATGATATTGAGGTCATGCAGCAAAGAGGGGATGGGGGCGTTGAAGATGGAGGGGAGTCAAAGATTAAGGATATATCTTGCAAGCATTAGATAGGACTTGCTGATGAACTGATTGTGAAGTTTGATGGGCAGAGATGAATTGTATCCTTCTTCGATCTCAAGAAGGAATTACTCTGATAGAGAAGTACTTCTAAAAGTTTATAGTATTTAGGAGATGGAAAGAGTCAGAGTCCAGAATCCACCAGGGGTGGAGTCCACTGCAAACCCTTTCTACTTTGGACTGGAATCCTGAAGGGTGGCATTCCAGGATTGAGCCATAAGACGTCACATAGACTGTATCATAGTATGAAATGTTTGAGTCACCCCTCAAATCTCAGTCACTAACACTGGAAATAACAGGTTGCTAAATTTCTAGGGTCCAGATGCCTGGCTGAAAAAAAAAAATGATTGTCTTTCCTATAGAAATAGAGGATATTTCGAAAGCCCAAATCATCTCTACAAATTGCATTTTAAATAAAAAATTTGTAACACAATAAAAAATAACCAAACATATAGGAAGATATGATATACTTCTGTTCCTGGGCTACATTTTGAGAATGAAAGGTCTACCAGCATACTTCTTAACAGAAATAATGGAAGCCAGAGAACAGTGAAATAATATCCTCAAAATGCCAAAAGAAAAAAAAATCTGACAATAATTAATTCTATAGCAAATAAAAATGGCCTTCAAAGGAAAAACAAAATAAAGATATTAGTAGACAAGAATGAGTGATTTTGTCACTAATACCAAACTAAAAGCTAAAGGAAGTTCTACAGACAGAAAAAAATGTTCCCAGAGAGAATGTTGGAGACTTAAGAAGGCATAAAGAATAAGTGAAGTGGTAAACATATTATGAGAATAAACTGTATATATAGAATTAAAATAAATGGTAATTATAGTGTCTAGGTTATGTGGGAAGTTAGTTGGGTTAATGTGTTCTAAAACTCTGGAATTTCTGTGGAAGAAGGTACAAATTAAAATACCAATTAACATTAGATTAAAGTATGCTAAAATATATGTTTTAATCTCTAGGGTAACCATTAAAATAATTGCAAAAATATGATGTTTAAAAAGAATAGTAAATACACAAAAAGAAGGAAAGAGAGGAAGGGGATCAGAGCTGCAGCTGCCAGCCTACAACACAGCCACAGCAATACCAGATACTTAACCCACTGAGCAAGCCCAGGGATCGAACCCCCATTCTCATGGTTACTAGTTGGGTTCCTTACCACTGAACTACAATGTAAACTCCCAGACAGGACAAATTTAAAGCACTAACAAGGCAGTAGATTATTTAAGCACAAATATATCAGTAATGGCATTAGGTGACCCAATTAAAGGGCAATAAATTTGGGGATGATTATTTTACTAAAACAATAGGAAAAGATACTTCATAAAACATTAAATTGATCTGGTATAAGCCATAGTAATATCATAAATATAAAACTAACTATAAAACAACATTACCAGAGGCAAAAAGGGGAATAGTAGCATAATAAAACACTCAAATCACCAGGAAGATATAACAATTCTAAATATGTGTGCACTTAGGAACATGGCTCAAAATACATAAGAATGGTTACAATTACAAGCAGAAATAATCACACTCATAATCATAGTAAGTGATTAAAAACTTGTTTCAAGCGTATTCTATTCTTCCACAATCCTTGTTCTTTTTGTTTGTTTTCCATGCCATTGTTCTTGTGAATAAACAGCATTCTTCATCCTCTGAAATGCCTATATTCTGTATTTGACTAATTACTTCTTCATAATGTTGTTCACTCTTATTTTTCTACCTTTCTTTTCCCAGTAAGTAGGTAGATAGTTCTGGATACATGATTTCACTCAGGATCAATTTCTTTTACAGTAGATTGCTTCTTGGTTGGTACTGTATATTTTTTATTGCAACTCCTCATGAGGCATATGATTAATCAGTGGGTTCTGGTAAATAGTGGGAAGTGTTAACACCTCTTGCCCAGTAGCTAATATAGTGTGCAGACCAAAGATCAGTAAGGGTAAAGAAGATTTGAAAAATTCAGGACCCAATAACTGCAGGAAACCTTATTTTTCCAAGCACATGTAATACAGTTATAACATGTACATTATTTTATACTGTCTTAACAAATTTCAAAAAATAAATGTATAAGGTATGTGTCCTCTGCCTAGAGTTTAATTAACATAGAAATTGAGAACCAAATGGTAGCAAACTTAAAGGGAAAATTTTCAGCACTTATCCAATAAGTAAATTATATACTTGTGCTTTAGACAAATATGATCTACGTATGAGATTAAAGGTGATCTCTTTTTGTTGTTTCCTAAGAATTTTTTAAACTGTGAGTTAACATTTAATTCTGTCACTTTTCTGCATTAGTTAAAATGACTTCCTTTTTTATTCTGCTGATATGGTATATTACTCTTAAAAAAATCAATCAACTGGAGTTCCTGTTCTGGCTCAGCGGTAACGAACCCGACTGGTATCCATGAGGTCTCGGGTTGGATCCCTGGCTCTGCTCAGTGGTGTAGGTCACAGACATGGCTCAGATCTGGTGTGAGTGTGGCTATGGCATAGGCTGGCAGCTACAGCTCTGATTCGACCCCTAGCCTGGGAACTTCCATATGATGTGCATGCAGGCCTAAAAAGCAAAAAAAAAAAAAAAAAAAAAAATTACCTTTAACAAGTTTTAATTATGATATATGGCTGGAATCAGTTTGCTGATATTTGTTTAGGATTTCTGCATCTGTATTATGAATGAGACTGCTTTATAATTTTTCTCTTCTGCAATTTCCTTTTTTGGGGTTTTGGCTGGTTTAACAGGCCTCCTTTGGGAACTGGGTATTGTAGCCATCTCTTATATTCTGTGGAATAATTTGTTTAAGGTGACTGTTAATTCTTTTCTAAATGTTTGGTTGATTTACTTGATGAAAGAACCCAGGCATCAAGGAAACTAAACAAAATCAAATGTTATTTCATCGTTTAAAAAATTCTTAGGGAATAACAAAAAGAGAATTTCTTTAATACATTCTAATCACAAAAAACACAAGTAGATGTATACTAAATGGTAAGGGATGAAAATGTCTCCTTTGAGTTTAAATTACTAAGTTGTAGACGTTTTTCAGAAAGAGTTAACTGATGCAAAAAAGCAAGGGTCTTAAACAGGTGCTGAACAAAAGAGCATTATGATGACTAATAAGCATATGTCCAATTGAGCATAAGAAGATGCTCAATCTCATTACTCATCAAGGAAATACCAGACCACAGTGAGGGTTCTACTAAAAATGGCTAAAATTAAATAGACCAATGCCAGTGCTGATAAAGTTGTGTAGGCACTTTGGTTTTCTTTCTTTTCTTTTTTTTTGTAATTTTTTATTTTATTTTATTTTATTTTTGTCCTTTTTTTGTCTTTTTTTTGGTCTTTTCTAGGGCCGCACCCATAGCAGATGGAGGTTCCCATGCTAGGGGTCTAATCAGAGCTGTAGCTGCTGGCCTACGCCACAGCCACAGCAATACCATATCCAAGCCTCGTCTGCAGCCTACACCACAGTTCACAGCAATGCCAGATCCTCAACCCACTGAGTGAGGCCAGGGATCAAACCCGCATCCTCATGGTTCCTAGTTGGATTCGTTAACCACTGAGCCATGAAGAGAACTCTAGCACTTCAGTTTTCATACAGCCCTAGTTGGAGTGTAGACTGACATAAAAAACACTGAAAAACAGATTGGCATTACCTAACACAACTGAAAATATAAATGTCGTGTGAATAAGCAATTTCATTTCTACATACATATTTAAAAGAAAAACATGCATTTGTATACTGAGACACACAAAAATGTTTAATTCAGCATAATTTATAATAGTCTCAAAGTTAGAACCCAGTATACATCAATTTATAAAAATATAGGGATACACTGTTACAGCAGAATACTATACATTTGTGAAAAAAACTATAACTAGGAAAAGGAAATTGCTGTTAAAATCAGAAACTTGAACTGAGTAAAAGAAATCAGATATATACTATATATTATATAATTAGAAGAACATATTCTGTATATTTATGATACATATTTTATGTATATAGTTATTTATATATATATATAGTCTTCCAATTATATAAAGCTCAAAAATAGGCAAAATCAAACTGTAGTATAATTTATAATTCATAGGAGACTAACATATAAAGAAAAGCAAATAAATGTTAAGCCTGAAAGTCAGACAGTGATTATATTTATCAAGGAGAGAAAGGGCTGTAATTGGGAAGGGACAGCCAGGAGCCTTCTGGGATGCTGGCAAAGTTTTCTTTCTTAATTTGAGCAAATTTCATGAAGACATGCTATATGGTAATTTATTAATTAATACAGTAATGTTTTAGGCACTTGCTGTCAGTGTGTTTTATATCCCTGAAATATTAGAGACAGAGAGGCCTCTCGAGAATTCACGATTGGCAGTTGTACATCTTTTGCTGAAACCCAACCACCTGTGAGTGCTCCCTGTGTTGTTACCACTACTACTTTGTCCACCAAGCAGACATTTGGCTGACCAGATGGATTTAAGTCTGTCTTTAGCATTTGGGGATGTTAAGTGCTCAAGTATAATGCTAGTACAATTGGCTCACCATATTCAAGGATTCAGTTAACCCTCGGATGTGGAATCTGTGGGTAGGGCATGTGGACAGTTTTACATGATTTTATGTAAGGGACTTCAGCAACCACAAATTTTGTGGGGGTCCTGTTTTAACACACAATCCAAAAATTCTCCCCAGAATTAGTGAGAAATGACATCTAATGGATAAGGTTGAGGTTTTGCTGTGATCTGAGCAACAACCTCATTAGCTAAGGTGCCTTATAGGGCTTTGGTCCATGCTTCCTGGGCAGATTGAGTCATGCTACAGCTATGTCCCTCCCTGCCTTCCAGGCTCACAACTTGTCAGCAGGAGGCATATCAGAAGGTGCCTATAGCTGAATAGTTCATTCCCCATATGCTGCTCCTCTATTTTATTTTTTGTGACAAGAACATTTTTTTATTTTTCTAATTGAAAATCTGCTCAGTACTGGAGTTCCCGTCGTGGCACAGAGGAAAGAGTCCAACTAGGAACCATGATGTGGCGGGTGCGATCCCTGGCCTTGCTCAGTGGGTTAAGGATCCGTTGTTGCCATAAGCTGCAGTGTAAGTCGCAGACGCGGCTTGGGTCCAGCGTTGTTGTGGCTCTGGCGTAGGCCAGTGGCTACAGCTCCGATTAGACCCCTAGTCTGAGAACCTCCATATACCGCAGGTGTGGCCCTGAAAAGACCAAAAAAAAAAAAAAAGATAAAATCTTCTCAGCATATCTAGGGGTGATTTAGAACTGCCTTTAATACTTACATAACATGTGTCCTCTCATCACCATAAAACAGTCCTGGTAAAATCAAAATGTGGGGGTGATTACGCTCTAATATTTATATGTGAAATTACCGTCTAATAAAAATACCTCAGAGTTCCCTTGTGCCTCAGTGTGTTAAGGATCTGCCATTGTTACTGCTATGACTCTGGTTACAGTTTTGATATGGGTTCGGTTCCTGGCCTGGGAACTTCCACATGTTGTGGGTTCATCCAAAAAAAAAAAAAAAGAAAGAAAGAAAAAAAAATCTCAGTTTGCAAAATTCTTAAATATCTTAAATACTAACATGGAGTTTACATCATACATGTAATGCAAATATAGTTAGCTTTCTTATGTAAGTGAAGTGTAAGTATTCCTATTAGCTTAGCCATGTTATTTACAGTGCAGATGTATTGTCCTTTGTGTGTTAAGGAAACTAATTCATGAGTAGATCATTGATTCAGTTTTGCTTTTTCTCTGTTTCTCCATCAGTGAAATTAGCATTAATAATTTAATCATTCTCAACCATACCTATAGAAACAAATGTTGTTTGCTCAGATTTCTTACCTGCAGAACTTTTTAAAAAGTAATGCTCCCTTAGCTCTACCCTGCACTGATTAAATGAAGTATTTTCCCAGTTGAAGTCTTTTAATGTGAATTTCTGACAGCCTATTGAATTGCCAGGTTGAAAACCATTCATTTGGAAGATTTTGGAGCAATCTCTTTTTAAAAGGAGATAACTCCATTTCATTTAATATTATTTGAAACTTTGTTTCTTTCATTCTCTCTTTCTTCCTTCCTTTTTCTTCCTTCCTTCCTCCCTCTCCCCCCTCCCTATTTCTGCTTTCCCCTTATCTTTCTGTTGAAGTATAAGCTTCAAGAAAACAAGTCTTCTGGACGTAGTTCACAACTGTTTTCTAATATGTAGAACAGAAATTGGCACCTATGGACCATGGACCAAATTCAGCCCACCTGCCCATTCTTATAAAAAAATTGTATTGAAATATAGACTTGCACAATGATTTAAGTATTATCCATGGGTGCTTTTATGCTACAGTAGCAGAATTGAATAAATTGGAGACAAATATCATCTGGTCTGAAAAACCTGAAATATTTACTATCTGCTCCTTTACAAAAACCGTTTACTGATCCCTGACCTAGAAAAATGGTTATATTACAGTGAGTTCTCCATAGGTGTTAAATATTGAATAAATGTAGTAATTACTTAGTGTCTCTAAGCAACTCCTTTTTTTCCCCCAAATAAGTTTCTTACATATTACCCTCAATTAATTGCTTTCTTATACTGTGGTTTCTGTTTGGAAACTTACTCCCTTCACTGGGTTGTTAAGTGCCTTTCACTTTCCCGTGGAGCCAATCTGGGGTTTTGGTTGAGCTCAAGTATAATGAGATATGGGAGTATGTCAGTCAGTTTATACACAACTTCACAGGAGCACATTAATGACACTCTATATGAGTTTTGTTCCAGCTCTTACCTCTCTTACATTCAGAAGTGTATCATTCAATAGTGTATCAGATTATGAGTTAAATGGAAAGCCAAGTTCATAAGGATGGAATGTGGTGTGTTTGAGTGGTAAGTATCATTTGTTATAATCCCCAGTTGTATTTAATGATAGTTTATGAACATCCAGGGTTGAAGTACACTGTCTTTAATCGGTAGTTAACAGGAAGTACCACGTGGACTGGTTTCTGGGTTTGTAATCTCATTAGCTGCTTGTAAATTTGGGCTATATACCATTTCTCCAAGTGAATGTTTTTGGTTTCTTCTTTAGGAACTATAAAATTCTAGGTTAGTTTATGTTTATAGTTCCTTATAATTTTATTTTTTTATAAATATGAAACTTGGTAATGGCCAGAAAATATAGTAGCATCACAGTTTAGTGTAAGGGTTAGATTGTAGAGGTTTTCATTACTGCATATTGGAAATTTTCATTTGGTCAAAATTACCTTTGGTTTTTTCATAAGTGACCCACAAAGTTTTTTTCTTTAATTTTGGTAAAACATACATCACATAGAATTTACCATGTAACAACTTCTAACTGTGCGATTCAGCAGTTATGTATATTCACATTATTGTGTAATCAATCTCCAGAACTTTTTCATCTTTCAAAACTGAAATGCCATGCTGTCAACAACAATATGCATTTCCCTCTCTCTCCAGCCCCTTGCAATAGCCATTCCACTTCCTCTCTTTATGGATTTGACTACTCTAGGAACCATTCTTATAAGAGGAATCATGCTATTTTTGTCTTTTGTGACTGACTTATATGACTTAGCATCATGTCATCAAAATTCATTCATGTTGTAGAATGTGTCAGAATTTTCTTTCTTTTTTCCAGCACACCATTTTGTTTACTGTAGCTTTGTAATACACTTTGAAATCAGTAAGCATGAGACCTCTTTGTTTTTCTTTTTCACTATTATTTTTGGATATTTGGAGTCACCCATAAGTTTAACCCGCATAGTTTCTTGCAAACCTATAAGGCAAATTTAGGTTTTTATAGGACTATTGACCTGAATTTAAAAAGGGGGAAAAAGGAGGTCCATATGCAAATGTCTAGTAGGAATTTTCAATTCATTTTTCCTTTAAGAGAACTGTGAAATCCTTAATACCAATTGTGGGTGAAGAGTGTCCTCAAGTAGCCCTTTTTGCCTGCAAAATTCTGAAAGTCAGTTTTCATACTAAGCCTCCAAGCCTTAACATTTGTCTAAATCTGTTTACACTAGCTTGGGTTATAGAAATGATATAACTTCACCCTAAGTGAAGTGAAGTTCATAACCTTGGGGTAAAGTACCTTTTGAGACATCGCTGTCCATCTTCATGTTTATAGGCAACAGATATTTATGATGGGCTTACTCTTTTATGAAAATTCTTAGAGGGAGCTTATTTTTCCATGAGTCTTTGGGGAGCATTATTCTAGAACCTATGATAATAGATATTTTCTGGGGACTTGGTTCTCCTAAGAGAATGTAAAGGACTGTATGAAGTACCAAAAGGGTTAACACACTTTCCCAAAGACCTATCTATCACCTTTAGGAATGTGAGGGTCTGGCTCCATTTTTTTATTGACAAGTGCTTCAAAAGTTAATTAAAGACCATCTAAGAACTTTATTTGCAGCTTGGATTGAGAGCTAAATCACAGTTGGAATCCTGCATGGAGTCAATAATCTCTTCTTTCTTCCAGTAGCTTTTTGCTTTGTTTCAGCTCATCTCTATTACTAACTTAGCACTATTGGAATAACAAACCAGGATGCAAATTTCTCCAAGTCTTAATAAAGAACTATTATTTTAGTTCCCTTGTAATAATGTTTCAATGTAGGCTAACAATGCTTTTTATAATATGTTTCATCCTAATTATTCTTAGGATATGATTTGATTTAGAATTTTCACATGTTGTACATGAATGTTGACATACAGACCTTACTAGAGCTGGGGGCTCATAAGAGTGAATTTAGGACATTTTGGCTCAATAATTATTAAATGATAGTGAAGAAATAAAAATTTTTCCATCTGTTTTTTAAAACCCTAGCAGAACTCATTATTCTGTGTCAGTGGATCTTGCACATATGCAAGCTTATTTTCGGTGTTCCAAGAAATCTGAAGTTCACTAACAAGATTTTTGAAGAACACTCTTGAACTGAATGTACGGGCTGTAACTGAATAAGAACAGTATGTGTTTGGAGTATGAATGAACCAGCTGGGACACAAAGTTCTCCATGGTGTCCCTAATTCAATAATCATGTGTTTTCCATTTCTTTCAAAATGAGGCAGTGCTTATGGTTGAATATGAAAATATTAACAAAAATGGACATAATTTACTATTTAGTTCAATATTACACCTTTGTCATTTAGATCAATCATAATACAGCATGCACTGAGATTTCTAACAACAAATGACAGTGCATTTAAAATGGAGTGTCCTTCACTTGAGAAGCTTAAGTATGATTCTTGATATGAGCCTGAATTTTGCAGGAAATCATCATTTGAAAGCATAGAGATGAGATGAATTGTGGGATGTTTAATATTTTGGCCCTTTGTATCTGTAATAATGCCAACTAATATTTCTAGGGTACTCAGTATGTGCCAAGCATTCTGTTAGGCCCTTAGGTATTTAGTCTTTTTATATTCACATCTATTTCATGAAGTAAGCATTCTTTTAAATCTCCATGTTATAAAGAAGAAAGCTGAGGTCTGCTCATAATCATGGGTTTGGAATTCAGGCTTAATTTCATCTAACTCCAGAATCAAATTTTCAAGTTATATCTGGGTCTCTGATACAACTTTTCTTTGTGTAATTTAGTTCTGAGTCTCTCAACATAATTTAACTCTCCTAATGACTTTGAGGATTTCCCATTCAAATATATAGCCAGTCTTTCAACTCCTTCATGATACCAATACTCAGAGGAGTTATCCTTATCATTTATAAATTTCATCTTTTGTATAGATGCACTGGCCCAGAGGGAGTTTTTCCTTCTTTGCAACTTACGTTAGAAAAAGATTAAATAATCCCATATGTCTTGGAGAAACACAGATTGGAAAAGAATTATAAATGAGATGAAGATCGTAGAAAGAGAAGATTATATGGAGCTAAATGTAATGTGCAGCTTAAGCAATCCACATGGCAGGGACACTTACTCCTGAGTGAGGAGAGCAAATGAGTTAAATGGGAATTTAGGACCATGTTCTAAGGAAAACCAGCGTCAAGATAAGCCTAGTAGTTTGCCATTGGCATAGTTTATATGTTTATTGTAAAATGCAAAGCCCGAAAAAAAGCAAGCTGCTTAAAATTCCATAAGCAGAACATGAAATAAATGAGAAATTTATTTGTATATTGATTTTAGCTGCTCTTTTTCATTGCGACTTACTTCATGGTGTGTGTGTGTATGTGTGTGTGTGTGTGTGTGTGTGTGTATAATTGAAATTTCACGACTCATTGGACAGTGGGTCCTGACCCACTAGACACAGCAGTAAAGAAAATAACAAGGCTTAGAACCTTCTCCTTCAGAAATATTTCTGTAGATTTATTCCTTTCTTCCTCCCCTCCTTCCCCCAGACAACTCTTGCACAAGATTTTCCTCTTGCTATAGCAAAGTATGTTCTTTTTCTCCCTTGTCAACTCTCCATCAAGCTCATTTTCAGGTTCTCTTACTTAGATGCTAAAATGTGTTTTGAGTGCAGAAAAGTTAAGATGGTAAGAGGTACTCACTGGGGGGCAAGGTTGACAGGAAGCATAGAAAAATTGTGCTGTTGCCTTTAGGATACCATTTAAAGGTTTAAGAAAGGCTCCATGTAGATTAAATATTTCTCAGAGAACCAAGAGGGATATTATCTAACAGGGAGAGATGGAAAGAGAACTAAAGAGAAAATAGGGAGAATAGAAAACAGTCATGTCCTCTTGAACAACATTCCCAGGCCTAGAGGGATCCTGTCTGAAGTGATACAGAACTTTCCATACTGTATGCCCAAGATAGTATGATGGATAGTCATGTTTGTGGTGACCTCCAGGTCTGGTAAGACATCTTTGCTTGTCTGAAAAGGCAGATGGTCTGTTTTTGATGATAATTTTAACTCGACATTTGAATATATTTCATTTCATCAATTCCCAATTAATATAATGGCTTGGTCTAGACTTGGTTTAATAACCAGCTGGTCTAACGGTATGTCCACTAGAAATACTTCTAAAGCCATAGAGATATTTGCCTGAAATTTGGTTGTAAATTTGATAATAAAGAGTGATTGTACTGCTGCCTTGGGCCAACTTTGCTTTCTTAACCAGCTATGCTATAGGAATATTTACACTGCTTTTGTACTCTGATGAAGAACAACATTTTTAAAAAGTGTGTTTGATTCACTAGAAACTTTAGGATTTGCTGTCCTTTAGCTCTCTTGAGTTTGTCATAATTTCCTTAAGTCAAACTATATTGGACAAGTCAAGTGTGAGGATTCAGAGTCCTTTTAATGTTGAAACCCTTGCAATATTTACTGATTTGCTGACCTATGTTAATCACTATGTAAAGAGGGTATTTTTTAATAAGTTAATGTAGCCTCCAGCTTAATTAATTAAAATTTTAATTGTGCTGGCTTCACCACTCACTGGCGACAGGGGTTTCATAATTAGTAGAGACTAAAAAATGAGAGAAGCTTCTTAGCTTCTTCTTTCTCTCTTTTTTTTTTTTTCCTTACTGTTCCCACTGCTTTTAGCAGTTGCAGACTCTGGTCATCCTGTATTTTTTGCAGCACTTCCCTAGGTAAGATTTCTTGTGGACTGGCCACTATGGGAAATGTTTTCACAGGCAAATATCCTTATGTGGACCACAGGGCTGTTTAGTGAGTTGCAATGTCTCTGAGACTATACAAAATAATGTGTATATGTGCATTTGTGAGGGAAGCCTGTCCATAGCATCATGAACCCTTAAATGGAGACATGGCCCTCTAAGTTAAGAGCATGAGCTTCTTCCACAAAGAACGTGTGGCAGTGGAAAAAATGATAATAGCCAATGTTTTCCACATTTAAGACAATGTGCTGCAGAATTTAAAAATATTATCTAATACATTGGGCACTGTTATAATGCTCGTATTGTAGGTAAGGAAACCGATGCTTTGGATAACTTAATGTGAATCAAGCTTTGAACCCAGAAAATGTGAGTCTAGAGCCTGAGGTCCTAGCCCCTTAATAGAACAAAGGTTCTGGCACCTGCTCTGACACTACCCACTTATGATGCGTCACTACTCAAAAGAGCAGAAATTTTGCTTTCTGGTAGCATCTGTTAATATTGATGTGAGGGTAAGAATAAGGGGTGAAGGGTTGGTTGCAATCTCAGTGGAAGAGCTCTGTATCTCCTTTCAGTTCTGGCATAAAACCAAACTAAATCTGCCCTCACCACATATTGACTGGGGCTCTTGTGATATATGAAAACTCTTGATTATATACTAGAAATAGATAGGAAAAGGATGCAGGTGATTGAAATAGGGGTGATGCTTGGGTTTTCCATTAGGCTTAGACAGATAGAAAGAGGTATTGAGTATAGAATCTGGAATCTGACTGTGTGAGATTGAAACTTTGCCCTGTATCTCACTAGCTGTTTCACCCTGGGCTTATCTTATAATTTTGCTGTGCCTTGGTGTTCTCATCTGTAAAGTGGGAATGCTAATAATGGTACTTATGTCACTGCATTATCGTGAAGATTAAAAGAGATGATCTATGTATAGCACTTAGATCAGAGCCTGGTACATAGAGAGACTTGTGCCACTATTTTTATGTTTGCTATTATTATTACTTTTGTTTTGCTTTTGTGAAAATCAGGTTAAAAATAAGTTGTGTTTGGTTTCTTGTATTTTTCTGTTTGGCTTAGGTCTTGATATTTTTGTACATAGAAAAAGCCAGGACTAACAAGTAGCAAGAAAAATAAACCTGTTTCTCCTTTTAAAAAAAAAAGTGAAAGTGAATCTTATCGCTAAACCTGGTTATTTGGTCCATGGCTGTGAGCTGAAGAGTATTTTAAATGGGCTAGAGAAACATGGTCCCTGCCCATGGACATGTAGGATCTGAGGTGTAGAAGCCCTTTGTCTTTTTAAGCTTGTATACAGGATCCTGGCACAGGGCCAGTCAGTGAAGCAGCTCTCATTAAAATCTTAGTGCAAGAATGATTGTCACTCTTTCGTGTCCCATGTCTCAGTCCCTCAGGTTAACCCTGATTTTAGCCAAAGCTGTGATGGGCATTGCCTTGGGGTCTCAGAATCACTTCATACTGTCAGCACCTGCCACAGGTGCTCAGATTGTCTGCTGCAAGGTCATTTCCTACACCTAGGCAGCCTGTATGTAAGGGTAGCCCAAAGCAATCCTTCACCAGTGGGGCTACTCCCCACCTTACAGACAGACAATTCTAGAAGGTGCTTGCATGCTTATAAGAGGCACCCACTGTCTGCGACTGAGACATTCAAAAAACTCCCTAATAGGAGTTCTCACTGTGGTGCAGTGGATGAAGAATCCAATTGCAGTGGCTTGGGTTGCTGTGGAAGTATAGGTTCAATCCCCGGCCCAGCACAGTGACTGAAAGGATTTGGTGTTGCCATAGCTGTAGTAGCTGTGGTAGCGGTTACAGATCAGATTCTGTCCCTGGACCAGGAACATCCATATGCTGTGGGTGAGACCATAAAAATTACAACAAAAAGGGAATTCCCCTCTTGGTTCTGTGGTAATGAACCTGACTAGGATCCATGAGGATGAGGGTTTATCCCTGGCCTCACTCAATGGGTTAAGAATCTGGCATTGCCATGAGCTGTGTAGGCTGCAGACATAGCTTGGATCCTACTTTGCTGTGGCTATGGTGTAGACCAGCACCTACAGTGCTGATTGGACATTTAGCCTGGGAAATTTCACATGTACAGGTGTAGCCCTACAAAGCAAAAAAAAAAAAAAAAAAAAAAAAATCCCCAAACCCAAGACACTCCCTAATACTGGTTTGTGCTTTTATTGTACCACTCTCCCTGTTACTTCCCTTCTGTCTCTCAGAATTACCTTACAAATAAACTACCTGCACATAAGTCCCTGTCTAGCCTCTGATTTCTGGGATCCAAACTAAGACGTGTGCTCTTCTAAAGCCTTAATACTGAAGCCGGTGTCATTGTGCAAATCTGTAAACTCTGTTTCTTCTCTTTGCTGCTAAATTCCCAGTGCCTAGCACAGCATCTGACATACCACAGGAATTCAGTAAATGGTAGTTGAACAACAGAATCAGTGAACAAATGAATAAACTTTCTTCTTAGAACTTGATAATGAACACATAGGTTGGGTACTACTGAATTTTATTTACTAAAGACTGTGGCAGAAACATGGCAACAGAATTGTCAGTGTATTCCTTGGAGAATTCTAATGTCTTAACTGGTTACTTCCATCTTTAGTCCTGGCAAATGTTCCACTTTCCCTTGAAATCCTGAAGGGAAAAACATGGTGAATTTGATGGTCCTCTTGCTATATATATTTCTAAAGATAATAGTGTTTTATGTGTCAACAAATATTCATCAGGTTTCTGTTTTGGGCCCCACCCTGGGCTGGGATAAGAGAAAAAGATGAGCTGTTTGTTTTTAAATACTTTTTAATTAAAGAATGGTTGATTTACAATGTTATGCCTATTTTTGCTATACAGCAAAGTGACCCAGTCATACATACATAGACAGTATACCTTCCTTTTTTTATATTATCTTCAAGGATGGACTGTTTGATGCACACCTTTAAGAGGGAGATTATAGCTCAAATACATAGTCAATACTACATCATGGGGCAATATTTGGGCACTAAGAGATTCTAATATAAGGGATATCATGTTCTATGGAGCTTATTTGACCACATAACTCACTTGCTAACTATAATAACAGCCCTCCCAGTTTTACTTGAGAATGTGGAATACTCTGTGATGTGTGGTCATGATGTCCCTGCTTCTTTACACAAATTCATTTGCATGAGCTCCTTGATGCAATAGGGTCATAATTTCATTCTCCTAAATGGAGAAGATTTAGGTTTCAGAACATTTAATCTTCAGAATCTGATGAGCTCAGTGTTTTTATATATTGGTTGCAAACAATGACATTTCTACCTAGCCGAAATATATAAAATGTGTACAACACAGCTTCACTGAACGAACAATTCGGATAAACTGGAAACCCATTAGTAAGGTTTATTAACTGACTTTTGCCTTGATCAGATTGCTGGAAACACAGGCAAATCAGAATTCTGGAGTTCCTGAGCAGATCTGTGACTCACTGGGTCACTGAAGAAGAGGTCTAAGTCTTTATAGATAAACATTAAAAAGAGAATGAGTCTAACTTAGTGATTTATAATAAAATATTCAGGCCATTGACAATATATGAGAGACAGAAAGTGGACCAAGGGCAGAACATTTGAAGTATGCTATCTTAAAGCGACAAAAATTGGATGAGTTAAATGACTTCAGCTAGCTGCCACAATGGCTTTTGCTTAATGTCTTGTTAGCTTTAAAGCTGCTTTTAGTTGTAATGTGGAAAAACTTGAGCATAGGTGAAATGGATTTGGTAGAAAAGAAAAATATTTGGATTCAAGAAGAACAGAAAAAGACATTAAGTGGGTCTTGAAGAATTGGACTAATGGATTTGGGTAGATCATGACATTTTTGTTGCTGCTGCTGCTGTTGACAGTGGTGAAGAAGAGAAAAAGACATTAAGTGGGTCATGAAGAATTGAGCTAATGGGTTTGGGGGGACCACAACATTTTTTTGCTGCTGCTGCTACTGATAATGCTGATGATGGTGATGATGAAAATGATGAGGATAGTGGTGATGAAGGTGATGGTAGTGATGATGATGCTGATGCTGATTATGGTGGTAATGATGGTGGTAGTGATGGTGATAGTGTGATGGTTATGATGATGGTGGTGATAACAGTGACAGCTAGTGTTTACAGTCCAGCCACTGTCTCTCCTATAATTTTTATAAAGCATATAGGTATCATCATTATTATTGTTATTGTTCAAGTTTTAAAGTTTAAAAAACAGGCTTGGAGGAGTCACACAGTTCATCATGAAGCCAAGACCCAAGCTTAGGCAGGCTGACTCCAGATGCCAGACATTTAATTCCTCATAGTCTTTAAAAAAATATTGATATACAATATTCTGTCAATTTCTGCTGTACAGCAAAGTGATCCAGTTATACATATACATACATTCTTTTTTTCACATTATCCTCCGTCATGTCCCATCACAACTGATCAGACATGCTTCCTTGGGCTACACAGCAGAATCACATTGCTTATCCATTCCAAATGCAATAGTTTGCATCTACTAACACCAAACCTCATAGTCTTTATACAAATCAACATCTTGTGCTCTAATATAAACTCATCAAGATCAGAGACCATCCAAATTCAATTCTCAGCAAGACCCTACATCCCACAGCTAAGGGATTTAAGAGTGTCATGAATAGAAAACTGTGCTCAGACCCTGAAGTTAATGGCTAAAAGGCAGGACTTCAACCAAAACTTTATTATCCAGGCAACAATCATTACGCAGATAAGCAACGTGCAGAGGGACTGTGAGCAAGATGGTATTGTGTTTTAAAGGTCAAAAACTGGTTTCTTGTAGATTGAACAAAGGCAAGAACAAAGTGTGATTTGAAATCAGCAGCTTTCTTCATAGTCAGAGCAGACCCCCCATCCTCACACAGGCACAGGTGTCCTTCCTGATTGTCTGGAAAGTCTCATCATCTGCCCTCCCTGCTCTTATCGCCACCTGAGATAATGTGGATCCCTCTATGGAGAGGAAATCTGTGGTACTTAGAGCCATATCTTGGGAAGCACTTAGCCATCAGCAGCTCTGCCCTTAACTCTCACTGGGATTCCAATTTTCCTCATATTACTCAGGCTCAGAGAGTTAACCCCAAACAAAGTACTCCCAGATTTGAAAAAAGAAGAACAGAAAAAAGCAAAAGAAAGGCTTTTACTCAAGGCTGATTTCTAGCAAAAGGTGGTTTCACCAGATTAAGCGATTTTGTGCAGCTTTTGTCTGTTGTCATTTAAGCCCAGAATTTGACATCAGAATAAATTCCATTAAGACACTCCAAAGGACAGAAATTTTCCTCATCTTTTGGTACCCAACCTGAGGCTTATCATCCCCTCAAAAATTCCAAATTAATGCAAACGATTCTGTAGGAAATAGTAAGACCAAACATTGAAGAGGGGCTTCCACCTGGCCAGAAGCTGGGCTAAGTATTTGATTTGTATTGTTCTATTTCATCCTCATGAAAAATTTAAGTGTGGGTGGGGTCATTGCTGTCATGTGTCAGGTGGGGATAAGTTAGCCAGGGATCAGAGAGGTTAAGTGACTCACCTAATATGACACAGGAGATAGTTTTCAAATTAAAACTAGAATTTAAAGCCCTGACTGCCTTGTTCTGCTCTCTGCTGCTTCTTGTGGTTAGAATTAGAACAGAAGTCACACTCACCTAAGTATTGCCATATCTAGTCCCCCACTTTAAAAGGAGCCATCTGGTATTCTGCTTAGAACTACATATATTGGTTGCCGATCAGTTGGAGGAAATTATGTGAGGAACTCAACCTATTCTAAGTCCAGTTTTCTCATCTGTTAAATGGAGATCATAATGCCTACTTCATGGCTTCTTATTAGATTGGAAAGGCTGAATTCCCACGATATCTTACCTTAGCCTCCCTTTTTATTTCATTCTGTGATCAGTACCTTATGTTTTTGGTACCTAGGCAAGATGTTGGCTCCCTGACCTAGTAATTCTTCTCCAAAGCACAAAAAAAGATTATAATATATGTGGGATATATTTCCTCTGCTGGAAGATTTTGAATTTTAGAAGATCCCCTGTTGTATCATTAAGAATCTTTTATATCTCTATAATACAGTGTTTGCCAAGATGTGTTCCACAGGAGTTTTAACCAGCTGGTCTGAAGGACAAAAAAAAGTTCCTTATTGAAATAAGTGAGAAATGAAGTACCTTATTGCTCATTCATTAATTCATTAAAAATCCATACTCATTAGCTCATTAAAGGCCCTGATAAGTCCTGAAACATGGAAGCCTAGACATGTATTTGATTTTGAAATTCTCTCTTTTTTTTTTTTTTTGTCTTTTTGCCTTTTCTAGGGCAAGTTCCTTCGGCACATGGAGGTTCCCAGGCTAGGGGTCTAATCGGAGTTGTAGCCACTGGCCTACACCAGAGAAATAGCAAGACGGGATCTGAGCCACGTCTGCAACCTACACCACAGCTCACGGCAATGCCAGATCCTTAACCCACTGAGCGAGGCCAGGGATCGAGCCCACAATCTCATGGTTCCTAGTCAGATTTGTTAACCACTGCACCACAATGGGAGCTCCTGATTTTAAAATTCTTATTTTCATATTTCTTTGAGCAAACATGTTTCACTTTGAGAAATACTGGCATGGAGGCTTCAAGGTTTTTACTTTATTTATTATTCCTAAATTAAAATTTCTCAACAACCCTACCAGGTAACTAGGATTGTAGATGTAGAGCCCAAGGCGCTTCAGTGAGGTTAAAGAGTCAGCCTACAACAAAGCAGCCGTTCATGTAGGAAGCTGAAGCTAGAAGCAAAACTACTTAACATCTTTATCTTGAATTAGTTTTGAACATAACTCATTATCTTTTTAATTATTTAATTCCCCAAATTTCAGGCATTTGAGCAGCTTGCTGCTGACATTTGGAGTAGTGAAGCCTTTGGGCAAAAGATACAAGTTATTCTTTCTTCAAGATACAGTTAAAGCCTTTTCATTTATTTCCACTTCTGCTGCTGCCGCAGTCACCCACACCACCTGGGCCTCCACACCAGCTTCCTAATGAGTCTCCATGTTTCTCTTCTTTCTCCACTGAATACTCATTTTCCATCCAGATACTAAATAGTGGTCCACAGCAGTGTGGTATTCTCCCATATGACTCTCTAAGACTTCCCTTTTCCTAGAATAAACCCTTACATTTGTTCCCCGGCCTACAAAGTTCTTCCTATCTGGCTCCTGTCCATTTCCAACTCCCCTAATGTCAGTTTCCCTGTCCTCCTATTCAATTCACATTTCTCTTCCTTAGGCACATCTGCTTTTCTGCCTCAGGGCCTTTACACCTCTGCATCACTCTGCTTGAAAGGTTCTCTGCACAGTGAATCCTTGTACACGTGGCTCCCTTGAATACTGGACATCTCAGCTCAAATATTACCTCCTTCATAAAATCTTGCCTGTCACTTCCCCAGGCCCTGTCTAGCCCACTGCCCTGTACCTTCCCTCATAACAGCATTATTTTTCTTCATCCATTGTCTGGCTAGTTTGTTAACTACCTCTCCCAAATAAAAGGCAAGCTCCATGGAGGCAGAGACTTTTTCTGACTCTTCACCATTTCATCAAAGTACCTACATAGTTTGTGGCTCTTAATAAATATTTTAGGAAACAAATCCATTTTAAATGAATGAATTGCTGAATTATGACTTCCCAAGGTAATTACTTGCACCATATATATATGACTGGTCATACATGTTATCTTTGAAAATATCATTAAGTGGTGGTTATTTTTCTTATTCATCAATGACTCTGTTATAGCTCCTCTTAGGGGAATCCTCATTCTCCCACACCCTGGGTGATGTATAGTGTCATCTTTCCACAATCATCCCTGGAAACACACTCATTCCCCTAAAGGAGAGGCTGACTTTAAGGTGGCTGTCAGGACTGTTAAAGTTGGCCAGTTAGTTGATATCTGTTCTCCCCAGAGGAAGAGCATAGGTTAATTACCTCCAAGTCTCACCTTTTCTGCATCCTTATTTTTATTTTTAGACTTCTCACCACCATGCTGCTGCCCTTCTTTAATCTGCTACTATACTTATTAGTGCTGCTCTGAAGTAGATTAAGCAAACTTTTTAGGTGTTGCTCTGAGCTATTAAATCCACAAAAAGTACAGGCATAGCTATAGAGCAGGCTAGTTGGGATGGTTTGTGAGTCCCAGTGCAGGGTGCTGGGCTGCACAAAACCTTCAGCTTTCAAGCTCCTACCTTAGAATCACTATAGCATTGTGGTTAGAGATCATTTGTTAGAACCCAAGGGCTTGGATGGGAGTTCTGGCTCTGCCATTTGCTAGGTGTGGACTTGGGTGAGTTACTTAGTTTCCTGCCTGAGTTTCTTCTTCTGTGAAGCAGAAATAATTGTAATTATGGGGGGGGGGAGTGCCTCTCCCCATCTGCTGAGAGGCAGCATATGAAAGAAAATATTTAACACTGTACGGAGCATACACTAAGCACTCAAAATGTGACTTAGGAAGCAGTGAACACTGACATTTTTTTGGATCATATGTGTTTCTACTTCCCACTCACAGAAAGCTACCTTGTTCCCAATTTTGAAAGTAAGACCCCAAAGCAAACAATCAAATTGCTCTCAGTTAACAAAGTTTATTGGGCTATTAGGCACCATGCCAGACAGTGGGGGTCAAAGATGTGAAGCAGACAGTCCTCCCTTCAAAAGCCTTAGAAACCAGCTGAGGGGACATAATATTTTCTTAGGGAAAAGGACAGGTCTAAGTAAAAATACAATTGATTGGACAGAGAGTTAAGGAAAGAAGGAATGACAAAAGATGGACAGATTTCTGAGGTTATAGTAGTCAGAACTAACCTCTTGGAGAGTGCTGGATTTGGGCTGAACCTCAGAACAGGGGTAGGAATTAGTTGAAATGGGCAATGCAGGATGATAACTAGTAGAGAACCTATGATTGATTGATTGATTGATTGATTGATAAGTTGACTGGTTGGAGCTGAAGAAAGCTAAAATGGTTGACCCAGTAGAATTGATTTTTAATTGAGTTGTATAATCAAGGCCACCATATTTCCTGATTGATTTCATGTAGCAGATGCAATGCCAAGCAATTTCATCTGTGACCTCATCTAATCTTCCCGTCAAAGAGATGAGGTTGTATTCTTGGTGTTCCCATTACTGTTGGGGATAATGTAGCTTTTGAGAAGATTCTATAAGTGTAGAGGAAATTCTTCTAGAATGGCATGTGCAAAATGGAAGAGAAAGAATGCAAATGAGGCACTGGGGTGGAGGAGAATTTGGAGATTTCAACAGCAAATAGATCTGTTGGTCTGAAGAAAGGAGAGGGTTAAGCCAGGAGACCAATACTCAAGTTGCATTAAAATTCTTAATGAGATGAGGTTCTGAAAAGACCTCTGGTGTGTATATATGTGTGTGAATAAAATGTTCTTTCTTTGTCAGGTGTAATTTGAAGATCCAAAGACTTCCTTTGTGAGCCACTGTCATTTAGGGGAAAATCTGATGCTGTGTTATCTTCAGGTTGCGGAATAGTTGGTTCTTACGATCAGTCAGTGTTAGCAGCCTGCTTGAATCTGTCCAGAATATGTTTTCTTAGAGTATTTAAATTGGGTTTAGCTTTAAAAAATGACATCTAGAAAGTTAGACCTTCCTCAATGTTGCTTCTAACCTATCTACCTGGTTTAAGTAAACAAGTAACCGTAGACCCCATATGGTTTCCATGGAAAGTTCTAGGTGCTGGGAGCGATATAAAGGT
The DNA here is from genome assembly GCF_016906955.1 of Phacochoerus africanus. Lineage (NCBI taxonomy): Eukaryota > Metazoa > Chordata > Mammalia > Artiodactyla > Suidae > Phacochoerus > Phacochoerus africanus. The sequence goes on from NC_062544.1 coordinate 129,849,981, forward strand.
AGATATAAGAGGCAGGTCTCTTACCTCCAGGAGATTATCATCTGAATTGGAAGACAAGAACATGAATCCTAATTTTTTCTCTCCTATTCTAACATACATTTTACTTGGGATCAGTTTTTGGCTTTGTCTGTCAGAAACCCCAAATAATAGTGGCTTAAATAAGATAGAGGTAATCTTATTTTGTGTAACTTGAAGCTTGGACTTGAAGAATCGTTGTCCTCAGGTTTGTATAGTTTCTTATTGTGTGGTTTCTACCTTATTGTTTTATGATTTTTATAATGATGATGATGATTCACCTTTCAGCATTGCATAGGTGTCCTAGACAGTAAGACCAAAGCAGGTGGAAAAGTTCAAAGGGCACATGCCCACCAAATAGAACACTTTAGAAAGCTTTGCTGGAGTTCCTGTCGTGGCTCATTGGTTAACGAATCCGACTAGGAACCACGAGGTTGCAAGTTTGATCCCTGGCCTTGCTCAGTGGGTTAACGATCCGGCGTTGCCATGAGCTGTGGTATAGGTTGCAGACGGCTCAGATCCCATGTTGCTGTGGCTCTGGCTTAGGCCTGTGGCTACAGCTCCGATTCGACCCCTAGTCTGGGAACCTCCATATGCCATGAGAGTGGCCTAAGACATGGCAAAAAAAGACAAAAAAAAAAAAAAGCTTTGCTGAAAAACTTACTCCAAAGCTTCTGATTATATCTCACTCAGCAAACATGTGCATCAGGGAGCCTGGTAAAGGCAGTTGTTTAGTTGAGTGCATTTCCACCTCTTACTAATAAAAGAGGGGGGATGGATTTTGGGGAGTCTTCTACCAATATCAGCCATGGGTACTTACTTCTGTCAAAACAAAGCCTATAATTTCATCTCTGATGTTGTCCCAATACTCAGTGATGGGGCACAACACGTGCTTTGCATTTCTGAGGTCTTGCATTTAAATTTGGGCATTTCCTGATTTCCAGGTAGCATGGAGGAAGAAGCACTGACTTCTGAGTGTCCAAGACTCAGGTTCAAACCTGCAGTGTGACTATAGTACAGAATAAACTTGGGCCAATTGGTTAACCTCTCAAAGTCTCTATTTTCTTATGTATAATTCACCATCTCCTAGAGTTACTTTGAGGAGAAGATGCAGTTCTGAATGTAAAGGATCTGGCCTTGTGCTTGGAATGTTATAGATGCTTAAGAAATTTCAGTAGTATCTGTTGAATGCTCTGAGTTGGAAGCTGCTGATTCTTTAAGCTTGCTGAAATCTTTTGAACTGACTGAATAGCTGTTTATTTAGAGAGTTCTTATTGAATCACAATCACCGTTTCCTCTTTCCTTTCAATCTATCAAGATTCTCTGTTTCATTTTATATTTAGACAACCATAGGCATGATTACAGATAGATATTTCACACATATTTGGGGTGTATGCCTGTGTCTCATGTGCACCTAAACATATTTCACTAAAACCAGGCAGTTATGCTGAAATGTAATAAAGGAACCTAGTTTTGCATATATATTCTTTAAATGTCTCAACCAGCAGAGAAAAGATAAGATTTCAGAAAGATGAACATGTGTATATTGCTCTGATTTTGGCTGATGCCTCCTTTCAAGAATGAGAGACAGACTAGTGGCTAGTGGTGTGGAGAGAGAAGGGGGTAATATAGGGTAGGAGGTTAAGAGGTACAAAGCACTGTAAAATATTTCTTCAAGGACATACTGTACAACATGGAAATCAATGAAAATATTTTATAACATCTATAAATGGAATATAACCTTTAAAAATTATGACTTTAATTTTTTTTTAAAAAAATGGGAGTTCCTATTGTGACTTGGTAAATTATGAACCTGACAAGCATTCATGAGGACACACGTTTGATCCCTGACCTTGCTCAGTGGGTTAAGGATCCAGCATTGACACAAATAGGCATAGGTCACAGACACAGCTTGGATCTGATGTCGCTGTGTCTCTGGTGTAGGCTGGCAGCTGTAGCTAATTCAACCCCTAACCTGGGAACTTCTATATGCCACAGGTGTGGCCCTAAAAAGCAAAAATAAATAAATAAATATAGTAATAATAATGATAAATGAGAAAGTAATAGATTGCACACCTGTAAATTGCATAATATTTATATCAACTATACTTCTGTTAAAAAAGGAAGTATGCTTTAAATTAAAAAAAAAAGTATAACTGAGGCAGCACATGATGGGCCCATGTTTTCTTCATTCTGAGAAAGGTCAGGAGGCAACTTAATAGGCTAATCTCATCATGAGAAAACCCAATACACTGAAACCCTATTTAGGAAGGGAAAAGTCTTGAAACAAAGGATTGCCATTAGGATTCTGTTAAATATGACACTGTGTACATGCTTTTGAAGTGTGCTTTGATTTAAATCCAAATTGTCAGGACACAGACTCTTCTGTAAAGCAAGGCACACTCACAGAAGGAGTCTTTTTCTGGAGCCCAGCAGAATTATGTTGTAGTTAAATGAGTGGGGGCAGAAATTATGATCTCTCTGGGGCTGCTCCAGCATTTCTGCTGACAAGTTCCACGCCACTTCTTTGTAGTGACTATTCTTCACCTGGAACAGCTTCTCCATGGTAACCCCATTCACAGGGTGCTTCAGTACTTCTCTTTTTAAAACGAACACGCTGGAAAGGGAGTGGAATATATATGTTTTGAGTTCATAAAGGAGAAAGGGAGGGAGCTACAGACACTGGGGAAAGAACAAAGGGTTTTTTTTTTTTTTCTTTCTTTCAGTTTTCCTCCTCCTTGGATTGATGTGGGTCAAAAAAAAAAAAGTGATTAAAAATCACCTGGTACATTGGATTCTCTCTTCCATCAGTGAACTTCCTGATGAGATGTGGTTTGGATCAATTAATTTGTATTGCTCTTGATACTAAGCTTTGGCCCAGTGGTTTGCTGATATTTCAAAGGATATTCAGTCTCCTTTTCACCTCTTCATTAAGGACAATAACTCAGTCCCAGAGCACTGCACTGAGGGGAACATCTTAGAATGGTGTTTTCAAAGATGTTAGTGTTCAAAAGAGAAAAGTAAAAGCACCGTAATGAATGATTTTCTGATTATGTCAGGGGAATATTTGCTAAACTCTTTCCCCAAGGTCTAGAGATAGGAGTACTTTGTAGGAAAATCTTGTCGTTCACATGGTATAAGTTAAGAGGCTTCTCTAAACAGAAAAACAAAACAAATGAAAACCCTCAAGAAATTCAGTCACTTCAAATTATTGCATATAATAAGTGAAATAGCCCTGGTTTTTCCTTTCCAAATCTTCTATTTTTCATTAGTCTTTCAATTTTATGATTAAATGGAGGAACAAGCATTGACTCAGTTTTGACCTTCCTTCAATACTATAGCTTTCTCAAATAATTTATCCTATCAGATTATATTCAGTGAAAGAGAGTTGGATTTTAAAGCAAGAATGTGGATCCCACATTACAGCATTCTTGTAAGTAACAACAGCAGTGGGAGATGCAGTATTGCACAGTAGAAATTTCTAGAAAATAGGAAGTCCTGGGGTATACAAAAAGCAAAAGAAATTCAAATCAGCAAATCGATGGAGGCAGAGGTTTTTCTACTTGGAATACTTGGCTCTAGAGTGAAAAATTGTAGAATAGATGGAAAAGATGCTTATTATACAAGTTATCTCCCTGATATGAATGTCTTTTGGACCTGTAGTCATGCTGGTCTGCTGTGTATAGTTAGAAAGGGAGGGTATGAACAGTAAATCATAGGAGGGATGTAAGAAAGGCCCAACTGGGTCATCCTTACATCTTGCTGACACTTCAGCTTGATATTTTCCCATAAAAACTGTTGAGTGAAAATTGGATCTCTGATACTTGGCAAGAAATGGGACTGTTGCTACGTTGGTAATGGAGTAATAAAGATGTCCAAACCCATTCCTTGCTTCCTCACCAATACCTTTATTACAGGTATTTTCTTGTCACCAAATAGCCTAACACTCTAAGCTAACATTTAGAGTAAAAAAAAATGTGAATTCGTTGAACAGATATTTACCTCTCAAATATTAGGACAAAGAACTTGAACATGCATAATGGAATATGTTTGCATGTGCCCAATGAATAAGTCTCCTCCTACCTAGGGATCATGAAGAGTTGCATGGTAGAGACATTTGATGTTCATTGGATATCCATATGCCCCATACCCATATTTTCCAATCTCCTTGGGTTGAGCAGAACCATGTGACTAGTTTTCACTGATGGGCTAAGGGCAGAATCAGTGTGTTCTTTGTGGGCTGAAGCATTTAAGAGCTAATGCAAAATCCTCCAGGTTTTACTTCCCTTGCCATGGGAATCATGACACATGGTGTAGCCCCAAGGTAGAAGGTTGAAAATACAGACATAAGAGTATGGAATACAGAAGTCTGGAAAATGTGCCTATCTTGCATCAGATTTTATGTTGTGTTGTCAGATTCTGGAGCTTCCCTGTTACCATAGCACAGTTTCTCCTATTCACTAATAAACCTGAAACATTTGTTACCAAGTTTGAATTTCTTCAGACACTTGTATAAAGGAAGCATAGAGCAGTTGTTAATATTGTAAACGTGTTTAACAGAGCTGGATTGGAATCCGAATTTATGAGTTGATCAACCACTGACAAGTTATTTACTGTCTCAGGGCCTGAGTTACTTTATGTATAATATAGAAACTTCTTACACATGAGCAGTTTATTTGAAATAACTAGTGTAAACCACTTAGAATTTAGTGCTGAACATGTGGTGTGTATTGTTATATTGGTAGTTGTCCTTGTTACTTTCACTAGTCTGTTTCTATAATGACATTGCATTTAATCAAAAACTCAATCACTGCAAACCTTTTCAGTGTAGAATTAGTATATATTTGACAGTGTTATATATTGACATTTCTAGAACTGGTAGAACTGGGACTCTAAATGCTACTGTCAAAGGGAGAAATTTTGAACTAATCAGGATGTAATAGTTCCTCTGCATTTTAAGTTCCTGCTGTTGAGTGTAGCCATGTAGAATCAGATTGTTTGTCTTATATTTTAGATTTGCACCAATGTATCTGTAGAATTCTGGGAACTGTCAACATATTTCAATTGTTAAGGAGTTCTGCTGGGAAATGAATTTCTTTGTTATTACATCCATCTTATATATCATTTTTATTTATGTTAACATATGCAAACATTGACATACCAAATACCAAGTCAATTAACCTTGGGAATTAATTGTGTATTTAAATAGCAGTAAGTGGAGTAATATGCACCATTGCAAATTAGAGTTGGGAATGGGTTCTGTAAAGTGAACACTGTTTCAGTAATATGTAGGAATGAATAATTCCCCTTGAAAGAACCAAAGTAATAATGTACTGTAAGCATTGTTTTCTTCTATAGAATTTGCCAGGAATTCAGTGGGAGACAAATAACATTATGGGAAAATATTGATTCACTGTGGGCACAGAGAGTTTAGTTATGATAAAGACAGAATCTGTGGCCATTTCTTCTCTCATTTTATTCTTGTTTTGAAAAACCGAATATTTGGAATTACCTGTTGTAATTGGAACATTTATAATGCTTCCTTTGATGGAATGAACTAGAAATTTTCTTGGAACCTGACACTTTTTTTTTAATGACCCAGATATATTAAGGTCATGAAAAAGTTGAGCTCACACAATTATCCCAGATTTAGCTTTTACCTTTTGATTATGCCTGGAGTTTGGACTAGGAATCCTAATAGCAAGACTCTACCTATTTACACTCATCTCCTACTCTAGCTTAATTGATATCAAGGTGGGAAGTTGAGCACATAGTAGTTAAGAGTACAGCCTCTTCATGATTGGCTGGCTCCTCTGCCTGCTAGCTATAGGTAACTTTTGACCAGATCCCTCAGTGAGCCTCATTTTTCTTATTTGCAAAATGGGGATGATAATAGTACTTAACTCATGGGGCAGTTTTCAGGACTAAGTAAAATGATGCATGTGAAATACTAAGTCCTCCATAAACCCTAGGTGCCACTCAAATGCTGCTTGCCTATTATATACTGGGTTGAGTTTCAGATTTGGATCTCTAATTCCAGTGAATAACACAAGATATGATTGAAAGCAGTCGCATGTTTCAGCTGCCATACCATCTGTCTCTTCACTACTTAGGTGGGAGGGTTATATATGGTGACAGCAGTGCTTGACATTGATCCTCAAATTTGCTTCAGAAGATGCAGCCAGGTTGGGGGCCAGTGCCCCTCTCACTCATTGCATATAAAGGGGATCTGCTCCTCAAACTTTGAAGGAAGAAGACAAGGCTTTTCTCAGAGGCATATGAGTATAATTCAGTCTTACTAGAATATCAAACAAATCTCTTCTTCCAGAAAACACTTCCAGATTAAACTGCCACATTTCCCAATCAAGAATCATACCCTTTACTCCTTGGTCATCTGAAATGATATCTACTACTTTGGGATTGTACATTTCTTAATGAGAAGTGTGTGTATCACTAACTCTTCCCTTTTGTGACCTTTTGTTGATCACTTACTATGTGCTGAGTACTTTCCTGCCACTTACTAGAGGTGCAACCTTGGTCAAGTTCCTGAACCCACTGTGTCACCATCTGTAAAATGGAGATAATAATGGTACCTATCTCATGGAATTTGGTAGGAGATTCAATGCATGCAAGCACATTTTAGAGTAGTGGGGGCCACACTGGAAATGCTTGGGGGCAGTAATCATTATTACCATGGTTTCTATTTAAAGAAGAGAAAATTGTCCCAAGAGAGAGAGTTTGCTTAGGAGTTTAGAGACCACTCTGCTTGCCTTTAAAATCTCAGCATTTAGCTCTTTTACTGCCCTGCTTCCTAGCACTCATGGTAGTAAGTAAGAATCCAGGGACTACCATCCTTAAAAGGCCCTTGATGCCAGTTGCAGTGACCCCAGTGAGCTTAAGAAGAAATGCGTAAAACCTATGTTTGAGAAAGACATAGCAGAAACATTCTAGAACAAGTTCAAATACCTCCTTACTTGTGAGGTTATCAGTCCATGAATTTATGTTTGGCATCTTGTACCTAAGCTAAGTCTCCTCTCTTGTTTTGATAGCCTGAGACCTTTAGAGTCTGAGAATAACCAAAGGGAAGCCAAAAGTAAGGGAATGGCAGGAACTTGCAAGGGTCTACTTTTCCCATGTAGCCAAACTGCTCCTTTAGAGACAGGCAACATGGCCCATGAAACTGATTTCCAAGGAAGACAGTGTAAAGTGAGACTTAAATAGCTCACAAGAAACTTCTTCCAGTCCAGCTTTGCATAATCTATTCTCATTTTCTCTCCTGCTCAACTCAATTCTGTAACCACCCACATTGTATAAAAGGAGGAATGAAAGGAGGTAAGTCTTTAATCAAGAAGGAGAACTTTGGTGGTCAGAAAGTGCAGGGGAAGCCTCTGTCTTTGCCTAACATCTATTCTGGTTACTCCTCTCCCCTCGCAGTCTACCTGGCCCAGGTGTGGTGTCAACCACAGGATTAGGCACATGACCCAGGCCTGTGCAAATCAGACCAAGTCCTGAGACAGTCACTGGAGGGCTTAGGAAAGATACATTTAGGTCTGCTGGCCTTGACAGTAGAAGAATGTATGTTTGGAATTCATGTGGGTCCCCACCACAGAGGGCCTTGATGAGAGTGAAGCCAACCCCAAATAAAGAGAATCCAGGAGAGGGAAAAGCAGATAAATGAATACTGCCTAGCTGAAACCTTCCAGTGGGCTTCTCGTCTACAATAAGAGTTAATAGATGTCTTCTTATTTATTCCTTCAGGTAGTTTTAGTAGACTTTTCAGTCACCTGCCACTGAAAGAGACTGTTTCAGCAAATTTTACCTTCATTCTAAGATATCTGTCCTCCATGGTAATTTTCTATCTTGTAGCACTTGGAATTATGAGATTCTATCAGTTGTCTTTGAGGAATCTGAGGTCATTGAGCTTCTTGACTCTTGGACTTTGCTCAGTATTTCTGAGCTCACACAAGTTATATTGGGAAAAAATGAAAAGTCTTTATGATAAAAAGAATAGAGATAGTCCTATTTCATACATGAGGAAAGACTAATAGTTAATAGACAATTTCTTTGTATCTCATTTAAGGTCTTTAATGTCCCAAAAGAGAAGTATGAATATCCATCTCTATGTCATGTGAGGAAAAGCAGAACTGAGACAAGTTGAATAAGCTACCCAAGATGACATAGTTACTAGCTGGTGTGTTTGGGATTCAAAACCATATAATCTTATTTGCATGTGACAGAAAGGCAAGCTGGAAACCTATAACCTTCCTCATGCAGGGGCACCTTTAATCCAGACCTTATGCTTTAGTGTGGAGCCCAGAGCTCTCTCCCCACTTCTGTTTCCATGGTGCACCCTACATTCCTTGAACATTCTGGTGTTTGCTGGGGGTGGGAAGGCTTTCTCCAGACCTCAGCTTCAGCTGCTGCCCACCCAACCATCTGTGGCAACAGATTTGTGTGTTATCAATTAAAGTCTAAAGGAAGTTGGCGAAACCTCCTACTCTAACAGGATGGGCTAAAGCAGTTCCTGTTAAAACAGAAATGGGTTGTGTCTGTGATATTGGTAGTTGGTAGCTTTCCAAGAGCACTTTAAATATACCCTGTGCCATGAATTGCTCAGCTCTGATTCTCTTTAAGTCATTCCTCTCAGAGGTGGCTCATTTCCAAGGAGTAGACCAGTTCATAACTAAATAGGGTTGCCCTTGTGGCAAGCAGAGTAGTGTCCACATTTGGAGAATCTGGCCCTGTGATTTTAATTTTGGGACTCACTTTGGAAAGCACCATTATTTTTTACTCTGCAAAATTTTCATATGTATGGCACATTGTACCCCATTTACAATCACAAAGATTCCTTGGTTTTAACTGCTCTGGACAACTATCCATCTTTGTGACAGGCCTTTGCCCAGGGACCCCCAAAACATCCTGTCTGCCAAATAGCCTGTAAGTGTAAGATAGTCCATCTCTAGCACATGCCCTTAATTTTGTGAAAATCTTTCTGGCTGTTCTTATATAACTAGGCGATTTGAATTTTTGCATAGAGAGTTACAAAAAATATCTGTTCTCTGCCATTTCCTGTGATAGGCCTTGGGGAAATAGAAATTAACCATATATGGTTTCTGCCTTCATGAAACTTACCATCCAATAGCTACGAATAGCTAGTCGGTAGAGAGTTACATCATTCTATTTACAAAAATAAACAAATAGATAAAATAAAAACAAAAGAAGGGACTTCACATTATTTTGTGAAGCAATGTGTTTCTGAACCACAGTACTTTACTCCCACACTAGGTAGGTACTTGTGTTGTATAGCAATATGCCAGGAATGTACCCTCCCTTTCTCTCTTCTAAGTTTCTTAACCTCAGCATATTCACTTTGAGATCAGATAATTCTTTTTGTAGGGCTGTCCTGGGCATTGTCTGTGTGGAGCAGCATCCTTGGCCTCTACCTATTATATGCTAGTAGCAATCTCCTCTCCAGTTGCAACAATCAAAAAAGTATCCAGACATCGTCAAACATCCCCTAGCTGGAGGGGAGGAAGGGCAAGGTCACCCCCAGCTGAGAATTAAGACCTCGAGTGGGTGTGTAAGAGTGGAGTTTTCTAGTGCTGATTCACAGAAAAATCTGCTTCCCATATTCTCTAAAAGAGAATGAATTTGTTCTCAGGTGGTCGAAATTCATGGAGAAAGGGGAGTCATTCCTGGAGACAGAGGGGTGGATTAACTGACCTCCCAAGATCTTTGCTGACTCTAGTCCTGGACACTGTTTACCCATGACCTGGCCTAATTCTCCTCTCTCTCTATCCCTGCGGGCCTATACTAATGATGGTGCTTGTCAGGCAGTCTCACCATGCAGCATGCCCTTTATGTCGACAGGAAGCCCGGAGGAGTCTTTCTCTCTCTCTTTTTTTTTTTATTTTGATTTTTTGAGAAAACTTGGCAGAAACATTTTTTTTTTTTTTGAGAGAGAGAGAGAAAAAAATCAAATCTAAGGGCTATGGAAAAATAACTTTGTGTTCTTAGGTACCAAAATCGACCATTTGTTAGAACCAAATGTCTGCTAAAGTGTGAAAAATTCTTGGAAGGCATTTTCTAAATTTTGTCCTTGTTGTTTCAGTTCATTTCCATGGACCCTCTTGTTTGCTGTCTCTCAGCTCTCCAGGCTGGGCAGGCCAATATGAGAAGTGTACCTATGGTTTTCTGTTCTTAAGGTCCTTACCTTTATCCAGTAGTTGGGAAGAGGGTTGTGATACTGTACAAGAAGCTCAAGATTTTACAGTTTTAAGACCTGGTTATGGGAATTTCCACTGTGTTCCTTTCATGGCACAATGGGATCAGTGGCATCTCTACAGTGCCAGGACAAATGTTCGATCCCTGGCCCAGCACAGTGTGTTAAAGGATCCTGTATTAATGCAGCTGTGGTGTTGGTCACAGTTGCAGCACAGATCTGATCCCTGGTCCAGGAACTCCACATGCCACAAGGTGGCCAAAAGCAAAGACCTGGTTATGAACATTATCACTATCACATGTGGATGGAGATTTTAGGAAAAGTTCTTAAATCTCTCTGCCTTACTCTGTCCCTAAAATGGAGATGGTAAAACTTTCCATCAGACCGCTTTGAGCATAAAACTGTCACTATTTGTAGATTTCAAAGTGACTATGCAAATTATTCATCAATAAGATTAAACATTGTAATCATGTAGTAAATGCTTGCTTCCCCATCATCTATTTATGCAAGTTCATTCATTAAAAATTGGGGAAAAGCAAGATTATGTCCCCTAAGAACACATTCTTGCCACACTTTTTTACAATCAATAACTATTGCCAAATGTAATTCTTAAACTCTCCTGTAATTTCCCACCTCAGTAATCTATTCTACAGATATTTTTTGTTTTGTTTTTATAGCTGCACCTGCAGCATGTGAAAGTTCCTAGACTAGGGGTCGAATCAGACCTGCAGCTGAGGACTGTGCCACAGCCATGGCGACAGTGAATCTGAGCCACATCTGCGACCTGTGCAGCAGCTTGTGGCAATGTCAAATCCTTAGTCTACTGAGCAAGGCTAGAGATAAAACATGCATCCTCATGGAGACTATGTAGGATCCTTAATCTGCTGAGCCACAATGGGAACTCCCTATCCTACATATTTTAAAAATTCAAGTTTTTCTGTAGTAAGAACATACTTTCTAGAGTTACATTTAGGATCAAATACTGACTCTGCTGTTTTTATGCTCTTTGAATTTGAGTGTGACATCTTTTATAAACCCTTTGGAATCCACATGTTTTATTAGAAAGCAGGGTTAATAATAAATTATATCTTAGAGTGTTATGTTGATAATATAATATAAAGACTGTAAAGTGGCATCAATATGCCTGAACCCTATTAAGTACTCAAAAAGTGTTTATTATTGATAAATTTGAGTTAGTAAAAACTCCTTGAGAAAAGTGATATACAAAGTCTCTATCCTCCACACAGCATATTCCTTTGGTTTATATAAACTCTTTATATTACTCTAGGGACCCCTTGCACATGATGTTCTATGTTACTGGTGCCCCCTGGAGTTGTACAGCCACAGTTATGGCTTTTCCCACCTTTTGGTGAAATGTTGAAGATTAGCTGCAGAGGTACCTACCATTGATGTATAAAGTTGCCCTCAAAACCAGGGTGATGAAATCAAGAAAGGGGCTTAAAAATGGTGGAAGAGTAACACTTCTTAAATTTTAACATGTCTCTGACTCCCTTGAGGATCTTGTCAAAATACAGAGTCTGGTTGAGAGGGTCCGGAATGGGACCTGAGACTCTGCATTTCTAATAATTTTCTTGGGTGCCACTGAGGCTGGTGCAGGGACCATACAGTGTGGTGAGATTCTAGACTAGAAATGTTGTCTTCATCCTATCTTTTTTCTTTAGATGCAGTCCAGATTTGTAGGAGGTGCCTTATGGCTCTTACTGAATTCTAACACCATCAAAACATCCCTTCTCCTCTGCCAGAATTCCTTAAGTCACTGTGGAACAAGAATCCTAGGAGATGTTCAGCACCCAAAGGACTCTACAGTGAAATAAATTTGTCAGTCATTACAAACTTCCCATCCAGGAACCTACTTGATGCATGGATTTATTAAAAGCTCTGAGAAATCCTACTAGGAAGAAAGTAGCAAACAAACACATTGTACATAGTTCAATGTAGAGTTTCTTTACATATAATGCAAGTATCTTTAGACTCAGTTGATCATATCAGAGTCTTAGGGGTGGCACCAGGCATCTCTTGTGTTTGAACACTCACCAGACAATTCCACTGTGAGGCAAGGACAGTGGGCAGGAGGAGGTGATTCTACTAAGACAGCTCACTTGCGGGTGGCCCATTAGCTGAAATACTTCATCTAAAACATATTGGTGGTCAAAAGTGAATGATGATAACTCCTGAAGTGTTAGGCCTATGTTTCTACAATAGGTGTCATTTAAACAGAGGCAGATGTCTTAAATCAAGCTGGGAATATGGGGACCCTGGAGCTGACACATTAGGTAGGGAAAGAGCACAAGGACCTTTAAATACCCTCAAAACCCTCTATGCTATTGAATGCATGTCTCTGGGTCTACTCTAGGCTCTGATCTGAGAATTTCCTTACCATCTTTAAAACATGTGAAGGAGAAATACTTTTCATAGCTATACTGGACATAAGCTCCTCTCCCAGCTCTTTTATCCATTTAACAGTAGACTTTTATCAAAGACCTAGTGCTCCTCTTGGTGTCATGTTTCTTGGGTCTACAGTAGGGCTGACACCTGCCCTGTCTGCTTCTCGGACCTGTTGTACAAAGTCAGTGTGACCCTGTGCAAAGAAAACACTTGGTAAAATATTGTACCAAACACATGTAAAATGTTAAGAAATTTTCTTCCTATCGTGAAAGAAAAATTTCATATTCCTTTCTGAGAATTAAGTACACTGTTTGATATCTTTGATTATATACATCAGATATTTGAGTAAAAGCAGGGTTCTGGGAGTTCTCGCTGTGGTCCAGTGACTTAAGAATCTGACTGCAGTGGCTTAGGTCACTGCAGAGCCATGGGTTCTATTCCTTGTCCAATGCAATAGGTTAAGACATCTGGCATTTCTTCTGCTGAGGCGTAGGTCACAGCTGTGACTCGATTTCAATCCCTGGCCCAGGGGCTTCCACATGCTGTGAGTGCAGCCATTAAAAAAAAAAAAAAAAAAAAAGGCATGACTCTGCTTCTGCCAGCCTTCTTGTAATTGATTTCTGCCCAGTGCTTGGGGAACAAATCTGTTCTATGTGGAATAGGCAGGAGAATTTTTTTACCTGGTGTGTCTAAGAAATAGCCATAGTTAGATTTGCTTATCACTTGCTTCTCTTATAGATTACTGGTTTCTGACTGATGGATCACGTCCCAAGATAGCTCTATACTGTGCCACAGATTTACCTCACCACTGACAAAAATATGACCCCTTATGACCATTTGAGGTAACACAGCAGTCTGTACCTTGCTAGAAGCCTTATATATTTAACCTCTCTATTCAAGGTCATTTTGAATAAGCATTCTCTACCTGCTGGGTCCCTCATTACCAGGCAATAAACTTTGACACATGTTCAGATTACTTTAATAAATTTTGTGTTGGCATTACTGTGTATTTGTGTTATCCTTTCTTCCTCAATTTCAGGGATAGGAAGCAGCACACTGAACATCAAGGCAGACCCTCTACCTGTCATCTATGAAATGATAGGCATTTGAGAAAGTCAGTTTTAGGGAGTGTTGTAGAGATTTCAGAAAAACATTTGGCCTGTGTTCCTCTGGCTTCTCAGCTCTGTCTCTGTCACATCTCCTACTATGTTCAGCTTTCCTTCCAAATCTGATAGCCTTTCTATAACAGTTTCCTGATTCATCCTCATAAAGTAGCAGAGCCGCCTGTGTTTAGCTCTGGTCAGCCTTGTCTGGGAAGGTGGGGCTAGAAGGCCTCCCAGCAATGCACAGGAAATCCCTCACACAGTAGATGTTTACCAAGATTACATTTATTCAAGCCAAAGATAAAATTTGTAAAACCCCAATCCCCCAAGAGTATCTGCATCTGAATACCTACATGAAAGAAGTCTCCTAAGTAAATTGTAAGTCCAAGACTTTGGATTTTTACACACACACACACACACACACACACACACACATCTACACACTTAATAAATTAGCAATATTATTTTATTTTGTCTATTTGAGATACTGCTTCTGCCATTACTACGGTGTCAGCTACTGACTAGAATATGGCATGCTTCACATATACCTGGAAGTAAACTAGGCCCTTTCATTGTCTTGACAACTATATGTGACAAATGATGTTTTTGCCCCCATTTTATGCTTAAGGAAACTGAGGCTTAGGGTCATTCGTAGTTAAATATTCACTGAGTTGCTTACTCAGTGCAGGCATTACTCTGGGGCACCTTAATGCATTAATTCAATCTCATTCAATAGGAAATTTAGATTTCCAGAGCTAGGTAGCAAGGTCAAAATGGGACCCAGCTTGTGTGTTTCTAAAGTTTGTGTGTGAGCTCACTTTTCTCTTGAAGGGAAACTAGAAGTTGGTGGCATGGGAGACAGACAAACACGGGGTCCAGGTTGTCTGCAATACCTTGGTTCTTTACCTTGAGATTCACTGCCACCTGAAAAACTGTGATTTATTTCATTGCAGATGCTGCAGAAGAAATGAAGCAAACTCTCTAGCACTGAGAGGCAAATACTGTAATCATCTGCATGACTTGATTCTTTATTCCAGTAATACGCAAATTGTCAATTACTGATGAATTATGGATGCTACAGATACCTGTAATTTGCGGCTGCAGTTTTGTAAACACACGCAGCTGCCTTTAATTTTATTTTACAAGTCGCGTAATTCATTAACACACACCTGCAGTTACCTAAGATACAGAGACTAATGAATCTGGTTTTCTGTTTTCTCTATTTATGTTTCATACACCTCTGTGTTTAATTACCACACTAAGAGGTTGAGAAATTGGTTAAAAACAGATGCATCCCAAGAAGGAGCCTGTGATTATCCTTTAAGAACATACTCAAATTCCCACCTCAACCCTTGACTTAAATCATTGTTTTATCAGCCAAAGCCCAGGCATTTTGGAAAAGGAGAAAATTGTGGAATTGATTTTTTTTGCGACTGTTATGTAGTGAACACTAATCATTAAAAAATGGATTTTGGAAATAACCATTGGAAGTCCATTAACATCAGAGCTAGTGTTGGTGCTGGTGGATTCTTGCTGCTCCACCATGCCCCCAGGCAAACGGTGACCTAGGAGATGAGGTTGTGCAACACTAGAATGGCTGGAAGTACTCTTTTAAGCCTTCCTTTTCTTCATTTCTTTTTCTACTTATTGACATGCATTGAAATGAATGGGTTGTGTTCGTTCTGATTGTTTTTTCTCCTCACTAACATGTCTGTAGAAATATGAAATACTTTGTTCTTTTTTTATTTTTCTAACAGGTGGCCGCACCTGCGGCACATAGAAGTTCCTGAGCCAGGGATCAAGCCACATCCACTGTAGAAGTAACGCCAAGTAGTTATGTTGTGAGCCACATGGGAAGTCCAATATGAAATACTTTGTATTTTTTTGTGTAAAAACTTGTCCTAATCGTCCCAGTTATTATTTTAAATAAGATCTCCAGCATAAAGCCACAGTAACAACAACAAGTGATAATAATGGACTGCATTTTAGCACATGCATCTATGTCAAGCATTCTATTAAACCTTTTATACCAGGTATTTCGTTGAGTCCTCAACACAACCTAACAAGATTGGCTTCATTTTCCTCCGTTTATACACTGAGAACCAGAAGCTAAGTGACTCACCCATGTGATGTCTCATCAAGTAAATGGGGCTTCAGTAATTTAAACCCAGGACAACTGATCCCCTTCAAAGGTTGCCCTCCATATCAGAATGCTGTGTAGCTGTGTACCTTGTTCAGGTATTCTTATTTCCTCCACAGCTTTTGCCATCAACATCCTCCATAGTTAGCTATGCCTATTAAACAGGCTGCTAAACAAGTTCCATTGCCTTACTCACTTCCATGTTTAGGCCATTGTTATTTAATGAACAAAACTTTTCAGTCTTTTCAGGGTAAGCTTAATGTCCTAAGTGGCTTTAGGAAAGATAATAGGTAAGGCACACCTTTTTTCTTGGTAATTTTCTGTCCTTTGTATACCAGAACATTTAGCAGGCTGAGAGGTAGAGTCTGCTTTTTATTTTCCATGCCAAAACCTATATATCCTATGGGTCATTGCTACAAGGCCTTATATGTTTCTAGATTCTAGTTAATAATAATTGGTTTATCTGAGAGGATAATCCATGTAAATTAATTACCAAGAGATACCATCTATTGGTGCCTTGTAGTGTGATAGGCTCTGTGCTAAATACTTCATAAACATTATCTTGCAAAGCACTCTATGATGGCTTTATTATCTTCATTTGTAAATTAGGAAGCTGAAGCATAGAAAGATTAAACCATTTGTCCAAAGTATAGCCTGTAGGCAGTAGAAAAACAATTTTAAATTCATTTGTATATCATTTTAGTCACTGATTTCTGATCTGCTTGTCACAGTATGATTTTGTGAAGTGTGACTAACTGTATCAGAATCTTCTAGGCTGCTTGCTATTAATGTGACTGGTAGGGTGCTCAAAAGACCTCCTAAGTCAGAATCTATCCATAAAGGGTTTAGGAAATCTGCAATTTTAGCTTCCCTGGAATCCATATAACTTTTACTCAGGCAAAGAGTTCATGACTTTTGGGAAAGTCCCTCAAAAGTAACTACTACTCTGGTTACAGTGGTACAAAGTAGTACCAGTTTTGGACAGATAATATATACAATGACTAATACACGCCACCATGCCAGGAAAATCAGACCCTGATGCTATCAGTTTAATTCAGTCCCCTGATATTAGACTTGATGTTTTTAGGGAAACCTAATTCCAACTGTATTTGCTTCCATACAACAAACCTAGACCCAGGTACTCAAACACTATCACTGTGAATTGTGCCTCTGCTCATCTCTCCTCTGTTTTTTTTTTTTTAAGTTTAATAATGCTTTTATTTTTATTTTTATTTTTTATTTTCCCACTGTACAGCAAGGGGGTCAGGTTATCCTTACATGTATACATTACAATTACATTTTTCCCCCAGCCTTTCTTCTGTTGCAACATGAGTATCTAGACAAAGTTCTCAATGCTATTCAGCAGGATCTCCTTGTAAATCTATTCTAAGTTGTGTCTAATAAGTCCAAGCTCCCGATCCCTCCCACTCCCTCCCCCTCCCATCAGGCAGCCACAAGTCTCTTCTCCAAGTCCATGATTTTCTTTTCTTTGGAGATGTTCATTTGTGCTGGATATTAGATTCCAGTTATAAGTGATAGCATATGGTATTTGTCTTTGTCTTTCTGGCTCATTTCACTCAGGATGAGATTCTCTAGCTCCATCCATGTTGCTGCAAATGGCATTATGTCATTCTTTTTTATGGCTGAGTAGTATTCCATTGTGTATATATACCACACCTTCCGAATCCAAGCATCTGTCGATGGACATTTGGGTTTTTTCCATGTCCTGGCTATTGTGAATAGTGCTGCAATGAACATGTGGGTGCACATGTCTCTTTTAAGTAGAGTTTTGTCCGGTCATCAAAATAGTGTGGTACTGGTATCAAAACAGACAGACAGACCAATGGAACAGAATAGAGAACCCAGAAATAAACCCTGACACCTATGGTCAATTACTCTTTGACAAGGGAGGCAAGAACATAAAATGGGAAAAAGAAAGGTGATTCAGCAAGCACTGCTGGGAAACCTGGACAGCTGCATGCAAAGCAATGAAACTAGAACACACCCTCACACCATGCACAAAAATAAACTCCAAATGGCTGAAAGACTTAAATAGACGACAGGACACCATCAAACTCCTAGAAGAAAACATAGGCAAAACACTCTCTGACATCAACATCATGAATATTTTCTCAGGTCAGTCTCCCAAAGCAATCGAAATTAGAGCAAAAATAAACCCATGGGACCTCATCAAACTGAAAAGCTTTTGCACAGCAAAGGAAACCAAAGAGAAAACAAAAAGACAACTTACAGAATGGGAGAATATAGTTTCAAATGATACAACCGACAAGGGCTTAATCTCTAGAATATATAAACAACTTATACAACCCAACAGCAAAAAAGCCAATCAATCAATGGAAAAATGGGCAAAAGACCTGAATAGACATTTCTCCAAAGAAGATATACAGATGGCCAACAAACACATGAAAAAATGCTCAACATCGCTGGTTATAAGAGAAATGCAAATCTAAACTACCATGAGATACCACCTCACACCAGTCAGAATGGCCATCATTAATAAATCCACAAAGAACAAGTGCTGGAGGGGCTGTGGAGAAAAGGGAACCCTCCTGCCCTGTTGGTGGGAATGTCAACTGGTACAGCCACTATGGAGAACACTTTGGAGATACCTTAGAAATCTATACATAGAACTTCCATATGACCCCGCAATCCCACTCTTGGGCATCTATCCGGACAAAACTCTCCTCTGTTTTGATTTCACTTTAGGCAGCCCCTTTCCAGTAGTAATGAGGTGGCCTTCACTACCTTCAGGCTTTCACTCTGCCAGGTTGTAGACTTTCTGATTAGAAGAGTCCATCTTTCAACTTAATTCCTTCAAAAGCTGGATTATTCCCAAAACTCCTTGAACCAAAGAGAAGACAGGGATGGCATGCTCCCCACATTTGGCCAAACTTGGGTCCTGTCCACCGTCCTGAAACTGGGAGGAAGAGGCAGTGAAAGATGAGATCAGCCGCTCATGAACCATAGCAAATGAGAGTGAGGAAGGCTTGGTTCCACAAAGGAAATTTGAGTCTTAGTACTGCAAGTAAGGGGAATGATGGGCAGGTTAATCAGCAGATATCCTTCTTATCCCTGAGTGGATAAAATAAGCCACACTCTGCTCATAGCTCCACTGCTATTTTCTCCTAGGTGTTTTGATGTAGCATGATTTTCTTAGCAAATATTTTAAAATGTCATAAAAGCTAATGTGATTCATTGCTCTATGAGGTGTCTCCCTATATATCAATAGTGAACAATTCCCAGCAGACTTGATTAGTGTTCTAATGGAATTTATGTCCCAGATGCTTCAAATCAGTGACATGGATAAAGTGGTTTATGACAGGACAGAGGACATGTTCATAGACCAGGTACAAACTGCTGCGGATTGAGAACAGGTTGGTCATAACTAGAGGCTGAGAAAGAAGGGAGCTAAGGGGCTCGAGAGAATGGGAACTTTGTTGGGAAAGCTGAAAGACAACGACAGAGAATAGTGTTTCTTAGATTTGATTTGAAAAGCTTTCCTATAGCCTTGAAGGGCTTTGGAATTGAGCTCTCAATGACAGGTTGATTTTGTTTGTTCATATTTTATTTATTTTAAACCTCCAGGTATTAGCATCATGCATATTTGCAGAGAGGACTTCATGGGGTGGTTAAGATTCAGATGCTGGTCTGAGCAATGGATGGTGTTCTCCTGCTGAGATGGCTGAGATAGCCCACTCTAACCTTGACATTTTTCTTGAGTGAGAGAACCCTTTCATATGACTTTAATGAAGTAATTATTAGAACAACCCATGGTGTCAGAAACCTCCCTTTTGTAATACCTGTTGCCTACCTGTTACTCAGATCGCTGCACGAAAAATCTAGTTTTTGTAATAATAAAGCTATACCCAAACTTAGATGTAAGTCATGTTATATTCTACATTTCCCTTAAATTAATTCTTTTTTTTTATCCTCCACCTTTTAGGGCCAATGAAAAATTCTATGTCAGGCATTTTATTAGTCATAATATTATGCTAGCCATTCTTATAAACAGCATCCAATTCTTAGTAGCTTAATATCATATACATTTATATGTTTTTGTTTTATCATAGTCTGATTGCATATTTGGCAAATGACTTTTCATGTTGTGGTTCAGAGACCCTGGATCCTTCCATCTATTTTCTAAGACATCCTCAGATTCCTCTACTGCATCTTAGGCATTCAGTCAGCTAAAGAGCGAAGAGAGCATAGTACATCACCTTCAGAGTTTTAGAGGCCTGGAAATTGTGTACATCACTTCTGCCCATAGTCCATTGGACAGATCTAGCTGCAAGGCCCACCTTAACTACAAGGAAAGCTAATAAAGTTAATGTCTCTGTCCATCTAAGAAAAAGAAATGTGCTTAGTGAGCATTCAGCCAGTTCCTGCTGTAGTTATTACTGGGGCTTTCTTCTGTTTTTAGATTACAGTGAAATCTAGGGAACTTAGCTTCAAAATGGGGGCCCTGTAGCCTATTATGATTGCAGCTAGAAAACTTTTTATCCTCTGATCCAAGCCCATGCTACTTTCTTGAGATTCATGTTTCTTTCCTCTCATCCCCATGTGGAGATTCATGCCAAGGATGGAAACTACAATCCTCTTGGTCCATCCTTCTTATAGGAGCCATGTAGCCATCTATCTAGTCTTCTTGCTGCTGCTCTAGGCTTTGCCAAGGAAAATGTGTGTGCTTGCCTGCTTTGGAGGCCCACAGATGTCCTTTGTCTTTACTGTCCTGGAGCTAATTTCTCCTATCTTTGTCTCTCTTTGAACTGTTGACATTCTCAAATAACTTTTCCCCAAGGCTTACACACACACACACACACACACACACACACACACACACACACACACACTTCTAGTATCATCTCTCCTGGGCACTTGGGACAATTAATTTGAATTCTACTTTCTGTCCTAAAAGCCTTGAAGGAAGAATCACAGAAGGCCTTGGTTCCCATTGTGGAATGAAGATGGGAAAATACCAAAAGGAAAAAATATGTACATTATAATTCTAGTAAAGTATTATACCATAAATAAGCATGTATTGGTTACATAGATCAGGCCCATGCCCTGCTGCATTTAATCATCAAACCAACCCTCAGAACTAGGTAACATTCCTCTTCATTTTCAGATGTGGAAACTGAGACTTGAAGAAGTTACGTTACTGGTCCTTGGATGTACACCTCATTAGTTGGCAAGAACTCATGATGAACACTAGACTCCTGAGTCATTAATAATTTTATCACACTATAGTACCTGGCCAGTGTAGAAGCTATAACAATGACAAAGCCTCAATAGAAAGCTTGCCAATCCCCTGAACTATGCAGAGGTTAGCAGACAGTGGTAGCACCTTAGCATTTGTCAGGTATTGACTTTTTGCCAGACATTAGGTCAATCAATTTGTAGACTCTGTCTTGATTAGTTTCTCCAGAGTTAGTATTATCCCTACTTTACAGAGGAGGAAAATGGAGTCTGAGTGAAGTCATCACTTGCCTGCTTATTTAAGTTTGGGGCCAGGGCTCAAACCCTAAACTCTATGACCTGTTGTCTGTAATCAGTTCCACCCACCTGTACTTTCCTGAAGACCTATCACAGCATGGCCCAAGAGAGAAGTCACCCTCCCTCTTATCTATGAGAGGAATAACTACATCTTTTTTCAGTCTTGAGCCAAAAGTTGGAAATTAACAAATCATTTTATCAGTAAGAGGTAAACTATGAGTTGGGCAAGCACAAGATATATGAGGATTAAATTAGAGGCAAACCTGAAGAAAATACTTACAAGAGATTTACTCATAGCTATCTTCCTTTATTTGCTGCAATGCTATGTTACATCTCAGTTTCATAAGTGATTATGTCTAGATACTTACAATGAAGCACGACAATGGGAGAGAAAATTATGTACACATGTATGTGTATCTGGGTCCCCATGCTGTACAGTGGGGGAAAAAAAAGATGTGTTGGGGGAAATAACAATAAAAAATAAATTAAAAAAATAAAGTGATAGTTTCATAAAGTTATGTGATTAATTGCATTCAGCTTCATTTACAATTACTAAGTGATCCAAGCCTGCCAGCTTATCACCTGGCAGCAGTCAGAAACACAACCATGATGGCAGGCAGGTGGTTGCAATAATTAGGTTATTACTTCCCCCTGCCCCTTTGAGTATCACGTGGCCCAATCCCCCAGGTCAGGCAGGTCGTATTTGATCCAAGGGTACTATTTCTGTTTCTGGAGTTCTTCTGAAGAAACTAAGAGCTGTGGTGGAACACACCACTAGATGAGAATAGGGTTAAAAAAAAAAAAACACAAATACTTAACTGGCTTTATGGGACAGATTGGGGAAGATCTTGAGATAAGGTCTGGAGGAAGGGAGAAACAATAAGATCAGCAGACAGTTCATCTCTGAGTTTTCGACCTTCAGGTTTACCCCCCTTCAAAGCAGAGCCTGGGGAGCAAGGAAGGATGAAGACTCAAAGGTAGGCATATAATCTGACTTTATGAGCAATGTTACTTAGTGGTCATATATGTCATTTGAAATCAGGCAGTATTTTGTTTGCTTGTCCCCTTGTTTGAGGCTTTTTTTTTTTTTTTTCCTTCCTGGATTGGCTTTGTATTAAATGTGAGATTTTAGGCAAATTGCATGACTTTATCATGCCGCAGTTTTCTCATCTGCAAAATGGAAATGGAAAATATGGCTGTTCTTCCCATTAAATGAGAAAATGAGTAAACACTGCTTAGCACGTTGACTGCTGTCCTCTGTCCAGTAAACTGATCCTTTAATGTTAACCTGTTTACCTATATTTTCTCTAAAAGAGAAAACAGTTCAGTGACCTACAGTTGGAACTAAGTTGACTGAGAATAAATTGAAACTTTGAAATACCAAATATTAGCTTCTTCCTTTTAAAAATAATAATAGCCATAATTTATTAAGTATAAAGTTTGTACCAAAGAAAACATTAAGTATATGTTACATTTAATTCATGTTATCCTTAACATCTCCATTTTATTTATGAAAAACTGAGGTACAGAGAAATTGTTATTTTCCTCAGGTTTATACCTATTTTTAGGTACTAAATGAGGAAGATGAGTTACAATTTAGATATCTCAAGTCCATCACCGTTAACTATTGGGCTTATCTGACTTCATAAATCCTGGGGAAATTTTTTCTCAAGTTCTCTTTTGCAGTATTAGCAAGCTTTTGTGATGAGGTGACAGACAATGCTAGCTTAACATGTATGTTTTAATTCAGACTGACTTCACAGGCAATCAGTATGGTTTTGAAAATGTATGTTTAGAATATATTCAGAAAGGATCTGGGGAGATTATTATTTTTGCTACTTCATTTCTTTTTATTTAGTGAATTTTCTCTATTTTTGTTTGCTATCTTTGTGCTTTAAAACAAAGATCATTCCATCGAAACACCTGCTGAAGTCAGTATTCAGTGATGGGTCAGAAACTTTGCTGGGTCTGTGATCTTAAATCAGAAAGTCATTGCCACAGAATGTTAAAAATAGCTGTGACAAAGGTGATCATTACTCTATCAAGAACATCTGATAAATAAATGTTTTCTTTACTGGAAATGGAATTCTCCCAACTGTTGTAGAGAGGGGAGTGGAATCTTGTTTAGAAGCCATATAAACTGGAAAAATACAGTTTGTTTTTAAATAGTTTGGAGTCCTTTTGGTGCTGTCTTCCAATCAATAGAAATGACTTAAAAAATCCTATGGTCTCATCTCACAGGTTTTATGTTCCCCATTTATTTAACCAAGATAATAAAAACTCATATGTGGTCTCTTCAATCATTCCAAATAGGCCTGGCATCTTTAGTTTATCTCCAAATGGCTTTGGCTGCAAATTTCATTTTAGACCTCTCATTATCCCCCATCACCTGCTTGGTGGATAGCAAGTCATCACCTTTAGTTTCGTTATTTATAAAAATAACGAAACTTTGGGTTATGATCTTGAAAAAATGTGCCTTCTTTTTTTGGTCCACAGGGAGCCTCCGTGATACCTGAAAAACTTTCACATTTTTGAGTCATTTTCACTCTCAGATGCATCCTCTCTGCCTTAGATTTAACAAGTTCCAAAGATCAATAGCTTCAGTAAGCATCAGCTGAAATTAAAATCTGTGTTGAGGCTTCACCCAACCCCCCTTACAAAACCAGCCCTGAAGAGCAGCCCAAAGTTCCAGGCTCCAGTCAAATGGTTTGGTCGGTCCTTTTTTCTCCTGACAGATGACTGAGATTGATGGGAAATAGGCTTCAGATTGTATGCAGCACATCTTTCACATTGGCAATCATCCTGCTGAAGCTGCTCTGCGGCATTGCCAGTTCAGAAGTGTCACCCACTCTATTGCGTGGTCCGAGCAGCTAGCTTTCCAAAATTCCAAGTGGTATTCCTACCTCAGCCAACCCTGAACATATGATGCACATAGTGTTGTGAAATTGCTTCTCTTGCAGCTGTCGATTTCAAATTCAACTTGCAATGGGTAAAATAAATCAATTGCTCATAAAGGTGATGTAAATTTCTCCTTATTGAATCTCGATGACATAGATACTAGATTCATTATGGCCAGGTTGGAAATGTCTATGAAAGCTCATCAGTCAGAAAGTCCTACTCAGAAAAATATTCAGGTCAGTCAAGTTTACTCTTTCTTCCATTAAATATAAGATGATGTTGATGGCTTGCACAGAGGGTTAAGCAGTATGAAAAATATACCCTTAAGCCTTGGAATCATTGATGAGATGGCCTAAATTTGAGTTCAGGTTTTTGCAATCAAATTAAATTGCTTTTCTCATTGCTTTTTCTCTTCCACTCATGATTTCTTTTGCTCTTTTACAAAGTAAGAGCTTTTGATTTCATGCAATTTAAATAAATATATGCTATAACTTGATACTTGTATTTTATATCAGGAGAGGGTATTTTGCATGCACTGAGGTAAGGAGAGAATCTTGTAGTTTGCGTGGGGAATATGTGCATCTTTGAAGTTAGCCGAGCCAGTTGCTGACTGAAGGGAGAAATCCCAAATATTGGCTTGGTTTTGTTCAATCACCTAATCACTCAGTAAGCAATTCCTGAGCACCTTCCATACTGTAAGCTTTGATGAGTTTGCTAGGTAGGGACTGAAGGGAGAAGGATACAAACTCTGGTCCCCAAGATCTCACAGTCTTTTCTGAAGGAAGAAAGAGTAGGTGGACAGCAAGAAAGCTATGTGACTAGATTAGTCTGGGGAGCCCTGGATAAAGAGTAAAGAGTAGGAGCCTGGGGCTGGAGTGGAGCCCTAGAGATCCATGACATTTAGTCCTCAGGTGTGTAAGTCAGCCAATGGCAGCTCTGCAGTTATTTTTGTAAATAAAGACATATTGGAACACAGTCACACTCATCTGTGTAAGAACTAAGAGCAGTTGTTTTGTTTTTAATTTTATTGAAGTATAGTTTATTTCTTATTAAAATATAGTTAATTTACAAAGTGCCAATTTCTGCTATACAGCAAAGTGATCCCATCATACATATATATAAATTTTTATGTTATCTTCCAATATGGTCTATCCCAAAAGAGTGGATATACTTCTTTTGCTATACAGCAGGACCGCATTGCTTATCCATTCTAAATGTAATAATTCACAACTATTAACCCCATACTCCCAGGCCATCCCACTCCCTCCTCTCTCCCCTTTGGCAACCACAAGTCTGTTTTCTATGTCTGTGAGTCTGTTTCTGTTTTGTAGAGAGGTTCATTTGTGCCATATTTTATATTCTACATAGAAATGATATCATAAGGTATTTGTCTTTCTCTTTCTGACTTACTTCACTTAGTATGATAATCTCCAGTTACATCCATGCTGCTGAAAATGGCATTATTTTGATCTTTGACTTACAATGTGTATTAGTTTCAGATTTACAACAGTGATTCAGTCATACATAGAAATATATCCATTCTGTTTCATAGGTTACCACAAACTATTGAGTAGATTTCCTTGTGCTATACATTAGGTTCTTGTTAATTATCTCTTTTATACAGTAGTGTGTATGTATCGTGAGCAACTGTCTCATGTTAGCTACACACCATAACTAAGAGCAGAACTGAATAGTTGGAACAGATAAGGAATTCTTTACTTTTTGACCTTTACAGAAAAAAATGTTGGCCAATCACTAGTCTGGGGCAGCAGATAATCTGACATCACTTTTGATAGGTAAAATAGCAGGAAAAAAGTGACACTTTCCTGATAGTAACTTCAGGAACAAAGGTTCCTCAGCTCTTATCTGTGTGTTTCTCAGTGTGCTGGGAGACTGTTCACGTGAGGGCTATCTTTTTTTTTCCACCTCAATCAGTAACAGCTAAATTTATTTTCTGCTTCCCATATTGCTCGGTAGTGTGGACTCTATCAGCATTTTGACCATCAAATGACCTCAGTTTTTTTCCATTTTTTTCTTTGGAATTATATTGTTAACTATGTGTGGACTTAATCCAACAGAGTGAAATTCTGAAAACACTCCAAGAGGAATATTTTAAGCCCAGGCAAGAATCAAATAAGGAAATATACTCCTGCTTCAATGATTATGTTATCTGAAAAACCTAAAGTGTTTTATAGTGAGCTCTGTGTCCAGACTCAGAATGAGGAATGACAAAATTTTTGGATAAATTGGTTTGTGAAATATTTATGTGCACTTTAGTGGCACAGACAGGAGGTAATCTGTTTTGTATTGAATCAGCCTGGGACAGAAAAAAGAAGCACAATGTTAATGAGATTTTTTAAAGCCACTTTTAAATTCATGTTGGCAAAAGACAAATAGTCAAGACTTTTAATTTCTATAAACTTAACGGCTAGAGAACAAATAAAGCTTTATTAACGTAAATAAAAGTAGCTTTTCTTTCAAGGGCATAGCAATTTATTTTCCTTTTTGTGTAATCTTCTAAAGGACTGTTCTTGTATATGTATTGATCAGCCTTTTCCAGTGTGTTTAGTTGCATTATAACAAAGTACTGTTGATTTTGGAAAAAAAAAAAAAAGAAAAAAAGAAAAAAAGAAAAAGAAAGATTGACTACCACTTGATGCAGTGGGCCAGACTTTGTTGTGTTTGTCATCAGGGATCTTTATACCATTTCTGCTGTCATCTTGCCCTAGAATCTTGATTAGACTACATTTCCATGTGAGAGTCATTTCATAATTGTAAGGAAAGGTGTGAATACAGTTGCAAGGAGAATAAAACAATGGCACACCATTTCTATTGCTTTCACCGTGGCAGATATCACACATTGATAACCAAGATCTTTTTTCTCCACAGAACCAATCTCGATATTTTTCTCCATTGTGTGTTGTGAGCAGCTTATATAAAGGAATAGGAACTGCTATGTAAACTGAAACCATATGCCAATAAAATGTAAATGGTCTCTGGTTTCTCTGATGATGTGATGTATCATAAGAATGTGTTTTTTCTCATCTATAATCTTTAGTTTCACCTTCTGCTTATAAACGCATGTTTTAAAGACTGTAAAGATGGGGATAGAAACCGGAAGAATGAATAGTTATTCTTTGGTTATTTTGGGGAGAAGAAAATTACAATGAAAGCTTATACTTTGCCTGGTCCTTAAAAGAAATTCCTAGGAGACGTGGGAGATACAGCAATTACAGTTGTTAAAATAGACTTAGCATTGGTTGCTGTTGAAGCATGAGCCTGGCACGCATCCCTGATTAAATATTATATATTTTGTTTGAAGCCCAGTGCTTAACATATTGGAGAATCTTGTATAATGTTCAAAAGATTGTGGGGATGAAGAAACTAACCCCAAGCTATATTAAGTGTCTTGGTAAAATTGTTTTTCTTATTATACAGGCCATACCTTAAGATAAAGAGTCATGTACTTACTGAAAAAATACAATTTATCCAAAATCTATTTTATAGTTATGTCTCTATTCCCAGTTTTCCTTATTGGATTGGGTGGGGATGCAGAGGAATCCCTTACTATCAAATGATGGAAAACTACATGCAGATGTTGGTATAACAGAAGAAATTCCCAGAGGTTCCTGAATTCACTCATGACCCAGAGGTGACAGATACACCAAATGTTTAAAAGGTCAGCAAGATATATCATTTGAGCACAAAAGCTTGAACTGAGCTGTAATGTCAGCACTATTAAATGAGTACATGCTTTTCTTCACTGGTGTGTGTTTTTCTATACTGAAGTCCTACATCAAGGAACACGTTGGTCCACTACTGTGAGAGAAAATTCCCTTCGTCTGAAATGGTTCCCGTCCATGTCAATTGTGGTGCATAATTGCTAATTTTCTTGATTTCTCTGATTGTTCACTTCCTATCTTAGAGATTGTTGGGAGAAATCTGTGAATAATGAATATAAATCCTACCAGAGTGCCTGGCAGTAGTGAGTGCTCCATGAGTGGAAGCTATTATTTTGTTGTCAATGTTACCATTTCCATTTTTTTATGTCTTTAAATTATCTCTTCTGCAACAAATATTCGACTGGTATTTCATTTCAGCACATTTAAGATTTAAAGGCTTTGAGTTCCCTTCATGGCTCAGCAGAAATAAATCTGACTAGCATATATGAGGATGCAGATTTAATCCCTGGCCTAACTCAGTGGGTTAAGGATCTGGCATTGCCATGAGCTATAGTGTAGGTCAAAGATGTGGCTCAGATCCTGCGTCTCGATGGCTGTGGTGTAGGCCAGAAGCTACAGCTCTGATTTGACCCCTAGCCTTGGAACTTCCATATGCCATGGATACAGCCCTAAAAAGACAAAAAAAAAAAAAAGATTTAATGGCTTCTTTTGAACTCTGGGTCTCTACTGCTTTCCCTGGCTGCCTTTGATAGTTCTTACTGGTCAAACTCTGTGATCTTGAGAAAGTTACTTAGCTCAGTTCCTCAGATGTGAAATGGAAAATAGTAGTACCTATACTTAGGGTCATTGGGGAAATGAAGTTAGAACAGGTGAAGTGTCTCAGTATAAAGTAAATGATCAATTAACATTTACTATAATTATTCCATTTATTTACTTGAGACAATGAAGGCTGTTAGTATTATTGCATTTGTCTCTGAATTAGCTTTCTAACCACACTCACTCCTGCCCTTTGAGTTTCTGTTTTCATGCTTGCCTCCTTGAGATGGCTTTTCTCATTACTTCACAGCAGAGTATCTGTCCACCTGCATAAGCCTTAGCTAGGCTATGGAATACCAATAATTCCTTTAAAATAGCAAACAGATCTTAGAACTGAGATCTGTTCTGCCTACAGTATGTGACATAGGAATACCCTTCAAGGAAAAATATTTATTTTAATTAATAACCTCAGGGCCTTTCTACAAAGACACGGCTATGACATTAAAACCACAGGGAACCAGAGGGCAGTGGTCCTGAATATCTGGGTGATTAAGGATTTTCTGGTGTGTTTAATTAAACATTTTTCATCATTCTTCCTGATTGACTGAGTCTACAGTGGGATCTGGGTATGTCTGTGTTTAACAATCACCCCAAAATTGCACTGTCTGATTTGGTAGCCAGTAGCTACACATAATTTCTCTTAGTCCATCCGGTCATAGTACCAAAATACCTCCCAACAGGGTGGCTGATAAATAAACATTAATTTTTCTCAGTTCTGGAGACTGGCAGTCTGATATCAGGGTGCTAACGTGATCCAGTAAGTCCCCCTTTCTGGGCTACAGATTTCTCATTGTATCCTCACATAGCAGCATGGGAGATGAGAATCCCTCTAGAGCCTCTTCTAGGAGGCATAATGCAACATATGAAGCTCCACCCTCATGAATTCACCCCTACCTGAAGCCCCCACCTCCTGTAAGCATTCTTTTTGGGGATTAGGATTTCAACAAGTGAATTAGGGAGGGATCTACAACATATCAATCATAGCTTGGTTATTTAAATTAAGATGAATGAAATGAAAACTTCAATTCCTCATTCAGTAACCATATCTTAAGCATTCAGTAACCATGTGTAGCTAATAACTACTATTCAAATAATTTTATCAACAGAAAGCTTATCAGGAAGCACTACCTTAAACTATTTTGATGAGCAGTGTCCTTCCACCCTACATTAAGAAATGTAGGAGTAGAAGCGAGCTCTAAAAATTCTCCTGCACCTGGTGACTTCACCATGCAGAACCACAATTACCTATGTCTTAATATTATTATTAAACATAGCAACTTCAGTAGCAGATGCAGTACTGCAGCTACCATTTTATTGCATACATTCTTAGTGCTCTCCATAGGGTGCATCACATATATTATTTTCTTTAAAATTGGTGTTATTGGTATTTTCATTTTTCCTATTTCATAGGAACTTAAGCCTAAGAAACTTGCTGAAGATCATTCAACTAGTAAATAGTGAACCAGGTTGCAGTCATGGTCTGATTCTAAGGCCAATGCGTATTCTCCTCCACTTCATCACTGTTTCTACCCATATATAGGTGTTAAACTGGTTTTAAAGTCTGAAGTGGATGCTGCACTTTGAACCTGTTAATCATTCTAGAAAAGTGTGCTAAAGGCCAAGTCAACCCTAAGGTCCTTAAGTCAAGGCTTAAAATTTTCAGTTAATTGACCTACCAGATCAAGTATCTTAATTGCATTCCCATAGTCCTCTCTGCTTACTCACCGCTCTTGTTGCCTAGTCCACTCTGGGCTGAAATCACTTGTTTTGGCTATATTCCCCCTGGTAAACCATGACGTTCATGAAAGGAGGAGCTAATTGTGATTTTCAGAGTATCCCAAGTATCTGGGATATGGCAGAGGCTAAATAAATTTCAGATAGATGAGCTGAATAAAGTGAGTGGTTTTGCTAATAGGAAGAGCCACTGTAAGGATAGGAATGACCATGTAAGCAGTGTGAAAATCAGTCAAGAACTGTGCTAAAAAACACCTTCTGGAGCATATTAGGCAAAAAGAAACTAAATCCAATCTGGAGTTTCATAGCTTAAATGCTTAGGTGTATAAACTGTATAATCCCTTTTAAATCTCCTGACCTTATCTCCTAGTTTTTCTTTTTATGCAAAAATCCCTTTTCTGCTGACCACTGGCAAAATGCTTTAGCTTGGGTGGCCGAATGTTCTTATTTTTTAATTTTTAACAGATATGCTAATCTTGGGGATGATGCATTTCAGCTCTGGCATCATTAAACTACAATCCCTTTGGCATTCTGCAGTTCACTCCTGAGTCAGCACCTTCCTTACAGTCTCTCTCTTCCAGGGTTTCTAATTTGGCCATAAAAATTCACTCAGGGAGTTCCCGTCGTGGCTCAGTGGTTAACGAATCCGACTAGGAACCACGAGGTTACGGGTTCAATCCCTGGCCTTGCTCAGTGGGTTAAGGATCTGGTGTTGAGGTGAGCTGTGGCGTAGGTCACAGATGTGGCTCGGATCCTGTGTTGCTATGGCTCTGGTGTAGGCCAGCGGCTACAGCTTCAATTGGACCCCTAGCCTGGGCACCTCCATATGCTGTGAGAGTGGCTCTTTATAAGGCAAAAAGACAAAAACAAAAAACAAACAAAAAATTCACTCAGGGTAGGAACTTATCATAGGAGGTCTTGATTCTGAACTTTTTTTTCCAAATAGAATCGCAAAGCACTTTGTTTAGTGTGTGTGAACTATTGGGGGGTTCGAAAACATTCCAGTGGAATTCTGAAAAGGACCTTTAAGGTGTTGTAACTTATACTGTTAGCTGAAACGTTGACACTTTGTCATGGGGGTGTCATCAGGCAAGTTTTGAATAGATCTTTTTCTACCCTCTTGGCTCCTTGCCTGGGGTCTATTATGTAGACTATGTCTAGTTTTTGTAAACTCAACAGATTCTCATTTTTGCAGAATCTCTTCTTTTTCATTACATTCTCTCTCACTTTTCCGTTGGCTTTTGCTCTTAGTCAGCTTTTTCCTAATGATCGCACCTACCACATTCATTCTCCTGGCAAAATGTGTGTAGAAGAGGTCTCTACATGGAGAATTAAATTAATATATAGTGCTGACGGTCTGCTCTCTAATGTCCACATATGATTAACCACTTGGTGAAATGTCTATGGTGTATTTTTTTCTGCAATTTTACTTTTCCCATTTATCTGGATTGTAACCAAATCACCTCTTCCCCCCCTCTCTAATACACATTGAGTGGTTGAAAAGACCTTTGTAGATCGTCTGAGATGTACTATTTCAGGAATATATTTTGTCCCCCAAACTCCATAAAATGCATTGAAAGGCACTTCTTCAAATGCTGCTGTGTATGTGCCACTACTTTGTAGTATTTGGGTCCTCTTCCTTACATATTGTGACAAACAAAGGGTGACTTTGATACATGAACTCTTTTTTATTAATATTTTTTTCTTTTTACACCTACACCTGTAGCACATGGACATTCCCAGGCCAGGGGTTGAATCAGAGCTGCAGCTGCTGGCCTATGCAGCAACACCTATGTTGCAGCTTGTGGCAATGCCAGATCCTTAAGCCATTGAGTGAGGCCAGGGATCAAACCCACATCCTCACTGATACTACGTCAGGTTCTTAACCCACTGAGCCATAATGGGAACACCTAAAATAAGTTTTATTGGGGTATAGTCAATTTTTGTGTTACTTTCCTATGTAGAGCAAAGTAAATTTCTTAAACACATACATATATCCATTCTTTTCAGATTCTTTCCCCATATAGATTATTACATAGTATTTATAGTTTTCCCTGTGTTATACAGTATGTCCTTGTTACCTATTTTAAATATAATAGCATGTATAGGTCAACCCCAGTCCCCTAATTTATTCCTTCTGCCCCACATTTCCACTTTGGTTACCATGAATTTGGTTTCAAAATCTGAGTCTGTTTCTGTTTTATAAATTCTTTCGTATCATTTTTTGTTAGAGTCCACATATTAGTGATATCATGAGATATTTATCTTTGAGTTACTTAACTTACTATGATAATTTCTAGGTTCATCCATGTTGCTGCAAATGGTATTATTTCACTCTTTTTTAATGACTGAGTAATATTCCTTTTTATATAAGTACCACATCTTCTTTATCCAGTCCTCTGTTGCTGAAAATTAAGGTTGCTTCCCTGTCTTGGCTATTTTAAATATCCACAAAAAGAAAATTATGGACTTGGAGAATAGACTTGTGGTTACCAAGGGGGAAGGGGAGGGAGTGGGATGGATTGGGAGCTTGGGGTTAATAGATGCAAACTATTGCCTTTGGGATGGATTAGCAATGAGATCCTGCTGTGGAGCACTGGGAACTATGTCTAGTCACTTATGATGGAGCATGATAATGTGAGAGAAAATATGTATATATGTATATATAACTGGGTCACCATGCTGTACAGTAGAAAAAAAAAATTGTATTGGGGACATAACAATTAAAAAATAAATAGTGCTGCAACAAACATTGATTGGGGTACAAGTATTTTTTTTAAAAATTGTGGTATTCTCTGTATATATGCCCAGGAGTGGGATTTTTGGATCATATGGTAGTTCTATATTTAGTTTTTTAAGGACCCTCCATACTGTTCTCCATGGTGGTTACACCAATCATACATGAACTCTTTGCATAAGTGTTCCTGATGGATAGAAAGGAGGATAAATGTCAGGGCAAAAGAGTTTGAAGATAATTGTATAGCCAAGAAGTCAATGTAGTTTTATTCATGGAGAACCATCACCTGTTGGAAATTTACAATCTTTTATGGGATGAGTGATGCCCCAAATCTAGCAACCCCTCTTAACACTGAAAAATAGTGATGAGTTTGCAGCAGGCTCTAGAGCAACAGGTGGAAAGCCCCAAAGCCCTAAGCTAGCCAAGCTGCCTAATTGGCAGCTGTGACACTCCCCCCACCAACATAGATTCTCTTTATTTCTACATCTGTCTGAAATCCTAAATTTAGAAAAAGACTTCTAGGGTAACACTTTGATCTCAAGCTGCCTCAGGATGAATCATCACCTAACTTGGCCACCTAACTTCTGAATATAAAGGGCATGCATATAGGTAAAACAATAAGCTTAGATGGTTTATTTATTCAAGGACATCTGCTCTGGGCCAGGTACTTGACTTTGCTCTGCAGATGCAAAAGGTAAAGAATATGTGGCCTCTGCCGTCAAATTGCCTGCAGTCTGTTACACAAAACAGATACCTGACCAGCATCTTTTAGTGCAATTTAGTATTAAAGTAAAGCTTCTTAATTTTGCAAAAATTCATTGTTTTTCATGTGTTGGACACTACCCTAGGCTGTGGCAATACAGTGATGCACTAAACAGCAAGACCCTGCTCTCCTGTCTCCCAGGAAAAACAGGCAAGACAGAAGTCATTAAGTTTGGGAAGCAAGAGGCTTTGTTTTGTTCACTGCTATATTCCCAGCACCTAGGGCAGTGTCAGGCACATATTATGTACTCAGCAGATATTTGGAAAATTTGGATACACATAATTATGAGTAAAACATGGGCTACAAGTGCTTCAGAAGGGGAACTTTTGATCTGGTGAAGGTGGTTGGGGAGGACTGAAGTGGAAACAGTCCATTTTGTCTGCAGGGGCCAGAGAAAAAAAAAGTGGAAATAGCTGCGGCAGATGGAGGAGGGAAAAGTCCAAGCAACGGCAGGTGTCAAATAACTCTAGAGTTCTTACTGTGGTGCAACGGGTTGGTGGCATATCTTCAGCACCATCAGGTTCATTCCCCAGCCTGGCACAGTGGATTAAAGGATCAGCATTTCTTCAATTGCAGCGTAGGTCACAACTGCGGCTAAGACCTGACCCCTGGCACAGGATCATATGTGTGGGGCAGCCATAAAAGGGGGGAAAAATGACTATAGTTCATTTCAGTCACTAAAATTCATTGCGACCAGAGCTCGGTGACTAGACAGGTGGGTTGCAACTTAATTGTGAAGGTCTTACTTGCCAGGAACTAGCTTTTGCTATTATACAGCGATTGGAGACACCGGAAGTTTTTTAAGTAGGGTGTATCTTGAACCTATTTACATTTAAGGGTTCCTGCTTTCCTGGGTCACTCTACCCATCATAGTTGGTGGTGTTTTTTCCTTCCTGTTAGCGCATTTTTTTCTCTCTATTCTCAGCCACTTATACAACCTATCATTCCTTTGAGGCTTTTTCAGACCATTCCTTTGCAATGAGCAGAGTCCCACCCTGTGTCCACTTGTTTGGACAGTAACTAAACAACTTGCCATCCTGAGATCTCTAGCAAGGAAAAGCCACCTATCTGGAACAGCTAAAGGAATGAATCACATAGTGGGTGAAAGGTCCACAGCACAATCAGTAATATAAAGAAAGCCAATATAAAGAAAGCCGGCAGAGTCTGGCTTGCCACATTAAACATTAACAGCAAAGCTTGCCACGCCCCTCCCTTGCGGAGCTGATAATGGGAGAAAGCACCCCTCCCTGCAGGATAGGAAGGGAAAGTTTTCTTACTAGGGTGCCAATGTAATCATTAAAGGGAAGTTCTGCATATCAAATGGAAGACAGAACTCACAGGAAGAGGCTGGGGTTTAATTGCCCATTTGTGAGTCCTGAAATCCCCTTATGGGGTTGTATAAAGGCCAGGGGAAGTACATCCGCCATGAAGCCTTATGCAGAGAAGACAGGCAGTAAATACCTTCTAAATGATAAATAAGATCAAGGATGTAAACTGGCCACTTACAGCAGATGCCTCAGCAGTAAGAATATTCTTAATATTGTTTAGGGAAGCATTACAGTTTACAAAGGCTTTCATTAACATTGTCTGTTTTGACTTCAGCAGTAACAAGCAAAAGACAGAAATTTTCCCCATGGTTAGGAGTCCTAGAAAGTTTAAGTGAACCATTGAAGGTCACATGGCTCATTAGTACTGTAGTTGGGACATGAACTCAGGTCTGCTGGATCAAAATAAAAGATGATCCTTGGAAGTTCCCATTGTGACTCAGCAGGTCAAGGACCTGATGTTGTCTCCATGAGAGTGTGGGTTTGATCCCTGGCTTTGCTCAGTGGGTTAAGGATCTGATGTTGAAAGCTGCAGTATAATTCACAGTTGTGGCTCAAACCCAGTGTTGCCTTGGCTGTGGTGTGGGCCTGCAGCTCCAATTTGACCCCTAGCCCAGGAACTTCCACATGCTGCAGGTGTGACCATAAAAGAACAAAAGTATATATGATGTTCCTTCTCTGCCCTGAGGGTGTAACTGCTATACAGCAGATGATTAGAAGATTGCTTCACCTGGTTGGAGGTAAAATGCAAATTTGAGGCCCTCACCCAACAACCTCTATGAATATAAGGTCCCAGGAATCTGCATTTTTAAAAACAACACTGCAAAGAATTGTTACCATAGAAAATGTTGAGAACGACTGTACCAAAAGACACCTAACATCGGATCGGCTGAGATACTTAGTGAAAGTTCTAAAAGTCTAAGATTATTCCCAGAATAAATCTTAAAAAACAAGGGAGAAGCTTGTAAAATGGCAGTCAACTTGGAGTAGACCTAAAGGTTCCTTTCCATGTCATTAGTCAGAGAACAGAGTCCTCTTTTACTCAGTTTTTTGACAAACTTTTTTGATTTTAGGAGCATTTGATTACTCTTATGAATTTGGAATACTTTGTCTACTGGTCCTAATGAACTTCTCCTTAGATACTAAAGAAAATAGGCTTGATTTGCCGCGTTCAATAGCAAATTGTAACAATCACTACACATTATTTTGAGCTCTGTTTCTCTTAGTCTGGAAGCGTTTGCTGTAACTACAGGTTATTTTATTTCAAAATTGGATGATTACGTGTGTGCCTGTGAACAAACTTAACGTTGTTGGAACAAACTATTTACTGAAGTATCAGAATGTTCAAGCAGATAATGTCATAACCACACATTCATTCTCTGTTTTTTTATTTACATAATTTCCAAGCTTCCAAGAAAAAAGTTAAATACTACACAGCCTTACATTTCTGGAAAGTGTCATAGTTTGATATTGACTGGTTATAAACAATACCTGGTTAATTTCTACTCCAGTCTAGGAAAGTTGAAATTCAGAAGATACTAGTTTTTCTTTAGATCCTGGTGGCAGATTAATGACTTCTGGTATTGATGATTTAGTTAAAATTATCTGTGGTAGTTTGAAGTTTCCTTGTCTATGATGAAGTTGAAAGTCTTTTGACAAAACCTTAGTTCAAGTGATCTAAATTTGCTTCTGACCCAAGAAATTCAAATAAGCACATTTTCTTTTCTATCTGAGAAAGAATTTATTTGGACTAATACATAGACAACTGTTTTCTGATTGCTCAGTCATAGTCAAAATCTCTCTCAGTCCAAATCCACCATTAAAGAAGATGAATGCCATCTCTTACCCTCTCTGAATTCTCAGAGTATATAATCTTTCTTTCATTTACTACACATTATTTATCTGTAATCATAATATTACTGGAACACACGCCTCTTCCTACACAGAGTCTCAAGGAAAATAGGTATTGTAGCAGTAAGCCTTCATAGTGTCCTCAGATGATTTGTGTCTTCTTGTGTTTGTGCCCTTCCCATGTTGAATTGGAACTGGCATCGCATGACCAAAAGAATGCTCCAGATGTGTTGATGTGTGACTTCCAAAGCTAGGTCATAAAAGCCATGGAAGCTTCTTCCTCATTCTCTTAGATCACTACCTCTGGAGAATACCAGCTGTTCTGTCATGGTAACACTCAAACAACCTTGTGATGATGACCATATGGAGAGAAACTGAGACCCCTCAAATCTGGAATCTATCAACTAAGCAGCTTTATTTTCCTTAACCAAAGAAACCAGGCAGCAATAGCTGCTTGGTCATATAGCCCTCAACATTGGTCTAATAGATAGGCTTTTATGGCCTATACATGAAGACCATTGCTCTTAGCCAATATATTTTGGGGTAACTTGTTTCTTAACAGTAGATAAGAAATACAGAATTTCATATCCAAAGTATTGAGTATGACATGAACGTTACAAATTACTAAGCGCATGCCAATCTCTGTGGTAATCATGAATCTGTATCTTATTCTGCTGGTTTTATGAAGAGAGATTAGTTTTTTAACTATATTTACAAGAATAGGTTATGGTGGTGAGGCAGAAAAAAAAGAAACTTAAATTTGTGGTAAATTCTCAAAAGATGGAAGGCAAGTTGCCTTCAGTGGTTTGTCAGAAGTTTTGCTGTTCTGGTAATGATAAAGTATGTTATTTGCATAAAAGGTAAAATTTGAAGGATAAAAAGGACTAGAATAGGGGAGCAAGGGTCTCCAAAAATCTTCCTCTCCACAAAAGAAGGACTTATTCAAGAAAGCATCTGAACATAAATAAGAAAAGCAAGCTTTGTGACATCTCATGGTGTCATTTAATGGTAATAGAGGTGTCAATAAATTAGACAAAACAATTACAAACATATAATTTTCTCTAAAAAGAGAACCCCCATATACATGAAGAAAAACCTGACAGAACTGAAGAGAGAAATAGGCAATTCAATAGTAATAGTTGGAGACTTCATTGCCTCACTATCAAAATGAATAGGATAAACTGGAAAAATATTATTAACCAAATACACGTAAGAAATATCTATGTAATACTGTAACCAGCAATAGAATATGTATACTTTCCTCAAGTATATGGAGAAAAATTTAATTTTTTAAAAATTTATTAGGGTATAGTTGATTTACAATGTTCTATTAGATTCAAGTTTGTAGCAAAGTGAATCAGTTATACATATACATATATCCATTCTCTTTTACTGTATAGACTATTACAGAACATTGAGTGGACCTCCCTGTGCTATATAGTAGGTGCTTGTTTATTATATACTTTATATGTAGTAGTGTGTATGTGTTGATCTCATCCTCCCAATTTATTCCTCCCCACCACAATTTCCCTTCAGTAACCCTAAGTTTGATTTCAAAGCCTGTGAGCTTGTTTCTGTTTTAAGTTCTTACGTGTCATTTTTATTAGATTTCACATATAAGTGATATCACATGGTAATTTGTCTGACTTATTTTACTAAGTATGATAATCTCTAGGTCCATCTATGTTGCTACAAATGGCATTATTTCATTCTTTTTTTGTGGCTCGGTAATATTCCATTGTATGTATGTACCATATCTTCTTTGTCCATTATTTTCTTGATAGACATTTGTTTCCATGTCTTGGCTTTGTAAATTATGCTGCAATGAACACTGGGGTTCATGTATGGTTTCTGAATTATGATTTTTTCTGGATAGATGCCCAGGAGTGGGATTGCTAATACTTTAACCAGACTTATCAAGGAAAAAAAAAAATGGAGACGGCTCAAATAAATAAAATTAGAAATGAAAAAAAGAAGTTACAACTGATACCACAGAAATACAAAGGATCATAAGATACTACTGCAAACAATGATATGCCAATAAAATGGACAATCTAGAAGAAATGGACAAATTAAAAGGTGCAACCTTCTGGGACTTCCCATTGTAGCTCAGCGGAAATGAATCTGACTAGTAACCATGAGGACACAGGTTCGATCCCTGGTGTCACTCAGTAGGTTAAGAATTTGGCATTGCCATGAGCTGTGGTATAGGTTGAAAATGCAGCTCAGATCCTGCGTTGCTATGGCTGTAGCGTAGGCCAGCAGCTGTAGCTCTAATTCAACCCCTAGCCTGGAAACTTCCATATGCCATGGGTGTAGCCCTAAAAAGACAAAAAAAAAAAAAATTCGAGCTTCCAAGACTGAACCAGGAAGAATTATAAAATATGAACAGAGCAATCACAAGTACTGAAGTTGAAAATGTGATTTAAAAACATTCAAGAAACAGGTCTAGAACCAGATGGATTCACAGGTGAATTATATCAACCATTTAGAGAAGAGTTAACTCCTACTGAAACTCTTCCAAAAAATTGCAGAGGAAGACGCATTCCCAAACTTATTCTATGAGGCCACACCATCACTCTCATATGAAAACCAGAGAAATATACCACAAAAAATGAAAATTACAGACCAATAACACTGAACATAAATGCATAAATCATCAACAAAATACTAGCAAATCTAATCCAACAATCTATTAAAAGGATCATAGACCACGATCAAGTTGGATTTATCCAGGAATGCGAGGATTCTTCAGTATCTGCAAATCAATCAGTGTGGTACACTATATCAACAAATGGAAGAATAAAAACCATACGATCATCTCAGTAGATGCAGAAAAAGCTTTTGACAAAATTCAATGCCCATTTTTGATAAAGACTCTCCAGAAAGTGGGCATAAAGGGAACCCACCACAACATAATAGAGGCCCGTATGACAAACCTACAGCAAACATCATTTTCAGTGGTGAAAACCTGCAAGAATTTCTGCTAAGATCAGGAATAAGACAAAAATTATATTTAAAAATAAAGATTTTAAATCAACAACCGAACTTTCCACCTTAGGAAACAAGAACAATAAGGGTAAGCTAAACCTAAAGTAACTAGAAAGAAGAAAATAATAAAGATTATAGTGGAAATAAATAGAGAGGATAAAAACCTTAGAGAAAATCAATAAAAATCAAAACTTGGTACTTTGAAGTCAATGAAATTGACAAGCCTTTTGTTAGACTGGTCAAGAGAAGGAGAGAAAATTCAAATTATGAAAATCATAGATCAAAGAAGAGACATCATCTTCCATATCAATGGAAATGAAAATATTCTCAACAGAATATTAACAAGCAAAAGTCAGGGACATATGAAGAGGATTATACTCCATGACAAAATAGGATGTATCCTGAGAATGCAAGTTTGGTTTAATATACATAATTCTGTGTAATAAACCTTATTAATAGAATGGAGGCCGACATCATATGATCATCTTAAAAGATACAGGAAAAAAACACTTGACAAAAGTCAATACCTTTTCATAACAAAAAAAAAGCTAGAAATAGAAATCAATCTCCTAAAATTAATAAACTATATACACAAAACTCCCACAGCTGACAGCCCATTTAATAATCAAAGACCGAATATTTCTCCTCGAAGAATAAGAGAAGGATATTTGTTCTCACCACTTCTCTTCAATATTGTTTTAGAGGTTCTAGCCATGGAAATTATATAAGAACATGAAATAACAGGCATATAGATTGGAAAGGAAGAAGTAAAACTATTTCAATTTGCAAATGATATGTTTTCCATATAGAAACTTCTAGGAACTCCATTAAAACCTTTTAGAACTAATAAATGAGTATGGAAAAGTTATAGGATATAAGATCAATATTAAGAAGTCAAGTGTATTTCTATGTACTAGTAATGAAGAGTCCCAAAATAAAATTAAAAAAAAAAATTCCAGGAGTTCTCATTGTGGCTCAGTGGTAATGAACCTGACTAGGATCCATGAGGATGCAGTGGCCTCACTCAGCAAGTTAAGTATCCAGCAGTTCCATGAGCTGTGGTGTAGGTCACAGATGTGGCTCAGATCCTGCATTGCTGTGGCTGTGGTGTAGGATGGCAGCTGTAGCCCTGATTCCACCCCTAGCCTGGGAACTTTCATATGTCATATGAGTGGCCCTAAAAAAAAAAATTCCATTTACAGTAGCAATGAAAAGAATAAATAAAATACTTAGAAATAAATTTAACAAGAAGTGCTAGACTTGTATACTAAAATTAAAAAAAAATATTGAAAGAAATTGTATACCTAAATTAAAAGCGTTATATGTTCATGATTGAAAGTTAATGTTAAAAAAGAAATACTGTCCAAATTAATCTACTGACTTAATGTAATTTCTATCAGAATTCCAAGCTACCATTTTTTTGTATTTTGACAAGTTGTTCCTGAGATTATTTTTTATTAATTATAAATTTTAATTATAATTAATAATTTTATTAATTATTATTAATTAATTTATTTTAAATTGTTATTTCCCCAATACAATTTTTTTCTACTGTACAGCATGGTGATCCAGTTACACATACATATACACATTCTATTTGCTCCATCATAAGTGACTAGACATAGTTCCCAGTGCTCCACAGCAGGATCTCATTGCTAATCCATCCCAAAGGCAATAGTTTGCATCTATTAACCCCAAGCTCCCAATCCATCCCACTCCCTCCCCCTCCCTCTTGGCAACCACAAGTCTATTCTCCAAGTCCATGATTTTCTTTTCTGGGCCATAGATTAGATTCCAGATATAAGCGATATCATATGGTATTTGTCTTTCTCTTTCTGACTTACTTCACTCAGCATGAGTCTCTAATTCCATCCATGTGGCTGCAAATGGCAATATTTCATTCTTGTTTATGGCTGAGTAGTGTTCCATTGTGTATATATACCACATCTTCCTAATACAATCATCTGTCAATGGACATTTGGGTTGTTTACATGTCTTGGCTATTGTGAATAGTGCTGCAATGAACATGCAGGTGCATGTGTCTTTTTTAAGGAAAGTTTTTCTGGATATATGCCCAAGAGTGGGATTGCTGGGTAGTTCTCTGTATAATTTTCTAAGATACCTCCATACTGTTCTCCATAATGATTATACCAGTTTACATTCCCACCAGCAGTGCTGGAGGGTTCCCTTTTCTCCACACCCCCTCCAGCATTTGTTATTTGTGGACTTATTAATTATGGCCATTCTGACTGGTGTGAGATGGTATCACATGGTAGTTTTGACTTGCATTTCTCTAATAATCAGTGATGTTGAGCATTGTTTCAAGTGCTTTTTGGCCACCTGTATATCTTCCTTGG
Source organism: Phacochoerus africanus (assembly GCF_016906955.1). Classification (NCBI taxonomy): domain Eukaryota; kingdom Metazoa; phylum Chordata; class Mammalia; order Artiodactyla; family Suidae; genus Phacochoerus; species Phacochoerus africanus. The sequence goes on from NC_062544.1 coordinate 129,892,536, forward strand.
AGAAATGTCTATTCAGGTCCCAATTTTCAATTGGATTGTTGGCGTTTTTGCTGTTGAGCTGTATAAGCTGCTTGTATGTTTTAGAGATTAAGCCCTTGTCAGTTGCATCATATGAAACTATTTTCTCCCATTCTATAAATTGTCTTTTTGTTTTCTTTTTGGTTTCCTTTACTGTGCAAAAGCTTGTCAGTTTGCTTAGGTCCCATTGGTTTATTTTTGCTCTTATTTCTGATGCTTTGGGAGACTGACCTGAGAAAACATTTGTAAGGTTGATGTCAAGAGAATATTTCGCCTGTGTTCTCTTTTAGGAGTTTGATGGTATCTTGTCTTGCAGTCATTTTGAGTTTATTTTTGTGCATGGTGTGAGGGTGTGTTTTAGTTTCATTGATTTGCATGTAGCTGTCTAGGTTTCCCAGCAATACTTGCTGAAAAAACTGTCCTTTTCCCATTTTATGTTCTTGCCTCCTTTTTCAAAGATTAATTGACCATAGGTGTCTGGGTTTATTTCTGGGTTATCTATTCTCTTCCATTGGTCTGTATGTATGTTTTTGTACCAGCACCACACTGTCTTGATGACTTTGGCTTTGTAATATTGCCTGAAGTCTGGGAGAGTTATGCCTCCTGCTTGGTTTTTGTTTCTCAGGATTGCTTTGGCAATTCTGGGTCTTTTGTGGTTCCCTATAAATGTTTGGATTGTTTTTTCTAGTTCTGTGAAAAATGTCATGGGTAATTTGATAGGGATTGCATCGAATCTGTAGATTACTTTGGGTAGTATGGCCATTTTTACAATATTAATTTTTCCCACCCAGAAGCATGGAATATCTTTCCATTTCTTTACATCTTCTTTAATTTCCTTGATTAATGTTTTATAGTTCTCAGCATATAAATCCTTTACTTCCTTGGTGAGGTATATTCCAAGTATTTGATTCCTGAAATTCATATGGAAATACAAGTGATCCAGAATAGCCAAAACAAGACAGTGTGTTTCCAGAATTACTACATAATTTCCATCCTTATGCTATATATATTATGTATACCAATTACAAAAGTTTTAGAAGAAAAATGTGAGTAAATCTATGTGACTTTATGTTGGGCAATATTTTCTTAGATATGCATGCAGCCAAAGAAAAAAAATGAAATTTATCAATTTTTATTAATAAAATGTTATGGTTAAGGAAAACCAGCAAGAAGTGAATATACAACTGCAGAATGGGTGAAAATAATTTCAAATCACATACTTGATAAGTGCCTAGCATCTAAAATATAGAGAGAGGAGTTCCTGTCATGGTGTAGTGGCAACGAATCCAACTAAGACCATGAGGTTGCAAGTTAGATCCCTGGCCTCACTCAGTGGGTTGAGGATCCGGCATTGACCATGGGCTGTGGTGTAGGTCACAGATGCAGCTTGGATCTGATGTTGCTGTGACTATGGTGTAGGCCAGTGGCTGCAGATCTGATTTGACCCCTAGCCTGGGAATCTCCACGTGCAGCGGTTGCAGCCCTAAAAAGACAAAAAAGACAAAATAAAATAAAATATGGAGAGAATACAAAACTCATCAATGAGAACAATAAAGAGACAATTCAGTTTAAGATAGGTAAAGTCTTTGAAAAGACATTTCTCCAAAGATTCACAAATCGCCAGTAAGCCCTTGAAAAGATGATCAAAAATCATTAGTCATTCAGGAAATTGAAGTAAAAATTACCATGAGATACCACTTCATACCCATCAGGATGGCTAAAATAAAAAGAAAGACAATTACAGAAAGATTGGAAAGGATGTAGAGAAACTGGAACCCTCATCCACACATACATTGCTGATTATCTTGTAAAATGGTTAGATATTTTGTAAGTAGGTGGGTAATTCCTTGAAATGTTAAAAATAGAGTTACCTTTCGACTTAGCAATTCCACTCCTAGGTGTATACCCTAGAGAACTGAAAATATATATTCACCCAAAATCTTGTACACAAAAAATTATGGCAGCATTATTTATAATAGTAAAAAAATGAAAGTATCCAAATGTCCATCAACTACTGAATGGTTAGGTGGTTTACCCTAGAATAAATATGAACTGTCCATCTGAAGGTATGAAGTGCTGTTATACATGATAACATGCATAATCCTTGAAAACATTATGACAAGTGAACATAGACAGTCAAAACTGTTACATAATATGTGATTCCATTTATATGAAATGCCTAGAATAGGCAAATCCATTGAGATAGCAAGTAGATTAGTGGTTTTCAGGGCTGGAGGTAGGGAAGAATAGGGAGTGACTGGTGTAGTAATTGATAAGGGGCCAATCAATTATTGGGGGTGGTAATGTTCTATAAATAGATAGCAGTGATGGATGGAAAACTGTGATTTACAAAAACTACTGAATTTTATACTTTAAGAGAGTGAATTTTATGGTTTTTGACTATCTTAAGAAAGCTGTTATTAAAAAAGAAAAACCTTTTAAATTCTTCACTAATATGTCACTAAAACCAGTAATTTGCATTGCATAGCCATTTGCATTCAGTTACCAGAACAAAGCTATGAAATCACTGCCCTGGTGTATGTGTACATTGAGCAAACTGCCTTACTGAACATTCTCCATAGAGACTTAAAACTGTCCTATCCACTGGTGCAACATAGCATCAAGGTGGATCACAGCTGTAGACCAAGAATAAGCACAACCCAGCAAAGAATCCTAGTTTAAGTTTTGACAGCAAGTACATTTGTGCTATTGGATAACTCATTTCATAGTTGTGGAGTAAAATACGGGGGATGCATTAGATTAGTGGGGTAACAATGTATTCCACGTTGTCATCTTTAGCAGCTGAATAAGATGTCACATTCTAGGAAAACTATGAGAGGGCAAAAGAGCTGAAGGTACTCCATTCAAACAAAATCCGATTTTATCTGTTGTATGTATCCTACAATGTTTTTCTTGGCTAAAAAAAAAGTTAAAAATCTTCCAGACTAGGGAGTTCTCATCGTGGCTCAGTGGATAACGAACCCGACTAGTAACCATGAGGTCATGGGTTCGATCCCTGGCCTTGCTCAGTGGGTTAAGGATCCAGTGTTGCTGTGAGCTGTGGTGTAGGGTCAGATCCTGCACTGCTGTGGCTGTGGCATAGGCCAGCAACTACAGCTCCAAATCAAACTGCTAGCCTGGGAACCTCCATATGCCGTGGGTGCAGCCCTGAAAAATAAAAAAGGAAAAAAAAAAAAAAAGACCTTCCAGACTAGATAATTTCTGAAGTATTTTTCAGCTGTATTACTCTCAAGTCTCTCTATAAGGACTTTCTATTTAAAAATATATCTGTACACTTTCGAATATTTTCCTTGAAATCCCTGCATTCCTTCTCAACAAAAGTGCATGGTCCCTGAAAGGTAAACTAAACTATCTGAAATACCAGAAACTTTGAATGCATATAATATTAATTAATGTGTGTGTTGCTCTGTCACTAACATGTCATTTGATGCAGTGTCAACACTGTGAATTACACAAACCATTTGAAAGCCATTTTGCAAATATCTGAGTGGCAGTTCACACCTAGAAATCTCTGTGTTTTCCTGACAAGTTAGAGATATAATCCTTCCAATAAATACAACATAATACATATTCATATCTATAGGGCACTTAATAGCCTCTTCACATTCCTGTGTAGCTTGATTTTTGAATCTTCTAGTTATCTGTGAATAAAGGTACATAGTGGGAACAAACCCTTCAAGTTTAAAAGCAGTGTTCTGTGTTCATTGCTTCCATTTTATTTTTCTTCTTCAGAGTAGAAATGAAAGAATCAGTAGTTACAGAATGTGGGCTCATTTCAGTGTGATGCTTTTTCACACTGAGCTCAAGGACTATAGCTTTTCAGTCAACCCACCTGCTAAAATTTCCTTAAAGGCAGTGGGATATCCTAATGTTGTAAAAGAACATTTAATCATTGTGAGACATCAAACTTGAAAGGATACAAAGAGGACCAGAGAAAGAGTATATTGTGAGGTTCCTTATTTTATCTTTAGCTGGATTTTCAGACTATAAGGGCCCATGTATTTATGCAGAAAGTATATTTTGAAAACCTCAAATACTTAATAAACCTACAAGATTCAAGATTATAAGGATTCAAGATTCATTTTCCTATGAGAGTATATTTAAGGGATTGGGGATGGGAATCCTCAAATAATTGCTTTCGTCCTGTTTTTGTCATCTTGGCATTAATTTTTTTCTTAGGAGTCTGTTCCTATGTAGCAATCTGTTGTGTCATACTGATTGTTGGCCTTTTTTTCATGATTTTTTAAAGTAACTCCTTTCATTTCCAGAGTCACTGATTTTCAGAAGATGTGGGTTTTTAAAACAATACTAGAATCACTAAACTAATGTCTAGGTAACAAGTTGTAAGATTTTAATTTTTTTTTTTTAAAAAGTGCCTCCAATTTTCAAGAAAATGTATTTTTCCTTGTGAATCTGTGACCTAACATATTTCCAAAGTGACTTTTGAATGTTATAAAAATAGTACAACAGTTAACTAAAATCTCCTATAAAAATTACATTCTAAGTAAACAGTAATATGGACCAGCTACTTGGGAGTAATGCATGGTCCAAGGCCACATTACAGACAAGCAAAAATCAAAATTTGAATTTTAATCAGATTGTACTTGGTTAGCACACTTCATTTTGAGAAGTACTGCTTTGCATGGAACTGAAAAAATGGTGGCTGGTGTTACAGTTTGAAAACTAAATTATTGCTGTCGACGGCAATAGAGAAAATGATGGAAATATAAATACAATCTACAGATCATTTAGTCTCTTTTTTAATCTTGGTAAATTTTTTTTAATTGAGGGGATTTATATTATTTCAAGTGTTTTCTATAATGGTGAACACTGTCACCATTTTGATGTCACTTATTAAAATTTGCATAACTCATATTTGCATTAAAAGCTACACATCCATGCCCACACTCACTCTTACCAATACTCTATTCCAAAAATATCCCACTAAACCCTCACCAGTGCATTTATACATTTAGGCAATGCTCCTTCTGGGATACCCTGGCCACATAAAATAGCAAAGAGTTCATTAGAACAATGTCACCAGCATAGCAATAATTAAGGCTATATCAGCAATTTAGGGGTTTATAACTCTGCTGCAAAGTTGTAATCTAGAATGAAACTCAGCACAAAGGCTCCACCTGGGAGTAGATTGTTTGCCAGATCTGGGAGGAATGTGGGGGAAAATTCATTTTCTTGTTTATAATTCGCTATACTTCTCATCTGATTCTCCATGGCATTTGAATTAAGATGTTTTATGGACTGGTGATCATCATGAACTGGTATTTTCATGGATGTCTTCCTAGACCTTACTCAAACTGTAAATATTACAGTAACTCAGATAGTGCCACTGTTTATAGTACATACATGGGGATGAATGCGCATAGGAATGCAATTAAAAGGGAAAAGGACTAATTCTAATTAGGCAGAAACTGTAACATATTTCATTGAAGTAGGTTGCAGTTAATTCCTTAGTTGCCTGTATTTTTCTGCCAAGGAGACACCAAGGCGTACTCCTATAGACTGGGGATATTTAATTGGTACATCAACATTAATTCTTAGAAAAGTTTAGATCTAGCTTTTTAAGAAAACTGCTTATTCACATTTGACTTCCCTTAGATGTAGTTACAGAGCTAGTAACTAAAAGGAAAACTTCACTAAATAAGAGAGATGCTGGGGTTCTGTGCTCCTTGGCTATCATTTTGCTCTTCTGAAGAGAGAAACTTGGCATCCTGAGACTTCTATCTGTAGTAATGAAAAATATAATAGGAGTGAACTCTTACTATAATCAATTTGTGATTAGACATATTGTGATCATGGGGACAAGTTTAAATGTGGTTATCTAAACGGTAGTCCCAATCTAAACAATTAGGAACTCCTGATTTTCCACAAGGGATTTAACATTAATGGCATGTGTAGTAGCTACAATAGGAAATCTTGAGTAAGACAGAACTAGTTTCAGACTCTGTTTCTACTCCCTTTAGTGTCTGCCTGGGATTTGGGCAAGTAACTTACAGCCTTTAAATTTCTGTTTCTGTTTCTATAATGTAATTGGTGATAATAGTAGCTACTCCGGAGGGTGGTTAAAAAATTTAAAAAGATAACCTTGCAAAGCAGAGTGCCTGGGACACAAGGGCTATTATGTTGTTATTTGGTAGCCTAAACAAAGTGAGCATTTTGTATGTAATTTATTCATTCATTCATTCACATGTTTATCAATTGTTTCCAGTGTTCCAGATACTGATTAGATGCTAGTTCAAGGGTGAACAGGGTAGACAAGGGGTTAAGATGGAAATTAACAAGGGGAGAGAGCCATGATAATTAATTGAATTTTCAGAGAAGACTTCCAGTATCTATAAAACTGATAACTGAGGAACAAAGAATGCTTGGAAGAACAGCTCAGGGAAAAGCATTCCTGCTAAAGGATCAGCATGTGTGTATGCCTTGAGGTGCAAAGAACTTACATGTATCCCCAAGGATCTAGAAGAAGAACAGGTGGCCTACCACAGTGAAGGTAAGTCAGAATGATGAGATTAGTTGAAGAGGGAAACTAGGGCAAGATAGCCAAGGGCTTTGTTACCCACGTAAGAAGTTTATACACACTAATTCAGTAAGATACATGCACCCCAATGTTCACAGCAACATGATTCACTATTTCCAAGATATGGAAGCAACCTAAATATCCATCAACAAATGAATAAAATGTGGCAAACTCTCTCTCTCTCTCTCTCTCGCTCTCTCTTACAGATACAGAACACACACACACACACACACACACACACACACCACAGTGGGATACTACTCAGCCATGAGAAAGGATGAAATTTTGCAATTTGCAACAATGTGGATGGACTTGGAGGCTGTTATGCTAAGTGAAATAAGTCACACAAAGACACATACTATATCATACCACTTGTATGTGGGCTCCAGAAACTACAACAAACTAATGAATGTAGAAAAAAGACACAGACTCACAGATACACAGAACAAACTGTGTATCTGTGGGAGGGAGGGAAAATACAGCAGTAGGGAGAGATATGAACAAACATGTATAAAGTAGGCCATAAGGATCTATTGTATGACACAGAGAATATAATTGATGTCTTATAATAACTATAAATGGAGTATAACCTTTAAAATTGGTAAATCACTCTTACATAGCTATAACATATAATATTGTATATCCACTATACTTTAATTTTAGAAATTAGAGAACCTCAAAGATGTCTCCCTGGGCTTTCTCCATACTGATCACAGAGAAGATCTTCAAACTTCCATGCCTGGGGCTATTCTGTAGCTGATGAATTCTCAAATGTTAGATGTTTTCATTATGCACGTATCAGGAAATGGGGAAGGTGGTGCTCAGAAGGCACTTACTTGGTAAGTAAGAGCAGCTTTTTATAACAGAACCACTGAAGATTGTTCTTAACTGTTTTTTTTCAGGCTCAACTCATCATTCATAATTTCATTAGATTATATCTTACTTCCAGGAAAACTGTATTTTACATCCCCCATCTTACCTGCACAGAAATGTCGCTTTGGGCTTTTTCTAACTTAAAATTCAAGGACATGTAACAGACCATCCAATTCCTCTGATTTTCTCCTCTCTAGGTCAAAAATATTTTTAGGCATGTTACAAAACTCTGTTATTCAATGACCTTCAAGATTTAATTTGAGTGTGTAAGTATCACATAGTCATATTAGGAGTCATTAGGGTTTTTTTTTTTTTTTTTGGCTTGTAACTTGTTCTTTTGCTGTAGTTTATTTTCATTGTTTATTTTGTTGTCTTTCCTCATTACTTATTTTACTTTAGCTCATATTTTTAGAGAAACTGAAGTTGTGAAAACTGAACTGAGGGTTTTCTTTTTTTGTACTCTAGGTCGCTGAATTATTAAGTAATAATGTAATAAAAGCACTTATCTAGTGCTTTATTCTAGGACTTCTTATTTGCAACTCTGCCCCTGGAGAACACTGAAAATGTTTTCTCTTCATAGTTTCCAAAGGCACATCAGCTAATCACTCTCTTTTTGATGCAGTGCCCACAATGTTAGAATTTTCCATTTATTAGTTATCAGATAACCTGAGTTATATGATATTCCTCATTGGAGTAGAAAATGGCTTCTCTTGAATTGGGTTGGGAGTCAAATAAGGTCAGTTTGCTTGGAGAAATCCTCTTGAAATTTGGGACAAAACCTCCTGCATGTTCTTTATCTAACTTACCCATTCTTTCGTGTGTTTATGTGAAAGCAATTGAATCATCAACCATTTTTAAGCACTATAAGCAAGTCAAACAGTGTACATCAAATTTTGATAGTTGTTTAAGATTTATTCCTGACTAGAGATGAGGACATAGATTTTAATTATAGCTGTGAAACTCATACTGAGCTGGGTAAATGGGTAAGCAGAAATGTCAGAGGAGTTTGTAACATATACAAGATAAAAAAATGCTGAACAAGGACATGTTGGCAAGTTTTGTTTGGCCAGCCCATACTGTCCCAGCATTTGAGATTGAGATGATTTAAGACAGCAGCTAGGATTTACAGTCTCCCTAGAAAATTCAGTCAGTTGGCAAAAACGAGCTGTGATTCCTGCTTGGCTAACATCATCAGGAGCTGTGTAGTATGGGCCCCCTCTAGAGGAGGCACATACCCACTAGTTTGCCATAGTTTCTGCCACCCCTCATTTCTCTTAATACCTGACAGGCTTTAATTATTTACAGTATTTGTCTGACCAACAGAACAGTAACACCACCTATGATTCTCTCTCTCTACTGTTCGTTGCCATGCCCTTGTATAATCCCCTCCCCTTGTGTGTAGGCTGAACCTAGTGACCATTTTCTAAAAACAAACAAACAAGCAAACAAAAAACCAGAATCAGCAAATGTGATGGGATCTGTCTTTTGAGATTAGTCAATAAAAGGCTGTGACTTGCATCTCACTGGCTTTCTCTGTCTTGACTTCGCAGCTGGCTTGTTTTCTTAAAGCAAGCTGCCCTGTTGGAGAAACACACTAAATAGGATCTGAGGGTGACTTCTGGCCAAGAACCAGTCAAGAACCCAGACCCACAGTGTAACAGCCCACAAATAATGGAATCTAGGCAGCAACCACATGAGTGAACAGAAAAGCAGACCCTTCCCTGGTTGAGCCTTGAGATGGAACCATAGCCTTGGCTGATACCTTGAGTTCAGCCATGTGAGAGACCCTGAAACAGAGGACCCAAATTTCTGACCCACAGAAACTCTGTGTGGTTTCAGGCTGCTAAATTTTAGAGTAATGTGTTATGCAACAATAGGTAAAGAAGAAATAGTTTAGAGGTAGGCATTGCATTGACTAGCACAGACCAAAAAACTTGCCTCAGGATTATATAAATCAGAGAAGAAAATTTTTCTATTCCTATGACTATCATGGCTGATGTTGGAGGTACTAATTATGGAATGAATAAAGGGTGATCAGTAGGGAGTTAACAGTTGCAAGAGACTGTTACAATAAAATGTTGCTTATAGGAATTATGAAATGAGTAAAGGGGGACCATTGGGGAGTTAACTGCTGCAAGAGACTGTTACACTAAAATGTTGCTTGGAGGTAAGTATTACTTTTTCATTATTGTTTGAGTTTGTTCTTTAAGTTCTTTAAAATTTGCTTCCAAATATTCCAATGATCAAAAGTATGTCTCAGACACAAAAAGGCTGGAAGCTATTGATCATGACAAGTCTCAGAATACCAGACTCCTCCAGGAAACTCCTAGAAACGGTCCAAACATCTGGGATGGCCTCATGCTATAAGCACTGGGAGAAGAGTGGAGGTTGCAGTTCCTTCAGTCTGTAGAATAGGGTAAAATCTAAGTTAAGAAAGAAGGAGAGCAGGGCTAAAACACAGTCGACAAAGAACTGGGTGTGATTCTTTGCTGATAAGCCCAGTAACCCTACTGGATTACTCAGTATCACTTTCTCAGTTGGAAAATAGGGTTCTGTTCATTTTTGTATTTAGCAAGCTTTGTACAAGCCCCACATTGTACAAGTAACTGTGTTCAGTTTGGAAATAAAGATGAATAAGATATAGAGCACTATGTATAATGTCTTCAGTTTATGAGGCTGTGATATTTGAGTAAAGGCTGCATACAATGCAGTAGTATTTTATTCAAAACTACTTCAACAGCTACAAATATTTGAATACAGAAATGGAGAGGAATTATTAGTGCTAGGTTGTTGCTTCAGTTGTATCTCTGCTATTACTTAATTTCTATGCTCCTATAGAATATTGAAATTTTTAGATTACCTGAACATCCTTTTAAGATTCAATGATATTCATATACACAGATTTCAATGTGTATTTTAATGCCATGTCTTATACTCCTCAAACTATTTCCTTGTATAAACCTTGCAATCCTATAAACATTATGAAAAGCATCTTGTTTTATGCATTATATATATTTATTAGTAATTTTGACTGATCATTTCTAACTTAGTAATAGTATCATGTTTTATGAATGGTATTTATTACTTTATGCATATATGCAGTGGTGATAAACATGGGTTGGGTTTAGTTGAAAATAAATATGATTTGTATATAAGTGCAGGCAGTTCACAGATAAAAGTTTAAAAATATAAATCATCAAAATCATGCTTCTGTATTATCAGTTGGTTTTACAAACCCTCCCAAATAACTATCCCACCATAATATCCTTGCAGTATTCAGCACATCTGACCTGAAGGGTGTGTATGTAGTTTTATCATCAGTCAACAGCATCATCAGGCACTTACTTTGGGTGAAAATGGTACTTTGAGAGGGCTTTCACTCTTCAAAAAATCTACTGACTAATCGTGCCCAAGTTCACCTTTTAAAGTTTTCCCATGACCACTCATTGTCTGTTAAGTATGCAGAGTAGATCAAAGGTTAACGATTCTTAATTGGACTTCATTAAGTGATAATATAAGATCCCGAGCTTCTCATTATGCCCCAGGATTGGACAGCAATTGGACAGCAATGTCATAACATCAGGAAATAATGAACTGGAAGGCATGCATTATCATGCATTAGAACACTCGAGCACCTTATTATGTTTCAGGTGTATTGTCTCAAGTGAGGTGCATATTATTAGCTTGGTCAAGTTCCCACTTTGAGAATGAACTATATTTTTTGGTGTAATGCTGACTTGAACGGTTATTCTTTGGAAGATGCTATTGGGTCTTGCTGACCTTTTATTATTATTTATTTGCTGCCCTCAACCTTGAGAGACAAGGTTACTTGCTCATTCAGAGCTTGTGCCATTCACATGAGACATAGCTTTGGGGTCATGCATCACTTTTGAATTTAGCAACTGTCCATTTCTTCATTTCCTGTGTAGTGATTTCAAGCCCAGTTTGGTAATGCAAGGGATTAAAATAGAGTATTTGCTGCTGAGCACATCCTATTTAGATGAGAGTCAGTGCTGTAGTTTCCCTTTGCTCTGAGAATGGGAATCCATGCATAGAGAACAGTCATAACTATAGTTAACATGTCAGGGGAAATGGATGCACAAATGTGTAGTGTAGAGCCATGTGCCTCAGAGATAAACCCAATGCGGGATAATGAGCTAATCTTGGCCTTCTGTAATGCAAAGCTAATAGACTCGAAAAGATACTGCCCTTCATCACAGTTTAGTGTAATTACTCCTAATCCGTAACCTGAACAATATATGCAAACATCTTATCCAAACACTAACATTAAGCTGCTTTTCTCCAGGATGTCAATATGATACTTTCCATTCATATGCCTCAGAGAGTAAATGGACAGTAAAAAGTGCTTTATGTGCTATGGTCTCCCTGAACTTTTCTATGCATTTCTGTGAATAAGGAATCAAATGGGTGAATTGACACCAACATTTATAACTCAGATGATTGACAGAGGATGGCTATGCTGGTGAAATAGATCACTTCTACAAGATACATCACAGCAATCTCATCCTAAATCCTACACAAAAGCAAATATTGGGTTTGATGAGCCTTGCTCAGCTGGAGGCTTAGAAAATTATTACAGTTGGTATTTTAGAAACACCATGGCTAGAAGATATTTTTTCACATTTAAGACGAAAAGATCTCTGTGTGTGCATGTATGTGTCAGTATAAGAAAAACAGAATGAGAGGTGATTTTATCCTTTGTATGTATAAAAATTACCTTTTACCCCAAGAAAGTCATCTAAAATGTTACAATGCTATTTCAAGGGATGTCTTTTCTTCTCTCCCTATATCAGGACTATTGATTAGCTCCACTGTAGACCTGGAACTAGAAACTCCCCTTGGCTGACAAAGCAGGTGTTGAATAAATATTAGGTTTAAGTAAATGAGCAAAGATTAACTACTCCGTCATGTGGAATTGCTCTGGGAAAAGAAAGACATCAAGCCCAAAGTATGTTAACTGTGATATGTATAGACTTAACATTTCCCACAGTGGCTGGTGGGCCATTGTTGTACTTCTAAAATTCATTGGTCACTGAACCCAACTTAATGAAGCAGATTCAGAGGGACAGAAGTCTGGAAATGTGTATTCTAATCAGATACCAAGGAAATCATTCTGTATCCTTTATTTGAGCAATCATTGGTATCAATTCACTTCCTCCTTGAGATGCTGTTTCTCTCCATTCAATTCAAATTGATAAATATTTAACTCTGCTTTGTAACAGGCACTCTCCCCAGAGTAGTCTCAAAGTCCCTGTTCTCATGAAACTCCCAGGCTCTTAGGGAAGACAAACATCTGAACACACTGTAAACATGTACATGAACTAATCCTCACTGGGACAGCAGGAAAAGCAGCCTTAAAGGTGTGACATTCAAAGGGCTCTTGAAGGATGAATAGAAGCCAGTCAAGGGAAGGCAAGGAGGAGAAGAGAAAGAAAAGGGATTTTGCCAAATTGAGAAAATCACATTCATGGGTCAGAGTTAATAGTAACAGTAAATTTGAAAGAGGGAAAGCCTTAATGGTTGGAAAAGAGGAGTAGAAGAGGCATAAAAAGCATTGGATAGAGGTGAAAACTACTGGAGATTATAAACCTATGTTCACCAGTGTTGGGTACTTTCATAACATTGTCATGGTCTTGGCCCATCTGAGTGCCACTTGTATTTTCCTTAATATACTGTTGTCTATCTACTTTTTAAAAAATTTTTAATGAAGTATAAATGATTTACAGTGTTGTGACAATTTCTGCTGTACAACAAAGTTATTTAGTTATACATGTACACACATCCATTCTTTTTCAGATTCTTTTCCCATATAGATTATCACATTATATTGGGTAGAGTTCCCTGTGCCTGACTGCAGTTCCCCCTTGGCCAATCATTTCATATACCACAGTGTACATATGCCAGCCCCCAAACCCCAGTCCATGCATCTCTTGTTAAATGAATTTATTTGGAAAGAAAGCTTCACATCACTACATTAATGTGGTACCAGTATCATCTCATATAAACAGAAGGTCACTTTTAATATGAACTCATCTGAAACAGAGGTGTTAAATTGTAACTCAACATTGTCACCGTTGGAAGATGCTGAGCATGGAGGCTGCTCTTTGTCAAAAAGCAAGTAAGTGTAAGGAAGGAGTTAAAGTTATTCCAACACCACTAGGAGACTTTGTGCATGTAAAAGAAAGGTGAAAACCAAACAACTTTCTCATCATGCAATTCATAAATAGTGACACCCCCTTGGAGGACTATTAGCTTGAAGGTCTTCTATAATACATTTCTCACTATGGGGGCATAATTATTATAAATCCTATAGATTGTGAATTTTGTTCCAAAGGTAATTAGAAACCATTGGAGGATTTTCAAACAGTTCATGGTATGCTTCTCTAACTCTTCCAGAGAAGTGCCCAGAACAGCCTGAAGCCAGAGAAGCAAATTGAAATGTTTGAGTTCTCATGCTTTCTGCTCTCTTTTCAATATTCACATGTGATCTTGTCCTTTAAAGCACAAGACAGGCCATTTTTATTATAATAATAATAAACCATTGAGTAAAACCTGTTTTGCTAAATGTGAGCACAGAGATCTTTCACCAATGTACCACTCATCACTTGCACAGAGACAGGCACACAGCAGTGTTCAGTGAATAGATGTTAATAAGTGGACACATTCATTGGGTTTAGAGAGAAGTTTTAGAGATCTGTAACACATACATTTTTAGGTTTCTCATACTGAAGGAAAACATGCTTTTGAATTGTCAGTACATTGATACTTCTATATTTAAAATATGTTTCTATGCAGTCTTTGGTGGCTTCAATTACTAAGGAAGCAGAACTCTGCTATCTCCTTATTCACTCTAACCAAAGCAACTCAGCTTCTATGTTTCACATATTGAATTGTGGATCAGGTGTCCACTGCTGAAAAGAGTACTTGTTTCACCCCCACTTGGAGCTGGAAATCATTGTTGAGTCTGCTGTAGGTGTCTACCTCCTGTTCACTTTCCTCTTTTACTCAGGGACCTAACTTGCCTGGGCTATTTCCTTTCTTCTTTTTTTTTATTTCCTTCTCCTCCTCTTCCTCCTGCTGTCTTTCTCACTTCCTTTTCCCATGCTTCCCTCTCTGCCTTTCTCCTTGTCTCAAGTTCATTCATTCATGAATTCATTCATTAAATATTAATGTATGCCAGACTCTTTACTAAGTGCTCAGGGTGTGTTGAATTCTTTGGCTGCCAAGGAAGCTCAAGCTTTAGGAAATGGCATGTTAATTTCCCCTTTGCTAGGCATGGATTCCTTCAAAACATACCAGTCAACCTAGCCCACAAAGCACACTCCTAAAAATCATCTGTCACCCTTGCCTCTGTGTGTAATTAGCAGATCTTTGAAATGTGTAAAATTTGGGAAGGCAACCAGTTAGGCCAGTTGCCCAACTATCCATTCTATCTTTAAGTCTTCCCTCTTTGTTTCAGGCCAAACTTTCATGGAAATGAGGTGTATGTTTGCAATAATGAAGCCCTCAGCCCCATGCTTAATTCATGTTGCCTACTGTTATTTGGTATGGATAAAGAATAAAACATGAGCATTGCCATCTCATCTACTTCTCACGTAATTTAAGATCATTTTTGCTATATAAGCGGCCTCTCAAGATATCTTTAAATTTTTTTTATGGAAATATAATACACATAGAAGTGTATCAATCTTAAAGCTTAATGAATGATAACAAAGTAGACATACACAGATCATGGAAGCAAACACTGTTCATGACTCTGAAACCTTTCTCCTGTTCTACCTAATCACCCCCCAGCCCTGGCCAAAGGTATTATCATAACTTTTCACCCTACAGATGAGTTTTATCTATTTCTGAACTTTATATGATGGGCTAACACACTGTGGCTCCATTTGTTCAGCCAAATGTTTGTGAAATTGATTATCTTGAGCAGTGCATTTCATCATTGCATGCTACGATTACATAGTAGTTTCTAGATACCCTCCATAATATTCCATTTCAGTCTGGGGCTATTATAAATAACAGGGCCATGAACTTTATTGTATGTGTATTAGAATTATGTATTTTTATTGGGTGCATGCTTAGGTGTGGGGTTTGTGGTCATTATGTGCGATAAGCATTTGTTTAGTAGAAAATGGGAAGCAGTTTTCTAACATTTTGTGCAAGTTTATTTTTATGCTAGAAGCAGAATATTATAATTATTTTGGCTTTACATTCTTGTGAGTGCTTGGTTCTGTGGTCTTAGTTTTTTCCATTTTAGTGAGTATTACAGTGGTATTTCAGCTTTAATTTACATTTTACTAATTACTAATGAAGTTGAGCATTTGTTGATATAGTTATCAGCTATTGGAATATTCTGTGAGATCTCTTTTTAAATTTCTTGCCCATTTTCTCTTGGGTTGTCTAGCTTTATCTTATTGATTTGTAGGAGTTACTTTATATTCTAGGTATAAGACCTTTCTTATCTGTGTTGCATATTCTATTCTGTGGATTGCTTTTTCATTGTCTTAAGGGTATTTTCTTGCTTGCTTGCTTTTAAAATAAATGAAAAAAAATTAACTTTAATGCAGTTAAATTTCTAAGTACTCTATACATCCTGTGTAGGAAATTCTGAGTTAGGAAAAACTAATTTGAACACTGCCTAACTTTCTTGGACATGGGTAAGAGGAAGTTTATAATGCTTGTCCCCCATATCATTTAGTAGGTTAATTATTTTAGGTGATGAAAGTCATTTGCCTTAAAAAATTGAATGTTGAAATTGACTATTTTCCCTTGAATCCTGTTCTGCATGTTTTAAAATTCTTTCTTGAGTTTTAAAGCAAGTAAAATAAATCTTTCTTAATATTTTTCCATATAGTCACTTGAAACTGGTATCTCATATTGGTTAATGTTGTTAAAGGTAATCTTGACTCTTGCAAAGCAGTCCTCAGATATCCATTAAACGTTAAGTGGTTTAGAGAGAAAGAAGGATAGGTTTCTTTAAAAAAAAAAAAAAACTACAAATTAAATTCCATACTCTTACATGTCAAGGACAAAATCACAAATGGGTAGAGAAAGATGAGCTTTTGACACTGACCAACATCTTATGTGATGCTTATTCTGGTTAATTTTATTGTCCAAGGTAATTTTAGTCAAATACATACTTTTTGGCCTGTCATTTCTATTTCATTAATGGATATGGGACAGGTATATGTCATGAGATTCATGGGTGGGGGTTTATAACCATGTCCAAGTCTTTCTAGGTCCTGGCTGTAGTTATCAGTTTTAGACAAATTTCATATTGGATTACCACTAGTGAATCTGTATTCAGGAGCTGATTTATACCAGATATAATCCTTGTAGAATGATCTCAAATTTTGGAAAATAAAATCATAGGATGGATGTTCCAAGAAGTTGGGGGCCCAAGTCCTATTCAGCATTATATCTCCAATAATTAGTCACGTGGCAGGTGGTCAGTAAGTGTTAGCTCAATGAAAGGAAGAAAGCATGATGTACTAGCACTGCCAATCCTATCCTCCACTCTTTAAATTCAACATACTCTCATGCAACTGTTTTCTGGCAAAGAAATCTAGCCCCAGAGAGCAACTTTTATTTTAAATGTTGCTTTGTGTTGATTTTTAATAACAACACACTCTTGTTCTTTTTATGTCCATTTCCCATTAATTCTTGTCTCTGTACTCCCAGCTTAAATATTAGCTCTGGGGTTGGCCACCCATTACATGTATCAAATATGGCTTCCCATACAAAGCTCTACACAACACCCTGACTTTTTGGCCTCAGGGAAAGCTTCCTACTTCCAGAACTGGCCCTTTAGAAGTTCACAGAATGAGTCAATGACCAGTACTGTATTAAGGAAGGGGAAACAATTTAAGATTTAAGCTAGGTATTTTCTAAATTTAGATAAAAATAATCTGAATCACTGGTTCATCCATTTAATTACTATGTGACCTTCATTCAAATTATTTAATCTCTCTGAGCCTCAGTTTCTTCATCTCTAAAATGAGGATAATAATTTTACCTCCTTCAGAGAGGATGTATTGACTATGAAATGAGATAATGCAGGATATGGCTCCCTGGCACAAAGGGAGCTCCTATTAATATTGCTCTTGTCATTTTGGTAATTCTTATTGGCACCATTGGCATAATTAGTCATCTGCAGCAGGGAATTTCTCCTAGCATGTAAGTGAGCTTTGAAGACCCAGTTACAAAGAAGGTTGCTTGGGGAGCATGGATTAGAACAAAGCAAGCTGGTAAACTTCACATATACTTATGTCAAGCTACGGTGACTAAGTAAATTGTCTTCCTCCACTTGAAGGAGATTCTGTCAAAAGAACAACTATTACTCATGTGGAATCAGCCAGCTCTCTGCTTTGAATTGTGTCGGAAAGAGGTACTAACGGATCCTAACATTTTGTCATTCTTTTTTCCCCCCTTCAGTATTCACTGTCAGTCACCACAGTTTCTTTTGTGGCTACATTATTCTGCAGTGAAAGAAATGATTAATTAGATCACAGCTTATCTAGCATTTACTACATTATAGCCTGGCAGCCTTTCTGATATGGAGAGGTTCTCTACACTATTGGATAAGCTTTAGACGATACCAGCATGTCATTGGGAAAACATTTCCAAATATTTTCTTCAGGTGCATCCACTCATCCCTTTGAATTGAAGAGAAAATACTGAGATAGGAATATTATTACCCTCTTAGAGAGTCTGCGTTTCTTACAGTACGTTCTTCACGCCACTTGCCTCAGGGTCATTTGGGATAGGAGTGAAATGTCCCAATTCTAGGCTGTGCTCCAGTCTTCCCATTTCTGCTTTTTCTCAGTGGGAGTAGATACCCATGTGATCGGCTGTAGATTAATTTTGAGAACTAAAGCCTTAACCCTTGACAGTAGTAAATAAATCTCTGTGCACCAAGAGGATTTTGTGAGAGAAGTTCACCACATGGGCTGTTAATATTTTTTTAATATATCTTTATGAATCAGGAAATATTAATTCTTCGTTTATTTCCGATTTTATATGTATCTGGTGCTTCTTCAAAGTAATAAGAACTTCCAGTGAGACCACATTATGAATAACATAAAGTACATATCCTAAGATACAATTTTATCAAGTGCTTCTACCTCACATTGTCTTCTTAGTAGTCTCAGTCATTGCATATATTGTTGCATACACATAATAGAGACCTTAAAAACTCATCTATATAGCTGGTTGAATTTAAGAATTGGATTCAGCTAGTCTGAGGTGGGACCTTCAAACATGCCCCAGAGAAAACCCCAGTGAGTGGTCCTCCAACTAACTTAGAAAATGGAATAATGAATGCTGTTTGATGATGAGTCTTGGTGTGGTTTGTTTCATTCTGTTTCTTCATTTCTAAATTTAGTGGCAAATGTATGAATGCTTTTTATCTGTATGATGTATTTTCTCTTCTAATATCCCTCTTATGGGATATCTGACGACAAAGCAAAGAACAGAGGGTATACTCAGAATAGCATGTATCAATAATTTGGAGTTTAAAAATGTTTTCCACACGATCGCTATGGAAGCATTTATTAAGCCCGTTCAAGCAGAAAAAACCATGACTACAGTCAAAGTGAATCATTTTCACAGGTAAACTGAAGTTGTATTTTGCGGTACACTAATGATGCCACATTAGTGTTGTATCTAAGTATTTTTTACTTTTTTGTGTCTATACTGGTTTAGGTTTAGTGTAGTTGACTGCAGAACTCATGGAGTGAAACATCTGAGGAAACACTTGTAGACAGGTCAAGTTCCACTCTAGTGAGTTGGACTTTACTCATTGGCTCAGCCTAATTCTCTAGTCACCACAGTATGTTTTATTACATCTGAGGCAGTAGAAATCAACAAGGGTAGAAAAGGTTCATTACACAGGGCTTCTAATTGGCTTAAAGTCCCAACATGACAGGTAAACTTTATGTCATGTTGGTTTGGGGTCCATAAGGTACATGGTAATGGGCACTTGGTTTTCGCTATGAGCAATTTAGGAGGACTGATCATGGTAATCATTTTTCAGGGCCTGAATTGATGGTGTTGAGTCATCTCTTCAGTGTTGAAGGAATTTCTCACTTCCTTTGCCTCAGTCATTCTTAGATGAATTCTCATTGTCCCTTCATTGCCTCCTTCTGTATTCTTTCTCTGCTTTTGCTTTGAGTCCCCTTTCCTTACAAAGCCCTGCCTAAAAGTATCATTCACTTTAATTTGTATTTGTCTTCTGAGCAAAGAGGGTTCTCTTCCCTCTGGCCCAATGACTATTTATTAGTATTATGTACTAAATACAGGTACTATAAGGGAATAAGCAGCATAGCTTCTATTCTCATGAGGGCAACTATAATTTAAAAACCTGTCTTTCAGTTATTAGCAAGTTGGGGAATCTGGTGTAGAACATGATGGCTATAGCCAGTAAACTGTCCTTTGTACTTGAGATTTGCTAAAAGAAGATCTTAAGCATTCTTACAGAAACAGGTTATATTGTAAGGTGATGGGTGTGTTAATTTGATTGTGGGAATCATGTCACAATGTATACATGGATCAAATAACATTGTACACTTAGATATACTATAGGCTTTTGTCAATTTTTCATCAATAAAGCTTGAAAAAAGTAAACAAATATGATTACAATTATAATGGATGCTTTAGTAAGGAAGTAGAAAAAGCTCTGAAAGCTGATAACAAGGGGATTAATTTAGACCAAGGAAATGAAAGATGTGGTTCTAGAGGGTGTGATTGATCATCTAAATCTTGACTAAGAGTTAACTCGGGCATGGAGGGACTGGGCTATGATATAGTCCAGCAGAGGGAACAGGGCATAACAGTATACCCAAAGAAGTCCAGGGTGGTTGAAAAGCACATAGTACAAAGAATAGCAGAGACTATGGGTCTATGTGGTGGGCAGGAGAGATCATTCAGGGCTTCTTAAACTTTATGAAAGATGCTGAGCTTTGTCTTAAGTGGGCAGAAAAGTTATTTAAGTGTTCTAAGCATGAGGCATCAGTCACAAAACCTCCCTCTTCCTCCTAAGCAGAAAATAAACTTCAGTGTATGTCAGAGTAACAGGAGATTTGGACAAGTCTTAAATCTGTGCCTCATGGTATTAATAGTGGCACTTGGTGGATGGGATCTGGTGGGAGAGAAATTTTTACTTTAAGCACTTTTCTATGTTTCAAATATGTATTATCTTTGCATCAAAAAAACTTTAAGTCAAGTTTGAGATACTAAATCATTGTCCCCTAGCTTCAACATTTTCACCAAAATGTCAAGAAAGGAACAAAGAAGTTAAATAGAATTTTCAGAGAAAACTTGCCCCCCAAAAGTTTCCTCTGAAACTTAAACAGCAGAAAAAAAAAAAAAAAGAAAGTCAGACTATGTATTCTTTCATTGGGCCTTCTCCCCTCTGCATCTTTTGATTCTCAGCATTTATTTTTTTCTGCACTGTCAAGGTCAAGGACTTAGGCAGAGTTCTTGAGTTGACTGTGTTCTTTATTCTTGAGAGTATGGCTCTCACAGTTATTTTGAAGACAACATTTTCCCCCAAGCAAAAACATTTCCATAGTAATTATGTGAGTCAATAGGAAAATATGATTTTGTTTACAGAAATTCTTTTTTTCCTAAGTTTCTCAGATTACCTAGGCGTTAAAGCTAGTTTGCAAAAAGTGAGCAAGTCACCTCTGTATCTATCTTATACAGTTACTTATAAGTCAGATTTCTGTTCTTATAATGTGTAACAATCTTCTGAATCCTGGTTTCTGACAGCTGTAAACATTTATTTTACAGGCTTATAGCTTTGCAGTTCAGTTGTGATTCAGCTGGTTTTGGTTGACAATGACTGGGCTAGGCTGTATTTCAGGCTTGGTTTCAGGTTCAATTGATCTTATGTGTCTTTGTTCTGAGACTTAGGAAAGATTAACATGTATCTGGGATATGCTTTTTCCTTTGGCAAAGAGTTGGCACTCAAGAGGGCTGATGGAATCTTGCAGTGCATCTTAAAACCATGGCTTAAACCACTGGTTTAAAGCAATTTAAATGGCCAGACTCAAAATCTGTAGGACAGGGATAATAACTGTCTCCAGTAAAGTGACTCACTACTAAGTCATATGACAAAGAGCAGGTACAATTCTATCACAAGGAGAAAGTGAGGCATTGATAACAATAACCCAGTCTGCCTTGGTGACTAAAGTATTTTTAAATAGAAGTTTCTCTTGCTTTCTCCACTTAGATTATCCCACTGCACACACTAGAACTCTTTAACCACCATGAAAAAAAATTGAAGGGATTTAACTAATCAAAGAATTATCTTTACAGGTATGCTAATGGATAATCTGATGTCAAATGATTAACAAAAGCTGTGCTAATCATTATCAAAGATACACTCCACTCAAAAATTTTAACTAAATCATATGATCTAACGGCTTGATTTACAGCCACATAATATCCACTTTAAAAAGTATGTTATTCCAGGAATAAAGAATATGTGTGTGCTGTAAATCAGTTAGAAATGTAAAATCAGAATTGAATCATTTTCAGAAATGATGTAATATCAGGAGAGTTTTTCAAATAAGAAACTTGTCACTTTAAGCTAATGTAAGTCGTTTTACCAAGATTGAGTTTGAGTTAGGATTCCTGAAGAATAATAAAATCAAGATTACTTTTGAAGGGGAAGACATGGGTAGCCTCTTGTAGTACTCAATAAATTCACTTTCCTAGTTCTCTTTAAGAGAGTGGAAGCTTTTAAAAGTAGTGATGAGGTGGTCAGGACTAAGAGTCACCTTACGGATAAACTGATCTAAAAAAAAAAAAAAAAGAGAATTAAGTTTGGTTGCGTGTTAGTCATGGATTCCATTTACCTATATACTCTTTTATTACATTTTGTGAATATCTATATTGTTTACCTGCAGTGACCCTCAGTTATGTTCCACAGGTTTCAACTGTGATTTATAATTTAGTTTGCAAATTGAACAATCACGATGGGAGAATGGCTATAAGCCAGACTAAGAGAGACCTTAGCTAAGTGTTGGATCTCTTTGTGTGTCACATACCTCCTGAGTGATGTGGTGATAATGGTGGCACCCGCGTCTCAGAGCTATTGCACGGATTAATATAATGAATTCTTTTAACACACTTAGGAAAACATCTCACAAGCAATGTTTCTTAATAAATAAGTACTAGTTAAATAGTAAGGCTTACAGGTAGAGGTTGTAGATGAATTCTGAGTGGGTGTCCTTGTTCTGACCTTGACTTCCTATTGGGGGTTGAATTGTGTCCCCTCAAAAGGTATCTTAAAGTCCTAACTCCTTGTACTGATGAATGACATCTTATTTGAAAATAGTCTTTGCAGATGTAGTCAGGTTAGGATGAGGTTGTACTGGATTAGTGGTGGGACTTATGTCCAGTGACTCCAAGGGTACAAATGTCCTTATAAGGAGAGCATGATTTGGAGTTAGACACGCATACTTGGAAGAAGGCCCTGTGTGAAGAGGGAGGGAAAAACTGGAATGTTGAAGCTGCAAGCCAAGTAACACCAAGAACTGCTGGCAACCACCAGAAGCTAGGAAGAATACAGGAAGAATTTTGTCCTAAATACTTCAGAGGGAGCATGGCCCCACCAACAACTTGATTTCAGATGTCTTATCTCCAGAACTGTGAGAGAATACATTTCTGTTTTTCCTAGCTACACAGTTTGGGGTGGTTTGCTATAGAAGCTCTAGGGCTCACACTTCAATACATGAAACTTTAGTTTCTTCTCCTTAAATTTCAGTGATACCAGTAGCTAACCCATTGGGTTGGTGTAAGGTTTTGTTGGTCAAGTGCATAGTTTAGAGATTGGCATATAGGAAATATTCATTACAGGTGAAGCTTTTTGATGCTGTCATCAACATCATCATCATAGCCATCATCATCAATTGGTGGTAATTATCTTCTCCCAGACCTTTCTCTGATAATCAGTCTTTAAGTACAACCATTTACTTTCCTACCAATCTGTGGAAAGTAGGCTTGTCCCCTCTGTGCTAATCTATGTCTGTGTTCTCATGTGCTTCTCTTGATGGCAGAGGAGATGAGTGTGTGTTTGAAGGGGTTTGGAATATGGTCAGAAATAGCCCACAGAATTTAGAAATCATCTTTCAAGCTTCAGCTAAGTTAGAGTTTACTCTATAATGTATGTGCATTTGTTTAAATATAAATACAGGCACTCTGAATAACTACCTAAATTGCTTAATTTCTTTTTAAATCCTCAAAGGAAGTGTTCAGGCCCTGGCTTCTTTTTCCTATTCATTCCACCTACCCCTAGTGCACTGCTGTAAACTCCTGGGCTTATCAACATCCTAGTTAGATAATTAGCATTTGAGAATTTCTCTATAGAAGTTTATGATCATGTCTTAACTGGAATTCCAGATTATGACCTTTCTGTTTATAAACATCAGTACCCCTAGGCCACTGGCTCTCAACCAGGGGTTCTTGGTTTCCCCAGATGACAATGTCTAGAGGGATTTTTGGTTGTTAAAGCTGAGGATGCTACTGGCATCTAGTGGGTAGAGGCCAGAGATTCTCTACAGCATCCGACAGTGCACAGGATGGTCTCACACAGCAAAAATTATCTGGCCCAAGATGTCACCAGTGCTAAGTTTGAGAAACCCTTCTCTAAGCCAGGCCCAGGATGATAAATTTGTGTTTGATTGTGTTGGGCCATTGGAGATGTCTACTTTTCATTCAGGTCATTACCATGTGTTTGATTTTTTTCATCCTTCTCTCTGTGCAAATCTATATCTTATGCATTTGTGTATTTCCTTTAGCTCCTAGCACTGGTCCTGGAAAATAGTAGATTTCAGTAATCATTTATAGATGGGATTTTCTGCTATGAAAATGACCTGTGCCCATAACACTGGGCCACTCACAGATAGAAAAACAATTTTCTCTCTTCTTGGGATTTAAATAGCATCATAAGTGCATAGAATTTCAGAGCATCAGGATTTTTAGAAGGTGGGTCACCATCACATAGCTGAGGTTTTAGGGGGAAAATGATCCTTGAGCAAGGATAGGGCAGAAGTTGGTAAATTAAATATTAGGCATGGGGTTCTCCTATTCCCATCTGTGGAAGCCATTCCCATCACGCCCAAACATTCCTCTGCTATATATAACTTGTTCCTTTCCTCCAGTCCCTCAACAGGAGTTCAGTGGTAATAATATTTTCCTCTCAGTGGATAACTTTGATTTAGCTGGTTGTCCTGTGCCTCTGTCCTCCTAGAAGCATTCTCCGCCTCTAGAAACACTCTCATCAGACCCTCAAGTCCTCAGTCTACTCTGCACGCTGCAATTAAAGCTGTTATCACATTATATTAAAATGCATTATTGGTATGTCTGCCTTTCCCTCTCCACACTGAACTCCTAAAGGGCTTGTATCTTACTTAACTTTATAAGTAAAGATTTTCTCCAGTACCTGGAAGTAGGTGATCAGTGCATATTTGAATGGGTGAATCAATCAAGCAGGCATTCAATCTGTAAATGAATCCATCAATTTGGATGATATATACATGGGATCTTTATTTGTTCTGGCTCACCTGTTTCCCAGTGTATGTTCAGCACTCTTTTGGCTGAGGAAAGAAGGTTCCAATTAGCCAAAGGGAAAAATAAAGGGAGGATTATTGCTTCAGGTGTTCTCGAAGATGCAGCATGTGATTGCATGTGGGGAGCAAAAAATGATGCTGCCATAGTTCTGTCTCTCATTTCTCCTTCTCCTCCTGGTTTTCTATGTTACATTTTATTTCTAATTGGAACGAAGGGCTCAAATTGCTATTGGCAGTTCTCCTTGTCTCTGCCCAGCTCACAGACTGGCTCTCTACCTAGTGGGCAAGATGGTCAGTCCTTGCTCAGTAATAATGCCCCATAACTTTTTTAGAACAGTCCTAAGAAGAAGGTTAAGTCACCCAATGTGGGTCATTCATCAGCAGTTGTGCCAATCACATTGGCCACAAGGATGGTATCATGGGGTCAGAGCCAACTACAGGAGCATCCTTCTGACTGGTAGTGGGGACAGGTAGGGATAACCCTAGCCAAGTGCTTGGAGTGGATTTCAGAGAAGGAAGAGGTGTTCATCACTAGGAGAAAGTACAAGAAAATTGCTGGACAAGAAAGCATAGTGGATGCCTTTGGCAAAGCCTGAAATCATACTTTATTCCCCAGCAGTAATTGGTGAATATATATATAACCACGAACTGAAGAAACGTGTAATAATTTACTCTGTTAGGTGTTGCCAACACAGTGGTTTATTTAGGATGTTTTGCCAGCATAGTGCATGAAAAATTTTCTAGCCCATAAATAGAACATTTATGCTCTGCTAAAACAGGTCTTCCTCAGGATGCTGTTTTGCTTTTCTTAATAATGCAATGGTGAAATTGAAGAGAACTTAGTGGGCATGAGATGGAACATCTGCCTTTGTCAGATCAGGGGTATTTTAATTATTTGATTTTTACCTGATAGGTTTTAGACAGTTAACCAGGTCAAGCTCCTCTGGAGTTTATGAAATGAAATGAGTACTTTACCAGGCAACCATTGAAATTCAGAACTATTGTGTCCCTGTCCTCCATATCAATGGCAACATCTAATGACAAAGAAGGAGAGGTCATTTTTGTTTTTTTTTGTTGTTGTTGTTGGCAGGGTAGTTGTATTAAATCTAACTTTGTTGACAGAAATTATTCAAGATTATCCTACAGAAATGTGCAATCAGACGAGGTATGAATATATCTTTGTAAAAATGGTAAACAGGAGTTCTTTGTTAAAAAATATAGCAAATATTGTACCTTTAGGCTCTGATGGTAAACTTGGTTCCAAATTCACTGGTGAAAGAAAATCATTTCAAAAGCTTAATCATATAGTGTTGCTATGTATTCTAGGTTTAATTATTCCTGAATATGGATGCCTTGAATGTTTATGAGATGTGCACTATATGCAATTAAATACAGTGTGGGTCTGGTCCTGCCAGAAATATGAGCTTAGTAGGTGCACAGACTGTCTGTTTTGTTCAGTACTGTAGCCTCAGGATGTAGCATATGTAAGTTGTTCAGTACTCAATGAATGCATGGCAATTAGTCTTTTATTTATTTATTTATTTTGAAATTTTATTTTATTTTTTTATAGACTAAAATACATATATTTAAACACAACTACATTCACACAGATTATTATATCATGGATCTTAAGAAACAGATTAAGTGACTCCCTCTAGAGAGGTGGAATGGAAAATATGCTGAGACAGATAGGAAATTTATTCATACTTTATCCCATTTTGTATGGTTTTCATCTTTACTATTTAGTATTATCTATTACATTCAATTTTTCTTTAAAAATTAGCATTATATTAAAATTGTGTATATTATGCAACTAAAATTTATGAAGACGAAAGCCTTATATACCATTAAATATTTTATGTAGCATAATAAAAAGAATAACTTAGCTGGTAAGAATAACAAAAATAATAACCCACTGAAAATAAGTAAAATATAAAATGCATAAATTGGTTAAAAAACAGTGTAACTATATAAATATGTCCTCACAATTTGTTACATCTTATTGATTCTTCAATATAGGCATTACACCATTCTAGGTGATGTGATAAACAAGACATTGTAGACCTTACATTGTACCATGGGGAGAAATGGTTATTCATAATACAATTGTAGAACTGTATTATTTAATTGTACAGTTGCATTATTTAATTATAATTATCATAAATTCTTTGATGGAGAGGAAATCAGAATCAGATGTAAGAAGACTTCAGCATTCCAAGAATTATGTCAAATGACCCCCTTCATGGTGAATTATGCACTTATTTCCGATGAGATATCTTTCTTCTCCAGAGAGAGATTCCTTGTTTGTGTATCAATTGTAGATTTTTGGTTTGCAGTTATTCTGAAGTTTTGATATAAGAGTCTATATGTATATGAGATTGTTGTAAGTTGTTGCTCTCTTAATTGCAAGTTCATCTCCGGTGTCCTGCATTTGTACCCACCTCTTCTCAGGATTCCTGATTTTGGTGGTATGATTGTGCATGGATGATTTTGTATCTTTACTGTATCTATACCTTTACTGGTGAGCCTTGTCATTTGTGGAATTTTTGTTTCCTGCTGCTGTCTTGTCTTTTCTGCGTAGAGAAATTCCTTTAGTATTTGCTGTAAGGCTGGTTTAGTGTTGCTGAATTCTCTCAGCTTTTGCTTCTCTGTGAAGGTTTTGATTTCTTCTTCAAATCTGAATGAGAGCCTTGCTGGGCAGAATAATCTTGGTTGGAGGTTTTTTTTCTCTCATCATGTTAAGTATATTTCATGCCACTCCCTTCTGGCCTGCAGAGTTTCTGCTGAAAAATCTGCTGATTACCTTATTGGGGTTCCCTTGTATGTTGTTTCTTTTCCCTAGCTGCTTTCAAGATTTTCTCTTTGTCTTTAATTTTGGTCAGTTTGATTAATATGTATATCGGTGTATTCCTCCTTGAGTTTATATTATATGGTACCCATTGTGCTTCCTGGATTTGAGTGAGTGGCTCCTTTCCCATGTGAGGGAAGTTTTTGGCTATTTTCTCTTGGAATATTTTTCCTGTCCCCTTCTCTCTCTCTTCTCATTCTGGCACCCCTATAATACGGATGTTGGTGCATTTAGCATTGTCCCAGAGTTCTCTGAGACTCTCTTCATTTGTTTTCAATCTTCTTTCTCTTTTATGTTCTGCATCCGTAATTTCCACTAATCTGTCCTCCACCTCACTTATTTGTTCTTCTGCCTCCTGTATTTTGCTTTTAGCTGCTTCTAGTGAATTTTTTATTTCAGTTATTGTATTTTGCATCTCTTCTTGTTTGTTTTATATCTTGTATCTCTTTGTTTAGTGTTTCCTGTAAGTAGTCCATCTTTGCCTCCAGTTTATTTCCAATGTCTTGCATCATCTTCAGCATCAACAGTCTAAAGTCTTTTTCCTGGAGGCTGAGAATCTCCTCATCACTTAGCTTATTTTCTGGGGTTTTTTCTTTTCATTTTTATAGGCTTTTGGTGTGGTGACCTTTTTACAGATAATGGAGTTGTAGCCTCTCTTACTTCTGGTGTCTGCCTCCCTTGTGGCTGAAGTCAGTATGGGGGCTTACTGTAGGCTTCCTGATGGGAGGGGTTTATGCCTGCCCACTAGTAGGTGGAGCTAATTCTAATCCCTCTGGTTGGTGGGGCTTAGTCTCTGGATGCAATTAGAGGCAGCTGTGTGCTGAGGGGTCTTTAGGTAGCCTGTTTACTGAGGGGTGGGGCTGTGATCCAACTTGGATTGTTGTTTGCCCTGGGGCTTCTCAGGGCTGACTGACAGGTGGGGCCAGATTTTCCCAAAATGGCCACCTCCAGAGAAAGGCACACTGCTGAATATTCCCGAGAGCTTTGCTTTCAATGTCTGTCCCTCACAACAAGCTACATTCACCCCTGTTTTCCCAGGATGTCCTCCAAGAACTGCAGTCAGGTTTGACCCACATTCCTGTGGAGACCTCACTCTGCCCTGGGACCCAGTGCACGTGAATGTCCGTGTACACCTTTTAAGAATGGGGTCTCTGTTTCCCCCAGTCCTATGGAGCTCCTGCACACAAGCCCCACTGGCCTTCAATGCCAGATGCTCCAGGGGCTCTTTCTCCCAGTGCCAGATCCCCACTCATGAAGGTTTGATGTGGGGTTCAGAACTCTCACTCCTGTAGGTGAGTCTCTGTGAACCAGTTAGTTTTCAGTGTGTGGAGCTTCCTACCCTGAAGGTATGGGGTTGTTTATATCATGAAATTGCCCCTCCTACCTCTTGATGTGGGCTCCTCTTTTTCTTCTGGAGTAGGGTATCTTTTTTAAGGTTTCTGGTACATTTGGGTGGAGGTTGCATAGCTTTTAGTTGTGAATTTTGTTGTTTTTAGGAGAAAAGTTGAGCTCCAGTCCTTCTATTCTGCCATCTTAATCCTCTCTCCCGATTAGTCTTTTAAAACACAGATCTTCACATGCTACTTAATAACATAGACTTAAATATTGGACATATGTATATTTCCTAGATCCATAGACCCCTTCATAGCATATTTGAATTAATTCCACTTATCAGCATATGTTTAATGAGTAACTACTTCATGGCAGCAGGGCTCTCATTTCTACAGATTAAATAACATAATTTCTGAACATATCCATCAGAACTTGATCATAAGCAAGAGACCAAAACTTAATTCACATTATCTTAAGTGAAGAAAATGAGCTTATGGGTTACATTTTGGAAAATCTGGAGAGGGACAAATGACCTCAGGTATAGCTGAGTCCAGAGGTCCTAATGATAGAACTTGGATTCTGACTCTCTCTTTCCATTTTCTTTTCTACTTTTCTCTGGGTTGTTTTAATTATTGGATAGAATCTCTTCACCTGATAGCAAAGATGGTGGTAGGAAGGTCCATGCTTACAGTAGCCTTGCAGTTAGTGATCCCAGAGAAATTATTCCAGTCCTTCATACCATAGATACATGTGCCTTTCCAAAAGTGACTCTGATTGGCTCTCTTTTGTGATATTGTTCACCTCTGAACCAATAACTATGTCCAGAAGGAGGAAGGGTGGGGTACTTTGGTAGATCAGCCTAAATCATGTGTCATCACTGGGGTAGGGATTAGAAAGGGGGCAGATCCCAAAAGTAAGGACAAAGTAAAGGCAACAACCACAAATGTCCAGATGTCCATTATATTCCCTCTAATAAGCTCCCCGTGTAGAGTTGTCATTGATTTTTGATGGTGAACTTTTCCAACTGCCTTATGAACAAACCAAAATTGTCAAGGCTGAAGTGATTTGCTCAAGGTCATCTAGTAAGTTAATGATTAATCTATGAGATAACCAACATCTACATTTTCCTGTCTAAAGCCTAATCCCATGGTATCACTTGGCCTTCCAGTTGCCCTCTAAACTCACTTCCCTTTTTTCCTTTCACTTCAAGCATAACTATTCCCATTTAGTAAATCATATCTTATTACAGAATTATAAAGTAGATTGGCCAATTGCAGTTCCACATACAGTATAAAACTGACCTTGTATATAATGTGTTGGAATTCCATAACTTGGGTAAGCCCAAGAAAGTCAACCATGACTTAATAATACTGCCGTGCAAGGATTATGTGAAGGAGGATTTCTTTTTAACTTATTCTATAAGATATGGGTGGTTTTTAGACATAACACTCTTCCTGAGATGATTTAAATTGGTTCAATAACGGGAGTTTGTGCTTTATGAGCTGAAACCCTTAGTCGATAAACCCAATGGAAATCATTGCAAGGAACAAGGCTCTGGCTGTGTTCATTTCCAGCCCCTCTTAACAGTCTGTGTTGTCCATGGCTATATTTTAGACTTTGTCCTCAAAGCTTTATGAAGCAGTAGATAACTAAGGGAGTTTAGGGAATGGAAAAGAAGGTAGGGCTGGGAGTCCCTCAGAACTATGTGACTCTGGACAAGGCACATCACCTCTGAGTCTCACTTTTCCATCTGTAAAATGTGCATATTTAAACACACATGTTGGGCATCAGTATTTGGTAGCTAAATTCCTATTATCAGGCAAAGGTGATCTTAGTCTGATTTTAGACTCATGGCAATTGGAAAGTATCCCTAGCTTATTTTTTCCTCAAACCACTGTAAGTGTTTGTAATTGATGTGAATTTCCACAGAAACAGATTATAAATAACATAAATTACAAGCCAATATTACAAGCCATGTACCATAAAACCAACATTGCCATTCACCCAGGGATGGATAAAATAAAGAGTAATTAGTCATAAATTTTCCTCCTCACTCTAATAAAATATTTTATATATATATTTATTTATATATAATATTTATATGTGTGTGTGTGTGTGTGTGACTAGGTCACTTTGCTGTACAGTAGAAATTGACAGAACACTGAAAATTGTAAGCCAAATATAATGGAAAAATAAAAATCATTAAAAATAAAAACATTGAGTAGCAAAATATTAAGATGGAGAAAGGGTAAAAATTAAGTAATGTACAGATTTGCTCTTAAGTTGAATTCAGCTTTCAGGAAACATGCAAAAACATTTTGTAGTTACAGTCTATTGGAATTCTTTGCAACAGAAGTGAGAATACTGTCACCCTGACACAGAAACCATGTGATTAAGGATCCAAAATTTTTTTATTGTTCCACATGTCCCCAGAATATTGGAATTATTTTAAGTGTTGTCATTCTTTGTTCTGTGTTTTATTTTAAAACCACAGGTTTACACATAAATAACCAGAAGCCTTTGGTGAGTAGTAAAGAATTCGGGGGTAGGTTTTAAAATAGGTCTACCTTTATGACATAAGAAAAGATACACAGAGTTCCTGCTGTGGTACACCAGGTTAAGGATCCAGTGTTGTCTCAATAGGGGCTCAGGTCACTATTGAAGCATGGGTTCAATACCCTGGTTTGGGGCAGTAGGTTAAGGACCCAGTGTTGCTATAAAATAGTGTTGTTAATGCATAGATATTAAGCAACTCATGTTTTATAAATGATAAAACAATTTCTAAATGATATTATTCAGGGATCTTTCAGCTGCAGATAGAAAAATCAGCTTAAAATGGCTTAATAAGAAGGATTTATTGATACACATAAATGAAAAAAATAAAACTGATATCATGACTTCAGGTATAGTTGGATCCAGTTACTCAATGTTACTATGAATCATGCTCCATCTCTGAGCTCTACTATCCTCTCAGTTAGTGTTGCTACCTGGTGAGGTCTTTTTGTATGAACACAAGATAGCTATTTTCAGTTCCTGATTTACAACCTATCATCTTAATTTACTTGACCCTAAGAGAACTTCTCTTTTTCAGAGTATTCTAACCAAAGTACTGGTGTTATATCTCATTGAACCAACTTGGGCTACGTGCCTGAACCAGATACTGTAGTTAGAAGAATGAATTATGCTGATTGGTCAGACATAAGTCACATAACTTCCACAAAAGCTGGGAGCTGGGGTCAGTCACACACAAATCATATTGACAAACAGTGGAGATGACTTTCTCAAAGTGATAGAGATGCTTTCTCCAAGAAGGTGTAGTAGTTTCCCATCAATAAAATCCAGAAATTAGATATAGTGTAAAGTAAACTAAACATTTAAGATCAAAGTTAATACCAAGTTGTCTGGTAACAGCTACACTGAGTGTTACCAAACTGTATGATGGATGGTTTTTAGAAAATAGGTGTTTGTCAGCCTCATGTTACCAAAAATGAGGATGCTGCCCTCTATGGGATAATATAGAGTGACTTCTTGATAACCAAGATCCTTAAATTTACCATTGAAATTTTTCTATTCTTAAGCAGGGCTTCAAGATCCAATACACTAGACTTGCTCTGTGTTTTTTGAAATTAAATGATACTAAAATGTTAAGGTAATTAAAACTAGTACTGTTTCTATAGACCATCAGAAAAATTCATACGAGTGAAAAATATCACATGTTAAAAGTTTACCTGTGCAGCAGAATATCATCTGACTACTGGAATTTTTCCTATTCCCTTCACAAAGAGACAAATGTTAAAAATAAGATAGTGATGGTGAACATGTCTTGCTGGTTCTCAGGGTTACACCTCAGACTTACTGAGTCAAAAACTCCAGGTGAGTTCCCTAATCTCTGTTTAATCAAAACCTCCATGTAATTCCACTGCACATGAAGGTTTAAGAGCCACCAACTGAGCATAAACAAGCAACTTATTATCACCAATTTTATAGCAATAAAAATTCCATTAGTTTTTTTCTGATAGTACAGTAGCAGTTGTAGTAATTCACTACTAATATCATAGTATGTCAGACATGGTGCATATCTCATCTGATCAGCACACCTGTAGAAGTTAGGTACTCTTATTCTTCCCTTTTGACATAAGAGGAAACTGAGGGAAAGAAAGGAAGTGCTTATTCAAGATCACAGAGCTAGCAAATATCATTTCTTTATCATCCACTCTATAATTTTGTCCCTTGGAAAGGTAACTCTCCTCAAGTAGCAAAGGGGTAATTATAGACTCAGATTTTTAGAGGTATAAAGATCCCTCACTCTTATTCTTTATGTTCACTTGAATGTAAACCTTGTCCACTTACCTTTTTAGTTGTATGGATACAGAGAAGATAGAGTTATTTGTAAACACTTTATTTTCCTTTGTAAGATGCACCATGGCAGTCACTGCTGTGGAGAGGATGCAGAAGTCAAGAGCCATCCTTTCCATGTGTCTATGACCCGTGCATCAGTACAAACTTAGTCACTTTATTTAAGCAACATGCAGCATCAGCAGAGCCCACTGTGCATTTATAGTAATAAGGTGCACCATGTTGCCTGGAGCAAAGGTTTAGCCAAGTTCCCGCTTCTTTTGACAAGGAGATTCCCACATTCTTTTCGCAAGCAGCATTGGTGCAGTGTATCTGCACATAGCTTTCCTTCTGGCCCTAGTCCCCTTCAGGGTGTGTATTTCCAGAGAACCCCTTCTGTGCATGTAGGGTCCTGCCAGATTTGCAGAAAGACAAGGATCCTTTGCACCACTGCCCTTTTGTTAGCAATGGGGAGAAGCAACTCAACTTGAATTCTTTCTTTGGGGAATGGTAAGCTCTTGAGCTGACCTGAGCTCCCCCAGAACTTTGTTCTTATTGTGAGAAGAAAGCAATGTTACTTGTCCCTGAATAATATTTTAACCTCCATCTTTTCAGTGTCCCAGGAAGCCTATCACCCTAAATAAAAAAAGGGTCAAGCCAGGTCTCCTGCTTGCACGTGGTGCCCTTCTGTGCAGAATTCCCTCCAAACTATATGCCTATGTGGATGGCATAATTCCAAGATGCCCCCGAAGATCCTCACTCCCCACGTGCATGCCCCCAAAGTGTGGTAGGTTTTACTGATGAGATAAGCCCTTTAAAAGAGGATCTAATTTTCAGAGTAAAAAAATTGAGAATTCAAAGCTAGGGAGACATATGCTTTTTAAAGTACTATTTAATGAATAGGTTCCTGTGGAAATGACCTGATTATGACTTCTGGGTGCTGAGGTCCCCAAATGAGCCTCAATCATACAGCTGCAAAGAAATGATTTATACCAATAATCTTGGGAGCTTAGAAGCACACCTTAGTCTAGTCAAGCTTCCAAATGAGGACACATCCAGCCAATACCTTGGTTTTCTCTGTATGAGACCCTGAGCAGAGGACCCAGCTGAAATGTGCCAGACTCCTGACACAGAAACTGTGGTGATAAATGTGTGTTGTTTTAAACTGCTATATTTGAGGTAATTTGTTACACAGCAATGGAAAACTAATACAGTGTTCACCATGCTTAAATGTCAATCCAGAATATTATATTATGTAGCAGTAATTTCTAAGATTCTTAGACAAAAACTAGATAATGTGGTTTTGTAACAAATGGAATGCAACACAGAAATGTTGTGATTCTCATAGATACTTAAGTTAAGAGGGTGGCACATCATATTATCTATTGTCCCTTCCTGGTTCTTAACCTGTTTACTTGTCATTTCCCAATGCAATATTACATTATATGTCTGTTCTCTGCAGTTTCAGTTTGTGATTTTCTGGCTTCCAACATGGTGTTTAGAAAATGATTCAAAATTGCAGTATTATATTCTGATTTTTTGAATTGTCGAAATGCTGTCATTTTACCAACAATTACTGTTAGCATCCCTAAGATTTTTTTCCTTTATATTATCTGTTAGAGAACTTATTTTTTTTTTGTTTTGTAATACAGAGACAACCATAATAAAAAGTATAAAATCCAACACAATTTATGTATAATTTAATGTCTCCAATTGAAATTCAAAAATCCTAGTCCAAATTAAAAGATGTGAAACCTATACTCTGAAATTGTAAGGCCTGAATTTATGTTTATTATCAGTTTTTAATTTTTTCATTCAGCATGGTTAACCATGATTTGAAAGTACCCTCCATTATATTTAGCTGCCCTGTATTTGTAATGAGCTTATGTTTGAGAGAAGAAGAAAAGGAGAAAATAATTGGAGGTCTCCCTCCTCTTAACCACCTAGTCCGATTTCTGAAGATTTTTCTATTATTTATCACCTTCCATTTGTTTTTACCTCATAAGTGTGGTTCAGTTATAAGAATCTGAAGAAATTGAATCTTAGAAGATTTCATCACAAATATCTCAAGTCAGGAAAACCAAGCTCATCACAAGGCCTATTTCTTCAGGCCTTTTCTCAAAAATGGCAATTGGTCTAAATAGATGTCACTTCAGGGGACCATCCTTTGAGTCCAGGTTTTAGCACCATGATCATCAACATTTATAAACAGTCATTGGGTTCTTGTGTGATCAAGGGATTGTCTGGCTGCTCATCCCTTGGTGGAATCTCATGGGTGTCACCTTGGCATTTTCTCCCCAGGTGATCATGTCCTGTGGGATCACCTGATAGACTGAACCATCTGGAGGTTCCATTGTGTCACCTCTTTCTGTCCCTTGACTTGGCATAATGCAGGAAGCCAATGTGATGTCTGCCATGTACTGTCTCAGCTTCCTAAAACTGACCAGGACTATAAAACTTCTATGCCCTACACACATCCCATTCTTTCCCAGTCTCAAGTAGCTGCCCTGCTGTCCTGGCTATCTAATGCAGCAGCAGCTGCTAGTTACCATTTTTGTAATATTTATTATGTTCCAGACACTTTTTGGTAGTATACCGGTCAGCAATCCCTGTATAATCACCCTGAAACTTGTAGCTAACATTTGCTACCTCACACAGCTACTCTGGGCTGAAAATATTGACTGGCTTAGCTGGGTGGTTATATCTCAGGGTGTCTGAAGAGGTAGTGGTCAAGACAGAGCCCAGGGCCACAGTCCTTTGAAGACTTGATGGGGGCTGGAGAATCCAAATCTAAATTCACTTACTCACCTGACTGGCAAGTTGATGGCAATTACTGGGAAAAGTTCTTACTGACAGACTTCACCATGGAGCTACTGGAGGCTCTTCCCAATGTGACAGTTAGCTTCCCTCAAAGCATGTGATCCAAGGGAGAGCAAGGTAGTCATAGCTCTATATCTTGTAACCTAGCCTTGAAAATAGTGCACCACCATTTCTATAATATTACATGAGCTAGCTGTACTCGGTGTGGAAGAGAACACAGGCAAGTAACTGGGTGGCAAGTTTCACTGGGGCCATCTTGGAAGATGACTACCAGATGTAGATATATCCTAGTTTTTGCTTACAGAGTATATTTTGTGCATGTTCTTCTCAATGATTAGATAGTTTCCCTGGCTTGAAGGATGTACCTAAGAAAGCATATTCTGAACATACTAATTAGCAGCTTTTCTTTCATGATACTAATGCCTGAATCTGTGTAAACCTGGGTATTTAAAAATAATTACTGAAATTTGACTGCCACTCACCATTCTAGGCACCAGAGATACTGCGATGATTGAGGTAGACAGGACACCAGCCCTCATAGAGCTTATAATTAAGGGGAGAGGGAATCTAAACAAGTAAACAGATGTTAAGATGAGGATCATAATGAAAAGAAATAAGTGCTGAAATAGAAAATAACTGAGAAATGGGAGTTCCCATCATGACTCAGTGATAACAAATCTGACTACTATGAGGACACAGGTTCGATCCCTGGCCTCATTCAGTGGGTTAAGGATCGGGCGTTGCCATGAGCTGTGGTATAGGTCGCAGGTGCACCTTGGATCTGGCATTGCTGTGGCTGTGGTGTAGGCCGGCAGCTATAGCTCCAGTTTGACCCCTAGCCTTGGAACTTCCATATGCCATGGGTGTGGCCTTAAAAAGACACGCACACACACAAAGACAAAAAGAAAGGAAGTAACTGAGAAGTGGAGGTTCCGTGAAATAGGATAGCCATAGATGAATAGATAACACTTAACCCAAGAGGAAAAGCATCATTATGGAAACTATGATCTAAAAACAGGCAAGTCTGGCTTAGGGGAGTAGGGTCAAGTCAGGGAAAATAGCACAGACATGTGCTTTCTGGGAAAAAGCTTTGTTCAAGAGCTGAAAAATTAACAGGGTGGCTAAAGTACACTGCATGGAGGGGAGAATGGGAAGAGATAAGACTGGAGAAAAAGGCCAGATGCTACAGGACACTGTGGGCCACTTCTAAATTCAATGGGAAACATTGAGAAGTTTTAATAAAATGTTTTTTTATATTTTGGATTGATCAGTCTTGCCACCAGGTAGAAAACAGATGGTCAGTTTCAACTGCTATCTTCCTTCTTCTTTTTGCCTTCTTAGAGGTTCACGTGTCTTTAGCTTTAGAATGAGACATCTTCACCTTGCAATGTGCACCTTTCCTCCTGATAGTAGCATACTGTTATATCTATAATCACTTTTGAAAATCAGTCACTAAATGAGGCCAGTCCAAGTGAGAAGTTGAGGTAATGCTGGGAGGTTGGAGAAAGGAGATGGTTGCTATGGAGATATTCATCCCTTAACCAGGTAAGCATCTTTGCTTGGTTCTGCATGTGTTCCTTCAGCCCTGTGGCTGATCAGACATTGAGCTGTAAAATGAGATTATAGCACACCCTCCCAGTCCAAGGGGGAGGTGTCATCTTTAGAAGCTCTCGGGGTATTCCGTACTCTCCCTCAATAACATTCCTTTGGGGTTCAGTATCTCCAAATTGCAAATGGTGTAAAAATATTTTAGGCAGAGAAAAATATGACACAAACCTAGTTATGTTACTAATTACTCTGCACTTCAACAGAAATTGTTACTTGATACTATCGGGTGATATAATCAGTTTTGGTACCTTGTTGCCGTTATAAAAGAAACCAACTCTAGCTAATACAAGTAGAAAATTAATTTATTGGATGACTACCATGAGACTTGGGAAATTGAAGAGAGTGTTGGAAGTACAACTTTGAGGGGGGAAAAAAATCAAAAAAACATAAGCCAGAAATCAGCCTCTGTCCAAGAATTAAGATATAACACCTAGTTTAATCTCTTCAAATTGTCATTTCTGGAATGAATGGATGCCACCATTTTTGCTTTTATTGTCTTTTTTTTTTGGTCTTTTCATCTTTTTAGGGTCGCACCCACGGCACATGAAAGTTCCCAGGCTAGGGGTTGAATTGGAGTTGTAGTCACTGGCCTAAGCCAGAGCTACAGCAATGCAGGATCCAGCCACATCTGTGACCTACACCACAGCTCAGGGCAAGGCCAGATCCCCAAACCACTGAGCGAGGCCAGGGATCAAACCCATGTCCTCATGGATGCTAGTTGAGTTCGCCAACTGCTGGGCCATGACGGGAATGTCCTGTTGTCATTTTTTAAAATCATTTTTTTTAATATTAAACATCTTAATAGAGAGCTTATTTAGCTTGGCAGTATGTAGTTTAGATAAGCCAAGTTTCAGAAGGAAATCAGGGTTCTGTTACCAGAAGTGATACTTTTCCTTTACTTTGCTGCCTTCTACTTTTAAATCCCTACAAGTTAAGGAGGTAGGATATTGGGTGTATAAAATACTCTAAAACTTAGGGAAAATGTCATCAAGGCTATGGATTCTTTTCATTCCATGCCCAGCCAGGAAGATGCACAATTTACATTTCAAGGTAATTTGATTAGTAAACTACAAAAAAAGTCACATGCTACACTTTCTGTGCAATAAACCTCCAATTTAGGAATTTTACCCACAGTAAATGCTTGAGACCAGAGGGTGTGCCCAGCTTAAATCTTCTTACCATTAGAGCCACCCAAAAAGTTCTCCTTAAATCCAGAAGAGCCTTTAGCACATTCTTCAAATATTGAATCAATTCAACTTTGACTTCAATAAAAAAGTATTTGACTTTCTCCTATCTTGACCTCAGATGGGTATTATTATATATAAAACGTGGCTATCTGAGAAAGAGTTAACTTCAAAATAGATAATATTATTCTCAGTATCAGCTATACATGTGTCTACTGTGTTATACCACGGGGTTGTATTCAAGCAGTTTCTCAATTGATTCTAACTATCCCAGTCAAACACATGAGGATTGATTTCATGGATTCACTTGTTAGAAAGAATAGATCAGCTAGGCTCTTAATCCTTTCTTTGACACACATTGACAACTCACCATTCAACATGGCCCAGGTCCTTTTGCTTGTCTTCTCATTCCTTCTAGTTAATTGTAGAATATAATTGTTTCTCTAACCTGCCAAGCATTCTTGCAACAATATAGCTCTCTTATAAAACCAATTAGGAATTAAGTTGGTGTATAGAAGCTTTTGTGCTTTGTCACTCTCTTGGCCACATGGCATTGGTGAAACATTCTGGATAGTTTCCAAAATTGCTCCATTCAATTCCATAGGCACTGTGAGATATTTCCTTTTGAAAAAAAAAACCTTGGGATCATAAATGTTTAACCTTCTAACAACATGACATCCACTGGCAGAAGAACAGAGTGCTTCAGAGTACAGGCTTGGGATTTAGAGAGAGATGAATTCAAATCCTTAAGCCATTTCTTTCTCACAGTGTGCCCCGGGCAAGTTACTTACTTTCTCTGGGCCTCTGTTTCCTAGTTGTCAAATAAAAATAATATTGCTGAGATTGAGTAATATTATGTATGTTAACTTCTCATTACTGTGGCTAGCACACAGTGAGAGATCAAAAAATATTTCAAGTTAGCAGAAGCCACTTCAGTTTTCCCTTATAACATGCTTCACATGAAGTTCCCAGTCTTCTCTTAGACAAACGGTCTTTGGTTATTCATTACACTCTTCAGAGAATCCACTGCCCCAGTCTTTTAAATAATAAATCCCAGATGTTTTCTTTGGATAGTGATGAGGAAAGAGAGACCCTAGGGAGCAAGTGAGGACTTGCTGCAATCTTAACTCAAGTGTCATAATAAGAAGGAAAGTTCGAGTTTAGCTTAGAGGCTGTATGTACTGTTGCTGATCTGTGAAATGAAGGGCACTCAGATTTCTGCATTATTTAATCATATCAATATAAAGCTCCATAAAACTACTTTAAATTCAGAGATACATTACTAGTCTGGTGTGCCAAGGAACTTTCATTATGAATTAGTGTTGTTATAACTGATATCAAAACCAGAGGTAATGTACATGCATAAGAGGAGTGATAATAATAACAAAGCAAAACAAAACAAACATAATAATAAATAGAATGACAGATTGTACTCAGAGTATTTTCCATGCATTATCTCACTTAATAGCCACACTAAGTGACATGTTTCTCAAACGATATAAAAGTATACTAAGAACATAGGATTTGAGGATCTGGTGATCTGAGTTGCAATTCAGGCTTTGTAGCATTGGCCCAGTTATTCTTCATATTCCATTTTTGCCATCTGAACAAAGGCGTATATAATTCTTGAAAAAATGGAGGATTGAAGAAAATATAAGTGGGCTTAACAACAAGTTTTTAGACGAAACACCAAAAGCTTGATCCATGAAAGATGATATTGATAAACTCGGCTTTATTAAAATAAAACTTGTCTTCTATGAAAGAGTTGGTTGAAAGAATGGAAAGACAAACCACAGACTGAGAGAAAATAGGTGCAAAACAAATATCCAGTGAAGGACAGCAAACCATTAGAATGGCTGAAATCCTAAGAGTCAACATTAGCAACTGCTGGCAAGTACATGGAGCAACAGGAAGTCTCTATTTATTGCTGGTGTAAGTAAAAACTGGTATATCCCCTTGGAGAGACAGTTGGGCAGTTTCTTAGAAATCTAAACATCATCTTACCATATGACCCAGAAATTATGCCCCTAGATATTTACCCAACTGATTTGAAACTTTGTATCCACACTAAAACCTGCACATAAATGTTTATGGCAGCTTTATTCACAATCACTCCAAACTGGAAGCAACCAAGATATCCTTCAACAGATGAATGTATAAGCACACTGTGTTATGTCCATACCACAAAAGCCATACCTATAAAAAGAAAGGAGCTAGCAAGTTACAAAAAGATATGAAGAAAACTTAAATACATATTAGTAAATGGAAGAAGCTAGTCTGAAAAAGTTATAAGCATCATTCCAACTATATGATATTTGGAAAAAGTAAAGCTTTAGAGACAGTAAACAGGTCAGTGGTTGACAGAGATTGTGGAGGGAAGAGGATTGAACAGGTAAAGCACAGGGTTTTTTTTGTTTTGTTTCTTCTAGGCACTAAAACTATTCTGTATGATACTGTACTTGTGGATTCATTAAGCTACATGTTTGTCAAAACTTACCAAACTTTACAAAACAAAGAGTAAACCTTAATGTGTGCAAATCTAAAGACGTCATTGGAGAGGTCAGGGTAATCCTGGATGACTATAGAAATGATTTTAAAAACTAATATTAAAATTTATTTTAAAAAAAAGGCCTCACTGAAAGGATTGAGGGAAATAACATTAAGGAATATTGGAAATAAGTGAAATTTATAAAACAAAATATAAAAGCCCTACATTCTATTCTAGTATATAGGTGTGTGTGTGTGTGTGTGTGTGTGTGTGTGTGTGTGTGTGTGTGTGTGTGTATATATATATACGCGAGTTATGGTTAAATATTTATATTCATAGGTGTATGTTGTAAACACTTTTTTTTTTGCCCTGGCAGTGAGTACATTTAATGCTCAGATCTTGGTTCTTAATACCACTCTCTGATAAAAGGATCCAGGGCCCATTGAAGAATTGGCTAAACCAAGGACTGGGGCAGAAAATAGATAAGATGAGCCTAGAACATCTTATTCTAGAAAGTAAAGAAGCGTGCCAAAAGAAGCAAACACCCCGCATTAACGGAGTCAAACTCCAATGACCAAAACTGGAAAAAACTTGAGCAAGAAAACAAAATAGTAGTGAATTATAACCCGAAGATTAAAATAAATATTCCTGAGTCCATACTAATATAAACAAATGAAGTGAGATCTGATTAAAAATGAAAGAATGTGAAAGTTTTTTTTGACAATGGAAGACAAGACAAGGGGACAAACTGTGGGGTGAGACATGGTCATTTAATACTGGGGCGAAGAGGCTCGCTGGAAAGCAACACAGCTGATGACACATAGAGTGGTGCCTGGTGGGGTCGGGGCAAGATAAGAAGATTAGTCTAAGGAAAGACTCTCCAAAGACAAAATAGCTTCTTTCAGGAAGACACTCACCATACCTCCAGACTCTTGTCCAGCAGAGGCCACTGGGAACCAATGCTTAGCACACAGCTTCCTTTCCTTGTCCATACTCAGGTTAACAGTTACTGATGGGTTTCCATCTTTTGAAATGTGTGGACTTTCCTGGGTTTTAGTCAGGAGGGAGCAAAAGAACCTGAGAACAAGGGGATGTAAGAGACAAGCAGTCAGGAATGGGTCTGATTGGACCATGCCATCAGGAAGCTTGATCTCAGAGTCTTGCGCCAGCACTGTGGAATAGGAGCTTTTGTAGCCAGCTGAATCGTTAGAAAAACATCAGATAAATCTAAATTGGGGGTGTTCTATGAATTATATGGCTGGTACTCTTCAAAACTGTCAAGACTATCAAAAAACGAGGAAAGTCTGAGAGACTGTCACAGCCAAGAAGAACCTAAGAAGATAGGATGTTTAAATATTAGGGATCCTGGATGGTGTCCCAGAACAGAAGATAATATTGGGGGAAAACCAAAGGAAACTTAATTAAACTTTGGGCTTTTGTTAATAATAATGTGTCAATATTGAATCATAAACTATAACAAATGTGCCATACTAATGAAAGATAATTATAAGAGGGAAAATTGGATATGGACCATGTAGGAACTCTGTACTATAGTCATAATTTTTCTGTTCAAAAAATAAAGTTAATTTTGAGAAACAAGTAGAGAGTATAATTAATAAAACGTATTTTCTAAATATTTTACATGTATGGATTTATTTCATTCATGCAAAATCTAAGCGAACTTATATCTCATGTAACCTTCATGATAACCCTTTGCATTGCCTAACATGTGTTAGGAGGTATTATTATTACCCTTTTTATTTTGAAGAGTATTGCCACTTGAAGAAAATGAATACCTTTTAAGATAAACCTCCAAAAATAGGCTAGAGGCTGTGTACTTGTATAGCTTTCAGGGGAGAGTGCCCAAAGCACTTAGCAGGTCTTCAGGTATTTAAATAATGTGTTCCCTTGCAATTTAAAGATCCACAGGATTTGATGTTTCAATTTTCAGCATTAATTCAATGTAGAAAATTCCAGGAAGTTCCTGTTGTGGCTCAGCAGAAACGAACCCGACTAGTATCCTTAAAGAGGCAGTTTGGATCCTTGGCCTCGTTCAGTGGGTTAAGGATCCAGTGTTTCCGTGAGCTGTGGTGTAGGTCACAGACATGGCTCAGATCCCACATTGCTGTGGCTGTGGTGTAGGCCACCAGCTGTAGCTCCTATTTGACCCCCTAGCCCAGGAACTTCCATAGACCACAACTGCAAGCTGAAAAAAAAAAAAGGAAAAGAAAATTCCAGCTTTCCAGGTCTTATACATAGCAACCTAATGAAGGCTTCTAAAGTTTCCATTTCTACATATTTAAATAGATATAGATTTCAGGTTGTCTTCACCTTGGGTGACAAATAGTTTTAAGATATATATGGTGGAGTTCCCTCTGTGGCATGGTGGGTTAAGGATTCTGCATTGCTACAACTGTGGTGTAGTTCGCAGCTATGGATCATATGTGATCCCTGGGCTGGGAGCTTCCATGTGCCATGGGTTTGGCCATTAAAAAATATATATATATAATTGGTGTTCTAAAATTTCAGCTTACAGGAGGTTTTGATGAAATACTGTGTTTAGGGGAACCATATATGACTTTTTTTTTTGATTAAAGTATAGTCGATTTACAATATTTCTTCAATTTGTGTTGTAAAGCAAAGTGAACCAATCACACACCATTCCATGTGCTG
Source organism: Phacochoerus africanus (assembly GCF_016906955.1). Classification (NCBI taxonomy): domain Eukaryota; kingdom Metazoa; phylum Chordata; class Mammalia; order Artiodactyla; family Suidae; genus Phacochoerus; species Phacochoerus africanus. The sequence continues at coordinate 129,936,871 of NC_062544.1, forward strand.
TAGAGTAGGGCCCTGTTGCCCATATATGGAGGCTAATTATGACAGGTTTTTTGGTTGTTTTTGTTTGTTTGTTTGTTTTTTGCCTTTTCAGGGCCACACCTGTGGCATGAGGAGGTTCCCAGGCTAGGCAGGTGAACTGGAACTGTAGTTGCCCGCCTACACCACAACCACAGCAACGAGGGATCCCAGCCACAACTGTGACCTACACCACAGCTCACGGTGACACCAGATCGCTGACCCACTGAGGGATGCCAGGGACTGAGCCCACATCCCCATGGATACTAGTTGGATTTGTTTCCACTGCACCATAACAGGAACTCCTTAATTATGACTGTTGTTAAAGGGAAAATTTTATTCTTGATAACCCAGATTTCTGGTTTATTGTGATTCATCCCTGAATTACCACCTGTGGGTGGGGAATGAGTAGCAGCTGCTCCTTTAGAAGGTGGTGTTGGTTTTACAGTTTGCTACAGTGCTAGTCACTCCCATTGTCTTGAATCTTTATATCTTGTACCTTTGTCTGTGTTTAATTTCTTGCCTGGCTCTATAGGTGTCCAGTTGATGAAGGTTAGTAACAGCTATGTTCCAATATTTGAAGTGCTTCCACATAGAGAACTTTCTCAAGTGCCAGAGAGCAAAATTTATATATAAAGTTTAGCGCTTACATTGAGTTAAGTTTCCACTTAATTAACCTGAGGAATATGTTGACTTATGAGGTGTAGATCTCTGCCTGAAGTGGCAGGTATAGAGGATTATCTGAATTTGGGATGAACTGAAGAATGGCCCCTGCTTTTCTTCAAGCTTTGAGTGCACAGTTGTGTTTCTCTGGTAACTTTAGTTTCTTACTACCCATGACTATCACAAATATAACTTAATTTCATCATTTTGACTCAGAATGTGAAATCCTTTTGAGTGTCCTTGATGTTGCTGAAGGATGTCTAAATAGTACTACTCAATTTCTAAGCATTCTTTTTTTTTCAGAAATTATTTTAAACCAAGATGTTCTCTAAAAGGATTTATAACTTACCATTAGAAATCCTCTTCATTGCATTTTAGCACTTTAGGATTTTGTAGGGATTACTAAGGGGATTTCTTTTTTCACTAGGGAAATATGGCTGCAGCTATTATATCTTAAAAAAATAAATCATAGGCAGAGCTTGCCAGGGAGAGATGAATTTATATTCCTCTCCAAAATAGGTTTCCTTATAACCCAAAGACATTTTTTAAAAGTATTTTAATTTGACAAGAACTATAGTAAAATAAAACCCAAAGGAGTTAAATCCACCTGTGAATGTAGTTTACTAATACAGACATTATTGAGTATCAAAATAGAATTTAGAAAGCACAGTACTTAGGAAGTAGTAATTTCATAACACTCTTGGACTCTGGTTTGTCAGCTCTGCCAACAGCACTTGTCCATAAATGCAGGTGCCCTCATAACCTCGCACATTAGCCCTACTTCCACATCAGGGTCCATTCACCCAGCTTTCTCATTGACTGTAATGCAGGAGTCTCTCTCCGCCCCTAGGGGGTCCCTCTCTTCACATGGGGCTGTTTGTCTTTCTCCAGGCCTGCCAGAGAAAGTGTCTCTGACACTTCGCCTTTGAAATGGCTCACCTGATTGTGTCAGATTAATCGAGTGTAATCTCCCTTTGGATTAATTCAGAGTCAAATGATATGTAATCTAATAAGGGAATGCTATCCCATCATATTCACTGATCCTGCCCATACTCAAAGGGAAAGATTATACAGGGTGTATCCACCAGAGTGCAAGAACCTTAGAGGCCAGTCTCAATGCTGCCTGTCTCAGATGGGCACCAGGTTTGGCTCAGCATTGCTTGTGAGTCTGGGAATTATAATTTGTTAACAGACAAATAGAAGACCTTATACCTACTGCACACACCCAGTAAACAAGAGCTGCAATCGTTATCAAAGCATAAGGAGGTTTTTTTCTCCCAATCATTGGTGGATTTAGTATGATAAATCAGTTTATAAGTTCCATGTGGCCCATTAATTATTTATTAATTATATCATTTATGTGGTGCTTGATTACACAAGTCACAATGTGAACTGTAGTAGAGCATGAATTAGAGCTTTGAAACCAAACATTCTTAATTAGAATGCCATTTAGCTTTTAAATTCACTTAATTTATTAACTCAGTAAGACAAAATACTGTATGTTCACTGGGATCAGTGCCCTCAGAGAGCTTATAATTATGTGACATAAATGTATAAATATTATCTGCAATACAGGGCTGAATGAAATCAGTGGTAAAGTAAGATCTTGTGGTTCTCAGATGAGAAAGTGATTCATTCAAACTAAGTTAGTTCCCACAGGTGATGGGGGTGTGGACGTTTGTGCTGAGGCTGGGAACAGAACAGAGTAACAAGTGTAATATTCACTGTACCTTGAATGTGCAGAGAACATGTCATTTCTTTACTTTGTTTATAATTAATATGGTCTTTTTTTCCTAAATCCTTTACCCACTCATTAGTGAAGTGCAAAAGAAATTACCCCAGGTGACTGTCCAATAAAGTTTACAGGTCTATCTGATTTATTTGTTCAAACAGTTTCTGTAGGGAGAGTTCAGTATCTTGTACATAAATAACCAGGGGGAAAAATACTCAGCTTTTCAGGTCTCCACTACTACCTCCAAGATACTCTCCAAGATGATACCTGGTGTGTGGGTGGAGGGGTATGGTTCACTCAGTCTCCGTGTGAAGACGATGCATTGAAGCCTTTGGGTCAGGTGTTCTCAGGCTCCTCTCTCCACAGAATAACAGTCCTTCATCTCTTTCTTGCTTGTGCTTCTGGCTTGGGGGAGTGGTTGATGGTCGTCTTGACAAGGTCTCTTTCAGCTTGACTGGTGCTCTTGGCTGACTTAGCCTTATATCATTTCCACTGGCACCAAGGAGCAGACCAGCTTCAACTTCCATCAAGATCCAGCTTTAACAGTTTGCATTCGAGTCCTAGCCATAGAGCTCTTATTCCTGCTACCGCACCCCCACTACAGCAGCATCCCCAGTCACACCCTTAGCAGCCTCTAGTCCTATATTTACCACACAAGAATCAAATGTGGCTCAGGGATGCTAAGCCTCAAGACTTCTCTCTACCTGCACATGTGTCACACAATGTCCTCAAAATGGTGTGGAAAAGGCCCCCATAGGCCATCTTCTTCTAGTACCAAATGCCTCTAGTACGGAATGCCATTTTTCTTTTCTTTCTTTCTTTTTTTTTAGCTGTGCCCAAGGCATGCAGAAGTTCACGGTACAAGGATTGAACCCATTGAACCCTTGCCTCAGCAGTATCATGAGCCACAGCAGTGACAATGCCAGATCCTTAACCCACTGAGCCACCAGGGAACTCCACAGTTGGTTCCCTTGATCATCAGTGTTCCCATTCACATTCTTCTCTGTGCTGTCAGAATTTTTCATTTATTTATCTCGTTACCTCCCCTCACTGGGCTTTGGCTGGAGTAACAATAACTGGGGCCCAATTTTTCTCTTCTTTTATCTGTTCTCTTTCCCATTGGTTCTTAGGGCCAAAAAAGGGGTAGGGTTGCCCCTATTCCTCCTCTGTATGAATCTTCCTTTCATAAAACCCTGCCACAAAGAGACTAGATTGCCTCTTGGTATGTTAAAGGAGGACTAAAATAATTTTGATTATATTTTCTCAAGAAAATAGCCTGGCTTGGAAGACAAGTGTTCTGCAACTACATCGATTTTCTTTTTTAATAACAGAAGCAAAAATTTAAACTTCTCCCTGTCTGGCTTCTATTTTTACACTCCTAACACCCCTCCTCTTTTACCTCAAAATAATCTGATGCACTGGAACCAACTGAAAGCAAAGGCAAAAAAAAAAAAGTCAAAGTGAAAAGAAGAAAAGCAGATTCATATTTTTGAAAATGCTTTCAAAGAAGGGTAAATAGTATCTCATCTAGCCAAGTATTTAGGGAGCCAGAGCAGAATGAGAAAATCCACAGTGTGGAGATTTTTTAGTGAATCTAATACCGAATAAATATGATATGACTGTGCTGTTTGATTCTTCCACTGCCTTAAGATGCACCACTAAAAATCATAATAATTTGCCATAGAAGTTGAACACAAGAATTGTTACCGATGTGTGTAGCAGAATGAGGATTCACAATGTATTTGCTGAACACGGAACTCTGATGGGGAATGACACCTAGAGGTTGCTTTGGGGCCAATTGTCAAGAGCTTATTCTCTCAAGTTGAATAACTGTTGGTCTTGAGCAAGCCTCAAACACTCTAACTTTTTCATTTTACTTTCATGATTATATTAAGGGTGTCAAGAATGCAAGCGAAAGACTGACTTATTTAAGGCTATGCTTGTAATTTACAAGGGAAAAGTTAACACAGGCAGTGCCAGGCATTTTTAGAAGAACTGCCACAAACTTGAGGAATAAAGGCTGACGTGGTTACTCCTGCCCTTAAGAGCAAACTTTATCTGATGTCATTGAGAAAGAAGTCTGCCTTTAGATAATTGTTCTTTTCTCAAGATAAATTTCATGCCAGATAGGAAAGCACTTCACTGTCCTTCCCATTGCCTCTTCTGATATATCTTTATTTGCAGAGTTTCAAGTAAGGCAATTAAAGTAGGTCCTTACCTGATTGTCTCCTTCTCTGACAGCTTCTGAGTTCTATGATGAGTGGGGCTACATTTCTCTGTATTTCCATGCCATCTTAACCCTGCTGTTCCTAGCCTAGTTTTGTTTTTTTTTTTCTTTTTTCCACCTAGAGGGTATTCAATATCTATTTGATCCATTAATGTCATTGAATTAACTTACCTGAGTTTATTTGCACAGGATCCTTTTTCCTTCGCAATCTTAATTCCCTGATAGGTTGTTACTTTAACCCATACCTTTAGAATTACTCCCTTTTTTTTCAGCAGTAAAGAATATTGGTTTTTAAAATAGGACTCATGTTCTTTTGAGCATCCTTAATTATGGCATTATTTTTTACCCTTAAGGCTTGATTTCCTTTTTGGAGGAAAGCAAGTCTTTCAGAGCCAAGTTTGGTGATGAACATAGGTAATCAAGAAGGGTGATCAATCAGTGTGATTTTCTTGAGGGCCTATGAAAGGATTTTTTTAGGTACTTGCAAAATACATTAAGGCGAGATAACTTCCCAAGCCTTTCAAAATTTCCACATGCACTTGGAAGGAAATCTCTGCTGATAAGCAAACTATAGTTTCCACCCAAAGTCTTCTTTCAATAAACGAGTACTTAAAATGTCCCAGACACAATGCCAAGCTTTTTATACATATTATATTATTTCTTGGTATCATCTAGCATTTATAGCCAAGGTAGCTGAACCATAGAAACAGAGCAAATTGAAAATCATTACTAATTTTTTTCAAGGTGTGCATACATAGAACACACACACATATATATACACACACATAAGACTCTTATGTACATTTCGTGTTATGGCCATGTTCTTGTAATAAAAATCTAAGCCTTTGCATAATTTCACCTACAAAGAGATAGATAGCATGCAATTTTTAAGAGATACACCAAGCTTCCTATATGATGTCCCAAACATGCAGCCATCCAAGAATATTTTTTTCCCTCATGAACATTGATGGGATGAGAAAATTTAGACAAATGGAAGAGTCTTATCAATAATGGTTACTCATCTTGTGCTGTGATGGATGTTGGTCAGGGAAAACGTAGTTCATGATACCACCCAAGTTATTAGCAATCCTGGACTGAAATTTATGATGGATCAAGGCATTCTGGGTTTTACCCTGGTTTATTTTAACTTCTGTATTTAAAATTGAGTGCAAGGCTGTATAGGCTATGTTTATGTGAATGCCTCAACATCAAGGAAATTAATTTGACTAGACCTTAATCCCTTGTTTTCTTTTTCCAGGATGTAGTTAATGAGAATAAAATTTATTGAGCACAAATTGTATGGCCATTAACCATGTGAGCCTTGACAAACTGCTAGTATTTTAGGGTGTTTTATATCTCCCTCCCTGACCAGTGTTTGCTGGTTTACTGCTCACATTGAACATAAAATCTAAAACACTTTAGAAAGGTTTAAATGCATGTCCAAATCACCTTCAGTAAATAAAGGTAAATGTAGGCAAGTTTAAGACCAGCTTATACAAAAGAATTAAGATTAATAGTAGCACTGATTCTTCTTCAAGTGGGTTTCTACCTGCCCAGTACACTGACCCCCAGCTCATTTAGCTCAACTTCAAATGTGAAAGATTACACTGATCTTCCAATTCTTGAGGGTCCCAGCTGTGACAGAAGCAATCACGTCATTTGAATAAATTTTAACTCTGCTTTAAAAAATTTGTAATCTAAGCTGAATGGCTACTAATTTAATTTTAGGGATTTTTAAAATTTTTAAGTCTTTTTTTCATGGCCACACCTACAACATAATGGAAGTTTCTTGGGGTGGGGGGGTCAGAATGGAGGCAAAGCCACAGCAACGAGGGACCCAAGCCACATCTGTGACCTACACCACAGCTCATAGCAATGGTGGAACCTTAACCCAGTGAACATGGCTAGGGATAGGATCTGCATCCTCAAGGAGACTAGTTGGATTCTTAACCCACTGAGCCACAAGGGGGACTTCTTTAATTTGAGTTTCTGTGGCAAACTCTTGGACATTTTAGAAATCTAGAAGTTGAAGAGGTATTATGAGATATGTGCTTGTTTCTATTTTATTTTATTTTATTTTATTATTTTATTTTATTTTATTTTATTTTATTTTATTTTATTTTATTTTATTTTATTTATTTGTCTTTTTTCTTTTCTGCCCCTGCCCCCACTATAGCATATGGAGTTCCCAGGCCAGCAATGCAGGATCCTTAACCGACTGTGCTGGGCCAGGGATAGAAACTGCATCCCAGTGCTCCAAAGACACTGCTGATCCCAATAACTCTGTGGCCTGTGGCTTTTTTTGTTGTTGTCACAAGGTACAGCAAACAGCCTGGTAGGAGCATCAGGCCAAGAGACTGGTCACAGTCACCCTCCCAGCTGAGTTTCACAGGCTCTTTCTATTTAATTTAATTAATTAATTAATTAATTAATTTATTTGCTCTTTAGGGCTGCACCTCTGGCATATGGAGCTTCCCAGGCTAAGGGACTAATCAGGGCTACAGCTGCCGGCCTATACTACAGCCACAACCATGCAGAATCCGAGCTGCTTCTGCAAGCTCTCCCACAGCTCACAGCAGTGCCAGATCCCCAACCCACTGAGTGAGGCCAGGGATCAAACCTGCGTCCTCAAGGATACTAGTCAGGTTTGTTTCCCTTCATTGCCCTGGGCCTCAATTTCTCCCTCTTTGAAATAAGCCATTTAGCCCAGATGATTTTGGGAAGGAAGGCCTTGAAATTATGGATAGTCAGTAGTAAAAGAAGGGATCTCAGTCTTGTAATGGGGCAGGTGGTGGGGGACAGGGCTGAGTGGGTCTGTGATCATGCTCCTGGGTATTTCACATTTCAGACATCTTTGGGCTCTGACACTTTGTGTTTGGGTGGCAGTGAACACTGCTAGGTTTGACTTAGGTAGGCTTACTTACCAGGGGAGTTTGCAACAATCTATAATGTCTTATCTGGATCCTATGCATCTCATACAGGGTCATCTTTTTAAAATAAATTTACCTCCACCAAACAAATCCATCGAGGGCAACAGTCCAAATAGATCACCTTAGAGTTCCTTCCTGTGGTGGCAATATGTGGTACCACAGAAGGAGGGCCAGCTGGTGACCTTGAAGATGTCATGTCTCCTCCAAACAGATCTGCCCTCTTTGTCTCAGGGTGTGGATGCCAGTAGTGATAGAATATGCCTATTTCCTGAGTGCTTACTGTGTGCTGGGTGCCTATTGAGTCTCCAGGATTCAGGAGTAGGTAGAAGTGTGGGAAGAGAGTAGGGCACGGAATCAGTTTCTCTGGGTTCAAGTCCTGCTTCTATTACTTACTACTGATGAGCCTTCAGGCAGGCTATTTCATTTCTCTGTGCTTGACTTTCCACATCTCCAATTTGTCTTCATTCTTTGTGGGCAAATTGTGGAATCTTGAGCCAGCTTTCTTATAACTCTAAGCATCAGATAAACCATCTGTGAAAGGGAAACCATAATACCTGCATCTCAGGGTGACCATGAGCATCAAATCAATATAATTCATGTGAAAATTCTTTGAAAACCATCCAGCCCTATGGAGAGAGAAAATATTGTCCTGTTGATAGCATATAGTGGTAACATGATGGAGAAAGCTGTTTCACAAAAAGGAGTAGTTATATGAAAACACTCCCTTGGCCGGCTGTCAATGAGAGAATTATAATTCAGGTTTCATTTTCAGAGCTCGATGTACTTGCCTTCAAAGAAAGATGGACTAATTGATGGCAACCCGTTGTGATTTTTCTTGGTCTCAAGTGGCCCACCTTTCCCCACTGTCCCTTAGCACTTTTTGATCAAACAATTAAAAGCAAGGGTCAGGTTATAGCTCAGAAGGAAAGGATTGTGTCATGTACACATGCTTTCCACTCCTAGGCAGGCTGATGTAAGAAGTGCTTGGCCACATTTCCTGCCCATTTATAGAGAGAGAGGATCAAACCATATTCTCACAACCACAGGATTTCTGTTCCTATGTTACATATCCACATAAATGACTCCCATGCTTCTGATGGATGTAGGTTTATATGGGCTTATGAATCATCATTGCAAAATGTTTCTTGCCCCCTCCTTGCTCCCCCCCCCACCACCACTTATTCCCATCTCTATCATGTCTTTCTATGAGATTCAAATACAGGACACAAGGCATTAACAAAAAATAAAGTGTGAACTATATTCCCCTTGACCTTAAGGAGCTTGTAATTTAAATAGGAGAGGAGATCTTAATCATTTCTTCCCTTCTCCCTCACCCTCCTCTTCTTCAGAGTAACTTTTACTGTAGAGCACATTTGACAAGCTACCTGATGTATATGATATTACTTAAGATTCTCAATTGCACTGAGATATAAACAGAGGATGAATTATGATCTTTGTCTTGAAATATGAAAAACTTGTGTTTTGGTCCAAGTCATAGAACTGGTAATTCACACAAAGAGACTGGTTACGTCCCCACTCAGCCCCTCCTGCTTCCAGTGCATCTTTATTTTACCACACCCACCACCTATACACTTGGGAAAATGATTTCTTCAAAGGGCAGCAACCACCAAGGAGTGCCTCCAGGAAGTCAACTGGAAGTTAAGGTGAGCAGATGGTACCTAGCCTCGTCCTAGCTTCTGCAGGGCACATGAGACAAACTGATTTGGCCTTTGCCATTTAGAGAATTATTATGAGGAAGCCAAGAGGCACACAAATAGAACCATGAGCTGCTGTAAGTCTGGAGTCAAGTGGTATCACTTATTCCTTAAATATTTTAAGATGTTCTTAAAACAGGGGGGCACATATCATATAATATATAATTACATATATTGTATAATATATTATCTTAGTTATATGCAATGTTAATATAGTTCATATAGAAAAATATTTATTTTTTCAACATGGATTAGTTTGTATCCTATCAAGCTCAGTTTAGGTTTCATATAACAGGAGTAGGACTAAAAATAAATCATATGTTATTAGAGAATTTCACAGCATCCATTAATTTCCCTTCCTGCTAAAAAGCAACGAAATTGTGGTTTTTAGCTGTGTTAAGAACCTTACATGAAGAATGAGCAGAGGGAATAAAGACAGATTAGAAGATAATTCAGGGGCTGGGATTCAGCCAGGCCCTTTCAAGCTTTGCCTGGTTGGAGACAGCCAATCTTCAGGTGAACTCGGAGGATGAGTACTTGGAACTCAGAATGCCACCTCCCACACAGCAAGACCCCATAGAGCAAATTGGGGGAAATTCTGAATCATAAAAAGACTACAAGATGGGGGGGGGGATAAGTGAAGGGCTGAATGGAAAATAGAAAAAAATAATACTGATCACTTATATTATAGAAGAGAGTGTTGAATTTTGTTTTTTTTTTTCTTTTCACTGGTACGCCTGATGCACATTGAAGTTCCCAGGCTAGGGGTCAAATGGGAGCTGCAGCTGCCAGCCTACACCACAGCCACAACCATGCCAGATCTGAGCTGCATCTGTGACCTATGCTGCAGCTTTTGGCAATGCCGGATCCTTAACCCACTGAGTGAGGCCAGGGATCAAACCTTTGTCCTCATTAATATTTGTTAGGTTCTTAACCCACTGAGCCATAGTGGGAGCTCCTGGATTTTTTCTTCTAAATTTGGTCAGAGATATTAACTTTCTCCCTTCAGATCTGGCTTAAATCCCTGGTGAATTCCCAAACAGGTGTAATTTTTCACTCAATATTGGGAGCATCTGGGGCTTTTCATTTTATTAAAATAATTTTTTTCCCCAAGATAGACACTTCATGGAGCAAGGTCTGTATATTATAAGTGAAAAGTGATTCCCCAGAAGGAAATCTTTTATCATGAGCTGTAACTCAGAGTTGAGCAGATACTTTATTTTGGAGGCTGCTTTGTGGGGAAAACAGCAAAGTGTTGAACTTGGAGACAGGTTGACCAAGTGCACTAGCATCCAGCTTGCAACTGGGCCTCCAGGTTGGCTGGAGAGAACACAGCCTCATTCAGCATGCATATTTGAGGCTTTCTCATCTGCAAAAATGGAGAGAATAAAAGTTGTGACCTATTGAGGTAACTGTGGAAATAAAATGAGGTCATGAATGTAAAGCATCATCACATCACCTGAGAAGTGTAAGCCCTTGAGAAATATTAACTGATAGTAAATCAAAGTTGCCTGATAACTAGACTCAAAAATATTTATATAGGAAATAAATACATTATTACCATATATTTTCTGTTTTATAGAGTACTATCATATAGCTCTACATTTTTGTCTCTTTTGCTCTGGCTTGTCTGGTTAGTAATTTGTTGATCTGCCCAACTCCCCTGTTATTCTATGAATGTTCCATGAACTAGGTTTATTCCTGTTGTCTCTCCAGTCCCATTGCCTGGCACAGGGCTTAGCATTTACTTATTCCCAGTATACTCAAGTTTAATGGACTTGAAAGCAGCAATTCTATGCTTCTGAGTAAAACCGGTTTGGGAAAACATGTCAAGAGTGGAATAAAACCATCTGATCTGATGTCAAGCTTGAAATGGAAACAGTTCAAGATGGCATCCCTTCTTTTACTTACCCTGGGTCTCATTTGAAGACCTATGGTTGAGTGAAAGCTGAAGTAAGGAGAAGAATTGAGAGAAAGAAGAAGGAAAAAGGAACACTGTGCGGGACTGTGTGCAGAAGGATTGCCTCAGAAGAATGTGTTTTCTCCAAGATAGTTTACCACTCACTTTTTCTCCTCTAACCTCAGGGCCGCCTACTCTCTGCCCCCTTCAAATATGGCATCTGACTTAACTTTTGAAAAACAGGTGGCTTGATATTCATCATAGGCGAGAAATCTTGGCTACTGACTTGAGATTTTTGAACCAAGTAGACACAAGAGTCTCAGCAACATTTTGTGTGGTAGTAGATTTGGAAGTCATACTGAATGTTTCTTCACTGGTTTTCTTTATTGGCAGTCAGGCCCATAACTAGGATTTCTCATTGCTCTTCCTTATCTTTTTTCAAAGTTCAAAAACAACAGTTTTACATCTGTGAAATAAATATGTATAAGATAGTTTTATATCCTAGATGGAAAAATGTAAATTCTTGCTAGGGTATCTTACTCTAAAACAAACAAACCCCCTCCCCTGATGCTCCACCGTCTAAAATATCTCTTTACCATTCTCCCTGGTTTATGGTTGAAATAGGGGGAAATCCCCACAGTAACCAAAGTAATTGGCAATGTTGCAAAATACATTTTCACACATAGAAACATGGGCTGGAACCATAGCAAGACCAAAATCATTATAATACAGTGACAAGGCTCTGTTTCACATTATTAATCATAAGTTTTGGTGGACGGGGAAAGAGTAGACTGATGAAATTGAGATCATTATGATTTTAGCCGCTTCCAGGGTGCATTCGTTAGAACAGAGTATGGTTAATTCTTTTGAGTCAGATCTATCTTCTGATTGTAACTCCTCCACTTACTTGTGCATTTTTAAACCCCGGCTTTAAATCCTCAGCTTCTTCATCTGTATAATGGAGATATTTATAGTGCCTTCCCTAAACAGCTATTAATGGCAACTAATGTGATAATGTATGTAAAATCCTTGGAACAGCAAAGAAGATATGGCAGTGCTGTAATAAGTAACTGTTTAAGTATCATTCAATCTCTACTTTTTTTAAGTTTTGTTCAGGTATAGTTGATTTACAAAGTCGTCATCATTTCTGCTGTACAACAAAGTGATTCAGTTATACATGTACACATGTCTGTTCTATTTCATATTCTTTTCCCACATAGATGATCACAGAATATTGGGTAGAGTTCTCTGTTCTATACAGCAGGTTGCCATTCGCCAATCGTTCCCTATACTAAGTGTGCATATGCCAATTGCAAACTTCCAGTCCACCCCTCCCCCAACCTGTCAATCTCTCTTTATTGAGTGCCATCTCTAACCACAAAAAAACTTACAATATTATATTTTTCAGACAATGAGAGTTTTGTTTATTTACATCTTTAAGTATATGTATTTGTGTATTTACATAGAAATAAAAAGTAGAAGATCCAATACTTTCCACCAAGTGCAGAGACACCAATTTTTGTAATATATTTTACCTGAATTTTCATTATGAACATTTCAAATACTCATAAAATACAAAATTTATAACATAAATACCCACTACAAATACCTAGCTTGCACAATTAACATTTTATTCAACTCGCTTTACCACATTTTGGTCAATCTATCCATCCCCCAATCCATCTTATTTTTGCTAACAGCTTTATTGAGATACAATTTACACACCATAAAATTGACTTGTTTTAAATGTGCAACTTAATTATTTTTAGCAAATTTTCAGAGTGCACTGCCATCACCACTCTCCAATTTTAGAACATTTCCATCTTCTCAAAAAGATCTCTCACACCCATTTGCAGCTGCTTCCTCTTCTCAGCCACAGCCCCAGGCAACTGCTCATCTACTTTGCTCATCTCTATAGATTTGAAAGGCCATAAGTTTCAACCAACACAACAAGGATCTGTGGGGCACTTCTGTGCTATGACTCCCAGGATTACAAAGATCTTGAAGAAACTGTCTCAAACCAGAGGGACCTCATTTTTTTTTTTTTCATGAATCAGAGGTTGTATTCGGAAAAATCTGTTTGCAGATTTTACTGATAAGAAGACAATAAGTCAAGAAAGCGGGGTAGGGAAAACGGAAAGTGGCCAGAAAGCTTTGGTAGTGGTGGGATCTATCCAGGAGACTTTCCTTTACCACTTTGCTCACTACTCTGAAGCTTGCTTTGCTGAGTATCATTGTCCTTCTATGAAGCATCACTAGAGGGAGGAATGTATACAGATCATCCAACTGCTGATATTTCTGTGGGTTATTGGCTGGGGTGGTGATTGCTTGAACATATTGCCCAGGATGGTATTTGCAAGTGAAGTCAAAGAACAGTAGTGGCAGGTGTTTGGAAATGGCATTTGAAATTGTCTTTCTACAGAAAGGAGCTAGATGCTGACTTGGTGGGTGATGAGGGATGTCGATGGTGTTCTCAGAGGGCAGTTACTGCAGTGGCATGATTCCAAGCAGACAGATTTAGGTTTCTTTTACATTAAAATCCCCCCAAGATAGGCATGGGGGAGAGAGGGAGCTGTAGGAATATCAACTTCACAGGCTGAGTATCTTCTCTTTTGGAGATAAAATTGTCAGCTCTAACCCAAAGGAGACTATTTAGGATTTATCAGCTCTGGATGCCATTAAAGTCTAAAAAAGCACCAATCCCTCCAGCTTACTGTGCCTCCAAGGTTCCCATTTTTCTATTTCTCAAAATATTGGCTCTTGATTCATTCACAGGTGACCCTGTCCCGGGTTCCCTTTCATGACTGTCACCTGGCCCATCAAAGTGCTACCTTCCAAGATAGAGTCATCTCTGCCCACATTTTCACTAACAGGTTAATTTTCCCCATAGTTTCCTTTTTTAAAATTGTTTGTTTTATGGCCACACCTGAAGCATGTGGAAGTTCTCAGGCTAGGGGTAAAATCAGAGTTGCTGCTGAGGTCTACACCACAGGCACAGCCACACTGGATCAGAGACACATCTGTGACCTATGCCACAGCCGTGGCAAGGCTAAATCCTTAGCCCACTGAGCAAGACCAGGGATCAAACTGGCATCCTCATGGATACTATGTAGGGTTCTTAACCTGCTGAACCACAGTGGGAACTCCTTTTTAAAATTTTTCATCAAGGGTATAGTTGATTTACAATGTTGTGTCTCCCGTATTTTCTTTTCAACCTTGAGAACCTACAAAAGTCTCATGAAACAAACAAAAACAGTATTTATGATGGTCATAATCAGTGTAATTAGATTTCCTCTGACTAATTAGCCTCTGAAAAATTGCAGGGTGAAAATCAAAGTGGCAGAACCAGTCAATTTTGATTCAAGCAGTATTGCTTTAGTGTCTATTTTGTGCCACTTGGTTTTGAATTTCTGGCATAGCATCTATGTTCAGCAAACACCCTTTAAGGAATGAGTGAGAGGTACAGATGAACATTCCATTGTATTGAATAAACACTTGAATCACTCTTGACTCCTTGCCCCACAAGTGTGCATGTGGGTGTATGTTTGCACACACACACTCCCTGGAGTTTTAAAGGTCTAGCTCTTAAAGGCTAGTATGCATTTTCATCTCAGTTTAAGGTGAAGAGGCTGTCTGCTGCTTTTGTTAGGGTCATAGTATTTGACTGCCTCAATATGGCACCTCTATAGAAAGACTTTGAGTTCAGTTAGTTGGATAGAAGCTTTCTTTTATTGAAATCAATATAAGTGAATTATTTTGAAGTAAACACCTTTCCCTCTCATATTGCACCATATTAGTTGCAGAAAGTGTTTTGGTGATCAGGCCCTTATGGACTAGAGCTCCTCAGAAGTAATCACTTTGCCTCTATGATGTTGATAGCAATGCTAACATGTACCAGCTATGAAATTCTGGGTATGTTATTTAAATATTTTTGGAGTATCCTTAAATCACATAGAATGAGTCTAAGAAATAGGTGCTATTGTGAGGATTAAATGTTGCCCTGTAAATTGATACTTAGCTAAAATAAATTACAACTGGTTGAAATTGAGAATTTTGTTTAGGTCTTTACAAAATCTGTGTTTCCATTTTTTTCCAAAGAGTGGGTAGACCTTATGATCTGGTTGGTGCAGTTATATCTGCACTCTATTCATCAAGCATACCTGGCCAATTGCATCTTCCTCTGACCATAGTAGCTCAGTGAGACTCAGTCCTGGGACTTTTCCTTGATATCTTGGCAAAAGAAAACTGTCTTTCCACTGGATGTAAAACTGGGAGAGCATAACCCTGGAGCCTCCAAGGACCACTGCATACTTTGAAACTTCTTCAGAGTGAAGATAAACATAGAAAATTAGAGCTGAGATATGGCCAAGAGAAAGATGGGTTCCATATCACATGGGTTGAGTGTCTTAGAGTCACTCATGAAAATTAGAAACATTAAATGACTTTTTCATTTTAATCACTATAAATTTACCTCATTTGGAGTTCCTGTCATGGCTTAGTGGTTAACAAATCCGACTAGGAACCATGAGGTTGCAGGTTCAACCCCTGGCCTTGCTTAGTGGGTTAAGGATCTGGCATTGCCATGAGCTGTGGTGTAGGTTGCAGATGCAGCTTGGATCCTGCATTGCTGTGGCTCTGGCATAGGCTGGTGGCTACAGCTCCAATTCAACCCCCAGCCTGGGAACTTACATATGCTGTGGCAGCAGCCCAAGAAATGGCAAAAAGACAAAAATAAATAAGTAAATAATTTACCTCATTTGGTTAAGTTAGTTTGATTTGGGTTTGGGGCATCTTCAACTGGGACTCTTCATTAATGAACTGCTCTACTTACTAATAGTGAACCAACCACAGCATCACATGCCTCTGTCAGCCTATTGGGTTCTGCAAGATTGATGATTCATAAAGTCTGATCATCTAAAACCTCCTAGTTAAGTAGAGTAGAACCAAGGGAAATAATCACATTATTTTTTTAAAAAAAAGGTGGAAATTCTGGAGCCCCTTAATATTTCATACCTCTAATTCCTCAAGGCATATTGGATAATACTCTAAGCTTTTGGTTAACAGCAACAACCAAAGAAAAACTGGAAAGATTGTTTTGGCTAGAGGTTGATTTCAATAGTTCATTCTTTAAAAAAATTTATTTCCACCAACTAGCTTATTCAGAATGAATTTGTAATTAGTATGATTACTTGAATTTGGAAAGGTCATTCTTACATAGACTAAAATACTGTGTTGAGATCAGTTAAACCCATTCCCTTTCATTTTTTGATAATATACTCTGTGATGGAGTTATAGTAACAACAAGATGAGCTGAAAGGAAATCTTAATGGACCCAACCTACTCAGCTAACTGATATTTGCTAACAAAGTACCATGATGGGAAAATATGATAGGGTGGAACTGCTGAAAACCTCTTCATTGCACCAGATATTTTAATTGTAGTCTTTCATATTCGGAGCAAGTTAATATTTTTCATGGGAAAATGTGCCTCTTAAAGTGGATTTTAATTATTCCTCCATGAGACTGTCCCTGTCTAGTTGCAGAAATGTGGTTTTGGGAAGGATGTCAACGCTCAAACTGCTTCCTTGAACCTCTGAGCTGAGGAATGCTGGGAAACACAGTGCTTTCTCAGGAGATCATGGCCATGGAATCCTTGGTGGAAGATTATTGACATCACATCAATAGGAGCTTATAAAATGAGTGGTGGAATTAATGTGGCCTCGACAGGAATCTCAGAGATGAATGAGTTGCTCTAATCAAAATTAGATTGTGTTCACTAAACAGTAAACCATTCGATAATAGCATTAGCAAATGTTAGCATTGTAATACAGGTAACTAAGACAGACTATTGATCTTCAAGTGGCTAAAGACCCCTAGTTGTTTTGTTTTAAATGCCACCCACACATCAGGTACTTAAGGATAACTCAGGATGTATGTTTGAATTCATGGATTTTTTTTTTAATTTTTTACTTAAAGTATTGTTGATTGACAATGTTCTGTCAATTTCTGCTATTAAGTGACCCAATCATACATATATATACATTACTTTTCTCATATTACCTTCCATTATGTTCTATCCCAAGTGATTGGATATAGTTACCAGTGCTATACAGCAAAACCTCATTGCTTATCCATTCTAAATATAGTTTGGAATTCATGTGTATTTAAAGGTAACTCATGAATTCTGGGGAATGACACCTCTGAGAGGCAGATTATCTCATAATAAACATAAAATTACAATCTGTATTTTTCTTACCTCCCCCTTTTTTTTTTGCTTTAAAATTTTTCTTGTTTTTTGTTCAATTATAAATATATCCTTACTCATTGTAAAAAAAAAATATTTCCAAAGATGTTGAATTAGTAGGGGTCCAATTAGAAAATAGAAACCACACAGTAATTGGAACAGGAAGTTTAATATAAAAATCTATGCATTGTAAGAGGAGATTGGAGTATCAAGGGATTTGTTACTAAGAGTTAAAGAGAATCCTAATTAATATCAGAATAGCAGACATAAGGAATATTCAGCACCCTTAGGGCTGTGAGAGAGCGCCAGGGAAGAACCTTCCTCCCCACAGGCTGAGATCTAGACCTTTCTGGGTTTCATGGCCCTTGTTAATTTCAGCAGCTAATTTTCCTTATTCGTTACATACACTTGCTAGAGTAGAAACTCAGGATTTCCTCTTTGACGGATTGGCAAGTTGATGCTAAATGTCATGACAGGCAGTAAGAATCTACCACCAATTAAAGCATTTCCTTCAGGTGAATTGTCCAGAAATGAAGCTTTTATGTTGCATGTGTAATACATTATGTGAGCCAGTAATTCAGCTAATTTTTGAAAATTTCATTTTTCTGAGGATAAAAACTTGATAGAGGTTTTCATGAGACTGTGGCAGAATGAGATGCTGCCAGAAAGTGACTAAATACCAAAGAGAGAAGTGGAATTGGTTTTTGTTAATCATTTTTTTTCCAAAATGATGGTTGGTGATTAAATATTTTGTAATATCTTAACAGAACCATGGACATTTCAGATAACTGTAATGTTCAATCCATTTTTGGTCTCTCTTCTCTCCATGGCTCTCAGATTAAAACATTCCTAATTTTTGTAAGAGAAAATTTTACACCAAAGGGAATGTTACCTTCTGAATGATGATTTAAATCCATAGATTAAGGTTAATTTGCCTTAGATAGATATTTAGCTTTGAAATATGTGGAAATTAATGGTCTGTGGAGTTCTTTGGGGGTGAAAACTTTAAGACATGCCCCACTTTTTCTTATTTATGGCTTGATTTAGGCTAATTTCCAAGAAGTTTTTCCCAGATGGATATACTTAAGCTAAATATTGCCTTTGGCATATTAACTTTTTGCAAGAGAGGGATTTTGTGAGGCACAGACTTGAATAACAGCAGAAGGTGTGTATTTATACTTATTTGGACAAAAATTAACTTGAATGAAGACGTTAATCAAACAGGAGGTAACAAGTCTTCTTAGTTTTCCATCTCTCCCCTTTACCTCACTTTTATTTGTTAAGAATTTACTATTAATAAATGTAATAAAGAAGAAAGTAAGTTCATGAATTGGTTCAGCGCTAACTTAAGCTGATGTTAGGAAGGTTGTTAGTAAGTTATTGGAGCTCAGGAGTCCTGGATCTGTAACATACACATAGTATGTCCCGAAATCTGATCTATTGATTGTATATCATTCTCTGATGAGGAACAACGTGGGCAGGGAATAAGGAGAGGAAAAACCTTGGTTGCATCCCTTCATTAGAGTTCAGCACACCTTCTAAAGATGCTGTGTATTTTTACAAAGACTTTTTTTCCCCCCAAAGACTCATAGACCGTCCCTTATTTATTTGCCTAGCCTGGAGGAAAAAACAAATAAACAAACAAACAAAACCCCACAGAATTGCCTCTATTTCTGAGTCTAGGCTTTGTTGCCCAGAGACAGAAAGCAACTTAGCTACAGACACAGAATTGTAAGACACATTGAATTATTCTGAGTTTAGGCCACATTTATCTCTGCCTAAGGAAGCTTTGAGATTATAAAATCAGGTCTGGTATGGATATTCTCATATTTTTCTTTGAATGAGAGTGGGGTGGGGGAAAGATCTCCACAGACATAAACCATCATAGTCTATTTTTGGCTTGCCTTTTGAAAACTTAGAGTATGAAATTTTTACAGATTCACCACAGTTAGATCAGTTTCCAAATGTATAAGGAAAGAGTTGGGGTTGCAAATAACCTTATTTTTTTCCATAAAATTGCCTATTAGGATACTTACTCCCTATAAAAATGTGCTATTTAATTCTACCAGAAAGAGCACAAAATAAGTGATGTCTGTTTTTTTATAGATTTCAGTAGAAGAAAAAGAATGCAGCAGCTTCTTGGTGATCTTCTGTCTTTTTCCAGATACCCTGAGATTGCACAAGTATCTTTTGGGGATATTTTTGGACACTGATTTCCAATGATATTTTAAGACTCTCTAGACGCAGTATGTAATGGAAGAAACTGTTGAGAATCCCATCTTTTCACAATTTTAATTAGTTTGGTTTCAGCTCACAAATAAATTAGTGCAAAGGATAATAGCAATTTTAACTGAAACAAAATATGACCTTAAACTCCAATTGACAGTGCTCTTCCAGGGATATAATTAGTCTTTTTCCAACATGGCTTGGGTGGGACTTGGGTTGTTAATATCTTAGATTTCTGTGAATTGACCATTCAAATTTCAGAGGACTCTTTTTCAGAGACGGACCTAACTTTGTTCCTATTTGGGGGTCAATAGGCAAATCTATGACTGAGCAGAGAAAAGAGTGTGGAAGTTATGTGGGCAGCACTGTCAATTTAACAACGTAACGCTTGATTCAAAAATTTTATTTTTCTCCCCCAACAGAATGAACCCCCCCATAACAAGTCCAATTAATTTAAGCCAAAGTTGAAACCAAGACCAATAGGAAGCATAGAGTGTGAGAAAGACATAAACAAATTGGTAACTGGAGTTCCTGTTTTGACTCAGTGTTAAGAACCTGACATAATCTCCCTGAGGATGCAGTTTCCACCCCTGGCCTCACTCAGTGCCTTGAGGATCCATTGTTGCTGCAAGCTGTGGCATGAATTGCAGATGTGGCTCGGATCCAGTGTGCCATGGCTGTGGCCTAGGTTGGCAGCTGCAGCTCTGATTCAATCCCTAGTTTGGGAACTTCCATATGACATGGGTGCCTGTGAAAAAAAAAAAGGAGACAAAGAAAAAAAAAAAAACAAAAGAAAGGAAAGGAAAGAAAAAAATTGGTAACTGGAAAATCTTGCAACTTCTCTAATTATCCAAGGAGTGCCACTTACAAATTTGGATTCAGAGATTTCATTTTGTTATTTTTGTCCTGTTATTTTTGTTTCTTATCCCACCAGCCCTGAGTTTTGGCCTGACAGACCTTTTGTTCTGCCCAAATGTGCAATAATAGAGCCTGAGGCTGTGTTGGTCCACTGGTAACCTGGAGATGCTTTTTAGAGTAAGGGATTCCTTTGGCATGAAGGAGTTTAGGGGAATGTCTTGTTAAAGTTTGGTCCCTGCTCTTTTATTATCCTAAGTCACACTATGACCCAATGAATAGATAAGAAGGATTTCTAATAACCCCCTCCATTCTTGCATACACATAGGAACTTCTAAAGTGCTCACTGATTCTTTAAAAAGTTGGCTCCTTTTAAAAATTCTTCTTAGATACTTCTGTGCACAATCTGTTTAGTTAGTAAATCCTTTTCTTAAACATTAAAAAGAGTGGTATGTATAGGAACCACCATAACTTGTTGCAAGTTCTAAATTATGGAAGTCCTAATTAATGAGCTTTTACTGTACATTAAGTATAGTATATCGCTGGTATTCGTGCCTAATGGATTTTCAGTCCTAGTAATTAGGTGTTATTTAATTACAGTTAGAATCTTAAATATCACCTAATGTAATTACCACATTGAAACTATATGAGAGCTGAAGTGATTCACCTATCATCACAAATTGAGTTATAAAACTGAAAATGTGGTTTCTTTTCCCTATGTCAGTGTTATTGGTGAGAATTAAGTGCAGGCGTATATTGTCATATAAACTGTAATTTTTGTAATTTGATATAGACTACATAAAATCTTTTTGTATGTATTGTACATAACATGGAGCATATGGAGCATATGGTGACACTTAAGTGACGATGTGAGGTGTGGAGATGTGTATGCACGTACAGTGGAAGAGGTGTAATGAAACAAGCTGCATTTTCTATCTCCTGTTTCCTAGGAAGCTTCAGGCTACATACTGGAACTTTGCATAATGTGGATAGCTTTGAAAGCCACATAATTTTTAAAAGCTTTTTATTTTGAAATAATAATAGATTCACAGGATGTTGTAACTAAATGCATAGAGAGGTCCCATGGACCCTTCACCCAGCTTCCCCCAGTGTTCACCTTATACATGATTATAGTCTATCAACAGCAGGAAACTGACACTGGTACAATCCATTGTGCTTATCCAGATTTCACCAGTTCTACATAATACTCTTGTGTTTGTGTATATGTGTAGAGATCACTGCCATTTCATCACATATATAGCTTCACTAACAACCACCTCCACAATGAAGATGCTTAATTGAATTGCACTGTCCCCACAAGGCTCCCTAATGCAATCCCTTTATGGTCAAGGCACTCTTCCTCCCACCCAGCCCCTCACAACCACAAATCCTGCTCTATCTGTATAACTGTGTTATTCCACAAATATTACATAAATGGGATCATACAGTATGAAACTTTTTGAGATTGACTTTTTCCATTCAGCATGATTTCCTTGAGGTTTATCCAGAACGCTATGTGTATCAATAATCCATTCCTTTTTATTGCTGAGTAACATCCCGTGGTATGGATGGGGCACTGTTTGAAGGACTTTGGAATAGTTTCCAGTTACTGGTTATTAGGAATAAAGATGCTGTGAACATTCTCAAAAAAAATTTTTTTTCATTTCTTTGGGGAAAATACCTAAGTGTGCAATTCTGGATCATATGGTAAGCCTGCTTTTAATTTTTAAAGGAACTGCCAAGTTGTTTTACAGATGGGTTTGCCATTTTACATCCCCAACAGGATTGTTTGAGTCATCCAATTTCTCTGAGTGCTCACCAGTGTTAGGTGTGATCACTATTTTTTATTTTAGCCATGCTGATAGATGTGTAGTGATATTTCACTGGTGTTTTAATTGGCATTTTCCTAGTGGCTAATGATGTTGAATATCTTTTCATGTGCTTACTTGTAATTTCACTGAAGAGGATAGCCTTCTCTTAGTGAAGTATGTTGATGTCTTTTACCAATTTTCTAATTAGATTGTTTCTTAATGTTAAGTTTTGAGCATCTTCATCTATTCTCTATACAAGTGCATTGCTACACACGCGATTTGCAAACAATCAGTTTCTGTTTTCTTTTCATCTTTTTAAGAGGTCTTTTTGCAAAACAAAAGTTTTAAATTTTTTCCTTTAATTGATTGTTCTTTTGATGTCAAGTCTAACTATGCATTCTTTGCCTAGTTTTAGGTCCTGAAGATTTTCTCTTTTTTTTTTTTTTGTCTTTTTGCCTTTTCTAGGGCCACTCTTGAGGCATATGGAGGTTCCCAGGCTAGGGGTCAAATCGGAGCTGTAACCACCGGCCTACGTCAGAGCCACAGCAACGCGGGATCCGAGCCGCGTCTGCAACCTACGCCACAGCTCACGGCAACGCCGGATTGTTAACCCACTGAGCAAGGCCAGGGATCAAACCCACAACCTCATGGTTCCTAGACGGATTCATTAACCACTGCACCACGACAGAAACTCCTGATTTTCTCTCTCTTTTTTTTTTTTTTCTAGAGACTTATGTTTTAGACTTAAGTCCATAATCCAGTTTTAGTTAATTTTTATATACAATATCAGGTTTATGCTTAAGCTAATTTATTTTTGCCTATGATATCTAATTACTCTAGTACCATTTGTTGAAAGGTTATTCCTCCTCCACTGAATTCTAGCATGTTTTTTAAAATATATATATATATATATAAAAACCTTAAATAATTTACATGTAGTACATAATGACAAACAGAAATGTTTGAACACCTACTCTGTGCCAAGCATATTAACTGTGCAGGCATGTTAGTTACATTATTGCTAATTTATTATTTGTAGGGAAAAAAACATATGGACAATGTTATTATCTTCATTTAGAGATATGGAAAGTAAGGTTTGAAAAACATTAATTGACATGCTCATGGTCACAAAGGTGATGTGAAGTACAGATAGAAGAACTAGGATCTAGGTCTGTCTGACTTGAAAGCACATACCATCCTTAATGGTAAAATGTTTTCTCACCAAAGGAAGCTCAAAGTTTTTCATCTCTCAAGTCCTTACTATGTTGTATAGTAAAAATCGATGACCTTCTTGGCAGACACTTAAAAATATGCTTCTCTAGCTCAAGAACTGATCTGGAAGTTTGGAGTCTGGTCATGTAATCTGACCAAGCATTTGCCATATTAACCATTTTAGAAAATGAAATGGTACCTCCATCCAGTATCACTTTTTAACAGTACTCTTTGCTATGCCAATAGGGACAGTCAGAGCATCTGATATATTTTGGCTTCTTTTTATCCAGTTTGTAATTTAACAGAACTTCTTTCAGAGTCATTTTATTTTTTACAAAGGTCATAGCTAAGGATGACTTTCCTTATTTATTGAGTCTAATTCTTTCTCTAAAAATCTTGATAGGCTATTTTCCTGGACATTAACCTGTAGTAACGATTTCTTTGTGATGTACATGTTACACCTCAATTTACATGCATTTCTGATGTGCTACTCTTTATTTCATGGAGGCTTGCTTAGATGTTGAATATTAAAGCAAAGTAAACAACAGGGTCATTTACTGCCATATGTTGCTTGGAAGGGGATTAGCAGTTTTTTGTTTTTTTTTTTTTTTTTTTAATCATGGTTCTACTTTCGTTCGTAAACATTTGGTACTTGGTCACCTTTAGCAAATAGGAAATCTCCTGAATAAAGCAAAACAATCAGAAGATGAATTGCTTTGCTTCCTCTACTGATTATTGGCTGAAGTGACCTTGAGTAACCTCCCATTCTAAACTTGCTCATCTTGCCAGTGCATGATCACAGAGGAAATAAATGCTTTGCCTTTGAGAGTTAGCTTTGATTGCTTGCTTGTTTTACGATATGGATAAGGTGGAATTTTGGAAGCAAGAGTAAGTAAGTGGGTCTTTTATAAGAGCCATGAGAGAGGGCCAGTCTAGGCAGCAAGCAAGACATGGCGGCGGGGGGGAATATATTTATGGCACAGAAGAGTCTCCAGTAATGGAAGCTGAGGACAAGAGATCCATGTGTTCTGTTCCCTGCTCTACCTCCAGAGTCCTCAACAGTATCAGGCACACCCCTCTGTCTTCTCTTTCACCTTTGTTCTTATAAGCCACAGGGGCCTTAGAACTACACACTCCATCCCTAGGCAGTTCCTCCATTCCTCAGATATCTATTGCCTTCACTGTGCTCCCTCCCTCAAAACCTCCAAAGTGGTCCTGACCTTCCTGAGGAAACAAAATTGAACCAAGTCAAAGGAGTCTTGGATGATCTTAGCCATATCAATTTTTCCTCCAGTGGTCTCATTGTTCTGCCTATAAAGAGAGGAAATGACTCTGGACTTCACTGGTCTGTTGAAAGTATGAAATGAGATTGTGCAACAAAAGGATTTTCCAAATGACAAAGTGCTATCCCCAGTTCTAAAAAGGACTGTCACTGTTGTGACAGTGACGTAGCATCAGAACCATGTTTCTACTCAGATTGACTGGTTCACATCTTGGTTATAAGGCCAGTATTAAAATACTTTGAAAATGGGTAAAGTCTCATTTTTCCCAGATGTAAAATACTGCCAAGATTAGATAAACCTAAGTATTCAGAAGGATGATAAATATTAGAACATGGAATCAGGCTGCTTGGG
Source organism: Phacochoerus africanus (assembly GCF_016906955.1). Lineage (NCBI taxonomy): Eukaryota > Metazoa > Chordata > Mammalia > Artiodactyla > Suidae > Phacochoerus > Phacochoerus africanus. Next base: position 129,962,034 of record NC_062544.1, read on the forward strand.
TTCAAAGCTTGGCCCTGCTGCTTACTGAGCTTCTCCGTTCCTCTGTCAGTGAAGTCCCAGATGATAAGCTTCTTCACATGGTTGACCTGAGCATGAAATGAAATGGCCTAAAATGATTAGCAGAAGGCCTGGCACAAATAGACTTCAATAAATATGAGTTATGATACTACCATTATTAAAACCTCCTGGTTCTCTCTCCTCCTCCCTGGAACTTGCAAGATGAATGGGATTCAAAACACAGAGAATTCTGTTGTGTATCATCTTGACGAAAGTCCACCTGGAATGTTCCATCATATACTAACTAATTCCCTTTCTTTCATGGTTTCTTTGGAGGAAATTCTCTCCCTTATGTTAGAAATTCTCAAATTTATTTTGCTTTAAAAAAAAACAGAAAAAATTGTATTCAAGGATTATTTATTTCTTTTCTCAAAGCATCATCAGAGCACACACCTGTCTTTGTTTCAGCCCTAGGGAACTCTGGTGGACTTCCTCAAAAGGACCGTATTTGCGACTTTGTCACTTCCGCAGTATTTTTTGCCTGAAGCCACCTGAAGTCCTTCATTCCCCAGGTCTTGCTGAGCTTTTGCAGCCAGGTGATGGGCCCATCAGGATCCACTCCCACGGGGACCAGTTTCTACAGTGCTTTAAGTATGGTCCTGTTCTACTCTCCAACACCCCCATCACCATTTTTTTATGAACTTTCAAGATTCTTTTCATTTTTACAAGTTCCATTTAGCCAGGGTCAGAACACAGCCCTATGGGAGAAAGATATATCATAGTACAGTGTCTTGGGTTTTGTTTTTGTTTTTAAATCAACACATCTGTGACTCTACCAAAGAGTGGGAAGTGGGGGGTGGGCTGGAAATCTCAACCAGATGATTAAATCAAGTTCTGCTGGGTGTTTTGGGCTCTGAGCTCTCTGCAGTATTGTGCACTAAGTCCAAATCAATTAAACCGATCACTCTTTCTCTTCATTTGTGTGGAAATGAGTCAAAATTCTGTCCTTGTTAATAATGCAGGTAACTTTGGAAAGATGACTTAAAATTTCAGATTTGTGGTCTATATTCCTTATAAAATGAAGCTAATTTGGTTTTCATACCACTCATGGCTACTGGAAAGCATTAAGAATGACCCCATCTGGAGTACTTAGGTGCAAAACTACTGGGGCAGGGGGAGACCTCATTTTTAAATCCTTTTAAGATCTGGATATTGAGCATAGGGTAAATGTGAGCCTTTAGAACATAACGATCAATGCATGATTGTTAGAAAGAAAAGCTAAAATGATTATAAAACACTAAATATATTCATAGGAATTTCTAACAACCATTATGTAGTGGCAGTATCACATAAAGATTTATTTGTAATGTCTGAGGGTGGGGCTACTTCCGTATAAAACGTAGAAATTCCCAGTTCCATTCATTCAAAACTCTAATAAGAACCACTAAATGAAAACACTTGATAAAGCTACATAATTGTAGCTAGCAGAGAGAAGACTTCAATTTTCCTTAGGCTTGACATTTCTAGAATTAAATTATTGAGAAAAGATTTAGGATGAGATAAATCACTTGGAAAGAAAGAACTTCATCAAGTGACTGAAACCAGACCTCAAAGTAAACATCTTTTTAAAATCGGCATGCCAGAGTTCCCATTGTGGCGCAGTGGTTAATGAATCTGACTAGGAACCATGAGGTTGCAGGTTCGATCCCTGCCCTTGCTCAGTGGGTTAACCATCCGGCGTTGCCGTGAGCTGTGGTGTAGGTCGCAGACGGAGCTCGGATCCCACGCTGCTGTGGCTCTGGTGTAGGCCAGCGTCTACAGCTCCAATTAGACCCCTAGCCTGGGAACCTCCATACACCGCAGGAGTGGACCAAGAAATGGCAAAAAAGACAAAATAAAATAAAATCAGCATGCCTAGTCAAAAGATCACCCACGCTTAAGCCCCCTGCCTTCCAACACCCAAGTGAAGAGAGCTTAAGCACCAAAAAGAATGTAGTAGCTCAAGTAACTAAGAGAAACCAGAAACATATCCAGACCTAGGAACTAGATGATGTCATTGGGACCTGACCTCTTCCATTCCCTAAGTGTGCCTTCCTTATGTGGGTTTCACTAATGGGAAGAACCTTCCTCTCAAGTCAAGATACTCAGGGAGTTTGAGACTTAAACCCCACTATTACTACTATGCTGAGCAATCGCACTTGGGAAAGATATCTTTCCCATGTGTGCTAGTAACAATTCTGAGCCTGAGTGTCAGTTAACTATTTTGGGTCAAGTGACCATCCCCAGGAAACTCATAGATGCCCAGGCTTGATTTCAATGCTGTTTGTCCCTTGTCTCTAATGGCGTAAGAATAGAAGAATGGTGCTTGGCCAAAGGAAAATTAAGGTTCTGTTACCAGAAAGGGGGGAATGGGCCACTCAGGATATAAAACAATATGGGAGCTCCACCCCTCATCTGTCAAGGCTGGATTGGAAAGGCAGACTTCAGGAGAAGGTAAGGCTATGAGCAAGTAGGACACATAAAGGAAAATAAAACTGAGAAGGGAGAAACAGGAAGCCCCCTGACCTCAAGATCATTTCACCTACTTAGAAATAAAGGAGAAGAATTAAATTAGTGTTGCTGAAAGCATAGAACACACACTATTGTCCTGAAGTGAATCCATGACTAGGAGATTGATTGGGTATTTTGTTAAGTACCCTCCAGAGTCAACTGTGGACCACTTTTGTATCCAGCACATATCCTCTGAAGGCCACATATTTTAATAACACTAACTATGAAAAATGGCTCTGTAAACATTTATTGTTCCTTCAGTTTTCTCTATCTCCCAAATGTATATTGAGATGATTTTATTCATGTTAAAGCATACAATAAATTCATTATAAGGTAAAACTGTTTCAGTGAATGAAGTCTCATCACCTCTAGTTTTATTCCTTCCTCATTGTCTGTGTAATAACCCAAATTCTAAACTTCTCCACCTGCTAGTTGTGTAACCCTTGAGAAACCTGGCTCTCAGTTTGCCTATCTACCCAACGGAGATAATGATAATACCCCCTGCAGAGGTTTATCACGGTACCTGACAGAGGGTAATCCTGTGTTAGCTGTAATTGTTGTTGAGGCATTTCAGATTCATTTGGAAATGGTCTCAGAACTAATCAATCATACTTGCTTCATATCCAAGAAGTTTTAGTAAACTGATGTTCAATTTTAGGGTCTTGAGAACTTCACCAAGAGTTGAACTACTCCAAGTTCAACCTGACTGTTGACACCTATTTTATCCCAAGGGTTGCCCTCACCTTATCTGCCCAGGCTTCCTAGGAATAGTCAATGGTATTTCCTAGTTTCAAGAGACTAGTTCTCAAGTACTCAATGATAAGTTATCTTGCTTACTCTAAAATTCTTACCTCTTATTTCTTTTTCAGGCAACCAGCCTCTAAGGCAAAAAGAAAATTGCTTGAGTGGGAATTTGGAAGAGAAAGGGGAGTTTCTTAGTCAAATTGGGCAAGCCTAAGTGATCCTTTGATCAATTTTTTTTTTTTTTAGCAATTTCTTTCTTCTCTTGAGCCGGACCCTGTAGGACAAGGCACAATTCTCTCAAGTAAATTACTATTCATGAAGGGCATAATTACATAAAAATCAGAAAAGGAACCAAATTTCTGTTATTATGGTAATGTAATAGTAATTTTTTAAGAACTACAATGCATGTGATAGAAATGTCATTTGCTTCAACTTCTCATTGCTTTTAATTTAATACCATATCATTCCCAAATCTCCAATTTACCACAAAGCAATAATAAGTGGCAGGTTGTAGGTTATCTTTAAACAAGAAAGCAAAACAAAAAGAATGATTAGTTAATAACAACATTGTGTCTAATCCACTTTTCATTGGATAACATATATTCAGAAGTATCCCCCAGAATTCAGAAGATAGGCCTTGGAGAGTTTGGGTGGCAACAGAAAATCCAGATTGAGCTGCCCAGAAGCCTGTTCACAGTCTCAGACTCCAAGCTCCAGGGCTCACCTCCACTTCCCTGCCCCCATCTTGATTTTTCCTATCCTTTTCACCTACTTTAAAAAATACATATATTTTCTTGGGCTACCTGTTGAATGCTTTACATGCATTGTTTGATTTAATCTACATACTCTTCTGTTAGGATTTCTATTTTTCCCTTCTTCGGCATGTTCCTTCCATTCATTCATACACATCCGAATATTCACAGAATGCCAGGCCATACCCTGGGTGCTATGGATAGAGCAATGAGAACTAAAGCTTGCATTTCATTTGGGAAGAAAGGCAGTACATGGAAGATGAAGAAAGTGAAGGAGGAGGAGAAAGAGTCAGGGAGAGGCTATCTGAGCAGAGGCCTACATGGAGCAATGGCATGAACTCAAGGGGAAAGTATTCCAGGCAGAAACCATCATGTGGAAAGGTCCTGAGGTAGAGACAGGGTTGGTCAGATTAGAATGTAGCCTCTGTGAATGAAATGTGCTGAGAAGGTGGGAGGGATGTGAACTATAAGAAGGTATCATCCAGGGCCTTATAGGCCAGTTAAAAATTCTGGATTTCTTTCTGAGGATAATGAGAAGCCGTACATCGCTGATGTCAAAGGAGTGACGTGATTTACCTATGAGGAAACTGAAACTAAAGAAATATTAAATAACTCATTGATAGCACATGTTGGGGAAACTGAGAACTGAGAAAGGATCTATGCAATACTAAGGCCTTAGTCATTTTTAACCACAGCATAACTTTTGCAGTTACTCAGTAGTTAATTCCATGTATATGTCCTCTGTTATTGCCTATAAAAATAAGCTTAACCCTTGAAACTCACTAGTTCTTCTATTGATAATCTCTTATTCAAATCTCACCTGGCTTATTTCTCATTACTTAAGTTTACTCCAGTCACAGGCTCAATTTTTTTCTTAGAAAATTTTCCATTGGCCCTCCCACTATTTACTCTTCAAGCTGTGTATATGCTCATCTTCTCAAGATTTCTGAACTCTCAACATTTTTGTACAAGTGTACCTTTTCAGAGTCACCCCTCCTTATTGTCTGATGTCCCATATTGGTCACTGCAGGCTATATTCTGATCCTAGGCTCTTTAAAAAAAAAAACACACACATACAAAATTAGATTTCCTGGCTTTTCTTTTTTGATAAAAATCAGATGTAACAATACTGAGGCCGTGTTCCTATAAGATCAAATCTGAGCAATGGCTGCCAGTTTTGTGTGGACAGGAACTCTCCAGTTTTCCCCATTGACCATATTCAGACACCCACAGGTATCACTTATAATCTGTCTGGTCCTCACAGGCTGTTGGGGCTGCACCCTGCAGACATGCTTGCTCTGTGCTTGCCCAGCCTTAGGACCAAAGAAAGAGCCTGGAGACATCAGCAGTTTAATGGATAGGAGGATCTTAGATGTCTGAAGCAAGGTCTGGAAACCTGTGTGTGGCACATGGGGGTTGGGGCGTGGGAGGTAGGACATGACAGTAGTATTAACTATAGGGGAGAAGGAAATCACTGATTTTAGAAGGAATTGACTCAGGTTGGCTCATTGGTTACCACAGAATCAGGAGAGGGTCACACCCATTACCACCTCTTTGATAAGCTATATGCAATGGAGATGTTCTGATCTAAAGATTAGAAGATACACTAGCTGGGACCAGGGGCAAGTGCATAGGCATTTATACATTAGTCTCTATGCTTAAGAGGGAAGTTCAGTCAGGTGAGTAGGGTGTAGGTAAGGCTGAGCAGGGGATGTAAAGAGAGCAAGAGAATATCTTGGGTGGCCTGATCATACATAGGCATTCTCACATATTTTGGCAATAGTTAGGCTCTAAGTACTTTTTGCAGCCAAAATACCTGGGTTCAAATTCTACCTTTAACACTTAATAACCTTCCTAAGTTGAGTAAGTACTTAAACTCTCTGCGGCTGCCTGGTAAAATGTAGGTGATGTGATACCTACTTCACATCCCTGGTGTGACAATTAATTGAGTTAATACAAATACAAACATTTAGAACAAGGGATGGACATAGTAAGTACTCCATAGGTTGCTGTTTATAATTCCTGCTGTATATAAGTTGGTGTACTTGACCCTTTGAATATACCTTTTACAGTCACATCTCTCTATCCTGTGTACCTTAATCCTCTATTCCAAATGGCCTACCCAATCTTCTGTGATTCCCAAATTCTATCCATCTCTTAAAATCTACATCAACTTTCTCCCCTTTATGAAGCATTCACTGGCCACTCTAGCTGTTCATCATTGCTCACTGCCTGACCCCTGATTTTGTGTGCTACCCACTGTACACTCACCTATTCCTTTGCACTAGCATTTAACTGTCATGTGTTGATATTTTATCTTTCTAACCAGATTGGAGCATCTTAATGGAGATGCATGACAGGTGATGATTAGGTCATGTTTCAACTTGCTGGCAGAGAGTTGGCACCAATGTTGCAGAATACAAAATTTATTTTCTGAAATCTCATGAGAGGAATTTTATCATGACATTTTTCTCGGCCAACAAAACGAAGTTAGAAGGTCAGGTTTCTGTCCAATCAGTGGAATGGTGAAATAGCCAGTTATAAATAACACAGTTATGAGGTTGAAACAGTTTTTCACCACTTCCAATATAGCGTGATGTGAATTGAAGGTCATTTCTATGTAACACTACTTCTAAATCGAAGGTCATTATCATGTAGTAATTGTGTTGTGATTTACTTCTTTCCTACCTTATAAAAGCTACAAACCTAATTGGCAAATCTGTAAGAATGACCAGGGGATCAGTTTCTTTGAGATCTAAAAATTATACAGGAAACAGTATATTAATGGTGAGCAATTAGTATGATTCATTTCAAGCCTTGGTCTTCAACATGGATAAAAGCAAAAGATGAGAATTCAACATACAATAGGTTATACAATGGAGATAATGAAATTAGTTACTGGGAAAGTGTGAAAATCAGTTATATCAAGATTGAACCAAACAAGATGTTTGTTAGTGGGGATGGAAATTTCAAAGTATACTTTTTCACTTATGTCAGTGAATGAGTGCCTAAAATTCAGTCAACTCTCAGAAGAATTATTTAAACCTGAAAGGAAGATATGTGCCATCATTTGCAGAAATCTCTGAAATAAAACACTTTTCCATATGCCGTAATGGTGGGGAGTGGGGCTATAATTACTGGGGCCACTTTCTAAATGCTACTGCTGGAATTTATCTATATGGGAACTAAAGATATCCTGTGATAAACAGTTATTACCTCTGTGGAGGAAAGTGAAATATATACAGGAATAAACAAATAACCTTAGGTTTTAGCAGTGGGTCTTCCACAATTAAGTCCTCGTTTTCTGAAAGTGACCTTCTAGAATGTTCATGTCTGACTCTATCAAGGGTCATGGTACCATACAGAGAGAAGGGAGTAATGAGCTTTTTTGGTGAATCAGAGAATGCCCAATTAATCCGGCTGGCAGCAATCCAAACCCACATTGCCAACTTAAATAGCAAAATAAATCAAAAAGGTAATTTTATACTCTGGCTAAACCTAGTTCTGGAAATGACAGCTACTTGACCCCATTGAAAAGGTGGGGAGAAAATGAAGTTTGTAATGAATTACTTGTCACTCAAAAGATACTTGGTTTTACAGTAGGAAATAATAACCCCTTCCAAAGAGAGGTCATTTTGCCAAAAAGTAAGCAAGAAATCAAATAAGTGCTAGTGAAACAGATGCAGAATACTCATTCATGTTTAGGTCTATAACCCCAAACTACTAGATTAAATAGAATGGTTCAGTCTGAGAAGTATGATTGGGTAGAAATAAAGAAAACCCTCTAGTTCTCAAATAACTGTCTATTAAATAAATATTTTTCTTTTTTCTTTTAATACCTTCTATGAATTTATGAATCTGGTTTATGTATAATTTAGAGAAACATAATCCATTTACATTTATTGGTTTGACTCTGATTGTAAGTGGACATGAAATCTAGATAATTAAGGACACTGGCCCATTATTCAGTGAACCAAAAAAAAATTGTGAATTGAGGACTTTGTTTAAGGTCTCGACGTGTCATCATCAGTCACCAGTATTTTATTTTTTCTAAAATGTGATATCTGTTGGGAAGGAACCTATATACCCCACTTTGTTTCTACTGTTGAGAAGCTATCCATTTATCTACAGGTTCCTTTAGAGGTTACTAGGGTAATGTATAGGAAATCACTACGGAAAAAGTAAAGCTCATGGTAGAGATTTTTACAGTTTGTTTGTTTGCCTGTTTTGTAAGGGATAATGACTTATTTATGAGGGAACCCTGAGCTTATTGGAATTTGCTTTTGTCTGATGTGTCTGCAGAAGAAATGGTTGGAGGCAGGCTGATAGGAATTGAAACAGTCATCCATTTTCTCCGGCTGACAAAGGTAGTTAAATCTGTTTAAAAAAACAAACAAACAAAAAAACCCTGGAGTTCCTGTCATGGCTCCAGTGGTTGATGAATCCAACTAGGAACCATGAGGTTGCGGGTTTGATCCCTGGCCTTGCTCAGTGGGTTAAAGATCCTGTGTTGCTGTGAGCTGTGGTGTAGGTCACAGACGCGGCTTGGATCCCGAGTTGCTGTGGCTGTGGTGTAGGCCGGTGGCTACAGCTCCGATTAGACCCCTAGCCTGGGAACCTCCATATGCTGGGGGAGTGTCCCTCAAAAGGCAAAAAGACAAAAAAAAAAAACAAAAAAAACCCTGAAATTTCAGTTTCACCAAACATATTTTTAATTATTAGAGAAGTGGCTAATGAATCCATTTGTAAATGATTTATTTACTAATATGGCTCACTTTCAGAATACTACCTCTGTTACAATGCTTCCTATTTTTCAAAGCTAGAAAATTTCATGAAAATATTTTCCAAATATTATATTCCAACATCAGGCCAGATGGCTATACCAGCTACCTTTAAGCTGGGATATTAGAACAATCCTTTCAGGTGTGGAGTAGAATCAGAGGACTTTTATTCTCCCTTGGTCTGGAGATGACTTCCAGCCTGATGTCTTGGTGCCCAATTGCTACATTGTTTCCACATTTTCTAAATATACTTTCTCACCTTAGAATGTCTACCTTTAGCCACAGGGAAATATCAGGGGTTCTTTCAAACCAAAACTCCCTTAGCATTGAGATAGGTCATACTGGTTCAGAGCAAATAGACAGGCTGTAAGATCAAGACATTGATTACGTCTTTTCCCAGGTTTGTAGCTCAGCACATCTGTAAACTGGGAGTGATAATTGTACTCATCTCCTTGTATCATAGTATAAAATCACATTTAAAATAGTGCTTGACCTATAATGTTTTTATGTGCTGTTACAGTCTTTTTGGGAGAATAATTTCTCTGTTGAGATGATGAACAGGACTCTCTGTTAAAAGCCTCAGGTGCCTATTCTAAGAGATAAAAATGTCATGGAGAGCATCCTATTTGTAAAATTCTTTTTGAGTTCTTTCAAGTACGTGGTCTTATATCTAGTTAAATGTAGATGGCCTTGGCTTTGTGAAGAATGTTATTTGGAGACTGTGAGATAGGAGGACAGGAGCTTTAATTGCAGGGCTATAATTTCAGTGGGTTAATAATAATATAAGTCAAGCTAGTTGATATGGGGAAAGACGATTGGAGGAGAGTTAATGGATGTTTATCAAGGGGGTACATCCACTTCTCCCTCTCTTTCTTCTACCTCCATCTTTCCTGTGAATCTTTGTACTCGCCCAATGGTCACATCTCCTCCTCCACCCTGTTTCGCACACAGCAGCTGGTATAGTTTCTTATGATTATCCCTCACCTCATATCACTACCATACTTGGCATCACATATCACACGTTGGTTAGACTTTGGATAAATAGAAAGCAGCAAGCTTCTGCCTCCTTCTCTGGCTTCATCTCCCATCTCCCCTCAATCAGAAAGCTCTGAATCTCCCATCCTTTTCCCTGGTTTTTGGAAGAAGACCTGGTCCCAGTTCTAGCCTCAGCACATGTGTACATCTGTTCTTCTATATGGAGGTCTTCCAATGCCTCTACCTCTCACTCCTGCTCATCCTTCGGTCCTAAGCTAAATATAGCTTTCTTAGTACTTTTTTGAAGCCTAGTCCCCCCATAATGTTAATTTTCTGACATTTTCCTTTGTATGAATTATTCTAATCTTTAGTGCTATGCTTTTCTATGTGTTTGCTAACATCTGTCTTCTCTAATAAAGACAGTTAACTCCATAAGGGCAGAGACTGAGTCTGTTTTTTTAAACTTATATCCTGACTCCCAGGATAATGCCTCAGATACATGAATGTTTGCTGTGTGCCAAGCACTGGGCAAAGTGCACAACACTCATGATTTGATTTCACACACCCAGTAACCTTTTGTGTTAATTACCACTATAGATGGAGGCAGCAGACAGATGGGGTAGTGGTTGTACCCACCCCATTTTACTAGTGATATCATATCTTCACACGGTGGGCATTGAAAGGGATTGTTAGATCCCTCTAAAAAGTGACCACCCTACCTGTAGAGTATGGGCTGAACTTAGTGACTTGCTTCCAACGAATAGAGTATGTAAAGGGAAAAAATGGTAAAATGGGAACTTCACAGTGGATAAATCAGAAAGACACTGCCTTAGCCTAGTGATCCAGGTTAACAGAATCAGTGCTAAGGTGTTGATAATCATGCACTTCACTTGTTAGATATCTTTCTCCCACATTCATAACCCTGGCTTAATCATGAGGAAACATCAGACAAGCCCAGCTTTAGGGACATTCTACTAAATATTTCTTGCGAACTCTCAAAATCATGAAAAATAGGAAAGACAGAAGCAGTCAGAGATCAGGAGACTAAGAAGACATAAGTCCTAAATACTGTGTGTGATCCTATAAAAGGAAAAGGACAAAAGTGAGAAAACAGATGCAATCCAGATAAAGCCTGTAGTTAACAGTATGGTACCAATGTTAATTCCTTAGTTCTGATAAATATACTCTGTTACATAGAATGCCAATATGATGGCAAACCACATAAAGGTTATAGAAGAGTTTTCTCTAGTATTTTTTGAAACTTTCTGTAAATCTAAGCTTTATCATAAAGTAAAAAAAAATAAATAGTTAAATTGAGTCAGAAGCTAGGGGTGACCTTTGGTTAGTATACACCAGTTGCTTCTGGCTGCCATGATTTAAGTTGATGTTCGTGTTGATTTTGATTAATCATGGCTCCTGTGTAGCATGTCCCTGACTTTGAATATTACAAGTATGCACTACTTTATCTCTTATTAAAAATATATATATATAATCAACTTTCTATTTACTATAGATGTTTTCCTTAAAATACTTTGTTCAGAACAATAAACTGTTACATGACTTTAGTCATTCTCTTTAACAGAGTGGTCGTCATGGTGAATCTAAGTGTTCAATTGATGTGTTTAAATCAAAATTTCTAATAAAATGAATGCCAGGGCACAAGAAAAACCAACTGCTGGGGGTGTGGTTTCAAAGTTATATAGCAACTATATAAATGTATGCCAAATGTTGGAAGGCATCTTCTCCAACATCATTTACAATATGCTTTGCTGAGGATATTACGAAAGATATCCTAGCATCTTTCTATTCCAAATGCATTCCAGAGTCCACCATCAGCACCTGGGAGCTTTCTAGAAATTAAGAACCTCAGACCCCCACCTTGTAATCATTGAGTCAGAAGCTGCAATGAATCAGTAAGTTCTGAGGATCTACAGTATAATGTGTGACTATAGTTGATTAACACTGTGTTGTACGCTTGAAAGTTGTTAGGATAGTAGAACTTAAATGTTTCCTGCACACACACAAAAAGAGATACAGATGTATAGTATGAATATGTATAGTGATGAATATGTTAAGTAATAATGAATGTGATGGGGAATTCTTTCACAGTGTATACACATATCAAATCATTACATTTTAAATATCTTAGCATTTTATTTGTCAATTATACTTCAATGCTAGGGAAAAAGGTGTTAAGAGTTTTTGATAATTATTAAAATCTGCATAGTAACATATGAAGTTAGCATATTTCTATGAAAATGTAAACCCAAATTGGGGCATTTTTACAAAATATTGAAGTTAGAAACTCACATGCTATTTAGCTGGCAATATAAGAAACTTGGTCAGTTTAGGATAATTTCCATCACCCCAGTTTTTTTATTTTCATCTCATCATGGTTCTGTTGAACTTGGAACCTTTTTTTCAAAGTCTCATCAAAACCCCTTTCTGAGGTTCTGGTCACTTAGATCTCTATTTAATTTTCCCCAGCCATTATTACTATGCATTGATTTTATTTTCTTTGTCTTAATCATTTCTTTCTAGGAAATCTAACCACGCATTCTCACTGTGTATTCCAAAGGGGCCCTGGCCCTGCTGCTTTCAGCATCAACCTTGTTTGAGAGGTCCTTTCATGTGAAAATGACTCCCCACTATCAAGGGCAACTCATCCCTTAATTAAAGATGATTATGCACACCAACCCTGCATCCTATTGAGACTAGCCTATTGACCCTTTGGCCACATCACACTTGATGTTCCTGGTGGGAGTTTCTCTGATTTTGGAAGTCTCTGAAAGATGTTTTTGGGAGTTCCTGTCTTGGCCCAGTGGAAACAAATCTGACTAGGAATCATGAGGTTTCAGGTTCAATCCCTGGCCTTGCTCAGTGGGTTAAGGATCTGGCATTGCCATGAGCTGTGGTGTAGGTCACAGAAGCAGCTCAGATCTCGCATTGCTGTGGCTGTGGCATGGGCCAGCAGCTGTAGCTCCAATTCTACCCCTAGCTTGGGAACCTCCATATGCTGCAGGTGTGACCTTAAGAGAGAGAGAGAGAGAGAGAAGATGTTTTTGGTCTGTCCCTCTGGGGACAGGAACTTTCCTGGGACACAGGTGCAACATCAAGCTTGAACTAACTGGGTTATCTCCAGACCTGGGAAACATCACAGGAACAGAAAAGCATTGCTTTGTAGACAGTTGGAAGGAGTGTCTCTGTGAGGCTTATTAAAGAACTAGTCTGAGATGCCCAAATCCCTTTATTCCCCTGGTCTGTGTGTGCTACCCAGTGCCAAGGAAGTTAACTCAGCCCTCTGGAAAGGTCCGGGTTGCCTGGCCAGGACATGTCTAATTAAAGTGCCAGTAGCACTGAGTAGCACTGGGCTATTTCTCCAGGACTCTTTACAGCCCTAGAGTGTCCTGTTAAAAGGTTTATATCTGGAAGTAGAAGTTATGAATATTAAGGAAAAACAATATGCAGTCAGTGGAATGCTAACACCTTGAGTTTCTAAACTGAATAGCGCCCTTAGATTAGGCTTCCTAGACATAGTCAGCAAGTTCTTACTGCTTTTGCATGTGCCTGGATGCTGCACTTGAGGACATAAAACATTTCCTTCATAAGGAAAAGGGAGCACCTAAGATAAGGATAATGGTTTTAAAAAGTGGTCAGTGTTGAGACTGAATTGACACAGAAACAGAACGGCATTTTTTTCAGGTTGTGCAATTTAATCCTTGGCCAGGGTGATCATTTAAACTTTTATACCCTGTAATAAAGTTGTCCCTGCAGTTGGTGGAGAGGGAAGTTTGATATTTGGTTTAAAGGATGTGCTTGAGATAAAAAAAAAAAAAAACTTTAATTGAAGAAAAGTGGATTGCATGTGTGGTGAAGTCGAGAGTTTTATAAGACAAATAACTACTGTCTTTACCTAAAAGCAACCCTAAGAGTTGCCCTAAGTAACTCTCTGCCCTACATTCATCTCATCTTTAATGGTGCTGACAATTGGTTCATTCTTTAATGGTTTACAGAGAGCTTTCGTAAACAAAAGCTTATTTCACCTTTACACCTCTTTAGTACACACAGTATTGTTAGTCTCTCTTTACTAAGGTCTGTTTCAGGTTTAAAAGTCTGCATTTCTAGGACGTAGAACTGCAAACACTTTGATGTGGATTGGGAGCCTGGGATATTCCAGGTGACACAGGAAGCAGTCCATGGGGAAACTTTGGGAAATCACAGTTCCTAGATGTGTGGGGTCATACACAGGATGGAAAAAGAAATGCCAAAGGGTCTGGCTGCCCTCATCCTGCAATGTATCTGCTTTCTGCAACCCTCCTCTAGGGAATGCTCCCCAGCTCCCAAGAATAAATGTGTGGTTTTAATTGGCTTGTTACCATAATTTGAAGCTATGTGTCCTGCCTGACTAGTCTTTAATGAGGCACATCCACTCTTGGGCTCAGTCAAGCAAAAGAGGCTTCTGTGGATTAATATACTCCGAGTTTCTCCTGTGAATATTGCAAAGGTGCATCGGGGGGGTGAGCGTTGGGTGGCAGTAAAAACATATTTGTCATTGATAACTTCCTGCATGCAAAGGATCCTCCTTCCCAGGGGTTACATTAACCAAAGAAAGCTGAATTCCCCCTCACACTCACCATATTTATTCCCATGCATCAGTGTAAACTCATCCATCAGAACACATAGGGAAGGACTTGCTAAACCCATACTTAGAGACTAAGCATTTCACGTGTATTATTTTAGTCAAAACAATCCCACATCAGAGCTACGGCAGATGCAATACTATCCTTTTAGATGAGGAAACCGATCTTCAAAACCACAGGTAACTCACACATGTTACACAGAAAATCAAAAGTGAAGCCAAAATTTGAAGTGCAGCTGTGGGATCTTAGAGCCTGTGTACAGGAATGATTCCACCCTAAGCCTGGAAAGCTTTCTATCACCACCTTGATTTATGTGAGTTTGTGTAGTATATTTATGCAGACTTTGCTTCATGAAAAGTTAATTAATTCTGTTGCAATTTATCTCTTGACCCTAGAAATTTTGTTCCATCCTGCACATGTTGTTTGAAGGATTTCTTTTTGAATATTTAAAGGCAGAGGAGTGAAGATCCAAGGCTTACCATACTCTTTGTATAGGTAACTTTTCCATTCTACCTTTTGTTTTCCTCTGAGTGCCTTTTCTGCAACTCATTTCTTCACATACAGAGCCTGCAATGAGAGCATTTCTAGCACATGATCAATCTCTGCTAGACAATTGTCAGGTATTATTAAGATTTCTGGTTGCTACTATGCATATGAGCTGGCAAAGATCACTTTGTTCTGGAGTTGTTCATGGTCATGAACTCATTAGAAAAGCTATATCCCTTTGGCATTGGCAGTCCAGACAATGCATTTTACTTGCTCTTTGTGTTGGAATTTTTTGACTCTGTTGAAGAGGTGTTAAAAGGTGAGACCTATTTCCAGAATCATTCACTTTTATAGCACCAGCTCCAAAAATAGAGTTCTTAAGTATTTGACTGCCATTATGAGTCCTTGTTATTGTGAAAAGAGGTCTAAAATTTGGTCTCCAAAAGATAATATTCTAAAAATGGATGAGCCAGGTCAAGATATAAGAAAATAAGAAGGAGGGAGCACCATTTCAGTTTCAATGAGGAAAGGTAATACTTTCCAGTGCTGCCTAAACTTTGACATTTTGAGGGTTAACGGATCCAAACCAGAGACCAAAAACACCTGGCCCCGAAGACTCAGTGTGCTGTGGGTTCTGAGAAGTGGAGAGGGTGGGTGGACAGTTCAATTGTCAGCTAAATATTAGAGTCCTTGAGGTATTTTCTTCCTGTGCTACTTGACCTCTCTTTGATGGGCATTATCATCATTTTTCCCCCCACTGGGAGAATAGACAGTGAAGGAAATGAAAGGTGAAAGCGATAGAAAAGAAGAGAATGGATGAATAGTAGTAGAGGCCAGATGCCCTAACATCAGGAGAGGAGGGTCAAATGAAGCCCTTTGGTTTTCTTCTAGAAACTTAAAAATAGCCACCTCTTGCCTGATTGACATTTCCACTCTGCTTTCCTTGTGCTGTAGGGCCTTAACTCATGTGTTTCTTGCATTTTCCTGCTGTTAGAAAGAAACCAGTCAGTTGGGTAATCATGATAATTAAAAAAGATGGAAACTTTCAGAGTGGCTGACACTAACTCATTACACTAAGTTGCCTTGCTTGACTAAATTAACATTAATTCCCATATCCAAGCATTAGGCATCTAAGAGTTTTCAGCTAATGTAGCTATTTCTTCCTATCTTCCCTTCACTACCCTATAATTCTCTTCCTCCCTCCTTCCCTTCTTTCCTTCCTTCCATATTTCTAACAGACTCCCATTTAAGTTGATGCTGCCTGTGCAAGGACCACACTTGAGCAGAACGTTCCAGAACAGTCTATTCTGAATTTGAATGGGCATGTGAATCACTTGGGACCTTATTGAAATGCAGACTCTGATATAGTAGATCTAGAGTAGGGCCTGAGATTCTGCCTTTCTATCCATGTTCCAGGAAATGATGATGGTGACAATGATCTTGGGACTGGACTTTGAGAGGTTTCAGACAGTTCTCCATGTCTAGTTCTGTTGGAGATAACCACTTTTAACCCAACCAAACACTGTGCTGAAACCCATTGCTCCCATTTTCATCTGGTAAAACAATTTTCATGCCAACCCTGGCAAATTTGTGCCTCCTTTCCCCACTGCTGATGGCAGGCTACAGGGAACCCCAGTCAAATGTACCCTTCCCTTCTGGTGTGCTGCAGAATGGAAGCATCTGAGATGTCTAGATGCAGACAATGGTGAATTTGAATCTCTGCTCCATCATTTTCTTACTTTCTTACTTAAGCCCCTGTTTACAATAGGGATGAAAGTAGTTATTACCTAATAAGGTTGTATAAGGGCCTCAAGGGTTAGCAAGCATCAGAATACAGAAATGCAAACTGTTACTATTTTGAAGTGATTTTTTCATGTTTGATAACGTTTGTGTCCAGTTAAGATGATTGGAGAACATTCCAAAAATAATTCATGTTGACTATACTTGAAGAAAAAATTTAGTGTTATCTTCCGTGAACTAGATAATTTGCAATGTATTACAGCTATCTAGATGTTTTTAATGTGTCATTGATTGCCCGTCAGTACAATTATTTGAAATTTGCTTAGTGTAGATGTAAAGGATTTATCAAGAAGACCAGAGTATCTGGGGACCAAGTACAAAGGTATAATGTGAGACTATCAAAAGGCTCATCCAACCAAAAATACCCTTCCCCTTGGCCTGGAGGTTCCATTATTAGAGCTGATCCTTTGGGTAAAGGCATCAGAAGGAGGGTCAAAAATAATTTTATTTCCTGGGAGATGTGGTAGACTAACTTACCAGCTGTTGTAAGACATATCAATGGACTAAACAGAAACATTTTCACAATTTAAAACTCAATAGGGAAGTACCTAGGAGCCATTGAGCATATATGAGCTTTTTAGAAATTAACTCAGAGTGATAAAAAAATAACTGAATTTCTTTCTTCTATTGAAGATGTCTTTAAAACACTGATTCTCAATCTATATTAAGAGTATTGGTTGGAAATAATATAAACCCAAACAAAACAAAACTACTTGAGCCAAAAGTTTTTTTAAAAAAAGGGATGTAGAATTTGTTGAGATTACATAGTAGGTTCTCTGGTTTGGATAATGCAGAATGTAAGGGATCAAACAGATCATGTTCCATTTCTCACACACACATCTCTCTCTCCACTATCATCACCCACTTCTGCCCTATTTTTCAATCTCTTGTATTGGTTTCAACTTCAGGAATGATCTCTCCATGAAGTGGAAAGAATGGCCACTAGCCACTCCAGGTCTATTTTCCACCAGGTCATAAAATTCCCACGAAACATAGAACTCCTGCTTCCCGAAGGGACTCATAGAAGTTCTGAGATCAAGTTTTGTAGGCCTGGCTTTGTCACACATGCATCCCTGAACTAATTCTGTGGACCAGCAAATGGAATTATTTCCCTGTAGTAGAGGGCCAGGCCTTGGCCACATAAATGGTACCACTAAAAATGGGACAAAGATGATTTTCCTAATAAAATGGGGGTATTGTTCCAAAAAGAAAAAAAGAATGAATTTTGGGTAGGAAACAATTCATTTCTAAGATCCAAAAGGGAATAAAGGTGTATATTCCTTTAAAGAACTTGGACAAGAGATAGAGATTCCAAGGTTTTTCAACCAGGAGAATGAGCAGCATTCTTTGATGTCTGTCACAAAGGCCTTGTCTTTAGCAAGTACTTTAGTGTTTGCAAAGAGTTAATAGTTCAGAAGATGAGGGTGGGGGAAACATTTGGGTAACAACTCCCTGTATTTTGTCTATCAATTTCCATATCAGGTTTTACTCTCACACTTGTGTGTGTGTGCGTGTGTGTGTGTAATATGTGTATATATACATACATACATGTATATATATATATTTAATGTATATAAAAAACTTATTCACCACAGAAATAGGAACGTGATGCTAGCCAGTGGGTTTTACCCAAATGATTGAAATGTGGTTAAGTGATTTTCAAGTCTACAGCGATTTGTGCTATGTAACTATAAATAGGTGCTCAGGGGAGAATTCTCTTTCCCCGATCCTGTTGACTTATGGAGATGTATGAGGAGATCTGAGCTCTGAGCAGAGTGAAATATGACTTTGTATTGCAGTTACTTTCTGCCAAAGATAAAAATCACTTTACATAAAAAGAGCCTTATTCTCACCAGATGAAAAACTTCTCTTTTATAATAAAGCACACTACTCTGGAAAAGCACATCAGCTCCTGTGAGCCACTGGAGCACCATTCAATGAGGCAGGGAGTAGAAAGTTTAGAACTATCTACTTGGGTACCAACTGCTCCTTTCTCCCCTAAGGACTTGCTCAGCTGGATAAGGATCAGTTTTCTCATCTTTTCAATGACTACAGTCAAGTTACCTAAACCAAAGGGAGTCATGAGGACAGAAACAAGATAAAACCCATCAAGCATGTAACATGGGATGCAGCATATTAAAAAGACACAAACTATTGGTAATGGATGAGTATGTGATGATTAGGTGTACGGGAATGCAGTAAATGGACTATAATATTTCAGTCCAAGTTAAGCAAAATAGTACTTTCAATCTCTTTTTTCAGAAACTGACTAGATATTTTTTAAAAAGTGATTAAGAGAGTATACAGATTTTGTGACACTTGTAATTCATCTATCTGGACTGCAGTTTGCTCATCTATGACATGAGAGATTCAAATATGACCTTTAGGAACTCTCAGACTTTAAAACTCTTAAGATGCTCAGTGAAAAGTTTTGATAGCTTTAGTTTTTGTGCATTGTAAGAACATGCTGAATTTTTCTGAAACAGAGTTAATATTTATGTCATGTTAAGCATTGATTTAGTAGTGGCTGGGACTGCTAAAATATTATAATTGCATTTCTATTAATACCTTTGCCCCCATGCAGTTGGATGTGCCTTGGTTTGGGAAGTCAAAGCTTTGAATTCAAATCACATTCATTCCTTTATTCTACAAGGGTGAATAAAGGCCTCTCTGTCCTTCACTCGGTGATAAGCACAGGTGTTATATTTTAACAAGGGTAAGAGAGTCAAGATATGTAACAGAAAACAATTATAAATTATGTTAAATATTATGAAAGAAAGAAAACAAGAGAAATAAATATTAATAATGGGGACAGCTTTATGTTCATTTAGCAAGGCTTCTAAAAGGAGGTGATACTTAAGCTAAGATATAAAGTAAAAAGAATCCAAACATGCAAAAGAGAGAAAAGAAAGAAGCATTCCAAGCAAAGGGTAATGCAGGTGCAAAGGTCCTGGGGTAAGAGAGATCTGTATATATTTGAAGAACTGAACAGCAAGAATGGCCGAAGTGTAGTGAGTTGGGAAGACAAAGTAATGTGATATGTGATATATGATTGGAGAAAGGAAGGGTCCAGATGATACCTGACCTTGTGGTGGTGTCAAGAACTTGCACTGTTTTCTTTCTGCATTGAAATACTCTTGCAAGGGATTAGAATGATGTAAGTTATCATTTAAAACCACTCTTGGGGGAGTTCCCTTCATGGCTCAGCGAACCTGAACTAGGATCCATGGGAATGCGGGTTCGATCCCTGGCCTTTCTCAATGGGTTAAGGATCCCGTGCTGCTGTGAGCTTTAGCGTAGGTTGCTTGGATCCTGCACTACTGTTGCCGTGGTATAGGCTGGTAGCTGTAGCTCTGATTTAACCCCTAGCCTGGGAACTTCCATAAGCTGCAAGTGTGGCCCTAAAATAAATACATAAATAAATAAATAAAACCGCTCTTGGTACTATAGAGAAACAGATGGGAGCATATACACAGTGGAAGCAGGGAGACCAGTTGGAAAGCAGAAGAAGAGAGTGTGGGGGATTACATTAAGTGTGACAATGCAATGCATAGGAACAAATGTTTCAGCCTTACCTCTGTCTGTGACTTGATTAAATTTCTTTCCATATCTGGGACTCAGTTTTAGCGTAATATAAACACGTAGAATGCAACCTCTAAAGACTCTTAGACCAAGATTTTGTATCAGATCATGGATATTTCCAAGCCAGGTTAACACTTCCATCAAATCCATTTGACTTTGGTAGGGGACAGTGATTTGCTATGACCAGTTGCCTGTACCCCCCACCTTGCCATGGCACAGATGTGGGAATATTTGTCCATCATCATCAGTACATCTTACTGAGAACTGTGGGAATTAGCTGGCCTTGAAATGTGGTTATCTTCTCTGTTACACTTGAAACGGCTTCAAAACAGTCCACTATGCCACATACACAAATGCATTTCCAGTTCCAAATTCATACTGTAAGTTTCGTATATCCAGATTATGAATGTTAAATTCCACTCATGGTATTTAGGATGATTGTTTTCATGAGGAAGAGCAAAAATGAAAAAGAGCCACGATGAGAGTTTCATCAAATGAAGGATCCGAAAGAGAAAATTCTCCAAACCTCCTCCAGTATTTCTCTTTCTGGTGTTCAGATGAAAATAGTAAATTAATGGAAGAGCAAAACAGTATGGGATGCCAATACTTTTGAGAAAAAGCCAAAGTTCATTTCTTCCTGCAGATTCAAACACTTGGCAGATCAATGGGAGCTTCTCAGTGTGTGCTGTGAAAATTGTTCTGCAACTGATATCCTCAGGGATGAGATGTGACTACTCCAGGAGTTTGCCTGGATTGCTGTGGGAAGTGATATTTTCCAGTGGAAGGACTTTGGGGAATTATATAATTACATCATTCCTTAATCATCAGAACCACACAAAAATAGCTATGGTTTTGTTGCTTGTATTTTTTTTGCATATAACTTTGTGTGTGTGGCTCCAGCCTTGGAAGTTTTGTTATATATTTCTGCTTCAGTTTAATGAGATTATGACTCAATATGCACTCTCTTTGTCTCTTGTTTAGTTATATTCTCTATAAAAGATTCCTTTAGCAAAGGACCTTTTTAGCATTTTTGTTGTTATTGCAAAATTAATATTTAGTCCATAGGTGATTTACAGAATTGCAGTAGAAGTGGGTCTATAGAGTTATAATTTCATGAGAAAAGCAGACTAGATAAAAGTGTTACTTAATGCTTTATTAGCTTTTACTTTTTAAAAATCAGTTTCAGATCTGCAAGATGGAGTAAGTTAATCAGGATATTTTTGTTGAGCACTTAACATAAGGAAAGAATTATGATAGAAACTGGGGTGGCAGCAGTTAACCCAAAGGCACAGGCCTTCCTAAGGTTTTCTAGCCAGAACAGAAGGCAGACAATTAAAAGGGGCCAAATATTAAAGCTTAGTAAGTAATGTTTGGGAGAAATGTAGAGAGCAATCTTTGTGGATAGTGGAAGAAGTCATGTTTAAAGGTAATTGCTACTATGACATTTGGAATGGATAAACAGGTGTTCCCATTGTGGCTCAGTGGTAACGAACACAACTCATATCCATGAAGACTCAGGTTCAATCCCTGGCCCTGCTCAGTGTGTTAAGGATCTGGTATTGCTGTGACCTATGGTGTAGGTTGCAGATACTATTTGGATCCCATGTTGTTGTGGCTGTAGCTGTGGTGTAAGCTGGCAGCTATAGCTCCTATTCGACCCCTAGCCTGGGAACTTCCATATGCCATGGGTACAGCCCTAAAAAAAAAAAAAAAAAAAAAACAGATAAACAATAAAGTCCTACTCTCTTGAATCTCCTGGGATAGACCATGATGGAAAATAATATTTTAAAACTGTGTATATACATATTTGACTGAGTCACTTTGTTGTACAACAGAAATTGGCACAACAGTATAAATCAACTAAACTTTAATTTTTTAAAAAAGAAACATAATTGCTGAATAGATAACAGTCAGAAGATGAGGAGAGAGTTTTGGGAGGAGAGAAGAGATGTCCAAAGGTTCAGAGACAGCATGTTCAGATGAAGAACTAGAACAAGACCAGTGTGGCTGGAAAGGAGAGAGAAGGAAGGCAGCAGAGCCTTCCAATCTAATATCCAAGTCCTCAGATATTACAGTATCCAAGGGCTTGAAGGATCAGGGAACAACATTTTTCTGAAAAGTCACTGATGGAGAGGCTAACCACGCAAGATGATTTTTAGATAGAGAATACAAAACAAGGCAGTGGGACAAAAAAGCTTAGAGGAGACAGTAGCTGGGATGATCAGGAACAGCCTCTCTGAGGGTGTGACATATGCACAGAGACCTCAATGGCACAGAAGATTCAACAGAGAAGAAATGTGAAAAAGAGTAATTCCAGCAGAAGTGTAAAGGGTGCAAAGCCTGGGACGTGGGCTGAACAGCCCTGTGTGTTTAATAAACAGAAATGAGGAAACGGTTAACTGGAATTTGGACCTAGGCCCTGAGTCCACATTCAGAGTTCATTTTACTACCCCCAAACACCATCAACTGACTGGGCCTCCTGTCCCCTGAGATTGAGGAGCATTTCCTGTCTCAGTGCATGCTCAATACGTGGACATTGGGCCATGTCTGCTTACACATATCTATAGGCTCAGTGCCTGAGCACTGGCTAGTACTTTCCAGACACTGGGTAAAGAATGTAGGTTGCATGAAAGAATCTCTAAGCTAAAGTGGGCACCTATCTAGTGTTAGGATTCTACGACTGGAAAACAACTTCGATGTTGAAAATCAGTAATCTAATAACCCAATTAAAAATCCAAACGTCAAAGCTTTAGGTGTAGATAGAGCCTAAATAACAAGACAAGGAAAAAAATATATAAAGCAGACTTTCTCAACCTCAGTACTACTAAACTTCTGGAATAATTCTTTGTCATTGTGGCTGTCCCATGCATTGTTTAGCAGCATTGTTTGCTCCATCCATGGGCTACCAATAGCATCCCCTCAGTGGTGACAGCCTCAGGTATCTCCAGATAGTGCCTTATGGCCCAGTTGAGACCACTGATGTAAAACTATTCGTGCCATGATGCTTTTTGAAATGTTTCAGAAGTTACCATACTACCCAGGGGGTTTCACTAGATTTGTCTGCAAAGTTTTCCCAAGAGGTATGATAAATATGTCCCCTGAATTGAAATACTGTACATTATACATGCATTTGTGGCAGCAGAAAGCAAAGACGCTTAATTTTTTATTATTTTTTATGGTGAATGTTCAGACATCCATCAATGTAAAAGAAACCGCTTTCAAAAATTTTCTTTATAAATATATAATATAATTGTAAAGTAAAGCTCCTCTATCATCCTGATGGGGGATCATTCCAATAATTGTATTGTATATTGAGTTTTATCAGGATTCTATTCTATTTTTTAAGTACTTTGTGGAGGGAGGGAGGAGCAGGGAAAAATTTGATTTGCAATATGTTGAAATGTATGGAATAATGCAGTTCTTATCATTAAGCTGTACCACACAGCTTTCCTATACAGTTTTAATAATGTTTAAAAATAGTTTGGTTTTTTTTTCTGATTTTAAATATTCAGAAAATATAGGCACATATACAAAAGAAAATTAAAATCATCCATAATCCCACAATCTAGAGGTAACTATGTGCATTACTCTTGTATATTTCCCTTACTCTTTAACTAAATTATGTACCTAGCACTGCACTGAGGCTGAGAATTCGTGGTGGATCAGATGTACAAGTCACCTCTTTAGGTGAAACCTATTTGTATATATCCTGCTTCTACTTTTACCAGAAGTACCTGGATACACGGATTGGTAAATAGTGCTTGAGTGGAGAATTGTTTGACTGTGAGTGACAGAAATATGAAAAATTATTAACAAGTTAATGGCTTTCTCCTATTTATATAATACAAAGTTTTAAAAAGAACCATTCAGGACAGATTCATTCTACACTTCAATCGAGCCTCCTTCTGGCTTTCCACTGTGCCATTTCTAAGCATAGATCCACTATCCCCATGCTTACAAAACAGCCTCTCCATCTCAGATATGCCTTCACATTCCAAACTGGAAGACAGGGGAAGAGCAAAGAGAAAAAGGCAGGGGTCACCTGAATTTGACCCCATCACCCAGCTTTCTCTGAACTGAAGAAAACTTTCTTTTTGCCATTCATTTATCTCATGGGCAAGAACACTGGCACATAGACCAAGATACCAAAAGTAAAAATAGTACAAAAGTGTACAAAGTCAAAAGCAATAGAGACATCCTCCCAAAAGTAGACATGTTCCTTTCCCAAGTTAATCATTAGCTGTTCAGTGTTAGACTTCCAGGTGCTTGCCTATCTACATACCAAGAGAGCCACACGCCTAAGCAGTAGGATCTTTCCCCCATTAAAATGGTATGATAGACATTTTCATCTTCTCAACAGTATATCATTAGTCACCTTGTAGATCAATACATTTGGATATGCCATTTAGGAATAACAATTGTACAATAGACCTCACTGAGTGTGTCTCTTCTTATTAGAAATATAGACTCTAGGAGTTCCCGTCGTGGCGCAGTGGTTAACGAATCCGACTAGGAACCATGAGGTTGCGGGTTCGGCCCCTGCCCTTGCTCAGTGGGTTAATGATCTGGTGTTGCCGTGAGCTGTGGTGTAGGTTGCAGACGCGGCTCGGATCCCGCGTTGCTGTGGCTCTGGCGTGGGCCGGTGGCTACAGCTCTGATTCAACCCCTAGC
Organism: Phacochoerus africanus; assembly: GCF_016906955.1. Classification (NCBI taxonomy): domain Eukaryota; kingdom Metazoa; phylum Chordata; class Mammalia; order Artiodactyla; family Suidae; genus Phacochoerus; species Phacochoerus africanus. The sequence goes on from NC_062544.1 coordinate 129,987,012, forward strand.
CTGGGAACCTCCATATGCCGCGGGAGTGGCCCAAGAAATAGCAACAACAACAACAACAAAAAAAAAAAAAAGAAAAAAGAAAAAAAAAAAGAAAAGAAATATAGACTCCAAATTGTTGTTATTACAAATAAAGCCATCATCTGCATCTCTGTACTGTATCCCTATGCAAATCGGTAATTTCTTCTGTAGGTACACTTTCTAGAAATAGAGTTACTGGATCAACGTGTGTGAAACATTTTTAAACAATCTAACATTTACTGTCAAATTGTCTTTCAAAAGGTCATAATCATGAATACTCCAACCAACAGTGTATGAATTTGTTTTATTCATACCTTCATTGGCAATGGATATTATCAATCTTTTAATGTTTTCTAACTATATAGGCAATAATGTATCTCTGGATGACTATATTTTTTTAAACTTTTTCTTACAAAGGACTTCACATATACTCAAAAATAGAATAAATAATAAATTTCCATTACCCATTATCCAGCTTCAACAATTATTAATACAGTGTCATACTTGTTTTGTCTTCTTCATGTTTAATCCTTTCCTTAATTTTCCTGCCATATTCTTTATTCCTTCTGGGTTGGGTTTTTTGGGGGGAGGTGAGGTTGTTCATCTTTCACTTTTCATCCTGGTAACAATTCTGATTAGTCCTATTCGATTTTAAAGCATCATGTCCATGAGGCCAGCTTTCTTTCTAGAGCAGAGATAAACATGCAGCATGAGTGTTACCACTTTTCCTCTTCTTCACTGGGATAGGTGTCATTAACAGATGAGTCCATTGGTTCACTGTAATCCCAAATGTATCTTTACAACTCATTGTAAGATACATTGTGCTTTAGGCCAGTGGGTCTAAAGCTTCAACATGTCTAAGCATTACCTGGAATGCTTGTTAAAACATGCAGAACTGGATCCCTCCACCATAGATCCTCATTCAGTTGGTCTGAGGTGGCACCTAAAATTCTGCATTTTTAACAACCCGCCGGATAGTGTTGATAATGCCTGTCTGCTCTTCTAAGCAGTGCTTCCAAATTTTAATGTGGATATAGTCATTGGGGGTCATGATAAAATGCAGGGGGGTTTTTATGCAGTAGGTCTGCTACAAAACCTAAAATTCAGCTTTTCTAACAAGTTTCCGGGTAATACTTCTGGTCCTGAGAACCACTTTGAGTATCTAGATCTTCAATGGCCATTATCAGGATGGCTTATGAGATGACACAATTGGCTATGCCTGACCTAAACAAAAAGGCCTCCTTGATCTTAAAGATTCCTAAATATTACTGTGCAGACCGGAACCAAACAGGCTACAAAATGCTCACCTTAGAAATGTTCTTGAAATTTAGATTGCAGGACTCTATAATGAGAAATTCTGATTGACGGAGTTTGGAGTGGGGCCTGAGGATCTATTTTTCATTCTTTTGTCAATTTGGGGGCACAGATAAAGTATTTGAGCCACTGAGTTCCAAGCCACAGATGATGATGCACAGGTGTTCTTTCTTGGATTCATCTGATCCCTCTCCAAAACATCCATCTTATCAAGACACCTGTGTTTGCATTAACCTTTTACATGACTGCTGGATGCTGTGGGCCATGCAGAAATGAATCAGGAGTTGAATCAGAGATGTCCCTCTTTTTCTATATCTGATTATCTAGTTAAAGATACAAACATAAAAATATATACACAACACATATAAGAAATCAGGGAAAAGAAAATATTTTCTTGCTTTCCTCCTTTTTGGAATTTTATTCAGTACATTTAATAGAAAATTTCCCATTACAAAAATAAATGTCACAAAAAGCATAGCAATGTCAAGGGGATAGTTTTTCATGTGACATTAAGTCATAATATGGGGTTTACACACAAGTTGTATTCCTGATTATTACCTAGGCTTGGAAGTCTAACACATGTTGTTCATTACTAGCACATACTGCAGTGGAGAAATGAATACCACCTAGAGAACCATAACTTCCTTCATTCCTTGACTTTGGGAGAATTTCAATTTTTAGTGTTAATAATGTAAAACCGTAGTTTTTGCATTTTAAGTAATATGTCAGTTGCTGTCTTGCATATCTTCTTATTTTCTCAGATTCTCTTTTTACATAGCTTTCTATACAAGGTGATAAAAATCACGAAATGCTAATAATGTAAAGTGATATGGTCACCGTCTCCTGGATGATATTCTTCACTGTCTTTGAGATTGTGAGAAAACAGAATAATGGAGAGGAAAAAGACCAGTAATCAAGCATCAAAGGAGTTTTCAAAGGGGGACTGAGACATCTTTCAGCACTGACCTTTATAACACTGCTGTTGGTCTGGGACTGTAATTGTCCATCACTCTTTTCAATGGTCGATACTCCACTCGCCACAATTCATTCTTTCAATACCATTGATCCCTTTAACGGCATTGGCTGGCAATCACTCTTTGTAGGTTACAATGTTAGTGGCATTCCTTCTGCCCTGTTTTTCTCAGTGTTAGGCAGTCTAAATGCTCTGTCTGAAGGAATGCAGCCTGGTAAGAGAATTAGGGAAATTCTTCAGGTGGTATAGAGTGATGTGTAGGCAGAATATTTTTCTAGTTAAAAGGAAGCATCACTAGAAAATTCTGCCTCCACTTTTTTTTTTTTGAGTTTTTACTTTTTTCTTTTTCCTACTGTACAGCATGGTGACCTAGTTACACATACATGTATACATTCTTTTTTCTCACATTATCATGTTCCATCATAAGTGACTAGATATAGTTCCCAGTGCTACACAGCAGGATAAGGAGTTGACCTAGTCTTGATCAAGTCCTTGATTTGGTTGTCTTTTCTTTGCTACACAGTCATATGGTCAGAAAGATTTTGATCTTGGTATGCACTTATTTCTTAATATTTGGAATATTCTTAAAGAATTAGAAACCTAGGGCTTTATCATAAAACACTTTATAAGATGTTAGTAGTTAAAGTTTATACATACAGTCTCCCATTTTTATGACAGCCCTATTTAATAGGCATGATAAATGTTTTAATTGAGGTTTTTACAGATGAGTAAAATTGCAGCTCAGAGAAGTTAAAGAGAAGAGTGGTACTAAATTGGCAGCCAAATACATTACAGAACAACTTAAAAATTGCACAAGAAGAAATGATGTTATGAGGCTAAAACCCTCGTTTTCTGACTCAGTGCTTTTTTCACGAGACAATTTTGCCCTTGAGGTTAACTTTCCAACATACTGAAATTTTATATTTAGTGTTTTTCAAATCAGAAATCCTGAAAACATGCTGCGACATCAAGCCCTAGAATCATTTAAGATATTTTGATTTTGCTAGGCACCAATTTCCACATTAGCCATTCTAATGAAGCATACAGCTACTGTTGTGAAAGAAAGAACATGAGAATGCAATTATGATATTTAATTCTATTCTATGTATAGCACAATAGCGATAGACGTGAACTGCAATACACATTGCATTCATAGTCAGATTTTCCAATCATCTGGGCCATTGATCACAAGAATCTGTCATCAGCTCTGAAATTCAATTAAAGGCCTTGGGACCTTTTATTTAATGGGGTATCTCTGTGTAGATAAATTTGTGCTTTCATCTTCATGGTAAGTTTTTCTATTGCTCATGATACTTATACATGCAGATAGATGTGTGGCACCATAATTCTACTTTTTTGATTTCCATTAGAGTAAATTATTGGTATTATTTTTGATCCTTGGAAAGGAGTGAGATCACTTTTTAGCATCTCATTTTGATGCCTGATGGTGATGAACATGGACAACAGATGATGAGAACTTGCTGTGGATCAGGCACTGTTCTGATTGCTGTGTTTATATGTGTACCTAATCTTCCCAACTGCTTTCTGGGGTACAGGTATCAGAGGGGGAAACGGAGACTGAAGGGGTAGTTGCTGCGTCAACTCGGAGACTTGTCCAAGTTGACATAGCAGGTAAATGACAGTACTGGGATTCATACCCTGGTTTTCTGGCTCCAGCACCCATTCTCTTAGAGACTAGATTGTGCTGCCTCTCCTGATATAATGTAAAACAAAGCTGTGGGCCTCTTCAGTACTTAAAGAAATTCTCTTCTGATTCTGGTATCCTATGATCATATGTTTATGTTTCTTGGTTTCTTTCTTATCAAAGTCATTCTAACCACCCCTTCATGCATCAGGAAAATAAAAACTGTCTTAAGGTTCTTTTCAATGTGTGGGCTGTCTCTTTAAGGCCGATAACTTAAGATGGCCAGGTTCTGTCCAATTTTTCCCTCTGCTTCTCTGTTTTTGCCATGCACCATTTTCTTCCTCATCACTTTTAACACTTCTGTGTGCTAAGCACTCTAAGCATGTTATGTGTGTTATTTTATTTAGTCTTCACCACAGCCTTGCAATGTAGGCACGACTGTATCCTCATTTTTCAGATGAGGAAACTGTGGCTTAAAAGTTGAACTGAGTCGTCAAAGGTCTAACAGCTAGTCCAAAACAGAGCTGAGATTTAATCTAATCAGTCTGACTCTGTTCTCAAAGTTAGCACAAAGTCATGAAACCCATGCCTAAGTGCAACTCAGGGAGCCATATCCTGCTCCCTGAATAGCACCAGCCATTGCAAGCCTCATAGCAGAATCAAGGCTGGGAAGAGTTGCCCCAAAGCATCTAATCAGTCCAGAGAGGTGTAGGTCCTCATTCTCTCATGAGTCAAGTGTTTGCCCAATGTGCACCATCATTCCATGTGTAAGCTTCTGTACCACCTTTTTTTTTTTTTTTTTTTCTGGTGAGATGGTTTGAAGTGTATCATATTCTAGGGTAATTGATTCTGGCTTTGCCTCATTCCTGGGAAGGGCCTTCAATTTGAGCTTACAGTAGATAATTGGGATCAATTTCTCACCTAGTATGTACTAAAGTTTTGGGAACATAACTTAAATCTCCCCGAACCTCAGTTTTAATCATAATATAGTAGCAATACAAAGGAATCATATTGTGTACGTATTTTATTTCTGGGCTGATTTTGGAAGATAATCTTCTTCTTTGCAGCTGTGATTCCACTATGGTGTAAAATTTTTAGAATAACAAATAGGTGAAATAAGTTTCGTGATTATAGAGGATAAATACTTAAACCAAATGAGTAAACCTTGCCCACAAAGAGGAATGCTTAAGACTCTTCTGCCATACCTGTTCACTGCAAAGATTTTATAAGTCCCTTAAAATAAAAAATGGCAGAGAGATTTGAAACTTCATATGATATCTTTTGATTTTTTAGTCTGCCAACTTGAGAATCAGTAAGCTAGTTAGTATGTGTTAAGTATTACTGTTTATATCTACCAAGCCACTTTGCCCTACTTTGTAGGATTTTTAAAAATACTTTATGCATAATTTTTTAATCTCTGAATTTATTTATACTTCATCCTCCTTGTAATAAAAACCCCATGGAATTACCACATTCCTGGGTATATTCTGGCCTGAGTATGTACTTAAATACCTCTGAGCCTCAGATTCTTTTTCAGTAAAATGGATTAATAAAACCCCCCTTAAATATTTTAGTGATTAGAATTAGAATCAAGATTAGATCTAAATAAAAGCTCTTGTTCAATGGCTGGCACACTGTATGTTCTTAGCAAATATTAATTCCCTTCCCAGTTTACACCCTACAATCCATTCAGTGCCACAAAGCAGGAGTCATTCCTGGGTTCAAGAGCATGTAGCTGTTTTCAGTTGCCTGTAAATTGCAACTGCATAAGTTGCAAAATACTCATTGTTTAGTTGAATCCCCTGTTGGATAAATATTTCTGTATTTTTGCACATCTTTTCAAGATAGGTAAACACTATATAAACAAAAAAAAATGGGCACAACAACTCTAACCAGAAGCCAAGACCTGAGATCTCCCCAGGAGAACACCTGCTGTTCTGTCTAATGTTTTCTACAGCTGACCAGGCTCACAGGCTTTTGATACTGAATCTGCATAGAAGCCTATGTCAACCAAATAATTTTTTTTTGGCTGCACCCATGGCATATGGAAGTTCTCTGGCCAGGGAAAGAAACCAAGCTGCAGCTGCAAGCTATGCCTCAGCTGGGGGCAACTCCAGATCCTAACCCACTGCACCAGGCTGGGGAGCAAACCTAAGCCACCACAGAGACAATGGCAGATCATTATCCCACTGTGCCACAGCAGGGACTCCCAGCCAAAGAATTTTTAGAGAGGGAAGAATTAGATGAGATTTGAGTTTTTGTCTTTCTGGGTTTTTCAGCCCCATCAACCTTAATTGCACTTTTACTAATGCCAGAGGATATCACTTGAAAGAGTATGTTCCTACTAAAGTCTCAACACCTAAGAAATTTGTTAGGTTTTTCTTAATTTTTTATGACTTTGGAAATTAAAAGTAAATGCTAGCACTCTATGTACATTAAGCAGTGCAGATCCTTCAGAATGCACAAATTTTTCAAGAGGTGATAATATACCTGTTGGAGAAGATGTAGAATCACTGAAACTTTTGTACTTTGCTGGCAAGACTTTCAAGTGGTAAACTACTTTAGAAAACTAGCAATCTTTAACAAAACCTATCCCTCCCCTATGACCCAGAAATCCTACTACTAAGCATATGTCCACAAGATGTCAATAATATGATTTCAAAAAGAACATGCATGTTTTCATCAGCTTTATTGACAATAACCAAAACTGGAAACTATCCAGAAGTCCACTAACAGGAGAATCATTACGGAATGATGATGTGTTTTTATGATAGAAAACTCTGCAGCAGTAAAAAAGGGCAAACTACAAATGCACTCAACAACATATATGAAACTCAAAAATGTTATGTTGAAGAAGGTACAAAAGAGTTCATGTTGAATAATCCCATTAACATTACATGAACAGGCAAAACAATCTACACTACTGGCAGTCAGAATAATATCTGCTCTGGAGGGTAGCTAATGACTGGGAAGGGGCACAAGAGGTCTTTCTGGGGGATGAAAATATTCTAAATATTCATCTAGATGGTACCAGTATGTAAAAATTCATAAAGATGTGCTCTAGAGATTTGTAGGTTTTACTATATCCACATTATATCTCAAAAAATTCAAATAACTTATACATTGAACTATGAGATTTGTTAACATCAGATATATCATGGGGAATTAATGACTTTATATGAAAAACCCTCTGAATACCCAGTTTCTTCAACAAATACATTGCCCGAAAAAAAAAAAGGATAAAGTACCACTATTAGAGATTAAATATTATTTCATGAACATCAATCAAATGCAATTTATGTAGATTTTGTTTGGCTCCAAATTTTTGTTTAAACTGAAGTTACTTTTGATTCGTTGGGGAAAGTAGAACATAGACTGGTTACTAAATGATATAAAGGGTATAGAATTAATTTTGTTTGGGTGTGATAATGGTAGTGTGACTCAAGGTGAGACGGTAGCTTATCTGGGATTTGCACCAAATATTTCAACTCACCAAATGAGAGCAGAGAAATGAAACAAGAAGGGTCAAAATGTTGAATTTCAGGATTAAAGCCCAGTTATATGACATGAGTGACTAAAATATGTGGCACAGAAATTATAAAGTGGTATCAAAGTGGCACAAAGGGTGAATTAGTCCATTTTTTGAGGCAGAACTTAATGTTCCCAAGAGCCATTCAAGAGGAGATTCTTGGCTATATGGACCAAGAGCTCATCACTGAGGTCTGGACTAGAGAGGAAGATGTAGGATCTCCAGTCCTTCACGGTGCAACTCTGTGAAGGAAGGAAATCAGATACGGAGAACAAATTGCAAGCAGATGCTGAAGCCCCTCAGTACTCAATGAGTAGGCAATGGGGATAGGGCCCCTCAAGGGTGTTAAGAAGGATTAATGAGGAAGAACTGACAAGTGTGGGGGTGGGTAGAAGGCAGAAAGCCCAGCAAAGTGAGGAATTGCAAAAAGGTTATCTTCCAAAATTCAGCAAATATTATCTGAGCACCTACTATCTAGGCACTGGAATTAGGCTGTCGAAAGATCACCACTGACATCTTCCCAGAGCCGTCCCAGTAAGCTGTTAAGGGACAAGCATGGAGTGGCAGCAATACCGAGCTATTAAGACATGGCATATTAACTCTTATCAGAGAGAGAAAGCAGAGTGAGCTGGTGATGGAAATTTGAAAGTGGTCTCTACTCCTTGAGCTGATACAAGAAGAGCCTACATTACTGGAAGGGCTGAGCCCCTTGGCAATTGCACAGGGTCATCCTTAGTGTGCTACAGTTGGAACAGAAGCTCACTGTGTTCCAAACGGGGAAACTCATCCGAGGGCCCTGTAGTCAACCACACCACATTAAAAAAAAAAAAAAAAAGCCACAAAACAGTACTTTCTCCAGCAGAGAATTAAAAGTGACCTGCTTTCATACTTCCCTGGGCTCTGCATGCCCAAGTAGAGACCCTATTTGCTAAGCATCAGCCCACAGTTAATTTACTTTCATTTTATTTTTCCTTACTCCTGATTGAATGATCATCACCTTCCCCGAAAACCTGCGCAGTGTAATGGAAAAGCTGACACCAGCCAAAGTGGACTGGAGCAGCCCAAATGAGGCTCCTGTTATCACCCAATTACCCGAGGAACAGGCTTCTGTTTGCCCTTCATTCATCACTTGCTAACTATGAAAACCTAATGAAGCCACTTTGTTCTAAGGACAGCTGTTCTGCCCTGACCTGTGCTGTCCCCCTCTCCCGCCCCCCAACCCCACTTGTAAGAAGAGAGATAAGTTTCATTTGGAGCTGAAGTTATTGTGCATGAAAATCACATTTAGGGGCAAGGGGATTTTTTTTCCTTGCCCTTGATTGGACAGGAAGAATTAAGCACTGCATTCTGTCCCTTAAAAGTCCAAAACAGAGCCCCTGGCTACTAGGCACCCTCTGAGACCATCTTATCAGACACTCAGACCAAAGGACCTCAGCTTTGCATGGTCCCTCTTGCTGAAGGCTTTAAAGATCCCTCCTGATGTTTTCCTATGCATTTTAAGTATGTTAAAAATATAGCCAAGGAAATGATTTGCAGAGTGGGTGTTCCCCGGCCTGTGTCACACACTATATATACTTCCAATTAGGACTATTTATCCCTCCCTCCACCGTGCCCTGAAGCAAGGATCATTTTTGAAATCTAATTATATCTGCTTATTCCTGGAAAATGAAGGACATTTTTAGATCTTTCACCAGGTCCATTTTTCATGTCTGGAAGATTTTTGTTTGGTGATAGTGATTTTGTTTATGTTTTTTTCCTGTAGGAAGGGGATTATTTTTCTTATTTTTCTGAGAGCCTGTAAGTGATTGATTGACTTTTAGCTTTTTTTAATTTGATTTTTAATTTATATTGGCATATAGTTGGTTGACAATGTTGCTAGTTTCAGGGGTAAGGTGAAGTGATTCAGTTAAACATATAGCCATTCTTTTTCAGATTCTTTTCCCATATAGGTTAATATGGAATATTGAGTAGAATTCACTTATTTTAACACCAGTTTTCATAGTGCACTGTAGGAGCTACTGCAGACTTCCTTTAGTGAAGCTCTTTCCTTGGGTTCTGAAAGCCCCTTTGGTCTCAGTTCCTGTTACTTTTTTCTCTGGTTATGGGTGATCTCTCCTCTCCTTGAAGGGCTGAGAGAGTTCACAGCTGTTTCTAATTCGGAACTAGCAGAAATAGAAACGTAGGCTCCTTAAGGTAATCATTTTCTGCAGTTTGAGGCTGCTCACCTGTCACAGTGCAAAAGAGAATGTGGTTCCAGGCCCACGTGTGATCCCTGACATTGCCACAGGCACAGAAAGAACATTTATTTTTCTTAAAGCGGCTTTGCAAAGATGGCGATCTCCTTGGGCCAGTGTTTGTGCTAAAGCAGTCGGCGAAAGCAGAAATGAGGCAAATAAAATGCAGATCGATTCTGGGAAACTTCCATCTTCTTGGCTCTGCTTACCAGAGTGCTGGCCCATGGAAGATTATGCTGCCATTTGCACCAAGTTAGAGCAGCTGTTTGTCAAGGGAGGGTAGAATTCTTTGTATTTGTATTCTTACCTAGCCCATGTTTTTAATGATGTCTCTACTCCATTTCTCACTCAGACATTTTTCCCTATCTGCTTTCAATGCTAATGCCTCTCTGTCCTGTTTTTCAAATTAAATATTGTACTTAAAATATTAATATCCCCTGCTCTTTGATTCTTTGTTTATTCATCTTATGCAAAACACAACACTGAGACCTCCATCTGTATTAAATGCTACTATGTGGGCAGATTCAATGACTTATTAATGACTTTTCCCTCTTATGGAGAGCGAGGGCTTTATATAATCATGCAATTCTTATTCAGAAATGCTCTGCTAGTACTACCCTGTAGGGAAAAAATGAAATATGTCTATCTTTTCAAAGAAAAAAATGACTTGCTTTGTGAAGACCATTGTAGAGATAACTAAGTCTTGAAACTAGGCCAAGTTAGTTCAGTCTCCGAGGAAGTTAACTCATGTCTTGAAGTATATGGGTACATTATTTATTTATTTATTTATTTTTGCTTTTTAGGGCCATACCCTCAGCATATGGAGGTTCCCAGGCTAGGGGTCTAATTGGAGCTACAGCTGTCGGCCTACCCCACAGCCACAGTAACACAAGATTTGAGCTGCATTTGCAACCTACACCACAGCTCATGGCAGTGCCAAATCCTTAACCCACTGAGTGAGGCCAGGGATTGAACCCGCCCCTCATGGTTCCTAGTGGGACTTGTTTCTGCTGTGCTGTGACAGGAACTCCGTAAATTTTTTTTTAAACATTTTCAAAGTAAAAACCACATACCATAAATGTATATTGCTCAGTGAATTATCATAAAGTAAATGGTCAATAAATAGTATGTTTTAAGGGGCATGGTTCATGTCTCTGACCCATATTTTATTGGCTTGTTTCTGCTTTTTGTAAGATTTATAGGTGATGTTTTTATACATTTTTATAAGCCCTAGATATGAATCCTCTGTCTATTGTATGTGTTAATAAAACCCCACTATGTAAACCGCATTTTTGCTCTTGTAATGGTGACTTTTGATGAATAGAAATTCTTAACTTTATTGTAATTTAATTTATCAAGCTTTTCCCCTATGGTTAGTGGGTGATTTTTTTTTTTTTTTGTATCCTGTATTTAAAATCTTTCCCTATGTCATAGTCATGAAGTTAGTCTTCACTATTACTTCTAGAAGATTTACTACCTGACTTCTGTAGTTAGACCTTCATTTACCAGAAATTTATTTTGGTTTTAGTGTGAGAGGCACAGGATGACACTACAATATTCGAAGAAGAGGTTTGGCATGGCTAGTTTATAAAGACTTTTCTGCCTGCAACTTGGAAGGTGGACAAGACTTGAGGCACAGAGAACATTTTGAATATTCTGCCTCAATAGTTCAAGTGAGAAATGACTAAGGATAGGAACTAGGTGGTAGCATTGAAAGTAGAAAGGACTGGCCTGATTCGCTGTATGGTTGACAAGTTGAACCTTCAGATTTTATAGAAGGAGGGAGAGAGAAATTGTGATTAAGAATGTGTTCTTGATTCTTGGTTTGAGTAACTGGGTAAGTGATACTATTATTGACTGTCATTGAACAGACCAAAAGAAAGGATGTGTAGAAACTGCAGAATTGTATTTTGTTCAGGTAAGTTTGAGATGACTTCTCTAAATGGAAATGAATAAATGAGTGAATGAGTGAGTGAATGGGTGGTCTCATCCATGATAAATAAGCAAGTCATTGGTAGAACTAGAGTAGCCAAGTGCTTCATTTTTATCCATTATCCCAACATAATCGAGAAACTATTACATTGAAGTCTAGTTTCAAAGCATTATAGAAAAACAAAGTAAAGGTCTTATAGTCAAGTAATTTGTGATAATTTATATATTAAGTCCATTGATGATTTCATATATACATTACTTAAATCTTCAAGAAATTCTGCAAGAAAAAATATTTTTTGTCTTCATTTCACCCAATATTTCTCAGATTTTTTTCCATAAAGGCATTTTTAGAGGATGACATTCTAAAATCTCCACAAAACTAGTATTAATGTTCTACGTTCTATGGAATGACATTGAGGAAAAGTTTTGCCTCAATTTGCTACCATGATAACAGTCAAAATGCACACATACATGAGACTATGTCCTTACTGCAACACACAAAAAAAATGTGCAAGCAGTAAACATCATTTTTGTTTAAGTTTGTCTATTTCTGCAATCTCATGCAAGTGGTAAAACGTCTTTTAACTTCCCTCTCTCAAGGGCAGTTCCTCTATGTCATAATAATTGAAAATTAAGAAGTTACAGAGTTATAATTAAATTGTCCCCTTTGAACCTTTGTTGACTGAAGCTGCATATTAACCACATCCCATTCAGACAGGAGTAGCAAGAAATATTCTGAACGCCAACAGCTGCAAGATAACATAACAAGCTTTGACAGCTTCCTAATTACCTGACTACCCAGTAGTTAAGAACTCTTTAATACTGTAGCAATTCTCTTCTTTGCACATAAGTCAAAAGGTATATCTAATTTGCTATTTAATTGATATCTGTATTGCTGCTTTAAAAAGAAATTGCACTCCTCTACTATGTTTAACTATTAATTTGTAACCTTTGATCTGCCTGTGAGAAATAATTATAAAAAGAAATTACTCACATTATCAACCATGATGATGTCAATAATAGATAAATCTAAAATCTGCAACTCCAGTGCATTGAATCCTTTTTTTAAGCAAACTCCCCTTTTCCTTCAATATCTACCTCATTTTCCATTTAAGAGCTATGTATTCTTCATCTTTCATTTCACCTGCTAAGTTTTATTTTTCTCATCCGTAGAATGGGAAAAATAATAATCTTAGGGTCACCATGAACATCAAGTAAAAATGATGCATGTAAAAGGGTTAGAACAGAATCTGGCCCATAACAAACATTCAAGGAATGTTACTTTTGTCTATCTCGGTTATCAAGATTTTTGTATCTGACAGTAATGTGAGTCAATAAATATTTATTCAATGGAAATAATAGTAAACTCACCTGGAAGTTTCCCCTATTACATTAGTAAACTAAGACATACTTAGAACCAGAGTCATGGGAATGTTATCTAGCCCTAGACACAACTGGCAATGTAACCAGGAACAATTAGTGGATCTGGAAGACGCTTTTGAGAACCATGTTAAGGCTTCTACATATAGAGTACTTTAACTTGCCTAATGCTGTGCTAAGCCCTTAACTGGCATGGTCTCACTTAATATCCACAAGAGCCCTATGAGATGGACACTATCACTAATTCCATCTTACAACAACAAGAACAATAAAATCATGCCCCCAAGTAACATACCCAAGACCAAAGAGCTAGTAAGTAGTGGAGGTAGATTTTGATCTAAGTCTGTCAGCCTGCAAAACCGTATACTCTCAACCTTACTACTACTACTGAAAGAATCTTGTGAAAATAAGTCATTGTATAAAAGAGGAAGTGGAAGACAAGAAGGATCTACACTTTCAAATAGTGCAAATGGAAAGACTATGTCCATTCCCCACAAAAAGAATCTGGATCATGCCTAAAGAATGTTTAAAATTTTATACACCAGAATGATACTGTTATCCATAGAACCACAAATCCCACTCAATGGGATACTACCTTTCAAATAAATACATGTTTACTTAGAAAATTCTGTGTCAGCTGCCATACAAGGAATAACAGAAATAAAATATATTTTCCTTCCTTTAAAAAGTTAATAGTCTAGTGGGGATATGTATATCATTGCTGGACACATATTATTTTCTCCATAAATATATGAATGTGGTCATTTTAGACCAACACACACAAAAAGAATATAAACACATGTAAAATATAAGGTAGAGTCTAGACTTATATTTATGTCTTTAATGTATTTTGAGTTAATCTTTGTATATGGTGTTAGATAGCATTCTAGTTTCATTCTTTTACATGTAGCTTTCCAGTTTTCCCAGCACCATTTATTGAAGAGGCTATCTTTCCTCCACCATATGTTCTGTCCTCCTTTGTCATAGATTAGTTGCCCATAGGTACTGGGGGATTTATCTGGGTTTTCTATCCTCTTCCACTGGTCTATATTTCTTTTCTTTCTTTCTTTTTTTTTTTTTTTTTTTTGGTATTTTTAGGGCCGCACCCATGGCACCTGAGTGTTCCCAGGATAGGGGTCAAATTGGAGCTGCAGCTCCCAGCCTATGCTACAGCCATGGCAATGCCAGATCCAAGCCATGTCTATGAACTACATTATAGCTCCTGGCATTATAGCTCCTCGTATCCTTAACCCACTGAGTGAGGCCAGGCATCAAACTTGCATCCTCACAGATACTAGTCAGATTCACTTCCACTGAGCAATGATGGGAATTCCCCATTGGTCTAGATTTCTGTTTTTGTGCCAGTACATATTGTTTTGATGACTTTAGCTTTGTAGTATTGTCTAAATTCAGGAAGCTTGATTCTTCCATTTTTGTTTTTCTTTTTCAATATTGCTTTAGCTATTCAGGTTTTCTTGTGTTTCCATACAAATTTTAAAATATTCTGTTCTAGTTCTTTGAAGAATGTCTTTGGTAATTTCATAGAGATTGCATTGAATCTGAAGATTGCCTTGGGTCATATAGTCATTTTGACAATATTGATTCTTCCAATCCAAAAGCATGGTATATCTTTCCATCTGTGTCATCTTTGTTTTTTGTCATCAACGTTTTACAGTTTTCAGATTATAGATTTTTTGTCTCTTTAGATAGGTTTATTCCTAGGTATTTTATTCATTTTGACATGTTTGTAAATGGGATGGTTTATCTGATTTCTCTTTCTGACCTTTCATTTTTTGTATGAAGAAATGGAGTTGATTTCTGTGTATTAATTTTGTATCCTGCAACTTTGCCAAATTAATTGATGAGTTCTAACAGTTTTCTGGTGCTTCTTTAGGGTTTTGTTTTTTGTTTGTTTGTTTGTTTTGCTTTTTAGGACCACACCCACAGCATATGGAGTTTCCCAGGCTATAGGTTAAATCAGAGCTGCAACTTCCGGCTACACCACAGACACAGCAATGTGGGATTCTGAGTCTTATCTGTGACCTACACCACAGCTCATGGCAAAACCAGATCCTTAACCCCCTGAGCAAGGCCAGGGATCGAAGCTGTGTCCTCATGGATGCTAGCCAAATTCATCAACCACTGAGCCATGATGGGAACTCCAAGGGTTTTCTAAGTATAGTATCATGTCATCTGCAAACAGTGATAGTTTTACTTCTTGTTTTCCAATTTGGATTCCTTTTATTTCTTTTTCTTCTCTGATTGCTGTGGCTAGAACTTCCAAACTATGTTGAATAATAATGGTGAAAGTGGACATCCTTGTCCTCTCCCTGATCTTAGTGAGAATGTTTTCAAATTTTCACCATTGAGAATGATATTAGCTGTGGGTTTTTCACATATATATATTATGTCTAGGTAGATTCCCTCTATGCCCCTCTCTGGAGAGTTTTTATCAGAAATGGGTATTGACTTTTGTCAAAGCCTTTTCTGCATGTATTCAGATGATACCTTTTTTTTAAATCTTCAGTTTGTTGATGTGGTGTATCACATTGATTTGTGGATATTGAAGTATTATTTCATCCCTGGGATAAATATAAAGCCAGACACTATAAAACTCCCAGAGGAAAATAGAGGCAGAATGCTCTTTGACATAAATCACAGCAGCATCTTGTTTGATTCACCTCCAAGAATAATGACAATAAAGATACAAATAAACCAAAGTACCTTATCATACTCAATGGATGTTGCACAGCAAAGGAAACCATTAAAAAAGTGAACAGACAACCTACAGAATGGGAGAAAATATTTGCCAATGAGGCAACAAACAAGAGCCTAATCTCCAAAACATACATGCAACTCAACAACAAAAATAAAAAACCCAGTTGAAAAATGGGCAGAAGACCTAAATAGACATTTCTCCAAAGAAGACATACAGATGGCCAAAAAGCCTACAAAAAAAATGCTCAATATCACTAATTATTAGAGAAATGCAAATCAAAATTATGATGGGGTACCACCTCACACCAATCAGAATAGCCATCATTAACAAGTCAACAAACACAAATACTGGAGGGAGTGTAGAGGAAAATTTGTTGGTGGGGATATAAATTTGTACAACCACTATGGAAAACAGTATGGAGGTACCTCAGGAAACTAAATATAGAGCTATCATATGACCCATCAATTCCAATGCTGGGCATATATCTGGACAAAACTTTCTTTGAAAAGATACTGCACCCCTATGTTCATAGCAGCATTATTCACAATAGCCAAGACATGGAAACAACCTAAATGTCCATAGACAGATGAATGGATTAAAAAGAGGGGTACATATATACAATGGAAACTTAGCCATAAAAAATACAAATTAATGCCATTTGCAGCAACATGGATGGAACTAAGAACTCTCATACTAAGTGAAGTAAACCAGAAAGAAAAAGACAAATACTGTATGATATCACTTATTTGTGGAATCTGAAATATGGAACAGATGATCCTATCTAAAAATAACAAACAAACAAAGAACAGAAACATCATGGCCAAGAAGAACAGACTTGGGGCTTGGGGGGGTGGGGAGGGAGTGGGATGAATGGGCATTTTGGGGGTTTTGGAGATGTAAACTGCTATATTTGGAATGGGTGGGCAAAGGGATCCTACTGTATGGCACAGGGAAATGTGTGTAATTGGGTCCCTTTGTTGTACAACAGAATTTGATGAAACATTGTAAATCAACTCTAATAATAACAAAATTTAAAAATGCAGGAATACTAAAAAAAAAAATTATAAGGTAGAGAAACCCTTCTTGAAGAACATGAACAAGGAGAAATTGGGTATTTTCTAAAAGTGTTTTAGAAGAGATGGCCCTTCATCTGAATGAAATTAGAATAGGTAAGCTAACTGGACAGTTTGGCTGTAATTGTACACAAGAATGTGTCTACAGTGTGGACTTATCATTTGTCCTGAGGAGACAAGATAATCAGCCTGCCTGGGGGTAAATCCATTAGGAGGCAAGAGCAAAAATGAAGTTTCCAAGACAGAGAGTTCATACTTTATGGAAAACAAGCTCTTCAAGTTTTTTTTAAGTTGCACAATGTCCTTGACTTGTAACTTTGTAAGAATTCTAACGGATTTCAGCAATGTTCCAGAGAAATATACCCTTCAAAATTTTAGAACCTTATTTCTGCATTTGTACAAATATGGTTTCAATTTTCATTCACGTTATATACTCTCTAATTATCATTTTCTCTGCCAGCCAAAATCAACCTAGGCATCAGTTGTGGTTTTCTTCCATACAAGTTACATCAGTTGTTGTATTTCTAAATAGCCAGTTAAGCATACTTAGTTCACACTTGACTTCTGTTTATGTAATTGTTAGTAGCTGTGTGCACTTGTTTATTCTTGCCTACCTAGAGATGAAAAGATTGACCAGGCATCATCTGTTTCCCATACCATCTTCTCTACGGCTTTTCTTTTTGGAATTCTTTTGCTCATTTACCATACATCAGTCCCAGAAATGTTTCAGAACATCTGAGGTTGTGTAGTTGATTAATTCTTTTCTGCTCCCTCATGAATTCCAAAAATATACATATTCAGTTTTGTACTTCTCTAAACTCTTGGTATAAAAGGATGCCTTTCTTTTTTTCTAAATGCCTTGGGTTGGTACTAATGACTGAAACCTGATAGCCGAAAGAGTTGACTGGAAGATTCACTTCTCCTTAGACCGATGGTACTTAATCCTCCCTAGCTGATAAGGTGCTATAATAGCATAATGAAAGTCATAGGCCCTCTCCCTAGGGAAAGATAATAATTTGCCATCAAAATATTAGACAGACAAGGACTATAGCTTCCTCCTTACTCTTTCTAGATCTGTGATCATGGATACACTATCTGCTCCTATTTTTCTAGTTAATATTATCATCTGTGTATTTGGGTTTCCATAACGATTCAGTGAGATATTGCTTATAATAGGGCATAGCTGCTGCTGGGCACAGGGGTTAATCTCTGTTTGCTATTATTCCCTTCATAAAGCATTTGTATTTGTTTAGTGTCTCAGGCTTTTCAGTAGGAATGGAAGCCAGGGCAAAGAAACTGGTCTTTGGAGACTTCTGAGGGAATCTGAAGAGTAATTTCCAGGTCAAGAACTGTGGTAGGAAAAGCCCTTTTCATTTCATTTCCAGGCCAACTACGGGGTTCTCCCTGTAGCCCTCTTATGAATAAGGTCAGGGAGAAAAACGAACCTTGTTGAAAAACGCAAAGAAGCAGAACTTGATCAAAGCACAGAGAAACTCTCTGCAATCTATCAATTAAGATTTAGAGTTTTCTTTTTTATTTTTTGCTGATTTGTCATGAAATAGGTGCAGAGGAATGTTATCAAAACATCCTCTCAGCAGTTAGAAAATTGCCTCTGATTTGATTCTTGCTTGGATCAATCTTCTCTTACTTTAGGGAGCACATTAGAATATCTATACTTAACTCGGTCACCATGCTGTGCAGTAGAACAAAAATTGTATTGGGGATATAACAATTAATAAAAAAAAAAGAATATCTATACTTGTCTAAGTATGCAGTAAACAAAAATTCAAATTTTAATACTTGATACATAATTCTCCAAGTGGTCAAGGAATCAATAGGACAGTGTAATTCAGAATAACATTACCCAAGAGAAGTAAAATATAAGCCAAATGTATAATTTTAATATTTGGATCACCTGCTCTCTTAACTTTTTCTTTGAGTTTTTATGACATCCATGTTTTTTGTTCACTACAGGCTTTTAAGGCATGTGACATGTCTCTCCATGTGTATATCTTCTTGAATTTCAGTTTTTGCCTCTCTGGAGAGTTATTACCTATTGAGCTGAATTGCTCCCTAGAGCCTGCTAAATGGATTTCTGTCACATGTACCTTGAAATCTCTATTTAGACCACATAATCCCAAACATTTACATTGGAATTTGATGGCAATCCACCTAGGTGTTTTCATGCTAAGCAGCTACAGAAAGATAGAATCAACTTAATGTATTTAGATTATCTTTGAAAAGAATACAAGATAACAAGTGTTTTCTAAGGGCGAAAATGTCTGCTTAAAAATACCCCCTGCATTGGCTTTCAGCCACTTTGCCCTTTGGTCTCTATTGAACTAACTTGTCCAGATGAAAACTCTTCCACATTTACCATACACGTTGTTCACCTGTGCTCCTTCATATTAATATACTCAAAATTGTGTACTTCCTTGGTTTGGGCTGCTCTAACAAAAGATCATAGAGTGGGTAGCTTAAACAACATCAGTTTACTTCCCATGATTTCAGAGGTTAGATGTCTGAGGTCAGGGTACCACTAAGATCAGGTTCTTGGTGAGGGCCTTCCTCCTGGTGGGGAGATTGTACCCTTAAATAGTGGGAGCATGAGAGCAGTCATCCCTCTCCTGACCTCTCCTTAAAAGGGCACTGATCCCATTAGTGAAGTCTCCACCTTCATGACCTAATTACCTTCCAAAGACCCCCTACCTCCTAATGCCATCATGCTGGGGATTTAGGCTTGAACATATGAATTTTGAGGGAACATTCAGTCCTCAGCACTTAACTATGTGCAGACACTGTTCTAGGTACTCAGGACACATAGTGAACAGACAGACACGACTGCTGCCCTTAGGAAGCTTGTTATTGTTGGTGGACCTTTCCATTAAATAATCAAATGGAAAAATGAAGCTGTAATAAGTAGCGCAAAAGGTGAGGCAAACAGTGATGTTGAAAGCTTCTGTGATTATACTAAGATCCAAAGTATGAAAAACTGCTAATTAGGTCAGAGGAGAAAGGAGGAGAGTGGATCTTGGCAGGTACATGGAATAAAATGCGTGGAAGCTCTGAGGTAGAATGGAGCCTGATTGCTCTTTCAAAGAAGTCAAAGAAAGCCCAGATAGCTGGCATTTAGGGAGCAAGAAGAAGTATGACACAGGATGACACAGAGGGGTAGACAGGGATGAGACTCTGCAAGACGTGGTCATCTCTGTCTCAAATGTTGATCTTTATTCTCAGTCTTCATCTAAATCTAATCTGATTTTCATTCCAAAACCCATTCTAATAAGGCATTCCTTCTCATTGACTAAAGCTGTTGCAACTACTTAAGCCATCACTTGTCTTGAAATTCCAAGCTAACTCTGTAACATTGGGTGTTTTCACTTTCTCTTTGGAAATAATTTTAGACTCATGGAATTGGAAAAAAATAGGACATGGATTCATGTAACCATTATTAAAATCTGTCACATTGTTTTTTTAAAAAAGATGATATATTCACACGGTTAAAAAAAAACAAAATAAAATAACATTAAAAGATATTCAGTGGAACGTTTAAATCCTCACTGGACCCCCACCCCCTTTCATCTTGTTCCCTGCCATAATGGTCAATTTTACTATTTTCTATTGTTTTCCTGCCATTCATTCTTCTTGAAAGAAAAAGCCAAATAATGTGTATTTTTATTTTTATCCTCCTTATATAATGGCTATCTCACTCATAGAAATAATCCTGCCCCTCACTATTTTCAGTTGATGCACCATGAAGATCTTTTCATATTTTTATACAGAGGTCCTTGTGTGTTTTATGGGTACACAGTATCCCATTGCATGTACACTGCACCTTTAATTTACCTAAGTAGACTTGTAGTGGCTTTTTATGCCAGAAAACCAAGATGCAGTACATCTGACAAAATAAGAGTCTCAGGAATGCTCAAGAGAAGTTGTCCAAATGTGCCCAGTAAACTAGGACAACTCTGTCAGATGGAGAGGAGCAAAGTGGCTACCTGGCTGGAGCAGGAAAAGTAAAGCAGAATTAAAGGCAAGAATACATCCCTGCACTGAAAAGGTGATTTTTTTTTAAATCAAAGAGAACATCACCTGAACCATTTAAGACAATGGGATCATAACTGAGTTAAGAATTGGCATTGGGCACTCAGCCAACACTCTGAACATTTTCAGAAGTCTGGCTGATGACTGACAGTTGGTGCTTATGTGGGAAAGCAGAAAAGAATATCACTTCATTCCCTAGGCCAAGTTGAAAGAGAGATTGTGTTTCAGAAAGATAGGATGAAACAAATGTACATATTTAAGAGATAGACTTTTTTGGTACATTTATTCCCTTTGTGTTCTTTTTCATCTTATCCTAGTTCATTTTTGCTTAATCACTTTAATTTTGTTACTATATTTTTGTGATAAAAGGTGTTCAGGATTTATTCTAAAGCTTTTCTTGAAGGTATATGCATATTTGTAGTTAACATGAACTTAAATCTGCTTAAAATATCTTCAGAGAAAGACAAATACTATATGATATCACCTACATGTGGAATGTAGTAAGCAGGACAAACTAGTGACTATAGCAACAACAGCAAAAAAAATGTAGGCTCACAGATATAGAGAAAAAACAAGTAGTTACCAGTTGGGGGAGGGTCACTTTGGGTTGGGAGAGTAGAGGGTATAAACTGCTGGGATTACAGTTTCAAGGATGTATTATACAACACAGGGAATATAGTCAATATTTTGCAATAACTAAAATGGAAAGTAACATTTTAAAATTGTATAATTAAAAAAAAAAATAAAACCTTTGGTGATCACTACCAAAGATCAGATGTTTTCTTTTAACTTGTTAGAAAGGAAGAGATACATATTCTTAGAGTTGGAAAGGGTAAGGTAATACTTTATTAAACCTCAACTCATTAATTAAAGACTATAGTAAGAGAGATGTTCATTCTCAGCCCAGCCCAGTGATTGTTTACAGCTATAGAGATTCCAACACTTCCCTAGAAAGGTAGTTAACTTTAATGAATCTTTGTGAGCACCTCTTGCATTTACACATGTCCAAGGGGGAGTTTCTTATTCAAAGAATCCCCAGGTCTCTTCCACCAAAATTTAGCACGACCTTTTCAAGCAGAGCTGCTATTTCCAAATAATAACTAATGACTCTGAGCAAATGAGTGGTGTTTATGTGCTGGTGGGTGACAATGGCAATGAGCTTTCCCAGCTACTTAACACATCATCTTTTAAATTTTTCTTTGTAGCCTTTTTTTTTTTTTTGAATCTCTGTTCACTTATTCATTTGTTTACCTATCATTTATTCCCACACATGAAAATGAAAGTTCCAAGAGAACAAAGTCCATTCCAGTCTTGTTCACTATCCCATCCCGCCACATCTAGGACAAAGTCTGGCACATAAAGGCACTCAATAAGTCCCTCTGAATTAATAAGACAGAGGCAGCAGTCTATCCTGAAGAAAAGACCTCCATTCCAGGCAACCTAATTCCCATCCCCTTTTTGACATTTGCGAACTATATAAACCAACAAAGTAAGCTTCAGTTTCCACATTTATAAAATGGGATCAATGACTCAGGCCCAAAATACAGGTTCTAGAACCAGAGTATCCAAGTTCTATTGCAACTCTGCTCCTTACTAGCTATGTATGAATGTAAGCAAGCTACTTAAAACTCTCTACCTCAGTTGTCTCATTCTTCAAATGGGATAAAATATGAATAATCTACTTCATAAGATTATTGGGAGGACCATATAGTCCCTTCACCATATGTTGCAAGGTACCTGGAATATAGTAAATGCTCCATAAATATGAGCCACTCCTATGACCAGCATTATTGTGAGAATCATATGAAATGTAGTGAAAGTGTTTTCACTATGTAAGTAACTACACAGGTCTGTATTTCATTATGACTGCATTACCCCTCTCAAGGACACACATTTGTCTTCTAGTACTAGGTTTCTAGAACCACAGTGCTTTTAACAAAACTCGTAGGTATAATGAAGACCCTTCCAAATACTGGCATACTGATTGTGTGAAATTTTAGAAAAAGGGGCTTTTGATCAGTTCTAATGTAATATTTCAAAGGCGGCCATTTACCCTGTCTAAAGAGCTACAAAAAAAAAAAAATGCCTTTTGATCCAACTCTGCTGGCTATGGAGATTCTTAAGAAAAATTCAAAATATGTTACAAAGAGGCAAAGTTCTCACAGGAAACCCCTGGTTTGCTGACATGTATTTGAAAAGCAGTTAGAAAACCATAGTCCTTCCTCTTATTAAAACATTTTTAAAGAAAAAATATTTTTTTAATTTCCCTGTATTATTTTGAAAATATACCTACTAGAATTTTAAACATTTGGGCTGCACCAACAATATAGTTCTTGCTTAACAAAGGTGTACATTACATTAGTGAAAAATTGAGGTGTATGATAATACTTTCACCCACAAAAAATAAGGCAAAGCTATTTCCAAGTGATAGAAATCTGAAATTGGATATTTAAATATGGCCAAATGAAGGTGTCTGAAAACATGTGGCAGCATTCTTACCATGTTTTCATCCTGTCTCATGTTAAAGTAGAAAGTATTCAACAGCTACGTGATTTAAATGATATATACCTGATGTGAGCATATATAAAGAAGAAGGTTGCATTTAGAATAAACGATCTAAAATCCAAATGCTTTATGTTTTATTTGTAAAAGCCCAAGTCAACATAAGCCAATATCTAACCATAGTAAGAAAGGTTTTTGAAGTTTTCTTTATATATGAGCTGAGCTAAAAATTCTTCCTGATGAACATTTTAACTTGTATTGTTGCTAGTTCTTTCAGTATGTAGCTCTTTTATAAGTAATATAAATTAGGGATGGGATTTAGATCTGCAATATGTTTGTGCTCCCTCTAGACACTGGAATATCCATGGAGTTTGAGGATAATTGTGTACTAATAATGGAGTGATAACTGTTCCTAGGGTATCCCGGAATGAGATAAATCTTATATAAAATTGTTATGTTTATTCTTTTCAAACATTCAAACATCCACTGAAACATAATAGAAGAATACTTAACTACCTAAATAAGTTGAAGAGACATGGCAAGGTCACAATTTTAAAATAGATAACCAAGAAAATAAAATTATCTTTGATGCTAATGAATCATTTAGTTAGTACATAACACGAAGTAAAAATGATGTTACTGGGGGAAAAGTTTGCCAAAGAAGGTGTTATTTGGTTGTTTGGCTATTTTCATTGGTTTTGTGTGTTTTGGCTGGCCAAGCAAAAAGTCACTGGAGAAGACCATATAAAATAGTAGCTAACCTCTAAGAGGATGTCTCCATTTTACCTCTCATGCAAACCAGCAAAAATAGAGAAAGACTGTACTATTTCCCTACGATTGCCAATACAAAGTACCATAAACTGGGTGACTTAGTACACCACAAATTCACTCTCCCACACTTCTGAAGGCTAGAAATAAGAAATCATTATGTTGGCTAGGACGTGTTCCCTCTGAGATTCTGGGTAGAAATTTGTTCTTGTTTCTTTCTAGCTTTTAGTGAGGGCTATCAGTTGTTGGCATCCCTGAGCTTGTACCTGCATAACACTAATCTCTGCCTCTGTCATCGCATGTTGTTTTATTTGTGACTTTTTTTTGTTTTTTTTGTTTTTTTTTTTTTTTGGTTTTTAAGGCTGCACCCACAGCATATGGAGGTTGCCAGGTTAGTGGTCAAATCAGAGCTACAGCTGCCAGCCTACACCACAGCCACAGCAAGGCGGGATCCAAGCCATGTCTATTGTTCACAGCTCACTGCAACACTGGATCCTTGACCCACTGAGTGAGGCCAGGGATTGAACCTGCAACCTCATAGTTCCTAGTTGGATTTGTTTCCACTGCACCACTACGGGAACTTCTCAATGTGTCTCTTTTGCTGTTTTCCTCTTTTTATGAGGACACTGATCATCTTGGATTAGAGCCAACCCTAATGACCTCTTCTTAACTTGAATCTATATGTAAAGACCCTATTTATAAGTTAAATTACATTCACAGGTGCCAGAGGTTAGGACTTCAATATACCATTTTTTTTTTTTTTTTTTGCAGGGGCGGAGGGTGGTGATAGATCACAACTGAACCTGTAACAAAGGCTTAGGGAAAAGGAAAATTCTGAAAGTCTGAAGATTTCCCTGCAGAGAAAATATAAACTAGAAAACTGCAGATTTCAAGTGGAGATCCAGCTGTTGGGAGCTCACTAGAGATAGTGTAATTGTACTTGATAATTGTCTAGTCAGGGACTTCATGGCTCGTTACCTAAGTGGTTGCATTTTTTTTAAGTTGTATTACAATATACCTCATTTTTACTGAGTGGGATTTGTTTTTTCAGTGGACTTAGTGCCTAAAGGGAAATAACAAGTAACTCTGTGAGTCTGACCTTGCAAAAAATGTAATTAAATGACATTAATTATCAGGCTGCTATTAACTTTGAAACATCCAAGACTTTTGTACCTCTAAAGTTTGCCTGAGCTTAATGCTCATACTTGAAGAAACACTCTTTTTTAACTCAAACATACTATTGTGTGTGTGCATGTGTTTAAATTTACCTGCTGTCAATAATATATTTTGACCGAACATTTTAAATTTGGTCTCATACAAGTTAATTGATTGCATTGACTGGATACATCGAGATAACAGAGGAGATACAGATAGTCCCTGGAGCCATATTATGTGAAAACCTGTCCCAACAACAGCATTATTTGTCTCCAGTATTTGAACTACATTGCAGACTCCTGTGGACCAGCCTGCCCAGTGCAGCCCTGGTATTCTTGGTGCTGAATCTTCACTGTATAAGAAGGGGTCTTTCTCTAGTGGTTCCACATTCCAGCACCAGCCTCACCTCAAGCTTCCCCACAAGACCAATTATGGTTAATTTGCTTATTTTCAAGTATTTTGTGCCAAATATTTGCACATTCCTTTCTTTAAATGTTTGGTGACATTTCAAGGCAGCATTTATATAGTGGTTAAGAATATAATCTTGGGAGCCAGAAAGGACTGGTCAAATGCTAGCTGTGCCATATGAAATTGGAAAGCCATTTAATTTATATGGGCTTCTGTTTCTCTATTTGTAAATTCTAGTAATAATCATGTAATTGTAATAATTTATGTTAAAAGTTTAAAATATTGCCCAGCACATAGTAATGTGCCTAATCATCACTAACTTTATTATTTCTCATCCCACATTTTCCAAGTCCATCTTATGATATAATGATAAAAGCATATTTCTTATAGTATTTATGTTTACCTCATTATTCACAAATTGAGAATTATTTGTGTTGGTTTGAGGAAGAAATTTTGCCAGATTTTGGAATGCAAAATGAGAAAGAAGATGGAGTTTGAATAATTTTCCTAGTAGCCCTTTGCCATTCTAGAGTGGTCTTGTAAATTCATCTCCAAGTATATAAATATAGAATAGCTACAAATTCTACAGTTCCACCAATATGATATTTGGATCAGTAACATCTATTGCATTCAGTGGTAACTTCTACTGATACATCTGAATAATACAGCATTTTAATTTTCTCAAATTTACTGGATTATCATTCATCCAGTTCCCATTTGTGGGAATGTTTTGGAAATGTGACTCCACTTTGCCTTGAAAAACAATTTTGTATTTTATCTGTTTTACCTCATCATTACTTTGCTTAGCAAAACATTTGAAAGGACTGGAAATTTGAAGTACACCCCAGACTCCTTTCCTGATGTAGCATATTAGTTTCAGTCTGGATAATTTAAGCATTCATGAGAGTGGCTTCCCCAGGACTGCAAAGACATAATGAGGGCATGAACTCCATATGAGATGGTGAGCTTGAGGTCAGGGTTAGAAATATGTATGGAAGCATAAGAAATGGCTAATCATTGCACCAGAGACCCATAATTGCCCTTGTTACTTCATTGGTTTTTAATACTACTGTGTTAGTATTACTAAACGTTCCAAAATAATTATCTACTTTAAAAAGAGAGTACTAATTTTTAATATTGATACGTGTTGGATAAACATGTGAAGTCATTCCCCAAAATATCAAATATAGTAATAAATTGGGCGATATGAATGGAAATTTTACTTTCTAACTTGAAATGAGCTTTAAAATAATGGAACATTTATGTACTGAAAACTTAGGATTTACAAACCATTAATATTGTGTGAATTCAGAGACCCCATGAAGATTTCATAACAAGGTAACCATCTCATATATACTGGTTGATATCTAAAATCTACTTTCTCTGCTGTACTCTATCATCATTAAAATGCCCCCACTCCTCAAGTGGTCATACTCTGAGTAACTGATCTTTTTTTTTTTTTTTTTCTTTAAAGAGGAGCTTATGTTCATTTTGTAATAAAAAGAATATTTTTGTACTTGTGTTTTTCCCCCCATACTCCCTCATGCCTTTCCTACTGAATTTTTCTATCTCCTGTACAGACTGCATAAAATGGGTAGTGTAGTAAGTTGATGCCTTTATAACAATATAGAAAAGAAAAGCTTCTCATTTACCAGTTTTTTCATAAAACCCCATGATACACTCTACCTTCAGCAGCAATGGGACTGTTCCCATCACTTTCCACATAGGCATAGGAGCTTGTCACTCCCACATAGGAAAAAAAAAGTGCTATTAGAAAGTAGTAAGTTATCTGAACCATCCTATACACACACACAGACATACACCTACAATTATGAAAAATATCAAATTGTTGAGAAGCATTGGTTGTACTAAAATGGAATCAAAATTTGGCCTTTATACAGCTTTGATGATCTCCCTACAATGCTAATCTTTATCATCTTGTTTTCTCAGTATGTTAACTGCCACACCAGTTCTTACTCTTCCTAGAAAGCCAAGCATGCTTCAGAGCCTTTGACACTGATCTGAAATACTCTCATTATAGATCTTCACTTAGCTAATTCTTGCATACCACTTATATCTAAGATCAAAAGTCTTTGCACTTTAAAGGGCTCCTTACCCCAGACACTCTAAATCTCACATAATTGTTTTATTATATTTATAATGCTTATCACTCTTTGAAGTTTTGCTAGTTTGCTTTCTTTTACTTTTTTTTTTTTTTTGTCTTTTTGCTATTTCTTTGGGCCACTCCCATGGCATATGGAGGTTCCCAGGCTAGGGGTCTAATCGGAGCTGTAGCCACTGGCCTACGCCAGAGCCACAGCAACAACAGGTCCGAGCCGCGTCTGCAACCTACACCACAGCTCACGGCAACGCCGGATCGTTAACCCACTGAGCAAGGGCAGGGACTGAACCCGCAACCTCATGGTTCCTAGTCAGATTCGTTAACCACTACGCCACCACGGGAACTCCTAGTTTGCTTTCTTATCCATTTTTAGCCACTCTATGGAAGCTCTGTGAACATGGAAATTGTGTCTTGTCTGTTCTGTTCACCACTATATCCTCAATCTAGAACATACCAAACATATAGTTGGGGTTCATGGAATATTTGTCAAATGCAGTAATGAACTTATAATTTAGTAGTAAAATAATCAGTCCTAGTATGTCCAAATACATTAGTATCTTGAAGAGGAAAGAAAGAAATAAGCTGTAATTATTAACACTTACTGACCACTTACTAAAACCAAGGTATTATGACTAAATTATCTCATTTAATTTTTACATCATCTCAGTGCCATAGCACTAATAAATAGCTTACAGGGATTTGAACTCATGTCTGTCTTAAGACAAAACTATGTCATTAAATGTGAGAAAAAAAAAAAAAACAAACTAGCATACGTACAATAGGAAACTCAAAAAGAAATATACCTAACAGTTTTCCTTCCAGCCACCAGAGATGGTTATTTGTGAATGAATACTCTTTATGAAATTTATCTCATATTTTTTTGTTAACAGTGCCAGAATTTTCCACTTAAATCTGCTTGAGCTAAAATATAAAATGAGATAAATAAATGTATCAGCCCAGAAAACTGAACAGATTGGAAGGATGGCTCTAAAGGAGGCTTGATCTAGTGCTC
Organism: Phacochoerus africanus; assembly: GCF_016906955.1. NCBI lineage: Eukaryota > Metazoa > Chordata > Mammalia > Artiodactyla > Suidae > Phacochoerus > Phacochoerus africanus. Next base: position 130,015,840 of record NC_062544.1, read on the forward strand.
AAATTATGTCACCAGGACCCAGTTTTTCTCTTCATTTCTACACTCCACTTCCTTGGTGTTAGCATGGCAGGTGGGTAGTTCCAGCAGCTTCAGGCATTAGATATTCCCTTTCATGACAGTGGGAATGAGGAAGTTTGCTTCTCCAGTAGCCAAGACTGCTGCCAGCCCATATGGCACATCTGTGCAAATTAGAAAACAGGGACCCCTTTCTCAAATTTCCAAAAGTGGTGAATGATTTATCAATAATAATTATTGGAACATACATAAAACCCTCTAAAAAGCAACACAAATCATACTATTGAAAATAATACAGTAGAAGGTATAAATTTTTAATCCCCAAAATGAAAAATCCAAAGACACTACCATATATTAATTAGTATGCTCAATTACATGTCTTTCTTTCAGAAAAACAAAACAGGATAGTTTCAGAGATTCTCTATACCAACAAACCATAGATTCACCATTGTTTTAGTGATAGTAGAGACTAAGTAGTTTTCATTTTGGGAAGTCACCATCTTAAACAGTGACCAATATTGACTAAGTTAACTATACCCTAAATGTTTTAAAATAAAAGCATTTGGAACTTTTTCCTGGTGATTTATTATCATGAATATTTACTGTAACAAGATCCATTCCAAATGTTAGAGAACTATGTTTAAGTTTAGCTTTTCATATTCTGACGTCTCCTCATTATCACATTCCTTTCTCTGTTCCTCAATTTCAAGTTTATACTTTGTGTCATTATAATGGTTCATATTCATTGCAAGTTTTCAAATTATATCAATATCAAACAGTATGATAAACTATTACACATTTGTGTTTTAAAGGTAAAATATAGTATAATGAGAAATATATTTAAAATCTAGCTCTGAATCATAGAAATTATAATCATGATACTCATATTTGAAATGTTTCACATTTTCTATGATGAAAAAGTCAATGTTAATGCTAAAATATTTGACACATATGTACCTTCAATTGTATGTATTTTTAAAACATTACTTCATCTTTCTCCAAACAATTCATTTCTTTTAGTGATTCTATATGCTTTATATATGCTGAATTTTGGTTTCATCATGTTACTTATAACCTTATTTTTGTTTCAAATAACATACCGGAGTTCCTGTCATGGCTCAGTGGTTAACGAATCCAACTAGGAACCATGAGGTTGTGGGTTTGATCCCTGGCCTTGCTCAGTGGGTTAAGGATCCGGTGTTGCCATGAGCTGTGGTGTAGGTTGCAGATGCAGCTCGGATCTCACATTGCTGTGGCTGTGAAGTAGGCCGGCAGCTACAGCTCCGATTCGACCCCTAGCCTGAGAACCTCCATATGCCGTGGGAGGCAGCCCTAGAAAAGGCAAAGCATAAAAAAAATAAAAAATAAATAAAATAAAATAACATACCAAGTTAATATTAAGCAAATATATTTGTAAGTGAATAATTTTGGAAGTACAGTGTTGTCTTTTTTTTTTTTTTTTTTTTTTTTTGCTTTTTAGGGCTGCACTCGTGACATGTGGAGGTTCTCAGGCTAGGAGTTGAATCGGAGCTGCAGCTGCTGGCTACAGCTACAGCCACAGCAATGTGGGATCCAAGCCACATTTGCCACCTATGCCATAGCTCATGGCCACACCAGATCCTTAATCCACTGAGCAAGGCTATGGATTGAACCCACAATCTTACGGATCCTAGTCAGACTCATTTCCACTGTGCCACTAAGGGAACTCCAGTACGGTGTTGTCTTACATCCCCAAATCTATCTTTTTTTAAATCTATTCTTCCTTGATTAGAATCACACATTATTTTTGCTGATGCTAGATTTGTAGTCTTTTAATTCTCATACTTGCTTATCCTTCATAAGTCAAAGCATAATGATCTATATCTACACCCTTGGAACTGTAGTCTTACTTTGATCTGTTCAAAAATTACCCTAATATGCTACTTTTCTTAGAACAAGGCATCCTAGTACCATCTGCCCTCACAAATTTTTAAAATAAATATGTAAATCACTTACGCTGAAGTTAACAAAGTTAGGATAAAATACTATCTAAAGTCAAACTAAAGAAGATGTATCAATATAAATGGTACCCCCTCAGATCTAATGTCCTTCTTCATTGCACAGCCTGGGTAAGTGTATACAACTGCCCTTAAATTAGTGCAGAAAAGGCCCCCCAACTCAATCTCTTTGGCCCCAGTTAGCTGATTTGGGTCAGTTGCATAAATCAATCCCTAAGGCTGGGGCATGGACTCTTGTGATATCCCTTGTCTCTACTCTGTTTGGAGTCATTGTCAGTTTTAGTAGAAGCCCAAGGCCTAGGAGTAGAGGGATGGTCTCATTTTAAGAAAGGGACATAAATATTAGCCTGCAGAAATAATAAATGTGCCTTGCACCTTTGATGACAAAAATAAGTAGAAATGAGGAAGGAATCATTTTTCGACATGAAGTAAAACCACAATTTCCACTCTATTAGTTCTGAGTCTCCCTGCATGGAATTAAAATGATTCTAGTTCTTCTTTTTTATTTTCCTAGACTTGAGGGTTTTGTTTAGTTTGTTGTTGGAGCATTGTTTTTCCCATGATAGCCTCTGAAAGATCTTTAGGAAGAAATGACCCTGTACATTGAACACCTGGTCCAATTAGATAGCTTTAGTTGACATGTGGGTAAGTAGGCAAATACATGTTTCTTTATAAAATTCAAATAGAAACACCTGTTCCTGTTCACATAGGAGTTGGTCCTGTGTTCAGAGCTGAGTTTTATTTGGATACTTTAATTCATAAAAGAAATCAATATCTGCCTTTTTAGAGTAGAGTTACAGCAAACTCATCCTGTCCACACCTAACCATTCCTGCAACTTCCTCCGTCCTTTGTCCTCTGATTCTCCTGCTATTAGTGTCCCATAAATTAATGTCTACAAGTAAAATTATATAATATTTGTTAAGAAAATGTTGCTAAGTTTTTCTTTTGATGAGATCAATTTTTATAAGAGAAAGCATTGCAGTGCACGTAAGTAGGAGGCTGTGCACACATAAAGTCGCTATTTAGGTCACTACTAGTCAATTAATGACAGTCATTTTGTCACTAATATTAGTTACTTCATTTGCCAATGTGTTTATCAAGTGCTTTTATATTCAAAATATTAATATTCTTTTTAAATGCATGATCTATAATAAAAGTCTTCAGCCTGTCTTCTTCTTCTTAATGAAACAGGAGAAGATTTAGTACAGAAAAGACCACAAATAATATTTTTTTTTAACTTGTATTTATTTTCTTTCTACTGTACAGCATGGTGACCCAATTACACATACATGTACACATTCTTTTTTCTCACATTATCATGATCAATCATAAGTGACTAGACATAGTTCCCTGTGCTACACAGCAGGATCTCATTGCTAATACATTCTAGAGGCAATAGTCTGCATCTATTAACACCAAGCCCCCAATCCATCCCACTCCCTCCCCCTCCCCTTTGGGAACCACAAGTCTATTCTCCAAGTCCATGATCTTCTTTTCTGTGGAAAGGTTAATTTGTGCCATATATGAGATTCCAGATACAAGTGATATCATATTGTATTTGTCTTTCTCTTTCTGACTTACTTAACTTAGTATGAGAGTCTCTAGTTCCATCCATGTGGCTGCAAATGCCATTATGTCATTCTTTTTTATGGCTGAGTAGTATTCCATTGTGTACATACACCACAATTTCCAAATCCAATCATCTGTCAATGGACATTTGGGTTGTTTCCATGTTTTGGCTATTGTGAATAGTGCTTCAATGAACATGTAGGTTCATGTGTCTTTTTTAAGGAAGGTTTTGTCCAAATATATGCCCATGAGTGGGATTGTTGGGTCATATGGTAGTTCTCTATATAGTTTTCTAAGGTACCTCCATACTGTTCTCTATAGTGATTGTACCAGTTTACATTCCCACCTACAGTGCAGGAGGGTTCCCTTTTCTCCGCACCCTCTCCAGCACTTGTTATTTGTGGACGTATTAATGATGGCCATTCTGACTGTTGTGAGGTGGTATCTGATGGTAGTTTTGATTTGCATTTCTCTAATAATCAGAGATGTTGAGCTTTTTCTCATGTGCTCATTTGTCCTCTGTATATCTTTCTTGAAGAAATGTCTATTCAGGTCTTTTGCCCATTTTTTCAATTGGGTTGTGGGCTTTTTTGTTGTTGAGTTGTATAAGTTGCTTGCATATTCTAGAGAGTAAGACCTTGTCAGTTGCATCATTTGAAATTATTTTCTCCTATTCTGTAAGTTGTTTTTTGGTTTCTTTTTGGTTTCCTTTGCTATGCAAAAACTTATCCATTTGATTAGGTCCCATTGGTTTATTTTCACTTTTATTTCTGTTGCTTGAGGAGACTGACCTGAGAAAACATTTGTAAGGTTGATGTCAGAGAAAGTTTTGCCTGTGTTCTCTTCCAGGGGTTTGATGGTATCTTGTCTTATACTTAGGCCTTTCGGCCATTTTGAGTTTATTTTAATGCATGGTGTGAGGGTGTGTTCTAGTTTCATTGATTTGCATGCAGCTGTCCAGGTTTTCCAGCAATGCTTGCTGAATAGACTTTCTTTTTCCCATTTTATGTTCTTGCCTCCCTTGTCAAAGATTAATTGACCATAGGTGTCAGGGTTTATTTCTGGGTTCTCTATTCTGTTCCATTGGTCTGTATGTTTGTTTTGATACCACTACCACACTGTTTTGATGACTGTGGCTTTGTAATAGTGCCTGAAGTCTGGAAGAGTTGTGCCTTCTGCTTGGTTTTTGTTCCTCAGGATTTCTTTGGCAATTCTGGGTCTTTTGTGGTTCCCTATAAATGTTTGGATTGTTTTTTCCAGTTCTGTGAAAAATGTCATGGGTAATTTGATAGGGATTGCATTGAATCTATAGATTGCTTTGGGTAGTATGGCCATTTTTACAATATTAATTTTTCCAATCCAGGAACATGGAATATCTTTCCATTTCTTTACATCTTCTAATTAAAGAAGACCACAAATAATAAAGATATACTCAGGTCCATAGTTTGAAACAGTTGGCTAAAACTAAACTTAATCTGATTATTCTTGGGTCTCAGGATAATTAAATAAACAGTGTCAGTGATAATTATATACATCTACATATATATCAACATTTGAGTAAGACAATAAAATATATTAAGAAAATCATCCATTAGACATAGAAAATCTTTCTTCTCTGTTAAAGAGGACTTCAGTAAGTAAGAAACCATGGAATATTCTTCCCTGAAAATGAGGAGAACCAGACTTTTCAATCACTTTTCTAAAAAAGTTAGTTCTGTTCTTCCTGGAAGAGAATGTCAACCCACATGTCTTTTATTGCTTACGGGGGGCAATTTGAGTTTATGATTTCCAATTGGAAAGTGAAGAATTAGGAGAGATACAGAATTGTCACATTAAATCAGTTTCACACAAAACACTCAGAGAAAAATTTATGTGGTTCCCAGGTTGGTAAACACAGGTTTGCTTCTTTCAGGTTTGGTGCTTGGTTTGAAAGGCCAAAGTGTCCTTTCACCTTGAGGTAAGAGTGGAAAATTCAGCCATCCTACTCCATGAACTGTGTGTGGTAAGGGCATGAGTTTTGCTACAATGATGAGCCTGGTTTTCCCTGAAACTTCAGAATCAAGTTAATAATGAATCTTCATGCCTTAAAACTCTAATGATTTCTCCCTGAGATCCATTGCTTGGTTCATTTTATTCTTCTTATGCCAGATGTGAACAGCTCTAAAAATCAAAAATTTCACTGAACTTCCTTAAAGAATTTCACATCAAACTTCCACCTCTCCTTGAATCTGACAAATCAAATCATTTTAATGAACCACAGCAAACAGCTAGTGTTGAAACAGCTGTAAGCACAATATGCAAATTGTGTTTACTAGTAGCTTATGCTCCAGAGAAATAATCTTTATATGACTGCTTTATTATTTACAGTAGTTTCAAAATTTAATTTTTGTCAACATTGACAGATGCCATCCATGTTAATAGTTGGACTGCTCTATATGGGAAAGGCTAAACATATGCAGAAATCTCGTGTTGGTGAGCTGATAATGTGGTTGACAAATGGGTTTAACAATATCCAGTCATTTCTGAGCTGTTGACAGAATTCACCTGAGGTCTGTGGTAACAGTGAGGAGGAGGGTCAGAGGAATATGAATGAAGAAAGAAGAAAGCGATGGCTCTGGAGATTAGTGCATATAGTGAAAGGATGACAGAGAATGATTAATTATATTTCAGAGCCAGATAATTCCCAGAGAATGTGTGTGTATGATAAAAAGTCTCTAACCTTTCCAGTTGTAATTAAATGAGGGATTCACTAATCTAAGCTGAGTAAAGACTATTTTGTTCCATCACCATACTAATGCACATTTTAAGATGGTTTATTTTAAATATGCCTTGCACTGCTTGGCTTGTAAAGTTGAAAAAACTGAACAATTCCTTGGGGGTGGAGCAATTTACCCCCCATCCCCCAAAGAGAATGCTCTTCCTTAGAAAAAATCCAGATGATTAAATAAAATGACAGTGGCCTGGAAAATTCACCTGCCCTAAAATAACTCACAATTTACCCTCAGGTGGAAAGGAAACAAAACTAATTATTTGCCAGTGCTCTTTCATGTTGCTTTAGATGTAAATATTCCACTGAATAATGTGTTCATAATGTTTGGGTTTTTCATAATGCTCTGCCTTTTAGGTTACTATCTTGCAATGTTCTGGACTTTTCTCTCTCCTGTTTCTTGTTGTCTTTTTTCAGACAAGGAAAAGTAAGGTTTCTAGAGAACATCTTGAAAAACCTTATTAGTTTTCATGAGGTGGTTTAATTATATACTAAAATTAATTCGGTTCTCAGTTTTTAAACAAATATTTATTGACCACACATGATGCTTTGTGCACACATGATGCTGCACTGGGCACTGGGTGGGGCTGGGGTGTTTAATGTGTACATCAATGCCTGGTGCATAGTAGATCTCAGTAGATATGTATGGAATGAATCAGTGAAGTAGAACTCTGTCATTATTTGAATTTGACAACTTGAATCAATTATTGGTCTGCTTTTTTAAGACATAGAAAAAAGTAGAGAGAACATAGTTAATAAATAAACATTTCACAAGTATTTTGATTAATGGGAAAATAGCCTTATGCTTCCTTTATTTCCTTTGGTATTTTTTCCATTACAACATCTCAGTGGCATGTGTGTGACCCAGAGTCAAATTAACATTTGAAATAGATGGTGCTAGCTAAGAAAAAAAATAAACTAAATATATATCCACTGAGGAATCAGTAATTTGGTGACGAAGTGTGGAAAGAGATGCCTATAAAGATGACTGATGTGAAGTGATTATTTGGAAAAAAGGATTTCAATGCTCTACTCAAAAGACTATTGTTTTCTCTACTATAGTAGAGACCTGATGTGTTTAGAGGTCCCATTTTCTGTGCTAAATCTCTGAGGGTTTTATAGAGATTCTTCTCTCTGAGTGAAATGCCATAGATGAGTGAGAGTAGGCTAGGTTATGCTGCATTAACCAATAACCCTTTTATCTCAGTTACTTGCCTTGACCAAGATTTTCTTTTCAATTAAGTTACATGTCATCTCTAGCTTTGCTCTGTGTCTCTTCCCTTTAGGACCCAGGATAAAGGACCACACCTTTTAAGAATATTGCCAGTCATCATAGCAGAAATAAAAGAGACCTGGAGAACTATGTGCTGGCTCTTAAAGCCTGTGTCCCTAAGTGACCAACAACATTTTTGCCCACATTTCATTAGTCAAAGCAAGCTGTATGGCCACTTTTAAGTTCATCAGGGAGAGGAAGTATATTCCTGCTCCTGGGAGGGATACACAGAAACGGAAATGGAGTATTTGATAAGCTAGTAATTCAGTCTACCATAATGTATTTTCATAATTTCTCATCAGCATGGAAGGAATGTCTTTATCAGAAATCTTGACCAGGAGTGTCAGGAGAACTCTAAGTCACTGTTTATCAATCTCACTGTATTGACACTTCAGGGTCACATAGATATTCGTTGGCCATGAGGGCTGGCCTTTGTAACACAGGATCCTTCACAGTATCCCTGACCTCTCCCCACTAGATGACAGTAGTATTCCCCATTCAGCCATGACAACCTTGTCTCCAGACATTGCTAAATGTCTCCTGACATGAGGGTGGTAGGACTGGGGCAAAATAATCCCCAGTTGAGAATTTCTGTTCTAGGTATTTATAGTGATCTCATTCATGTTATAGTTGGCTGTTGCATTAATTCAGCTTTTAGCTTGAAAAATCTTACATGTTGAACTGGATTCTACAATTACAGATGTACTATCCAAGGAACAAATCTCTTTGTAGGATTAAATGTTTTCATAATTACCCCATATTTGTTAAAGTGGACCAAAATTTTAGTTTGAATGTGCCTAATGGTACCCAAGGTACCTCAAGTAAAAAGTATGCATGTGCTGAGGATGCTTAAGTAGTAAGGGAAAAGGAAGAGAAGGAGAAATATTCAAATAAAATGCTGTCTTCTGAGATAGTTCCATTGGAGTAATTCCTCACAAAAGTGGACTTTTATCCATGTTATGTGTTTTCTTTCCTAGCTATGAGTTTCAGTGTTTGGATTCATTTATTTTATTAGTAGGCACATTACATGATGAATGTCCATTGAGGAAGATGTAATTCAAAAGGCTTAAATTCAATTAATTCTCGGAGAAATAAGCCTATACACACCAGATTAACTTAGAATCCATTAAGCAATCATAAGGAAAAGCATATTCTTCAGATGTGCAAAGAACTAGGTTTCATGTAAAGCAAATTTCTCAAATAGCTTAAAGAATATTTATTCTCTCCTGTAACTTCTAATGGAAATTGGAAATAAAAAGAAACAAATTTAATACTCCAGTAGGAAGGAAAACAGAATAAGAAGTCAAAACAGTGTAACATTAGATAGATGGTCAGGAGAACTGTATCCTTGTCAAGTCTATCCGTAGCATTATAGTAGGACTGCAGATATATTACTCTTACTTCTGTGGATTTTGGTTCCTCAGCAGTAAGATGAAAGTCAAAGTCAAATACTGTAGGTAGGGGAACTGAGCAGTTTCTGGTTATGGATTTGGTCTCCCAGGCACATGTGCAAGTCTGTTACTTCCAGCAATAATCCCTGTGCCTGAGTAACCTTGACATTAAAAAGCAGGTAAAAACACCATGTCAGAGATTGATAAAGAGAGAGGTGGGGAGAAAGGAAATTACTTTATATTTTCATAACTCTAATGGTGTTTTACCCCCCAGATTGGAAGTAAAGTGCCTTGCATTTTCATTTTGCATTAGGCAACACAAACAATTGAAAATGTAGCTGACTGTGTCATCAACAAGTATTTATGGAGCATCTGGCATGTCCCAGCTACTATGCTAGTTTTGGGGGACCTAATTGTGAACCAAGAAAGCACATTCCAGCCTCTGGGGAGTATGCAATGACTTTATTATTATTATTACTGTGAGGTTGAGAAACCCTGACCTAGAGGTTCCATCTGAGGCATCAAGGAGTAGCTTATAAAAAGGCTGTCAAAGTGTATCCAACAACACCACCTGGATATGCATTGGTGATGTCTGTCATTATTGCCGCTGAGGGTGTGGCAAAGTTAAATTCCTTCTGAGTTTTGTCCCTCAAGTAAAAACCAATTTTCCACATTCCCATCTCACAATGAATTCATCATCCTCAAAACAGAATGAGAAGTAGCTCTTCTTTTCTTTATAGTTCAAAAGAGACATTTCTATATTAGAAGGATTAAATCCTCATTCTAGTTTAGCATTCCAAAGATGGAAGCAACTAGCTAAGCCATAGTTTGGATCCAATTTATCCTACTGAGCTATTTAAACTCTTCATTATCATAAAAATAATTGGTATTTTCATAGTGACATTAGAATGGTTGCTAGCTTTGATAAAGCAAGTGATGAGAATACTACTAAAACAGTGTTTCTTCTAAAATGATTTCACCTAAATACTTCATGTCAAATTTAAATATATATACATGTGTATATATGTGTGTGTGTGTATATGGATGTATGTGTGTGTGTGTGGTGTGGATGTGTGTGTGTGTGTGTGTGGTTGGATGTGTGTGTGTGTGTGTGTGTGTGTGTGTGTGTGTGTGTATTTGAGCAAAATAAATCCTTCAATGCTTACAGTTTAATCATAAGTTTGGGGATGGAGAGTAATAATTAAGCTCTATCTCTTCTCTCCTAAATTCCAAGTCAGTTGAGAAATAAGCTATACAAATGAAAATCATACTACTTTAGCTTTATTAATGGTAAAACCACATTCAGAACACGGATCTTAGGTACATGGCCACAATCAGCCTTCTTTACATCTTTCCTTCCCCGTTAAACTTGCCCAGTGTGTGGGTCCGGGTTCTTTCTACCCTCAGGTCTGTGCATCATCCTTCCCTTGTTCTGCTCTGTGTAGTGAGGATACATTTACCTGGCTCCTGGGCCAGCTGGATCCAATTGATAGGAGGTTGGAAAGTGCTGGGAAAAGAAAATCAAAGGTGTTTCTCCCTCTCTGCCTCTGTAGTATTTTCCCCAGCAGCTCTTTCCCTTCCACAGCCCTAGACCCTGCTGGAGACACCTGCATGGTTCCACCTGCCACTGAGAGCTTTTGGAACTCAAGCCCTCATAAAAGCACTTCCTTTCACTCTCTGGACCCAAGACCAGAGGGGACTCCCTGTTGCTTCCAGTTCCCATCTCTCTTGTAGCTGCACACATCTTCTCTCTCTTCTCTAACCAGTTTTCTGGTAAAAGCCATGTGCTAAAGACTGTCTCAGACCTATACTCACCTACAACTTCTCACTTACACTCACCCAGATCTCAAGTTTGCACCCACAGAGGCAGCATCTTGAAAAGAGAAAGTAAGTGTACAACCTGAGAACAGGCTCTTTCTCATTGGGAGCCAGAAGAAATGTGCCTGCTCATTTTCTTACCCCAGATTGGATTCTCCCATCACATAAGAACCCCTCTTCATGCATGGACAAAGAGAGAAGGTGCTACGGTGAAGCTGAAGAAGCTCTACCCTATTGATCTCCTCCTAGAGAGTGAGCTGGAAATTTGCATGTTTCTTCTGCTTTGAGGACAACATAGACCATAGTCTATGGTCAAGACATAGACAAGAATGACCTCCAAATCTAGACTATCTGGGTTCAGACTTCTGACCTGCCTCTTACTGGCTATGTTATATAGACAAGTAAATTAATCTTTGTTTACTTCAGTCTCTTTCTATAAAATAGGGAATAATATGGTCTATTTCACAGGATTATTTCAAGATATTTAATAATCTATTACACAATGGCAATTAGATCATTGCCTGGCACATGGGAACCCCCTATAAAATAAGCTACTAGTATCCATCTTGGTCATACCCGTAAAATGGGGATGATAATAGTACCTATTTCATAGGTTATTTATAAGACTTAATGGGATAATGCATGTGCCTGGCACGTAATGAGTACTCAGTAAATGAGCTGTTATTATTATCCCCTCATTGGGAATGTCTTTAATCGGTATGCCTCCTGGAGTTCCTGTCGTGGCTCAGAGGTTAATGAACCCAACTAGCATCCATGAGGACGTGGGTTCGATCCCTGGCCTCTCAGTGGGTTAAGGATCCAGTGTTGCTGTGAGCTGTTGTATAAGTTGCAGACACAGCTTGGATCCTGAGTTGCTGTGGCTGTGGTATAGGCTGGAGGCTACAGCTCCAATTTGACCCCTGGTCTGGGAACTTCCATATGCTGTGGGTGTGGCCCTTAAAAGACAAAAAATATTTATATATTCCTCTTGATGGTAAAGAGAAAAAATAGGAAAGTAAAAGTATGTTAATAAATAAATTAAAATTTTACAGAGTTCCTGTTATGGCTCAGCAGTTATGAACCTGACTAGTATCCATGAGGGCACAGGTTTGATCCCTGGCTCTGCTCAGCATTGCTGTGAGCTGTGGTGTAGGTTGCAGATGCAGCTTGATCTCACATTGCTATGGCTATGGTGTAGGCCAGCAGCTGCAGCTCTGATTCAATCCCAAACCTAGGAACTTCCATATGCCACACATGCAGTCCTAAAAAGCAAAAAATAATAATTAACTGATTAATTAAAATTTTAAATACATAAGAATTGAATATTTAACACTTTTTATTCATTCACATTGGAGGTGTAAGAAAGCATCCCTGGTTTATCTGAGAATCATTAGGTAAGAATGGTCTATCATAGTAAAACAAGAATAAAATAAAAAATCCTATGGATTTCCAGGGAACTGCACATTTTCTAAGCATTTGACTAACAGGAAGATATTGTGTTGCTACTATTTATTGATACTATTCTCTTTTCCTCTCTAGGTCCTTCCTTCTCTGACCCTCCCCCCACAATTTCTCCCCCATTTTTAATCCATCCCCATCACCTCCTCCCACCTGTCTTCTAAGTTTATTACCTCTGTCAGCCACTCTAGTCTTTATCAGGACTTAGAGATTATGAAAACCACAAGAGGATGTCACTTGTCATTTAAAAGGAAATAACCTACAGAAAACTCCAAGATTTTCTGAAAAGCCCGAAATATGAATAATCACTTTCTCCTCCCCTTGGGTAATATCAAGCATAAAAAATATATTTCCATCTTAAAATGAGTTCCCATGCATTTCAGTTCTATCCATTATCAAAGGCAGAGAGATCTTTTTCCACAGCCATGTATACATTAAGATTGTTCCAGAACCTCACATAGTACCTTATAAACACAAATCGCAAATAACGCCTTAAGGGCAGAGAAGGCTACTTATCTAATTTCATGGGCCTGAGGCCATAAACCCAAATTACCTACTAGGTATATTTATCGAAAGCATTCACATTTTGCTTCAAGTTCGATAATAATTGTTTTAGTACACAAATAGGATTTCAACCTACCTACTAATTAAATGACCTAGAGCTCCATTTTTAAGTACAATTAATACTTCAATAAGATTCTACTGAGTTTGTACCCAAGTCTTCCTATTCTTCTCAAAACCATCATATTCCTTTAGAAAGGCACACTTCCCTTAAGAAATCCAAAGAGACATTATATCAGTTAATTTTTTATAATCCTAAAATATCAGTGCCATTGTCTTTGTTTTATTGGCATTTGCAGATTTGGAGAAGTGAGGTGGCTTGCCCAATCAAGTTCGTATGACTAGAGACAAAGTTTGGACAAGAGTGAAGTACATTAAGTGACTTAAGTAAGTTCTAAGTTTCTCCCATTACATCACACAGCCTCTCTGCTTCAAGGAAAATCAGAACCAGTTGGAATCCATAATCAATCATGATAATGCCTGGGAAATGATATTTATATTAAATATAATGTAAGTGGTACTCATATGAAATATCACTAGTACTGCTATGAAAAGTTGTTTTGAGAAATTAATTATACATAAAATCCTAATGCAATTTTGCCAAGTTTCAGCTCACCTTAAACACTGGCTTCACTCTGACTAGAGCTGTCTGCCCTAGATCTGAGTGAACTAAACATATCCCAGTGAGAGACACTGTCTCCTCCAGATGAAATGAATCAGGATTTATGCAGCCACCTGTATAATACATCAGCTGACACCTGCAGACCTACCCAGCTGTGTAAAATTCACTGAAATGAATAGATTCAAGTGGCCAGAACTTGGAAACAGGTTGAAGAGACAGGAAATAGGAGCCAACACAAATGCAATGAAAAAAACTGCAGGCAGTTAGAAAACAAACAAGATAAAATCTTGTGGACTTTTACAAAGAAAAGAATCAAAAACATCCAAGTTAGCCATGGGTCAGTGATTGACAGTTTGCTGGTCAAAATTTATTGAATTTCTTGTCCTCGTATATGAAACTAGGTAATTTGGGCTGTCAAAATTATCATTTCTCAAGACTGAAATGCCTATGGTTGTCTTAAGCTGAAAGGGAAGGGAAAAGAAAAGCCAAGTATCTGAGACTGAAAGTGAATCAAATGGTACAGATATTTGTTTATTTCTTTTGCCTGTGAGATCAGTTGGAATTCATTTCTTGAAAAATAATTCTCAAAAGCAGCATGACATAAGGCAATGTTTACCAAATGCCAGTACTTGGTGGATTTGCTATGAAACAAATGAAACTTTAGCTTTGGAACCTCTGCTTGCACAAACCCCTGTATTGTGTTCCAGGTCGGGCAGGGGTTGCCACATTGCCACCAGCAGTAATTTCTATCTAAGCATCTTTGATGAAATGACTAAAGGAATATCAGGAAAAGGGCACTTCTATCTCCAAGACCCCAGGAATTCTTGTACTTATTTTCTCATTCTCAGTAAACATCACCCTTCTTGTCTAATTTTGTATTTTTCTTAAAGAGTTCCCTCCACCCCCAAATTTTAGTTTTAGATTTCTGAAAACCCAGATCCCTTCCTGACAGTGCTGGTCTGTGGTAAGGATTTGGCTCTGTCAGTAAGAAATGGGAAAAACTAAGAACAATATAGAGACCTTGTCATCAAGCTATGCTAATAATATTAACCATAATTTTGTAGTGGTTTTTAATTGAGGCAGGCAGACAGTATTTGCTTACTATGTTTTGATGATAAATGTGCTTTATTTTAGGAATTAGGATCAGAGATAGGAAATGTAAGGTGTTTAAACCTATCTTCACCTATTAGAAAATAGGCAGTTAGCCTTCTTTATCCAGGGGTTCCACATCCATGGATTCAAATAACTATGGATGGGAAAATATTTGGGAAAAAAAATTCAAGAAAGTTTCAAAAGGCATAATTTTGATATGTGCTGGCAGCTGTTTACATAGAATTTACATTTTATTTACAAATATTTATGAAGCATTTATTTAGTATTAGATATTATTAGTAATCTAGAAGGATTTAAGAGGTAAGGGAGAATGTGCCTAAGGTATATGCAAATACCATGCCACGTTATATAAGGGATTTGAGCATCTGGGGATTTGGGTATCCTCAGGGTATCCTAGAGCCAGTACCATCACCGATTCCAGGGGACAACTGTTATTTCAAAATTTTCTGTCAGTACAGCCAAAGAGCACCCAAGGATACCAGGATACTATTGCAATAAAACCTGTGCTTCTTGGGAGACCACATACCTTGGGGAAAGTGCAGGGCATTGCAGCAGGATTGGGAAGAAGGGCTGGCCCTAACACTGGGCTTGTTAGGTATTTTATTTGGGGAATATTTCATGGCCTTGCTCTGGATTGGGTCCATTCAGAATGTACAAGCCATTCTATGATTGGATATCCTGACAAGTTGCATAAGTAGATGGGAGGAACAAAGTGGGGCTAAAGTAGTAGTCAGTAAAGAAATAGCAGTCATATGGGTCAGGCAAAGGCAGGTTTGGCCATGACAATTGTTTAGATCATGTTCTTGTTTTCATCTGTGATCAGGTGTGATGAGAGGCTGGACTCTTTCTTGTTCTTCATGGTCACAGAGTACATTTACCCAATGTTGGCTTGTATTCCATGGAATTGTTTATATTCAGCAGGAAAACCATGTAGTCTAACACTTAGAGCTAGATCTATTCAAGTTGACGTGAATATGACCCAGGGTTTTCTGTTTGTCTGTTTCTCAACTCTCAATATTACAACTTTTCATGAAATCCAAGTTTGGGATACTTTGCTTTAGAGAAGTCTGATCTTAGAAGTGATGGGTTTGAGTCTCTCTCTGTCCCTTGCTAGATGTGTAATCTTAGGATAGTTATTTAATGGCACTAGATGTCATCTGTTGTAGGAGGAAGTTGAATTAAAGATATATTATTCCCTGTAAAGTCCTGTAGTTAAGAGTGTGAGGAAGAGCCCTTGTTTACACTGAATCTTGACCCCCACACACTATGTGACCTTTGAACTAGTTTTTAACCTCTTTCTCATCTCTAAACTGATGAAAATATTAGTGTCTATTCCTAAGGATTGTTTTGATGATTTAATTAGGTGATTTTAGGTGATTAGGTAAAGGTTTTAGAGCAGTGCCTAGCACTAAGGGCTCAGAATACATTTGCATCTACTACTACGATGGTGATTATGTAGATGACTGTAGTTATTAATTGTGCACCTATTATGTTTCAAGTGCTGGGCTGGACAGCCTAGCAAATTCCCCTCTGGAAGCTACAATGGCAGTGAGCTGTAGGATGAACTAGTTGAGGTTTTAATATCGTAGTTGTATTAATCATGTGTAATATCTGACATATTTTGCAATCATCTCTTTAATGCCTTCCTCATAACTCTATGAGCACCCCAAAGGCTCCTCTAAGCCTGCTTTCTTGAGTGAAGAAGCTGAGACTTGAAAGAAGTTAAATAATCTTTCCAATGATGTACATCTTGCAAGTGATAAACGAGTCTTGAACTCACATCCCATACTCTCAATCATGCCTCTGTGACTATGATGCTGCTGCATTACAGGGGAATTGATATGACTTTTTTGGTCATAGCATTGAAGAAGGTCACTTGAAATAGATTTAGGACAAGTTAAAGTGTCTGAGAATGCAAGAAAATGGCCATTTCAAAGAAAATATAAGTAAAAGCTTTAGCAGAATTTATCGTGCATCCAAATCCCAAATGCTGTTTTTCTGAAGCTGCTTATTTTCTTATTTTCATGTGACAAACTAGAAATTGAAATTTCCAGGCTGATAGAGAATACTGGATTTCACATTTGCTGATGCCAGTGTTGAATAAAACCAACTCGTGAAGTGCCTCTTGTATTATATGCTTGAATTTAAAAGTATTTTCCATTATTTTAAATGAGCTTTGGTTGCTGCAATGCTTGGCTTATGTCATTGACAATCACATTTGGAAATTAAGCCTGGGAAGAGGGAGGGATTAAAACAGAATAGAAGGAATAAGAATAATTGGGACTTTGTTGGGTTCACTAATATTATCTGTACCACATAGTTATTTCCCATTCAAATTATCCTTATATTCACATCAGCCTGGGGTAAGATTACTTGAGAGTTTATGTTGCAGATACCCTTTCTGCTGCCCTGTATATCTGTTCAGTCTATGCCACCCTTTAGCTAACTGCCCCCTGTCCATGGCCAGCGAATCATCAGAAACTGATGTTTAAAAAGATACGTGAACTTTTTAATCATGGAGTGGCCATGGCAGAAGGAAAGAAAATTAAAATGTAAAGAGTTTCTTATTACCAGATACACACATTATCAGATATATTTATGAATATTATCTCATTTAATCCTCACAACTCTGGGAAGCAGGTATTATCATTTCCTTTCAATCGATGAAGACATAGGGCTGAGAGACGTTATGTGACAAACCCTAAAACCTTAAAACAGAGTTTGTATACCATACTTCAAATATAGGGTTCCAGGAGTTCCCATCATGGCTCAGTGGAAACAAATCTGACTAGCATCCATGAGGACGCAGGTTTGAGCCCTGGCCTTGCTCAGTGGGTTAAAGATCCAGCGTTGCCGTGAGCTATGGTGTAGGTTGCAGACACAGCTCGGACCTGTTGTTGCTGTGACTGTGGTATAGGCCAGCAGCTACAGTTCCTATTCAACCCCTAACCTGGGAACCTCCATATGCTATGGGTGTGACCCTCAAAAAAAAGATGAAAAAAAAAATAGAGAGCGTTCCAATTGTTAGACCAGAGGATATGTTGCCAAAATTGCCATCTTCCTCAAGAGTATTTTGATATTAAAGGGGAAACTATTTTAAGCCTTTGAGGACTACCACTTGGTCTTAGCTAGAAGTAAATTTTACAAAAGCTTTTTGTTAGACCATCCTAGGTTCAAGTACTGGCTCTACCACTTATTAGCATCGTAAAACTCAGGTCAGAATACTTAACATCACCAGGCTTTAACTCTCTTGTCAGTAAGCTGAAGACATCAATACTAACTTCATAGGCTTGTTGAGAAGATTAGATGGGTTAATTCATGTAATTCCTTGGCACCATGCTGGCCACAAAATAAGTACTCAACAAAGGGTATTAACTGAAGTGTTGTTATTGCTCTGTGAAAAGTTCGATATCATTTATTTGTAATTAGCTAAAATGCATGAAAATCTCCAACCTCTCATTAATGATAGGACTTTTCATTGAAGAGTTCTTTTAAAATAGATTGTATCATTTAAAGCAATTCATAGGCTGCCTTAGTCCACTAACAGTCTCCATCAGGAAAAATAAATGGACAAAGATAACCTACAAACTAGACATCCTTCAAATCCTTGACAGCTATCACTTTAGCTTTTTGCAATATGAGGACAGTTTTAAATGGCCACATCTGGATATTGAAATAGCTGATTATAGAGTGTTAACTTTTTAAAAATATGGTGTCTTCAAGGGCATATTCACCACTTATTTCGGTTAACATAGTTTATTGACCTATGACTCTGTTGGTATGGAAAGATGCTACCCTTTGCTGCTTAAGATTTCAGTTTTCTTATCTGGGTTAACTGCAAATCTATCCTCAACTTTTTTTTTCTACATGCCTCATTTTCATAAATCAGCGGGTTGGTGATCAACTGGGGTTTTGTGCCATGGTCACAAATATATTCCCCAGTGTCTGGTCTGGGCTGTGTGGAGTGTTCAAATTACCAATTTCATAAAATTGCTTTTGATGTTGGGTAAGATGCTATTTTTATTGAATATGGCAATTGCTACCCAGTTTCAGAAGGACAGTCTCTTTTTCTTGATGATCCTATTTAGTTTCAGATTTGTATTTGGGGAAAGTAGTTATTACATAGCTTTGAAGCCCCTTGAGCTGAAATTCCTGAGGAAAGTGTCTGCTGGGTCAGGAAGCTAGTTGAAGCATTTCAGCTGTTTGCTGAGAGGTAACAAACCAGTGTGGCTGCCCTGTGCACATTTCAACTTTGGTGGATTATCACAAATTGTTTAGAGCATTTTCCAGGAACTCGCAGAAACCAGCAGGCTAACATTACCTAGTTTTTATTGGGCAGCTTGCTTTGGAATTCTCTCGGCCTGAACATCAACTAACAGATAACAGTGATTTCTGGGCAGTTTTTATTTCTTCATTCATTTCAGAGAATAAGTTTGTTATATATAATGAAAGAGTGTATAGCCTTACAGATTCTATAAAATTGAAATAGAAATTAGAACTTAATGGTAAGAAACAAAGGTATGGTGTGGAAGCCAATAAATAAGAGAGTTAGTGGTAAACCAAAGAGGTGACAGAATGTAATGAAATAAAAACCATGTAGGAAGGCAAAAACAAAATGGCAGGCTGGTTCCAAGCTGTGCAAAAAGGGAAAACTAGAACATTGTGATGCTGCTAGATAGTATGATGCTATTCTTGGAGAAACAGAACATAATTTCACTTGTGGCCATTTTTAAGGTTTAATCTACCACGTGTGATGCCTCACCTTCCAAACTCTGCCCTGTGGGTAATCTGCACCAGCACAGTCATTCAAACCAGGTCCTGTCACTGGCTAAGTCTGCACTAGGTGGCGATGGCTATAGATGCTTTAAAGACTGGCTTGAAAGAGTTCCTGTTGTGGCTCAGCGGTTAATGAATCCGACTAGAAACCATGAGGTTGTGGGTTTGATCCCTAGCCTCACTCAGTAGGTTAAGAATCTGGCATCACACTGGTTGTGGGTTGAAGACATGGCTCAGATTCCATGTTGCTGTGGCTCTGGCAAAGGCCGGCAGGAGCAATTTCAACTTGATCCCTAGCCTGGGAACCTCCATATGCCCCAGGTGTGGCCTTGAAAAGACAAAAGACTTAAAAAAATAATAAAATAAAAGGACTGACTTGAAAGCTCAGAAGCCACAGTGACCTTCAAAATCTTTTTTCTTCTTCATTTAACCAAAATTCCTGCATATTTGCTATTTTGTTTTAGTTTTAATGCCCTCATTCTCACATGATGACACTGGCTTTCCACAAGGCTTGGGCACAAATCTTCAGTACTAGCTGCAGCTACACCCTTTACTTTGGAAGACTTTTACATTTGTAAAGCTGAAAACAGGAGAACCATAGGCTGTGGCAGTGTGTGAGTGATCTCTGAACTGTCAAGTTTATGATGATGCTCTGGGCAGAGAGATGGAGAGATAGCAGGTTTCTCATTCTTCATGAATTTAGAATTATGTTAACAGGCTAATTTACTGCTTCTGCATTAAATTTTCATTAGTCTTGGCTTTTTAAGTTCAAGGTAACAGAATCTCAATTCAAGCTGACTTAAAATAAATAAATACATGCGTACATAAACTCAAGTAAATGAGGTATCTCTTAGTGTCTAATTGCATAGCTAGTCATAGTCGGTTCCAGGACTCTGAAAAATGGATTCTCCAACTTCATCTTTCAGTACTGCTTGTAAGTGTGTGTTGCCTTAATTCTTTCTTTTCATAACTGGCTTTGTCCATACAGCATAGTCACATGACCCAAAGAAGTTACATGTTACATTCTTCTTCTGGTTGGAGATGCTAGAGATGCTTTTCTCTGCCAGAGTCCTTATGAAAAAAAAAAGCTCATGTAAGACTCCCATTCAGCTTGGCCATTCCCTGATGTGATAGTACCTGGACTGGCCAAGCTTGTTCAGGTATTTATTCCTTTTACTGGAGTGTGAGGCCAGTCTCATCAAACTACATAAAATGTATTTCTTACTGTGCAGAGGATTTCTGTAATCAAAGAAGGAAGGGACTCTGGACAGAGGAAAAAAAATATCAAACTTGTATTCCCACTAACACTGTAGGAAAGTTCCCTTTTCTCCACACCCTCTCCAGCATGTGTTATTTGTAGACTTGTTAATGATGGCCACTCTGACTGTGTGAGGTAATACCTCATTATAGTTTTGATTTGCTTTTCTCTAATAATTAGTGGTGTTGAACATTTTTTCATGTGCCTTCTGGCCATCCATGTATCTTCTTTGAAGAAATGTCTATTTAGGTCCTTTTCCCAGTTTTCAGTTGGGTGGTTGTTTGCTTTTTTTTTTTTTTTTTTTGAGTTATTGTATATTTTGGAGAGTACACCCTTGTCAGTTGTATCATTTGTAACTATTTTCTCCCATTCTGTAGGGTTTTTTTAAAGTTTCCTTTGCTATGAAAAAGCTTGTAAGTTTGAATAGTTCCCATTTGTTTACTTTTGTTTTTATTTCTAATGCCTCAGGAGACTGACCTAAGAAAACATTTGTATAATTTATGTCAGAGAATGTTTTGCCTATGTTCTCTTCTAGGAGCTTTATGGTGTCATGTCTTATGTTTAAGTCTTTAAGCCATTTTGAGTTTATTTCTGTGCATGGCGTGATGGTGTCTTCTTAATTCTTTGATTTACATGCAGCTATCCAGTCTTCCCAGCACCATTTGCTGAAGAGACTGTCTTATTCCCATTTTATATCCTTGCCTCCTTTGCCAAAGATTAATTGATTGTAAGTGTCTGGGTTTTATTTCTGGGCTCTCTATTCCATTGAACCATATGTATGTTTTGTACAAATATCACACTGTTTTTATTACTGTAGCTTTGTAATATTGTCTGAAGTCTGGGAGAGTTAGGTCCCCTGCTTTATTTTTTTCCCTCAGGTTTGCTTTGGCAATTTGAGTTCTCACCAATTTTAACTCTGATCAGTGGCATTGAATGAACAGAGACCAACTTTTCCATACTCGTGGTTAGAACACATGATCTTATAAAGAACTTTGTGTCCCTTTTAATTTTAGAATAGTTGAATTAAAATGGACTTTAGATGCTGAATTACTGAAATTTCCAGGTCATTCCAATGGTTTATTGGCATGATGGGACTAACTGTTTCTAATTGGAGGATATCCTACAAAATTTAAGACATATGGGAGTTCCCAGGTGGCCCAGTGGGTTAAGGATTTGGCATTGTCACTATTGTGGCTCAGGTTGCTGCTGTTGCACAGAGGTCAATCCCTGGCCTGGGAAATTCTGCATGCTGTGAGTGTGGCCAAAAAAGAGAGAGAAAAAAAAGAATTTAAACAAATGATTTCACACACACAGGTAAACACACATGATGGCATCAGAAGGCACATAATCATATTCCAAGCTTGGCTGGACTTTGAGTCTACTTACTCTAAGAACTTCCATTCATTCTAAAAATTGCATGATAATAATGGATGGCGTCACTAGCCAGAATGAGCACCAAGCTGTCTTTGACTTATTTCCTTAAACAGAAATGCTGGTAGAAAGGAAGAAAATCACATGACTGTAACAAAATTTAGTTACAGAAAATATTTCCTAGTTGCCTTTTCAAGTTTTCATTTGTGAACCTTTTTTTGCAGTTCCTAAATTCCAACCTAATGCTTTCAACATTTGGTTTGCATTGATCTTCTTCCTTAATATACTGAGTTAGAGAAGCAATGGATCATTAAGAAAAGGGAGTCTTGGATCTAGGCAGATTAGCCAGCACCATCCTTTGCCAGCTGTGTGGCCTTAGGTAAAACACTTAATCTCTCTGATGATTGAGTTTTAATATTATAATAAAGAATGTAATATCTGTTTTCCAGGGCAGTTGTAAGGATTAGAAACAATGTACATAAACCCTGTAGCAGAAGGTCCAATTCATGGCATGCAATCTTTAAATGTAGCTATTATTCTAGTGTCATGTGATCTGGGCTTTCAACCCTGACATCCTATAGCAGGACAGTACCTTTGGTCTCTCATTTTTACGCTTTCAGTACCTTCCCAGCTGACCTCCTTGTCACTATTCACCTTCAGTGTATATTTATTATGCAGAAACCTGGCTTGAGAGTTGCCATATCTCCTTATTTTTTAAAGAAAAGCCAGAAATAGGCTTTTGTAAAATTTCCTACTTTTTGGCACCCATTACAAACAAACAAACAAACACCAGATCTGTAGGGCACAAAAAAACCAACTTAGGCTCATGGACCTCTAGTTTGTGACCCCCAATAAAGTTTAGTTCAGTACTCCTTGAAGAACAGCCTTGAAACTATCTGCTTGACAGTTACCTGGTACATGTGGCAAGAAAAGGAAGTCCCCATCATCACTCCAGTTCACTTAACTCTGACCACTGAATCAGGATACCCAGGTGCTGGGCAGGCTGTGTATTTTAAATAAACTTTCAGGTGATCCTATGCCCTCTGTTGTTTGACAGCTTAGACTAGTTGAAGTTCTGCCCTTCAAAAGTAATCACAAAACAGGATTTGGGAGACAGGAACAGGGGACATTGCGGCTTTTAAGGAGAATCATTACTAAATGAGGCACGCATCCACCTAAATTTACATTCTTTCCTATTTACGTATTTTCTTTCCTCCATCTGAAAAAGAGCATTAGGGCAAGTCTGAGATGTGGAGTTCCTGACTAATTTCATTAATTCACTGAAGACCACATGGTTGGGTTTTCTAATCACCTAGTGGGTTTCTGTCAAATTAGATTAGTCTATGTTCAAGTAAAAAGCTTCAAGTCCTTTGGCTTGGAGTTCATTTAATGATGTGGGTATTTGTTTTTGCTGTACCAGCTTGTGCAGAAAACTCTCTTCCCCTGGTGAGCTCTGGGCTACCTGTTATGGATCTTTAGTGCCTGTTGTTAACAATACTCAGACAAGGCCATGCCTTAATTTTCACTTATATAATGGAACTCATCCATAACATTTCACAGAGACTTTTTGATATGGTCAGTGCTTAGCAGTGTTCAAAAAATAAATTCCTGTTCCAAACCTGTGTTTAATTCCAAAGCAATTGCCTCTGGCCATGTTCTACAGTCAATATGGAATATGTTGCCTTGTAGGTGATTTTTTTATTAGTGATTTCTGACTCTAAACCAAAAATATCCTTTTTGCTTTTTTCCAGATTTCAGTTATTATTGGTGCTTTTATAAATAGTAAATGTTTGATGAATGCTATTTAATAAAAATCATACTTTAGCAGCTCTCAATTTTTTCAGCTTTTATTATGTCCTATATTGTATGTTGAGCCCTTTATTAAGGATCATTTTTTGGTGAGGATTCTCCATTCATCCTTTCCAGAAACCTGTAAAATAAGTATTATTGTCCTCTTTTAATATGACAAAATAAAGGCTAGAAGAGCTATAAATATTTGAACGAGGATCCAAAACTTTTCCCTTGCCCTCCAAAACCTGAACAGAGCTGATTTCTATAACCTGTCATTAAAAAAAATGTTCAAGTAATTTTTACTTCCACCTAGTGTCTGGTAACTATAGTAATCAGCTGTTGGTATGACACTATTACATAACACTTTACTTCAAAATTCATCTGCTTAAAATAAATATTTTTGTAAATAAGTATTTATTGGACATTCAAAGCTCATGGAGTTGCCTGAAGTCTCCTTGATCTTAGCTAGGCTTGTCTAAGCTTGGATCCACGCTGTCAGTTGGATTTATGTCTATGCCATGTTTCTCACTCCGGGGCTCAGGATAAAGGATGGCTGCTTCCAAAGGCAGAGTCTTCTCATGGTCATTGGTAGGAAGAGAAGATAAATACACAATGGCTCTTGAGGGCTTGGACTAAGAAGAAACACACTGTAAGCTCCACCGGGGCTCCCTCCTTCAATACGGTCAAGAACAACATCAGAGTGATGGGAAATAGGGACATGAATGTAAATACTGGGAGAGGGGCAGGTCTGAAAGAATCACAGAAATAAGGAAATATACCAGAACGACCCTTCCCTCTTTTTCCTCCCTGTTCAAGAAACGCGATTGGATTCTAAAGAGCCTAGCATTACCAGAACTGTATTTGCCTATAAGGCATAATAGGATTTTTATTTTGTGATTCTTACTAAAGTTATTCCATCATCATTTTATAGCATTTTTACCACAGAAAATTTAGTTACAAAGATATAAAGAATTGTATTATTAGAAACAGAAATTCGGTATCTACCATGATTACTGTCACAAAGATGATGATGACAATATGCATGATAATGGCTAACTAAATTTGATAGGGTAAGTTAATTTACGTTTCATTCTTTTTTTGAATATATATATATAAAACAAGAAAAATAGGAAATTTGTGTACTAAAAAAGGAATTTTATTAAAAGCTCTTTTGATGCTTTATTTTGTTACAGCTGATATAATCCTCTTGTTTTAAATAGAATCATACTTTTGCAGTGTGTACAGTTCTGCTTAATTAAGCATTGTCAGTATTCTTAAATATGTAATCACTGACACTGTTCTTTATGGAGATTTCTGAGAAAACAAAACATCAGTAAGAATATCTGTCTACTTTGTTCTTTGCAAACTATGACTCTACTAGCCTGTACTCAGTGATGGAGAGATGGTAAACCAGCTCTCCAAAAAATTTTAAAAATAGACTTTTAAATGTAATGTTTGCTAATTTCTATGGTGTAAATATTCTCACTATGGCTGCTTTCAATTTGCCAATGACTTAACAACCTGCTCACAAACCTCTCCTATTATAAATAATACTACTTATTCCACTGAGCAATTTTTTTCATCTCTTTCATTTCTTTCTAATTATTCTTTCATATCTCCTGAGTTTATTCCCACACACCATCAAAATACTGCATTGGGCTTAAGTGATTTTTGAAAATCAGTATGAAATATTGTGCTTGAAGCCTTGCAAATAAGCCACTATGTTTTTGATATACATGCAAATTATATATTCTCTGGTAGAAGGTAATTTAGAATTATAAAATATTGTGGCATGAAATTTGGTACATGTTCCTCATGGTGTAAGAAAGAAACTAATGTTCTCTTGGAACTTGAGTAGCCAAGGTTTCAGGGGACCAAAAGAGGATCTCTCCTTTTCTACCTGCTTTTTACATCTGAGATGGGCCATGTGAAATCCAGATCACTAATTCTGCTGATTAAATTGAGGGATGTGGTCAGTATTATAGATATATATATCTACGCCTTTCTTGCCTTTTTTTATGTGAACGGACATAGATCGGAATGGGGGAAAATAATCACTTCTTTGCCAGGTGATAAGAAAAAGAACTAAATTAGATTAAGTTTAACATTTAAACATTCTCCCTATGACAATTTCCTTCTACAGACACTTCCTGGTGTTGAGTTCTGGCCTCATACTCTTTGTATTCTCCTCCTAGTCTCTTCCCATTAGTATTTCCTTGCACAGAAACAGGAAAGCTCACTCATTTATAGCTTGGGTATATTAGAGTCTTTGAAGGATTTCCAGGGGTAACTGCAGATCAGTTCTTTTCTGTAATTCATTAATTCACTGACCACTTATTGATAGCATACTGCATGCCCTGTCTTATCTGTTGGAAAAGATGCAAAAGTGAATTCTACCTTTGAGAAATTTATCATCCAATGGAGGAGGTGTAAATCTGACCTCTACCCATATTTCCATAATATCCAGAAGAAAGCAGTGGTCCCATTGAGATCAGGGCTCTGGGTTCAGATCAAAGAAATCAGAGACTTCATCATGGGGTTGTTGGGAGTCAGAGAAGCCTTTCTGGAAGAGGTAGCATTAATAATGGGTAAGATGTTAACATAGAGAAGCTGCAGAACTGTGATATGACCTTTGTTTCAACGCAAATTATGCTCACAGACTGAGATTGTCTTTGCCAATGTTTTGTCTAATACAGGTTCACTGCAGGAATTATAAAAATTTCACAAGCTAATAGCATAAATGATAATGTCTCTTAATAAGCCAATAAATAAGTAATGTACTTTAAACCAATGATAGATCAATTACACTCCTATTCCAGGCAAGGAAGATGGAAGGAATAAAGTCCAAATTTGGTTTGAGGTGTACCTTTTTATGAGTTGGTTCTCAGGAGAGATAGCTTAGCCACCCAAAAGCTGACATCCAGTTGGCAGTGCAAAAGCAAAAGCCCCTCTATTGCTAAGAACATGTTTCTAGGGAAAAAAGATGTGTTGATGGGCAAGATAGGATGATGTCATTTGTGGGGGCTTTTGTGTCATTTTCACTGCTAGCTGGCAGTTCTTTCCCAGGTAGGAGCTAGTGCCCCAAGTTGTTCAGAGAGCTATCTAGATCTGCAAAGATTGAACATTCCTAGATAGACTTCAAAACTTCTGAGTATTTATAGTTTCAGTGTCTTCTCACCATGGTTGCTTCTTCATGTGTTCTAATTGATAAGGCCCTAGCAGTGCCTTTTAGCAGCTTAGCTAACGAGTGCTGACCAGCAACTTTACCTGTTGGTGATGATATTCTGATAAAATAATTTCACTTTTATATCAAAACAACTTTACTTGTAAAAACGACATGGTTTTTGTCATCAACAAGGGAATTTGAAGTCATATCAAGCCACTGCACAACAACTGTCTTCCGAAAGAGAAAGTCAGAGAGGTAAAGGTCCAGAGATGGGAGACTAGCATGTAAAGACCAAGAAATTCTGTTTATTCAAGTTGGCTGTAGCCTAAAGGCAAAGGGGAGATGTGGAATTAAAGTTCTACCTTTAATACCAAGGTGATTTGGGAACAGAGTGCATTGAGGGTTGATAGTTGAGTGAGGGTGCATTTGGGAAGGGGATGTACCTTGCTAAAGAAATCACATCATCAAATGGTTACCACTTTGTCCTAAAACCAGTCACACTTACAGATGGATAGATGGAATGTTTCTATCCTTTTGACCAATTCTTCTGCAAGGCAACTGGTCTTTATAAGCAATGTCAACTGACCTTGGCAAAAAAAGTATTACGTATGTATATATATATATGACAAAGGGGATAAACCCAGGAAGTAAGTGCTGCTCCAGCCCTCCATGGCCTCAGTAGCAATATCAGCGGCGTTGGAGACCCAATCCAGTTTGGGAGTATACATGACAAGATGCTAGAAAATCTAAGTTTTGCCACCTTGATGCAGAAAAAGCAAAATAGTTAACCCTTTGGCCTTTGTTTCTCTTGTCTGATCCTCTTTAGAACTAAGAGCTTCAGCAGAATCTCCTTAATCACCTCCAAAAGCCTGCGAGCCTGTTTATTCCCATATCACAACAGCAAGATAGAGCTAGTTAAATTTAGCTAAAACATTAAGTACCACTCAAGTAGTTTTTTTTTCCTCTTTCCTTAACTGTACAAATCCCGTAGAAAATAAGATTTTCATGTCTTAATTGTGATACCAAAAGTATCTTTTATTCTCAGCATGCTTGAGATAGCAAAGTAATTTTCAAACTGAATGTGATTGTCTCAGACAGTCATGATTCAAATATTTAATCTAAAGGGAAAATTCCCAGAGAGCTTCTCTCATCATTTCTCAGTTCTGCGGAGAATAAAAGCCTCAACTTTATATGATCTGATATTATTTCCATTATTGCTATTACGCTGTAGGCAAATATCCTTCAAGAGGCCAAGTCCCCTCCCTTGTGCTTAAAGTGTTAGGCATCACAAAGGCCCAATCTGGCTTTGACAATGGGAGCCGCTGCTACCTTGTAATCTGTGGCAAATTTAATAACAATAATTTTGCTTTATGCAGTGCAGCCTTTAAGATTTCATAGTAGATTCTTCACACACTCAAAGTGTTTTTTTTTTTCTTTCAAGGCCTTTTCTTATTCACGGATCAAATTTCCTATAGGTTAGTTGTTTTTACAAAGTGCTATCAGGTGAATGATGTAGAAGGGAGTGAGAATCTATAGATTGATTACCTGGGGAATGCGATGAAAGAAACTTACTTAGCAAGCCCCTGGAGTCATTTTGAGCTTTCTCATTACCCATTAAGAAGAAAATGTCATCGGCTAACTCTCTTCTTTAAGTGGCTGGCATTTTCATGCATCCCAAATAAATGCGATATCTCAACCAGTTTTTCTGCAAAGCATAGTCTTCAGACCACCTACCCAGAGATCTCCTAGTGAGAATAAAAATGCAGATTCCTGGCATCACTCCCAACCCCAGTGAGTCAGAATTTCTGGGGATAGAGCTCCAATAATTCACTTTAACAAAAAAAAAAAAAGAAGCAGTCCTGGGATTCTTAGGCACATTAACAGCTGAGACACACTAGTTTCTGTACATGGCAGTTTCATTATTTAATTTTATCTTCACAAACACTACACACACACACACACACACACACATACACACAAATACATGCACACATATTTGTATAGGAAGGACAATGAGGTCAAGAACGGCTCAAGTCCATGGTTTGCAAACTGTGTACCAAGTCACCCTTGGGCACTGAACTGATCTCATAGACTCTACAGGATATTTTATTTTATTTATTTTAATTTTAGTTTTTTTATTATTTATGTATTTATTTATTGCTTTTTAGGACCTCACCCTCGGCATATGGAGGGTCTCAGGCTAGGGGTCAAATCAGAACTACAGCTGCCAGCCTATGCCACAGCCATAGCAACTGAGGATCCAAGCCTAGTCTGCTACCTACACCACAGCTCATGGCAACACCAGATCCTTAACCCACTGAGCAAGGCCAGGGATTGAACCTGCAACCTCATGGTTCCTAGTCAGATTCATTTCCACTGCGCCACAAGGGAATGCCACTGCAGGATATTTTAAGTTTTCCAGAAAGATACAGTGATACTTGACATCTCTTGAATATTGAACCAACTGCCAGCTCAAGGTAGTTCTGTTTCAAACTTCATCTTTTGTATATTTTGCTGCATATATTTGATGATCTTTGTATAGCTCTGTTTTCAGTAGTTGGTACAATGCAAAGCACATACCATGGGAAAATGAATGTGGGACAAGAAATAAAAGTGATGTGGTCTAATCTGATTCTGACATCTGAGAAATTAGGCAGCAATATTATTTTACATTTTATAATATTTACATATTTATATAATATACATTTATAATATTGTACACATACTACATATAGTGTACATATTTGATAATTTGGGTATATTTATATATTTACATATTAAAATATATGAAATACTTATTTTGTTGTATATAAAATGCAACACCTCATAATTTATCTTCTGATTATGAATATTATATTTTCAAATGATTGATAAGCCATTGTGGCATAACATCTGTTAGGTTGTTTGGTCTAACTACTTACAAATGGAAATGTTAAGTATTCTTTGGACCTAGCATGAATTGTCGGGAAACAATTAAGATACTGTGGCTACCACATGACCTGACAAATTTGAGAACCTCTGGTTTAAGGCATGAATTTGTGGAAAAAGATGTATGAACTTGAGCCTACCTAGTTCTACATGCTTTGTCTCTCTGCCAGTGCTTCTTAGTATCATAATCTCACCAAGGGTTTCCAGAGTAGAGGTGTGTATATGAGCTGGCTCTGAGGGGCCATTAGCATAAGAATTTCCCCCATCTACCACAAATGGTCAGATTGAACTGAATTTCAAGTAACCTTGATTCTAGCCCTGACTTCGCTCTTATCTAGCTGTGTGGCTTGGGCTAAGTCACTTAGCCTCTCTGCTTTTTAGGTTATAGTTGAGTCTATCCTAGTTAATAACAGAGATAGGAAAGAGTAGAGTGATAAACATCTTATGTGCCTGTACCTGGTAGGCTCTCTGCTAAATGCTTTGTGTCATTATTTCTGTTTAATCTTCAAGTATCCCTGAATTCGGTTCTTTTATTATTCCTATTTCACACACGTGCAAATAGAGAGGTATAGCTAACACAAGCTCTTCCACACCAGAACATGTGCTCTTAATCCCAGACTATTAGAGTGATACATAAATTGATTTTGATTTAACTTCCCTTATGGTTTTTAAAATGAAAAAGTAAAATCGTGTGCCTCATTAATATTTAGATCTCAGGAGACTGATAGCACATGGAGTCTAATAAAATGTTAGCTTTACTTATAGTCTGTATTAGGGCCTGGAAGAGATCATCATTTTGGATGAGACCAAGCGATGACTTTTCAAGACAGTGCATCCTGCTGCTTCCCCATGGACATGTCATCCAGGCAGGAGGCTGCAATGGATTGGAACACGGAGGGCAAGCAGGGCTGGATGTCAGACAAAGAGCCTAGAAGAAGTCTGAATCCAGGACCAGGTGATCACAGCTGTTTCCCATTTGCCTATAGTTTTCATCACTGCAACATTTCCTTACATACTGAGACGGTATAGAAAGAGAGCTGTTCTTTTAAGCAGGAAAAGCCTAAGACTCAAAGAAAATAGAAAAGGGATTAACAGCACTCAGAGATAAGAATTCAGAGAAGAACTGAAGGATGTAAGAAACCAGCCGTACATTGACAAGAATGGTAGAGTGACATCTATGCTTGACAAGGAGACCCAGGAGGTCATGTTCAAGCATTTCGTTAATGCAGAGAGATACCATCTCCTTCAAATTTTTGTTCTGTCCTGGAATATACTCTTACAGCTGATTTTTTTTTGTCTTTTGTCTTTTTTTTTGTTGTTGTTGTTGTTGCTATTTCTTGGGCCGCTCCCGTGGCATATGGAGGTTCCCAGGCTAGGGGTCAAATCGGAGCTGTAGCCACCGGCCTACGCCAGAGCCACAGCAACGCGGGATCCGAGCCGCGTCTGCAACCTACACCACAGCTCACGGCAACGCCGGATCGTTAACCCACTGAGCAAGTGCAGGGACCGAACCCGCAACCTCATGGTTCCTAGTCGGATTCGTTAACCACTGCGCCACAACGGGAACTCCTGGAATATTTTTTTAAAGAAAAGAGGAGTTCCCATTGTGGTGAAGCAGAAACGAATCCAACTAGTATCCATGAGGATGTGGGTTCAATCCCTGGCCTCGCTCAGTGGGTTGGGGATCCGGCACTGTCATGAGCTGTGTTGCAGGTCACAGACATGACTCAGATCCCACATTGCTGTGGCTGTGGTATAGGCCTGCAGCTGTAGCTCCTATTTGACCTCTAGCCTGGGAACTTCCCTATGCTGTGGATGTGGTCCTAAAAAGCAGGGGAGGAGGGGGGAAGAAAAAGAAAAGAAGAAAAAACAGGTCTCAGTCAAAAAGTGTGTTTACTAAATGACTGTGTTGGAATTTTTTTTAATGAAGATTTGAGAAAACTAGAGGTATCCTGTTGGAAATTTGTACTTTTAGAGGTGGGGGTGGAAGAGGGTAGAAGTAAGAAAAAGTAAGTTAGAAGATAATGAAATGTACATTTTCCTTCTTTGAGACAAAGATGGGAAATATTGGCCAGAGAGAGTAGCTTGTTACGTTACATATCTGGCTTTACCAGCCAACTAAAAATCTGCTTAGAATTGTTTTAGAAGGAATGGCTGGCTGCTTAGTTGCTCTTCTTTACACACAGTTTCTGGGTTCTTTAGCTACACATAGATTTGTCTAATTGAGAAGGTAAAATAATTAAAAGAACTAGAGGAATGGTTAACTCACCAAAATGGGATTAATTTTATCTATCACTCTTCAGCAGGGATGCTGTTTTACCTGACATTTTTCTTCTCTGAGCCCCAGAATCCTTACCACCATGGACACAAAGGGGCCATTCAGCATACACATCTCCAAGCAACAGTCCTTGGCAAGATTCTTTTAAGTCACGATTTTCTGAAGACAGTAGATGTGTTGATTGACAACAATTGCTGACATTTTTTCAACCCTTGTTTTCTGACCATTGCTGTACTCAGTGCTTGGTACACATCATCTCATGTAAATGCCAAGCCAGCCTTCAGAGGCTCCAAGCCACAAAATAACTGCCACAGGTTTACCTTTTCTGACCAGAGTTGTTCCGCTGTCTTAAATTATGAGCCGTACCTGCTTCCCAACTTCTTTCCCTGATATATTTATGTATATTGGTACAATTTATTTATTTTATTATATAAAATATATATTTACATATTTTATTTGTATTATATACTTTTATTTATAAACATATACTTTACATTTTATTATATGTAAATTATAATCTATATATTTATAATTTGTAAACATGTAATTGTATAATCTGTGTGTGTTTATATAATTTATATATGTTTTATAACAAGTTAGGGTAAAATCATTCAGTTAATAAAGGCAGCTTAAAGGGCTGATGAGGGAGTTCCCATCGTCATGCAGTG
Source organism: Phacochoerus africanus (assembly GCF_016906955.1). Taxonomy (NCBI): domain Eukaryota; kingdom Metazoa; phylum Chordata; class Mammalia; order Artiodactyla; family Suidae; genus Phacochoerus; species Phacochoerus africanus. Next base: position 130,048,661 of record NC_062544.1, read on the forward strand.
GAAGCGAATCCAACTAGGAACCATGAGGCTGCGGGTTTGATTCCTGGCCTTGCTCAGTGGGTTAAGGATCCAGCGTTGCTGTGAGCTGTGGTGTAGGTTACAGACATGGCTAGGATCTGGTGTTGCTGTGGCTGTGGCGTAGGCCAGCAGCTGTAGTTCCGATTAGACCCCTAGCCTGGGAACCTCCATATGCCACAGGTGCAGCCCTAAAAAGAAAAAAAAAAAAAAAGCTGATGAAATCAGTATCATTACAAAGATCTGTGTGATGTAAATTTCCAAGTTCTCAGTTCAGGCTGGGGTGGGGAGTTGAGGGGGAAGAACAGAAAACATTTTACTTTACATACTCACCTACAAAAAGGTGAGTATGGAGTCACCTTTTAGACTATAGAGAGCATGAGAAAATATCCTGGTAAAAATCCCCAGATCTTCCAAGGGAGAACTATCATTCCTTAACTAAAGAAGGTTCTTTGCAGTATTCCAGTCTATTTTCCCCACTGAGTTCTGGGATCTTACCCTTATCCCATGCCACCTGCCCTGAGATGTCCAGTTCTAAAATTACAGCCATCATTGTGTATCATATTCATCTAGAATGTTCTTGGTGCTTATACTTTAGCAGAAAGTACAATCTTTACTTTATGAGCCTTTATGAAAGGTTTTGCTTTCTTTTAACATAATCAGCAAATACTAGTTGTCTGTTTACCAATTAATAGGAATGCCTCATGCATGCTCCCTTCTGCTTTCACACTCATCCTACAAAGACGGAGTGCTTTCCATGGCTCCAGCACTAGCACGTGAGGTTTTTGCTTCCATTCCTCTTTGCAGGAGACCTCACTTCTGGCTTCAGTCCAAGCTGAAAACAGTTCCTGTGAAATATGGCACCATAACACTTCCTGTTTCCCTGTGGTGCAGTACCATTACACTTCCTGTGTGACACATTTAGAATTTCTCTAGGACAGGGCATGGTAGCCTTATTTTGTAATGGATCAGACAGGAAATATTTTAGGTTGTGTAGGATATATGCTCTCTGTTGCCATTGCACAACCCTGTCGTGGTAATGTGACAGCAACCACAGACAATATGTAAATGAACAGCTCTGGGCTGTGTTCCAATAAAACTTTATTCACAGTAGCAGATCTGAAACTTCATTTGGCCCATGGAGATGATTTGGTTCATGGAACTACAGATTGCTGATCTCCTCTCTAGAATCACTGACTCTGGCATTATTTTGTGTGTATGTGTAAGAGTCTTACTTTTTAATCACATATATTCCAGCAACAGTACATCATGATCTGCCTTTTGAAAGGGTCTATTTTGGAATCTCCAGTATTATCCTTCTCTGCAACTTTTTCACAGGTCATGTCTCTGAATAATTAATCTTCTGTTGAAATTCTGTCTCTCTACCCCTCTCTGTTTTGAATGGCTGCCTGCGAGATTTTCAGGTGGGAAATGGGTGGTATTGTGGAAAATGTACCAGTGTCAAAAGACGTAGGTTCTATTCCTGGTCCTGCCATTTACAAACTCCACAATGTTGACGCCTCAGAGTGTTTGCATATTTTATCTGTAAAACAGACATACTTCTTAGGATAGTGGAAAAGTAAAGGTATGAAGGGCAAGAGGTTTTTTTTGTTGTTGTTGTTTGTTTTATTCTGGCCTCTACCTGTTGCAAGCTGTACCTAGAGAAAGTTACTTTACCTCTCTAGACCTCAGTGTCATTGCCAATAACACAGGATAATATCTGGTAAAAATTAAATGAGATACCATATGTAGAGTGCTTATTGCAGAGCTTTATACATAATAAGTCTAAGAGAACTTATTTTTATTTGTCATTCTATTTATAATGATGTAATGCTTCATAATTTCTAAGTCAGAGAACAGATTTTGACATGTTTCTCAGTGTTCCTCTTGTTTAGATTTTTTCTAGCTGGTATACTTTCAGCTGCTTAACTTATCTTCTACCATCAAATATATTTGACTTCTTGAATAACAGGGCTTATTTTGTCATATTCAAATGCTTTCTTGAGCTAGAAATTAAGGGAATGGAATACTAGTTTCAAGCTACCTGGGATCTTTATTCCTAATTTTAAACTTGGGTATATTTGAGAGGGACATAAGACTATAAGTCTTAAGTTAGGCTTTTTTTTCCCTTAACTATTAGTTAAATTTTAAGTTTGGATCCTGAAACAGGAAAGTATTATTAAGGACTTTCTTCTTGCTACAATTCAGAAATAGTTCAACCCGAGCTTCTTTATAACCCTGGTTTTCTTTCCTCTCTCCTCCACCTTTAAAACCTCTGAAAGTAATTTTTAAAACTCCACATGAAATGTAAGAATGAATCACTGCAATCCCCCACCAGCCACAGGGATCACGTTCCTTCATGAAAAGTAGCATGAGTGGAAAAACTGCAGCAGAAAAGATCAAGGACTCTTATAAAATAGAAGGTTGGGGGTAAAGCAATAGGAACAACTTTTAATCATTTTACAACATGGTTGATAAAAGTTCCAGGAGGCTTTTCTGTCTAAAACCAGACTGGATTTCTGATGTTAAACTTTATTACTGGTAATCATTTCACAAAATATATAAATCAAACCATCATGCTGTATGCCTTAAACATATACAGTGATGTATGTCAATTATTTCTCAATAAAACTGGAAAAAATATTTTAAAATCTTATTAGAAGGCTGATACCAACCTGTTCTTGTTCCTTTTTTTTTTTTTTTTACTTTCTGGAAAGTTCTCCTGAATCATTTTTTATGTATTCAGGAAATTTTGCCGATTTTCCTAAGGCATCATAAAATTTGAGGTAAATTCTCCCACAGGCTCTGTTATTTAAATTGACATTTTCTTTAATTTTTTTATTAAATCAGTCATTACTCCCTTCAAACACAAAGTCCTTTTTACTTGATTTTTCTTTGTTTCCACATGCAAAGTGTTTTCTAATTGCCAAAATTTTCCACTAAATAGCATAGTACTTAAGTGCCCATTTTTCTGGACATGACACTATCTTATGAAAAGATGTTACAGAAATATACTATCTTTGCTATACCTTATAGAGTCATATTTGAATAAATGTAGACAAGGGAAGGGTGAATAATAATTACAGTTAATTCTTTTTTTCTTTTTTTTTAATTGAAGTAGACTTGATTTACAATGTTCTATTAGTTTCAGGTGTACAGCAAAGAGATTCAGTTATACATATTTATGTATATAGATTCTTTTCCCTTATAGATTATTAAAAAATATATTGAGTATTGTTCCCTGTGCTATACAGTGGGTCCTTGTTGGTTATCTATTGTATATACAGTGGTGTGTAGATCTTAATCCCAAATTCCTAATTTAACACTTCTCCCTTTGATAATCTTAAATTTTTTTTCTGTGTTTGTGGGTATATTTCTGTTTTGTATATAAGTTCATTTGTATCTTTTTTTTTTAGATTCTACATATAAGCAAAATCACATGATATTTGTCTTGGTCTTACTTAGTATGATAATTTCTATGTCTATCCATGTTGCACAAATGGCATTATTGCATTCTTTTTATGACCGGTTAATATTCCATTGTGTGTATGTGTGTGTGTGGTGTGTGTGATATATATCTTTATCTAGTCATACTTCAGTGGATATTTGGGTTGCTTCCATGTCATGCCTATTGTAAATAGTGCTGCTGTGAATATTGGGGTGAATATGTCTTTTTGAATTATAGCTTTCTCTGGGTATATGCCCAGGAGTGGGATTGCAGGATCATATGGTAGCCCTGTTTTTATTTTTATTATTTTTCCACTGTACAGCATGGGGACCAAGTTACATATATATGTATACATACTTTTTCCTCCCATTGTTGTGTTGTGATGTAAGTATCTAGACATAGTTGTCAAAGCTACACAGCAGGATCTCATTGTTAGTCCATTCCAAGAGCAATAGTTTGCATCCATTAACCACAAAATCCCAATCCCTCCCACTCCCTCCCTCTCCCCCTGGGTAGCCACAAGTCTATTCTCCAAGTCCATGATTTTTTTTTTCTGTGGAAAGTTTCCTTTGTGCCATATATTAGATTCCAGATATGTGATGTCATATGGTATTTGTCTTTGTCTTTCTGGCTCATTTCACTCAGTATGAGAGTCTCTTGTTCCATTCATGTTGTTGCAAATGGCATTATGTCATTCTTTTTTGTGTCTGAGTAGTATTCCATTGTGTATATACACCAAAACTTCCAAATCCAATCATCTGTCGATGGATATTTGGGTTGTTTCCATGTCTTGGCTATTGTGAATAGTGCTGCAATGTACATGCGGGTGCATGTGTCTTTTTCAAGGAAAGTTTTGTCCGGATATATGCCCAAGAGTGGGACTGCTAGGTCATATGGTAGTTCTCTGTATAGATTTCTAAGGTACCTCCATACTGTTCTCCATAGTGGTTGTACCAGCTTATGTTCCCACCAACAGTACAGGAGGGTTCCCTTTTCTCCACATCCCCTCTAGCACTTGTTATTTGTGGACTTACTAATGACGGCCATTCTGACTGGTGTGAGGTGGTATCTGATGGTAGTTTTGATTTGCATTTCTCAAATAATAAGGGATATTGGGCATTTTTTTATGTGCTTGTTGCACATCTGTATATCTTCCTCAGGGAAAGGTCTATTCAGGTCTTTTGTCCATTTTTCCATTGATTGATTGGCTTTTTAGCTGTTGCATTGTATAAATTGCTTGTATATTCTAGAGATTAAGCCCTTGTCCATTGCATCATTTGAAGCTATTTTCTCCCATTCTGTAAGTTGTCTTTTTGTTTTCTTTTTTTGTTTCCTTTCCTGTGAAAAGCTTATGAGTTTGATTAGGTCCTATTGGTTTATTTTTGCGCTTATTTTTGTTGCCTTGAGAGAATGACCTGAGAAAATATTAAAAAGGTTGATGTCAGAGAATGTTTTGCCTATGTTCTCTTCGAGGAGTTTGATGGTGTCTTGTCTTATTTTTGTGCATGGTGTGAGGGTGTGTTCTAGTTTCATTGCTTTGCATGCAGCTGTCCAGGTTTTCCAGCAATGCTTGCTGAATAGGCTTTCTTCTTCCCATTTTATGCTCTTGCCTCCTTTGTCAAAGATTAGTTGACCAAAAGTGTCAGTGTTTATTTCTGCATTCTCTATTCTGTTCCATTGTTCTATCTGTCTGTTTTGGTACCAGTACCACTGTTTTGATGACTATGGCTTTGTAATACTGCCTGAAGTCTGGAAGAGTTATGCATTCTGCTTGGTTTTTGTTTCTCAGGATTGCTTTGGCAATTCTGGGTCTTTTGTGATTCCATATAAATTTTTGGATTGTTTACTCTAGTTCTGTGAAAAATATCATGGTTCATTTGATAGGGATTGCATTGAATCTGTAGATTGCTTTGGGTAGTATGGCCATTTTTACAATATTAATTTTTCCAATCCATGAATATGGAATATCTTTCCATTTCTTTACATCTTCTCTAATTTCCTTGATTAATGTTTTATAGTTCTCAGCATATAAGACCTTGACCTCCTTGGTCAGGTGTATTCCCAGGTATTTGATTTTTTGGGGGTGCAATTTTAAAAGGTATTGTATTTTTGTATTCCTTTTCTAATATTTCATTTTTAATATACAGAAACATGACTGATTTTTGAATGTTAATCTTATATCCTGCTACTTTGCTGAATTTTTTAATCAGTTCAAGTATTTTTTAGGTTGAGTCCTTAGGGTTTTCTATGTATAGTATCATGTCGTCTGCATACAGTGACAGTTTTATCTCTTCTTTTCCTATTTGGATGCCTTTTATTTCTTTTGTTTGTCTAATTGCTGTGTGTTTTAACTTTTTTACAAAACCTCCATACTACTCTCCATAGTGGATATAACAATTTACATTCTCATGAAAAGTATTAAAGTTGACCCTTGAACAACATGGGTTTGAACTATATGAGTCCAATTATATGTGGATATTTTCCAATAGAAAATATTATAGTACTATACCATCTGAGGCTGATTGAATTTTTGAATGCAGAGGAAGTGTTGATTTGAAGTGATGACTGTAAGTTATATGTAAATCAACCTCCAAATTGTTTAAGGATCACCTATATTTAGTTCTTTAGCATATCTATTTTATCTATTTTCTTTGGCCATATAGTGTTTTTAGAATTTGACCTGGCATTGAAAACTTTCACACACAAAAAAGTCTAGGTCAGGAATCAGAAAACTGCAAAGGGCCAGAAAGTAAACAGTTTACGTTTTGAGGGCCATAGTTCTCAGCTACAAATATTTCTCCCTGCCATTGGAGGGAGGAAACAGCCATAGGCACCATGTAAACAAAAGAGTGTGACTGTGTTTCAATACAACTTTATTCAAAAATGAAGATGGAGTATTAGATTTGGCTCTAAGACCTGAGTTTGTACACTCTTAATTTAGATTATCACCTTCTTTTGGGGGCACAAACTAAAAGATCAACACCTCTGGGTCTGTATTCCCATAGTACTATAACAGCCCTGAGCCAATGAACTCTTCATTTTAGACACAACTGAGCTGTAAATTTATCACGGTCCCCACTACTTCCTATGAAACTCCCAACCCAGTTGGCTTGATTCCTTAGCAATGCTTCTCTGGCCTCCATAGAATTTGAAGTCTCTGACTGGTTTAAAAGTTGCAAACTGAATCATGCATATGCAGAAATACTGGTATATAAATAGCAAACATTATTTTAAAATGCTGGTGAGCCAAAGTACAAATGATGGCAAAACTGCAGTTAGGGAGAAATTTATATATACACATTCAGTGATTTAATTGGTTTTGTTTGATAAAGCATTACTTTAGAAGTTGTGGTTATATTGTCAAATCTAGAATTGCTGAGAGTTTAACGTTCTGCACAAATTTGGCAAAACAGAAAGTTGACTATTGTATGATATATAATGAGATAGATGCTCTTTTTATTTAAGTATTTTATACCAGTGTTTGAAATCAAATGACAGGAGAGACCTTCTCCAAATCTGGCCCTTGGACTATTTGCATCAGAATTAGGAAGGTTGGGAAGGTTTTGCTTATAGTTGGAGAGGAACTGTGGATTCCTAGGCCCAACACAGATTTCCTAAAAGAACTTTCCAAGATCTGCATTTTTGAAAAGTCCCAAGGTGTTTTATATATGTGGCAGGATTTACAAAACTGCTCCTATGAAACAAATGTAGGTACTGTACTTCCTGTTTGTTTATTAAATGTAATTTAAACTGACTTTTAACAGAAAAACAGTAGAGCACTTCTCAGAACAGAGTCAATTACATATAAGAACATTTATTCCAGACACAATTAAGCATTGATGAAAAGATTGCTTACCTGTGGCAGAAAGATCTCTGCACTGGGTCTTTTAATAACTAGCTGTGTGGCTTTGGAACAGCCCCTTAACCTCCCTGTCCTCACTATTCTAACCTGAGGGCAGAAATGAGGGCTTTGCTAAATGACCACAGAGACCCTGTGTAGTTGGAGTACTGAATTTGAAATTCTATAAAAGAAATCCCATGTTGGAGCATATGGTGCCTGTCATATTTTGCTAGAAAGTTGGAAAAAAATGATTCCCTCTTAATAAGTATCTCACCTTTGTTCTAGCAGAACAGGGCTCTCACCCTTGGCCTCACAATGACATACACAGGGGCTTTAAAATCCTGATGCCCAGGCCATGCTCCAGATCAGCTCAATCCAAATCACTGGGCAGGGGAACCAGGCAACAATATTTCTTGGTAAATCTCCTCTGGTGGTTTTAATGTGCAGCCAAAGGTACTGAATGTACAGCCAAAAGGTTATTTGATGACAAGAGTTACCTGGGATGCTTTTAATACACAAACCCCTGTCCTGGACATTCTAATCCCTTGTGTGGGGGATGGGTCCTGGGAATCTCTGTTATAAACAAGTAGCTGAAGTGATTGTTATGGTCAAGTGAATGTGAGGAAGGATCATCCAGAGAATTGTCTGGTGTCAACCAAAAAAAAATATATATATATACATATATATATATATATATATATATATATATATATATATACATATATACACAACCTAAAAGTTGGGAGTTTTGGTTTATTTGGTGGGCAAAACTGAAGACTCAAGGTCAGGAGGCAGCAACTCAAGCAACCCTGAAGAAACTGCTCTGAGAATGCAAGGCAGGGAGCTAGGTAAGTAGTTGGAACAAAAGGTTACTGTTAATAAAAGCAAACTAGACATCTCAAGGTAAGAAATTTAACACTTTTCTTCTACCTATGGGAAGATGCAAAAGTTTGGGCTCACTGAAATCATTCCTTTGATAGGCACCTCAGCTCTCTGGGGCCAGTGTCCTGTACTTTTCACATCCTACGGTCTCCCTGTAAGGAATGACTGCCGTTTGATGTCTGGTAGATGGCAGATATTCTTTGTTTCCTTCCTGAATTCCCTCAAGGCTCACCAGTTCAGAGGTGGATGGCAATTGCCAATGACTGTGACATCCCTTGTTTACTTATAGGGACAGGCAATATTTTATTTCTCACTAGTGTATCAAGCAGAGTTCAATGTGAGAGGGAGAACTGCTTTGTGGATTAGAGAATAAGAGGTGTGTAATAGGAATATGGCTGCACAATTGTGGGAGAAGCTGGAGAGGTCAGGGTTTGAAGGAGTTGGAAGACCTGAGAAAAGTCACTAACCAGTTCTTATGAAGCTCTTGTGAAGTTGGACAAGGAGGCACTTGCATGGGAAGATGGGAAGGCAGGTTCCTTTAGCACTGGTGAAGCCCATGAAAGGAAGACTGTGGTCCCAGAGTCTCATGGTGGAGTCACTGATGACCATCCAGGTCAGCAGGGGGGGGCAAGGACAACCAGGAGTCCACATCTGTCTTTGATGACCTCTAGCCATGATGGCTTCAGAATCTCACTCACACTTCTGTTCTGACAAACTGTGACTTAGAATCAAAAAGCAAAGGAGAATCTGGAAAATATAGTTCCAGATCAACCAAGGTGACATGGCACTAAACCACCACACTTAGAAAATGTCTTCTTTGTCACCCTAACTTCACTCCTTTTCACAAATGAAGTTACTACCGGTTTCAGAGAGACAGCAGTGAGTGATGGCTTGGAGTGAAATCTTAATTCTCTGCTCAGGTATTGAACCTGGGCAGCCTGGTTGAAAACCAGGAATCCTAGCTACTAGACCAGCTAGAGGCTAAAAGGAGAATTGCCTGATTCTTGCCCCCTGTTGAAAGCAAGAATGTTTCAGGGAGGCAAAGGCTATGAAAACAGGAACAAAGCTTATTGTTAGAAACAGTACCACCTGTGGGAGAGCACAGAGAGAAGTAGTCTATTTATCTAAGGTAGAAGCAAAGCAGTAATACACACCCAAAGGAGGAGTAGGGGTATGTTCAACCTCTAAATAGGGAGCACACCAGCAAGGTGATTTAAACCACTTATATGAGGCAGTTCGAGGTTTTTGTTTTCCTTTGTCCAATTATGCTGTTTTATCTTTTCATATCTGAAGAGACCCGGTGGCCTCCATGAACTGCCTGTGCATCTTTTGGCCAAGATGGATTCCAAAGAAAGGCCTTGTGGGAAGGTTGTCCAGACTTATTATGACCTGGCATCCACTCACTTTATGACCCAGAGGGGTCTCTCTGCACATGTAGAGTTGGGGTTTCCCTGAAAATGAGGTTGGGGAGTATGTGACCTCTTGGTCTTTTGTCCAAGCAGGCTCAGCCCCTCTTCCAAGCCTTTTATTACCATTGTATAACATGTCTACAGAAGACAAATACTAATTATTTGCCTCGTGTCTGTTGTTGTTTCTATTTCGAAGTATAAAATAGGTGGCTGGTTATAAATGTCTATCTTGGAGCCCACCTAGCCCCTGCCTCATGACCTTCCCTGTTCTTTTTTTTTTTTTCCACTTTAAAAAGGTCAAAATGCTGACTTTTATGTTTTTTATTTTTTATTTTTTGAAATTTTATTTTTAATTTTTTTACAGAATAAAATACATATATTTAAACATAATTACATTCATACAGATTATTGCATCATGGATCTTAAGAAACAGATTGACTCCCTCTAGAGAAGTAGAATGGAAAATATGCTGAGACAGATGGGAAATCTATTCTATACTTTATCCCATTTTGTATGGTTTTCATCTTTACTATTTAGTATTATCTATTACATTCAATTTTTCTTTAAAAATTAGCATTATATTAAAATTGTGTATATTATGCAACTAAAATTTATGAAGACGAAAGCCTTATATACCATTAAATATTTTATGTAGCATAATAAAAAGAATAACTTAGCTGGTAAGAATAACAAAAATAATAACCCACTGAAAATAAGTAAAATATAAAATGCATAAATTGGTTAAAAAACAGTGTAACTATATAAATATGTCCTCACAATTTGTTACATCTTATTGATTCTTCAATATAGGCATTACACCATTCTAGGTGATGTGATAAACAAGACATTGTAGACCTTACATTGTACCATGGAGAGAAATGGTTATTCATAATACAATTGTAGAACTGTATTATTTAATTGTACAGTTGCATTATTTAATTATAATTATCATAAATTCTTTGATGGAGAGGAAATCAGAATCAGATGTAAGAAGACTTCAGCATTCCAAGAATTATGTCAAATGACCCCCTTCATGGTGGATTATGCACTTATTTCCGATGAGATATCTTTCTTCTCCAGAGAGAGATTCCTTGTTTGTGTATCAATTGTAGATTTTTGGTTTGCAGTTATTCTGAAGTTTTGATATAAGAGTCTATATGTATATGAGATTGTTGTAAGTTGTTGCTCTCTTAATTGCAAGTTCATCTCCGGTGTCCTGCATTTGTACCCACCTCTTCTCAGGATTCCTGATTTTGGTGGTATGATTGTGCATGGATGATTTTGTATCTTTACTGTATCTATACCTTTACTGGTGAGCCTTGTCATTTGTGGAATTTTTGTTTCCTGCTGCTGTCTTGTCTTTTCTGCGTAGAGAAATTCCTTTAGTATTTGCTGTAAGGCTGGTTTAGTGTTGCTGAATTCTCTCAGCCTTTGCTTCTCTGTGAAGGTTTTGATTTCTTCTTCAAATCTGAATGAGAGCCTTGCTGGGCAGAATAATCTTGGTTGGAGGTTTTTTTTCTCTCATCATGTTAAGTATATTTCATGCCACTCCCTTCTGGCCTGCAGAGTTTCTGCTGAAAAATCTGCTGATTACCTTATTGGGGTTCCCTTGTATGTTGTTTCTTTTCCCTAGCTGCTTTCAAGATTTTCTCTTTGTCTTTAATTTTGGTCAGTTTGATTAATATGTATATCGGTGTATTCCTCCTTAGGTTTATATTATATGGTACTCATTGTGCTTCCTGGATTTGAGTGAGTGAGGGAAGTTTTCAACCACTATCCCTGGAATATTTTTCCTGTCCCCTTCTCTCTCTCTCTCTTCTCATTCTGGCACCCCTATAATACTGATGTTGGTGCATTTAACATTGTCCCAGAGTTCTCTGAGACTCTCTTCATTTGTTTTCAATCTTCTTTCTCTTTTATGTTCTGCATCCATAATTTCCACTAATCTTTCCTCCACCCCGCTTATTAGTTCTTCTGCCTCCTGTATTCTGCTGTTAGCTGCCTCTAGCGAATTTTTTATTTCAGTTATTTTATTTTGCATCTGTTCTTGTTTAAGTTTTATGTCTTGTATCTCTTCATTCAGTGTTTCCTGTGTTATCCATCTTTGCCTCCAGTTTATTTCCAATGTCTTGCATCATCTTTAGCATCAACAATCTAAAGTCTTTTTCCTGGAGGCTGAGAATCTCCTCATCACTTAGCTGATTTTCTGGGGTTTTTCCTTTCTCCCTCATCTGAGTTATAGTTCTCTGTATTTTCATTTTTATAGGTTTTTGGTGTGGTGACCTTTTTACAGATAATAGGGTTGTAGCCTCTCTTACTTCTGGTGTCTGCCTCTCTTGTGGCTGAAGCCAGAATGGGGGCTTGCTGTAGGCTTGCTGATGGGAGGGACTGATGCCTCCCCACTGGTGGGTGGAGCTGATTCTAATTCCTCTGCTGGGTGGGGTTTTATCTCTGGATGGGATTAGAGGCAGCTGTGTGCCTGAGGGGTCTTTAGGTAGCCCGCTTACTGAGGAGGGGGGCTGTGTTCCCACCTGTGTTTTTCTTTGCCCTGGGGCTTCTCAGGGCTGACTGACAGGTGGGGCCAGATTTTCCCAAAATGGCCACCTCCAGAGAAAGGCACACTGCTGAATATTCCCAAGAGCTTTGCCTTCAATGTCTGTCCCTCACAACAAGCCACATTCACCCCTGTTTTCCTAGGAGGTCCTCCAAGAACTGCAGTTAGGTTTGACCCACATTCCTATGAAGAAGACCTTGCTCTGCCCTGGGACCCAGTGCACATGAAAGTCTGTGTGCACCTTTTAAGAATGAGGTCTTCATTTCCCCCAGTCCTATGGAGCTCCTGCACACAAGTCCCACTGGCCTTCAATGCCAGATGCTCCAGGGGCTCTTTCTCCCAGTGCTGGATCCCTGCACATGAGGGTTTGATGTGGGGCTCAGAACTCTCACTGCTGTAGGTGAGTCTCTGTGAACCGGTTAGTTTTCAGTGTGTGGAGCTTCCTACCTGGGAGGTATGGGGTTGTTTATATCATGAAATTGCCCCTCCTACCTCTTGATGTGGGCTCCTCTTTTTCTTCTGGAGTAGGATATCTTTTTTAAGGTTTCCGGTCCATTTGGGTAGAGATTGCTCATCTTTAGTTGTGAGTTTTGTTGTTTTTAGGAGAGAAATTGAGTTCTAGTCCTTTTAATCTGCCATCTTAATCCTCTCATCCCTTCTCTGTTCTTGAATTGTGCCCAGTGGAGAAGAACATCTGGCTCCATAAGTTTGCTTCTCTTATCCACTGAAATCAAGCCGTTTACCCCAGGCTCTGCATCTTCCCTCTCTTGTCTCCCACCTGCTTTGGGCAATTCACCACAGCCTCTGCTCCATCTTTGGGCAAATGAGAAGTCTATATTCTGAAGTCCTCTCTGTTTCCTAGGAGTCACATTGTCAAGATGGAGTTGCAGGCAATCCTCTCTATCCTAAGTGAAGGCGCATATATCTGTTAACCATTTAGAGCTGATCCCGACCTTATCATTTTATACTCAGTTGCCTAGGCATATGTTGTGACTCTTGTAGCATAAGCACTCTAGTAATAATTCTTGGTGGCTTGAAAATTTCTTGATGCTTTAAAGGAATGAGTGTTTCTGAACTATGTTTATGGATAAGTACATCGTTTTGTATTCATAGCTACTATTTGCTGCATAATTTGGCTTTTCATGCAACAGTGGCTATAGGGAAAGAGGGAACAATAGAAGGAAAATTTTAAATATTCACAAAATTGTAGTAAAGAGAAAAATCAAGCCTGAGGTGGAGAACAGAGGAGGAAGGCCACTGGGGAAGGAAGAGGAGGAACCATCTTCAACTATAGCAAAATTGCACCACATTTCGGTCACATAATGTCTTACCTTGCATGAAGTACTTCACAAGTGAAATGCAAAAGGCTTGGTTTATACCTAGTGTAGAATAAAAAAGAGAAGGTTCTATTACAATTCCAGAATTAATCAGGCCTGGTCTGAGCAGTATGAAATAGGGTTTCTAGACAAAACACTGCAGCTAATTCATGTGTCTTTGAGTGAAGTATTTTGATCTCTGGACCTCAGCTTCCTCATCATTAAATGTGGCACTTGGACTGGATTAGAGATGACATATTAGTGCCTAAGGGCTGCATATGTATGCAGTGACCCTCAAGTTTTGGCCACAGGGTCTTTTTGTTGTTGTTGTTTAATTGTATTTAAAAATTAAACTCCAGACTTAATACAAATTTCTTTTTTTTTTCTACTAGTGTCCTTTCTCTATCCCAATATCTAGTTTAGTTTACCACAATGCATTCAGTGAGAACAGGGTGGTTTTTTTAAGTGGAATTGTCACTATTTAAAAATGAAATATTTCACAGTTCCTGTTGTGGTTCAGCTGGTTAAGAACCTAGCATAGTGCCCATCAGGATATGGGTTTGATCCCTGGCCTCACTCAGTGAGTTAAAGATCCTATATTGTTGTGATATAGGTCACCAGATGTGACTCAGATCCTGAATTGCTATAGCTGTGTTGTAGGACTGCAGCTGCAACCCCAATTCAACCACTAGCCTGACAATTTCCACATGCTTTAGGTGTGGCCCTAAAAAGGAAAAAAAAAAAGAAATATTTCACATAAAAGATCCAGATTTCACACGTCCCTTGAAGGCTCAGTTGATCTAATGTCAAGAGCCTGTGCAGAAGGTTTAATAAGCTTAATCATATAAATGATAAGCTAAAGTAGTATTGCCACTGCCCCTGTAGGCAGGGGATGTGCCTTCTAGTTTGCCACAGTCTACTCTACTCTCTGTTGCCTCCAGAGCAATGGGGCTATGTGACAGTAGCCATTACCATCAGTTGCCACCTCCAGTTTTAGTATAATCAAAGGCTATGGACCATTCATTGTACTCATAACTCTATGAAAAGTGAGAATTCAGAAGATAGCCTGATTCTAGAAAAAAGAATGACAAAAATGAAATGACAAAAATAAAGACACATTTAGATAACCAACCCACTTCCCTCATGTACTCAAGTTTCCTGTCCTCTGTAGGCATTTTGGTTTGAAATCCCTGAGCAAATGAAACTTTTCTAGTTCCTTTCATTGTGGCCATTTGAGAGAGTAGTGCTTTCAGTCAGGCCAGAGTTCTTGGGGAAATATAAGTTTCCTGCACACTGAATCTATGTTTTCTTTTTAAACCCTCTCTTACTGAACATAGGAGTTTTTGAGTTCCAAGCCCTAAATCACCACAGTGTGATTTTTGTATTCTTTTACTTCCTTTAACTTGGGTCTCAAGAAGCCATATTGCAGTGTGGTTGAGACTATGGGTTTTGAATTCAAACTACCCAGTTTCAAATTCCGACTTCAGCATTTCCAAGGGGTATGACTTTGGTCACTTTATTTAACTTCTCTTTGCCTCACTTCCTTTCTTTAAAATTGAGCTAAGAAAAAGGACCTAGCCTCTAAGGTTGTTGTAATAGAATGGAAGAGCTAAACTATGTAAAGGGATCAAATCAATGCCAGCATTTACCAAGTGCTTAGGACATGGTAATGATTATTACCTTCATTATGTCATCCTCATCCCAGGATGATGAAACCCCACAGTAACCCCATAAAAAGTCCTGATCCCAGAATGCTTTGTCATTATGAAGTTATGTACATGGTGAAGAGTATTAGGGGTTACTATTTTGCAGAGTTGATAGAGCATGCTTTATGTAGCTCCAGGGGAAAATTCAGATCAAGTAGGTAAAAGTTAGAGGGAAACAGATGTTGGTTTAACCCAACAAAAGCCTTTCTTACATTCATAGATAGACAGCACTTGAATGGGCTCTTTGTCAGGCTGATGAACAACCCATCATTCATTCTGTTTGAGCAGACTGGATGATTGTCTGCCAGGAATGTTGTGGATCTATTCTCCAAGTTGGTAGCCAGGAGCTACATCTGCGTATTTAAATTAGTTGTTTAAAATTGAATAAAATTAAAAATTTTAACTAAATAAAATTAAACATTCAGCTCCTCAATTATAATAACTACATTTGAGTGCTAATAAAAATAGCTGTGGGTGGCTTGTCGCTACTTTATTGGGTAGAACTGAAATAGAGCATTTCCGTGATCACAGAAAGCTCCATGGAACAGCACATTTCAGAGGGATGTCCTGCACTGGATTTCTGAAATTGTCAATTTGGTAAAGGTCAGTTTAGGGAGCATGGAAGAGGAATAAAGAAAGAATTGTTGCCAGAACTCAGATTCTACTCACCAGCACCGAACAGAAACTCGGAAACAGAGTTTGGGGCCAAGGAGGAAAAAAATAGCTTTATTGCTTTGCTAGGCAAAGGAGGGTCACAGCTGACTAATGTCTTAAAGACTGTACCCCCATCCTCAGAGTGATTGGGAGGTGATCTTATAGTTTGGGGAGTGAAAAAATAGGGCCACAGATAAGATTCAGGATAAAGAGAATCTTTCATTGTTTTCAAAGCTGGTGTTCAGTGGTCTTCTTTCTGGAATAAAGAATACTTCATTCACATCTTCTATTTGTCAAGGGGGAGGGTTACTTATTTAGAACTCAAAGATATTGTTATCTCTATTCCTTGAGGAGGCATCAGGACCATGCCCCAAAGCTGCACTATTTTTTCTTGACTGCTCCTCCCAAGTCTCTGCTTCCCTCCCTTCTCTAATTAGAAACTGTTTGAACCTGCTCTTTGGAACTCAGGAAAGGTCATGAAGGCTGAAGTTTATTCCCCAGAAACAATAAATGGGGGACACAGAAAGGCTTGTGCACCCAGGAGCCCGTGGGCCCCTGCTTGGTTTAAGAATTGAGATCATGAGTGCTATGAAGCTTACTTGCTCATGGACTCCTGGATTTCATACTGGTGCATGGCTCCGGGTAAAGCACTGTTTGAGTCTCAGTTTCCCCAGCTGTATAATTAAAACTTGCCCCAGAGCGTGGTTATAAGTGTAAATGGAGAAAAGTCAGACTCGGCGTCTGGCACAACCAAGACACACAGATGCTCGCCTTTGTTCCTTAGCTGAAGGGAAGGAATCCTGTAGAGGCAGTGATCTCAAGTCCAGCAAAGCAGCCACTTTGTGCCAACCTCCCAGAGAGCAAGATGTTTCCAGAATCATTAGCTATCATCAGTGCATACCAGGTTCACAGCTAAATTCTTTGTTATATTATTATTTCACTGAATTCCCCACACCACCCTGTGAGGTGGCCTATCATACCATCCTCATACTAAAGAAACTGAAGTTTAGAGAGATTATCTGATCTACCCAAGGCTGTGTGATGTACCCAATTCTGGATACAGAATTCAAATGTGGATTTTTTTGACTCAAGGGGTTGCAATATATAACTATCAAGATATATGCATAGATTTTTACATATGACAGATTCTGTGCTAAGAATATTATTGCATCATCTTTTTTTCATTTTTTAAGGTTTTATTATAGTTTAGTTGATTTCCAATGTTGTGATAATTTCTGCTGTAAAACAAGGTGATTCAGTTATACATGTACACACATCCATCCTCTTTCAGGTTCTTTTCCCACATAGATTCTCACAGAATATTGGGTAGAATTCTCTGTGCTATACAGCAGGTCCCTGTTGGCTAATCATTCCATATACCTCAGTGAATGTGTCATCTCACTTAGTTCCTCTAGCTATTTTATAGGCAATTTTCTTTTTCTGGAGTTGTAAATACCCTGTCTAACAATTTATATAGAGAAACTGGCACTGCTGGCATATGGACCCAAATCTCTTTAGTATCAGGTGTATAACCACTGTGCCCCTAGCCTAACCTCCTTGTTTTTAAGATAAATGAGCAAAAAAATCTTTAAGGGCGATGTATCTCTGGACTTTGTCATGCAGAGGTAAAGATGCCAAGTCCATCCCAATGGTACTGCAAACTCTTGGTAGACTAGAATTATATATGTAACGTTTGTTTCATCAGTGTGTCCCAGAACTTTGCAGAACATTCACAAATTGAATATTTTCCTAGTTAAATGCAGGTAAATTCTCAAAAAAAGGACAGATTTACTAAGAAATGTTTCTTATTCAGCAAAGCAGCACTCATTATGTGTATATTTGTTATTATTTTAATTGTTGATAGATGCCTATCATCGAGGTGGAAAGGTCTGTTCTCAGAAAGAAAACTAGGGCTATGTATAAGGAGGAAAACACCTAGCATTTAAAGGACCTGGTGGCACTTTTTTTGTTTTATTTTATTGCTGTTGTCTAATTCCTTAAAGAGCTCTGATGCCAGGAGTACCAGTTGTGGCTCAGCGGTAACCAACTTAACTAGCATCCATTAGGACATGGGTTCTATCCCTGGACTCGCTCAGTGGGTTATGGATCTGGCATTGCCATGAGCCATGGTGTATATCTGCCATTGCCGTGGCTGTGGTATGGGCCAGCAGCTATAGCTCTGATTCGACCCCTAGTCCCTAGCCCCTAGCCTGGGAACTTCCATATGCTGTGACTGTGGCCCTAAAAAGACTTAAAAAAAAAAAAAAAAGACTAGATGCCATTTGTTTACTTTTAGGCAATTTCTACCCCTTCTATTGTGAAAATAGATCTCTCCAAGCTAGTCAGTGCAAGTTTCTTTGCTAAATCAGCCATAAACTACACAATTGGCTAGTTAAAGAGGCATTGCTCAGACTGAACACAAGGGAAGAAAATGGCTGCTGGCAGTTTCATTCTGTCCAAGCATTCTGATTTTTGTTTGCTGTTCAAAAGGCAGCCTGAGGGTGCGATGACCAAGCACTTTAATATCCTTGATGGAGATGCAAATGTTCTTTCAACTTGTGGATTTCCAATTATATTTGTTCTGGTTCCCAAGGAATTATGAGGAAGGTGCTCCATTTTGTTTTAGATTTTGAATCCTGTAAATTGAAGAGAGGTTTTTCTTTGAAAGATGATAAAAGGATATCAGATTCTGAAAAGACTTCAAATATTCCACAAAACTTTTTAGATATACTTTACATATTGGTCTATGTGCTTTGTGACTGTTTTTACAAAAGTATTATGTGCATGTTAAACATTTGTCTTATCTATGTTGTTTTGGTGATATTTTCAGGGAGTTAGCACTCAACAAAGCTGTTTATTCTTATATTGGTAATAAAAACATGTCTGTATCCAACACTACTTCAAGGATTATTATTAACAGGTATGTATATTTTCAGACATTTTTCTATACATAAATGAGCTTTGTGTATACATAATTTTAAGTTGTTTTTAGAAAAAATAGAATTATTCTAGTTCTTTACATTACGTTTCTTTGCTATCCTGAGTGTCTTTTCGTGTCTTCTTACTGAGCTAATAATAATATTCATAATTATAATGCCCAAAACAACCAGTAATTATTAAGGACATACCATATGTCAGATTCTGTACTGAGATAAGTACATCAAATATCTCATTAACATTTTAGTACATCTGAGGATTATCCCAGTTTTATCATCTCTCTTTTACAGTCTGGGAAACTGAAGCTTAGATAGTAGGGTAACTTGCTCAAAGACACATCTAGTAACTGATGGACTCCGTCAAACAGTATAGGACATGGCTTTACTTTTTACGTGTTTGAATATTATTCCATCATATATATGGATGTCTCATTATTCACCCCATGATTTGGACTAATCCCATTCCCCACCCGATTGCCCTCATCTCCCACCCCCTAAATCTCTAGTCAACTCTATACTTCAGTCTCTGCCCACATCAGTGCAGCCACCCACACTCTGAACAGCAGTTACTGCTGATAAATGAATGCTGTTTTTCTTTTAAAATAAAATCTCATGGCCTTCAAAATTACAGCCCCTGTGACATAGCTAAGTGATATTGTTATGTTACTTAGAAATAGATGTAGAAAACGTACAGGAGCATTAATGGAGAAAATGAGAATCCTTCCACAATCATTACTTTAAGTTGTTGGTACCCATTTAGTTCGTTGAATTGATTTTTCTTCTTCTCAACTTTAGTCTTCCTTTAACCCCACCTAAGGAAGAAGGTCCTTTAACATACAGAATTAATCAGGTATTCTCTTCTGTAAAGGTTGTGTCTAATCCACCCCTGAAATAGAACTGGGTCTCATTGCTTTAAAGAAGTCTTTTTCTTGCATGAATCCAGTTGACAACATAAATCTTGTGCCCAATGCACCACTGATGACTTTTGGACCAGATATATATCCATTATTGGACCCTTCTCCATGAAGATATCCCCTTTTTTTATTGTTCACAAATGGTGCATATATGTGAAATTCTCCCTATGTATTGTGGAAAAAACTGCATACTCAAAAAATCATGCTTATCAGAAATTGTCAAAGAGATTCTGGTAATTCTTAGGTTGCCCACTGTGGTAGGTCCAATAATGCCCTCCGCTTCAAAATGTCCACCTCCTCATCCTAGGAACCGTGAGTATGTTACCTTAAACAACAAAGGGAAACTAAGGTTGCAGGTAGAATTAAGGTTGCTCATCAACTGGCTTGAAGATAGGGAGATTATTCTAGATTTTCTGGGTGGGACCAATGTAATCACAGATGTTCCTGAAAATAGAGAAAGGAGGCAGAAAAGAAGATGGGAGTAATAGGATATAAGAAAGACTCACTGTGTGCCTGCTGGTTTTGGTGATAGAGTAATGGGGCCTTGGGCCAAGGAATAAGGAAACATCCAACAGCTGGAAAAGATAAGGAAATAGATGCTCCCCTAGAGGCTTTGGGAAGGAACACAGCCCTGCCAACCCCTTGATTTTAGCCCAGTGAGACCCATTGTGGACTTCAACTTCAGAACTGTAGAATAATGAATTCATGTTGTTTTAAACACCCAGGTTTGAAGTACTTTGTCACAATAGCAATAGAAAAGTAAGACAACCCCTTCATAGATTACCAGACCATAACAAGAGCTAAACATTATTTTACTGTCAAAGCCAAGGAATTTTTTTACTGTCAAAGCCAAGGAATTTTTATGTTTTTGTAATGAGCCATTTTCTGGATCCCATTAGTGGAGACCTTGATATTAGATGTACGAACAAAACATAACTTGAACAAGAAGATTTGAGTCTTCTCTCTCTTATGAAATCTTTCATCAAGACTGTGAGTTTGCCATTCTTATTGGTAGCAGTGTATGTTTTTTAGACCCCAGTTTATATTTTTCAGAATTCAATCCATGCCACTGTATTATTCACAGCTATGACTGCATATTGGTACAGATTCCCTCCTTAAATGATATGAGTGGATAACCACTTCAATGACTCTTCAATTCCATGCCTTCTGATGTTAACTGACATGGTCATTTGCCAAAGAATGTTTATTCAACATATCCTCATTGAAGCCCACAACATCCAGAGAATGTTGACTGCACAACTAAAAGTAGCCCTTTTGAACAACCACTTCAGTAAATGCAAATCTTATATGGTTAACAATTTAAATGCTTTGTGGAACATCAGGCTTATCCTTTCTCCAAATCTGTCTTCCTAGGTACAGTCATAATTTGTAACATGCTAGACATCATGACATCCCATGACTATTGTCAGCTCACTAATTCCAGTGTTCCTTCCAGAGTAGGATGCCAATTCCCCTTGTAACTCCACATACACTTACAGAGAAAGAAGCTGTAAGTGGAAGGAAAAGGGCAAAATTCATCCTATTAGTTTCTCATTGGCTGTCATTTAGTGTAGATTTTTTGACTCACAAATATTGACTGGGGTTGAAAACTTCAAATGGGTACCACTAATATTGTCACAGTTAGTCATTTGAAATACTATCTGTACACATAAGTATGGCATATGCTACTATCTAAATTCACAGCTTGGCCTCATGTGAAGATGCAACAATGCTCTAATCACTGACTCATATGGAAATGCTTACATTTTACACTAAATCAGAAATCACTGTACCATACATGTTGGTGCGACCCTGAAAATATTTTATAGTACTCTCATGAAAACTGAAATTTATTCATATCAGTTTATTATTCATTGAATAGTAGAAAGAGCCGGCGAAAGTCTTTTAAATCACTACATTGAATGTTCATAAGAAATAAGATTCCCATCTTTTCTATTGTGATGATGGATAAAAGTGTGGTAGAATTTTATGCTAAAAAAGGAATACAGCAAAATATACTTTTTCCTGGAAACTTGAATTAATACTAATATCTCTGAAGAATGATCTCCCAACAGTCTTCAAGTATATAAATAATTGTAGGAGAGTTGTCGGATCCACTGGTTGCCTCTAGTAAGTGTTGGGTCAGAATAAACAGGTTTAAACTGTAACACATCAGACTTGGGTAAGACATAAGAAAAAGAGCAAAAGAGCCAACATTTTATGAGCATGAACAATTTGTGACCTACTATGTTGGATGATTTTGCACATTACTTCATTTACTTGTGATGTAAAGCATTTGTGAGGTATGTCTTCTTATTCTCATCTGACACATGAAACGTCGTCTCTGAGAGGATCATGAATTTTGCGCAGAGATAGTGAGCTGCAGACTTGTATAAATCCAAAATCCAATTTGAACAAAATCTTCTGAGGTAAATAATACTGTACCAACTTAGTGGATGAGCAAACCAATCCTCAGAGAAACCAAGGGACTTTTCTAAGTTCTCATAGCTAATGCATAGAATCATGGCATTCTCTTGATCTCTAAGCTAAATTGTCTTACCCAGAGCAAGGCAAAGAAATCCTTGCCTCTTCCAATCATTTCATTAGAAAAGGCAATTTGAAGGAAACAAACAAAGATTTTTTTTCACCATTTTTTAAATGCCTCTGACTGATTTTCTTGAGAAGATTGCTTCCAGTTCTTATCCTGTTTCTCTTGAAAGCACTAGCTTATTTTGTTTTGTTTTGTTTTGTTTTTTTCTTGCTTAGAATAACCAATGAAATTTTCCAGTGCACCTGAACAGAAGGCAAGTGATAGCTTTTTTTCCTTATGGGTACCCAATTCGATACAGGCAAACTTGCTGGATTTGTCAAGGTTGCAATGATGCCAACATAAGACTTTTACCTATTTTTCCTCCACTCTGTAGTCTTGGGAGTCACATTGTTTCAGTCTTGTTCAACATGCCAAGAAAACTGTTTCCACCTGATGGATTTGAGGGGCTCAAAAGCATGATCTACCAGAGGTTAAGACGCTCAGAAACGAAGATTGCACAATGTGTTTGAGAGTAATTGCTCACAGAAAAAAGCTGAGAAATATACCCATTGGGGCTGGGATGAGTAATAACAGAGAGTGAATTGAGATTGACTCTAACTGGAGGTCTCGTCACCATTTCCCACTTCAGCTCTGTGTTAGCAGTTAACAACAGAAAGATCTAGCAATATGTATCCTGGGGTATTTGTTTATAATACAGATTCCTGGGGAGTACTTCTCATGGCTCAGTGGTAACAAATACAACTAGTATCCATGAGGACGCAGGTTTGATCCCTGGCTTTGCTCAGTGGGTCATATATGCGCCTCGGATCCTATATTGCTATAGCTGTGGTGGAAGCTGGAAACTGTAGCTTATATTCGACTGCTAGCCTGGGAACTTCCATATGCCAGGAGTGTGGCCCTAAAAAGTCAGACACATACAAAAAAAATCCTGGGATCCAACATGAACTTGTTGAGGTCAGATATTCCAGGGAAAGATGAGGTAATCTGAGGACTACACCAGCATTTTTGATGATTCCTGACAGATAATTTTAGGAGACAATGATCCATGGAAATTAATATGCATTTCATAGGCTGAATCCTGTGTGTGACACCTGGAGCACATCTCCAACATTTCAGAAAATAAGTTACCAAGTGACAGGGATGAGCACCTTAAAGAATAATTTGGAACAAAGACTTAATTAAAGTGGGTAAGGATAATAAAGAAAAGGGTGCATTTCAAGGGAAAAATATTTCTAGGGAAATTTTAAGCTTATAAATGT
The DNA here is from genome assembly GCF_016906955.1 of Phacochoerus africanus. Classification (NCBI taxonomy): domain Eukaryota; kingdom Metazoa; phylum Chordata; class Mammalia; order Artiodactyla; family Suidae; genus Phacochoerus; species Phacochoerus africanus. The sequence goes on from NC_062544.1 coordinate 130,072,146, forward strand.
ATAGGCATAAAAGTTTATAACCTACAAACATACAGGTTTCTAGGGAAACTTAGATATGTACCTAAGAATATCATAGACTATATATTCTTCAATTCTCTCTTGCAGTATAAATCTGGAGTGAAAGTAACTGAAATAATAATAAAAATAGCTAACACTGACATATGGCTTACTATGTGCCAGGTAGTATTCTAAGGACTTCACATATGTTAATTTTCTTTTTTTAAAAAATTTATTATAGTTGATTTACAATGTTCTGTCAGTTTCCACTGTACAGTAAAGTGACCCAGTCGTACATATAAATACATTCTTTTTCTCATATTATCATCCATTGTATTCCATCACAAGTGACTAGATATAGTTCCCTGTGCTATACAGCAGGATCTCATTGCTTATCCACTCCAAATGCAATAGATTGCATCTACTAACCCCAAACGCCAAGGCCATCCCACTCCCTCCCCCTTGGCAACCATGAATCTATTCTCCAAGTCCATGATTTTCTTTTCTGTGGATATGTTCATTTGTGCCATATATTAGATTCCAGATATAAGTGATATCATATGGTATTTGTCTTTCTCTTCCTGTCTTATTTCACTTGGTATGAGAGTCTCCAGTTCCATCCATGTTGCTGCAAATGGCATTATTTTGTTCTTTTTTATGGCTGAGTAGTATTCCATTGTGTATATACACCACATCTTAATCCAATCATCTGTCGTTGGACATTTGGGTTGTTTCCATGTCTTGGCTATTGTGAATAGTGTTGCAATGAACATAGGGGTGCATGTACCTTTTTCAAATGAAACTTTTGTCTGGATATATGCTCAGGAGTATGATTGCTGGGTCATATGGTAGTTCTATATTTAGTTTTCTGAGGTTCCTCCACACTGTTTTCCACAGTGATTGTACCAATTTACCTTCCCACAACAGTGAAGTGTTCCCTTTTCTCCACACCCTCTCCAGCCTTTGCTATTTGTTGACTTGTTAATTATGGCCATTCTGACTGGTGTAAGGTGGTACCTCATAGTAGTTTTGATTTCCATTTCTCTAATAATTAGTGATGTTGAGCATTTTTTCATGTGCCTTTAATCCTGTTAATTTTCATATTAGGTTTTGAATCTTTAGAACAACCGTATGATGTAAGTATTTTTATCATTAAATAGATGATAAAACTAAAGTACAGAGAATTTAATTAACTTATCAAAAGTTACACAGAGAGGGAGTTACACATCATGGCTCAGTGGTAATAAACCCAGCTAGTATCCAGGAGGACGTGGGTTTGATCCCTGGCCTCACTCAGTGGGTTAAGAGTCTGGACATTGCCTGTGAGCTGTGGTATAGGTCACAGATACGATTCATATCCTGTGTTGCTGTGGGTGTGGTGGAGGCTGGCAGCTGTAGCTCCAACTTGACCCCTTGCCTGGGAACTTCTATATGCCTTGGGTGTGGCCCTAAAAAGCAAAAAAAACAAAAGTCACATAGAACCAGGGCAGAGATTGAAACTCAGACATCTAGCTCTGGAGTCTGCCGCATAAAATTTTTAGTTTGGATGATCATCCTCTTGTTTATAAAGGATCTTATGCTTTTAATTTTGATCATAAAGCTAAAAGATGCATTTATTAGTGGTGGAGATGGGAGGATAATAACAATTGTAGTCATTTTTGTTTTAGCATCTAAAATATGCTAAACAAGCACTATACTTAACAACTTCATATGCATTGTCTTATGAATTACCCAGTGAAGTAAGTATGCTTAGGCCTCTTTTGCGGATGGGGAAACTGAGACTGTTTTTTTCTAAGATCCTCAGTAAATTTTCTCAGATCACACAGGTAGTCATGATAGATCCAGGTTCTGAATATAGGTCTGTTTTACTGCAAAGTTCATGCTCTCTCAGACACTATATTGCTGCTTCTTAAGGAATTAATACTGGCACTGAAAAGATTTGAGACACAAGAGTTATGCATGACTTTTAATGCAAGGACCATGGCTACCAAGGGCATCTATATATCTGAATGAGTTTGTGGAACTTCCAAATAACAGAAGAAGGCAGGGTGTGTGGTTTTGATGCTCTATCAACAACATAGGAAACCTTTTGGCCGTGGGAGGGTTGTAGAAGGAGGGAGAGGGGACAATGACCCAGCATATCAAGGATGTAAGTTACCATGCAGGGCATTTCAAATAAAGATGGTCAGAGTCCTTTCCAGTCTCTCTCTGGCATTGGTAGCTGAGCCTCACAGAGTAGTTGCAGGACTGAACATGAAGTAAAATGGCTTGAATCCTCACTTCCAGAAAAAGGTAACAAGCCCTATGACATGGGTGTAAACCTAGAAATTAACAGCCCTCTTTTAACATCTTTACATCATTCCCCTGTTTTCAGACTATTAAACAATGTTGTATTGATTCTTCTTAAGCAGACATTTTCAGAATGGAAATAAGGACTTCACAGGATGGAATGTAAAGACACAGGAAATAGTGAAATATAATGGATACAGATCTATTTAGTCCCTTCCTTTATAGCAGTTTCAAAATACAAGACTGTGGCATTTTCCAAATACAAGTTTCAAGTCCAGACAGTTTAAACCCAACTGAGCAGTTTGGACAAGTAACTTGGTTCTTCTAAACCTAAATTTTTTTCTTCAGTAAATTAAGAAGAATAATGCTACTTATCTAGGATTTGTGGAGGTAAATACAATAATGAATATGAAGTGCTTAGTATGGTGCCTAAGGAATAGTACATGCTCAACCAGTAGGACCCACTGTAATTATTAGCAGCAAGATTTAGAAGGGAAAACTAGGAAGCCAGATATATTTAAGGGTGTTTATATTCTGACCTCTCTGTCAGTTATTACCCCTGAACATTGACCACGACTCAGCCAAACTTTTAGAACTTACTATGTCTTCTACTTCTTCTAAATTAACCTTGGTTTCATTGCCTCTTAAAGAGGGATTAGAACAGAGACAATCTACCTCTGGAGGGTGTTGTAAATATTGAGTTAGTTATAACATATAAAGTACTTTAGACAATGCCAGCATGTGAATGGTCATGTTGTCTGTTTTAAAGTCCTACCTGAAGTTTAAATGGGATGTTTCTGGCATAGAAGTCTCTCAGAGTCTAATGTCTTATAGATCCCCCTTTGTAAATGGAAATTCTCATAAATGACTAGAGCCAATCCTGAGTCATCACAATCCATTGAGCAGCCCCTTGCTTAACTGGGTACAGTTGTTTTAACAAGCATGCATGATCTCTTTTAGCTTTAATTATGTTGCAATGGTTAGATTAAAATAGGGACAAAGGAAACAAAAATTAGCTCAAACAAGCTTCTAACCATCTAGTATAGTTATATCTTATAGTGTCCTTCAGTTCATATGCTATGATTTTTCTCCATGAGGAGGCAAAGGATAAACTGGTCAAGGACAACACGTTACCTCCAAGTGAGGAGACTAGAATGGAAGAACTGTGCTTGTCAAGGTGATGTTTCTAAAATCTGATGAAACTCAAAGTGAGATTCTGTGGTCTACTACCTCAGACACACATGAGAATCACCTGAGAAGCTTTTTAAGAAATACCATAGCCCAACCACAGCCCAAACAAAACACAGGGCTCTCTGGGGTAGGACCTACATTTGTTTTTTTGTTTATTTGTTGTAAAGCTCCCAGGTGCTTTCAGTGATTAAGAAAAAGTTACAAATTGGGACACATGAGTCCTAGTAAGGCAGATTCTAGGATAGAGACAAAACAACAAAGGGAAACTGCTTGGATGGAGGGAGTGGTTGTCTTGTCTGTAAAACAAATGTTCAACATTAATGGCTCACTTAGCTACTATGTCTTATAGTGAAGCAAATGAACTCAAATGCAAACAGTTTATTTACATGTACACATTCCCATGCATTTATTTCAATCCCTAGTGATGCTCTAAAAGCTAATTACAATGAAAAAGAAGCCATCCTGTCTGTGAATATAGTCGTGTAATTCTGCTGGTTCATTGCTTGGAATTTTCATGTTGTCCACATTCCCAAGTGAAACAGCTCAGAGTTTTACCCCCCAAGTAACAGACAACCTGGGTAGTCTTTGAAAACGTGTTCAACCTCATTATTGTCTCTTATAATTTCTTTCTTTTTTTTTGTCTTTTTGCCTTTTCTTGAGCCGCTCCCGTGGCATGTGGAGGTTCCCAGACTAGGGGTCTAATCGAAGCTGTAGCCGCCAGCCTACGCCACAGCCACAGCAACGCTGGATCCGAGCCGCATTTGAGACCTACACCACAGCTCACGGCAACGCCGGATGGTAAACCCACTGAGCAAGGGCAGGGATCAAACCCGCAACCTCATGGTTCCTAGTCAGATTCCTTAACCACTGTGCCACGACGGGAACTCCTCTTATAATTTATTACCCCCCAAAAATGTATTAGATGAAATGAATCTAGTAGATTAACATTAACATAGCTTTTCTCTAGTTTCTTATCCTTCTGTCTAGGGAAGCACTGAATATTACAGAATTTTGTCCAATGAAAAGAGCAGAAGTTTCTTAGTTCCCAGTGAGAAATAATATTTAGAGTCACAAGTATCAATGACCTCATTACTAGACCTTGAAATCATTTCCATTGTGCCTTAAAGCCCTTATGTTTCTGTATCCCCTAAAGAATGGCTCTTCTCTTTGTTAAACATCCTTCCTTTTTTTGATATAGTCTGAAGAAATAAAACCCCTTTATACAGGTCAAAAAAAGAACTTTCTAAGGACAGTTGGAATGTCCAGCTGATGAATAATCTGAGAACATCTTGAGATTTTTAGTGTTCTTTGTAATGAAAAATTGGAACTCTAGATTGTCTTTTATACTCCTTCCTTCATTTCCTCAGAATCAGTTTTAGGTCTACTTATTTGCACAGGTAAAAATGGAAGAACACAAATTAGTAATCTATTCCATCTGTGCCACAAGAAGCTTCCTCAACAAACCCTTTTTCAAACCCATGGAAATGGGGGGCAACACATCAGTGGCATCAGCTGAAATTTAGAAGTCATCATTATGCATGAATGTATTCTGAATTCTTGATTTACACCTATTCTTCTCTAATATTTCCCCTGTGAGTAACTTTGTATTAGATCCAGAACATGTGTGTGGTGAACAGTTACAAACTGACTTAAGAAAAGTATCTGAGGAAAATTAATTTATTGTGTAGGAGACCTAGAGAACAGACTTGTGGTTTCCCAGGGGGTGGGGAGAGGGGGTGGTCCTGGGACCAGCTCAGCAGGTTGGGGCTGAAGAACAGGTGCTATATAACTTAAGGAAAAAAATTCACATAAAAAAAGACACAGACATTTATCTTAAGTAAAGGTGGGAACAGGGGGACTCAAGGTCTTAGGGACCAAGAGCACCACCTCAAGAAACCACACTGCTTTTATTGTGCTCTTTAGGATTGCTTCAAGTGAGGAGGGGGCTCTAGGTGCAGGATATAGTTTTTTTAGTTATTTTATAAGTTCTTTTATTATTTTAAAAGTCATATAGCTGGTAGATGGTTAAGCTTTTACTCTGACCTTTAGTCATTTAACAGTCATTAGCATTTGAGGAAGCTTGGTTAGCTATCTATGCATAGCATTCCAGAGAATCATCACAGTGCTTCTGCAAAGGCATACCTATCTGCAGCAACCCTGCGTGCCTAGGTTTGCACCTTGGTTCTCTTTGCTAATGTATATTCTGCTAATGACCGCTCATAAACACTTGGGGCCATGAGGTCCCTCTTTCTCTTATTCTTAAGAGGACATATCATGCTGTGCAAACGGTGTGCCAATCTGCACAGGTCCAGCGTGCCTAGACCAATGCATTATGTCCTCATTCAGCTGACCCTATGAATAACTTATCCTTTAGGTCTTTGTGCTTAAGCTTAAGTCATTTACCAGCACTGCGACTGTTTTTCAAGCAGGAATATGGGGTAAAGTAAAGCAGGACAAGATGGAGTTTTCAGCAAAGAAGCTAAGAAAATATTGTAGAAACATGTCTCGTGACAGTGTGGGATAGACAGGAGTTTGGAGTTGGTAGATGAAAAGTATTACATTTAGAATGGGTAAACAACAAGGTCTTGCTTTTTAGCACAGGGAACTATTCCCAGCCTCTTGTGATAGACCATGATGGAAGATAATCTAAGAAAAGGAATATATATATATATATGCTATACAGCAGAAATTGGCACAAAATTGTAAACTATGCAAGTAAAAAAAACATAAAATTCCTCACCTTAAATATATATGGTTTTTAATGCCAAATATATCTCAAAAAAGCTCTATTAAAAGCTAAAAAAATATGGTGTAGGAGACACCAAGGCCATCATTTATACATAAATGGCTATTTTATTACTTGATACGAACTTGTGATACCATGTATAATATGTAGCTTTTATTATGGCAAATCCTTCACTTCTCTTAAAGTAGGTTTTGTAATCCTAAAACTGCATGTGTAATCTGGAGAAAGACATTCTGGGACATCAGTATAGCATGCATGTGTGCACACAACACACACAGAGAGACAGACACACACACACACATATATGCGCCCCTCAAAAAAATAGAAATAAATCATCTGATATATAAATTGTTTTGCAATGGAAAGTTTTTAGATCAACAGCCATTGTAACATTTTAATGAGCTTCTGACAAATCCTTCAGTCTGAATTTCTTTCATAGTGGCTGTGAGAAAAAAGGTGATTATTGGCACACATTATATGTCAATACATTAATGAAGTTCAACACAATTGCACAATTGTATAAAAATAAATGGAATTGTTTATTCTTTGCAAAGAAATCATGCCTTCAGTGAAGGTATTATAAGTATTTAAACAAGTTATTTAAATTGGAAAAATATTTATAAGATCCGATTTTAAAAATCAGTACCATCGACATCTTTATGCCATTGGTTATTAGCCAAACAGTAGTCACAGATCAAAGATGATATTGTCCTATCTGGTTTCTGAGTGATCTTTGTACCTTGGCTGATTCTATTTTTATAGCTCTTGTTCCATTTAAATCCTCAATTTCTTAGGGATTTTCCATCACTCTCTCTCACATTGTTTTCAATCTCAATATAAATTGGTTCTGCCTCTTGCATTGTTTCTCCAAATAGTCTTCTTGTTAAACAAGGGCTTCGGTTTCTAGAATTCTTATTGAGAACAAGTTAGGTTCCCTCTCAAAATATTTGCAAGTGCCATGCCTTCAAAAGATAAAGGAAATCCTTCCTTAAGATGATAGAAAAGAAAAGACCACCCACATGCTTTTAAAACACCCATGAGATTTAGTGGCTGAATACATACTTGTTTTAAATTATAGAACCTTCTTTTTTTCTTTTTTTTTTTTTTTTGGCTTTTTAGGGCTGCACTCCTGCCAAGTGGAGGTTCCCAGGCTAGGGGTCAAATTGAAGCTGCAGCTGCCAGCCTACACCATAGCCTCAGCAACATAGGATCCAAGCTGCATCTGAAGTCTGCAACCTACACCACAGCTTATGACAAGGCCAGATCCTTAACCCACTGAGCAAGGCCAGGGATCAAATTTGCATCTTCATGGATGCTAGTCAGATTTGTTAACCACTGAACCATGACAGGAACTCCTATACCATTCATTTTTTTTTTTAATCTTTGTGGTATGAATTTAACCAAAGTAAAAGAAATAGCTGAACTTTACCAAAAACTCTAAATGAATTGTTGACTACTTAAAGGAAATAGATGTTATATACAGGATAGTGGAGTTCTTTTTCAAGTGTGAGAGAGAAGGGAAGTGATATCGAAAACCTTACAGGAATTAGGAATTGTGTTTACAAAACCACATGTAAGAACCACCAAAATTCTCTTAGGAAATTGGAGAATATGGCTCTTTGAAACCTCCTTCCTTTTTTTGTGTTTGTTTAATTGCCTGAATTTTCTGATCACTGATAAGTTATGGAATGCTTGGAAGAAGGCTGGGAACACTTAGAACTGAGGCTAACACTATTCCTCTTATATAGTTTGCTGAAATGCCTTTCAGTCAGTTCCAGTTTCTAGCCAATAAGGAAATAAATAGAGTGGTCTGACCCAGTGGAGGGAGAAAAAAAAAAAAACTATTAACTTAATTGGCTCTCATCATGTGATTGACTCTTCTGGTTTGAAGAAGATATTTGTGGGTATAATCTTCCAGAACTGCCCTTTTCATTTTCCCTCCTTTAGCTATTCTTAGTTATTTGTTCCTGTAACAGTAATACTAAACTAGTATAATAATATAGAAATTGGTGAATAATATACATAAGCAGGCTAAGGAAGACAAAAACATGCTATTTTTCTTTATTGATTCTTCTGTTAAGAAAAGATTGTAATTTTTTTCCTCTCCCCATTGATAAAATATAAATAAGCATGAGTCCACTGTTCTCAGAAACAAATCCTCCCTGAGCCTAAGTTGAAATGCTTGAAATTACCTAATGCAGATATTGCCACCTCAAATGCATACAGAATGCAAAAAATTAAAAAGTAACCCCAGTGGCCAAATGGAAGACAGAAGGGAGTGGTAGAGACTATGGCAAACAAGAGAGCACATGGTAATTTTCTTTGGGAGGGGGCTGCTAGTCAGCTTCAGCACAAGCTAATGATTCCCCTGAGGGCATAATGGCCCAAGGTTGGCAAACATTCAGATATTTTTTTAGAGAAACTTGAAATCTAGATTCTTAGGTGAAATTAGATTGTGACCAAATCATTCAAAACTGTCAAAGCAAGCCAGTATCTAATGGACCAATTTATGTAGGCAGTTGGAGATCTGAGGTTGAAAACATAAAAGGTATTTAATTAAAGTTTCTCCTTATTTCTCTCACTTTTATTTGAATATCAGCTAAATATTTAAGTTATTTAAGATGTCCCTCTATGTTAAAAATAAGAGACCAGAAATACAAACAAGTTAAATGATGTTTGTTGCTTTTGGAAATACGAGGGCAGTGTTGGAATGTTTGTGGTCTGGCCAACTCCCAATAGAAGAATATAACTTTGCAGTATTGGGGGATCCTCTAGACTCTGGTGGCAGTGTAATGGGTCAACCACAGGTGAAAATGTACATGCAAGTAAAGAGCAAGATTGTCATGGATGCTGATCTAGATACAAATGAAAAATAGTCAATCCCAGAATCTGACAGCTTGGAACCCCAAACTGTGAGCTAATGAGCACTTTGATGAAGGGGGCCAGGTGGATTTGCAGATGGACTACAAATCTTTGGTGCTCCTCTGGGCATGTGCTCAAAATGCCATTTTTACTAATTGCTAATCACATGACGAATAGCCTCATGTGGAACCAGCAGGTGATGCAAAATTGCCAGGCAGAGAGATTTGAGAGCATAACACAGGATAGCCTTGTCAGATAGAGGCAGATCAAAGCTGAACAAGAAAAACACAATCTTGGGAATAAACTGCAAAGACCTGCACAAAACAAAGGTTGAATTAAGGAAATGAAATAGCACAGCCAATCAGATAGGAAAAAAATAAAATAAACACAGCACTGAAGAAATCGGTGATTAGAAAAAAAAAAAAGTGGAAGACACAAAGGAATAACCACAATGAGAAGCTAAACCCAGGGATGCTGTTTGTATATTGGAAAATACAAAACTTATTTGAAAAACTGTCAAAGTTTATAAAAGAAGCAGAGTGTGCAAGGTCCCCAATTTGTCGGCAGGCAAATCTCCCACTAGGGATGGAAATGGATTTGTTTGGCTTCCATCACAGTGGGAAGAAATTGGCCCCTCAATATGTAAAGTTCACAGTTAATGTATCTTTCCCATTTTAAATTGCAAGTTTCCACTACTATTTATTAAGTACAGGGTGCTACCTACAAAGAAGATACAGATTTTTGCCTTGCAACTGTAGCCAAGAGAAAATCATCCAAATGATTAAACCCTCATGCAGGTGCTTGAAAATGAGCATGAGGGAAAAAAAGTTTGTACACATGACCTTTAAAATTATGACAAGAATGAAATAATGCCACTTGCAGGAACATGGATGAACCTAGAGATTATACTAAGTGAAGTTAGACAGTGAAAGACAAATATATATGATCTCACTTATATGTAGAATCTTTAAAAAGGATATAAAGGAACAGACCTCCAGAACAGAAACAGACTCAGACTTTCAAAACAAACTTAAGGTTACCAAATGGGACAGGTTGTGGGGAGGGATGGACTGGGGGTTTGGGATTGGCATATGCATTGTAGTATATGAAATGACTGGCCAACAGGGACCTCCTGTGCAACACAGGGAATTCTACCCAATATTCTGTGATAATCTGTATGGAGAAAGAATCTGAATAAGAATGGATGTGTGTACATGTATCACTTCGTTGTATGGCAGAAATTATCACAACATTGGAAATCAACTATACTTCACTAAAATAAAAAAAAAAAAATTGGCAAACAAGGAAACCACTGCTGCTCAGACAGAATCTCATAGGGGTCCCCAAAGACCAAGCAGTTTGACTTTTCATTACATTTATCTCATGTCTCTATTGCCTCCTGGATTTTAAGTACCAAGAGGACACAGGTGTTGCTCTCACTCACTGATTCAATTCCAGCCACTCACACAGGGCCTGACACATAGAGGGTATAGAAAAACAAAAACAAACAAACAAACAAAAAACAAACTTGTGGAATGAATAAGTAAATGAATTAAAAAAATAAATCCAACAGCTCCATCTGGCCTAATAATGGTAACTACTGTGTGATGAATAACTACTACGTGCCCAAATCCCCCTGTGTTTCTTATTATGATTTTCAGACAACAGAGGAGGCTAAGAAAGTGTGAGGGACTGAATTCAAGTCACATGACTACTAGTAAATGGTAGAAGTGCAATTCAAACCAATGACTTGCTAACTCTAAAAGCATACTTCTTTACACCATTCTGTTCAGCTTCATTCAGATAAGCTTAGGTGGGATGGCTTAAGCTATTGAAAGAGACTAAGACTTAAATCCAGGTAATCTATTCTAACCCATCTGCCTTTAAATCCTAGACCCAGTAGCTGCTTTGTTTTCCTCAAGGAAATCCCAGCAAACAGTACCTTTTTAGCATGTTGTAAACATCAGCCATGAGCAAACACTGGCTGTGTAATAAATGTTGATGTCAGAGCTACCATAAGAGACAGAAGTCATTTCATTTTACATTAAGACACGAACCACCATCTGGAAGACCAGATATGCCAATCTTAATTTGAAACTGAATTTTCAAATCTTGTTCTAGCATGAGGGAAATACTTATCAGCATTCAAACTGAAAACCTGGGTCACTCTGCCTGGCAAACATTCATTTTTTCAGGGCCCTCTTTCATGAGCAGAAACGAATGACTTCTGCAAACAGCTAGAGCCCATTTCTGTGTTAATTCAGACTCTTGCTTGATAGGAATAGAAACCCACTTGAGCAAGAATAAAACACAAGAAGGAAATTTATTATAAAGAAATAGAGTGTCTCCTCAAACCCAAGGGCAGGAAGCATCTAAGACTCAGAAATAGAATAAAGATGGGGTCACCCTCCTCTCTGTATCTCTCTACTCTATAAACTAGCTTTCTCTGCTTCTCAACCCACACCTTCTGTGATTAAATCCAGTTATTCAAGAGACCAACCATATGGATATAAGAATTCCATCTCCCCTTTGGTCTATTTGGGTCCATTGCCCATTCCTGGCCAATCAACTGGGGAGACAGAGGTCATATTTTATGAATATGTTTGCTTGCACTGTAACCCTATGGATAGAGTAGAAGAATAAGGGGCTTGGGGCTTGAAAGGAGGGGAGCGAGGGAGAGTGAATTCTGTTGCCCTCTGTGCTGTTATCTATATGCACTTATAAAAAGAAAAATATCTGTACGATGTCCAATCAAATACAGAATGGAACTCGGAGAGTTTCCTGATTGTAAAGATTTTTACAGATTAATATTCATTAAGATAAATTGGCTCTTTGAACACTCTAGGATTTAGTGAGCCTTGATATATAAAATAACTATTTAAAAATCCTCCACAACCATATATATAACTCCCCCTCATCTATTTCTAAGAATCACCATAATGAGTCAGGATCATAGTAAGCATGCATTTGGGTTTTGTATTGATGAGAATCACTTACTTCCAGGTCTCCTAGTTGTTATGTTACTTACCATGCTTTTGTGTGAGATAAATGTCTTTAACCCTGCTAGGAATTCTAGCTCAGCCTTTTAGTGTTTTCTCTATGATCTCAGGAGCTCTGTCTCTGTATATTTGGGATGGATCTTGTTACTTTCAACATCTCCTTATCTCTCTGCCTGTAAAATCATCCCCCTTCAGTAGAAAAGCTTAGGAAAAAAAACTTATCTACAACCACGTTTTTATTCTCATGATGATTCAGTCGACTCCACAAGCTAATCTCATTTCAGAATCATTGTATTTAGGGATAAATTTATATGGTGCTGATCTTATCAAAACTGAATCTTTGTGGAAGATCCTCTTTTGACATGACACTACCAACCAGATTTTTTTTTCAAAAGGTGCACCCAGCTGATCTCTAATCCTCCCAACATACTAGGCTTCTCATCTGTTTTTCACTCTCTTTCTGATCAGCTAATATCATCTAAGCTGAGAGCTTCCTTTTGTTCCAGAAAGGACAGCTTTCCATTGTGTATGCTCCTCCAGACACCAATGTTATTAGATGGTAATCTCTTAACAGGACTTTCTCGTACCTTGTAAATAATATCTAAACCTATTTTGATTGATATAGTTAATTAAAATCCTGGGTTCTGGCTTCCCTACATAAAGCACATTTTGAATCAACCCAACGAGTATGTACTGTGTACTTATGCCTTACAGGTTATTGAGCAAAAAGAATGGAGTTGAATCAGATGTTGTCCCTGACCTTAAGGCAATCATAATCTACACCTTCTGTATATATAAATAAGTCCAGTCAACTCTCCTGTCTGGAAATAGTCAATATCAGGTTAACTTATAGGCAATTTCTAAGGACAACTATGAATTATTTTTCCTGGTTTAACTTGATTCATTAAAACAGATATGAGATCTTCTTCCTCATTTTTAACCTTTTTAATTAACAATATTAACTAATATTTTTTGAGCACTATGTATCAGGCTCTGTGCCAAGTACTTTACATACACAAGTGATTCAAATGTGTGGTCAGGTTTGAGACCTTTGTGGTAGCCCATTTGTATACATTAAATACATAAATCCTCCAGATGATTCCAGTGTATCATCAAGGGTGAATCTTCTGCTTTTAACTCCACCCCAGTCCAAAACAAATGAGAATCTCCGGCCACGTAGCCCAGGCATCAATATATGTTTAAAGCCTCTCAGAGACATTGCCCAGTGAGTGCTTAAGAACCACCGTCTTAATGAGGTGATGTTTTCGCATTGATCTTTTGCTCCATTTCAAACTATCTTTAATTTGTCTTCTGGTTTTAAGTGGAAGGTGGCAAATTCTCAATCTCTATCAATTAAGAAATTCTTGAACTGAAAAGAGACACTTCAGTGCGGAGTTTAAGTGCTTCAACATTTAACTTTGGAACCCAGTATCTTGGGGTTATATCCCAGCACTGTAATTTACTATGTGAACTTGGGCAAGTTCACCTCTCTGAACTTCATGTTCCTTATCTGTGAAATGGAGATAATAAGAGAGCCTGAGTATTAAATGAGATAATGTGTGCACATAAGCTGTTATGAAAAACAAGGAGGAATTCCCTTGTGGCTCAATGAGTTAAGGATCTGGCATTGTCACTGATGCAGCTTGGGTCACTGCTGTGGCGCGGGTTCCATCCCTGACCTAGGAACTTCTCCATGCTGTGGATGCAGGGAAAAAAAAAAAGAAAGAAAGAACTAACTTCCACATTGTTTGCCCACAGAAGGGAGAATGTTTTGCTTTTATATTTTGAAACATTTCCAATGGCTGTAAAAGCTCTCATGTTTCTTTAGGATAAATCCTTGTCAAAGAATCAAGCACTTGGTAAATAAATGTTATTATGTGTTTTTAAATGAATTCTAAACTATTAAACATTGTTTTATTCAAGTGAAAATATTCTATAATAAATCATTTTAAAGTTCTCTTTGGCTTAATTTGGACTAGCCCTCTCCATCTTTATTAATATCATCATGAGTTCATTTTCCTTTAAGTAATTTTGCAGCATTGAGCAAAAACACAGTGACTTACAGGTAGACTGCCTTCCCATAAAAACTATGTAATGGTGGTAGAAATCAAAGATAAAGCTAATTGAAATTCATCAAAATTAGTCACCTGCCTGATCATCATAAATATGGGTGATGCACTTTTTCAAAATTGAACTACATTAGTGTTTTGCTTGAACTTCAATTACAAACTAGCTTTTTCCCTGGCATTTAATTGCATTCTATTAGAGGAGTTACTAGGTAACAGTCAATGTCACAGTGGACAGACACCAAAGCCTGAGGATATGAGTTCACACCCTGACTTTTCAGCTTGTTACCTGTATAACTTTAAGCAGGTTCCCTAACATCTCTGGGCCTATTTCATCCTGTCAAATTGGAGACAGTAATAGTTTTTACCTTATGACAACTGAATTAGTCCTGGTGAAGCACTTAGCATATTAGTACTTAGCATGTGGCATACTGTAATTTCAAAGATGTGATATCATCAGTTTTATTCATAATATTATTATTAATATTACAAATTAAAGCCTCTGAGCCAAATCCAGCTTACTTTCTCTTTTTGTACATAAAGTTCTATGAGAACACAGTCACACCATTCATGTATGTATTGTCTTGTTGCTTTGGAGCAGGTTGAATAGTTGGGACAGGGACCACGTGGACCCTAAAGCCTAAAATATTTACTCTCTGGCTGCTGGCTGTTTACAGAGAAAGCTTGCTGCCCTCTGCTATAAACAAGGCACTGAATAAATTTAATCTCCACAGCATAAAAAATATTTTCTGTTAATAACACTAGGTGGTTAGGATTGTTATCCCTATTTTGCATAAGAAGAAGCCAAGGCTCAGAGTTATTATGTAAAATCATAACCATTTACACAACTGATAGGTAACAAAGTTGAAACTTGCACTGATTTCAGAGACACAGCAGTGAGTGATGGCTTAGAAGCGAGATCTTATTTCTCTGCTCAGGAATTGAACCTGGGCATCCTGGTTGAAAATCAGGAATCCTAGCCACTAGACCAGCTAGAGACATAAAGCAGAATTGCCCTGATTCTTGCTGCCTTTTGGAAGCAAGAATATTTCAAGGAGGCAAAGACTGTGAAAACAGGTACAAAGTTTATTGTTGGAAACACATTGTAACATATGGGAGGCAGAAACAAAGCAGTAATACACTCCCAAAGGAGGAGTATGGGGCATGCATCCTCCTGAATGAGGAGCTCACCATATATAGGACAGTTCTTCCAGGTCTTTGGTCTTCCTTTGCCCAATTACCTGGTTTTATTTCTCACAGCAGGTGAGACCTAGGGCCCTCCCTGATATGGGTGCACATCTTTTGGTCAAGATGGATTCCAAAGCAAGGCATTGTGGGAAGGTTAACTAGATTTATTATGGTCTGGCATTCCCTCACCTTCTGACCTAGACAGGTCTTTCTGCACATGTGGACTTGGGGCCTCCCTGACCCTGAAAATAGGAAGTTTGTGACCTCTTGATCTTTCTGCCCCTGCCATTACCATTATTTCACATGTCCACAGAAGGCAAATTCCAGTTATTTGCCTTGTGCCTGTTGTTCTTTCTATCAGAAAGTATAGATAGGTGGCTAGTTGTAAATATCTGGCCTGGAGCCCAGCTATCTCCTGCCTCAAAACCACTTTTTTTATGACTCCTCCTTAGTTAAGGATTCCTTGACCCGGTCATTAGTAACACACATAGTTTTTGACAGTAATATAAAAAACTTAAAAAAACAAAACAAAACAAAGCTATTTTTAGTGAAGGAGCTTAACAGTTGCTTTCTGAAACCACAGGCCTTGGAACATTATTGATAATATGCACCTCTTTCAGCTCTGGGTTTTCATGCAAAACAATTAGGATATTCCTTAAAGTATTACACACTCTCTGACTCCTTCATTGAAACTCATGCTTTAGATTTAAGAAAACATTTCCTCATTCCATGAAAGAAACTCGTGTTATTCTATTAATGAAGAGTAATCATTGGAAGTTCCCATTGTGGCTCAGCAGTGACAAACCTGACCAGTATCCATGAGGATGCAAGTTTGATCCCTGGCTTCGCTTAGTGGGTTAAGGATCCAGCATTGCCTTGAGCTGTGGTGTAGGTAGCAGAAGAGGCTTGGATCTGACATTGCTGTGGCAGCTGTAGCTTCAATCTGACCTATAGCATGGGAAATTCCATATGCCATACCTGAGGCCCTAAACAACAAAAAAAACAAAACAAAACAAAAAGAGTAAACATTAATCACAAATTAAGTATATTCAATATAATTTTCAAAGGCACAATTATTTCAAATCAAATACAATTGCTAATGTCTTAACTTGACAAAAAGTTAGGGTCAAATAAATCTTAGCTGGAAGAAATAAGCAAAAAAAAAATCTTTTTTAGAAGGGATTCGGGGGGTCACAGGAAATATGCCCCTGAATCAATGCATATTAGAATCACTAGACTTAAAAAGGTAATATGAATTTAAGGGGAAAAGTGGTTGGAATCATTAGTCTAGGTCTTAAACTTTCATTAATGGAGCCCAAAAGCACACTAGCAACTTTAGTAACCATGTAACATAGAGACCTCATTCTAATTCACTGTCAGTTTAAACCTCTCTCTCTTTTTAAGGGTGTTGCTAAGCCTCTTTCCCCTTATATGCACACCCTTTTTTCTAACACAGTCGTATCTAACATTCTTCTATATCACTTCTTCTTTCTATGTTCAGCTCATCATCCCGCTTATGAGTTTCTTTTCAAATCTTACCACCAGCATCCTATTTATTTGCTTCCCCTCATAGGTGGCCATCATCTTCAGATTTAGATAGTATGGCAACTGGATCTTCATCACATCAAGTCCTGGACTTCTTTGGGCCTTTATCCCCAAACTGTGAAATTGACAAAAAATGCCACTAGATAAAACCATTTTTAATAAATAAAAACATGCTCCTTTTTAGAGTTTATGGCCATATGTTATCTTTTGAATATAGATTTAAGTGGCCAAAGTGGCCTTTTGAATGGTGTTTCTAAAGCTTAATAATTAGCCAACAATGTTATCACAGTGGAATATAGATCTCCATGTGATTATCCATCGATGCTTTAGCTTTACTTAGAAAATCTGTTTTGTAGAAAATTGGGTTATTGTTTTTTTTGCATTGATAAGTGATATTTACTTATCTGGGAAACTGGCCCAGTGGGTTACTACACATTGGTAGTTTAGAAAAGGCTTTTCAATTGGGCAAGTTAATGAACTGTAATACAGGTCATTTTAATTACATTTTTACATTAATTTTTTTCTATAATGAAAATACAATGATTTCTGATCAGGAGTCAAAAGATACAAATAATTTTTTAATTAAAAATAACATTGTGGGAGTTCCCGTTGTGGCACAGTGGTTAACGAATCCGACTAGGAACCATGAGGTTGCGGGTTCGGTCCCTGCCCTTGCTCAGTGGGTTAACGATCCAGCGTTGCCCTGAGCTGTGGTGTAGGTTGCAGACGCGGCTCGGATCCCGCGTTGCTGTGGCTCTGGCGTAGGCCGGTGGCTACAGCTCCGATTCAACCCCTAGCCTGGGAACCTCCATATGCCGCGGGAGCGGCCCAAGAAATAGCAAGAACAACAACAAAAAGACAAAAAATAAAAATAAAAAAAAATAACATTGTGGATTCTACCAACTAGCCTGCAATCCATATTGATAAGGACAGTTCTACATTTTTAAAGTTTATACTTGTATGTATGTATGTATCCTTCAAAGTATGCCTGGACGATCTCTACTTGCATCAAGGAGACCTTGGGTATAGTTTTAAGTCTGTGTTTGGTTTTGCCTTGATTTATTAATTATTCCACCTGTGCCTAAACATAATAGATATTTGACAGGGCTTCTTAAGCTCATATTTTTTTTTTTACCAGAGGAAACACATAAAAAGTTTTCATCAGCCTGGCCTTGTCATAATTCTTTTCATTTTTATATCATCTTTAATCACTATTCATTTTTCTATGATGAATAAGCCTACATTGAATAACTTTGTACATAGAGCTCTGTAAACTTTTGGAAGTCTATCAGTAGAAGAGACTTTTAGAATTGATGTAATGAGGTCAAAGAGTATGTCCATTTAAATATTGGTCAATATCACCCACAAAATGTCTGTTAATAAATCTGTAGCTGTGTTTGAGAGTATGTATTTTTACATAAGTTCATATAGTCTGGATATTAGCCTTCTTTATTGTCTTTATGAAACTGATTAGGAAAAAATACTTCTATCTTTATGTTTCCTTGTTATAAGTGTGGATCTTTTTTATTTATTTATTTTTGTTTATTTTAGAATAAAAACTCTGTTGAGATGGTGTGGTGTCTTATAAGTAGGAAATCTAAAAGGCTCCAGCGTTTGCTTCCTTTGAAAGTAATTTTTTAATTGAAGCATACTATACATTAAGAAAAGCATTCAAGTCACCAGTGAACAGCTCAATGAACTTTAATTAACTGAATTCATCCATGATGCCACAATATTGTCGAATTGGGCCCTGATGCTCACTGCTTACAAAACGAATGCTCACAATGTTGGCAGAAAGTTGCCTTGAGTCAGAATGCCAGCACATATGGGGAGATGGGGACTCAGCTTCCCCCCAAAACCATCTCTAAATATTCTGCTCCACCATGAAAGCTTTATAGGGAAGGAGGGAGGTAACCTCAGTTAATCACTGAGATGAAGAGTCAGAGTCCTTGCCGTCCCCCACTGCATGCAGTCGTGTGTGCAAACTTGTTAACTCCTTGTGAATCTTTCTTTAGATTCTATGTTGTTCACACAGTTTGTTCGTGGGATTACTGAAGGGGAAGCCTGAAAAGCGATCTTCACTTATTCTCATTTTCTACTTTGATCTATAAAAAGAACCAACATGTTAGGCAAGATATTCTCTGATCAAAGGATTTGAAAGGTGCACTAGTGCCTGGCTTAAGGTTAGTGACAAGACTGACAAGACAAAAGGGGTTCCCCTGTAGAGAGCCTTTTCCTACCAAAAGCTGCTTACAACAATTCACATGAAGAAACAGAACATTACCGGCAATTCCCAAACATCCCTAGTGACTCCTTCCAGTCACTTCTCCCTCTCCCAAGGTAACTACTTTCCTAATTTTAACAGCAAAAGGTGCTGTCTTTAAAAAAAAAAAAAAAAAACTTTTAATTTAAATTCATTTAATAGACTGCATTCTCTTTGCTGTCTGGCTGCTTTCATTGACTTTGTTGCATGCAGTGGTAGATGGCTTATTCTCATTTCTCTGCACTCTCCTGAAGCAGGAGATAGATGGGCTCCAGGATACATTTACAACTAGCCACCTGTTTATACTTCAAGATAGAAATAACAATAGGCACAAAGTAAATAACTGGTATTTGCCTTCTGTGGACCCTTTAAATAGTGGTAATGGCAGGGGCAGAAAGGGGCTAAGATCAAGAGGTCACATATTTCTCATCCTTGGGGTCAGGGAGACCCCCAATTACACATGTGCACATAGAGTCTTTGGGGTCAAAAATATAGGGGGCACCAGACCATGATAGGTCCTGGTAACCTTCCCAAAGGACCTTGCTCTATAATCCATCTTGGCCAAAAATGCACATGCATTTTAGGAAAGGTCTTGGGTTCAATAGGTGTGAGAAACAGAGCAAGATGATTGACCAAAGGAAAACAAAGACCCAGAAGAATTGCCCCTATATAAGTGACTTAAATCACCAATTTGGCATGCTTCCCACTAGCAGGAGCATCCATACTCCTGTTTTGCTTCTAAACTGCTTCCCTGTGTACTCTCCCACATGTTGTATTATGTCTCTAGTAATAAACTTTGTACCTGTTTTTATAGTCTTTGCCTCCTTGAATGATTCTTGATCTCAATGGGGGCAAAAATCAGGGCAACTCTGCTTCTAGCCTCTAGCCTCTGGTAGTCTAGTGGCTAGGATTTCAATTTTCACCCAGGCTGTCCAGGTTCAATTCCTGAGCAGGGAATTAAGATCTCTCTTAAAGCCATCACTCACTCACTGCCATCTCTCTGAGATCACTTCTACTGTATAAATATATCACAATTTAATTCTACTGCTGATGAACATTAAAGTTATTTCAGTTTGAGGCTATAATGAATAAAGTTGCTATAAACATTCTTGAACAGTTCTTGGATGGATGCATTAATTATCCTTGGGTATATACTATTGGGGAAGAAGTATTTTCCTTCTGCCTTCCTAGGTTCTTTGGCTGGTCTAATAACCATACTGACTTGAGACAGATTAACAGGAGAAAAGTTGAGTTTAATTACATGTGTACCTCCTGTATACCTGGGAGAGACCCAGGAAAACTGATTAATTTTCCAAGATGGCCAAAGCCATCACATTCATAACATCTTCAGCTAAAGACAAAAGATACTGGGGTTGGGGGCAAAGATATGGGAGATTACCAGGAAAAGCACAATAAGCAAGGATAAGGGTGCTTGCCTTCTCCACTGATTCAAGTTCTTGCCTTCTCCACTGATAGTTTTTAGAGATTGAGTCATCTTCTCCTTCCTGGTACAGCAAGGGAGACACCCCCACAAGTGGAGACTTCCCTTATAATTGTAATTATTTTTTTATGAAGTGATTTCTACTTGGTTTTCAGAACTTTTCTTTGCCTCCAGTTTCTTAAAAATACCTTCTTAAAACAATCCATATGCCAAAGAGGCATATTTTGGAGCAGCCAATTCTCTTCCCATATAATGCCTAGAAGACAGATAAAAATTTTCCACAGGAGTTTAATCAATTCTGTTGAAACACTACTTCCATCAGGTCATTTTACTCACTGTCCTTAGAATAAACTAAGAACATTTTATCGAGGCTTTTAAGGATTTTATACCAAGTCAATTTTTCATCCCTTCCCTTAGTTTCATCTCTGATAGCACCTCCCTCATATTGACCTCAGCACTCTAATCTCCAGCCATACCAATTTTCTAGGACAAAAATCCTCACTTGGTACCATTCCTAGGAAGTTCTCATCTCTTTTTTTCACCCTGTTGCCTAGAAGTTCTGGCTCTTCTTTTAGGTCTTAAGATATGTAAATGTCTTTCTCCAACCAACAGATTGGTTCCCCTCAGGTATAACCACATTCATAGCATTTAGATGACTATATTAGATTTCCTTGTCTGTATTTCCCCCTAAACTAAAAAAATACTTTGGAGATATTTATATTGTTGTATCCTCCTGCCTAGCACAGTGAGGGCAAAGAGTAGCTTATCATCAAGATAGTGGTTGAATTTTTTCCAAAGTCTAGGTTCTTGTCTTGTCACAGAAGGAATTCAGAGACATGATGGAAATTGAAAAAGAAAAGTGAGGATTTATTTAATTGAGAAATACACCTCTTAAAAAGAGATGGGAGAGCGGTAAGCAGTTGTCCTGTATTTTTCTGGCACACCAGTTATGAGGGGCATCCAACTGCATGGATGGTATATTCACTGGGAAGGTGGAGTTTGAGGATTAGATCATATTTCTTAATTTCTATCCTAGCTCCACCTTCTCAAAGGAAGGAGGGATTTTTGTCCTTACTTAGCTTTTATTGGAAGTGTCATGATGCATGTTAGTGCATGATTGGTGCTTCTTATCTGCATAGCTAATTTTATTATAATTTTATTATAAGGAGGGCATAACGAGCAGCAGGTTACATTTGGACTCTGGAGATTCATGCCCTTTTCCACCTTTTTTTTTTTTTGCCTCTATGGCATTTATCACTCCAAAATATGCAGTTTCCTGTCGGTCTGGACGTTTCTGCTTTTCTTTGTCTGCCCGTGGACACTGTAGTTTGCATGATGCAGTTTCCTGCCACCTGGCCCCATGCCCACCTTGTCTCCTCATGACTAACTATCTTCCTGCTGTAACATACTGAGTGAATGGTTGTGTAAAGGAACAGGCAAAAATTAGTTACATGCCTCAGTGCCTAGAACTGCTGGATAAAATAAGGACCTATAACATCTTAATTTTTCTACTTGAATTTCTGAAAACATTTCCAGGGTGCCTCTTTCTATGCATTCACTTCTTCTTTTCTTTTCTTTTCTTTTTTTTTTTTTTTTGATCTTTTGTCTTTTTAGAGCCATACCCATGACGTATGGAGGTTCCCAGGCTGGGGGTAGAATCAGAGCTATAGCCACTGGCCTACACCACAGCCACAGCAATGTCAGATCTGAGCTGTTTCTGCAACCCATACCACAGCTCATGGCAATGCTGGATCCTTAGCCCACTGAGCAAGGCCAGGGATCAAACTTTCATCTTCATGGATCCTAGTCAGATTTGTTTCCACTGAGCCATAACGGGAACTCCAATGTGCATTCACTTGTATTTTACTTTCCCCTCCAGCATTGCTTACTCACTATGCTCTGTAGCTCCCAACCCTCTCTCACTAAACCGAATGTAATAATATACCCCATACAAAGTAAGTGCTAAAAATCTTAGACCACTGTGAAGAGATAATTTTGTACCACTTCACTACTGTTTATGGCTGTAGATAGAAGAACTGGGTTAAAATCCTAGTTTTAATCTTGACTGTGTCCTTGAGTCGGTCTTGCTGAGTCACAGTTTTCCCATTTACAAAACACATAGTAACAGTAACTAAGTCTACAGGTTGTTGTAGTATTAAAAGAATTAGAGTCTGAATAGTTAAACCACCCTCATCTACCAGTGTTAGTGGTCACCATTGCTCTCCTAGCTTCAGGCACACACCTTGAAAGGAGGAAGAATAGGGCAGATTGGTGGTTTTTTTCCACAGCAAAAATGATAATTTCCCTCTGTCTATATTCCAGTTATCCAATGCCTAAGGAAAAGTTTTGAGTTTGAATTCACCTAGAACAGGAAACAGCAAAATTTTGTTTGTAATGAGTAAAAAGGATTAGATTTGGCTACTCCCAAATATATCACCTTTGCATAAGGATTATTTTGAGCTAAGGCAATCAAAACTCAGCAGATTCAGGAACAGCTCATTACCTCCTCAACATTAACTGCCTAAATTTACATTGAAAGGGGTCCTTACCATGGAGAGAGCAGTCACCAGGGAGACCTGTTCACCTAGACAATTTACCTGCTGGAGCTTTGTCTTCAAAACAACTTCTCTCTTTGTCCTGTGACTGGCCCTTTGTAGCTTCCTTTTGTAACTCCAGATCCCTACCCTTTTCCTTAGCTCAGGATGTTTTGTAAACCTTAATTACCTTGTTGCCCTTTGAGTCTCACATTTCTATGAGCTCCTGTACACATGAAATTAAACTTGTTTTTCTCCTCCTAATCTTCCTATGCCAATTTAATTGTTAGACTAGCCCAAAAACCTATAAGGAAAGAAGGAGAAAGTTTTTGTCTCCTACAAAGGCAAGATAAAAATAGTTTAGGCTTTATGGGCCAAAAGCAAAAGTGAGGATAGTTAAGTAGATGTTTAAGTAATGTGGTAAAGAGAAACCACAGTTCCACAAAACCTTTATTGGAGAAATGTAAAATACAATGAAAGAGAAAAACTGATTCTCTCTGTAATTTTCCCACACAAATAGCCTCACTGCCTCTCTACATGCACTGAACTTAACTCAGTTCAATCACATCTGATCAAGAAAAAGAACTTGAGCCAACAGAAATGAATAACAATTTATGTAGTGCTCACTCTTAGAATTATTTTCAGGAATGAATGTCCTTGAGTGGTCAAGGGATGGTAGGCCTGAGTCTACTCTTCTCCACTTATTCTTTTTATTTTCATTAAAGTATAGTTGGTTTACAGTGTTGTGTCAAATTTTGCTGTATGGCATAGTGACCAGGCATACATACATATAGATAGATATAGATATAGATGCATTCTTTTTCTCATACTATCTTTCACCATGTTCTATCTTGAGAGATTGGATAGAGTTCCCTATGCTGTACTGTAGGACCTCATTACTTATCCATTCTAAATGTAGTATTTTGCATCTACTAACCCCAAACTCCAAGTCCATCCCACTCTCTCTACCACGCCCCTCCACCACCCTTGGCAACCACAAGTCTGTTCTCTATGTCTGGGAGTCTGTTCCTGTTTTGTAGATAGGTTCATTTGTGCCTTATTTTAGATTTCCTGTATAAGTGATATCATATGGCATTTGTCTTTCTCTTTCTGACTTACTCTACTTAGTCTGAAAATCTCTAGTTGCATTCATGTTGCTAAAAATGGCAATATTTCATTCTTTTTTAAGACTAATATTCCATTATATATATATGGAATATATATATAATGGTATATATTATATATGGTATATATATAATATGGTATATATATATACCATGTCTTCTTTATCCATTCATATGTCAGTGGACATTTAGGTTGTTTTTATGCCTTGGCTATTGTGAATACTGCTGTGGTGAACATAGAGGTGCATGTATCTTTTTCAATAAAGATTTGTCAGGATATATGCCCAGGAATGGGATTGCTAGATCATATGGTAGTTCTATATTTGGTTTTCTGAGGAACCTTCATACTGTTTTCCATAGTGGTTGTATCAATTTACCTTCCCACCACCAGTGTAGGATGGTCCCCTTTTCTCCACACGTTCTCCAGCATTTGTTATTTGTAGACTTGTTGTTGATGGCTACTCTGACTGGTATGAGGTGGTACCCCATTGTAGTTCTGATTTGCATTGCTCTAATAATTAGTGATGTTGAGCATTTTTTTCTTATGCCTGGTGGTTATCTGTATGTCTTCTCCAGAGAAATCTATTTAATCTTCTGCCCATTTTCCAATTGGGTTGTTGTTGAGTTGTATGAGTTTTTTGTATACTAGGGGATTATTTCTTAGTTCTTTTTGCCTCCTACTCTGTTAGCATCTGTCCAGTTTAATGATTTTCTAAGGTAATTTTGACCTAATATTCTTTTTGGCTATTCTTCTGTGTGCTTTTAAAATTAACTTTTTTCTTAACAGTTCAGGAAACTAACCATTAGAGTAGTTTATCAAGGATTCCTTAGCTAAATTAATCCCCAGACTGAGGATAACACAACACCTCAAATAGTCAGAATCTGTTCTCTTGGCTACCATTTTAGAATTCTTCTCTAAGCATCCAAAGACAAAGGATTGAACAGAGGACCAAGTGAAGTGGAGAGCTTGTGGGAGGGAGATTGCAAGGTAAGAATGATTGAACAGGAAGACAGTCTAGGCTAAGACAAAGGTCTAAGCAAATCTATGGAGGGAAAAAGGAGAAAGACATTCCTCTGTAAGTCTCTTCTCTGAAGACTTTGCATTTTCACACATGCACCATCTGGAAAGCATCTCCTTCCAAATATCTTTCATGCATTGTTGAATGCAGCAGAAATTCAGTATGTGCTGTTGAGGCCTCCTCAATAGCTTCAATTCCCATGTTGACCCCATTAAACTGAATATAATTTGCTGTGAAGAAGAAAACTTTAGCCTTAGGTTGAAATTTATGTACTTTTTGGCCAGCTTTTCCCTAATTTCATTATGATCCTTACCTTACATGGCTATTTCTTCAGGGAGCGCCAAACTTCAATAACCATATTCTACTGTTCAGATTATCACTTATAAAATGTTTGCTGACAAATTGACATCTAACCAAAGAAAAAATGGTGATTTTTTTACAGGTTTCTCACTGCAAGGTCACTAATTCTTTACATACGACTTCTCTAAAGACCTAAGTCAAGACTCTAAAAGATGACATTCTTTTACATTAGGTGGGAAAATTTCTCTCTCATTTAATCTAAATAACTTAAAGTCTAAATTAATCTATTTCTACATGGTTCTTCTACATTGCTCAAATGACAGTTAATCAATATTGTTTGCTTATAAAAATGTTAAGGTCTCATTTACATCACTTTACAGTTGCACTAGTGTGTTCTTGTCAGTCAATATAATTAAAACATCAAAAAGTGATGATTATGAAGTTTTATAATTTGAATCAGACTGTACTGAGCTGTTCATATTTATTACTCCTTTTTTTCTCCCCAATTATCTTATGAAGTTGCTCTGAAAGCCCATTTTACAAAGCTTAGAAAATTTAGGAAATGCATCCATTAAAAGACCTGTAAGTTTAGAGTTGGGACTGGAACTTGTGTTTGGCAGGTTCTTGAGCCCGAGGGTCCTCACTCTAGTATTTTGCCTTTCATGGCTCGGCTATTTGGAATTTATTTTTTTTAAATTAAAGTTGATTTACAATGTTGTGTCAATTTCTCCATTACAGCATATTGACCCAGTTCTAAATGTTTTATGTATGTTTTTAAAAATTCTGTTTTACATGGATTCTATAAATTAGAATGTTAGAACCCTAAAACATAATTCCTGGGTTATTATAGAAAAATGTTTTACCTTTGTACTTGGTTCCTGGCACATAACTGCTAAAGCCCTTGGATTCTCTAAAGTAAGTCATGTCTTTTCTGTACTTATGAGATGACTGGTGATTGGGGACCCCTAGATAGTACAGAACAGTAGCTGATCACCAGAAAGATCAAGGCTTAAGTATAGTGTTGGAGAAAAGTAGTGCTAGAGATTGAGTTTATCACCAATTGCCAGGTATTGAAATTAATCATGTCCATGTAATAAAGACTCTATAAAATGAGGTGGGAATTCCCATTGTGTCTCAGTGGAAATGAACCCAACTAATATCCATGAAGATGCTGGTTTAATCCCTGGCCTTGTGCAGTCGGTTAAGGATCCAGCGTTGCCGTGAGCTGTGGTGTAGTTTGCAAATGTGGCTCACATTCCATGTGGCTATGGCTGTGGTGCTGGCCAGCAGCTGCAGTTGTGATTCTACCCCCAGCCTGGGGACCTCTATATGCAGAGGGTATAGCCCTAAAATGACAAAAAAAAAAAAAATGAAGTGTTGAGATCTTGTTGGTTGCTGAATACATTGAGATGCTGGGAGGGAGTAGCACCTGGAACAGGTATAGAAACTCCACTTACCACCTCCCCCTTGCCCTGGACCATACCTTATCCTATGCATGTCTTCCATTTGGTTCTTCCTGAGTTGAATCCTTTATAATAAACCAGGAAGCATAAGTAAACTGTCTTCTTGAGCTTTGTGAACTGTTCTGGCAAGTTATTGAATCTGGCATGTCCTAGTAACTCCTGAGTTTATCACAAAGTAGGCACAAGTGCAGGTGATTTGGACACCCCACTTGCATCTCTTGTCTCAAGTGACGTCAGTGTTGTAGGACTGATCCCTTCAACCTATGGGGTCTGCTCTAACTCCAGGCAGTTCATGACAGAATTGAATTATCACTTCCTCACTCTGGGGAGGGGATTAGACAGAGCATGAACAGGAGACCACTCTAAAGTCTGTCACAGGCTCAATCCTTGGGCATTTGATCAAAGTTTTCTCTGTACCCAAAGAGTCCATATCCCATCACCTCAAGAACAAATCGTCTTTGAAAGACAGAGTACCTGAATCAAATTCTTATACCCCAACGTCTTAGTTAACATATTAGGATAAAGGTAGTATATTCTAATTCCTCAGAAATCTCCAATAACGGAGAGAGTCTATACTCTCATAACATTTATTTATTTCTTTCTACGTTGAATTATTGAGTTTTATTTTCTCTCTGTCTTAAATCTCTGATTAGATCTTTGTTCTCTGTCTTAACTCTCTGTCTAGATATTTGAAGCCCAGGACTCTTCCTTCCTTTTATTTACTCATATATTTTAAAGGTATTTATCAAAATCCTAACATGTACCCATATATCAGGACTACATTTGGTTGCAAGTAATGAAAACCTCAACTGAATGGTGAATTAAGCAAATTGGCAGATATTTATTTTTTCTCATGAAATAGACAGTTTGGAGGTATTTTGGCTCAGTTGCCCCAAACTCTAAAATGCTAGAGGCCTTTTTCTTTGACCTTCCTTTTCTCATTGGCACCAAGTGGCTACTGAGTGTTCCAGCCATCAGCCTGCGTTTCAGGTAGGAAGAAGCAAAAAATGGCAAGTAGGAAGGAGCAGTTATTATGTAAAGAAAACAAAGTGTTCCTAGATAGTCTCAGTATATTTTCATTTATATCCCATTGATAAGAACTGTGCCTTGTGTCCATCATATCTATAAGGGGAAGAAAAGGATATTTTTGAATGTATGGGTGATTGGTCATTCTGATTACAATTGTTATTCTCAGAGTTCCTGTTGTAGCTCGGTGGTTTAAGAACCTGACTAGTATTCATGAGGATGTGGGTTCCCTGCTCGGCCTTGCTCAGTGGGTTAAGGATCTGGCATTGCTATAAACTGTGGTGAAGGTGGCAGATGAGGTTCGGATCCATTTGCTGTGGCTGTGGTGTAGACCTGGATATTTCCATATGCCTCAGGTGACGTTCCCAGTTAGGTATTGTTCTGGGAACTTAGGGTAACATGATCAATGACAGTACATATGATCTTTGTCTCATAAAACGTTTTACTTCTTAGAGGATATAGACAATAATAAAAAGTATTTAATAAACACATGTAAAATTTCAATTGTGAATGTACTGAAGTGGGAAAGGACACAGTGCTCTGAGAATCTAGGATGGGAAGTATGATATGTGAATGACATAATAAGGGAAGTAAAGGGATGTTTCTCTCAGGAAGTAGCACTCAGATGGGGTGATATCTAGTTCAATTTTGGTGCCTTCCATAATGTTCTGCATATAATAAAATTTGTAGAATAGAGGAAAGGATAATTGCAGAAAAATTTTTAATGCCTTTAGTATAACTACTTCATGGCTATTTCAAGTGGTAGAAAAATAATTCAAACTCAATTAAAAAAAAGAGTTTTATTTTATTTATTTATTTGGCTAAAGTTCATTTCCCAGCTTCAGGAATAGCTATATCAAGTAGCACTAATTATAGTGGCAGTAAGCTCTCCACTTTTCAACTTGGCTTCCTTCTGTTGATTTCATTCACTTGCACACTTTTCTGTCATGGTACTAAGCTAGTGGCAAGCTCCATATTTATATCTTTTCATCAGAAACACTTGTAGAAAATAATTTTGTTTTCCCAAGAACAAATGTTTTACAATTGGATCTCACTATGTACAGATTGAATTCGGTACTGGGTCCATATAGCAATCACTTGGTCACTAGAGAGCACATAATTCACTTAGCTAGTCTTGAGTCTTGTGCCCTCTCCTGGATCAGGGGTAGAATGAACAACTTTAAAACTCCATGAGCTGAGAATGGGAAGAAGGCCCTTGCTCCCTGAGGAAAACAAAGAAGCAGTCAGCAACAGAGGTGGGAGTGTTTGCTGGGCAGAAGAAAAGAACAGGGACCTACAACAGAGTAAAAACAACTAATGGCATTAATGACTACCACAGTTAATACCAATAATAACAATAACACTAAGAACAAATACGTATGTGTTTTTTTATTATAAATAAAATATTTTATGTGTTTTTTATTACTTACCCATAGAAACTCACTCTACATTCTTAGCATGCTGATAATTTATGGAGCCTACTTTATCCAACCCAGAAAATAAAACTGGCTCTATGGTTCCATATTAGTGAGTATGAGATTCCCGGAAAGCAAGGTTTTAGTAGGACAAATACCCTTCCCTTGCCCCCAGGTCCACACTGAATGCCCCAGTGCTCCTACATGCATGCATGCAAATATACCTCCCTTGGTGCTGACCTGATGGAGCAGGTCCATTAAGTGAAGCTCATTTCAAGTGTAGATGGCCCCAAGTAGTTTAGCTCCTGTCTGGTGGGCAGACTGTGATTTCGGATGCCCTTAGACTTCTGATCACATCCATGCAGCCAGGGAAGAAATGAAACCTTGTTTATCATCTTGATAAACAGTCCCTTTCAGTGCCTCCGGACGCTTTATGTAACTCAGTAGAGTCAAAACTATTAAATTGTCATCACTGTCAAAAAAGAGAAGTAATATGTTTTTCTACCTGAGTCATAGTTAATGACTTCTACAATGTGTAACACAAATCAGCATTTCTGTTTGCCTTCTTTTCCCCTAAATATGTGTTTTCTGGTCTCCCTGACTGTGGATAAGAGGCACAATCTCATGATATAAATAAATATATACTTTCATGATTACCTCTCAGCTAAACCAATAAAATACCAAGATGACAAGGGCCAGATCCTTGGTTTGGATGAGGTATGTGCACAGAGGAGGGAGCTGATCAGCTATATCTCATTCCACTTCTTCATGGAAGGCATCGATTTGAAAGATTGTATTTCACAGGTAAAAGTCTTGGAATAGTTCCACTCTTGTTAT
Source organism: Phacochoerus africanus (assembly GCF_016906955.1). Taxonomy (NCBI): domain Eukaryota; kingdom Metazoa; phylum Chordata; class Mammalia; order Artiodactyla; family Suidae; genus Phacochoerus; species Phacochoerus africanus. The sequence continues at coordinate 130,102,451 of NC_062544.1, forward strand.
CATTAAACATATTTACAGAAGTTATTTAACCACTCTTAAAGGTGTAATAGACATCTTTTATTCCTATCACCTTAAAGAATAATATGTTAGTCTGATGAGACTGTAATAAGCTCTAACGACAAACCACTCCCAACTCTTATTGGCTTAAAACAATGAAGGTTTATTTCTTCATCAAGCAGCATTCCCATTGTGGTTCATCAGTGGGTTTCTGTTTGGAGAAGATACCCAGGAATTAGAACTGCTGAAGCAGCCGATATCCAAAATAGGGATGAGCAAATGATGGTCCATAGGCCATATCTGTTTCACTGTTTGTTTATAGCTTATAAACTAAGAATGATCTTGATCTTTTTCATTGCCTGGAAAAAAATCAGTAGAATATTTCGTGATACCTAAAAATTACATGAAATTCAACATTCAGTTTCCATACATAAAAGTTTACTGGCACATAGTCACACTTTGTGTCTATATGTTATTTATGGTTATATTCCAACAGCAGAGTTTGGTAGTTGCCACAGAGATGAGATGGCCAACAAAGCCAAAAATATTTTCTACCTGGACCTTTATAGAAAAAGCTTGCTGATCCCTGATTGAAAATACTTCTAGTTGCCACACTGGCAGGAAGAGAGTCCTTGAGAGTCTTCCACAAGGAATTAAAAGCTTGGTATTAAGGTGACACATCACTTCCTTTACCAAAGTAATAGTCACATATCCCCCACCCCAAAGGGACTAAGAACTACCATAAGCCAGGAGGAAGGAAACCAGAGATAATCATTGAGAAGCCCTCAGGTTACAAAAGATAGAGTCTGTAATAACATATTTAATAGCAAATACTTGAATTGTTGTTAGAATTCAGACCCTGTCCTAAGTGTATTGTAAGTTTTCACTCATTGACTCTCAGAGGAACCTCATTATAAAAGGACTGTTATTTTCCCCATGTTACAGATGAGGAAATTTAGAAAACTCAAATGATTTTCCTGAGATAACACAGCTCATAAAGGGCGGAGGCAGTATTTAAATCCATTCACTATGACTCCAAAATCCAATCTCAGATGTTAAACTCTTTTTTTTTTGGCTTTTTTTGTCTTTATAGGGCCACATTCATGGCATATGGAGGTTCCCAGGCTAGGGGTCTAATTGGAGCTGTTGCTGCCAGCCTGTGCCAGAGCCACAGCAACGCCAGATCCGAGCCATGTCTGCTCACAGCAATGCCAGATCTTTAACCCACTGAGGGAGGCCAGGGATTGAACCCACAACCTCATGGTTCCTAGTTGGATGGGTTAACCACTGTGCCACGACGGAACGCCGCAATCTCAGATGTTAAGCTCTCAACCTTCCTCCCACACATGAACCCTCTTGGACCTACAAAAGTCCAAGCCATTGACCTCTGTGGAGACAATTTCTTCATAAAACCCTTAATTATAGAATTCAGTAGACACAAACAAAATATTTATTTTAGTGTTTGTATAACAGATTTCCATAACACTTAATAATTCACTTAGGAGTTTGGGAGTAATTAGACCATAGACAGAAGTAAAAGTTGCTATCAGTGGATTTTCATGCAGTTCTTTATGGGTATCCAAGAAGGGAGTTAGAATTTAAGATCAGTTGAAGACTCAGCAAGAGAACACACCAGGGCACCTCAGACCCTGAAGTGAAAATATTTCTTTCAGGGAATAGTACTTTACAGCCATTTCTCCCTTGATGATCTCAAATTGTATCTTGATCTTTTTGTCTTCGCTTCCTTCGAAGCCAACTCAGGAATGCTGTTCCATGGGTGTATATTTTGGTTTAGCTCAAAGGGAAAATGTCATACAATAGTTATGGTTTAGAGATGATGGATTTCAAGTTATCACATTGCCTGCTGTTCTTTTAGGTTTTAATAATGGAGTTTGTGTATTAACATCACCTATGTTCCTTTTAACATCCACAACACTTACCCATGAAGGACAGTAGGAGAATCTCATTTCAAGAGAATTTTTTAAAGTTTATAGTTATTATTACAGTCCTCCACAGAGTGTATTCCTGTTTGTATGCCATTAAGTAAACATCATAGAGAAACACAGAATAAAAATGAAAAAAGACATAAGAACAGATGAGGAAAAGATGCAAAGTGGAAAGCATGTTAGACCACCCACCATTGCACAAAGAGTTCAGACATTTGACAGAAGGGTTCTGGAGCTTGAAAGGTAAATGCCTCTATTTTCCAGCCTTTCAGAATTCTAGCCTTCCATCAAAACTCATGTCACATGTAATTGCCTCTGGTATTTTCTTTAAAACTGGGTTTCATTTTTTATGTTAACAGTAAGAAGAATGTTAGCTCTTATATATACTGTGTTCTCCTCAGTGTATTAGTTAATATTAATATACCATCTCTAATCCTCACAACATTCCTTAAATTAGGCATTTTAGTCATAAGCTACCATGGCTTAGAGATTACATCGTGTTCCAAATTACCCAGCTAGTAACTCGGGTGATGTTGATTATTGGAAATATCACTTAAATATGATTATAATCAACTTTTCATGTTAGTGTTTCAGGTAATTTGAAATTAACATAGGCAGGGCTATGTCTCCTATAAAAGAAAGTTTCCTGTTTCTTTCCAATAAATTGTTTGCCTATTGTTTTTAGTCTTGAAGGCTAGCAATGGAGAAGGAAAACCTGATAAACTATCACCCAGCTGGATCAATGATGTCAGCTGAAGGATAATGTTGGGAGAAATCCAAGCAGGATTTAGATTGAGTATGTTTTACTTTAGAGGGGAATAGTGGACATAGCTATCTTTCTGAGCCTTATTTCATTCCAACTCTTTCCCTAATCATAATAATAGAACTTGATGATTCTTTTAAATCATGGCCCAGGGAAGCTGAAGGGCACTAATACTGTGATTTAGTTTCCATAAACTTACATCACCATCTGGGGTGAATGCCTGAATTTGAGGTAAAAACTTCCCCTTCACTCATTTCAGCAGCCACCCAGCCTTTCAATGGCTTTCCCTACTGGGCAGCAATTCATTCCCATGATTGCATTAATTTGCAATGGATTAAAGGCAAATCCAGATCAGGCAAGCAAATTTGGGACCAGAAAGTAGACAGGAGATATTACATTTTCACAGTGATTTTAACAAAAAATCTCAGGTAGACCTGAGACTAGCACATCGACAGTCAGATGCTCAAATCATTACTTGGGTTCCCCTCCTTACTACCTAAGGCATCCTTCCTGAAAAAAAGTAAAAGTTCTGTAGTACACCAAGAACAGTAATGATTAAGAAATGTTCTTGTAACTTCATCAATATATCTTTGAGCAAAATATACTTCCATGTTGTTAGAGCAGTTATTAAAAATAATTTCTACAGTAGAGTTAACATAGTCAATGCTTGAACCATTTTCTTCTTCAAAAACCATAAAGGAGAAATCTAGGGGATGTGTGTTCAGTTTATTGCAGTATACATTACTTTTAGCAATCTTATCTCTGGGGAATAGTGAGGTTAAATGTTGTTTCCCCCGACTGGCCTGGGGTAAGAGTAAGGTGTAGGATATAGGAAATGGTCCACATTGGTCAAAAGAAGGGAAAAATTAGAACAGTCCAATTTTTTTTTCCCACAAATAATCCTGGTCTAGTCAAATATAATGATCCCAATTGCATAACGAACAACAGAATATCTTTTAGTACTACTCTGAAACAAGTATTTTTATAGTTAATTCACCTGTGCTCACTTAATTCTCAGACCCATTTAGTCCTCAAAGCAACTTTAATAAGTTAATGCTATTACTTTCCACACCTCACAGAGGAGAACCCTGGAATATCAGATGGAAAATAAGAGGAAGCAGATGATTTAGGACTTGAAACTTGGGGGCCCAAATCTACATTATATATATATATAAAATTCATTTTGCTATATAGCCTCAAACATGGCTCACCAGCCTAGAATTTGTTGCTTTTTCCAACATTTGTTTATCCTCTGTATACCCCAGATGTTTAGGACAGAGGAGATGATAATTTGTTTAATCTCAAGCATAAACAAATCAAGTAGACATTTTGCCCTCCTCCACCAAGGCATGTTTAAAGATCCATTAGTGTCTCTCTTGTCAATGATTTACAAAGACACTTGGAGCTTCCTTCCAGTCCATCGGGTCAATAAAGCATTTTTAACACAGTCTTAAATATGCATTTCTGACATCCGCTAACAATAGATTCCAAGAGAGCTTTTTATAAGGCCTTGATCAAGAAGTCCTATAAAAGTGAATCTCAAAAGCACCTGTGCTTTTTCTTACACTTAACAGCTTTTACAGAAAGCAACCATTTGCAATAAAGTGAAAATGCAAGGATCCAAATAATCATGTCAGTCTTAACAATCTGTAATCACATTTTATTCATTTCCTCCAAAAATTGGCCTTGACTATAAGCAGATATATAGGCTTAACTATTAATGAGGGCTGAAGTTTCCTTATGGTTACTCTTAATTGCTATTTCATTTTTCCAGTCATTTCACTTAGAATAAAAAGCTTTTCCTTTGTTCATTTTGGCTCTCCCCCAAACCAAAGTTCCAAGTTGATTTTTTGAGGTGTATTAGAAGGTCACTTCTTTGCAAAAGCTACATTTATCATTCGAGTTCTTTTTCTGAAAAGACCACATAATGGATACTCAGGAAAATTTCCCCAGAAAGGACTAATTTATTCTTAATCTTTCTTCTCTTCTTTTCCCTTTTCTTTTTTTTTTTGCTCTTTCTTTCTCTCATCTCATTCCTTCCCTTCCTTCTTTCTTCTGCTTCTTCCCTTTCTTCTATCCAGTCATATAACTTTTCAGTAATTTAGCAAGTGTGTGAATGTATACCAGGCACTAGTGATAAAAAAGTAAATAAGATGTGCTCCCTGCCATCATGGAGTATCCAGCCCAACAAGATGGAAAGGTAGTGAACCAGTCATTCCAATTAGGAGACATGCTGAAACAAAATTTCTAGCTCACTTAAGAGAGAATATGGGGGGCGGGAGCGGGGGCGGGGGGGCAAAAGCTATCCTTTAGGGAAAAAGTTCGTTCAACAAATATTTATAGGGCAAATGTAGACTCAATATCGGGGAACAGAGCACTTTCTTTTCTTACCCTCTACAAGAAAAGTGACACATTCTTTTAAAAATGTCAAAATAAGGCATGGTGAATATTACTATGCAATAATTATTTGAGATCATAGGATTATATAGCAGGGGGAATCTAACTTACAGTCTAATTCAAGGAGACCACCAAAGCAAGACCCGAGTACAGGGACCACCAAAAGAAGACCTGAATAGTGAATACAGGGAACATCACCACCCCCCAAAAAATACAAAGTTTGGACTCATGCTAACTTTAAAAAAAGAGATAATTCTCTTCCATTTCAACTTTACATTCTACCCTAGCATCTTCTTTCCTAGAAGACCTAATTTTGTGATAATTTTGAATTGCTTGGCTATGCTTGGTCATGGACATGAAACTATCAACACCAAAAGACACTACCAAATGCCAAATTCCATGGCAGATATGAGCAATCTCCCACAAATGTCCATTTTCAAATGGTTGACCCAGTTTGCAGCTCAGAGCAAGCACGTTGGCTGGGATAAACTATTTCTATGAGATGTTCATTTGTGGGCCAAACTGTTTTACGACGCCAGTCTTCAAGTTTTTAGCCATCTGCCTGCCAGTCAATCCCCATCTCATCTTTCCTTTCCATCATGACATATAATTGTCATCCATGGGGACTCTTTTTTAAAAGAAATATTATCCTTAGTAATTCATCTTCTTTGTATTTCCTCACTTGCACAGGGCAAGACAGTGATTCATTGAAGTGGGAAGGGGGGATCAGGGCTGGGAGCATACTGGGCTTGGCATTTTTTTAACTTCAACTCAGAGAGTTGCTGCTGCCAGAAATAATCTTGAAATGCTGTCTTTTTTTTAATATTAGAAACTTTCTCTTTCTGTTAAAAATAAGTTTTGATAATATACTCTGAGCTCTGACAAATCCAAGAGAAAGAGCATAAAGGGGAAGTGGAAAGTTTCCTTCCCTGCAGGGCACTCTCCTGTCATCACCTGGGGACACAGGCAAAGGGAGTGGGAAGCAAGGCCACCATTTAAAAAATTGTGATGGAGGGACAACTGTCAAATTGATATCAAACACATCTGACTTTTTAGACTGGCTCTTATTGCCAGATAATTACCTTCAAATCTATATTTACCTTGTAATCTGTATTTACCTTCTAATCTGAAAGAATACTGGGTCCCCTTATACGGTGAGATTTAGGATATTATATATAACTATAGGGTAAAATGAATAGATTTAGTGTCTAATATACAGATTTAGGGTATAAGAGTAATTTCTTATATTTTACCTTAAGTGTGTTTTCTATAGACAAAGAAAAGTGAAGATATAAACAACCGTCTGGAAAACTGAATAGTAGACAAATTCTATACTGACTTGTATTTATGACACATTCTCTGCCATTAACAAATATGTTACTTCTTGTCATCTTTGCCATATCTACAGATGCTGGGTGAAATCCAGAAAAGATGTGAGTTTCCAGGTAATCCATAAGCAGGAAAGGAAAGCTCAGTTTTCTGAGCACTTAACTGACTTTGCTTTGAGAGGCCATAAATCACTTTGAAATGATTTTGACTTGGATGAGATAAAATTTAGGAATGGACAGGCATTGGTACCAAAGAAAAGACTGAAAGGCATTTACGTGACAAATATTATCATTCTGATTTTGCAGTAACCTTGACAGTCAGGTTTGAAAGAACAGTTCACTAGGTAATTCTGAAAATGCAAATAAAATAGATTTATAGGAACACTTTCTTGGTTCCCAGAAAGAGTGGCAAAACTTTTGTTTGTTACCAACCTAACTCCTGTCTTTTGTGGGGGCAAAACTTAGATTATTTTGATTTCTAGTCCCCTTTTCAAGCAGCCAGGTAACTGAGGACAATAGGTAAGTAAGATCATAGGCAGTACCAGAGGGCCTTGAAAAGTTGTATCCCTGTGTTATTATAGAAGTCCAGTGTCTTGGGTGGACAAAAGTAAATATATGCTTCTGATAAAACCAAGAAGTAAAAACAAAAACAAAACAAAACAAAAAAACACATGGAAATTGCAAAGGAAGTGTGTATCGTACCAGCTTACTATACACTACTATACTAGATATCTAAGCATCTCAAGAAACAGTGTGTTCATTGTTATTTGATTATGCAATAATCTACGATAAGTTTGTAATTCCTTCTCCATCTTGATCAATCATCCATCCATCCAACAAGTACTTTCATTTGATATTAGCTTTAGAGCTGATCATTAGCTAAGTATAGTTGCTTTCACTTTTCCTTAGGTGAGGAATCCCTTTGAAGGATAATACTGAGTGTTAAAAAGAAAATAGAGAAAGGAGTATACTGAATATTAAATAAATATTTAAACAAAATGTTCAAGTCCTGTACTGAATCTCAAAAATAAATTATCTCGAGTTGCTTTCTCCTTTCCTCCAGTGGGTGTAACTGAGCCCTCCCTGTCATAGATTATCTCTCTGTGAAGCCCCACTAGGGACTTGAAAATTGCTAATCAAAGGACTACATATATGAGATTCTTCCTATCAAAGTTCTAATTTATTTTATTTTTTTCTTTGTCATTATGTCAGTGGACTAGGGTTTTGTAGTTAGAATAAATTGAAAGATTCAATTTCTCTGATTGACCATGACTAGGTCAGTCACAAGTATAAAGCGTGGGAATCAGGAGATTTGGGTATGACAGGGCCAATCAGACTTTCTAAATGGCAGGGTCCTGTGGTCCTCTAAGACTAGGCTCTGGGCTCCACACTGGTATACCTGAGAGGAAGATGTAATTGAAGCCATAGTTCAACTTGTCAAGACCAGATGAGCTTGTTATTTAGAGCACCACCTCTCTGGCTTCCAGTGTGCAAATCCATCATCCATGAGCCTGAGGAAGATGTGGTATGGGGTCATTGACTTTATATACAAGGTTTTAATGAAAATGGAGCACTCGTAAATTCCCAGTCACTGGGCTCCCTTTCAGGGAAATGGCAGTATGGATGCCAGGGTGGAACTGCAGAAGGAACATTTATATGGGGTCAGAGGATATGGGTTCTGGTCCCGACAATGCCAGGTACTTGCTAAGTAAAATGGGGGAAAGTGTTTTTGGGGCTCTTGATCTCAGTTGCCTTCTCTGTAAAATGAAGGTAATTACAATCTCATTGGGCTTTTGTGAGCATAAAATAAATGAAGGTTTATGTAGTATCTACCATGATGTTAAGTACTTGGTGAATATTCAACAAATGGTTAAGTCCTATAATACTATTATTAGCACCATTCGTTTTATGGCTTTGTCATTTGGCTGCTTTAAATCCTCATCCTCACTAAAAAGTACAGATAATAGTGGTCCTCTTTTTTTTGTCCTCAAATAATTTTGCAGTTTAAATGAAATATGTATTAAAAGTACTTCAGAAATCATTATAATATGCCAGGTAATGTTAATGGAAAACAATAGGAATTCCTACCTTTGGGGAAATTACATTTCAGTGAGGAAGACACAGTAAGTATAATAAATAAATAAATAAATAAATAAATAAATTTGAAAGTTAACGGTACTGTGGGGGTGGGGTTATGGGGGCAGCACAAAGTGAAATCATGGCTGCTGACTAAGGGAATTATGATTTCAGTAGGGTGGTCAAATGTGCCTGTGATAAAATGACATTGGGAAAAGATGTGGAAGAGTTGAGAATGAGCCAGAGACCCACTAGAAGGGTACCCTAGGTGGTACATGGTTCACCTTATTGAAACCAGATGAATCTGTTATTTAGAGCAACCTGGTTTAGAGCAACCCTCAAGGGGGAATCCTGCCTACCATGTTCAGGCAATAGCCTGCACAACCATTGTCCCTGGAGCAGAGAAATGGAGAGAAAGGTGGAAGAACAAGGTCAAAGGCACAGTTAGGGAAGAAGGGGCAGGTTAGATACTTAACCTTGATATCTATCTAAGAAAAGTATGAGACTTCCTTTTGGAAGTTCAGCATCAACAAAGGATGACTGCTTATGACAAGGTGTAAAAAATGTATGAGTTTGGAGTCCAGTAGATGTGGGTCACACGTGTGTGATTCTGGGCAGGTTATTCAACTTCCCTTTCATCTGTAAAGTGGGGAAATGCCTTGTACAATTTCTAGGAGGTTTACAGCTAATATAGGCAAAGTGCCCACGTACAACATGCAAATCAGAACTCAGAAAATGGCAGTGAGGGCTGAGATGACTCAGAACTGTTCATGGTCATCTGCAATAGTGCAGTGAGGAACTGACTCTGGGCCACCAGTGGCCACCTCATATTCCAAATTATTTAACTCAGTCAGTAATTCAGATGATCTGGCATATCTGTCTCTGTGTCAGCTGGCTTGACTATAAATCAAATGAGAGTCAAGTTACATCCAGGGAGATTTCTTATGCCTCATGCCATTTTCAATCAGAAATGTTGCTCTTGTCTTGTATTAAAGCCAAGTGGTGACTTTAAAATTGGAGAGATTTTCATGAAGTATAGAACCAGCTATTACTGACTTGACTGGGGATACTTGTAGCTGATAATTATAAGCTAAGGTGACCTGTTTGTGGATGTCTGGATTACAGAGTGAAATATGCAGTTAGCCCTGTCATTCCATAACTGTCATCTCAGTGATGGGCAAGTGGTGAGAGGGAGATATCTGCCCATGATCCAAGTTCAAGCCTGCTTACCCTCTGCTCAGAATTTTGCTGCAGTCTCTTGTTTCTTCTGCTTTGCCCTCTCTGAACCCTCCTGTATGCAGTGGACACAGTCATCACTCGAGAGCAATATCCATATAACAGTGCTTAGCTTCACAATCCCCATTTATGCTTGTGAATCACACTGCAGCCTCACCCTTGAGAGTGAAACCCTCTTCTGTTCAATCCTATGTCAGGTCCTAACTTCTGTCTATTCCAATGTGTTCTTTCAAATGCCCTGGCTTGGCTCCTCAGAGAAATAGCTGATTTTAGGACTGAGGCAGGAAATAGACAAGATGAGTCAGGACCCTCTTAAAGGACCAGAAAGTAAGGACGTGCTTTAAAAAAAAAAGACAAAGAAACCAACTGAAAGAGCTCATAATGACCAAAGCTGTACCTTTTTGAGCAACAAAATAAACAACACAGTATAGGATTATAACCCAAAGTATAAATAAATATCAGTGAGTCATGGGCCCTATTGATATAAATGACTGAATGAGTAAATAATTAGGAGAGTAGAGACCAATATTCCATGCAGAAGAATTCCCAAATGTTTTAGCAGATACTGCTTCCTCACAGAGATGGAGATGAAACATAACTCTCTGTTCTCTAAGGGTGTGACTTCCTTCCAAAGAGGACAGTATGGAGAATGAGGAAGGAGAGTAACTTTATGGTGGAGAAATATGAGAAGTACTACCTCAGCCTTGAGATCAAGTCAAAATCAAGGGTGATAACTCATGTTGATAGTATGTACCCTTGATAAGATATGATGAGAATGGTACTTGACTTCCATGGTCTTCCTCCAAAAGCATAACCTCAGTCTAATCATGAGAAAAGCATCAGATAAACCCCAATTGAGGGACATTTTCTAAAATACCTGATGAACACTGCTCAAAACTGTCAAAGTTATCAAAAAGGAAGGAATGGCTGAGAGACTGTCATAGCTGAGAGGAGCCTAAGTAGAAAAAATAACTAAAATTAATGTGGGATCCTGAAATGGGGTCCTGGCACAGAAAAGGACATTAAGCAAAAGCTGAGAAAATCTGAATAAAGCCTAGACTTTATTTAATAATAATATTTCACTAATTGTAACAAATGTAGCATATGATGTTAACATTAAGGGAATAAAAATAGGAACTATATAATAGGGTGCGGCATATATGTAAATTCCTAGAGTTATCCTCACAAATTTTCTATAAATCTAAAACTGTTCCATGTTTAAAATGTTGTTTTAGGAGTTCCCATCGTGGCGCAGTGGTTAACGAATCCGACTAGGAACCATGAGGTTGTGGGTTCGGTCCCTGCCCTTGCTCAGTGGGGTAAGGATCCGGCGTTGCCGTGAGCTGTGGAGTAGGTTGCAGACACGGCTCGGATCCCGCGTTGCTGTGGCTCTGGCGTAGGCCAGTGGCTACAGCTCCGATTAGACCCCTAGCCTGGGAACCTCCAAATGCCGCAAGAAGGGCCTGAGAAATGGCAAAAAGACAAAAAAAAAAAGTTGTTTTAAAATAATGCCCACACTCTCACATGAATGAAATGCTTCCCCTTCCTCACTCCCTGTGGAAGCCCTACCTTTCATCTCATAACTTAAGAAACCTTCATAATTCTTCGAAAATGAATGGATCTCTCCTTTCCTCTGTGTCTGAAGAACTTGATCTTTATGGTACGGTGTTAATTTTCATTAATGTACTGATTCTTTCATTCATTTAACCAGCAGTTCTGGACTACCTATACCAGTTATTGACAATAGGGCTGTGAGGAGATAAGCAACAACCTTGACCCTGACCAAGCTTACAGATTGCCTAGGGTGATAGACACATGTTTACAATTGTGCAAGGAAATGTGTAGTGTGCTAAGAGAATGAACTATGGTGGAAGTTAGGGGATATTTTCTAAGGAAAAAACTTGCTGTCAGTTCAAAGAAGAACTAAGTATACGTGTTTGAGTTGGGGGTAGTTGGTTGGAAGGAAAGAGAGAGCATTCCAGGAAAAATCCTATTTGCCCATTTCTGAGGCAGAAAGAAGGATGCACCCTCAGAGAAATATAACATCAGTGTGACTGGGTATTATCATCAGAGGTAGCATTGTGGACTCTCCCTGTGTGTCAAGCTCAATTCTAATCCCTATACTTGTATTATCTTGGTCTACACTCACTCAACCCAAGGAGGCAGTGTTATTTTTTTTTCCATTTTACAGATAAGGAAACTGAGGAACTTAAATAGTGACAGAGCTGAGATTCAGACTAGAACAGGCTGGTGTGAAAGCCCAAGCTCTTTCCTCCTATTTAGGGATGCACAGTCAATCTGCCTTCAGTCAGAGATTCTTATGAGTGTTCCCTTCATATTAAACCAGGGTTATTGGCACTATTGACATATGGATCCAGAAAAGTCTTTATTGTGGAGCCTGTCCTGTGTATTGTGGGATGTTGGAGCATACCTGGTGAAATGCCCTCTGATGCCGGAATCCAGGTTCTTGTTCATGAACACACAGGCAGCAAGCAAGCAAAGTCTTTATTAAAGAATAGCAAATAGCTCCCAGGGCTGCTGGGATGGAGAGAAGAGCCCCCTTCTCTATTGTCCTATAGGGATTTTTATCTCTTAAAGCTGGGGAGGGGCACCAACATGGGCCTGGAAAGATATAATTTTCTCCCATTGGCCTTGCTCAATTACCTGTATCAGTCCTGGTCCAACAGAGGTTTTTAGGGTTGGAAATGTCCTGTAAGTTTTATGGTTTCTTTGTCCTTTTCTTTCCTTAGATTAAGTCACCATTCCTCTCATTTCTTTTAATCAGTTGAGGAGTGGGCTAGAGATTCAAATTCCCTATAGTAAACAAAGCCTGTGGGGAATGCGCATTTCCTATAATAAAACAAGGCCTGTGGAGGTGTTACTCCCTCAAGCCCTTAAGTCACAAATGTTAATCAAGATCCATATCAAAGAATGTATCCAAGCCATGCTTCTACACTACCTACCTAAGTTAATATTCTGCCTCACTTCGACCCTACAGGATGCCCTTAGTTCCCACCCTCTACCAGCTATGACAATTAGAAATATCTTCCAACTTTGTCACATGTAATTGGTGGGAAGGGCAACAAAATCACCTCATCCAGTACCCCGCATTGAGAACCACTGAGTTAACACTCTTAAGTTCTCAGGATGGAATGGAGTTATATTTAAATTCTTCCCTCTTTCCTGTCTTCCATCCCTCTTCTTTTTTTTTTTCAATGGATACATATCCCTTACAGTTTATAACACAATCCCTTGCAGACAGTGGTTGCCTGACAAATGCTTGAGGAATTGCTGCCAACTGACTCTTGGATGACATGAATCATAAGCGTTATGACCCATTCTTGTCAAATTATACATATCCTTCCTGAATGCAAAATTTGATGTTGGGAAAGTTAATTCCTGGTTTCTGACCACTTGGAACATCTCTTGTGTCCCTGGAGAACTGGCTTAGCTGGTGTCCCGCAGGCCAGAAAGACCTGCCTGGCTCTTACCAGCCTTTGGACAGAGTCAGCAGAGTACCTGTTAAGAACCTAGCAGAAAGTGGCATACATTTGGTTGTCACTAAATGCTGATGAATGCATGGCTGACCTCTAACAATTAAGTGATGCTCAATGCCTCTGTCTGTCATTTGAGATTCCACTGGAAGCACATAGGAATTTCTCCAGTGATTCCTTCTCTCACTTTTGCATGAAATCTGGCTTTGGGAAATGACTCCCCAACTAGATTTTCTTTTCAACCCCCTTGAGATTGAGCAGGTGCTGGGAGGGAGAGCTCATTTCTGGGCATTTTCCTTGCCACGGCAGGTTTTGTATCATTTGAGTGTCAGTTGCTTGTCATGAACAGGAGCGCAGAGAATTCCAAATGCAAAGATAACACAGGGGTGAGCTCCCCAAATATAGTGCATTTAAATCTGGTAGCATCTTTATTCTGTATTAACCCCAGGCATTGACTGCTCTGCTGTCTCTCAGTACTTATAGCCCAAAAGTATTGCCTCTTGAGGGCTCTTCCTTGGGGTTCTTTGTTATATTTAAAGTTTTGTGCTGTGATGCCTATCTTCGAGATTACACATCCATTGTATGTAATCTTACATACATGTATATATACCTGCTGTAGGAGAGAATCCCATAGCAATTGCAACTCCCTTTCCCCAAGCCCTCCACACATACCCCTACAGGCCTGAACAGCCACTGAATTATTTCTAATCAGCATCCTGTTTTTTTCTCTCTTGCCAGAAGGAGGGACATGTGAAGTGATTGCCGCACACAGATGTTGTAATAAGAATCGCATTGAGGAGCGGTCACAAACAGTCAAGTGTTCCTGTCTACCTGGGAAAGTGGCTGGAACAACAAGAAACCGACCTTCCTGTGTTGATGGTAAGTAGCTGGTCTCACACCTCTCTTTGAGGATTCATCTTCATCTTCACCATGCATAATATGCATGCTTTGTTTCATCTAAATGTTGTTCAAGATAATGAAGAAGGTGCATCAAAAGTGCTGGAAAGTTACACAAATATCAGCCCTCTGCATAGGGTTTGAATTCTTGTTCTTCTGGCTTTGGTATTTTCTAATAGCTGTATGTGAAATTTTGTGTTTTTTTTTTTTTTTTAGAAAACATAAGGTAAAGGAATTTTTTCAAGTCAATAAATTTGAGAGGCCATCTCATTTGGGAAGTGATTTTGAATTGATTTTGTATATAATGCTGATGATCTGGTATCTAATATTCATCCCATAGATGCTTATGAGCATTTACTATGTGCCAGGCACTGCTCCAGGGCTTCACATATATTCACGAACAGATAGAAGTGCTCTGAGAGTTCACCATGTGCCAAGCCCTGTCCTATACTTTTCTCATACATTATTTTATGCATTCATCCCAACCCCATCTTTGTTATTTTTTGTTGTGTAACAATACCAATTGACGCTCTGCCCCCAAAATTAGCTACTTTAAGCAGCAAATATTGTCTCATAAATTCCATAGGTCGGGACTTCAGCTTATCCGAATGGTTGTGGCTTAGGGTCCCTTCTGTGGTACAGTCAAGATCTGAAGGCTTGACTGCTGCTGGAGGATGGTTTTGAGATGGCTTAAGCACATAGCTATTGGCAGGTGGCATCAGTGCCCTGCCACATGGACCTCTTCAAAGGAGATTTGTGTCCTCACAACATGGCGCCTGGCTTCCCCCAGAGTGAGTGGTTCAGTAGAACAATGTAGACACCACAGTGACTTTTTCTTTTTTGATACAACCTCAGGAGTTATCCTTCATTGTTTCTACAATGTCTTATTGGTTATTGAAGTCACCCCTATCAGTCAGCATGGGAGTGGATAATAAAGGCTTGAAAATCTGGAAACAGGAATCACTGGGGCAGGTACAGTTTCCCTCCCATTTTGAACATGAAGAAACTGATGCTTAAAAGCTCAGTCCATTGGTCCCATGACTGCTAAGTTGTAGCTCTAATAACTCTGAGTTGAAGGTAAATGACTCTAATACCATGGCTTGACTACTACCTTTAAACAATTTTATATGCCCTGTCAAACAGAGAGTCCAAGGTTCAAAGGGAAAACAAATATCTCTCCCCAAATTCATCTTTCGTAACTTCAGATCCAGATATGAGCTGACTTTCAAATTCTTTGGTAAGAAAATGAGGACTCAGAGAATTGAGTCACTTGATCAGTCAGTCACACAGAAGGAATTAGAATCTAAATCTCTTGACTGAGGGTCCATGGTTCTACTTCTAGATATAGAAAGAGAAGGATATCTTCTAGATTGGCTTGTGTTATGTATTTTTATTATGAATCATTAGGTGGTTAGAAAAGAAACACATTCAAGCTAGACCAAGGAAGGAGGAAGTTATTTTTTAAAAAAAAACAAAGAAGATTCCTAGGGAACCCATTTACAGGAAATTCAGTCAAACCTCGTTGAATTCATAAACTATTCTGGCAGCTTCCGTCTTGTTTTCTGTTTCTGATCTTTCTTGCCCTCATTCTCCTCCATGTAGATGGGTTCCCTCTTTAAGCATTTTAGCTTTTGCTCTCACATAACTTAGGAATTGGTGTGTGAAGCTTTTGTTTTGTAGTATCAACTTGGAATTCACTCAGCAGTACAGTATAGCCCAAATAGATCTGACTCACTCCCTGTATCTCCAATGCCTTCTCCTGAAAGACTAAATAGGATTGACCCAGTTTGGGTCACATTGGTTCACCTTTGCTCAATCAGCTGCAGCCAGAGGGACAAACCGATTAGGGTATTCTATACCAGTGGAAGTTCCAGTGCCCCAATCGGTTAGTGTATGTTACTTATACATACTTATACATCTGAAAAATGTGAAAAAGCCAGGTTTAGGAATACACTGTGATCAGTAGTTCTCAATCAGGGCAATTCTCAGGGATCATTTGGCAATGTCTGGAATATGCTGTGATCAGTAGTTCTCAATCAGGGCAATTCTCAGGGATCATTTGGCAATGTCTGGAGTCAGTTTCGGCCTAGACATTTGCTACAACTAAGCGGGGTGCTCTTGGCATCTGGTGTGTAAAATCCAGAAAAGCTACTAAATGTCCTACAATGTGCAGGGCAGCCCTGCAAAAAAGTATTGTCCTGCCTCCAATGTCAGTGGACCTGATGTTGAGAAACTTGCGCTACAATTATTTACTTATTCTAGGTCACAGTTGGTGCCATAAAGCACTTCCACTGTGGGGAAGGCAGGTTAGACTAGAAAAGCCATTTCACCATCTTTTAGGAGGAAACTCTTGGCCCTAGAAGCGAATAAACATTATAAAACCATGATTATTTCTCCTATTCTCTGCCAAAGAAAGCACTGAGTCTGTTAGCTATAAATCTCCATTTTATTTCCAGTTCATTTTTATCACTAATGATCTAGAAATAGAATTGCCTTCAGGATTTGGATGCAAGGCACAGAGAGTGATGCATTGTCTATGCTGGCAGAGGGGGAAAATGGTGTCTGGCTCTAAGTTCCTGTGAGAAGTTAAGCCACCTAATGATAACGTTTTGTCTCTCAGAACAAGTTTGACTTTGCAAACTCGGAGCCGCTTAGTGTGGCAGGTGTATGCATGAGAGCTATTAGTGTCAATCTTCCAGGCAAAAGTCAATAAAGTGTAGAGTATTCTGTAGTCTCAAGTGGATTGTTTATAATTTCCATAGCGTTCTACTCCAAAATCTTGGAAATCCATTGGCACATGTGGGAAAAGTCTATGTGTTGCTTTGATCAAAACTGTTTTTAATGGCCTAGATCTCTACATGCAAATTAAATATGAAGTAGGTATATAAATGAACAATTCCAGCATAGTTATTAAGACCACAAACTGTGAAATAAGACAGATATGAGTGGAATCCCAGCTGTACCAGTTACTAATAAAATGACCTTGGGCAAGTCACATTTGCTCACTAACCTGTTTCCTCATCTGTAAAATGGGGATAATGATTGTTTCTGCTTCATTAGGTTGTGGTGAGGATGGAGGAAACCTTGTTTATAATGTGTTTTTGCATAGTATCTAGTTCTCCTCAAGTGCTTAATAAATGATGGTAACAGTTTTTTATCTCACTAATATAATAAGTATGTGTAATGCTTAGACACGGACATTATTTTATGAAGTTGTTTCTCCTATGAATTCAATACAGTAGCATTTTATCCACCATCTTTTCTTGGAACTGCTTCTAACTAATTAGCCTGGGAATCAGTAATGATGGTAATCTTCTTCAAGAATGTGCATTCATTATAGGGACTTTGAATAATACAGAAATACATCCATGCATTAAAATCACTATGCTCAGATTATCATTGCTTCGTAAAACAATCTACATCCTTCGACGTTTAACCCATCGTTGAAAAGAAATTCTCATAGTAGGTATTTTACTAAACCAAAATATTATAGTACTATTTTATAGACAGCTTGTTTCCTTTAATACATGGCGAACATTTTCCAACTTAATACATACCCTTAAAGAACATTATTGTTAATTGCTACATAGGATTTCATTTATCTAATTATCCTCTCCAGTTTGACACATTTATGACTTTTCATGCGTTTTCCTATTAAGAACATATAGAAACCAGTTTCTCTCCATGACGGCAGTTGACAATCCATATACCACATTTGTCCTAAATATATTTGGTTCTATATACTGCATTTGCCATAGTAAGTTTTCCAATTACTGTTATTTGCTTTCCTCTGAAATTGCAGGCCAGTTGCCTTTTATAGTGATTCCAAAAACAGAAGAACAGCTTGATTTTTTAAAAAAGCTTGTGTTGACTTGTTTTAAGATTCAAAATCTGGGACTAGATTATTTCAGATGGGACATATATTTTGAAGTATAATCTTAGAAACTTATAGTACATGATATTTGGAGAAATGCATAAGTAGTGGATGTTTAGTTTAAAAGTGATATTCTGTTACCTAATAACAGAAAATACCAAAAAAATCACAACAACTTAATTTTTGGTGTAGTCATCTACAAATATTTTAAAAAGGTTTTTGCCCTTGGAGGTGTGCCTGGCAGTATTCTGAGGGAATATAGGTTGTCATACTTGAATTCTTATTAAGTTGTGTTTTGTTATTTATTCTATAACTCAAAATAGAAGGGAGACTATCTTACTCAATATCTTTGATACCAACTAAGAATATCATGTACAGTCTTTCCATATTTCTGATTATTCCAGGGCCCACATTTAAAATAAAATACAAATAAGAAGATGATGATTCAGACATAATTATTTATTTAAGAGAAGAGTTTTTCGAAGCCAGATGATGTAAAACAAATAAAAAATTTCTAGGGTTAGTGATGTTTTATTGTTCTAACTGATCTTTGATAACATCAAAAGAGTATCCATCTCAGCTTTAAAAATAATGGAATATAATTAGTAACATAATGATAACAGTAGTAAAATAATGACTAACATTTTCTTAAAGGCTTACCTTAAACCACTTTTATAAGTCCTTCAAGTCTGTTTATTCACTTAATTCTAAGACCAACCCCATAAAATGTAGCACTGTCTTATTTCCATTTTAGCTCTCCAAGAAACTGAGGCATAGAGATGGGATAACTTCCTTAAAATCTTATAGCAGAGCTGGAAGATTCACCTGGGTGGACTCCAAGCCTCCATTTATCAAGCATAGGCAAACCAAGTTCTAACATAAATGCATGCTGTGGTCCAAAAGATTTTTTTTAATTTTAATTTTTTATTTTTTGGTTTTCGGGGCCACACCATGGCATATGGAGGTTCTAAGCCTAGGGGTCAAATAGGTGCTACAGCTGCCGGCCACAGCCACAACCACAGCAACCGAGCTGGATCTGCAAACTACACCACAGCTCACAGTGACACCAGATCCTTAACCCACTGAGCAGGGCCAGGGATTGAACCCCCCTCCTCATGGATCCTAGTCAGGTTCATTAACCACTGAGCCATGGTGGGAACTCCCAGTCCAAAGGCTTTCTTGCAAGATGCCAATATATTAGGTGAGAAGAGAAAGGAAGTCCACCCATGTGTCTACTTACGGAAACATTCTGTATTTTGGACAATACCTGCCTGTTCCCTTTCTGTGTCTTAGAGTATGTTGATTGGTTCCCCTTCCTAAAGTCATTGTCATTGAGTAATTAGAATCATTTTTATAAATAATGATTTCAGTTTTGTAGAATGACAGTAGTATCATTGTTTAAGGCATTCGGGGATAAAATGACAGTTTGCTGGAGAAATTTTCATGCAGTTTTATCTATTTAGGATTTCATTCTCATATAATTTACGTATAGGCCTAACTTATACAAATATGTGAAAAAAAATCATTACCACTACTGCTGAGTAGAGGAGGTCTTTTAATTCACTGTAGATTTTCAACATTTGTCTAATTAAGAAAAATCTCCATAATAAGCTGATAGGCCTTCCCTTCTCATTCAGTAGAATTTAATGTCCATCTCAATGACTTTGATTCCTAGAAATTTTACCTGATATTCTTGTGTTCTTATGCTGGATTAACAGCCAGAGAGGGCAGCAAGAAGAGATCAGCTTATATCACAAAAACCTTCTAACTTCCACAGCTGTAGAAACCCTAGATTTTTTGTTTTTAACCATAAATAAACAGTTAATATAATGAAAAAGTCTTCATACTCCTGGATATTTATGTGAACATAAACCCCTGCAATACACCAGGATATTTTGCTCCTGGCTTATCCTACTTTGTCTCCAAGACAGGAACAAAAGCAACAAAAGGAAAGATACAGAAAGAGACCCAGTAAGACAGACAGAATTACAGGGAAGGAGACCCACAGTCAGTGAGACAAAGGGACATACAAAGAAGGGCATGAGAAAGAGAAACTAGAGAGAAAGGGATAAAAGAGAGCAAGAAAACAATGGATCCTTAGCAGGAATATTAAAGCATTTGCCCATAAAATGACTTTATTCATTTTTCCAGATAACTTGTCTACATTCAGTCTCATAGTGTATAATTAATTTTAGCAAAATAAAATGTATTTGGTAGATTGATACTGGAATTTTTTTTTCAAGTTGCATTGTATGACATTCTAGCACCAGAGTCTTTACAACAATTGTTTCTGAAGATTGCTGCTTTGGAAAATACATAATAAAATTTTCTTGACTGCATACCATTGTATTCCCTAGAGATGGCCACGGTGGACAAAAAGGTCTAAGAATTGAAATAAATTTGAAATCAGTAACAGTTTTCTATAGAATATCATGCACTATGTATGAGAAATATTGCATGTAATAACTCCCTCTTAGCCTTCAAATCATGATAGCATATTGTAGGCTCTGAGAAGTTCTGTGGTTTCTCTGAGAAGAAACTTGCAGAACTTTAGTCCAATATTTTCCAAACATTTTTGACCATAGAACCTTTTCTTATGTAACATATATTCACATCCTGCAGAACCACTGTTCCATGAAACAGACTTTGCTATGCTAATAGTAGACTATATGGACTCTGTTTTGGTTTTATTTTTTTGTTTCCAGTGGTCTTCTGAGACCTACTGGTAAGTCCTGTGCCCAGAGCTCAGTGTTCTTCCTAAGACTGGCTGACCAAACATTACCCAATGGGTCCCAGTACTAATGTGATTTATAATATCTTAGTGCAAGGTCAGGTGCAACTGCAGTTTGCAAATCATCCAGAGATCTTCCAGAGGAATGTAGTATGAAAAAGCTTATGCCTTTTTATTCACAAATATTAAATGTTTTAGGGGACTGGGAAGATGACCTGTTTTGGTTCTACCATTTATTACTAGTCATCCACATATAGTAAAATACCAAGATAATGAATTGCTATGGTGAGTTAGGGCCATATGCCACAATAACTGCCTGTGGCCCCTTTATTACCATCTCTATTTGAAACTTACCTTGTTCTTTCAAGGCAAACTCTACCTTGTTTAATAGATGGAATGCTGAGCTCAACAGCTCCATCACAAGGCATCGCTAAGAGTCCATTGTTCTTATTAGATGAAGATCTTCTATGGCACCATTAGTAAAATTGTGGAATTTCAGGCATCTTTTCTGAAGTATATGTAAATTTTCTTTTGCTTCCCTACTTGGCACCTGTTCTTACCCAGGTACATAAGACATCCAAGTCTGCATTAGTAAGAGGAAGAAGGATTTGTAAGAACTGGAAAAGCTTTTTAGACTGTCTAATAAAAGGCTGTCTCTCTTTGTTCCTTGTCATGATGAAAAGAATGGGAGTTCAGTCTTCATATATTCCCATACCTCTGAGGAGATGTAATTTTTTTTTCTTTTCAATTTAAAGCAGTAGGCTACAACTGACAGCCCACTGGCAGAAACTACCCTCAGTCCTGTTCCTTAGGTGGAGAGTAATGGAAAAACTGACTTTGCATGCTCTTAAGATGGAAAAGTCCGGTTTCCCGCAGGCCTCACCACTCCCTTACACACCTGGCTCTGGAACATCAATGTCACTTACCTGATTCCTAGAGACAGTGTCATGTGTGTTTCTTGGTTCACACAGTCATTTTTCTACTCTTCTCAAGTTAATAAGCAAATTAATTTGTTGAAAAAGAATTTCTCTTCAAAAAAGTTATAACCCCTTGTAAATGGAAATACATGAATGCCAAAATAGCAAAGAAAGGATGAGAATAAGGCCAACCCTCCTTTTCCTCTCCTTTCCTACTAATCCTCACATCTTGATTGCCAGAGAGAACCATCATTACCAGCTTTCTGTGCAGCCATACAGAGAATATCTACACATGCAGGCCTATGGACATACACACACAACTCAACAAGCCAAAATGATGTCAGCTTATTAAAAAATGCTCTGAACCTATATTTTTTTTCAGCATAAGGCAGTATCTTATATACTTCACTGTTTTCATGAAAGAATGGCTGGTAAACACAGAAAAAAAAATTGCTCATCATCACTCAAGTGAAGAAATGTAAATTAAACCCTGAAATGTAATGTTTCATCAGTCAAATACATGCAGAGATGAAAAGTTTGGTAATACCCAGTACTAAGGAGGGTGGAGAGGAAAATTACATATAAATCATACTTGATGATAAACGGCTTACAAACTCAATTAGTTAGCCACTTTTCTTTATTTGGTTCACCGAAAGGGAAGAAGATAAATTGGAGATTTTGTAATGAGACTGGATGTTTGGGGAGCATAAAACAAATCACATGCATTACAACTCCTTACAGTGACTTTATTTAGCCACATTTTCTAGGCATATAATTCCCTGTGTTCCCTCAGTAGGATTGGGTTTGTGAATCTGGATATTATCTAAGAAATCTTCTAAGGGTTTCGATGTCCTTTTCAGGGAGGAAAGTAAATATAAAAGTATATTTAGTGCATATACTTGCATCTAAATATATTAAGCTCCATTCTAAAACCTGTCTATGTAGCTACTTGAGCATACAAAACTCTGTGCACAAACATTTATCATGGTGTATATAGTGTAAGTGAGTGTGTGTGTGTGTGTGTCTAATTATGGTGCATCTCATCCCAAATCCTTGTCACTGATCTTGACTTGGTCACACAGAACTCCAAATTCATCAACAAGAAAATTTCCCTAACACAGCTTCAGAGTTATTGGTTTCCATTTATCTCCAAAGAGCTCAGGTGTTTTCAAAGACCTGTTCTTGTCTGATATGAGAGCACTTTTCATCATTTTTTTTTTCAGAAAGAGGGAAAAATGTTGTTCTAAATCTAAGGAGTCAGCTCCTCATCCCTTTAGCTGGGCTCTAGCCTAGATAAGGCAAGATCTCGGGGCCCTGTGTTATTAATGTGCTGTCCATATGAATAACGAGCAAGGCTTGTGAATTACTTCACACTTCTAGGAAAATCTATAGCCTTGTCCTTCTGCAACAGCCCTTAGAAGCTGCTGAGGATATTGGCCCATTTTGATGTGGAAGATTTTGATAACTTCATCTAAGGAAGTGGTAAAACTTATGTCCCCTTCTGAGGCCTGTGTAGAAATGTATGCAGATGAATAATATTTTAAAAATGCAATAATGCATTCTTCTATCCTCTCAAGCTCCTTGAATTTTTGAGGGCCTATTCCCAACCAAACAACAAGACAGAAATTACCCACTAATCAAAGAATATAAGGCCCAAATATTTAGTGTGTCAGTTCAAAATCTATCTAGACACTGAGGTAGAAAATGGAAGGATTAGGATTTTTTTCCCCCAAACTCATATGGATGCCATGAGCCTGGAGAAGGAGAAAGGAAGGACCACAGGGGTAGGAAAAAATATGGTCCACTTGAGCAAAGGCTATCTGCCGCTTCTACCACAGACATGTGTTACCACTTCTGGACCCACCTCTCCTGCTTCCAGCCAGGAAGAGAGCCCTGTACACAATAGCTCAACATGTTTTTTATATCCTTTTGGTTGTCTTCCAGTGAAGACTGTCTAGGAATAGAAGCTAGCATATTGCACAGTGATTGTCCATCAGGAGTCCTAACCACCATTATCCTAAAGCCTCCTTACCCTTCCATCCTGCGTAGATGACCTCTAAGATCCTTAAGAAGTCCAGGAAGTAAGAAGAGGAATCTGGGCTCCTTAATGGGGTCATGGACATAGAAAGGAAATTCTATGTACCAAATAAACAAGACCAGATGGAGTCAAGATCTCTACTTGAGCTAGGACATTGGAAGAACATTCTCACCTTCCCCAACCCATCTATTTTACTGACGCTGCTTAGTATTTTCATGATTGGATCATTTTAAAAATTTAATGGTAAAATTCAGTGGACTCAAATTCAGTGTCAGTTAATATTACTTATTCTGGTTAAATAATTGGGACAATCGCATGTCTTCAAATTGAGAGTGGCATACTTGCGCCAACTCAGAAAGGATAATTTATGATCTCCTTTAGTGCCTACATACTAACTGCACTTTATACTAGGTACCTATTCTCATCTACCCTCTCAATAGTGGCTCCAGTGAAAAGAGAAGTTGTCATGATAATACACAGGGGTCACAGTATCCAAGAGTGGAGGGTGCACAATAAAAGACCTATAAGCTGCTAAAATTGACCTAGGCCATATGTGTTCATTATTGTAGTAGTCATGGATGATATATACCCTTCTGCTTGGGTGCTTTCTTGATATCTGCCTCATTCTTCTATCTGAAAATGAGGGAGATTAAGTCTGCCCATGTCAGCTGACAGTGGTCTTTTCAAGTACATGGGATACTAGTTATAGCACTAGTTTAAAAGTAATAATTGTACTGGTTTATAATTGAATCCTTTCTATGTGCCAGACCTGGTGCATTACATGTATTCCTCTACGTAATTTTAACAACAGCAGCCTTATAAGATAGATACTATTCTTATCTCCATTTTATGGAAGAAGAACTTCATGCCTTAGAGAAGTTAAATCATCTAATCAGGATATCTAAGACCTCAAATGAAGAACTGCTAGAAATGATGGGTACAAGGTAGCATTAGAAACACTGGTAGCAAATGTTCAGAGTACATGTGCCACTTCTTGTATTTCCCTTCCTTGGAGAATGACACTACCATGCAGGTATGCTTAACTCTTACTTAAGGATCCTCTGCAACATATCCTCATTCACATTCCATATATTTCAGATCCATCATTTTCTCATCATTTCCTAATTTTAATGCTGCTGCAATGCAGACTCTTCTCTTGCCCATAATTAATCCCTCTGATTCACATGCACCCTCAACCCTGCTTCCCTGCTCCATCTGACTCCCACTTCATTCACCAAGTTTCATCACCCACTCCAGAGGTCCTCCTTCAAACCTCTGTACTCAAAATGAACAGATGCTCCCTCCCCCCACCTCCCTGGCACAGCCTGTATAATATTTATAATAATTTACCCTAATGTAGTGTAATCTTCTGTTGACTTGTGGCCTTCGCTACTAGAGAGACTCACCCATTCATTCAGCAGGTATTTTCAGAGAATTGACCATGTGCCAGGAATTCTGACAAACATTTGGTCACATAATGATGAACAAAATTAGACCTTCTCTCTCTTGGAGCTGACAGTTCAGCCAGGGAGACAGACCATACTCTAATCATATGTGAAACTGTTTAAGTAGAAACCACATGTTCTGAAGCAAAGGAATTCAGCCCTTGGAAAGGATGTAATAACAAAGACTCTGAAGGAGGCCGGGAAGCTGAGACTTCTGGGGAGAAGTGCCAAGAGGTCTAAGATGTGAGGTATGACTTAAGCTACTTGGGTGAAGTGTTCCAGGTAGAGATCAGCATAGGCAAAAGCCTTGGGTTTTGATCAATAGTTTGAGAAAACTATGGTGGCTGAAACTCAAAGAACAATGAAATAATCTACCAGAAGAGGCTGAAAACATAGGCAGGGAGCAAACAATAGTGTTGGAACTGAGCTGTGCATCTCCAGTTCCTAGTAGGGTTCTTGCAAGTGAGATGTGCTAATCAAGTCCTTAGAGGAGGTAGCAATGTGGGAATCTGCTGTGGGAAATGGGATGGTCAACTTGGAATTTTGTGAGTGAGGCTAGAGCATAGAGAGCCCTCTACACAGACAAAAATCTCCCTGTGTAGTGTCTGACAACATATTTCAAAACCCCTACTCTAGCACTTCAGTCAATGCCAAGGCAAAGCACATCAAAATGCCTTTTTGATATCACCACCTTCCACACACACTGTTATCCATCCACATGGTTGCTGTCACCTAAATGTCCCATGCTATCTCTAAGCTCAGCCACTCACACTGCTGCAAAGAATGATCACACCCACCCCCAAATCAAACAAGCCAAACTCTTTGACAGAAATTTTCAGTCACTGCTTCTCAATTCTGCTGCCTGACCTTAGATAACGTTTCAACTACTAGGTTCATTATAGAGTGAAGGGCATCAGGTTAAAGGACTGATAACTTGAGGTATATTTAAACATGGTTGATAACTACATGTTCATGTCAGTTTGTTTTCTTCCTGATAAACATGTATCTTCTTTGACTCCCAATTCATTTCCTTATTAACTGACAATATCGTGTTCTATGCAGGGAAAAAACAAACAAACAAAAAAACCCTCCATAACATCTGTTCCTAAGGATGCTTGACAAACCCATTCCTGAAATCCAGGGTACTGTGTAAAATTCAGATGGGTAGGCAGCTTTATATGAGTCTATTTTGTGAAGGAAATAATGGAAAAATGGTTATTTTTCACATTGCCAAGCCCTGCTCCCTTCAGACTCCTCAAGCACATGTGGCTAAGAAACAATGTAATGGATTTCCTGTTGTGACTCAGTGGTAATGAACCCAACTAGTATACATGAGCATGCAGGTTTGATCCCTGGCCCCACTCAGTAGGTTAAGGATCCAGTTTTGCCATGAGCTGCATTGTAGGTCACAGGAGTTGCTTGGATCCTGTGTTGCTGTGGCTGTGGTGTAGGCCCTAAAAAAAAAAAAAAGAAAGAAAGAAAGAAAAGAAAGAAACAATGTAATAAAGCCATGCTATAAAAATTCTCTACTGGACTAACATCTCTTATAGAAAAATGATAATGACTACAGGAACTCAAAGTTGTGGAGCACTGTGTGTCTCAAGCACCCCACTGAGAATGTTACCAGCCTTTCACATCTAATCTTTACAACACATGAGATGGATTCTGTGAGTATTAGCACCATGTTACTGATAAGGAAATTGAATGAGAAGGAGCTTGCTGATGGTCACAAAGCTCCAGAACATAGCACCAGGGTTCAAACTAGGACGTCTGTTAGAAGCATCCATGGAAGATGTTAAGATGGCATTTGTTCCCAAATAGACAGATGGAAATTTCTACAGCAATATGGAGTCACTGTACCTTGGAACACACAGAGTGGGATTTCAACCCTGGTTTTGCCACTCATTAGTCCTTCAGGAAGTTATTCCCCTGGAACTATAGCTTCCTCACCTAAAAAAAGGAAATGAAAAGAGTGTGAGGTCAAAGAGTCTATGGGAATATTAAATAATTCATAAAAACTACAAATCTGTCATTCAATCTCCAGGCATATAGTGAGTCCTTAATTAGCCATAATGAAATCATGATTATTTTAAGAAAATAATATTAAATTGATGTCTTCATTAATGCATGCACATCTAGATTTGGAGCTAAGAAACCACGAGTCAGAATGGCAGTTTTTGTTGTAACGCTTTTACTTACTTATCTCTTCCTCATTTGAATACTGCAACCATAAGCAAGGCTTTCAAACATCTAAAAATGTGTGCAGGGATACAAAAACAGGTTGGATCATAATATATTACATTGTCTCCATTGAAGCATGACGAGAGAAGACAAGCTGAGTGTCATATGCTTGTTTTCCATTCAAAAGTGAAGACATTAGGAGTTCCCACTGTGGTACAATGGGATTGGCAGCATTTTAGGAGCACTGGGGCAAGGTTTCGATTTCCAGGCCCAGCAGAGTGGGTTAAGGATCCAGCATTGCCACAGCTGTGGTTCAGATGTGATTCCTGACAGCCAAAAAAAAAAAAAAAAGGAGGGAAAATATTTGAAAATTTGAATTCTTCTTATGGCTCATCATGTTAAGGACCTGATGTTGTCACTGTGAGGATGCAAGTAAAATCCCTGGCCTCACTCAGTGGAGTGCCATAAACCGCCTTATGTCTCAGATGCAGCTTAGATCTAGTATTGATTGATGTGGCTGTGATGCAGGCCTGCAGCTGCAGCTCAGATTCACCTCCTGGCCCAGGAACTTCCATTTGCCACAGGTGTAGCCATAAAAAGAAAAAAGAAGTTAATATATTGAGGACATCTTTTTCTAATCCCAATCCAAGTGAAAGAAGACACTCATTTTTCCAAGTGCCTATTGATACACCCAAGCATCTCTGACATCAAAAAATCTCATATACATGATGGATTTCAGAAAGGGACAAGGAGGGTGCATTTCATCGAGACGAGGTTCGTTTGGTATAGACTGGCTTGCCCTTGCCTTTGGTTTTCTCTCAGTCCTCACAGGATAGCTATCTTTTCTCTTCTCACTATAGACACTGTCCCTAGGTGACTTGATTCATTCATTTTTCATGGCTTCAGAGACCCAAACAGCTCCCATCTAATCTAATCCATTTTTCCAACTCCAGGTCCTTTGTACAGGCAATTATTAGACATATCCATTTGGATGTCACAAAGACACCCATATTCAGGATATTCAAAATAGAGCACATATTTTTATCAACCTGGTAACCTACTCATCATTCTCACATTAGCACCTGTATTTCAATGGACTGAATGTTTTTGTCCTCTCACCAAAATTCATATGTTGAAATCCTCAGCTCCAAGGTGATGGTATTAGGAGGCAGGGTCTTTTGTGGGCAATTAGGTCATGACAGCAGAACCCTCATGAATGGAATTAGGTTCCTTATAAAAGAGGCTCCAAAGGGAGCTTCACCCCTTCTGCCACATGAGATAAAAAGACAAGTCAGCAGAATGCATCCTGGAGGAAGACCTTCACAAGAACCTGACCATGCTTCTACCCTGGACTTGGACTTCAAGCCTCTAGAACTGTGGGAGATAAATTTTTGCTATTATAAGATGCCCAATCTATGATATTTTTTATAGCAGCCTGAAAGGGCTAAGATCACCAGCTCCTTGCTCAAGTGATCTTCATGAGAAACATCTTTGCCTTTTCTTACTTCCTTATAGCACACCTCCATTCTATCAGACTTCCTTGATTCCATGGCTAAACATCTATCCAGTCTTTTCTCTTTTTTTCCATCCCCATTTCCAACAACCAAGCTCACGCCATTATCATCCCTCGCTGTGATTACTGAGAGATTTGCCTTCTTATTGCCTGAAACTTTTTATTGTATGTGACCTCTAGAAAGGAATCTAATTCCTCCTGATGTATGAAGTGTTGTCCTTTTCTTTTTGTCACGTAATTCCTACTTTAAATTACATTTCAATGCTATCTTCACTGCTGTACAATGGACGCTATGCGAATGTCTTTTTCATGGCTATACTCCAGTGCCTAACACAATGCCTGGCATAAATCCTCCAATAATTCATGCCTTTTTGCACCTAGGTAGTAAAATCAGACAGATTTCTGTCCCAATCTTGGCTCTACTATGATCTGAAACCTGTTTCTATATCTGAAAACAGGATTCAAAAGAATATAACTTCATGGTATGATCATGGGGGTTATTTGAGGAAATACATGGAGAACACTTAAGATAGAATTAGTTCTCTTTCTGATTTACTTCACTTAGTATGAGAGTCTCTAGTTTCATCCATGGTGCTGAAAATGGCATTATGTCATTCTTTTTATGGCCCAGTAGTATTCCATTGTATATATATACCACATCTTCTTAATGCAGTCACCTGTTGATGGACATTTAGGTTATTTCCATGTTCTGGCTATTTTGAATAGTGCTGCAATGAACATTTGGGTGCGTGTGTCTTTTTCAAGTAAAATTTTGTCCAGATATATGCCCAAGAGTGGGATTGCTGGGTCATATGGTAGTTCTATGTATAAGTTTTGTAAGGTGCCTCCATACTATTTTCCATAGTGGTTGTACCAGTTTACATTCCCACCAACAGTGCAGGAGGGTTCTCTTTTCTCCACATCCTCTCCAGCATTTGGTATTTGTGGATTTATCAATGCTGGCCATTCTGACTGTTGTAAGTTGGTACCTCATACTAGTTTTGATTTGCATTTCTCTAGTAATCAGTTGAGCATTTTTTCATGTGCCTATTGGCCACTGGTATATCTTCTTTGGAGAAATGTCTAGTCAGTCAGGAAGAGAAAGACAAATACCTTATGATATCACTTATGTCTGGAATCTAATATATGGCACAATTTGAACATTTCCACAGAAAAGAAAATCATGGAGAACAGACTTGTGGTTGCCAAGGGGGAAGGGGAGGGAGTGGGATGGATTGGGAATTTGGGATTAATAAATGCAGACTATTGCCTTTGGAATGGATAAGCAATGAGATCCTGCTTTATACCACTGAGAACTATGTCTAGTCATTTATGATGGAGCATGATAATGTGAGAAATAAGAATGTATACATGTATGTGTAACTGGGTCACCTTGCTGTGCAGTAGGGGAAAAAAATATATACATAAAGAAAATTGACAGAACACTATAAACCAGCTCTAATGGAAAAAATAAAAATCATTATAAATGAAAAAAATTAGTTCTCAATAAATAGTAGCTCTAAGAATTGAGAGGATTGGTTGGTAGAAATTTAGGGGTCAACCTCTGGGGCACTCTACTCTTAGTATGGAAAGATAAAACAACACAGCAACTCCCAGACTTATAGCTGAGGGTATGCTCTTTATGCAATATAGGACATTCTTTTGGCCTGAATAGTGTACATATTCAAATGAATTCTTCTGCTCCTTTAATTTTTCTCCCTTGTAAAAGCAGAGGAAACACCAAGTCTTTGTACTGGGTGAAGCCAAGGTGTTTTTTGTTAACATTGTAGAGATGATAATAATCACTATCAACAAAACTAAATTGACCCTTACTTAAACTCTTTTAAATATTTGTATAATATAAAATTAAACTTGAGTTTATATGTTGTGTTACTTTGAAGTTGCTAGCGTTGTGTGCTGTGGTAATTTGGGTAAGTGTGGACTAGTTTTGCAGCAATTTTAGAGGATTTTTTCTGTGGAAGGTCTGTCTATCCCTTGCTTCTGCATTTGTCTAAATGCAGCCTCTTCTAGATATGAGATTATTATAAGCTCATTAGAAGATGGTGTAAATATTCTCTTGGCCACTACTTAAAAGAAATTGTGTATTAAAGATTCATCCATAGAACCTCATCAGATCCTGAACTTCACATGGCTGTTTAAAGGACATTATGGAATGTGACATTATTTACTGCTTTTCTTGTATTCCTATGCTGAAAATTTTTATTACATTTTAAAGCAAATTTAAAAAAAAGATCTCAAGCAGAAATATATTCCATCATTGACTGTTCTTGATGTTCTGGGTGGAGACAAAACAAATACAAAGATAAAACTTAGGCAGAAATTTTGATCAAAGGTGGAATTATTCAATATCCTCAACAATTGTTCAGATGGGTAAACCCTACAAATGGCCTTGCAGCCTGCTGACTGACAGGCAGAATTTTGGATTGTCTTTCAGAGTTAACAGCATTTGTCAATATCTTGTCACTTTTGAGGATGTCATCTTGCAGGATCTGTAGAATTCAATAGCAAATATCTAATACTACTTCCTGTCTAAACCAAAAATAAAAAAGGGCCTAAGAAAACTCCCAAATCAGAAGAATCATTCCACAAATACTGACTCATCTTCTTTGATGCTGAACCTCAGAGACAGAGTGACCAACAAGATATTGTCCTTGCTTTAATGATGATGAGATTCAGGGGAGAGGACAATTAAATTGGTGATCTTAAAACCATAGTATTAGCCCAGGATGATCTGACCACAGCTGTGAGGGTGTTAATTCATCACAGGGGAAGACTCTGGCTGGCTTCCCAGCAGAATTAGCATCCAAACAGAGACCCTAAGTATCCAGGTAAGATGATGCAGTAGAGGAATTCCCATTGTGGTTCAGTGGGTTAAGAACCTGAAATAGTATCCATGAAGATGTGGCTTTGATCCCTGGCCTCATTCTTTGGCTTAAGGATCTGGCATTGCTGCAACTTGCAGTGTAGATTGAGGATGCAACTTGATTGCAGCATTGCTGTGGGTGTGGTATATACCAGCAGTTGCAGCTCCAATTCGACCCCTAGCCTGGGAATTTCCATATGCCACAGGTACAGCCATACAAAGGAAAAAAAATGATATGGTAGATCGTTTAAGGCAGAAGGAGTAGTGTATATAAAAGTCTGGAGTCAACAAGGAGCCTGATGAGTCCAAGGAACTGAAAGATGTTCAATGTGCCTGAGGAGAGAAGAGCATTTGATAGATCTGGAAGAGGTGAAACCAGAAAAGTCTTTAGGGTGAGCTCATGCAGCACCCTGGTAGCTACTTTGAGATGTTGGAAAACTGTCCAAAAGCAATAGACTTAGGCACTAAAACACTTTGTGTGGATAAATAACATAACTGGAAAATAACATAATCAGAGCTTATCATTGCCTAACAAAGGAATTAAAGAAATTGGTTCTGCTATAACTGGTATTCATTGTACTTAGGCTTATATTTCTAAGCAACAGAGATAATAAACCCAAGAAATGCCCAAAAAAGGCAGGTCAATTCTGACATTTAAGTCAGCACTCAGTCAGCAAACTACATCAGATCTGCAGGCAAAAACTCAGACTGAAGATTATGTAAGAGGATGTGCCTCCCAGAAGAAACTCTTAGCATCGAATTAGTCGCAGGACTGGAAAGCCCTACCTTGTGCATATTCAGATGGTCTAGTAAAAGATTCCAAAATTCTTCAGGAAAACTTTTGATAATGCAGCAGAATCACTATGCCAAGGAGAGAGTTGATTCCACTTAGGAAATGTGAGAAGGACTAGAATGAAGATGTCTTAACCATGGGAAAGGGAGACTCTTCATGCTTCGAGGATGAAGAGTGCAATGAATTCACTCAGCTGCACATTCCAATCACCCAGAGAAGGTCTTAAAAATATCAGTGTCTTGACCACATCCTTGGATATTTTTATTTAATTGAGCTCAAGTAGGTCCCTTGTATTTTTCTAAAGCTCTGCGAGGGATATAACCAGAGTTGAGAATCAAAGATGTAGTGGCCAAGAACATGGGCTGGGAAGGCAGGCAGTGTGAGTTGGAATTCCAGCTCTTTCTGGAAATGCAATTTTTTTTGCTCTTCTAATTTTAATTTGCTTAATTTGTAAACATTCCATAAAACGTTAAAAGTAGCTTATATAAATATCCAACACAACATATTATAAAATGCAATAGAGACATGCAAGGAATTGAGCTCTTCCCCCTCTGCCCTTTCTTTCCTCATCTGTAAAAATGGGTAAAACAGTAGCATCTACCTGAGAGAGTCAAGGCAAGGATTAAATGAGTTAACAAGTAAAGTAATTTACAGTATCTGGCAGACAAGTACTCAATAAATGTAAGCTATTGTTCTTAACCCAGATGCAGTTAATAGGAGAAACAAGGACAGAGAGATGGATATCATAAGGCATGTTCCAAGGACACCAATTAGTTTGGCTGGTGCCTCAGGGAGTAATAGGAAAAAAACATTTGGAATGGCAAGTTGGGGCCAAATTGCTTTCTTGAGTTCCAGGCTAAGGTTTAAATTTGACCAAGTGTTCACAAATTGATCATCTAATAACATAGTCCCCAAATAGGAGGCAAGTAGGTGTATCTACTACAAGATAGAATAAATTAAAGGACTCTTCAGAGTCCATTCCAAAACTTGGGCTCTGATATGACCATAATGCAAATGCAGAACCAACAGAAATCTCTGAACAGTTGACATTAAGTCAACAAAGAGCTTCCAAACTGAATAGCTAGTCACTGGGCATTCACAATCCCTGGTGCCCAGGAAGGCAGATGCTCATCTTCATGACACCTCAGCTCTCATTCACAGACAGAGCCTACTCCACTTCTGTTGTCCAGACTCAGCCCACTTCATCGGCAACTCTAAATGGTGCTGAAAATTGTTACTGTTCTCCCTTTTCATTTATAAACTTTCGGGGGGCAGGGGGGAATAAGAGTAAAGGGGACCAAGATGGATGCACCCAGCACAGCAGGGAGAGATAAAATGTAATACAAATGTGAAAGCAGTCAGGGTGCAGGGAATCTGAGGGTAGGAGATGTAAGAGGAGGCCTTGAG
Organism: Phacochoerus africanus; assembly: GCF_016906955.1. Taxonomy (NCBI): domain Eukaryota; kingdom Metazoa; phylum Chordata; class Mammalia; order Artiodactyla; family Suidae; genus Phacochoerus; species Phacochoerus africanus. The sequence continues at coordinate 130,136,368 of NC_062544.1, forward strand.
GGAAGTGAATATGCTGAAGAGTAGGCCATAGGGACCTATCAATCTGCCAGCAGTGGGCCACAAATTGGCACGAAGACTTCTAACAGGCAGTGCAAAGAGGGAAACAAGATTGCTTACAAGATTTAGAAGGTTCCCAGCTTAATCCGGGCAATTGCTGAAGAGAGAAACAGCTATTTCTGGAACAATGCAGGAGAGAACTCACTTGGGTTTAAATCAAGAGGATACTGTATAAAATAGTAATACCTCCATCACATCCCAACACCACCCGCAAAGTAAAGTGCATGATACGTGGAAGCTACCAGTACACTTTTAGTGAATAAAAGGAATATGAAAGAAAAGGGGGGAGGGAACCTATTCTATATATCACAACATTCAAGGACGTTTTGCCAACATTCCTCAGTGGGCTGATGGCCCCCCACAGGTCAATAAGAATATTTCTCGACAGGTTGTGTTCACAAAAGGACCCAGTGCAGGCATCAGAAGTCAGCTAGGCTGGCTGAAACCAGAAAGAGACTTGAATGCCTAGAAGAGGGAATAGATTAAGTCTCCCACAGACTTCCCTCAAGACTTTCTGCCAGGCAGCCAGTAAGGGTTGAGGGGCAGTTATTAGATGTTGTACTCCTGTGCAACTCCAGGTGCTTAATTCATGGGCTTAACGTGATAGCAGTTTACTTCTCACTCACATCACCCCTGCTTCATGTGTATTTTTTAATGTAGTGTTTTGTTTTGTTTTGTTTTGTTTTTAAGGGCCATACCCATGGCATGTGAAATTTCCCATTAATGTATTTTTTATTTAAAGTATAGTTGATTACAGTATTGTGCCAATTTCTGCTGTACAGCATAGTGACCCAGTCATACATACATCTATATTTATTTTTTTCTCATACTATCTTCCATCATGTTCTAATCCAAGAGATTGGATATAGTTCCCTGTGCTGTGTAGTAGGACCTCATTGCTTACCATTCTAAACAACGTCGTTTGCATCTACCAACCCCTAACTCCCTATCTATCCCTTTCCCACCCCCACCCCCTTGGCAACCACAAGTCTGTTGTCTATGTTTCATGTGTACTTGAACGACAGGTGATTCTTGGCCACGTGGAGATTCGGAAGCCTCCATCTGTCCCCGTTGTGGTTTTATCACATGTGGCTGCTGGGGCATCCATATCAAGTGACAACCAAGGAAAAAGGCCAACCAACTTCTAAGCCACCTTGGCCCAGAAATGACCCACCTCATTTCTCTTCATATTGCCTTGGTGAATAATCCCACAAGGCAGCTGGAAAATAGAGTCCCCAGCAAGGCAGTCTCTTTCAGTCACATCCCTCCACTATGGAATAAGAACAAGGGCTCTGGGAGGCAGCTGTCTGTGTTTTTCACAATATTTATCTCCAGCCACCCAGTGTCTCCCCATATACACAGCACACCCTTCTTCTCACCGAGAGAGACAGCCCAAAGTTCAGAGTCTCCAAGTCATGAGTAGCTTCTTCATCAGGTCTAAATGAGATGCCTTTTATTGGCTGGCCTCCTAGAAACCCTAACATCAGGGACCTGCTCCTTACCCCACCCCACCACGCATCCAACTATATAGATGTTGGAGCAGGAGCAGAATTAGTTTAAAAACTCCCTTTCAGAGGATAAAATAAAGGAGAAAAAATGGTAATCATTATTGCCTAATAATCTAAAATCTTGCCCAATGGGCATTGTTGGGACGCCTGCCTTGGGAGTGTGGGAAAACCTCCTGGTCCCTTTCCTCCATGGCCCTGCCCCTGCCCTCTGGCAGGTTTTCTTTGTCCATCATCCTCCATGGCTTTATCTGAAGGGAGTGGCAGGCCACATGTTCTCCTTGGGGCTCTGCAGCTTTTATAGCATACGTCTTATTCAGACTAATGTGGGAGCCCAAGAATTGTTTTAAATTCAAACAATTAAATTTATTTTTTAGTCTGAGCTTGCTCTTGTTGGGGGCAATACTTTCCCCTCATTCAGTAACATCTACCCACCAGTGACTACTTCCAATGCTAGTTCCCAGAAATAGTTCTTAAGTCTGCTTTATTTCTTTGCTCTCTCACCCTCCTGTGACACATGCTGTTTTTACTCACATGCCATTGGCCAAGAGCAGTCACATGACCCTTCGTAAATGAAGGGAACCTGGGAAATTTGTCCTTGCCTGGGCTTTTTTGTAACAGTGCTACACCATGGAGGGGAGTACAAATCTTCAATGAAGAGCCTACCAATGAACCATATCTAAGAATATTTGCAGGAATAAGAATACTCTGTGATGTACATGTAATAGAAGATGCTACTATTGCTAGCTCATCTTTCAATTAGATGAATCTGGGTTCAAGTTCCATATTTACCATTTGTAAGCCCTAAAAGCTTAAGCTTTACTCTATCCTTTCTGAATATCACATATTTTAAAAAGTTGTTTTATTGAGTAATGTATTAAAATGATCTCTTTATCTAACAAGTAACTTCCAGTAATTTTAAGTGAATGTGACATTATCTTGATAACTATAGTCACTATCTGTGTTTAGTTTTTGTAGTAACCCAATGATAACTAGACAAGACTTTGATGTGCTGTTTATAACTTTAAGGTATTTCATGTTTCATAAACTTTTAATTTTGAGTATTTTATTTCCTTTACTGCAAAACTAACTGATTTACTAAGACCTGTTCAGCAGACTATGCATGATATATGGTCTATTTCTGCCATTTTTAATTTTGCATTTTGTGAAAGTGGTATGAACTACTCCAAGCCACTTAGAAGAAAATCTTCTGACTGCACACCAGTGAATAATTTGGTCCAAATTTGTGTGGTGGTAAGATGTGTACCTTTGTAAAATTTAGCACTGAAGGATTATCTGCTTTACAAGATTATTGTTGTAATCAGTCAACAAATGAACAAATGTTCTATGCAATGAAGTGTGGGCAAATTAATTTTCCCTGAGGAATTCTCCATGGATAATTTATATTGAACAAATATAAAAACACTGATGCAGTTACAGACATTAAAATTATCATTCAGCATGAAAATTTTTTGAAATGAATTCTCACTGTAAACTGGATAAGAGGCGATTCAATCTGGATCAGATCTATGGTTCTCTAGGTTTAAGCAGTAATTCTTGTGCATTAGGATTACCTAGGTGGCTTCTTAAAACACAGGGTGCTGGACTTCACCTTCAGATTTTCTGATTCTAAATATCTAGGCTCAGAAATGCACATTTCTAAAAAATTCTTCAAGTGATGTTACTTCTGCTGCTCTGGAGATCTCTCTAGACTAGTCTGAAGCCAAGGTCAGCAAACTACATCTCACACCCACAGTGTGACCCACCACTTGTTTTTGTAAATAAAGTTTTATTGGAATACAGCCACTCCTGTTTGTTTACACAGTGTCCAGGGCTGTTTTCACACTACAATGGCAGAGATGAATAGTCACAACAGAGAGCATACAGTCTGCAAATCCAAAACTGTTTAATATCAGTTCTTTTGCAGAATGTTGGCTGGGCCCTGGCTAAAGAATAGAGGAGCGGGTGTAGAAGAAGATGGCGAGAGACCTGGCCCCTTTATTTCCAGTTCATTTAAGTTCCCTTTATTGCCTTGACTTAGGGAATATCTATAAGCTCTCTGGCAGCACAGTCAATTATAAGGACAAATCATTTATATATGCCTGTCATTAAGGAGGGAAAATTAAAGGGAATTGAATTACACACTTCAGTACCCAATTTCTACTAGATGGATTGAAAACTGACATCTAAAAAGAATCACAAAGTCAACCTTCATTTCAATCCTTTCTCTTATGGAAAAGACACAGTGGTTGAATTTCCCTCCTGAAATGACAAGGGGGCTCCAACAAGATGACAAATGGTTCATTGCCATGACGAGTTGATTAGACACACATGCTCATTTCTAGCTGAAGCGCAAGAAGTAGAACAAGGTGTCCATTGGACAGAATAGGTAATCTGCCAATCTCTACTTTATGAGGTTATCTTTGGTGGTGTGGGTAATAAAAAGGGAGGTATTTTTTCCTTGTGGTGACTTCTTGGCTTTTGATTGCCATACCTACAGACATCAAATATCTGTCCATTGCATTTTTTATATTGTCTATCAGTAAACATTGAGGAATCAGATTCTTCTTGGTGGTATTAATTCATCTGCTCTTGACATTTGAATTTAAAAAAAAATTGAGGATTTTATGATGTGGAATTATGTCCATGCTTTGAAGTGAAGAGTAGGAATGGAAACAAGCATTGGTTGAATAACCCTAAATATGCCATGTCCTCTTCTTGTACTTGGGATATCAAATCCAACACACATCATGGCAGCCGCATGATGCATTTGTTGTAGAATTATTATTGTAGTCTATAGAAAGGAAAACTGAGATTTAGATTGCTCAATGGACTTCCTGAAGTTCACCCACAAGTGAACGCCAGAGCCAGAATGAACCACAAACTGACAACAACAAAACAATTGGCTGTGTTGCCAAAACTCAGCCTCTGTCCTCCAGTGCCGAATGGAAATGAGGAGACAGATTTTGGGGTGAAGGAGAAAAAGATGTTTCTTATTATTTTGCCAGGCTAAGGAGGCAGTTAATGCCTTAAAGACTGTGCCTTCCTTTGGAAGGGAATAAGAAGTGGTTTCATAGTTTGGAAGTAGAAAATTGGTCTGCAGATAAGGATCAGGGTAGATGCAGGCTTTTGTTATTTTTCGAAGATGGTGTTTAGTGGCCCCAGGATTGGTTTTGGTGGTCCTTCTTCTTTCTGGAATGAAGAATGCTTCATCAAGTAGTTAAATCTTCCATTTGTTAGGGGTTGTAGTTCTACAGAAGAGTGCAAAGATATTGTTATGTATATTCCTTGATGAGGTACTGGGACCCTGCCCTAAGTCTGCACTATCTTTTCTTGACTGCTGCTCCCTGGTCTCTGCATCTCCTTCCTTCCCTGATTAGCAACTCTTTGAACCTGCTCTTGAACTCAAGGAAGGTCATGGAGGCAGGATAAGGCCTATTTCCTAAAAAGAAATGGGAGAAACAGAATGACTTTTGTGCCCAGGAGCCCCACAGGGTCCTGCTTGGTTACAGCTGTTCTGCTCTATCCACTGAAAATTTCCAACCCTGTATATTCTGGATGTGATAACTAGATTCACCCACAATGCATTATTTTCTCTGGTTCTCCTTGTTGTACTAGTGAGCCTCTTATCTACTCTACAGGAATATCTGGCCCCAGACCCCTGTCACCTTTGCCCCTAAACTCTCTAGTTTCTGGTTCGATCATTAATAAGCCAACAGTTCATTTCAAAGATGGAGGTAGTATGTAGATGAGTGTAGATGGTGGTTGAAAACTATAAAAGTGTGTGTTTTCATAGACTGAAAATATGAACTCAAAAATTTGGAGAAGTATAGCCAGGCCTACCAACAGAGTAACTCCAAGGCTGACAAGTAATTTCTACTTCTCCAGTCACCTCTGATCAATTGTTCATGGCTGATGCAATGCTGTACTGAGAAGGATTCTGAAGCTATGGTCTGGCTTGGAAGGAAAGAGCAGGATAACTAGTAATCAGAAGAATCAAACATAACACACAACTTGCCAGGTATGGGACTAAACACTTTAAACATATTCACTTGGTTAATCGTTAAACAATCCTATAAAATAGGTACAAATGAGAGAATTGAAGCACCAAGGTTAAATGATTTGCCCAGTTCACAAATTCAGTCGTATTAAGTAGCAGAGCTGGGCTGTGAGCCCAGAAACTCTGCTGCAGTCTCTGGAGTGTGTGATCATTTCTGCCAGAGGGAGTGGGGAGTGGGGGGATATGCATCCCTGCTGTACCCTGATAATGAAGAGGGAACAAAAGAAGGAAGGCTCAGGCTTTCCTAATCAGCTTTGTGCCATGGAGCCCTGAATGATCTTGGAAGACCCACAGTTCACTTTCTCAGAATAATGTTTTAAATGCATAAAACAAAACACAGGGAGCAGCTAAGAAAGTCGCACATATTAAAATACAGGTATTGAATTATGTCTTGAGAAGTAAATTTGTGAAAGAGTAACACACATTACACCTAACTCAATAAATTTTATTATATGTATAGTTGTATAATGATCATCACAACCCAGTTTTACAAAATTTCCATCCCAAACCCCAAGCCCATCCCCATCCCTTCAAACTGTCTCCTTTGATAACCACAAGTTTTTCAAAGTCCGTGAGTCATTACTGTTCTGCAAAAAACTTCATTGCATCCTTTTCTTTAGATTCCACACGTAAGTGATAGCATAAGATGTTTTTGTCTCACTGTCTGACTAACATCACTTAGCATGGTAATTTTCAGGTCCATCCATGTTGCTACAAATGCCATTATTTCATTCCATACATTTTATCTTAAGAAGTAAATTTGTGAAAGAGTCATTAATGCATTTACTTCCAGGACCCATCAGTGAATCTAATAGAAGCCATAGTTGGAATAATGAAGAGCATAAAACTGTATCTCAAAGAATCTGCAACAACTGTACTATATGAAAGTCTTTGTGATTTTCCATTTGCAACAAAGTCATAGGCTGCTGAGTCTAGTTTGATTTGTTTCCTTCTTAGATAATTTAAGGAGGTGCTAAATTTCAGTTAAAGTTTAATGAAAGTGAAGATACCATTTTTTCCCACTTAGGGTCACAGACCCTCTAAATTTTATCCATTGAAACTTTGAACTACATTAAGAGTAGCTCTGATGCTATAAAAGGAAAACCAAATATGAAGAGAAAAAGAAGTAGAATTTAATAACTTCTTTGTAATTGTATCACCTGAATAAGTCTCCTAACCTCTCTGGGTTTTCATTTTCTCACTGTAAAATGGGAATAAACCTCTCTCACAGGACTGTGGTGAAGAAAAAAAACATAGCTGAAAATGACTCTATCAGGTATAAATCCCTTTATTAATTCTAAGATACCTTGATGATTACTCGAGAAGCAACTACAAGGTAGTATAAGAATTTGAGTTACCTATTATGCAGCTTTCATTCTTACAATTTAAAAGAGTTTTAATTGGATGGCTACTGTGTGTCCACACTGGGTTAAGTTTCATGCTCAAGTACAAATGAATGAAACAGATTGTTTTCAAGGAGGTCGGTGTCTACTGAGGGAAATATAGACACATCTCCATTAAATAGTGAAGAAAGTGCAGTGAGGAGGAAATGCACAGAGAAAAGGCAGAGAAGGCTTCCTGTAGGAGGAATGCACCAAGACTTAGATTGAATAGAAATTAGGGGAAAAAAAAGAGATATTGACATAACTGTTAGAGGGAGAGCATAAAAAGTAGCACAGAAGTAAGATGTGCTTATGAATTCAGAACGTTAGACTCATTTTGCTGTTGCCAGAGCATAAAGTTCTAGTCAGATATTCTTGAGAAATAAGAGGTTAGAGGTTGAGATCAGAACATGGAAGTTTTTACCTGATGTGCTAAGGATCATAGACCATGTTCTGTAGGGAATGGAATACCCTAATGTCTTCTGAATAAATGAAATACATAGTCAAATTTACATTTTAGAAAGAGATTGTAAATTGGTAACCCTCTGGAAAAATCTAGTTTACATATGAATTTAGTGTATTGAATTTTTCAAATTTATTATTATTAACATTATTATTATTATTATTATTATTATTATTTTATTATTTTAGGCTTTTTAGGGTCACATGTGCAGCATATGGAATTTCCCAGACTAGGGGTTGAATTGGGTCTGCAGCTGCTGGGCTATTCCACAGCCACAGCAATGCAGGATCTGAGCCACATCTGTGACCTACACTGCACCTCACAGCAACACCAGATCCTTAACCCACAGACAGAGGCCAGAGATGGAACCCACATCCTCATGAATACTAGTCAGGTTCATTACCACTGAGCCATGATGGGAACTGCCTCAAATTCTTCTTATACTTAAAAACCAGAAGGCTACCATCCCTCCAAAAAATAGAAAGATCCAACATCCCTGAATTCCTATTCCATACAGCATCTATTTACCTTAGGTAACTAGTAACTGTCACAGTTAGACTGAACATGGGCTCTCCAGGTGGCGTTGCTCCCACCAGTCTTTGTATCCTTGCCAACACTGAGCCCACACAAGTAAGGCCATTTGTCAACAGGCTTACAGCATGTTTTTCTTATAGTAAAGAAATATTTTTCCATACTCGTGTCTGTGTCAACAGGGGGAAAGTGAAAGATAGATCAAAAGGAACATAAGTTTCAAGAAATATGGGAGATACAGTGTTTCCTTTCTTATCCTAGTGTGCTTCACTCACTCACAGTACCTGCCTTTGAGCTTGACACTTGAGTTTGCGGCCCCTAAGACAGAGTGGACTGATGGATTCAAAGATGGATTTCATTAAACAAAACTGGAGACAGGAGAACAGTTGTCTGATGGCCATGATGCAGGCAAGGAATGATAAGAGAGTTAAAACTATGGTGCTGAGCCTGAAAAGGAGGTGCGGCTTAACAAAATCCACAGGTGATGTAATCACAGGATTCATCATCCATTGGCTTTGAGGGTAAGAGAAAAGTGGATGATTTCTCTGGTTTCTACTTTGTACATTGAGGTTGTTGGTGGTTCAGTTAACTCAGGGAATAAGAAAGGAAAGAGAGATTTAGGGTGAAGAAGATGAGATCCATTTTGACAGATAGAGTTGGAGGTAAATTGGGTCACGCAGTACTGATATTGAGTAGAAAGTTAGATATATGAGTATGAAATAAGCAGAGAGTTCAGGTTAAAGGTTGGATTTAACTAGTTAGCAGCAGATTATGGGTAGGTGAAGCTTTAAGAGTGATTTCTGTCTGCCAGGGAGAGCCTGAGATTCAAGAATGGCTCGTGGGCCCATACCCAGGAAACTTCATATTTAAGGACCCACAAAATAAACCCAGAGGATAAAAAAAAAAAAGGAACGAAAAGAATCAAGACATGAGGATATTGAGGGGGCCAAGGAAGTAGATTTTTAAGAAGTGTCAAATGCCAAAAGAAGTGAAAATGATTCATTCATTTTGGAAATTTGGAGTTCTTTGCTAATCTTAGCAAAAGCAATTTCATTGGCATTACAATGACAATGCCAGATAACAATAACTACATAGCACTTAATACATGGCAGGCAGAGTCCTAAGTGTTTTACATTTTAACCCAGTTAAAACAGTAAGCTTATGAGGTGCTATGGTTATCCCCATGTTACAGCAAGGAAACTGAGGGACAGAGATGTTTATGTAATTTTTCTAAGGAAACAACAACTAAGTGAAGTTTCAGACTCAGGTAGTATAACTCCAGAGTCCAGGTTCTTTTGAAACTGACAGCACTTATGACTTGAACCCAGCCTAAACCCAAATTGGAAATTGAACCCACAATTTTTAAATTAGAATCACTCCACCGGTGTCTGGGCTTACTGAGGTTCAGGTTCTTTGTACCTCATCATAGAAGGACTTTAGCAACAAACTGATAGGCAAGAAATAAATTTATTAAGATAAGACACTTGTGAGAGATGCAAGCAGGCAGGCAGGGAGGCTCTGCCCCAAGGATTAGGTGGGCTACAGTTTTATCATCCAAGGGGAGTTGGCGGTGGGGAAAGACTGCCTCTTCCTCTTAGCTCCTCCTTGGTATCTGGTAGGAGAGTATTTGACCTATAAGTTCAAGCTAGAACTGACATGGTGCTTATTCAAATCAGCAGAAAGGTGGTCCTTAAACTCCTGCCCTTGGTCTGAACCTGAATGCAGGTCTCACCCCATCCTCCATCCAATGACCTGAGGCACATCTTGTGCCTCCACTAATCAAGCAAGCCTGCCTCATTCTGATGGCCTCTTGAGCAGTTATTAACTTACAGTGATCTCCCCAAGTTCCCTAGTTTTCCCTCTCTATCTTATGGCCCCTTATTGGGACTTCTACAACTACCTGTGTAACTATCTTACTCCATCCCTATCACTAAACCATCTTTTCATACCACAGTGGGTAATAAATAGGGCGACTCAGTTTATGGCTGCTGTCCATCTAAGAAGCAGCACTCTCCAAATTGAGATGATAAATTACATCTGGTCACATCACTCATGAAATGAATGGGCAGTCAGGAAATAAGTGTTGTGAGCCTTGATGGCTCTTTAAACCATGCTGCGTCTCAGTTCATCAGCTCTCGAGAAACATTTGTTAAAGCGATGTGTGAGAAATGTCAATTACAAGAGAAGAGAAATTGGTACCTAGAATGATAAAGTCTTGACCATATTAAGATTTAAAGGAAATTGTCAGTAGAGGAGAAACTAGTGAGAATACACCAGAGAGTGACTGATTCATGATCTCTCAAAGGGAGAAAGAGTTGGTGACAAAGGCTGTCTTACATCACAAAGAAAATAAAGGCTATTAGACCTTTATCTCTGAACTTTTCTCTCTCCATGTGTACATTCGTTTGTAAATTCAAAACATATTTGTTGAGTACTTATAATATTCTAAGCATGGAGGGGTTGGATTTAACATCAAAAAGAAGTAAAACTCAACTTATGCAACAGGTAAAACAGGGAAAGACATATGAAGACACAGGAAAGAAAGCTGAAGAAAACCATACTGATAAATTACATTTTTTTTTTCCATGAGAAAGGGGTTAGAGCCATTTGCCAAGAGAGAGTCATATGTGCTTGAGGAGAGAGAGGGGTTGTTAAGAATAGTCAGTGACCACTGCAAAATGAAATGGAGAGTTTACTGATGAAGGGCAGTTCTGATGGCCTGGGGAGGGAAACCAAATATTTTAGGGTAAGAAGATGAGTTGAATGCTTTTTCTGCATCAAGGTTTTTCATGTGATGGTAGATTAGAACTGCAAAGGAATCCAGATGGCTTATGATAGGGTGGCTTAGATGACCACCCAAGAAAGATTAAGAAGCCAGAGGAGGAGTTCCCGTAGTGGCGCAGTGGTTGACGGACTAGGAACCATGAGGTTGCGGGTTCGGTCCCTGCCCTTGCTCAGTGGGTTAACAATCCGGCGTTGCCACGAGCTGTGATGTAGGTTGCAGATGCAGCTCGGATCCAGCGTTGCTGTGGCTCTGGCGTAGGCCAGTGGCTACAGCTCCGATTCGACCCCTAGCCTGGGAACCTCCATATGCCGCAGGAGCGGCCCAAGAAATAGGAAAAAAAAAAAAAGCAGCCAGAGGAAAGGATGATGGACTTGGAAAACACAAAAGGACCAAGTACCCAAGTGTCTTGAGGATGGTGAATAGGAGGAATGGTGAGAGGACGAGCCTGAGAAAGCCCTAAGGAGAAGGTTCTATGGTCAGAGAATAGGAATTTAACTCCAAGGGGGAAAGTGACTTTCTCTCACACCCTACTTCAGTGGAATGTATCTACTACTATTCTTACTTAGCTGTGGAGGGTGCACTGAAGCTCGAATTTTATTCAGTTCCAAAGCATAAATCTTACTCTCCAGATAATGCCCCCTGTTGTGTATTGAGTAGCCATTCCTGGGCAAGTGTGAAATTGATTGTAAATCACTTGCGTTTTTCCTAGATATTGAATATGCCCATTTAACATATTTAATGTGTTTCTAACATTTGCAAAGTGTCCAGCAAGCTTTGGGAAGTCATTATTTAAAGTATTTTACTGAGAGTACCCCTGAGGAGTTCCTAAACATTACATTCTTCTCAATTGATTCTGAATATCCCTGAAGAGAGAAATGTAAATGTTGAATACTGTAGTTGTCAATCATGGGCTCATCTACTCACCTCTGAATGATAATATAAATTCATTTGAAATACTCTGGTAGCCAGATACTCATTTTTTCCCCTCCTTGCTATGGCTTTGCTTTATTTCACCAAGATTGGAAAAATGAATTAATCTCTAGAGAGACCTAAGTGCTTGCTAACCCTGAGAGTTACCCAACTCAAGATTTTCAAATTCTTTCTAATAGCGATGGGGTTTGACTGGGTCGGAAGTAGTGCCCCAAATCCTCTGTCTTGACAAGAAAGCCATTGCAGACTGCTTTGCCCTTGTGTAATTTGTGCTGGGGAGTGACAGCTCCTATATGAGGATCTGAAAACATCTCCAATCAGAAAGTACAGCATGTTTCAAAAATGACAGAAATTGTGCACGTTATAAACACACTTCTTCTTCAAGCCACTTTTCACTCCCATTCTGATCAAACATGCACACTATGGTCCTATAACACTGACTGGTACATTCTGGATGCCCCAAATGAGAAGAAGATGGGCTGTGTGCTGGAACACCCAGGTGAGTACAGGGGTAGAGTGACAACAGGCATTGTCAGTATCAAATACAAATACAAATCTCTTTGTCCTCAATTATATTTTGATAAATTCTCCACATAGACGATCAATGCTATCTAATGAGAAAATGTGCAGCTAGGCCATTTGGCAACAGGCAACAGATTTTGTGTAAGCATCTGGCACAGGAATAATTTGACAAACAGCAATATGCCAAAACCGTGTTAGATAATTTTTAAAGAACTGTTTGTCAAGCTGAATCCTCATTATTCTGGGGATGTTATTCATCAACCCCATGATTTAAATGACAATTAGCCACCAGGTTTACATTGCAATTGAGTGCACATTTCCCATGGTCCTCTGCTTGCTTTTTTTTTTTTTTTCATAAAGATGCCATAATTTCTATGGTTTCTCACCTTGGCACTCTGCTGGAAATCTGAACCCAACTCTCAGGTGCATCTGAATAAATGAAGCTTAGGGAGAAGGACTGAAATGAAAAATTAATTCTTCGCACATCCCATGGAAGTAGAAGCAGGTTAACAGATGTTCGTTACAACGGGGAACCAGTAGCAATTTGGAAATTTATAATGGTGGCTGCAATCATGTTTTAAATTGAGAATTCTGCAACCTCAAAATGTGAGATCTACTTAACCCAGGAACTGCAACAAAAAAGTGGGAGCTTTTCCAGTCTTCTAGCATCATGTGTATAAGAAGTAGTGTTTGCCATATGTATTTCGACTCTTAGATATTCTCCTCTGGCTTTAAATTTCTGTTCCTTTCATCTCCTTTGTCACTCCTACTGTACTTGATTTTACCACTCCTGAGACCCTTTGGCCCCTCTGGATTTCCCCAGTCTATCAGCTCCCAATTGGTCAGTCTTAATCTCAGAATCAGCTATTTTCATCAGCCTTGCACCAGAACTATGAGCTTGGCAGCCCATATTTAAGTTCTATCACTGTATCCTATTGATATAGTAACCCATTGGACACTATGTAAAAGGATTTCATCTATCCTCACTTCTGCTCTCAGTGGCAAGTCTTTGCTATTTTTGTAGCTAATCCTTAATAGTTGTTTCTGACCTTCTTTCCCTCCTTAAGCCAGGACACCTTCGCCTGTTCTGTAAATTTTCAGGTTGCCTAAGAGTCATCAAGAATGTTTACTTAAAATGCTATTTCCCTAGCACAACCACCAAGAAATTGTGATCCGGTAGGCTCACAATCTAAGAATATGCATTTTAAACAAACACGCTGGAAGATTATGATCAAGTTTTCCTGTGGACTATACTTTGAAATAGTTTACCCTATCACTCTTATGGCTTCCTACCCATGAAACATTTTAGTCATCTGTTCTTATTCTACAATAGCAGCATATTATATGAATTATAAATGGATATTTGATAAGCTAGAATAGTTTTGTTTTTCCCAAGGATAATATACATTTTTGCTGTTTTATCATTTCTAAGAAAGCTCAGGAAAGTTAAATAGTCTTTAATATTCTCTCCAAAGGCATCAACTCAATTTAATACTAGGAGACAGAACTTTGGTTTTTTAAAATTTTTTTTTTAATTTTTTGTTGAAATAGAGTTGATTCATAATATGCTGTTAATTTCTGCTATACAACAAAGTGATTCCGTTACACATAAATATACATTTTTATATGCTTTTCTATTATGGTTTATTACAGAATATTGAATATAGTTCCCTGTGCTATACTGTAGGACTTTGTGCCTATCCCTTCTATGTATAATAGTTGACATCTGCTGACCTCAAACTCCCACTGCAGCCTTCTCCCTCCCTCCTCCCCCTTGGCAACCATAAGTCTATCCTCTATGTCTCTGAGTACCAGAACCCAGAACTTTGCTTCTAAGTTTATCATCCACACCAGTCTTCCTAAGAAGCTCTATAGATTCTCAACTGGGAATTATTGACATAATGATAGCAAATGTTGTGCCATTTCCAGATGTTTTATATGCAAACTGAGAGATGAAGGTCACTTAGAGCTGCAGGTCACTTAGAGCTTCTTAGGTAAGAATTGTATATGGTTGCAGTAGAGACATATTTGAATAGTGTTTTTCACTGTTTCAAAATGCTATCCCTATCCCTCTAAGAAAAGGCAAATCATGTTATATTTGGGAATAATTTAGGTAGGGTCCCTGGGAAACAGACTTTAAGACACAATTGCTTGCAAGAGGTGTTTGAAGTAATGTCCTCAGGATCAACATCTGTGGGAGAGGTGGGGTAAAGAAGCAGGACTGGCAGAAGGAGCACTTAGGTGGCAAGACAGCCATAGTAAAGCCTTAGCCAACCCACAGGGACAGCACTTCCGAAGTGTACTTTCTTAGGCAAGGAATCAGGCAGGCCCTTTTATTTGCCAGGCATTGAATGTAGGTTGTCTCCTGGGAGGAAGTATGAATTTGGGTAAGGAAGCTCTCTTCAGCCAAGGGCAATTCTCAGTCATCTCAGGAGCCAAGTGAATGAACCTCTTGGTCTGGAGCGGGGGAATCTGAGGCCCAGTATCCACCCCAAGTAAGAGGTCCCTAATCTTTAAACAGTAAGTATTAACCACATTTAAATAGAAAAATAATAGATAAGTTTTAGAGTATTGAGCCCTTGAAATTATTGAAAAATTTGTATGTTATACTTTGATCTTGAGTTCAGAATCTACATCTTAGAGAAAAATAAATACATATTTTTAAGCAGGGACTAATTTCAAAGGCATGAGTTTTTGTGTGTTTGTTTTTCTCTTTGTCTTTTAACGCACTAGGAGAAGTAAGCAATGGTTCAGCTTTGAGTGTTCATTTTTGCCAAATACAAGTTCTGAAAATTGAATAAATATATCTAAATCCTAGTTCTGAGGACAAAATAAATGGAACTAATACTAGTTTTATGGGAGCTAAATGAAAGTGTTTGCAGTTGATAGAAAGTATTATCTCATCTTTGAAATGAGTGATAAGATCAATACAAAGAAATCTCACTGCTGCTTTTTCCCTAATTCCCTATTTGCCGATATAAGACTTTGATTTGAAGATGCCCCAGTCAAATGCTCACGAAGTAATATCATCCCCGATGAAATAAAAGAAAATGATAAATAAAGGTGAACTTCTCATGTGTAATCAGAAATACCTGAAGCTCTGGAATACATAATGAAGCTATGATAGACTCATTATCTTTAAACCTGCTCTGTGTTTTCAGAATTAGTTTGTTCAGATTCACACAGTAATTAACCCCTGCTTTGTTATTTATGTAAACAAATGCACTTAAGGCCCTTTATTGGCATTTGAGAAATGAACAAATTTTCCATAACCTCTGAAAGGATTACTTCAGGGCCTTTCTCCCAATCTCAAAGTGGGTTTAAGAAATAACTTTCTTAAAATTAAAGTATAGTTGATTTACAATGTTGTGCCAGTTTAGAATTTTTTCTTTCCTTTTATGGCTGTACTTGTGACACATGGAAGTTCCTGAACCAGGGGTTGAATAGGAGATGCAGATGAGGTCTACACCAAAGCTATGCCAGTACTGGATCCTAGCTGCATTTGAAACCTATGCCACAACTTGCAGCAATGCAGGATCTTTAACCCACTGAGTGAGGCCAGGAATTGTACCCATATCCTCATCAAGACATCATATCCTTAACCCACTGAGCCATAGTGAGAACTCCTAGAAATAACTTTTTTAGGTCTCAGAGGAAAGGGAAATGAATCTTATTTTTCATGCCTTTTCTACCTACAGCAAAAATTTAGGTGGAAGCGTAAATGTTGGAGACAGTATGGAGAAAAGGGAATCCTCCTTCACTGTTGGTAGAAAGGTAAACTGGTACAATCTGTGTGGAAAATGGTATGGAGGTTCCTCAGAAAAGTAAATATAGAACTATCATATGGTCCAGGAATCCCACTCCTGGGCATATATCCACACAAAATTTTCATTAAAAAAATATATGCACCCCTATATTCATTGCAGCACTACTCACAATAGACAAGACATGAAAACAGCCTAAATGTCCATCGACAGATGAATGAATTAAGAAGATGTGGTACATATATACAATGGAATACTACTCAGCCATAAAAAGAATGAAATAATGCCATTTGTAGCAACATGGATGAAACTAGAGATTCTCATACTATGTGAAGTCAGTCAGAAAGAGAAAGACAAATATATGATATCACTTATATGTGGTATGTAAAATATGACATAGGGAGTTCCCACTGTGGCTCAGCAGATTAAGAACCCAAGTAGTATTCATGAGGATATGGGTTTGATCCCTGGCCTTACTCAGTGGTTAGGGATCCAGTGTTGCAATGAGCTACAGCATAGGTCTCAGATGTGGCTTGGGTCCAGGGTTGCTATGGCTGTGCTATAGGCCAGCAGCTGCAGCTACAATTTGACCCCTCGCCTGGGAACTTCCATATGCCACAGGTGTGGCCATAAAAAGTAAATAAGTAAATAAATAAATAAATAAACAAATAAATAAAATACGACACAGATGAACCTACCTACAAAACAGACTCACAGACATAGAGAAGGTACTTGTGGTTGCCAATGGGGAGGGGAGAGGAAGTGGGATGGACTGGGAGTTTGATATTAGTACATGCAAACTATTTCCTTTAGAATGGATGGGCAGTGTGGTCCTACTCTATAGCACAGGAAACTATATCCAGTCTCTTGGGATGAAACATGATGGATGATAGTATGGGAAAAAGAATATGTATGTATGACTGGGTCACTGTGTGTACAGCAGAAATTGATCCAACACTGTAAATCAACTATAGTCTAATAAAAATGTTTTAAAAAATAATTTAGATGGTAAATGGTTAGTGGTAGATTTGATGAAGTTAAATAAGGAAAGAAACAAAATGTCCATTTTCAAATCTCAGAATTTCCGATTTGGAAGGAAACCTTGGAGCCCATCTGATGCATTAGGCTTCTCCCTCATAACTTCACAGAAGAAATCACTGTAAGAATTGCAGGATGATTTTTTTTCCCCTCATGATTCACTTTCTGGGGTCTAGTTCCTCCACAAATAAGGGATTTTTATTTTTCAACATTGTCACAGGGAAGAGGCTGACTTTTTCACATAATAAGGTACAAGGTAGATGCCAGTGGGAGCATAACAATTACAGTAAAAGAAGTTGAATTATATTTTTAGATGCTCCATTCAGAGGCGAGATCTCTGTGTGAATGTCTTCCTCTCCTCTATGCTGTGGATTCAAAGCATCCCAAGCTCTTTCCTAAGAGTCTAAGAGTGGAGCCCAGAAACACACAGAGATGCCAGGGACAAGGGAAGACACAACTTTGAGGGGCTTGTTAACAGGCAAGTTGCTGAGACCCATTGCCAGAGTTTCTGTTTCCCCCAAAAGCTGGAATTTGCATTTCCAACAAGGATTTGCATTTCCAAAGAGTTCCCAGGCAATGCTGATGCTTCCAGCCTGAGACCACACAGAACCAGTGTATTAGAAATTCTCCAAATAATTTAAAGATAGATTTAAAAATAAAAAGATATCTTAAAGGGAAATCTTTCTCCAAAACCCGAAGTATAAAACAGATAAAGATCTACTTTCAGGGTCCAAGACAGGAGGGGAAAAAATGAGTATGGGAGTTCTCACTGTGGCTCAGTGGTAACGAACCAGACTAGTGTCCATTAGAATGCAGGTTTGATCCCTGGCCTCACTCAGTAGGCTAAGGATCTGGCATTGCCGTGAGCTTTGGTGTAGATGCTTGGATTCCAACCATGTTGCTGTTGTTGTGGTGTGGGCAGGCAGCTACAGCTCTGATTCCTAGCCTGGAAACATCCATATTCCACAGATGTAGCCTTGGAAAGACAAAAAAAAAAAAGAATTAAAAATAACCTGGCAAGGATGTCCTCAAGGCTCTACACTAATTTCACCACTTATATGTACACATCCATGTAAAGATTTTTAGCTAGTGTTGTGAGACCTAGTTTTTATGTCTATTTTTTTCCCCCACTGGAGTCTAACCAACTGTCAGCTTCCCTGGTTGTCCTTGCTGAATACCAAATCTCAATGGGGTGACAGTTTGAAGAGGGATTGAAGCCTTGAACCATCTACCTCCCTCACTTTATTTCTATGTCCCTTCAGTAACAATAGCCTCTAAGGTTTTTGTGGAAACTCTGGTGCTAGACAGAGCACAAACCTACGGCAACATATCAGCATGAGGTCGTGAAGAATGAAAATTCTCTTGGTTGTTATGTTCATCTGTTCTCAAGCAGGAGGCAGCTGCCCTTATAGTCCTGTTTGCCTTCTTCCAATGGAATCATGGATAGTTCCAGTGGTGCTGTCCTGTGACTCAGAGCAGAACAGTAGATATATCCATCTCTGCTGGTTGCCTGCCTGCTCTTCCCTTGACAGTCAGAGGTTTGGGGGCACATTCGTCTATTAATGCATAACGGGTTAATGCCTTTGGAGAAAAGAAACAGTTGTTCCTAGAGCCATTTTCTGGGTTGCAATAAGGAAGTTCCTGGTAAGAAAAAATGGGAAAAACCACACTGTGCAGCAGTAGAAAAGTTAGTGATTATGAGGCATTGAAAAAATAGAATAAATTTTGGCTCATGGAAGGTAAAATTTTAAAGACTTTAGGAAAAATTCTCAATGCAGTGGTAGGTAAAAAGGGGAGCTTAGGAGACTAGATGATTTTTTTCTTTTTTCTGTATATTTTTGAATATTCATGAATATATACACATAGAAACATAAACTTGATTTTTGATAAAATATAATTAAGTAGAAAATAAAACTTAGGCAAACCTAATAGATAATAGATTCACATTGTAGAAAGTAAGATATTCTAGTTATTTATAATTACCAATAGTTTTGTCTTAAATTTCATCATGAGGAAAGTTAATTTCACAAAATGAATTGTTTAAGCTTTGGGCTTATCTAATATGCTAATATCTTTTCATAAATAGAATAATCTCCTTTGAGAGTAACCATGCATTACCAGATTAAATCATGACATACACCCATGACTCTTTTTTGTTACTTGACAAGCAAATTGAAATTTCATGGCACATATATATTTCAACTCTCCTTGGTAGAGAAAATTTACCTTTTGTTATGAGTGTAGCTGAGGTACTGTTTCATGAATTCCAAAGTGGCAGGTACTTAAGTAAACAAAACCACTCAAAGGTTTGTTATTTTGAAGTTAACTGGCCTCTTTAAAACTATGGATTAAACTATTGTAAGCAAATGTAGTCACTCTCTCACCTCTTTATGTGGTACCTGCTTCTTGGTTCTTTGATTTCTTGTGATTATTATAATTTTAGCTGAAAGGGCATCATAGAGTTTTCCAGTACATGGAGGGGGCATAGATTTCTATCCAGGGTGACGCATTGATTGAGTCAGCCAGTAAATTAACAGCAGCAGAACACCATTAAATTTTAAACTTAATTGCCTTCTCTTCTTAATTTCTGTGGATGTAATCAATAAATGCCAGAGAAAAGTTAAAGGAGTTATTTACCAAGCATCTATTTCCTGGAGCATAATGGAAAAACCACTGTTTCATCTCAGAGTTGATGCAAACAACTTGCATTTCAAATTCAGTGACTTACCAGGTTCTTATCAAAAAGTTTCATTTTAGTTGTTGTTTTTTTAATTTATCTCCTTTCTTGACAAGCAAATGGAAATTCTAGTTGTATAATCAGTTTTCTCCTCAGAGCTGCCCCCAGTTATGCTTGCCTGCTGGACTGTACCACTTATCTTCTCCATCTTTGTCCCAAGTAGTCTCTCTTTCCAGCTCCACATTAAATCTGTGTCCTATGTTCCATATTGACACAGAAAAGGACAGCTCAATATAAATACTGAGCATGTCCATATACCCAAGAATACACTCTGCCACTTGGTATTTGGTGGTATCTGGTAAAGTTAAAATCTTATTTCATTTTTATTTGTGGAATTGGCATTCAGGTTTCCTTTCCCTGAGCCATTCCTGCTGAATTACGGGGTATAGCTTAACAAGTAATCTCATAGTCCCTTGAATGGCCATCATAAATAAGATATCTGCTATTAAAAATAAGTAATTAAAAGATTATTGGGCTGAAAACAAATTCAGTGAGATACCTGTATTAAAAATATTCTTAAGTGAATGGATAGGCTTATGATTTTCACTTTACTTCAAAAATAGCTATGCTTCAGTATCCCCTGGTGGCACAGCAGGTTGAGGATCTGGTGTTGTTACTGCTGTGGCTCAGGTCACTGCTGTGGCATGGGTTCAATCCCTGGCCCGGGAACTTCCACATTCTGCAGGCACTGCCATAAACCAAACCAAAACAATAACAACAAAAAACAAAACAAAACAAAACAAAAAACACTGTGCTTCACCTAACCCTTTATAGATTTGAGTCAGCACACTCTTGATAAGGGTGTGTCAATTCATTTGTGTAGGCAAAGGAAACTCTGTTGCACACAATTTTCTTTAGCCAGATAGGGATGATCTATGAAAACCATCATTAGCAGCCAAATTGTTATTCCTTTGTTCATTTTGTTGAGGACCTACCACATACAAGGGAATGGTCTACGTGCTTGAGTTATGTAAGTAAAGAAAACTGAACACACCCTGGCTTTCTCTTAGCTTGCAGTCTGGTGGGGATAGAACAATAAGTAAGAATGCAAAACAATTTATAAGTGAATAATTAATATTATTTCCAATCCTGAAATTACCATGAAGAAAACACTGCCTCTATGTTATGGCATAGAGAATTTACCTTGAATGACCAGAGAAGATCTCTTGGAGAAGTTAATTTGAAGTGAGAGGTGAATTCACAAGAAGTCAGTAAAAAGTTTGTGGGGAGGTATGATAGCAGGTTTGTAGTCTCCAGGGTTGGAATGAGTTCATAACTTTTGAAGTACAATCACAAGTTCTTGCTGTTTGGAGCACAGTGGGAGAAGGAGAGAGCAACATGAGATATAGGATTGAGGGAAGCCAGGGTCACATGGTGTAGGACCTTGGAGGACACAGAGGTGAGGCTGTTCTCATCCAGGAAATGGGAAGTTTTAGGTAGATTTTAAGCAAGGGCAGTAAGATAATATGATTTAAAAACAAAACCAAAAAAAACCCCAATGTAACTAATGCCTGCTGTTTGAGAATAAGTTAAAGGGAGGAGGATGGGTGAAAGGCAGTGCACTAATGAGGTAGTCTAACTTAAGTCTCTGTCTTCTCTTGTCATTCTCTGTATTTGGAAAAAATAAAAACAATAGATCTATGACTTGTTAAGTGTAGGAGAGGAGAAATCAAAGAGCTTCTCTAACTGCTGAGGCAGCAGTTTCCCCCCCTGCCTTAGTTTAGAGAATCCTTATTTCATTTGAACATCTGTCTGCTCAGGGAGCTGCATCCATTCTCCAGCCTGGGAGATGAGTCATGATGCCCTAAGCCATATAGAGGAGTTCCAGTCCCCTTTGCTAATAATTGTTTTAGAGGAAGCCAAGTAGCTTCATTCTAAATATGAAAGCAGATTCCTGTGAGGTGGAAAGGAGAGGAGCAGAGAGCAGTAACAAACTCCTGTAAAGGATACTGCTTCCTGGAAAATATGGGTAACAAGAGGTCCCCTTCCTCTTTATGCCTTGAGTACTATTAAAAAATAACTGCCATTGCAGCAACCATCTTATAACCATACAGTGACCAAATCTCAAATGTTGAGGCTCATAGATCAGAAAGAAAGAATTGGCATTCATGGAGCATCAAAACTGTGAAATTGTCCACATCCAGACTCTTCTAATTATCTTTCTTATATAAGTCATTTTTGATTTGAGTGTTGCATTACTTGCAACAAAATACATTCATACATTCACTCATTGTATTGAATAAATTTGACATGTAACATTGTAGAGGCTTAAAATGTATACCATGTTACTTTGATACATGTATATATTATAATATGATTGCCATTTTAGCAATATTTTATTATATTACTAAAAGTACACTATTATTAGCTATATAATTACCCTATGCATTAGATTTCTACAGTTTATTTACTACTTGTTACCAGTTTGTGCCCGTAAACACTCTTCTTCTCCCTTCCCTGGTAACCACAATTTTGCTTTCTGTTTTCTACAGATTTAACTTTTTTTAATTCCATATATAAGTGATATACAGCCCTGTCTTTCTCTTTCTAGTCTCACTTAAAATAATATACTCAAGGTCCATATATGTTATTTCAAATGGAAGGATAGCCTCCTTTCTCTTGGCTGAAGAGTTTTCTTAAAAAGTACATCTTTTTTATCCATCTGTTGATGAACATTTGGGTTTTTTCTCTTTCTTGGCTGTTGGACATAATGTTAAGATAAATATGGGAATGCATATATCTCATAAAAGTCCTGTTTTCACTTCTTTTCAGTATATACCTAGAAGTATAATTGCTGGATCAGATAGTAAATCTATTTTTAATATTTTGAGGAAATCCCATACTGTTTTTCATCATGGTTGGACCAGTTTGCATTCCCATCAACAAAATATAAGAATTCCCTTTCACCACAACCTTGCCAGCATATATTGTCTTTTGCCTTCTTGGTGATATCCACTCTAACAGGTTTGGGGTGATAGGTCATTGTGATTTTGATTTGCATTGCCTTGATGGTTAGCGATAATGATCATCCTTTCTTGTGTCTATAAGCCACTTTGAGGTCCTCTTAGGAAAAATGTGTTTAGTTCTTTTGTCCATTTTTAAATAAGATTGGTGTGTGTGTTTTTTGTTAACTGAGTTGTCTATATATTTTAGATATTAACCCCTTATTAATATATGATTTTCTCCTATTCTGTAGGTTATCTTTTCATTTTGTTGTTTCTTTTGCTGTAGAAAAACTTTTGAGTTTGATGTATTCCTATTTGTTGATTTTTGCTTTTGTTATTTGTACTTTTGTCATCATGTTCAAAAAAATCATTGCCAAAATTAATATTGATGAGATTTCTTCCTACATTTTCTTCAAGGAATTCATGGTATCAGGTCTTATGTTTAATCGAATCTTTGATCCATTTCAAGATAATTTTTGTGCAATGATGTGAAATATGGATCATTCTGCTTCTCCCATTTTCCCACCACCATTTCTGAAAAGACTATCATTTCCCCATGAGACATTCTTGGTTCTCTTGTTAAATGTTACTTGACTCTAAATACTGGGATTTAATTCTCGAGTTTTTCTCCTGTTCCACTGAGTGATGTATTTTTGTGCCAGTACCATATTGTTTTTATTAATAAGGCTTTGTAATATTTTTTGAAATCTAGAAGCATAACACCTCCAACTTTGTTCTTTGTTCTCAAGATAGCTTTGGTTTGACACAAATTTTAGGATTGTTTATTCTATTTCTCTGAAGAATGTCTTTGATATTTCAATGGGGGATTGAGTTGAATCTGTAGGCGGCTTTGGGTAATGTGGCCATTTTAACAGTATTAATTCTTCCAACATACGAACATGGAATGTCTAGCCATTTGTTTGTGTCTTCTTCATTTCCTTTTAGCAAAGTCTTGTAGTTTTCATTGTATAGATTTTTCACTTCTTGGTAAAATTTATTTCTAAATATTTTACTGCTTTTTATTCTATTGTGAATGAGATAGTTTTGTTTATTTTTCAGATGTTTCATCATTAGTGTAAAGGAATGCAGTTTATTTTTGCATATTGATTTTGTATCCTACCACTCTAATAAATTGTTACTTTCAGCAGTTTTTTGACTGATTCATTAGAATAGTCTGTATTTAAGATAATATCTTCAGCAAATAGTGGCAATTTTACTTCTTTCTTTCTCTAATTTTGGTGCCTTTATTTCTTTTTCTTACCTAATTACTCCAATGAGGACTTTCAGTACTATAATGAATAATGAGATGAGAGTGGGTTTTTTTTTTCCTTGCTCTTACAGAAAATTTTTTAAATTGATCTTCCTTGGGTGTAATGTTAGCTGTGGGTTGGTCATGTATAGCATTTATTATGTTGAGGTATATTCCTTCTATACCCAAACCATTAAGGATTTTTTAATCATGAAATGATGTATTTTGTCAACTACTTTTCTGCACCTGTTGAGATTTCCAGTTTTTCATTTTATCAGTGTGATGTATTACCTTTATTGATTTGTGTATGTTGGACTTTCCTTGCATCCCAGGGATAAATATTACTTGGTCATGGTGTATAATCCTTTTAATGTATTCTTGAACTCAGTTTGCCAATATTTTGTTAAGAATTTTGGCATCTGTTTTCAGGGATATTGGTCTATATTTTTCTTTCAGTATCTATCTTTATCTAGTTTTGTTATAAAAGTAATGATATCTTTTTAGAATAAGTTTTGAAGTGTTATCTACTTTTCCATAATTTGGAAGGGTTTGAGGAGGACGTTAATTCTGCAAACATTGATGGTAAAATGTTTGATATAATTCTCCAGTGAAGCTGTCTAATCCTGGGGTTTTCTGTGTTGGGAATTTTTTTTTATTACTCATTCAATCTTTTTAATCATTAGCAAGCTGTTCAAATTCTCTGTTTCTTCCTGCTTCAATCTTACTAGGTCATGTGTTTCTAAAAATGCACACATTTCTTCTAGTCCATGTACTTTATTGCATATAACTGCTCATGGTAATTTCTTATGGCTCCATGTACTTCTGTAGTATCAGTTGTAATGTTACCTCTTTAATTTCTAGTTTTATTTATTTGAGTCTTCTTTCTTTTTTTCTTAGTCTACCTAAAGGTTTGTCGATTTTGTTTATATTTTTGAATAATTAGCCCTTAGTCTTATTGATCTTTTCTATCATTTTGTGGTCTCTATTTCATTTATTTTTTTTTCTTATTTTAAAATTTTCTTTCCTTTCACTAAGCTTGAACTTAATTTGTTCTTTTTCTAGTTCTTTGAAGTATAAAGTTGTTTATTTAATATTTTTTCTTATTTCTTAATATCTGTGTTTATTTCCATAATTTTTTCTCTCAGAAGTGTTTTTTTCTTCATCCCACAGTATTTAATATGTTGTATTTCCATTTTCAATTGTTTTAAGATAATCTTTTTCCCTTTTGATTTCTTATTTCACCCAGTGGTCATTTAGAAATGTGTTTTTTAGTTTCCACATATTTGTAGATCCTCTCACTTTCCATTTTTTTTTTTATTTTTAGTTTCATACTGTTGTAGTCAGAGAGGATAGTTGGTATGATTTCAGTCTTTTTAAATTTGTTAAGATTTCTTTTGTAGCCTATCATATGATTCTACCTGGAGAATGTTCCATGTTTCATTTGAGAAGAATGTGTAACCTGCTGTTTTAGAGGAAATGTTTATTTCTATGAAGTCTCTTTGTTCTAAACTGTGGTTCAATTCCAACATTTCCTTGTTGATTTTCTGTCTGGATGATATATCCATTGCTAATAGTGGTGTATTGAAGTCCTCTCCTATTACTGTGTTGTCTATTTTTCCCTTAAAATCTGTTAATTGCTTAATATATTTTGATGTTCAAGTTTGGAGGACATATATATTTATGGTTGTTATATTTTCTTGATGACCCCTTTATCACTATATCCAAACCTTCTTTGTCTTTTGTTACCCTTTTTGGATTGAAACCTATTTTGTCTGATAAGTATGGCTACACAGCATTCTTTGGGATATTTTCTGAATATTATCTTTCACCCTTTCACTTTGAGCTTATGTATATATTTAGAGCTGAGATGAGTTTTCTGTAGGCAGCATAGGTTTGGATCTTGCTTTAAAAAAAAAAAAGCCAGCCATTCTATATGTTTTGATTGGTGAGTTTAATCCACTTACATTTAGGGTAATTATTGATATGTAAGGATTTACTACTGCCATTTTACCTTTTGCCTTCTGGTTATTTTTCGTCTTTGTTGTTTCTTCTGTTTCTGTCCTCCTTTGTAAGTTGGTGGTTTTCCATGGTGATTTGCTCAATCTGCCCCTTTTTTCAGTGTTGTATGTCTCTTTCTAAATTTTTTTCTTTGTGGTTACCATGAGGTTTACCAAAAGAAAAAAACTAGAAAAAAAGGAAAAAGAAAATTTATAGGTAGACTAGTCCTTTTACTGCTGATAGCAATTTACCTTTGTTTATGTGTAAAGCTGCCATTCTTTTACTCATTACCCTTTATATTTTTGTTTTCTAAAATTCTCTTTTTAAGCTGTGATTTTATTAACAAGTTATACTAGCTATAGTTATTTTAATGCTGTTTTCCTTTAATGTTTATGCTATAGTTGAGTTTAATATACTACTCCAAAAAATAGTCGTAGTTTTCTAATTCCAACCATATCACCTTAATAAGAGTTTTGTGTATTTTCATCTTTTTATCTCAGCTAAAGAACTCCTTTCAACATTTCTTATAAGGCAAGTCTAGTGGTGGTAAATCCCTTAGATTTTTTTGTTCAGAACAGACTTTCCTTCACATCTGAAAGATAATTTCATAGATAAGATTATTCTTGGCTGGCATTTTTTTAAATAAATTTTCAGCATTTTGAATATGCCATTCCACTTTCTCCTGGACTATAGAGTTTCTGCTGAGAAATCTGCTGGTAGCCCAATGTGGGTCCCTTTATAGGTTACTGTCTTTTTTTCCTGAGCTGCCATTATAAATAAGTCTTGTATTATTGATTTTGGACAATTTTAATATAAGGTGTCTTGGAGTAGGTCTTTTTGCATTGAGGTAATACATTCTATTAGCTTCAGGGATGTGTATATTTTGTTCCTTCCCCAGATTTGGGGAGTTCTCAGCTACTATTTCTTTTTTTTTTATTATTCGTTTATTTATTTTTCTGTATTACTCAAATGAATTTATCACATCTGTAGTTGTATAATGATCATAACAATGTGATTTCACAGAATTTCCATCCCACAACCCAAGCACATCCCCCCACCCCCCAAACTATCTCCTACAGAGACCATAAGTTTTTCAATGTCTGTGAGTCAGTTCAGTCTGTCCTTTTTTCAGATTCCACATGTCAGTGAAAGCATTTGATGTTGGTGTCTCATTGTATGGCTGACTTCACTTAGCATGATAATTTCTAGGTCCATCCATGTTGCTAAAAATGCTGGTATTTCGTTCTTTTGATTGGCTGAGTAATATTCCATTGTGTATATATGTACCACTTCTTCTTAATCCACTCCTCTGTCGATGGACATTTAGGTTGTTTCCATGTTTTGGCTATTGAAAAGAGTGCCACAATGAACATCGGAGTACATGTGTCTTTGTGAGTCTTGGTTGGTTTTCTCTGGATAGATGCCCAGGAGTGGGATTGCTGGATCAAGTGGTAGTTCTATGTGTAGTTTTCTGAGGAATCTCCATACTGTTTTCCACAGGGGTTGCACCAATTTACAATCCCACCAGCAGTAAACTAGGGTTCCTTTTTCTCCATAGCCTCTCCAGCACTTACTGTTTGCAGACTTTTTGATGATGGCCATTCTGGCTGGTGTGAGGTGGTACCTCATAGTGCTTTTGATGTGCATTTCGCTAATAATGAGTGATGTTGAACATCTTTTCATGTGTTTTTTGGCCATCTGTATGTCTTCTTTGGAGAACTGCCTGTTTAGATCTTCTGCCCATTTTTGGATGAGGTTGTTTGTTTTTTTGGTATGGAGCTGCAGAAGGTGTTTGTAAATTTTGGAAATGAATCCCTTGTCAGTTGATTCACTTGCAAAGATTTTCTCCCATTCTGCGGGCTGTCTTTTCATTTTGTTTAGGGTTTCCTTTGCTGTGCAGAAACTTTGAAGTTTCATTAGGTCCCATTTGTTTATTTTTGGTTTTACTGTCAATACTCTAAGAGGTGGATCTGAGAAGATGTTGCTGTCGTTTATGTCAAGAAAGTGTTTGGCCTATGTTTTCCTCGAAGAGTTTTATAGTGTCTGGTCTTATATCTAGGTCTTGAATCCATTTGGAGTTTATTTTTGTGTATGGTGTTAGGGAGTGTTCTCCTTCCATTCTTTTCCATGTGGCTGTCCAGTTTTCCCAGCACCACTTATCGAACAAGCTGTCCTTTCTCCAATGTATATCCTTGCCTCCTTTGTCATAGATGAGTTGGCTCTAGGTGCGTGGGTTTCATTCTGGGCTTTCTATCCTGTTCCGCTGATCTATATTGCTGTCTTTGTGCCAGTACCATAGGGTTTTGATGATTGTTGCTTTGTAGTGTAGTCTGAAGTCTGGAAGCCTGATTCTTCCATCTCCATTTTTCTTTTTCGGATGTCTTTGGCTCTTCTGGGTCTTTTGTGCTTCCAATGAAACTTTAAAATATTTTGTTTTGAGTTCTGTGAAAAATGTCCTTGGTAATTTGATAGGGATTGCATTGACTCTGTAGATTGCCTTGGGTAGTATAGTCATTTTGAGAATATTAACTCTTCCAATCCACGAGCATGGTATGTCTTTCCATCTATCAGTGTCATCTTTGATTTCTTTCATGAGTGTCTTATAGTTTTCAGAGTACAGGTCTTTTGTCTCTTTAGGTAGGTTTACTCCTAGGTATTTTATTCTTTTGGATGTGATGGTAAATGGGATTGCTTCCCTAATTTCTCTTTCTGCTCTTTCATTGTTAGTGTATAGAAATGCTGTTTCTTAAAATAAACTCTCTGACGTCTTCTCTCTCTCTTCTCCTCCTGGAATACTCATTATTCTTGTATTGACTTTTCTAATGGAGTCTGTTTGTTCCTGAGGGGTTTCTTTGCTATTTTAAAATCCCCAGATCTTTCTCCTCTGCCTCATGAAGCATTTCTAGATTTCTATTCTCCAGTTTGCTGATCCTCTCTTGCATGTTATCTGCCCTATCTCCAATACATTCTGTTGCATTCTTCTCATTTATTGAGTTTGTCAGCTCCGGAATTTCTGATTGGTTCTTTTTTAGAATTTCTATCTCCTCCTATTAATTAATTTTATTCCTGAGGTCATTGCATTGCTTTTCTGACTTTTCTTATAACTCATCTATTTTCTTAATAACAGACATTTTAAATTCTTTATTAGTAATATTGCAGTACTCCATCTTTTAGGGCTCAATTGCTGGAAAATTATTTTTGTGATATTTTATTGTAATTTTTTTCATGGTATTTGATGAAAAGTATCTCTTTGTTTTTTAAGTAATAAACACTTTTCTTATTTAGGCAAAGTTTTGTTTACTTTGATTCTTACAGTTGGACAGATTGCTGATGAGTTATCATTATATTATATTATTTTATAGGAGATGGTGCTATGGCACATTTTGGGGTTTTCCTTACCAGAGCTGACCTACCGCTGAAGTTGGGAGCGGGAGTGCACTTTAAAAATAAAGAGTGGTGGCACAGTGAGAAAGGTGTTATTTAGCACCTGGAGGATTGTCCAGTCAGGGGATCCTCTGATGGGGAGAACCCAGAAGTCCATTGGCCCAAGTGCTGGGGCAGACAGCAAGAGACATTTTACTTTAGATCTCTTTGTTTCTTTCTCTTTTTTTTTCCTCCCCCTAGTTACTGCAGAAATAGCAATAGGTCCCTCCAGCTGCAAAGCATATGACTACATAGACCCCATTCACTGCCTTAACATTCCACCTCCTCTGTCAGAAAGATTGTACTTTCCTACTGCTGGACCTGCCACTGTTAACTTTGCTACCTCCAGCTATGCCACCACTCCCCCTGTTCCACTGCCTCCTTCATGGTCCACTTTTAGGTTCATAGATGTATGGATCTCTTGAATGACCTGATATGCTGTACCAGGTTTTTTGTTGTGGTCGTGTTTGTTTGTTTTTTGGTTATGCATGTGCAGTTGTAAATCAAAGGGGAGAGAAAAAAGGAAAAACTCACTGCTCTAATGCTTACATCACTCTGCCATATACTTTCTAGTTGGTATATCTGTGAGTAAATTTTCTAAACCCTGTCCAGTTCTTTATAATTGACAGTGAATGGAACAGTGAAGCCCCAGAGAGTAGTGATTTAAAAAATATAGCAGTTTACTTGTGATTTAAAGTCTAGATGTAAATATTCCAAAGCTAAAATGGTGGGTTTTCTATCTTGTTCTCCTACCATTGGTGAACTCTCTTCCAAAGTTACCTGTGGAACAAGGTATCTGCTCCAGCAGCAGAAACCAGGTCCATATTTCAACTCTCAGAAAAGAGGGAAGACAGAGAAAGAAAAGATATGGCCTTTACCTTTAAGAGAAATCATTTCCATTTCCATCTGATTTGCCTTTAGTCGCATGAAGCTGCAAAGGCTGGAAAATGTTGTCTTTTAGCTAGGAAGCTATGTATTGAAGTAATATTTGGAGAATTGATTTTAAAAGGAAGGATAAGATAGCATATTGAGGGAATAGGGGGCTAGCAGGCAGTCTTTCTGCCACAGACACCTGTATCAAATGCTAGCAATTATCACTATGTTGAGAACTGATTATATTGGGGAACTGTTATGGTAATAGCTACCATAGATGAATCTGTCTGTACTTGAACTGGCTGCCAATTATTTGACTTCTCTCTCTATTTCTGGGCATATGGTAGATTTATGAACTTCCTCACACTTCTGAGGTTGAGAAAGGTATGCCTGAAGTGACATGCTTCACTTCTTAAGAAGGCACCATTTACTGATGTAAGATTATACAGAGAGCATATTCCTCTGCCATGGTAGTTATCCTAGAGGATGGCTGCTCTGTTTGGTCTGATGATTAGAGTATGAACAACAATGAGTTGGAACAGACACTCCAACCAACATGTAGTTGACACATGTTTTATAAATCTTACATTAATTATAGTAAGATATAATGGGTAGCCTCCATCTTTGGAAAAGCAAAGATAACTATATACCTTCCAGTGATGCCAAGAAATAATTATTTCAGTTACTCTTAAATTCTCTTAAATTTTCTTCTAGTGTCACAAGCCACTTTTATCTTATGATTGTTATGACACATGAAAAAATAGATACTAAGAAAGAGTTTCAGAATTTCTGGAATACCCTAAAGACTTTTATTTAATGATCTAAACTTTAAATGCAAAATGAAAGTAATTCAATATAATTGTATTCTTCACACCATAATAATGGGAAATATAAAAAGCATTAATTCATGGTACTTAGACTAGGGAGGTGGTGGTCTGGAAAGGGCATATTAGTTTAAATATGTACAAAAAAACCTACTTCTTCTTACAATCCTACATTGTGACTATGTGTACAAAAATTTATTCAGAGATGTTTTCAAAAGTTGATATTAAGGTTCTTGATACTTTTGTACTTGTAGGATAGGAGCCAAATTATGCTCCCAGTCCCTCAACACTAGACCCTTCTTCCTGCTTTTTGCATTTTTTTTCAGCTAAGTACTTCCTCTGCTAGGTTATGCCAAGACAAGAAGAAGAAGATGAAACTCAAATCGGTCACTCTGACTACTTATTATCCATTCCTGTCAAGAGTTTGGCCCAAGAGGGCACTGAAACTATTGAATAAAATGAAGTTTTTAGATTATCACTGAATTTCAATTACAGTATTTGTGCTCTCCTAGACCCCTATTACCATTAGTAGTTGAAAGTTGGCAATATTGTTGAGATTTATGATGCTTCCTCACTGGTTAGCTACACCCAGGCTGGGCCCCATATTACCAGCACAGTTCTATTGTCCTCAAATACGGTTTCTAAGAAAGACATATGTGTGCTGCCTGCATGACTTTGAAAACTGCCAACTCATCAAGAGCTACATCATTTTTAGTAAAAAATGAATTCCACAAAGTGTCAAATTATTCCTTGTCGAAGTTGTTGGTTCATTGGAAAGTTACAGAAAGAAAAGAAGAAGATGAAATAAGTAATACACCGCAACAGCTCAAGATGAAATGCTTTACCAAGCAGTTGTTAAGATCAAAGCTGGCAAAGGCTTAAGAAGTCAGAGAAAAAAGTATATTGGGGTTATTTTTATGTTTCATTTTGATTTGATTGGGTAGTACAGGATGTTGAAAGGAAATCTTTGTTAAAGAACAGTCAGGAGACTTAATTGCTCTCCAAATAGAAAAGAGGCATGTTAACCATGAAGCATGAAGCCTTATTCACCCATCACTTGTTGCTCACTTTCAAGTCTGGTTCTCTTGTTTTCTTTGAGAAGTCAGATGTTCAGAGAGGTATTAGGAGCTTCACTGGCTGTCTTACAGAGGCAGTTCCACTCTCCTATTGGATCTGATGTTAATTTGGATTCAAATTCCAGTTCTAATACTTTTTATTTATATAATCTTAGACCATTGACTTACAGTATCTAAGCTTCAGTTTTCTTACCTGAAAAGTGGAGATAATAAGAGCATCTATAGGTACACAATAAGGATTGAACTTTGAAAGTACATATAAAGTCCTCATAGTGATGGAAATAATGGTTTGTTATCCTGACTCTAGTGGCGGATATCCAAGCCTAGAGCATATGCTGAAATTGCTTAGAGTAAATGCACATGTGTATGTACACACATACAAGTAAAAACTAGGAATTTTTGAATAAGATCTATGGATTGTATCAGCATCAATATCTTGTTTGTGAAATTGTACTGTAGTTTGTTATTAGAGGAAATTGCATAGTGGATACATGGGATCTCTTTCAATTATTTTTTTACAAAGTGCATGTAAATATACAATTATATAATTTAAAAAGTAATAAAAATCATATAAAGTAACTAGCTTAATGCCTGAAACCTCCTAAGTCCTCAGTTAATGTTAGCTACTTTTAAGCCAAGTGTCTGCTTGTCAAATGAATTACTTTCACTAAGATTACTTCATGTATGGGATACAATGCAAATAATGAGGAATGATCTATCTAGCAGTCAGGCTTTGAATAAAAAATAGGGCATTCCCATCATGGCTCAGTGGGAATGAATCTGACTAGCATTCATGAGAAAATGGGTTCGATCCCTGGCCTCGCTCAGTAGGTTAAGGATCCAGCATTGCCTTGACCTGTGTGGTGTAGGTCACAGACGTGGTGCGGATCCTGCATTGCTGTGGCTGTGGCATAGGCTGGTAGCTACAGCGCCCATTCTACCTCTAGCCTAGAAACTTCCATATGCCATGGGTGTGGTCCTAAAAAGACAAAAAAAGAAAAAAAAAGAAAGAAAAGAAAGAAAGAAAAAAAATAGAAGCCGCTCTAGGTACTTTGACTAGCTAGACATTTAATAACAGGAATTTTAGGCTTACCCAAGTGATATGAGGGACATGTGGCAGGGATTGAGGGAATGATTAGGAGACCACTTGCAAGAAATCATGAAATATTTGCAACAAATTGAAGCCAATAATCACATCTGCTTTCAAGATAAAGTAGTTGATTTTCAGAAGAACCCATAGCTAATAAAGCAAACCTCAGCTACATGGGAATCCTCAGCAGCCTAGGAAAGCTGTTGATCTGAACTGTCTGTCTGAAACTTCCGCCAGACAATGATGGCTTCTCTTTCTCTTCCACCTTCATAAATGCATTCAAATGCCTCTCACTGAGTGTAACTAATTAGAACACATATAGGAAGTGAACTTCTAAAACATAGTGTTCTAAATTTCTTCCCAGTGACAAATAGGAAATGTGGAAAGGGATGATGATAATTGATGGTGATGACAATAAAGGCAAGGACAACAATGATGATGATGATAGTGATGATGATTGTGATGTCAATAAATGACGGGAAGTCTAGGACAGATAGAAAATGAAGACTTTTCTGCCATGTCTCTAATGGCATAACTTGGTAAGTGGATTGTTTACTTTCCAATCTCTTCTCATATTTAGAATTTATCACCAGATACCAAGGATCTAGTGGTCTTATTAGTGGATGGCATTGTTTCCATAATGAGATTTGTCATCACATAGCAATAGCCTTACCTGTTTGGTTAGCCTCCTTCCCAAGTGGAATTGGTCAAAAGTAGAATGATTATCTGAGTGAGTTAAGGAACCTCGGGTTATAATCTACCTGCCATGGTAAACTGGGCAAGCAAAGAGCCTCAGGCAAAGAAAATGTTTTTCCAAGTCTTAATTACCTGGCTTTCAATTTGCTACAGGCACAGAGAAGACTCCCTATTTAAGTTCCCCAACACAGTTACTCTATCAAATACAATAGTTTTTTGTTTTAATTTTTATTTTTGTTTATTCCCTTCCTTAAGCTTATCACAATCTGTAATCATTTTATTTACTTATGTGTGTGTTGAGTTTTCAGGTCCTCCCTTACATATAATTTCCATGAATGGTGTAACCTTTTCTAAATTGTTCTAATCTAAATCTCCAGTGATTAGAACACCTGAAACATAGGAGATACAAGATAAATATTTGTTGCATAAAGAAAAGTCACCATAGACAAGGCGGATTGGCTGACGGCCTAATATAAAGTGGTACACTGGCAAGAAAATGTACCACCCAAATAAATAATATGTCAAGCTATGATTATAAGTCTTAACTGCAATGTAAGTGCTTAACCATTTCCTAGGTACTTTACACAGGTGTTTTCTAATATCATAGTACCACTATGTAGGTATTATTGATCCCATATGTAGATAACAAAGGTTAAGGAGATTAAATAAATCAAGATTACTAAAATTACTCACCATACGAGTCTGTATGTTTCCAGAACCTGTATTTTCACCATTTTTCCAAGCTGCATCACTTCTCGGAGGGGCTAGAAACAGGGATTGCATTAAGAATGAAATATTTGTCCAGCCATCCATTTGGAATAGGAGGTTTGGTCTAAGTTTTTATTTCCACACTTGTGTCCTAAAACTGAAACAGTGGTTGTCTGTACCATCCATAGGCAGACCTCAGAGCTAACCAGATATCAGAAGTTTATCCTCATTCAGAAGCTTTAGACATTGATAGGCACTACCAGGGTCAAGCTGAGTAAGATATGAACTCACTGTGCAAACTTGGTCTTCATTAATCAGAAATAGTTAAATGCAGCTTCCAGGGAGCAGTGGTTGTCCAGAGAACCAAGTTTACATGGACATATTGCAGGTTGAGCATCTTAGTTTCATAAATCCTTAAAGATTCTTTCCCTAACTATATTTCAAACCATTTATATTATATCCACATGGAAAACCAATTTAGACAGGGGTCATTCATAGAATGGCACACAAAAAATTAAGACAAAAGGAGCCAAATAAATCATCTTTAAGATAGGGTCTCTAGCAGGGGGGGCGGAAATAGCACAAGAGAGAGAAGCAATATAAGTAGCAAAAATAACTGACTCCTAGGACAAAGATCTTGTTTATCACATTAGTGTGGCTGTGGGGTTTTGTTTGTTTGTTTGCATGACTGTGTTTTGTTTTTTTTTCCTGTTGAATATTAGAAATGTGGAGAGTTTCTCATAGCCAGGATGTGATCTGATGAACCATGTACCCAAGGTTCTACTTTCATATCATAAAGGCACTTATCTGTGCCTTTGACTTACTATTTATGTTGAAATTGAAATATCTCTCTTGCTCAGGGTCAAATGTGAAAAGGTTCTGGTACCACCTGCTAGAGCCACTTTTTCAATGTTGGTTTCTCATTTGAAAAGGCTAACCATAAGCTTGTAAGTCTGAGATAACTGCTGTCTTCACAAACATGCAGCCATTCAACAGAGTAAGAAAGTGCTTAGAACCTGTCCTGTTTGGCACAGAGGTTATAAAAGAGAAGCGTGGAACTCAACTAGTCTTTTCCCCCAACTTCACTGAGTATAACTGACAAATAAAATTGTAAGAAATTTAAGGTGAATGTTGTGGCAATTTGATATACATAAATATCTCTTTTTTGGTGGTATGAATATTTAAGTTCCATTCACTTAGCGAATTTTAATTATATAATACAATGTTATTAACTGTAGTCACCACGTTTTACATTGATTGGACCTTCAGAATTTATTCATCTTATAAATGAAAGTTTGTACCCTTTGACCGCTTTCCCCTCTTCCTCCCCCTCCCCAGCCCATATAACCACTTTTCTCCTTTCTGTTTCTATGAGTCTTTTTTTTTTCCAGATTCCACATATAAGTGATACTATACAGTATTTGTATTTCTCTATCTGACTTATTTCCCTAACATAATACCCTTAAGTTCCATCCACATTGTTGCAAATGGCAACTGGCCTTTTAAAATAGAGACCAGGCATCAGAGAATTGAAGATGAAATGCAAATATGCCAAGTATTCAAGTTTAACCATCTCAAAATTTACACCTATTTCCCATTCACTACATATCTGAAAGTATGGAGTAAGAATAAATATATTCACATGATTGAGAAAACCCAATAAATCCCATTTTTCTGAATTAGCTTAGGATGGCTTCATAGTTAGATACCTGACTCTTGTTCAGAATTCAGGCTAGAATATGTGATATGACCTGTGCTTCACCTAAATTAACCGAGAGTAGATTGTTTCCTAATATCTGTCCTTTAAAGTTCATAGGAAGTTTTTTTTGGGGGGTGGTCAGGATTTAAAAAAAATGTTTGCTATAGATATAAAACATGTTTGTAACCTGAAAAATGTCATACCAATGTTATTAACGGTTATTAGAAATGAGTACATTTTGTGTTATCTGAATTAATAACATACATACTAAAAAGCGGCTATAATTTACATGAAGTGAACACACCCATATTTCCAGAGTGAAGAACAGAACATTATCAGCCTCCTGTGTCTCCTTTCAACTTCTCCTTCCCCCAGTCTATCTACTCTCCTGATTTCTAACATCATACTTTAATTTTAACTCTTTTTAAAATTTTATATGAATGAAGTTATGTATTCTTTTATGTCTTTTTTTAAATTTGTGAGATACATCCATGTTAGGGAGAGTAACTGTGTCTTAATTCTCGTTGCTCTGTAGTATTATTCCAGAAAATGAGCATACCATGTTTTAATGACTTATTCTACTTTTGTTTGGGCATTCAAGGAGTTTTCAGTTTGAGACTATTATGAATAGCACGTTGAGAGACAATCATGCCTTTTTGCAAACATATGTAAATATTTATTTTGGATATAAACCCGAGAGTGAAATTTCTGGGTAAAAGAACACACTTTTTTTTTTCAACTTGGAAAGATACTACCTGGAGTTTCTGCCATAGTGCAGTGAGTTAAGAATCAAACTTCAGCAGCTCAGGTTGCTGTAGAGGTGCAGAGGTGCTGGTTTGATTCCACCCCAGCACAGTGAGTTAAAGGATCTATATTCAATGTGTGGCCCAGGAACTTCCATATGCCAAGGGTACAGTCATTAAAAAAAATTTAAAAATAAAAGACACTGCCAGACAATTTTCTGAAGAGCTTTTGCCAACTTGTAGTCCTACCAGCAGTAAACGAGAGTTCGAATTACCCCACATACTTGCCAATACTTGGTTTTAACCACTTTGGTTGGGAGGAATTATTCATACTGTTCATGTATAACAGTATCCAATTGTCATTTTAATTTGAGTTTTAGAATTGGAGTTTAGAAAGATGTGCATGGACCATCAGTAATGTAAAAGCCATTCTACTAAATGGCTTAGGAAACATTCGTCTATTAGAGATTTGGATCTTGTGCTTGAGTCACAAGAAAAGGGAGGGAATTTTTCAATCATAAAATGAAATTTTAGAGCTAGAAGGAACCTCAGAGATGAAGATTGAAGTTGGTACTTGGAGGTCTGAGTAAACCCACTCCCTGTGATTCCTGGATTCTCACAGGTGACTGGGGGAACTTTCTCTTTAGGTATTCCCAACTTTGCCACTTTCTTTGTTTAACAAATTAGAACATGGCACATTCACAATAATGTTCAGGAGAATTCTCAGTGATGCTTATTATATGCTCAGGACACCTGTGCATATTTATTTGGTCTGCTAATGCTCCTCAGAAAGAAAGTCAGCAGGCTCTTCCTAAATGAGAGATCTGGAAGACTTTCAGCAATCTTTTTGAGGAAAAAAAAATCTAGCAACTTCTAGGACATGAAGGAGAAGTGAGAAAAAAAGACAAGTGAAAATTATTTTCAGTTAGGCTTAGAATCTGCAAAGCACGGAACTCTTCTCAATGTATATTTATTCACCTCCCATAAGATGCCAAAAGCTGAAATAATCATTCGTTCCTCAAATTCTGGAATCATCTCTGTGCTATGGTAGTTTATAAGCTATAAGAAATAATGAATAAATATGCGTTTATGTAGATTGAACCTAGGAATTCTAAGGCATTATTACAAGTGGTCCTCAAATTCTGTTCCACTTTGAAGCAACCAGTACATTTTTTTCACTAACGGAAGGACACCCTGAACTCTAACATGTTAGCATAAAAAAGCTTAAAAATACTATATATATGAGTGAATAATTAAATGAAAAATGCATGCAAATGTCAGGTATGCAAATACCAAACTCTGTACTTCTGTAAGAGATTCCAGAAATAAAATTAACTCACGAAATACATTGTCACATGAATCACAAATATTATGTTATATAAGTATGTGTGTGTGTGTGTGTGTATATATACATACACATACATATACATATAAAAATGCTTATAAGAATATGGGAGTTCCCATTGTGGCTCAGCGGTAACGAACCCAACTATTAACGATGAGGATGTGATTTAATTCTTGACCTCACTCAGTGGGTTAACAATCCAGTGTTGCCGTGAGCTGTCGTGTATGCCACATATTCAGTTTGGATCCCATGTTGTTGTGGCTATGGTGTAGGGTTGGCAGCTGCAGCTCCAATTCAAGCCCTAGCCTGAGAACTTCCATGTGCCATGAGTGCAGCCCTAAAAAGACAAAAAAGAAAAAAGAAAAAACAGAATATGTATGCTCTACCCTACAAAATTGTAGCTCCATACATACATATACACTTAGATGTTATGTATTTATGTGAATACATGTATTTCTATACCCTGTATAAATGATAGCTCTATGCACTGTTATATCTTGCTTTTTCTCACCTCTTAGATCTTATAGCTCTTTTAATGCCCTAAATAAGAGTTCTGTAAGACTTTTAGGAATCAGTGTCAGTACATGTCTCATTTTTTAAGTGGCTGCATAAGATTCCATTG
This sequence comes from Phacochoerus africanus, assembly GCF_016906955.1. Classification (NCBI taxonomy): domain Eukaryota; kingdom Metazoa; phylum Chordata; class Mammalia; order Artiodactyla; family Suidae; genus Phacochoerus; species Phacochoerus africanus. The sequence continues at coordinate 130,175,433 of NC_062544.1, forward strand.
CAGGCATCTGTCATAATCCATCTGAACACTATTCTTGATGGACCTATTTGTATCTTTATTGTTTTTTTCCTATTAAAACAATGCTCTAATGAACTTCTATACTTGATATCTTTATATAGGATGACACTATTTTCAGAATAGATTTTGAAAAACTTGCATACTCTATCAGAAGTTACATGAACTTTAGAGATATTTCCGGGCTTTCTTCACATGCTGGTGGGCATAATATCAGCTCCACTCAAATTGTAGGAATAAAGAGAATGAGAGGCATTGTTTTGACCAAAAGGACTAATGGATATTTCATAGGCCAAAAAATAATAAGCACATGCATATATACATGTGTACATTGATATTCAAACTGTCACACACACATACACAAACTCATATACACACATCTGCATGTTAGAGAGGAGCACACATTTTCATTGGCATCATTTTCATCTGTGACATTAGCTAACATAGTTTGGGACAAGTCTTAGACTTCTCAGGGCTTGGATTATCGCATTTACAAAATGAGAAATTTAGCTTAAATCAGTGGCTCTCAGAGAGTGGTCTGCATACCAGTAACGTTAGCATCACTTGGAATCTTGTTAGCAGTATAAATTTGGAGGGTCTGCTCAGGACCACCTGAGTCAGAACTCAGGGGTTCAGTCTGTGTTTCATCAAAATCCTGAGGTCATTCGTAAGAACATTGATGTCTGAGAATCATTGGCCTAAATGATCTGGAAAATACTTTCCAGCTCTTCTGTTCTATAAACTTCTCAAATCTTCAAGACCCGAAGAGTCTCTTTCCTTCCTTTTAGATTAAAAGATTTATGAGAATAAGAAGTGGGCCAGAAATCCCATTAATTGTTAGTAACTATTGCCCTTACATAGCAAATAAAGAAGGCAAATGTAATATAAAAACTTGGAGAGAGGACAAGATGGCAGAGGAGTAGGGGGACACGCTCGCCCTCTCCCACAAACACAACAAAAAAAGCACATCTACAGAATAAATGACTCGCACAGAACAGCAACCAATCGCTGGCAGAGGAACCTAAACTCCAATAACAGCAAGAAGTTCATGACATTACTGGGCAGAACAGGAGAAAAGAAGAGAGTGAGAGAAGGTGAATCCGAGGGGGACGGGTGCTCCCAAAAGGGAACTGCGGAGGAGAAAGGGATCCCGCACCCTGAAAAGTCAACTACACGGGGGAAAGATCAAACAAACTGGAGGAATCTCCAGATACAGAGAAGAGTGTAGCAGTAAGTTGGAGTACGGAAAAGCCGATCAAGAACCGAAAGGACCATCTGAACTATGGGCACAGTCACCAAAAATTGAGACTGCCTGGGTGGGGGCTGGGCACCGAATCCTCGGCTCCAGAGGTTAGTCCCAGGGAAAGGGCCTGGGGACGCCTGGGTGGGGGCTGGGCACTGAGACCTAGGCTCCAGAGGTTACTCCCCAGGCTGGGGGGCGGGGTGGAGCGGAAACTGCTTGGGAGGTCTAGAAACCATTTGACGGGGCAGAGACTGCCTGGGAGACTAGAAAACAAAGCTGTCGCAGAGGAAGGGAGCAATACTCTAGGGGCGGGGAAGTGGAAAGCCTCAGCAGAGGGAACCTGGGAGAAGAGCCTGGTCTGCGCCCGTGCTGGGGAGGGGAGAGAAGAAGGGGTGGGTCCCCATAGAATACCACCCATGCCACAGCAAGCTTACAGGCCCTACTAGATATCTGAAAGCTGTGCTTCCCAGTGCATCCCCTCCCCCAACCCCCACCACCCCCTACACTCTCGCCGAACCTGGGGCTGCCTGCCATCCAGGAGGGCTGGCCTCAACAATTGCCTGAAGCCTACCTACCGCAGGGGCTGTCCCTGCACAGGTCTGCTTGCCCTTTGGAGGGGCTACACTTCCGCAGAGTAGCACCAAACACCACCAGCCCCCGAGAAAAGGCCTACAGCCCAGAAAAGCTAGAACAAGCCTAGCCAGGCAGTGAATAGATCTGCCAAATTCCCGGATGGTTTTTCTGAGTCGGGCTGCCCGGGGAGGAGCCTCTTGGGTTTCCAACGGCCCTGCTGCCCGCCCAAGCCCCCAGGGGGTGCCCTAGTGGATCAGCTGCATAGGACTGCCAGCTCCAGGCAGGACCCCCTACAGCCCAGAAAAGCTGCAACAAGCCTGGCCGAGTTGGAAAAAGATCTCAGACGGTTTTTCTGAGTCGGACTGCCCCAGGGAGGAGCCTCTTCAGTTTCCAGTGGCCCTGCTACACGCCCAAGCCCCCAGGGGGTGCCCTAGTGGATCAGCTGCATAGGACTGCCAGCTCCAGGCAGGACCCCCTACAGCCCAGAAAAGCTGCAACAAGATCGGCCGAGTCGGGAAAAGATCTCAGATGGTTTTTCTGAGACAGGCTACCCCGGGGAGGAGCCTCTTCGGTTTCCAGTGGCCCTGCTACCCTCCCAAGCCCCCAGGGGGTGCCCCACTCCCGCGGAATAGCTGCTCAGCACCACCAGCCCCCTGGAGGAACCCCTGCAGCCCAGAAAAGCTGCAACAAGCTGGGCCAGACTGTGAAAAGATCTGCCTACATTTGCAGGCCTTCCTTCTGAGTTGGGCTGCCCTAGGGAAGAGCCTCTTAGGTTCTCAGTGACCCAGATAGCTGCTCCAGCCCCCAGGGGGTGCTTCACTCCTGAGGAACAGCTGCCCAACACCGCCAACCCCCTGCAAGAACCCCACAGCCTAAAAACACCAGAGCAAGCTCTGCATGACCAAGTGAAATCTGCTACCATCGTGGTGTGGACCTCCCAGTCCTGTCTGCCCTCAGGAAGTCCTCCTTTGCTTCAAAGAAACACTGCTAGCTCCATCAACACTCCAGAAAAGCCATACTGCCTCAAAAAAGATTGACCACCAACGCCAGCCCTCAGGAAATATTCCACGGCAGTGACAAGGCAAACCCTGCCCGATCACGGAGAGTACAACTCCCTCAGGAGAAAGAAAACAACAAGCAAGATGAAGAAGCTGAGAAACCACCCCCAGTCAAACCAACAGGAGAACTCACCTAAGATAGTCAACAATGAAACAGATCCCTGCAGTCAGACAGACCTGGAGTTCAAAAGAGAAATAGTGAAAATACTGAAGGAATTAAGAGAAGATCTGAACAGTAATGCAGACGCCCTCAGAAAGGAACTAGAACATATAAGGAGGAGCCAAGAAAAACTAGAACATTCATTGGCAGAGATGCAAACTGAACTAAGGGCAGTAAAAACCAGAATGAATAATGCAGAAGAACGAATCAGTGATATGGAAGATAGAATAATGGAAATCACTCCATCCGGTCAACAGACAGAAAACCAAATCAAAAAACTGGAAAGCAATCTAAGAGACCTATGGGATAATATAAAGTGGGCCAATCTACGCATAATAGGAATTCCTGAAGGAGTAGAAAAAGATAAGGGGATGGAAAATATATTTGAAGAAATTATCGATGGCAACTTCCCAAATCTAAAGGATACTGGGTTCAAGATACAAGAAGCACAGAGGGCCCCAAACAAACTGAACCCAAACAGACCCACACCAAGACACATCATAATAAAAATGGCAAAAGTTAGTGATAAAGAGAGGATGCTAAAGGCAGCAAGAGAAAAGCAGAATGTTACCTACAAGGGAACCCCCATAAGAATATCAGCTGACTTCTCTACAGAAACACTACAGGCCAGGAGGGAATGGCAAGAGATATTTAAAGTGCTCAAAGGAAAAAATATGCAACCTAGAATACTCTATCCAGCAAGAATATCATTTAAAATAGAAGGGGAAATAAAAATTTTTTCCAACAAACAAAAACTTAAAGAATACAGCAACACAAAACCCAGGTTAAAGGAAATAATGAAAGGGCTTCTCTAAACCAAAAAGGAAGGAAGGAAAGGGAAGAAAAAAGAAAAGAAAAGGAAAAAGAAGAAGAAGAGGAAGAACTAGGACTGAGGAAACCACAATCAGAGAGCAGTCACTCAAATAAGCCAGCATAGAGATGTAATCATGAACAGGCCTCAAACAAAATAAAATTAAAAAGAAAAAAATAAAAAAAGAGTCATCAAAACCATAAAATGTGGGCAAGGGATGTTAGGAAGTAAATAATCCCTTTTTGTTGTTTGTTTGTATGTTTCTCTTCTTAATTTTAATATAGTAATGAAGGGTTTGAACTTACAGGACCATCAGGCTAAAACACACAATTATGGGAAGGGGTTAGCATACTTAAAAAACAGGGCAACCACAAGCCAAAACCAAATATTGCATTCAGCAAAAAATGGAAAAAAAAATACACTCAAGCAGATAATAACAGGAGATCATCCAACCAAAAAAAAAAAAAAAAAAGAAAGGAAGAATGGAGAACCATAGAATCAACTGGAACACGAGGTTCACATGGCAATAAATAATCATCTATCAATTATCACCTTAAATGTCAATGGACTGAATGCCCCAATCAAAAGACACAGACTGGCTGAGTGGATAAAAAGGCAAAAACCTTCAATATGCTGCCTACAAGAAATTCACCTTAGGACAAAAGATACATATAGATTGAAAGTGAAGGGGTGGGGAAAAATATTTCATGCCAATAGACATGACAGAAAAGCAGGAGTCGCAATGGTCATATCAGACAAAATAGACTTTAAAACAAAAGACATAAAGAAAGACAAAGAAGGACACTACTTAATGATTAAGGGATCCATCCAAGGAGAGGATGTTACTATCGTCAACATATATGCCCCAAATACAGGAGCACCCAGATACATACAACAAATATTAACAGACATAAAGGGAGATATTGATGAGAATACAATCATAGTAGGAGACCTTAATACCCCACTCACATCAATGGATAGATCCTCTAGACAGAAAACCAATAAAGCAACAGAGATCCTAAAGGAAACAATAGAAAAGTTAGACTTCATTGATATCTTCAGGACCCTACATCCAAAAAGAGCAGAATACACATTCTTCTCAAATGCTCATGGAACATTCTCAAGAATCGACCACATATTGGGACACAAAGCGAATCTCAATAAATTTAGGAGCATAGAAATTATCTCAAGTATCTTCTCGGACCACAATGCCATGAAATTAGAAACCAACCATCGGAAAAGGAAAGAGAAAAAACCTACTGCATGGAGACTAAACAACATGCTACTAAAAAACCAATGGGTCAATGAGGAAATCAAGAAGGAAATTAAAAACTACCTTGGAACAAATGATAATGAAGACACAACCGCTCAAAATCTATGGGATGCCGCAAAAGCAGTGCTCAGAGGGAAATTTATAGCAATACAGGCCTTTCTCAAAAAAGAAGCAAGATCCCAAATGGACAACTTAACCCTCCGCCTAAATGAATTAGAAAAAGAAGAACAAAAAAGGCCTAAAGTCAGCAGAAGGAAGGAAATTATAAAGATCAAAGAAGAAATCAATAAAATAGAGACTCAAAAAACAATAGAGAAAACTAGTAAAACCTAAGAGCTGGTTCTTTGAAAAGGTGAACAAAATGGACAAACCCCTGGCCAGACTCACTAAAAAGAGGAGAGAAAGAACCCAAATAACCAAAATTAGAAATGAAAAAGGAGAAATCACAACGGATACAGCAGAAATACAAAAAACCATAAGAGAATACTATGAACAACTACACGGCAACAAGTTTGACAATCTGGAAGAAATGGACAATTTTCTAGAATCTTACAGCCTGCCAAAACTGAATCAAGTAGAAACAGACCAACTGAACAGACCGATCACTAGAAATGAAATTGAAGAGGTCCTAAAATCACTCCCTACAAATAAAAGTCCAGGACCAGATGGCTTCACAGGTGAATTCTATCAAACATATAAAGAGGAGCTGGTGCCCATCCTCCTGAAACTCTTTCAAAAGGTTGAAGAAGAAGGAATACTCCCAAAGACATTCTATGATGCCACCATCACCCTCATTCCAAAACCAGACAGAGATACCACCAAAAAAGAAAACTATCGCCCAGTATCATTGATGAATAGAGATGCAAAAATTCTCAACAAAATCTTAGCCAACCGAATCCAACAACATACCAAAAAAATTATACACCATCCCAGGTTCACAAGGATGGTTCAACATACGCAAATCAATCAGCATCATACACCACATGAACAAAAAGAAAGTCAAAAATCATATGATCATCTCAATAGACGCAGAAAAAGCATTTGACAAAGTCCAACATCCATTCATGATCAAGACCCTCGCCCAAGTGGGTATAGAGGGAACATTCCTGAATAGAATCAAAGCCATTTATGATAAAACCCACAGCAAATATAATCCTCAATGGGGAAAAACTGAAAGCCTTCTCACTCACATCTGGAACAAGACAGGGATGCCCACTCTCACCACTGCTCTTCAACATAGTTTTGGAAGTCCTAGCCACAGCAATTAGACAAACCAAAGAAATAAAAGGCATCCATATAGGAAGAGAAGAGATCAAACTGTCACTGTATGCAGATGACATGATACTATACATAGAAAACCCTAAGGACTCAACCCCAAAATGACTTGATCTGATTAATAAATTCAGCAAAGTAGCAGGCTATAAGATTAACATTCAGAAGTCAGTTGCATTTCTGTATACCAGCAATGAAATATTAGAAAAGGAATACAAAAACACGATACCTTTTAAAATTGCACCTCACAAAATCAAATACCTTCGGAATACACCTGACCAAGGAGGTCAAGGACCTATATGCCGAGAACTATAAAACTTTAATCAAAGAAATCAAAGAAGATGTGAAGAAATGGAAAGATAGTCCATGTTCCTGGATTGGGAAAATCAATATTGTAAAAATGGCCATACTACCCAAAGCAATCTACAGATTCAGTGCAATCCCTATCAAATTACCCATGACATTTTTCACAGAACTAGAAGAAACAATCCAAACATTTATATGGAACCACAAAAGACCCAGAATCGCCAAAGCAATCCTGAGAAACAAAAACAAGCAGGAGGCATCACTCTCCCAGACTTCAACAAATACTACAAAGCCACAGTCATCAAAACAGTGTGGTACTGGTACCAAAACAGACAGACAGACCAATGGAACAGAATAGAGAACCCAGAAATAAACCCTGACACCTAGGGTCAATTAATCTTTGACAAGGGAGGCAAGAACATCAAATGGGAACAAGAAAGTCTATTCAGCAAGCATTGCTGGGAAACCTGGACGGCTGCATGCAAAGCAATGAAACGAGAACACACCCTCACACCATGCACAAAATACACTCAAAATGGCTGAAAGACTTAAATATACGACAGGACACCATCCAACTCCTAGAAGAAAACACAGGCAAATCACTCTCTGACATCAACATCATGAATAGTTTCTCAGGTCAGTCTCCCAAAGCAATCAAAATTAGAGCAAAAATAAACCCATGGGACCTCATCAACTGAAAAGCTTTTGCACAGCAAAGGAAGCCAAAAAGAAAACAAAAAGACAACGTTCAGAATGGGAGAAAACAGTTTCAAATGATGCAACTGACAAGGGCTTAATCTCTAGAATATATAAACAACTTATACAACCCAACAGCAAAAAAGCCAATCAATCAATGGAAAAATGGGCAAAAGACCTGAATAGACATTTCTCCAAAGAAGATATACAGATGGCCAACAAACACATGAAAAAATGCTCAACATCGCTGGTTATAAGAGAAATGCAAATCTAAACTACCATGAGATACCACCTCACACCAGTCAGAATGGCCATCATTCATAAATCCACAAATAACAAGTGCTGGAGGGGCTGTGGAGAAAAGGGAACCCTCCTGCCCTGTTGGTGGGAATGTCAACTGGTACAGCCACTATGGAGAACACTTTGGAGATACCTTAGAAATCTATACATAGAACTTCCATATGACCCCACAATCCCACTCTTGGGCATCTATCCGGACAAAACTCTACTTAAAAGAGACACGTGCACCCGCATGTTCATTGCAGCACTCTTCACAATAGCCAGGACATGGAAACAACCCAAATGTCCATCGACAGAGGATTGGATTCGGAAGAGGTGGTATATATACACAATGGAATACTACTCAGCCATAAAAAAGAATGACATAATGCCATTTGCAGCAACATGGATGGAGCTAGAGAATATCATACTGAGTGAAATGAGCCAGAAAGCCAAAAACAAATACCATATGCTATCACTCATAACTGGAATCTAATATCCAGCACAAAGTGAACATCTCCTCAGAAAAAAAAATCATGGACTTGGAGAAGAGACTTGTGGCTGCCTGATGGGAGGGGGAGGGGGAGGGAGTGGGAGGGATCGGGAGCTTGGGCTTATCAGACACAATTTAGAATAGAGTTACAAGGAGATCCTGCTGAATAGCATTGAGAACTTTGTCTAGATACTCATGTTGCAGCAGAAGAAAGGCTGGGGGAAAAATGTAATTGTAATGTATACATGTAAGGATAACCTGACCCCCTTGCTGTACAGTGGGAAAATCAAAAAAAATTATAAAAAAAAAAGATATGTGCTCAAGGGTTTAGATTGAAATAAATAAATAGCTTTTTGCAACTTTACTAGTGGTATTTTTAAGCAAAACTGGCATTTTCAAAATTTTACTGTGAGCATGTTGGTGAATAAAACAATGGTTACTCATATGTTCTGCTGAAATCATTTTAGTTCATGCTAAGGCAACACCAATTTTACCCATGATTTCTTTTGTACTATTAATGCAAATGTAAATGCAATAGAAAAAATATTTTACTGATACTGTGAAAGAAGTTTGGAACATGCAGTCACCCTAATACGATCTAGGGGACCATCAGTGGAGCTTCGCAGATCATACTTTGAGAATCACCATTCTAGAAAGTAATATAGTGCCAACATAGCAAATTGAATTTTGCCTGCAGATGTATTTTCTTTGGCCATCATGGTATTTAAAAATAATATAAATAGTCTGTAAGCTTTTAATAATCAGGAGATTTCATATCAAAACTTGAGCTCAAGGCTTTTCTTGAAGGATCACAGACCTGATAGCACTAGATCCTCATTCCTTCATGGTGATAATGAATTGGGTACCACTTTACATGTAGCAGGCTCCTTCCCATTTGCAATAATCCCCACTCAACTTACTTCATTCATTACATTTACCTTCCGAGTGACAAAGCAGTTTGAGTCTGTAAATCCAGGTATTATGATAAAATGGTAAAAACCAAAAGCTTCGTAGTTGTGTATGCAAGAGTTAAAAATCCCAGTTTTTCTATGGACTACCTATGTGACTGGTGAGGTTAACTCAGTCTTTCTTGTCTCAGTTTTTTTTATCTTCCAAATGGGGATAATCCTGTGAAAGTTGTGAGAATAAATGAAATTATGAAAGTAAAGAATTTTGGTCAGAGTCTGTCAAATCCATAAGCACATAATTTAATTTAGTTCTATTGGTGGCACCAATTATGACAGAGCCATGTACTCAGTCTTCACAGGAACCCTATAAGGTATGTGATCTCATTTTAGAGATGAGGAAGATAAGGCACAGAAAGGCAGTCAATAACCAGGAACCTCTCTAATACTCCTGACATAAAAACCAGATGAGAATAAATGCCAAGAAGTGAGCACTAACAATATAGCAGGTATTATGCTAATTATATTATATCCATCATCTCAGCTAATCTTTTTTTAAGGCCATACCTGCAGCATATGGCTGTTCCTGGGCTAGGGTTCGAATCTGAGCTGCACCAGCCAGCCTACGCCATAGTCACCATGCTGGTTCTGAGCCACATCTGTGACCTACATCACAGCTTGCAGCAACGTCACATTCTTAACCCACTGAGCAAGGCCAGGAATGGAACCTGTGTCCTCAAGGACACTATGTTGGGGTCTTAACCCATTGAACCACAATGGGCACTCTTCAGCTAATATTTACAATACCCTGTGATAGGGTATTCCATTATACAGATGGAAAAAAAATGAGGCTCAGAGAATTTAAGGAATCTGCTCAAGAACAACAGTAGAGCCTGGTTGTTAACTCAGGGCTCTGAAGTTTTTGTTTTTAAGAGCTCTACACTGGTATGTGCTGAATAAATATCCATCTATCCAGCGTGCATCCATCTCTACTGGTCAGCTGATGATCAATGTTGTGGGTGCTTATAGGGAAGAAATCTGTGCTAATTACTGCAGGCTTGTGGAAGTCAATCCACAGAGATTTTTTTTCCTATAGAAATTCTCCAACACACACCAATGAAAAGAGCAAGCAGAAACATCTGAAAGACTACATGTTCCAGTAAGATAGATTTATAATTTATCGCATCACCTTTTTTGGTAGAGAGAACAGTTTGACACTGACAGAAGTTTCAACATTTATAGAAATAAACACACACACGTCCACCTTCACAAATATGCCACAGTTTGTGAATCATATAACAATGCATAATTAATTGGCTGTGAAAAATTAAAACCATGAAGATGCTTTTGTGAAATAAATAATGGAGGGAATTCACAGTATGATAAAAAGATCTATCTGTAATTACAACCACCTGAACTCTGTTGTCACGTACTATCAAATTTCCCAAAACCTTTCCTGACATTGTAATATTTTGGATTTAGGTCACATTCCTGGGCAACTGACATTCTCTCTTATTTGCAGTTAAATTCTGAAGTTTGCAAATATTCTCTGACCCATCATAACATTTCCATCTTTTCATAAATTTAACAATAGCTTTGCTTGGGTTAATTGGATCCCAAAGGGTTGTAATTTTTTGGTATTTTATTTCATTTTGTCCTTGGTTGCTTGTCAAAACTTACTGGAAATAAAGCATTATGATAAAGTCATATTTAGTTGTAAATGCTTTCAGAAGCATACCAATAACACATAGGGTAAGACCAAACAGCTTCTGAAAAACCTTGTAAAAAGCCCTGGTTATGATGACAAAACGCCAAGTAGCCAAATGAGAAATAGATAGTTCAATTGTCCAAATGCCCAGATGTCAAGACATCTGGGTAATTCACTAAATGTTTAGTGAATGCTTAATTCACTAAAGTATTATTGCTGTATTGACAGCCTTAAACATGAATCTGTTTCACAGATTTGAGAGGTCATCATTGTTAGGCGCTTTGCTACATGCCCCGTATTGGGTAAAAATAATGTACTCTCTCATACAACAATGACCTTCCTGCTAAAAAAAGGTAGTTATGATCCCCACTGATAGATGAGAAAACTAAGGCTTAGAAAGATGAATAAAGTTTGCAGAAACCACTGAGCTAGTAAATGGTAAGGCTTAGATTTGAACCCGTGTCTATTCAATTTCAACGCCCAGCATTTGCTTAGGGTCAATGCATGGTGTAATTCAAGTGCGGCCAATGGAAATGCTCTCATGGTTCAAACAGATGGCCTGAACTTGGTTGGGAACATGGTCATGTTTCAAATTACAGGGAATGGCCAGAACTTTAAGGAACTGGAGATTTCATACATTGACTAATAGCTTTCAAATCCGAATTTTGTAAAATCACTCTGTAGGCAAAATAAAACCTAATCTTCCTAGTTCTTTAGTTTGTTGCTCTGAAGTAGATAAAACAAAGCCAAAACAATCTCATAAATATGAGCTGCTTTTTTTATTTAGCAATTTTCACTTAGCCTAACCTAGTTGTTTAGGCAACTGAAATCCATTTTAATAAGAATTTAGCAATGAATAAAAGGTTTTCTTGCACCACATTTGAATGAAATGTAGGTTAAACTTTTTAAAGCAGTGCCAGGAGTGGAGTCAGTGATAATGAGCTCTCTTCTTAAACCCTTGCACTAATTTTTTTTTTTTTTTTTACTGTAGCAAAAAGCCTCTTTCTGTATTTAAAGTTTCCAGGGAAATTAGAGCTCAAGGTGTTAATCAGTGGTGAACTGCCCTAGGCAAGCGACCAAAGAGGGGGCCTGAATCAACTAATGAATGAATAACTGGGCATTCAAATTTAATGGACTTGATAATGAATTCTCTATCTGGGAGATACAAATCCTTTTACAATAGTTCTAGTTTGCCTGCATTATTTGGAGTGTCAGAAAAGAATGAAAACATCTTAGATATTCCCTGATAAATATGGTAAGTATAGACTGGGTTTCAAATGTAATATCAAGACTAGTTCAGTACATTTCCACCAGGTACATCAGTCTTAATATCTAAATCCTGGCTTTGTCAGTAGGGGGAAAAAGGATTGACTTTTTCTAATTCTCTAGCCAAGCAGAAGCCCTGTAGCCAAGCAGAAAACAAAACAAAACAAAACATGTTGAGATTTATTTAGGCCATGGTTACAAACACAGTGGCAGTGTGTCTGGGGCTAGAGTGACTTAATTTTAAAAAGTGGTTATTTTGAAAACAACTGGCTGGGATCAGTTAAACATCTGGTTAAACCAGCTGGTGGGTTGACAGCTTTTACCCTTCTCCCCTAGCTGGCTTCTGTGTGATAAGATAGTGGACTTGACTATCAAGAGAGATTTTGTAGCCTGAAGCTGTGGAAATCGTTAAGAAAAGACAGTTATCTGTTCTGGGTGGATTAGAAGCCCTAGAGGCTGGGAACTGTAACCAAAGAGGCCTTTTATGGTTTCTTTCAGTGGGTAGATCCAACTGCATCTTTCTCCTGGAAATTTCAATAATCCCTCTACTTTAGTGAGGGCATGAGTTGCCAAGGAAGGCAATCAAGGGATGGGTGAAAATAGACCTGGTATGAGTCTTGCCGGCAAACAAATTGTTTCCTTTTTCCCTCTGAGAAGATTTTTAAATCCAATTTATTTGAGGTTTCTATTTAAATGGAAAATACTGTAGAATCTCATGCAAAGTGAAATCAGCCACTTTAGGAACAAGAGGAGGAAAAGGGAAAAGGGGAGAAGGTGAGCCAAGTATATCTAGATTAAAACTTGCTTTCTCAGAGATTTTTGAAATATGAGAAACCACCTCTGCCTCTAAAATTAATGATGGATCTTTGGGACAGAACCACTCTGTTTAACTGCTGTCCTAGAAGCCTAATAGGCATCTGGAACTTAATATAGCTAAGCCTAAATTCTTCATTCTACTTCTGCCCAGCTTCTTTCTCTCCTTGGCTGTGCTTACTCAAGAAAATGGACCCAACTACCTAGTGGTTTATACCAACCCCTAGAGAGCATTTTTGATTCCTCTCTTCACCCTACTCCCCAAATCCAGTTCCTTAGAACTTATCTCTACTACACATCCCAAATTAATCTCTCTGCTGCTATAACACTGGACCATCCCTTTTCCCCTTTCATCTGGTGGACCATCCCCTTTCCCCTTTCATCTGGTGGACCATCCCCTTTCCCCTTTCATCTGGACCAGAGTAACAGCTTTCTAACTGAGCCCTTCCCCTATGACTCTTGAGAATCCATTCCCTGCCCAGCAGTCAGAGTGGTCTCTCTAAAACTGTACTATTCAACATGGTAACCCATGCATAGAAGTGGCCATCGAGCCCCAGAAATGCGGCTAGTTCCACATGGGATGTGCTGTAGGTGTGAAATATGGAGAATATGTACAAGGGGAAAAAAAAGAATGGAAAATATCTCAATGATTTTTATATTGATTACTTGTTGAAATTCTAATATTCCAGATATGTTTGGAAAACATATAATAAACTATATTATTCAAGTTAATTTCACATGTTTCTTTTTACTTTTTCCTGTGGCTAGTAGAAAATTTAAAATCATATATTTCTATTGGATAACACCATAATAAAATAGATCAGGAGTTCCCACTGAGGTGCAGTAGAAATGAATCTGACTAGGAACCATGAGGTTGTGAGTTCAAACCCTGGCCTCACTCAGTGGGTTAAGGATCCAGCATTACCCTGAGCTGTGGTGTAGGTTGAACACACAGCTCAGATCTGGCATTGCTGTGGCTGTAGTGTAGGCCGGCAGCTGTAGCTGATTTGACCCCTAGCCTGGGAACCTCCATATATTGCAGGTGCAGCCTTAAAAAAGAAAAAAAAATAGATCATGTTCTTATAATGCCTTCCCATGGCTCAAAATTCCAAGCCATATCACAATCTATAAAGCACTAAGTGACCAGACTGTTGACTTTCTCTTTTGTCCCTCTATGAGCTCTCAGCCCTAGTTACACTGGCCTTTTTCCTCCTTTTTATTTTATTTACTATTATTATTACTACTTTTTTTGGTCTTTTTGCCTTTTCTAGGGCCGCTTCCCAAAGCATATGGAGGTTCCCAGGCTAGGGGTTTAATTGGAGCTATAGCCGCCGGCCTACACCATAGCCACAGCAACACAGGATCCAAGCCGAGTCTGCGATCTACACCACAGCTCACAGTAACGCCAGATCCTTAACCCACTGATCAAGGCCAGGGATCGAACCCACAACCTCATGGTTCCTAGTTGGATTCGTTAACCACTGCGCCATGACAGGAAATCCTTGCCTCCTTTTTAAATGTGTGAAAGATATTCTCGTAAAGTTTTCTTGCCATTCTCTCCACTTTTAAGGTTTCTCTCCCAGGCATTGACCAGTCTGAACCCTAAGAACTGTTTTTCAGAGAGTTAATTTTCCAAACCATTTCAGCTAAAGTAAGCCCTTGACTCTTCCAATCATATCACCCTGCTTGCCCTTCTTCACAACAATCAGCATTATCTCAAACTAGTTTGTTGGTCATTTGTTTGCTGTCAAATGAACCAGAGTCCAGCCCATCCACAACCCATGGAAACTGGGACAAAAAGCAGGACAGTGTGTGTGATAAATGTACCTTCACAGCTAAGGGCTACACAGAATCTGTTGTATAGAAAGTGTTCAACAATATATTCAGTTTAATGGATTAATGGACCATTTGTAAATGTGCTTTGTGCCCTATGAAGTGTTATGAAGATCAGGGGTTGATAAATTATGACCCACAGGTGAACTCTACCTTGTCATGTTCCCCTCTAGCCAAGCTCATCTGTTTACATATTCTTTAATGGATTCTCACCTGCTGCCAAGGGGAGTTTATTACTTGTGAAAAAGACCACGTGTGGCCTCTTGGACTGAAAATATTCACTATCTAGCCCTTTACAAAATATACTTTCAAATAAATTTTACCAGAGTATGGTTGACTTAGAAAGTTGTGTTAGTTTCAGCTATACAGCAAAGTAAATCAGTTATACATATGATAGGGATGGGGTAGACACAGGTAGTTGTAGAAGTCCCAATAAGGGACCATAAGATAGGGAGGGAAACCTAGAGAACTTTGGGAGATCACTGTAAGTTAATAACTGCTCAAGAGGGCCATCAGAACAAGGCAGGCTTGCTTGACTAATGAAGGTGTGAGATATACCTTAGGTCATTGGGTCGGGGATGGAGTGAGGCCTGCATTCAGATTCAGATCAAGGGCAGGAGTTTAAGGACTGTCCTTCTATTGATTTGAATAAGCACCGTGACAGTCCTAGTCTGACCTCATAGGGTCAAATACTCTCTTACAAGATATGAAGGAGGAGCTACTACTAAAAGAAAGAGGAAGAGATGGTCTTTTCCCACTCCCACTCCCCTTGGATGATAAAACTGTAGCCCCACCGGATCCTCAGGGCAGAGCCTTCTTTCCTGCCAGCTTGCATCTCTCACAAGCATCCTGTCTTAATAAATCTATTTCTTGCCTATCACATTGTCTCTTGCTGAATTCCTTCAGTGCTGAGGCACAAAGAACCCTGAACCACAGTTAAGTCAGAAACCAGGTGAGTGATTCTAGTTTAAAAACTGTGGATTCAAGTCCCAATCTGGGTTTAGGCTGTGTTCAAGACCCAGCTTGTGGGTTCAAGTCCCAGTCCAGGTTCTAGCTAGGTTCAGGTTATTAGTGCTGTTAGTTTCACATATACATACATCGATTCCTTTTCAGATTCTTTTCCCATATAGATTATTACACAGTATAGAGTAGATTACCCTGTGCTATGCAGTAGGTTCTTGTTACCCATCTATTGTATACATAGTATTGTGTACATGTCAATTCCAACCCCCAATTTATCACCCCCCCCCCACACACACACATTTCCCCTTTGGTAACCATAAATTTGGTTTCAAAATATTTGAGCATGTCTCTGTTTTGTAAGTTCTTATAAGGTTTTGCCAAAGTCCACATATTAGTGATTTTATATGATATTTGTCTTTCTAGGTCTGACTTACTTCACTTATCATAATTTCTAGGTCCATCCATGTTGCTGCAAATGGCATTATTTCATTTTTTTTTCTATGATTGAGTAGTATTCCATTGTATATATGTACCACATCTTCTTTATCCATTCCTCTGCTGGTGGACATTTAGGTTGCTTCCTTGTCTTGGCTATTATAAATAGAGCTGCAATGAATATTGGGGTGCATGTATGGTTTTGAATTATGGTTATCTCTGTGTAGATGCCTAGGAGTGGCATTGCTGGGTCATATGGAAGTTTTATATTTAGCTCAGATAATGTATGTTGACTGCTAATACCTATTTTTAAAAGTAATACAAGATCCTTTATGAGCTGGCTCTGTCTCATCTGTGTCTTCTCAAGTCACTTCCTCTCTTCCATCCTATGCTGCATCCAACCTAGACCACTCACAGAGGCTACATGCACCATCCTCTCCCCAGGTGTAACTTTCCAATCATTTCTGAAATATTTTTCTTCCCTACATCTGGTAAAGTCCTATGTTAGCTGCAAGAGGCAGCAGAAATGATTCTGACTGGTTTAAGAAACAGGTTGAACTCAGTGGTTCCATTAACCAGTCTGGGAATAAGAGTAACTTGAGGCACCAACTGGTCCAGGAGTTTAAACTATGTCAACAGGAGCTGGTTTCTTTCTCTCAATTGCTGTGTTTTTCTTCCTGTGTGTTGGTTCTCATCTCAGGCAGGTTTTCCTCTTGTGGTTGCAGAAAGGCTTCAGAGAGCTCCCACAGCTATAAGGTTCTAGAAGTCCCAGGGAGTGTGTTCTGAATTGGTTCTAATTGAGCCATATGCCCACGTCTGGACCTGGTGCCCATTCCTGGACAAAGAATGCATTTCTTTAATTGGCTCAAATCTAGGTTAATTGTCAACCTGCTGACTGAGGTCTGTGGCCCATTCTACCTGAAGGGGGAGAGTAGGGAGATGATCTTCCTGAGGAAATATCAGGATGGTGTAATCAGGGGAAGCAGGAAATGAAAACTGTGCGGCAATAATCAAGAACGTTGTTTTTGAAGTCTTAGTGGAAATGCTATCACCTTCTTTTGAGTGTTTTCATGAAGTCTTTAACCACTGTTCTAGCTGAGTCCTAAACCCAGTCCAGTCTCCTATGGCCCTGGGCTTTCCTCTGTGTCAGCACTGCTCACCCTTCATGGTAATAAGTAGTTAACTGGCCTGTTTCCTGCAAGGGCTTCCAGCTTCTTGAAACAGGACTTTGCTCTTTGTATCCAGAGTTTCCAAACACAGTGCTTAGTATACAGAAGGAGCCCAATACATGCTGATAAGATATTTATAAATATGTACTTTAACCACTCTTTTCTTATGGCATATATGTGCAAAGATTGTATTTTAGGAGAATTACTCTAGCAGTGACTTGCACAGTAAATTTGGCAAGATTGTAGCTATAAGACCACTAATAAATTATAGAGTGAGATGAAGAAGGGATGAGAGAAGCTGGGCCATGACAGTAGGAAAGGAGCTGAAGGAACTTGATGTCTAGAAATTCTCTTTATTTATCACTCATATAGAAACAAATTTTCTAAATTCTTGATCTAAAACTTAGACCAATGAAAAAAGCTGCTGTTCATTGGTATTTGCCTATGTGTTTGACACATGTATTTGCTTTATGTAAGCAAATAATTTAAAGTCTCTTGAAACATCCATGGGCTAAGGAATAGTCTAATTTTAGGGAGTTTCTGTCATGGTTCAGTGGTTAACGAATCTGACTAGGAACCATGAGGTTGCAGGTTCAGTCCTCGGCCTTGCTCAGTGGGTTAATGATCTGGCGTCGCCATGAGCTGTGGTGTAGGTTACAGATGCAGCTCTGATCCTGCGTTGGTGTGGCTCTGGCATAGGCTGGTGGCTACAGCTCTGATTAGACCCCTAGCCTGGGAACTTCCATATGCCACGGGAGCAGCCCTAGAAAAGGCAAAAGGAAAAAAAGAAAAAGTAATATTCTAATTTTAGAGATAGGGAGAGAGTTTTAGTAACTGGCCAAAGTGAAGTGGGATAAAATCTAGATCTGAGTGAAAATCTGCCTCCAAAGATTGCATTGTTGATAAGGCCAAAAGAGGTATGCAAAAGATTTTTCTTCTAAAAATCTAAGTTCCAAATTGAGTGACTCTGGGAATGCCAGTCCACACTAGTTTCAATACTTTGAACAATACATAACTTGTTTCTGGTAATGTTCTTTGGAAGATTGATCAGAACATCCACTGCTTATAGCCTCCCCAATAATTATTGGTATAATAAGACCTCAGTAGATTTCCTTGATAAAGTCAGAATTCAAAGACTGGTGGTGAGCTTATCTGTTTTTTTTTTTTTTTTGGCTTTGTAGGGCTGCACCTGCGGCTTATGGAGGTTCCTAGCTGGGGTCGAATTGGAGCTGTAGCTGCTAGCCTACATCACAGCCACAGCAATGCAGGATCAACGTTGCATCTGCGACCTACACCACAGCTCATAGCAATGCTGGATCCTTAATCCACTGAGCAAGTCCAGGGATCAAAGCTGCATCCTCATGGATGTAAGTCATATTCATTTCCACTGAGCCATGACAGGTATTCTGATTATGAGAATATTAAGGAGCTCATGGCTTTGTTGTCACAGAATCTGAGACTGAGTATCACATCCAGCAATCAAAGAGACTCTGTAAGTCAATCACACAAGTTCAAAAACATAATTTTTTTATGAGGTATCCAGGATTTTTTTTTTCAGCTACCTATGGTATTTTTTTTGTTTTCCCACTGTACAGCAAGGGGGTCAGGTTATCCTTACATGTATACATTACAATTACATTTTTCCCCCAGCCTTTCTTCTGTTGCAACATGAGTATCTAGACAAAGTTCTCAATGCTATTCAGCAGGATCTCCTTGTAACTCTATTCTAAATTGTGTCTGATAAGCCCAAGCTCCCGATCCCTCCCACTCCCTCCCCCTCCCCCTCCCATCAGGCAGCCACAAGTCTCTTCTCCAAGTCCATGATTTTTTTTTCTGAGGAGATGTTCACTTGTGCTGGATATTAGATTCCAGTTATGAGTGATAGCATATGGTATTTGTTTTTGGCTTTCTGGCTCATTTCACTCAGTATGATATTCTCTAGCTCCATCCATGTTGCTGCAAATGGCATTATGTCATTCTTTTTTATGGCTGAGTAGTATTCCATTGTGTATATATACCACCTCTTCCGAATCCAATCCTCTGTCGATGGACATTTGGGTTGTTTCCATGTCCTGGCTATTGTGAAGAGTGCTGCAATGAACATGCGGGTGCCACGTGTCTCTTTTAAGTAGAGTTTTGTCCGGATAGATGCCCAAGAGTGGGATTGTGGGGTCATATGGAAGTTCTATGTATAGATTTCTAAGGTATCTCCAAAGTGTTCTCCATAGTGGCTGTACCAGTTGACATTCCCACCAACAGGGCAGGAGGGTTCCCTTTTCTCCACAGCCCCTCCAGCACTTGTTATTTGTGGATTTATGAATGATGGCCATTCTGACTGGTGTGAGGTGGTATCTCATGGTAGTTTAGATTTGCATTTCTCTTATAACCAGCGATGTTGAGCATTTTTTCATGTGTTTGTTGGCCATCTGTATATCTTCTTTGGAGAAATGTCTATTCAGGTCTTTTGCCCATTTTTCCATTGATTGATTGGCTTTTTTGCTGTTGGGTTGTATAAGTTGTTTATATATTCTAGAGATTAAGCCCTTGTCAGTTGCATCATTTGAAACTGTTTTCTCCCATTCTGTAAGTTGTCTTTTTGTTTTCTTTTTGGCTTCCTTTGCTGTGCAAAAGCTTTTCAGTTTGATGAGGTCCCATGGGTTTATTTTTGCTCTAATTTTGATTGCTTTGGGAGACTGACCTGAGAAACTATTCATGATGTTGATGTCAGAGAGTGTTTTGCCTGTGTTTTCTTCTAGGAGTTGGATGGTGTCCTGTCGTATATTTAAGTCTTTCAGCCATTTGGAGTGTATTTTGGTGCATGGTGTGAGGGTGTGTTCTCGTTTCATTGCTTTGCATGCAGCCGTCCAGGTTTCCCAGCAATGCTTGCTGAATAGACTTTCTTGTTCCCATTTGATGTTCTTGCCTCCCTTGTCAAAGATTAATTGACCCTAGGTGTCAGGGTTTATTTCTGGGTTCTCTATTCTGTTCCATTGGTCTGTCTGTCTGTTTTGGTACCAGTACCACACTGTTTTGATGACTGTGGCTTTGTAGTATTTCTTGAAGTCTGGGAGAGTGATGCCTCCTGCTTGGTTTTTGTTTCTCAGGATTGCTTTGGCGATTCTGGGTCTTTTGTGGTTCCATATAAATGTTTGGATTGTTTGTTCTAGTTCTGTGAAAAATGTCATGGGTAATTTGATAGGGATTGCACTGAATCTGTAGATTGCTTTGGGTAGTATGGCCATTTTTACAATATTGATTTTCCCAATCCAGGAACATGGACTATCTTTCCATTTCTTCACATCTTCTTTGATTTCTTTGATTAAAGTTTTATAGTTCTCGGCATATAGGTCCTTGACCTCCTTGGTCAGGTGTATTCCGAGGTATTTGATTTTGTGAGGTGCAATTTTAAAAGGTATCGTGTTTTTGTATTCCTTTTCTAATAGTTCATTGCTGGTATACAGAAATGCAACTGACTTCTGAATGTTAATCTTATAGCCTGCTACTTTGCTGAATTTATTAATCAGATCAAGTCGTTTTGGGGTTGAGTCCTTAGGGTTTTCTATGTATAGTATCATGTCATCTGCATACAGTGACAGTTTGATCTCTTCTCTTCCTATATGGATGCCTTTTATTTCTTTGGTTTGTCTAATTGCTGTGGCTAGGACTTCCAAAACTATGTTGAAGAGCAGTGGTGAGAGTGGGCATCCCTGTCTTGTTCCAGATGTGAGTGAGAAGGCTTTCAGTTTTTCCCCATTGAGGATTATATTTGCTGTGGGTTTTTCATAAATGGCTTTGATTCTATTCAGGAATGTTCCCTCTATACCCACTTGGGCGAGGGTCTTGATCATGAATGGATGTTGGACTTTGTCAAATGCATTTTCTGCGTCTATTGAGATGATCATATGATTTTTGACTTTCTTTTTGTTCATGTGGTGTATGATGTTGATTGATTTGCGTATGTTGAACCATCCTTGTGAACCTGGGATGGTGTATAATTTTTTTGGTATGTTGTTGGATTCGGTTGGCTAAGATTTTGTTGAGAATTTTTGCATCTCTATTCATCAATGATATTGGGCGATAGTTTTCTTTATTGGTGGTATCTCTGTCTGGTTTTGGAATGAGGGTGATGGTGGCATCATAGAATGTCTTTGGGAGTATTCCTTCTTCTTCCACCTTTTGAAAGAGTTTAAGGAGGATGGGCACCAGCTCCTCTTTATATGTTTGATAGAATTCACCTGTGAAGCCATCTGGTCCTGGACTTTTATTTGTAGGGAGTGATTTTAGGACCTCTTCAATTTCATTTCTAGTGATCGGTCTGTTCAGTTGGTCTGTTTCTACTTGATTCAGTTTTGGCAGGCTGTAAGATTCTAGAAAATTGTCCATTTCTTCCAGATTGTCAAACTTGTTGCCGTGTAGTTGTTCATAGTATTCTCTTATGGTTTTTTGGATTTCTGCTGTATCCGTTGTGATTTCTCCTTTTTCATTTCTAATTTTGGTTATTTGGGTTCTTTCTCTCCTCTTTTTAGTGAGTCTGGCCAGGGGTTTGTCAATTTTGTTCACCTTTTCAAAGAACCAGCTCTTGGTTTTACTAGTTTTCTCTATTGTTTTTTGAGTCTCTATTTTTATTGATTTCTTCTTTGATCTTTTTAATTTCCTTCCTTCTGCTGACTTTAGGCCTTTTTTGTTCTTCTTTTTCTAATTCATTTAGGTGGAGGGTTAAGTTGTCAGTTTGGGATCTTGCTTCTTTTTTGAGAAAGGCCTGTATTGCTATAAATTTCCCTCTGAGCACTGTTTTTGCGGCATCCCATAGATTTTGAGCGGTTGTGTCTTCATTATCATTTGCTCCAAGGTAGTTTTTAATTTCCTTCTTGATTTCCTCATTGACCCATTGGTTTTTTAGTAGCATGTTGTTTAGTCTCCATGCAGTAGGTTTTTTCTCTTTCCTTTTCCGATGGTTGGTTTCTAATTTCATGGCATTGTGGTCCGAGAAGATACTTGAGATAATTTCTATGCTCCTAAATTTATTGAGATTTGCTTTGTGTCCCAATATGTGGTCGATTCTTGAGAATGCTCCATGAGCATTTGATAAGAATGTGTATTCTGCTTTTTTGGGATGTAGTGTCCTGAAGATGTCAATGAAGTCTAACTTTTCTATTGTTTCCTTTAGGATCTCTGTTGCTTTATTGGTTTTCTGTCTAGAGGATCTGTCCATTGATGTGAGGGGGGTATTAAGGTCTCCTACTATGATTGTATTCTCATCAATATCTCCCTTTATGTCTGTTAATATTTGTTGTATGTATCTGGGTGCTCCTGTATTTGGGGCATATATGTTGACAATAGTAACATCCTCTCCTTGGATGGATCCCTTAATCATTAAGTAGTGTCCTTCTTTGTCTTTCTTTATGTCTTTTGTTTTAAAGTCTATTTTGTCTGATATGAGTATTGCAACTCCTGCTTTTCTGTCATGTCTATTGGCGTGAAATATTTTTCCCCACCCCTTCACTTTCAATCTATATGTATCTTTTGTCCTAAGGTGAATTTCTTGTAGGCAGCATATTGAAGGTTTTTGCCTTTTTATCCACTCAGCCAGTCTGTGTCTTTTGATTGGGGTGTTCAGTCCATTGACATTTAAGGTGATAATTGATAGATGATTATTTATTGCCATGTGAACCTTGTGTTCCAGTTGATTCTATGGTTCTCCATTCTTCCTTTTTTTTTTTTTTTTTTTTTGGTTGGATGATCTCCTGTTATTATCTGCTCGAGTGTATTTTTTTTTTCCATTTTTTGCGAATGCAATATTTGGTTTTGGCTTGTGGTTGCCCTGTTTTTTAAGTATGCTAACCCCTTCCCATAATTGTGTGTTTTAGCCTGATGGTCCTGTAAGTTCAAACCCTTCATTACTATATTAAAATTAAGAAGAGAAACATACAAACAAACAAAAAGGATTATTTACTTCCTAACATCCCTTGCCCACATTTTATGGTTTTGATGACTCTTTTTTTATTTTTTTCTTTTTAATTTTATTTTGTTTGAGGCCTGTTCATGATTACATCTCTATGCTGGCTTATTTGAGTGACTGCTCTCTGATTGTGGTTTCCTCAGTGCTAGTTCTTCCTCTTCTTCTTCTTTTTTCTTCTTTTCTTTTCTTTTTTCTTCCCTTTCCTTCCTTCCTTTTTGGGTTAGAGAAGCCCTTTCAATATTTCCTTTAACCTGGGTTTAGTGTTGCTGTATTCTTTAAGTTTTTGTTTGTTGGAAAAAATTTTTATTTCCCCTTCTATTTTAAATGATATTCTTGCTGGATAGAGTATTCTAGGTTGCATATTTTTTCCTTTGAGCACTTTAAATATCTCTTGCCATTCCCTCCTGGCCTGTAGTGTTTCTGTAGAGAAGTCAGCTGATATTCTTATGGGGGTTCCCTTGTAGGTAACATTCTGCTTTTCTCTTGCTGCCTTTAGCATCCTCTCTTTATCACTAACTTTTGCCATTTTTATTATGATGTGTCTTGCTGTGGGTCTGTTTGGGTTCAGTTTGTTTGGGGCCCTCTGTGCTTCTTGTATCTTGAACCCAGTATCCTTTAGATTTGGGAAGTTTCCAGTGATAATTTCTTCAAATATATTTTCCATCCCCTTATCTTTTTCTACTCCTTCTGGAATTCCTATTATGCGTAGATTGGCCCACTTTATATTATCCCATAGGTCTCTTAGATTGCTTTCCAGTTTTTTGATTTGGTTTTCTGTCTGTTGACCAGATGGAGTGATTTCCATTATTCTATCTTCCATATCACTGATTCGTTCTTCTGCATTATTCATTCTGGTTTTTACTGCCCTTAGTTCAGTTTGCATCTCTGCCAATGAATGTTCTAGTTTTTCTTGGCTCCTCCTTATGTGTTCTAGTTCCTTTCTGAGGGCGTCTGCATTACTGTTCAGATCTTCTCTTAATTCCTTCAGTATTTTCACTATTTCTCTTTTGAACTCCAGGTCTGTCTGACTGCAGGGATCTGTTTCATTGTTGACTATCTTAGGTGAGTTCTCCTGTTGGTTTGACTGGGGGTGGTTTCTCAGCTTCTTCATCTTGCTTGTTGTTTTCTTTCTCCTGAGGGAGTTGTACTCTCCGTGATCGGGCAGGGTTTGCCTTGTCACTGCCGTGGAATATTTCCTGAGGGCTGGCGTTGGTGGTCAATCTTTTTTGAGGCAGTATGGCTTTTCTGGAGTGTTGATGGAGCTAACAGTGTTTCTTTGAAGCAAAGGAGGACTTCCTGAGGGCAGACAGGACTGGGAGGTCCACACCACAATGGTAGCAGATTTCACTTGGTCATGCAGAGCTTGCTCTGGTGTTTTTAGGCTGTGGGGTTCTTGCAGGGGGTTGGCGGTGTTGGGCAGCTGTTCCTCAGGAGTGAAGCACCCCCTGGGGGCTGGAGCAGCTATCTGGGTCACTGAGAACCTAAGAGGCTCTTCCCTAGGGCAGCCCAACTCAGAAGGATGGCCTGAGAATGTAGGCGGATCTTTTCACATTCTGGCCAAGCTTGTTGCAGCTTTTCTGGGCTGCAGGGGCTCCTCCAGGGGGCTGGTGGTGCTGAGCAGCTATTCCGCAGGAGTGGGGCACCCCCTGGGGTCTTGGGAGGGTAGCAGGGCCACTGGAAACCGAAGAGGCTCCTCCCCGGGGTAGCCTGTCTCAGAAAAACCATCTGAGATCTTTTCCCGACTCGGCCAGGCTTGTTGCAGCTTTTCTGGGCTGTAGGGGGTCCTGCCTGGAGCTGGCAGTCCTATGCAGCTGATCCACTAGGGCACCCCCTGGGGGCTTGGGCGGGCAGCAGGGCCGTTGGAAACCCAAGAGGCTCCTCCCCGGGCAGCCCGACTCAGAAAAACCATCCGGGAATTTGGCAGATCTATTCACTGCCTGGCTAGGCTTGTTCTAGCTTTTCTGGGCTGTAGGCCTTTTCTCGGGGGCTGGTGGTGTTTGGTGCTACTCTGCGGAAGTGTAGCCCCTCCAAAGGGCAAGCAGGCCTGTGCAGGGACAGCCCCTGCGGTAGTAGGCTTCAGGCAATTGTTGAGGCCAGCCCTCCTGGATGGCAGGCAGCCCCAGGTTCGGCGAGAGTGTAGGGGGTTGTGGGGGTTGGGGGAGGGGATGCACTGGGAAGCACAGCTTTCAGATAGCTAGCGGGCCTGTAAGCTTGCTGTGGCGTGTGGGGTATTCTATGGGGACCCACCCCTTCTTCTCTCCCCTCCCCAACACGGGCGCACCTTCTCCCAGGTTCCCTCTGATGCGGCTTTCCACTTCCCGCCCCTAGAGTATTGCTCCCTTCCTCTGCGACAGCTTTATTTTCTAGTCTCCCAGGCAGTCTCTGCCCCTTCAAATGGTTTCTAGACCTCCCAAGCAGTTTCCGCTCTGCCCCGCCCCCCCAGCCAGGGGACTATCCTCTGGAGCCTAGGTCTCAGTGCCCAGCCCCCACCCAGGCATCTCAATTTTTGGTGAATGTGCCCATAGTTCAGATGGTCCGTTCGGTTCTTGATCAGCTTTTCCGTATTCCAACTTACTGCTACACTCTTCTCTGTATCTGGAGATTCCTCCGGTTCGTTTGATCTTTCCCCTGTGTAGGTGACTTTCCAGGGTGAGGGATCCCTTTCTCCTCCACAGTTCCCTTTTGGGAGCACCCATCCCGCTCAGATTCACCTTCTCTCACTCTCCTCTTTTCTCCTGTTCTGCCCCGTAATGTCACGAACTTCTTGCCGTTATTGGAGTTTAGGTTCCTCTGCCAGCGATTGGTTGCTGTTCTGTGCGAGTCATTTATTCTGTAGGTGTGCTTTTTTTGTTGTGTTTGTGGGAGAGGGCGAGTGTGTCCCCCTACTCCTCCACCATCTTGTCCTCTCCGAGCACATATCTTTTAAATAGTCCATGTTAGAGTTCCTGTTGTGGCACAGTGGAAAGAAACCTGCCTAGGAACCATGAGATTGCAGGTTCGATCCCTGGCCTTGCTCAATGGGTTGAGGATCTGGAATTGCGGTGAGCTGTGGTGTAGGTCACAGACTCAGCTTGTATCTGACATTGCTGTGGCTGTGGCATAGGCAGGCAGCTACAGCTCATTATACCCCTAGCCTGGGAACAGCTACAGGTGCAGCCCTAAAAAGGCAATAAATAAATAAATAAATAAATAAATAAATAAATAAATAAATATTCCATGTGATAAAATGGTAAGTTTATATAAAATTATTTAGGGAAAGTACTAAAGTAATTGATCAGATAGCAAGCTGAACTAATCACCTTTTTTATGGAACAATATTTTTACTCAAAATGTTGACAAATTATGATCATTCAGATTTGATATTTGGTAGATATTTTCTCAAAAAAAAAAATGTGCCTGTCACTTTCAAGGAAAACAACTGACAATATTTGTTGCCAATGCTAAAGCTCAAGTTTTAGGGTGAAAAATTAAAATTTTGGAAAACTTAATCTTGGCAGATTCCCAATATTTAAAGACTTTACTGGTGGGATTGATAGTTTTATTAAGAAATGCAATTTTTAAAATATAGCATAAAGACATACAGGAACATTTGGAAAATCTTCTCAACTCAGTAAATGAATATATTCCCGTAAACAATTCATGTTGCTACTGAATCTTGCATGGGGGTAAGATCATTCAAAGTGAAAGATAGATGAAGGAGCCTGTTCATGTGTATGGGAAGTTCAATGACACAGTTCCAGAGCTATAGTGAAATTTAACTTTAAGAAATAACTGCTTTCTGAGTTTTGATTATCCAAAGATATCCAATACTATCTTTAAAGGCTCTGATGCTACGATAGTATTATATAATATCCTGTCTCACCCTTTCCTATTACATATCTATGGGAAGCCAGATTTTCTTTTTCTGCTTCAAGCAGAACAACATTTCACAACAGATTGAGTATGGAAGCAGATAGGAAATTACAACTTTCTTCTGCTAAGCCAGACATTAAAAAGATTCGCAAACTGGAGTTCTCGTTGTGGCTTGGTGAGTTAAAAAACCATTGTAGTGTCTGTAATGATGCAGGTTCAATCCATGGCCTGGCTCAGCGGGTTAAGGCTCCCACATTGCCACAAGCCATAGCATATTTGGCAGATGTGGCTGAGATCTGGTATGGCTATGACTGTGGCGTAGGCTTGCCCCTGCAGCTCTGATTCAACCCCTAGCCTGGGAACTTTCATATGCCACAGGTACATCCTTAAAAAAAAAAATGTAGGCAAACAAGCCACTCTTCTTGCTAATTATTTTGTGTCGAAAAATGTGATTTTTCATTAAAATAAATTTTAACATGAAATATATTATTATTATGTTTAAATGAATTAAGAAGTTAATATATTTTTAAATTCCTCAGTTTTCATTTCTATTTCATTAACTAGGAATAAATAGCAGTAGATAAAGTTATTTGGGATTCCCAACCATTTATAAGAATATGAAAATATCCTGAGACCAAATCATATAACTGCCACTTTAGAATAGTGTTATTCAAAATGTTTATGGACGAGCAGCATCAGAACCATCTAGGAAATTGTTAAAAATTTAATTTCATAGGCCCTATCCTAGACCTAGTAAATTAGAATCTCTGGATGTGAGTTCCAGAAATTTGCATTTTAACAAGACTTTCAGGTGATGCTGAAGCTCATTTTGGATGAAGCATTGTTATGCATCAAACCATGTTGGTCACCTACTTGATTAGTAAAAAAAAGTTTGAGGACATGCTGTCAATTTATGTATACTTATGTATATATTTATCTAGTCTATAGAATAGCACTTCTGTACTAATGTTTTATGAATGCCAGATAGAAACTGAAACATTCACACACAAAAATAGAAATCAGAGAATGAGATGTTTTCTGTTCTGTATTTTGCAGCTCTATATAGAGATTGATCCATGTGGGTGCCCAGTTATAATTGCATTGCTCCATAAATGAATTTGTAAAAACTCCCTTTCCTCTTGAGTCTTGATAAATTAAGAAGCTGTGCCCCTTTCTGACCCTGTTCTTTTTCAACCAATGCCCTTTTTTGCATCAAGCCTTTTTGAAAACAGTCAGAGGAGGTTTCTCTGTCACTGAGAATCTGTTTTATAAAAAGTTAAGGCAACAAAGCAAAGAGAAGCCAGACTACACAGAGAATTTCAGAGTAAGGTGCTTTTCTGATAGTCTGTATTCCCTCCTTTCTCCCTGAATTCATCTGATCTCTCCATGAATGAAAGAAGAAACCCATGAATGAATCAGAAAGGAGTGTTTTCTCAAGTTCTCTTTTGTTTCCCTCTAGTCTCTCATTCTTGACTTTATTCATGAATGACTTTTTAATCCTGAAGTTTCAAGATAAGTGGACTTTGGAGTTTCAGTGACAGTTTGCTTGTGCTGTTTCCATATTTATTTTTATTTTGTAGAGAAAACAGAGGATCAAGAAGAAACAACATTTTGTTGCTATTTTCTTTTTGTTGGAATGAAAGCCTTAAAAAAAATCTATTCTGGGAAGACATTTTCACCTTCAAGCTCCTGAGATATAGCAGTAAAAGAGAAAGCATTTGATTAAACCATGTAAAAGTTCTATTTCCCACATTAGCCTGATCATATGGATGAGCTGGGGCAGTTTTTGAATATAGATTTCTTGGCTGTATCCCAGATCTACTGACTATATTTCTACGGAAAAAGAACTGGGAATTAATATTTTGAAAAAATACTTCAGGTGATTTTTTTGATCAGAGAAATTTGGACATTGAGTGATTGGAAAGTTTGAAAACAGATTTAAGGATAATGAACCAGATTGCTAATTGCATGTTGTAAATGCACAATATTTTCCTGCACTGAGCAACATGCTCGGGGCAGGGGTGCTTCATGCACAGAGGGATGAGATGGTATCAGGTAATTTTGTTCACTCTTCCCCAAAGCACCCAATGGTATTAGTATAATATAATGGTTTAGCGTTCCACTTTGGAATCTGATCCTCCAGGATTCTGTTTTCATCTCTGATCTTATTTGGCATGTAATTGTGGACTTAACCTCTTTAAGGCTAGGTTTCCTGAAAATTAGAGGTGATACTATCAAACGCACAAAGTTGGTAAGGATTAAATATAATACCACACCTGGTATAAATCCAGGCTTTCGCTTAACTGCCTTGGTGATCAAGATCTAAATTGATAAGCCTCAGTTCCCTTCTCTGTACAACAGAGATAGTAGATAACTCTTAGATAGTTCTCCCAAAGGACTGTCCTCCCTTCTACCATTTGCTGCCAGAAAACAGATAGTAAGATACCAATTTTCATCTTGATTCATGCAATAATCTTGAAAATGGAAGTCATCCATGATGAATGAATTCCTAATTCCAAGCCCTGGGTTGTTTACGTTTTAAGTTACTTTCCTTACAAGACAACCAAACTTCTTTTTCAGCCCCTGTTATTCCTGCACTAGGAGTTTAATGCAGGGCTTTTGTAAGGATAAAATTATATAAAGCATGTGAAACACTTAGAACAGTAGCATATAGGACATGCTTTTTTTTTTTTTTTTTTTTTAAGGGCCATGTCCAAGGTATATGGATATTCCCAAGCTAGGGATCAAATCAGAGCCACAGACACAGCAATGCCAGATCCAACTGAGTCTTTGACCTATACCACATTTCACAGCAATGCCAGATCCTTAACCCATTGAGCAAGGCCAGGGATCAAACCCAAGTCTTCATGGATGCAATCAGATTTTCTACACTGAGCCAAAATTGGACTTCTAGGACATGCTTTAGAAACTGAAAATTTTTTCTTAAACTAGGCCTTGATTCCACAGTGATAAACAAAAGAACACTGCAGAAGCTCTCTTTACTGACTTCTAACCCAAACACCAAGTGAATGGAGACTCTCCATTCCCTCTCTGAAAATCCCAACCGACACCAGCAACACAGTGAGACTTCTGACTAGCAGGTCCCTTTCTAGCTCATCTGAGCACTGCTTTTGTCACCAAATGAGTTATTTACTTAGCAAGATTCAGTGTTTCCAAATCTGTTCATGCCTGTTGCATTTGCTACTGAAATACATAATTGAATTTTATATAAAATACATAATTTTTGGAAAAGTGACATTGAAGAGAAACATTATCCTTTTGCACATGGGAAACTTTTAAAAACTTGGAAGTATCTTGTGTTCTGCCTTAAGTTGTTATGTTAAAACAAAAATGGCATCAAGGATGATGCAAAATAAATGTAATTTATGCAAGAATGACTCCTTGGAACCTTGAAATCTGGACTCTTAATCCCAGAAAATCCTTGGCTTTACATTTTGAAGTTGGTAAATAAGTTCCAAATTTGTTGAGTTACACAGAGATGTATATGATGTGTGTGTATCAACTTGCCATTTATAGCTTTCACTGAATTTTTCATCCCACTTACTAACTGCCATTCTCCATCATGTTGAATGGGGGCACATTTTTTCAGTCCCATCCAGAGTCCACACTGCTGCAGGCATTGCCCGAGGACAGATATCTAAAGCAACTCACAGTTGACGAGGGTTCAGAAAGACACATGCTCCCTGAGCTCCCTTGTGGATCAAGAAATAAAGGAAACTGAGAAAGCAATTTACATCAAAGCAAGTTAGGCAATGCCAAACTTTCTTCACAGGCTTAAAGGAAAAAGAGATCTCTGTGAACAGTGGTTTAAGAGGCATCCTTTGAAGGGCTCCTGTTTGTTCTGCAGGATTTTCCCACTTGCCTCTTGAAATGGAATGATCATGAAACTTCTTTCCCTCAAGCAAAAAAAAAAAAAAAAAGGCAACAGACCTTCTCAAATCAAATACCACTTTGTCTATGGTTCATCTAAAGGATGCCTGAAATTGTTCTCCTGTGAAACCTGGAAGAAGGGTAGAAAGGCCTGCCTTCTTATCCAACAGGTTTGGTATTTAAGATTATCAGCACTAAGTGTAAATAAATTAGGAAAAACCATAGCATGTTAAGGTAGATAGTTGCCAAGACAGTCTTCATCACTTTCTTTCCTCTTTGGGCACTTATGCTGCTCCTCATGTTCTGAGGTTGAGTTTAATTCTTCTCCCCTTCAACCTAGGGTTTCCTTAGTGTGTGCTTAGCCAATGGAACATGAAAGTAGTCATGTTCTGAACTTGCAGGGCCAGGTCATAAGAAATATTGCAGCTTTCCCTGCTGTCATGGAATACCCCTACTGGGATGATCCCTGTCTGAGTCCAGCTTCAGTGTTGTGAGAAGCCAAAGCCACATGAAGAGGCCTTGTGTAGGTCTTCCAGCCAACTGTCTCAAGGACAACTCCCAACCAACAGTAGCATCAGCGGCTGGTCCTCCCAATAAGCCATCCTGTATGTCCAGTCAAGACTTTTAGATGACTGAAGACCCCACTTGACTATAGCCTCATGACAGACACTAAGCCAGAGCCATGCAGCTGGGCCCAGTCAACCCACAAAATGGAAATACCACATCATTGCTTTCAGCTACTAAGTGAATGTTGGGTTTATGGGAATCCTGGGTTGATGTGAATCTTGACTCTGCCCATATTATCTATGTAAATACAGTTATTTAACCTTGCTGTGTCTCAGTTTCCTCATCTCTATGGTGTGGATAATAATACTATCTATATCAAAGTGATCCTTAGGACTACATATGATTATGCTGCATATAAAGAACATAGCATATCATATTGGAAGATGCCAACAGTAACACAATCATTATCACCACCATCATCATCATCTTTACTATTAACAACATACCACTACTGTTGATATCGTTGTCATTTCTTACCAGCTTTTAGGAGGAAAAAGAGATCTCTGACTTGGTCTGTAGCAAAAAGCCAGTGAGAACACAAACCAAAATGGCAATTTTCTTCAATTTTTGGAAGAGTAACTTTTACATAGTAAATGCTTGGTATATGTAGCCATTATTATAATACCACTCTTTTCTAATTGTCAATGTTCCTGGGTAAACCAATCCAGGACTCTACCAAATATTCACATTTTCAACACGTATTTAAACCTTTTATCATCTCTAAGGCAATGATTCTTAGAAGTGGCACAGTTTAATTATTTAATATATGTTCATTAATTCATTTAACAACTACCGTGAATCAGCAAGATGGTAGACCTTAAGGTAGATACTGAAGATATGGAAAGGAAAGGGGGCAGATAATCAACAAGTAACTATAAGGGTATAATGAGTTTTTTTTTTTTTTTAATAGAAGTAAGACAAAGCTGTGCTTTTACAAATTAGAGGAATGTAATATGACCTGAGGTTGGAATGCATCAAAAGATTGGTCCTTTCTGGCCAAGCTGAGACCAAAAGGAAGGATGAAAAGACATATGAGAGCAGGTCAAGGTGACAGAGTTGGGCAGACAGAAGCATCGAGTGGTAGTGTGCCTGGCAGAAGAAGCAGCCTGAGTATCACCCTCAGCTAGGAAAGAGCGTGTTCCCTCCAGGAAATGAAAGTAGAGTGTGACTGAATACAGGAAAAGAAGCTTGAGAGGAACCTGGAGAAGTAAACAGCATCGTTCAACATAGGACTTCTTACACTCAGATGAAGATTTTGACTTTTTCCTAAGGGTATGTCCATTGTAATGAATTTTTTAGAGTAGGAAAGTGATCTAGAATGGTGTGTTGTTTGTGTGTTTTAATGGCTCTGGTTCCTGTATATAGAAAGGACTGGAGGGGAAAATACTAGAGGAAATAGCTGAAGCCCAGGAGGATGAGGATAAGAGCTTGGACTAGTAAGCGTCGGCATGGGCAGAGAGAAATACTTAGGAGTCCCCTGCCAGTGGACAATTATCCCCAATTGGTAGCCGACTAATGTAATTTTTCTAAAGGATCCACTTGGATATGATGCTACTCAAGACAACATCACCTATTAGTGATTCTGATTACTAGTCCCTTGCTTGGTACTAAGCACACTCATCACTAATGATGGCTTGAAATTCAGTCCTTGGTATTATGAAACGTTTGAAAGATTTTGAGTCAGCATTAAATCCTGGCTCAGCAATTACTGGTTGTTATATGACCTTGGAAAAATCACTTCAGTGCCTGTTTCCTCATCTGTAAATAAATAAGAATTGTGTCTACCTAGTGGGGTTTCAGGGAAGATTAGACATATGGAAAATATTTGTAATAGCACCTGGAATGGAGAGAATCTTCAATAATAAGTATTATTATTTTATTATCATTCATTCTACTTCTATATCTTGAGCCAGGCACTGGGATTCAAAGATGAATTAGTTCATGTCTTCACTCTCAAAGATGCTGACAGTCTACAAATGTGGGGTTATAAATCACAGGGAGGCATGGTGCTGGGAGCCGAGAATACTGCTTCAGCTTTGCCAGAAATACCAAGTTTGAAAAGCACGTTGTAACTATGTAGGTCCAAGAGGCTGCATCTCTCTAAGGCAGAGTTTATTATTTTAAGAAAACGTGGTAGTTGCAAAGCCCAAGATGTCACTGGAAATGCGAGATGATGTCAAGACATGAAGATTGTTTTCTTTCAAAAGCTGCTTAAAGAGGAGGATTTTTTAAAAGGCTATTTTGGATTATAAAATGCCTCCAAAAGTTTTTTGGTAGCCTTTTTTTTTTTTAAGAGAAAATTATTTTAGTGGCCACCATAGAGAAGGAAACATTTGAAGTTGAGCCTGAGTCTAGTAGGTCAGCTGCCAGGGTGATTGACTTTGAAATGGTCTTTAGGGAATTTCATGAGTACAGGAGATATTTTTTAACATTTCTTGGGAACTGGGGCCTTGAAAGCCTGTCTCCAGCAAATGGGATTTTTGACATATATTAGCTGGAGCCTAGAAGTAAATTTCTCTCTCCTGCTTTTGCCACAATCTTTCCCCTTTATCCAGGTAGAAGCCAAATCGTCAATGTCGTATCATTAAAATGGAACTGGAGACATTATCCAGGAGATAAATTTTTCTTCCAACTCTCATAAAGCAGCCTGGATATTAAAATATTTTTTAAGATCCATGAAATTGTCACTTATACCAAGAAATTCATTTTACTTGTTAGGGCTAAACTGAGAGAAATAACAAATATCTGGAGCAGTATTTTCTCTGGAAACTTTGTATGTTAATTTTTTAAGCTATTGTTTATTGAAGCATTCAAATCTACTTAATATATTTTGGAAATGACATGACTAAACTGAAACTTAAATTCTCCAGAAAGGGGTTATTTTTATTTTTGTCTTGTTTACTGTTTTGAGGTCCTTCCTTGATTCCTTTTCCCTTCCTTCCCTCCCTCCCTCCTTCCTTCCTTTCTTCCTTCCTCCTTCCTTGTCTTTCCTTAGAATACACACTACAAACCAAAATTCTTAAGTTCACACATTAAATTTTGGCCATAAATACTTTAACCATAAAAATGTAAATGTGATAATATATCTTAGAGTTCTCATAGAACTACCTTGGTAAAATTATATTATTTTTATAGTTGGGGAAACAAAAAATGAATAAGGGAGGTGACTCTCCCAATAGCTCATAGTTCATGGAAATGAAAGGTAAGCAAACTTACATTTGGCAGAATTTTCTTGGTAGCAAGCGACCAAAACCCCTATGAAAACTGCTACTTTTTTTTAAGGAGGTGGAGGGATATACTGGCTTATATACAAGTAATGTTCAGTGGTAAAACTTATTAGGAAAACAGACAAAGCACAAGTAAACAGTAACAAACTGCAGTTTTTATCAAAGTTTCAAATGATGTCATCATGGTCAACTTCTGGATAGAAAATTGTTTGTGTCTCCCAATATCTTTCCCTCCTTGCTTGGCTCTTTGAAGTGGCCCTGGACAGCTCTAGGCTCACATTTTCTGGGTTTAAGTGCCAAGGGGGAAAATTAGTCTCTTCATCTAAGTCTTGGGATGAGCTTGGTTCAGGCTGATGAGTTTGGCTTAAGCTATGTTGGGTTCTAAGCCAGTACTTCTTAAACTTGCCATCATAAGGACTTTTTATTATGTTTTTTTATAGCAGTCAATATGTCATGGACCAATAATTTTATAAAATATAATTAAAAATGAATTAGCATGAAAAGAGAAGGAACATAAATAGACATAAAATATAAGCCCAAATTATTATTAGATTTCACAAACAGAATTACTCTGCCAGAGTTACATAAAATTTTCTAAACATTTACTTTCAATTTTGGCACTTATTTTCTTGTAGACTTGAAACATACCATCACACTTTAGGGACCAGTGCTCTCAGCCAGGAGCCAGCAAACTGCAATCCACAGACTAAATCTGGTCCCCTACCAGTTGTTAATAAAGTTTTATTAGAATACAGCCATACCCTTTTTTTTACATATTGTCCAGGTTGCTTTTACGATACAATGATAGAGTTGAAAATGGACAAAGACTGTGTAGATTGCAAGGGGAAAATATTTACCATCCAGCCCTTTACAGAAAAAAAAAAAGTTTGCCAAGTCCTACTTTATTTATTTTTTTATTTGTTTAATTTTTTAAAATTACTCAAATGAATTTATCACATCTGTAGTTGTACAATGATCAAAATAATCCAATTTCGCATGATTTCCATCCCACAACCCAAGTACATCCCCCCACCCCCCAAACTGTCTCCTACAGAGACCATAAGTTTTTCAATGTCTGTGAGTCAGTTCAGTCTGTCCTTTTTTCAGATTCCACATGTCAGTGAAAGCATTTGATGTTGGTGTCTCATTGTATGGCTGACTTCACTTAGCATGATAATTTCTAGGTCCATCCATGTTGCTAAAAATGCTGGTATTTCGTTCTTTTGATTGGCTGAGTAATATTCCATTGTGTATATATGTACCACTTCTTCTTAATCCACTCCTCTGTCGATGGACATTTAGGTTGTTTCCATGTTTTGGCTATTGAAAAGAGTGCCACAATGAACATCGGAGTACATGTGTCTTTGCAAGTCTTGGTTGGTTTTCTCTGGATAGATGCCCAGGAGTGGGATTGCTGGATCAAGTGGTAGTTCTATGTGTAGTTTTCTGAGGAATCTCCATACTGTTTTCCACAGGGGTTGCACCAATTTACAATCCCACCAGCAGTAAACTAGGGTTCCTTTTTCTCCATAGCCTCTCCAGCACTTACTGTTTGCAGACTTTTTGATGATGGCCATTCTGGCTGGTGTGAGGTGGTACCTCATAGTGCTTTTGATGTGCATTTCGCTAATAATGAGTGATGTTGAACATCTTTTCATGTGTTTTTTGGCCATCTGTATGTCTTCTTTGGAGAACTGCCTGTTTAGATCTTCTGCCCATTTTTGGATGAGGTTGTTTGTTTTTTTGGTATGGAGCTGCAGAAGGTGTTTGTAAATTTTGGAAATGAATCCCTTGTCAGTTGATTCACTTGCAAAGATTTTCTCCCATTCTGCGGGCTGTCTTTTCATTTTGTTTAGGGTTTCCTTTGCTGTGCAGAAACTTTGAAGTTTCATTAGGTCCCATTTGTTTATTTTTGGTTTTACTGTCAATACTCTAAGAGGTGGATCTGAGAAGATGTTGCTGTCGTTTATGTCAAGAAAGTGTTTGGCCTATGTTTTCCTCGAAGAGTTTTATAGTGTCTGGTCTTATATCTAGGTCTTGAATCCATTTGGAGTTTATTTGTGTGTATGGTGTTAGGGAGTGTTCTCCTTCCATTCTTTTCCATGTGGCTGTCCAGTTTTCCCAGCACCACTTATCGAACAAGCTGTCCTTTCTCCAATGTATATCCTTGCCTCCTTTGTCATAGATGAGTTGGCTCTAGGTGCGTGGGTTTCATTCTGGGCTTTCTATCCTGTTCCGCTGATCTATATTGCTGTCTTTGTGCCAGTACCATAGGGTTTTGATGACTGTTGCTTTGTAGTGTAGTCTGAAGTCTGGAAGCCTGATTCTTCCATCTCCATTTTTCTTTTTCGGATGTCTTTGGCTCTTCTGGGTCTTTTGTGCTTCCAATGAAACTTTAAAATATTTTGTTTTGAGTTCTGTGAAAAATGTCCTTGGTAATTTGATAGGGATTGCATTGACTCTGTAGATTGCCTTGGGTAGTATAGTCATTTTGAGAATATTAACTCTTCCAATCCACGAGCATGGTATATCTTTCCATCTATTTGTGTCACCTTTGATTTCTTTCATGAGTGTCTTATAGTTTTCAGAGTACTGGTCTTTTGTCTCTTTAGGTAGGTTTACTCCTAGGTATTTTATTCTTTTGGATGCGACGGTAAATGGGATTGCTTCCCTAATTCCTCTTTCTGACTTTAAACAGTCACTGTGACTAGAGGACCATGATTAATGATCAGCCTAGAAAAAGTTATATGCCCTTGCCTGAAGCATGTGGCTGGGGAATAGCAATGGGAAGATTCTTCAAAGAAAATTCTCCCAGAAAAAAAGGGAATATTGGACTTCCCTTGTGGCTCAATAAATTAAAGATCTATTATCACTTCAGCAGCTTGGGTCACTGCCATGGTATAGGTTTGGTCCCTGGCCTGGAAACTTTTGTATGCTGTGGACATGGCCAAAATGAAGAATGGGAATATTATTCTAGGAAGCTAAGTGCCTTCAAATATCTGTTACAGAAATTCATATCTTTTTACCCTGAATTTCTTCCTTTTTTTATTCTGCTTAAAAATGAATACTATAAAGTCAAAACATGCCTTAAGTAAATTGTGTTGAGCTCCTGTTGTGACTCAACAGGTTATGGAACTGACATAGTCTCTCTGAGGAAGCAGGTTCAATCTCTAGCCTTGCTAAGTGGGTTAAAGATCTGGAGTTGCTGCAAGCTGCAGCATAGGTCACAGATGTGGTTTGAATTCAGTATTGCTGTGGTTAGACTCAGCTGTAGCTGGGATTCAACCCCTAGCCTGGGAACTTACATGTGCCACAGATATGGAAAAAAGAGAGAGAGAGAGAGGAAGGAAGGAAGGAAGGGAGGGGGGAAAGAGGGGTGGGAGGAAGGAATTGTCATCTCAAATCCTATGAGGGTTGAAAAAGAATAAAATATGCCAAGGAATAAATAAATAACATTATCATAATAAAAGAAGGGATGAGACCCACCATGTGTAAAGTAATTATACTTAGAAAGTACTTATTTAACTCTAATTTCCACAAACAGAAATAAAAACTATTTGGAGATTTTATTTATTTAGAAATTAAGTAATAAATACATGAGAATGGATGCATGTACATGTATAACTGAATAACTTGTACAGCAGAAATTATCACAATATTGTAAATCAACTAATTCAATAAAACCTTTAAAAATGAAAAAAAATGTAATAAATATAGACCATGAATATCTAAACACTGTGATAGATATTAATCCTTTTAAGAGGTTTGGAAAGACAAACAAAAAGTGTAGTCAGTGGGTAATTAAGTAAAATAATTACAGGTTATAATTTGGCTATCATTTGATGATAGGAAAAGGGAGAAGAAATGGGGATTAACAATGGAGGATCTCCTTTAGCAAAAGGCATCTTTGAGAAAATGGCATTGAGGCAAAGTCCCATGGAAAAAGGAACAACTAGCCAAGAGATGAGTAGAGTAAAAATATTCCCAGCAGAGGAAGAGGCAGGCGCCAAGTCCCCATGGTGGGGGAAATCTTGATCTGTTCTAGGAAATAAAGCCAGTGTGGTTGGAGCAGAGTAAGCAAGAAGAAAAGTACTCCAAAAACATTTCAGAAGTTAGAAGCCAAATCATTCAGGCAGTTCTTTAGTACATGCAAATTCTTTACTGACTCAGTAAACTGGAAATGCATTGAAGGGTTTTAAGCCAATGGATGACATGCTTTGATTTACTTTAAAAATATCACTTTTATTGCTGTGTATTGAATGAGTAATAATAATGATAATAATGGTTGATTCATTAAAGACAATGTCTCAAGTGAAAAGTCTTAAGTTACTTAATCCTCACACTAACCCTATTATAAACTCCACTTACAAATAAGTATTATAATTACACTTTTTATTGCCTGCTAGGAAAAATCAACATGGGTCTTCTTATGCTTTAGAACACATACAACCAAGAATGCCATCAAACAGAAAATCATTGTTAATGGAACATAGGCTACCGTGCCTAAAATCCTAATTTGTGATTATTAATTCTAATTATCTCAGACTGCTGGTGAATTACTAAATACTGAGTAACTGGATAAAAATAGAACACATTCCTGGAAACACAAATGAATATAGACAGTCAAACTAATTCTCGTAGGCAAGTAGATACTACCTCAAATACTACAACTATGGCAGATTATGAGAAACTATATTTATTCATAAAGGTCCCAGACTCCTTTTTCTGCATGCTTCTCCCTCCTTTCCTGACTCCTCTGCATTCAGTTTCACCTGCTACCTTCAATCTGCCAAATCAAATGCTTCTTTAGCTCCTTTTTATCTCTATTATCTATTTTTTTTTTAATTTTCCGTTATGGTTTATGACAGGATACTGAATATATTTCTCTGTGCTATACAGTAAGACCTTGTTGTTTATCCACTTTATATATAATAATTTGTATCACCAGCCCCCAGCAACCACAAGTCCATTCCCTATGTCCAAAGAGGGTTTCTTGATCCTTTTAGAAATATAACATGTGAAGTTCCCATTGTGGCCCAATGAGTTAAGAACTCAACATAGTCTCTGAGAGGATGTGGGTTTGATTCCTGGTCTCCTTTGGTGGGATAAAGACCTGGCATTGCTGCAAGTTGTGGTGTAGGTTGCAGATGTGGCTCAGATCCATTGTTGCCATGACTGCGGCATAGGCCTGCAGCTACAGCTCAGATTCAACCCCTAGCCTGGGAACTTTCGTATGCCACAGGTGTGGCCATAAAAAGAAAAAAATAAATAAATAAAATTTAAAAATAGAAATAAAAAAAGAAATAAACATGCAAAAAATGTCAGTGTTCCCAAAACTGGTGTTGACTATATAAAATACTCAAAATCAAACCATAAAATCATTCTAAGACCCAAAAGAGCTGAAGATATATATTCAAATCAAATTCCTTACACAAGTGCTCCTAGTAGAATTATTCATAATAGCCTGAAGGTAGAAATAACCCAAATGTCCATCAATGGATGAACAGATAAACAAATGTGATATAACCTAGAATAAATTCAGCCACAAAAGGGAATAAGGTACTGATTTATGCTACAACATGGATTACCTTTGGGAGCATGGATGAACTTTGAAAGTTTTTTGAAAGATCCACACATAAAAGGCCATATATTGTACTACTCTGTTTATCTTCCAGAATAGGCAATCCCTAGTGACAGAAAAAAGTCTAGGGGTTGTCCTGGGCTGCAGTAAGAGGGGCATAGGAAATGATGCTTGATGGGTACAGGATTTCCTTTAGGAATCCTGAATATGTTCTTGAACTAGGTAGTGGTGTTAAGTACATTATCAGTGCACTAAAATCCACTGTAAAATGGTGTGTTTTAGTTAAGTGAATTTTACTCTAAGAATTTAAAAAAATCATTCCTGCTAGGGAGGTCCTTCTAGCAAGAAACTAATATGTGTCCATTTTCCCAGAAAGAGACATCATTTTCTAATAATACATATTTTGGAAAGGATGCCAGTAAAACTGCCCTAATGGATTTGTTTTTGTGTTTGAACTAAATGCTCCGTGTAGAAAGAGTGATGAAGTAAATAGTTGATGATGATGTTGACCACCATGACAGCGAAGGCAGTGGTCATCATCATCATCTTTATAACATCATAGAATCTGGATAAACTTGATAATCACACAACGAAGTAATCCACTTCCCAGCAAACTGAATTTTAGTGCATACTTAATTGACTCCTTTCTTTTTGAGTGTTCTATATTTAAAACATAAATTTGTGGTGAAGGGACAAGGAAAATAAGAATAGTCATATTTAGGTCTCATTTATGTATAACCAAATAAAAGGCAAAGGGTAAATCTTTCTAGTCATGGAGTTTGTATATCCTCTTAGTCAGCCATAGGCAACTTCCCATAAGGATTTTTTCTTATACATCCAAGCTTTCCTTGCCCAGCTCTCTACATTGAGCCGAAGAGAAAATGCATACTACGTCTTTGTTCTGAAAACCAGCAGGGCTCCCTTGCTGCCCTCCTAAGCTGGGTTGCTCTAAGCACAGATTGTTCATAGAGCAGGCCGTATGTGCTTGTCTGCCACCACAATGCAAAGGACCTCTCTGCACTCAGGTTGTGTTCCTGGAACATCTTAGCTAGGATTGTAACCAGGATTCTAAGCATGGAAGCCACATTGTCTTGCAGTGTCTGCCACTGGGACTTTCAACTGACTTGATTAGTTTTATCCAATCCGTTTAAGTGCACAGTCACAAGAGACCTATGTATCAGTGTCTTCAGATTGACTCAATCTCTTTAAAAGCAAAAGGATGAACCTAGAGACTCTCATATTAAGGGAAGCAAGTCAGAAAGAGAAAGACAGATACCATATCATATCACTTATATGAGGAATCTAAAATGTAGCACAAATGAACCTATCTGCAAAACAGAAACAGACTCACAGACATAGAGAACACACTTGTGGTTGCCAAGGGGGAGGAAGGAATAAGGGGTATGGAGTAGAGTTTGGGGTTGGTAGATGGAAACTGTTGCATTTGCATTGGATAAGCATTGAGTTCCTAGTGTATAGCACAGGGAACTATATCCAATCTCTTGTGATAGAACATAATGGAGGCATGGTGGAAGACAATATGAGGGAAAAAATGTATGTTTGTGTATAACTGTGTCACCTAGCTGTCCAGCAGAAATTGACAGAACATTGTAAATCAACAGAATGTTGTAAATCAATCATATTTTAATAAAAAAAATTTTTGATTCAAATCCTCCCCCCCAAAAAAGCAAAAGGAAATCCTCTACCAAATCTGATTGGTGGCTACCAATTCTTTTTTTATTACATATTTATCTTCCAATTTCTTAATGTTTAAGCTAATGAGCTTTAAAATGTTTCCCATCTTCATCAACAAAAATATGAAAGGCCAGTAAAAGTAAAAGTCTCTCCAAAGGTAGAAGGGGCAAGGAATGCTAGTTTGAACCCTGTGCTGTGGTACACAGGTGTATCACAGTCCCTTCAAAATTGATGTACAATCAAGATACAAATGTTATTCCTGCTAAAACTGAGGATATATACTCAAAAACACAGATGACAATGAGAAGGGTTGTCATATTGCATAATGTGTGGGTTGTATGGAATGGTAAGAACAGAGTGCATCTTGCTGCAAGAGAAAAATAAGTGTGACATTCTGTTAGGCATACACCAAAGGTCAGAGTGTGTTTCCTGAAACATGGGAGATCCACCTCCTTTGGATGTGAGAGAGGGGAGTCAGGGCAGCAAGTGGCTTTACCCAAACACTGACAAGATTTTGGAGGATGCCCAAGAGGAAAATAAGAAAACTGCAGAGGCAGAGTCAGTTTAATCCTTTCAAGTGTTTAACCAAAATGTCTAGTGTTTAAAAGTGTTTAGCAAACACAAAAAGTTAAGAACCTATGCCCAGAAGTTAGTTACACATGATGCAAGTATATTCTTCCAGAGTCTTTTACTTTTTAACAGGTTCTCTCATGTTCCCTGACATTTTGATTCAACCTTAACCCATTACCTTATAATCACATTTTTCGAGTTCAAGAACTGAATTTCATTATGTATTTTTCACTTCTTAGGGCCACATGTGCTACATATGGAAGTTCCCAGGCTAGGAGCTACAGCTGCTGGCCTACACCACAGCCACAGCAACACGGGATCCCAGCCACATCTCTGACCTACACCACGGCTTACAGCAACGCCAGATCCTTAACCCACTGAGCAAGGCCAGGGATGGAACCTACATCCTCATGGATATTAGTTGGGTTCGTTTCCACTGAGCCATGACAGGAACGCCAAGAGCTGAATTTTATTTTTTATTATTTATTTAATTTTATTTTATTTTGCTTTTTGGTGGCCGCACCCGTGGCATATGGAGGTTCCTAGGCTAGGGGTCCAATCGGAGCTACAGCTGCTGGCTTATACCACAGCCACAGCAATGCCAGATCCAAGCCGTGTCTGTGACCTACACAACAGTTCACAGCAACGCCGGATCCTTCATCTGCTGAGCAAGGCCAGGGAACAAACCCGAAACCTCATGGTTCCTAGTCAGATTCATTTCTGCTGCACCACAAAGTGAACTACAAGAACTACATTTTAAATTTACCTCCATTACCTTATGTTATTGTCTATTTCTGCCTAACAATCTAGCAACTTAGCATGCATTTATTAACTCAAAATTTCTTTATGTCAGGAGTTCAGGCATGGTTTAGCTGGATCTTCTGCTCAGTGTCTAATCAGGGTCAATCAAAGTGCTAATTGGCCTCTGTTCTCATTAGGAGGTTCAACTAAGGAAGAATCCATTTCCAAGATTATTCAGGCTGTTGAGAGAATTTATTTCCTTACAGCTGTCCAACAGGGAACCCTACCTAGCCTCTTTTTTTTTTTAAATGTATTTTTAGGGCCTCACCTGAGGCATATGTAGGTTCCCAGGCTAGAGGTCTAATCGGAGCTGTAGCTGCCAGCCTATGCTAGAGCCACAGCAACACCACAGCTCACAGAAAAGCTGGATCCTTAA
The DNA here is from genome assembly GCF_016906955.1 of Phacochoerus africanus. Lineage (NCBI taxonomy): Eukaryota > Metazoa > Chordata > Mammalia > Artiodactyla > Suidae > Phacochoerus > Phacochoerus africanus. The sequence goes on from NC_062544.1 coordinate 130,219,223, forward strand.
AGCTCACGGCAACGCTGTATCCTTAACCCACCGAGCGAGGCCAGGGATTGACCTGGCAACCTCATTGTTCCTAGTCATATTCATTTCCGCTGCGCCACTATGGGAACTCCACCTACCTATCCTCTTGATGGATACCACATGGAAGTGACTCTTGCATATTAAAAGTTAATTGCAGTTCCCTACCATGTGGCAATTCCATAGGCAGGTCAGGATTGAATTTCTCTCTCCAGTTTGCCAAAATAGTGTCCTTTAAATTTAAGTACAGTCATAGAAGTGGCATACAAATCCTTTTTTTTGCCATGATATTCTATTTCTTAAAACCAAGTCTCAGGTCGGGCCCACACTCAAGCAAAAGGGATTGCACAAAGACATGAATCATTAGCGGTCACCTTAAGGTGTGTCCCCTACACACCACACATAAAGCAAATATGCTGTATCTGCTTACACTCCATGGTAGTTTCCACCAGCTGATAAATGGTGTAAACCCTCTGTGGACATAATAAGGGCAACACTGAGCTCCATTGCTCTGTATCTGGCTATGATCTGATTGATTGGATAATGCCCAGTAATTTGGGATAAAATAATTCCTCTTGGATTGAGAAAATGTATGTTTTCAAATATTGTTCATAAAAGTTAGTTTTGTAGGTTGTTCTTAGTGACTGATGATGACCATTTTAGTAAATTTTCCAGATGAAATGTTTCTGAAAATGTCCTTTAGAAGTGACTGAAATATGCCTGTTCCTTTCATTTGAGTTGTTCTCAAAATCAGCTGTTCTGCAAATGAATTAGAATTGTATATTCCTGTGGCAGTAAAATACTCTACCTTATTTTTATGAGCTGGAAGGGTGTTTATTAAGGCCTCACATAAGGCCTGTGATCCAGGAAGGGTCTCAGATATTTGACATTGTAGAACATGCGTGGCAATCCAGAGCTATGAATTTGCTTCCTTTCTGCCCTTCTCACCATGGCAGACACTGATAATCACAGGACTCTTTTTCCTCAAGTCTAGACTCCCCTTTGGGGTCTTAAATTGTGGGCCCAGCAGCCACTAGCAATGACTGGATTAAAACTTGAGTTTAAGCCTCTTGGACACCTGTTGACTAGACAACCACCTAACCCTTATTACTATAGAGCCACCTCTGGGCCTTATGTTAAACTAAAGATAAGATAAATTTGCTCTGAAGCAGATAGCCTGATGGAAAACAGTGATGATATGGGGTGGAGGCAGAGATACCCCTCTACTGATTTCAAGGTTCTTATTTCTGTTGAGGGCTCTCTCCTTGGCTTGTGGATGGCCACCTTCTTGTTATATCTGTACATGACCTTTCTCCATGCATGCCCAGGGAGAGAGAGAGAGTGAGCTCTCTGGTGTCTCTTCTTATAAGGATTCTAGACTATTATATCATGGCTCTATTCTATGACCATGATTTAATGAGCACCTAATATGTGTCAGATACTGTGCTAAGTATTCTATATACACTTTCATATTTTTCACAAACAAGTCTCCAGGAGAGCCTGGAGGAAAGTGTGTTATATAGTCCTGGGGAGAGAAAAAAACACAAGTTAATCAGTGAGATGTCATCAGTATATGTAGCCTTACTAAATCTCATGTCATGCCCATTCTACCCTTTTCCAAGGTCGTGGGAAAAGCAGTTGTAAATTTCACCAAAGGCCACTGGACAGATTTCCCTCACGGTCCTATCCAGGTATACCTCCCTGGAATCTCACATTTCACTCTCCACTAGGTTAAGCCATTAGTGAGACAATATTAGAACATTCCTAATTTTAGGTAAACAGGAAAAGATTCATAGAATTATATGAATTTCAATTTAAGTCATGTGAAAATTAGATACACTTAAGGACAAAGACTAATAGATACTATGAAAAATAGGGGACATTTAAAAAAAATCATCACTGGTGTTATCCTCATTGCTTTATTTTTTCATTGATTTTAAAGTTGTATTGAAGTATAGTTGTTTTATAGTGTTGTGATAAGTTCTGCTGTACCACAAAGTGATTCAGTTATACATGTACACACATCCATTCTTCTTGATTCTTTTCCCATATAGATCGTCACAGAATACTGGATAGAGTTCCCTGTGTTATATAGCAGGTCCCCCTTGGCAAGTCATTCCATATACCACAGTGTGCATATGTCAATTCCAAACTCCCAGTCCATCCCTCCACCCAACCCACCTGTCCCCTTTAGTAACCATAAGTTTGTTTTCAAAGTCTGTGAATGTGTTTCTCTCCTACAAATAACTTCATTTGTATCCTTTTTTTAGATCCCAAATGTAAGTGGTAATCATGTGATGTTTGTCATTTGCTATCTTAACTTCAGTTAGTATGATAATCTCTAGGTCCATCCATGTTGCTGCAATGTTTCTTTTTTAGGACTGTGTAATATTCCATTGCACATATATCACATCTTTATCCATTCCTCTTCCTTTTTAAGGTTGTGTAATATTCCATTATATATACCACTTCTTCTTTATCTGTTCCTCTCTCAATTGATATTTAGGTTGCTTCCATGTCTTGGCTGTTGTAAATAGTACTGCAATGGAACATTGGGGTGCATGTATCTTTTAAAAACCCAAAGCACCTTGTAAATATGACTTATCTAGACGTATCAGCCATTATCACGAGAGTATTTTCTTGGTTCATTCCCTTTCAGAAAGTGACAGATAACTATAAAAAGAAAAGCAAATAAAGGTCCCCAGAATGGGAGATAAACCACAAGGAAATAGGGTCTTGAAAGGGAGAATAAAATGAAACAGAAAGGAAGTAGAGCCATTTTGCCAAGGCACTTGGCTTCTGAGGGCTATTACAATTAGTTTATGTTCTTTCTGGACTCAAAGTGGGAAAGACATATATTATCTTAGGATAAAGTCCAATGCCATATCCTGCCTTTTCATATCCTTAATGATCTGTACTCACCTCCTTGCTCCATGCTTCTTCTCACATGCAAACATATGTGAAAGTTGTCCCTCTGCCTCTAGTTCTCCTTCCTTTCCTCCTTTGCATAACTATCTCCTAATGGAAATCTTCCATAACCACCCTCCAAGGCTGTTTGGTGCCCTTCATCTGTCCTGATTACTCTGCTGTAGAACTTACTGCACTAAACCACAATTGTCCATTAACTTGACTGTCCCCCATTAGACTTTGAGGAACTCAAAGGGAGAAAACAGTGTTTTGACCAACACTGTATTCCCAGTGCTTAATAATTTTCCTGGTACTAGTAGGCTTTCAGGTGATCAGTTGACCACATACATACTAATACAGAGACACACATGTACATAACCCTTTTTGTTATTTTTCCTTCCATTCGGAAAGTGGAGACTTCTCAAGAGAAAATTCTGGCCAAGCCATGCCACCTTGAGCTATAGGAAGCACAATTTAATCCTCCTGTCTCCTAATAAGTAGCTTGCTTTCTTGTTAACCCAGAGAGCCACACATGATTGACTTTCTGCACAATTGCATGTTCCACTTCTGTGTTTCAGGGCATCTGTGCACCCAACTATCCATATGAAGCTACCGAATTTTATACTACATCTAAAATTTCACATTCACCCACTTCTAGGATAAAGGAATGGAGACTTTGAAAAGTTGAGTAAGTCAAACAAGGTGACAGAGTTAATTAACAACAGCGTATAGACTTACACTGGGGAATTTTGACTCCCAAGTCAATATTCTTTCCACTATATCATTTTGCCTTATAAAGAGAAAATATTAATAAAACAAAAATAAAAATGTAGGGATTTATTGAGCTCTACAAGAGAGTAAAGGGAAGAAAAAGGCAAGTTATTATTCTTCTTTGGCTATCACGTAAATATACATTAGAAATTTGCTCTCTGATGTAAATCAGCTCATTGCAGTCCTTAAGCTATTATACCTTTTGATGTCATTGTATTCTTGTTTACTCAGAATAAGAGGAAGGTCAGGTATCTATAGTATTGATTTTCCAGAACATATATTAAGAAGACTCAAATGCAAATGCTTTTCTCCACCCTGACAGCTATTTCCTGGCCCTGAAAGGGGAGAAAACTCATTAGATCTTTTGTAATCATATCTCATTTGCTTTGCACATTCAAGATTACGCCCATTGCTGTTTTTTAAATAAACATATAGTATAAATATCTGAATGGCAATAAATATGGAAATAAGGCTCAGCCTCTTGCAATGACAAATTTAAACATGAATAGGTATGAAAACAAATGCAAAAATAATACTATTAGCAAATGCAGCTGCCATAAATGTTATTAGTGTAATTATCTTTATAGCTGTGCTAAGTTTCTAACCATATATTTCTACTAGTAGACAAATTGAAATTACTTATTTCTTCTGGAACTTGCTTAGAAATACTCGAAAAAAAGGTGACCATTTTTCTTTTATCAGAACACTAAAATCTAAATCAATTTAACAGAGGCAATGGTGTGTGGCCTGGGTAAATATGCATTTTCATCTTGCAGAATGGTTCTCAGGACTCTCTTAATTACCCTAAGAAAATAGATGTTAAGAATTTTATGGTAAAAATATACATGGTTTCAAATTTTAAAAGAATATTATTAGTTAAATATAGATTAATATTTGCCCAAATATACAATCTTTTAAATTTTTCCTGGTCATTTTAGTTACCACAGAAAAACTTAACTTGCTGAAATCATTTTTCTATGTTTATTACAACTCTCAATATGGTTTATTCAAATTAAAACCAAATATATTATTGTAAAATTATGATAGATAATTGGAAGTGATATCCACTGTTTAATTGGGCACATGTTATACACCAGAAATGGTTCTAGGAAATATAAGTCATTATGGTGGTCATTATAATTAATAACATATATTGCACTTACATATGACAGGGCTCCTTCTAAATTCTTTTATATTAACTGTTTAATATGTAATCATTCAAATAATTCTATGAGGTAAGAATACTGAGAGTATCTCCATTTAATGAAAGAGGACATCAAGGTTTATAGAAGTCATATAACTTAACCTGGACCTATGTAAACCTATGTAAACCTAGACCTCACTGACTCCACAGTTAAAGTTTCAACCACTTCACACGCTGCCACAGAGCATGTGACCTATATCAATTTGTTTTAAAAGTTCATCCCGTTCTTTTTGTTATATAGTGGACTTCTTAGAGAATAGAACTGAGGGACTTCCAAAAAAACTTACTTTTTAAAAAAATCATTAACTTTTAAAAGTAGAGATTTTTATCAACATGAAACATAATCAGCAAGCAGCTTAAGAAAATGTACTTCATAAAAAAGTAGATACTCATATCATTAGCTGTCTGTAATTTTCTTTACCCACCATCTGAAGTCCCGTTACATCCTTTAACCATCCTGCCTGAGTAGATCATCCAAGTAACTTGCCTACTGAGACATAGGCTAATGGCTTTCACCATCCTACTATTGCACTTGTTTATTTTTCCTCCAATAACTTTTGATCAAACATTGCATCTATATTTTTCTGTTTAGGAGTACAATTGCAAAGATCAAAATGACCTCTGAACTGGGAGCCCTCCTATGTAGGCCTGGCAAAATGACTCCCCCTCTGACACTCTGACCTCACATTAATTTTTTTAGGGCCACACCCATGGCACATGGAAGTTCCCAGGCTAGGGGTCGAATCAGAGCTGCAGCTGATGACTTACAGCACAGCTACAGCAACACTGGATCCAAGCCATGTCTGAGACTTACACCACAGGTCACGGCAATGCTGGATACTTTATCCACTGAGCGAGGCCAGGGATCGAACCCACTACTCATGGATGTTAATCAGCTTTGTTTCTGCTGAGCCACAATGAGAATGCCCCCTTCCTATAAATTTTAAAATATGTGAACCAATGTACACACAGAGGTCCTTCATTTCTTTGTTGGCAACCTTTCCTTTTCATTCGCCTGTATCCCACTTTCATTCGCCTGTATCCCAGTACAGCTTTCCTTGGTTGAAACTTCTTCAGTGGCAAGAAATGAAATTCAACTGAGTTAAACCAAAAGTTTATTTTGCTGTGAAATAATAGGTCCAGACTGTGACTCTCTTCAGACATCAGTCTCTCTCCATACCATTTTCTTCTATATTGGCCTCAGTCTCAAATAAGTGGTGCTCCAATAGTAATAAAAATCCTGCCAGAAGCCCCATTTTCATATCTTACCAGATCACCACCTCACAATGAAAAGAGAATATCTTTATCCCCATAGAATTAACAAAACTCCTGGAATTAATGTCATTGGTTGACTTAGGTCACAGCTCATCTCCAAACCAATCATTGTGGCCAAAGACACTGTTTCTAATGGTGCATCATGACCCCCAAAATTAGTGGCTTAAGACAATCAGAGTTTTATTACCTCTTATGATTTTAATAGTTGATAATTTGGATGTACCAGTAGGTAGATTCTTCTGTTTCACATGGCATGACAGAGGTCACTCCATGGCATTTAGCTGGTGACTAGACTAGACTGGTCTGCTCCAAAATGGCTCATTTACTGTGGCTTGAAGTGGATGACTGGAAGGATGGTTCAGCTGGGATTAGCAACATGATGTCTATGCCCTTTCCAACATGTATTCTCAGGGTAGGCAAACTTCTAAGAGGATGGTTCAGGACATGAGACGCAAGATTCAAGAAATATAAATAGAATGTAAAAGGTTTTTTATGACCAATTTATAAGATCCTAGAATGTCACTTCCACCGCATTTGGTTAGTCAAGCAAGTTACTAAGGCCGTCCTAGGTTCAGCAGAAGGGAAATGATACTTTACTTCCCAATAAAAGAAGTGGCTAATTTTTTTGCAGCAATCTTTAACCTCCAATGAGGTGGAGTGATGTGATTGGACAAACTTGGTCAAGGGCCGTCTCTGTTTCCAAAGGGTGGGGCCAGCTCCATCTGAAACAGAAGACTAACATTGTGAGGAGACTAGTTCCCTAAGGAAAATCAGGCTATTTTTGCCAGAAGTCAGAGAAGCAAATGCTGTGTTTGTAGAAACACAAGCTCTATCACATATTGATGTTGGAACCACCAAATCTGTGATTTCAATAGATATTCTAGAATTTAAAAATTACATCAAATGTTGGGACACATAAAAGACTGAATTTATGTCATAACTTGGCCAGTCATTACCGTGGGATAATTGCCTAAAATCTGAATCTTACCTTGTTCATCTGTAAAATGTGGGTCATAACAACTTCCCCATAGTTTCTACCAGCATTAGATGAAATGTTTTGTAAAAAGTACTTAATATTTACTCAACAAATGTTATCCCTTCTTTTTCTTTTCTGATGAAATCTTTTCAACTGCGGACATGAGCTTCTATTGAAATTTGTACCCCCTTTGAGAGTAGCGTAGATTACAGTAGCCTAGGGAGTTTCAAATGTGTAGAAACAAAGCATTGCTTACAGGCTACATCAGCCATTACTTTCCAAAATCTAATTCACATTGTTCACTTTGATCAATAAAAGCAGATACAGGTTGGTCTCTGTTCATGTGAGAGAGTAACTCTATGCATCTTTGCAGTGACATACTATTTCCTATTTCATCCTCAAAATCCATTCTGTCAGAATCCTAAGCATCCAAGGTCATCAGTCTTTTAAGAAATATCGGAGGCCACTCAACCCATTGTAATAATGAAATTTTAAGGCTGAATTTAGTTTTTCTCTTTTATTGGTCATCACTAATAAAACTTGATTGATTAATATTTTTTCCTAGACATTCTGGTAGTAGAAGCTGTCTTCAAAATTCAGCGATTAAATGTGTCTTAAAATACCATTCCAATGACTTCTCAGTCTGGTACTTTTCATCATGGAGACAGGGCTGAAACTGAGCTGTCCTTCAAGAAATGTTAGCCTTGGTTAATCCATTTTTTAATGTGAATGTCAGCTGAAAAACTTAAGCTATTTATGTTGCAGCTCTTTCATGGTTTACAATTTCATTTATTTCTCTCTCTAATTAATGTGTCTAGTTCTTGAATGTGATCTAAATAAAAGTGGTCTTGTACTGAAAGAAAGCAGGATATTGTAAGGTATTTTAGAATAGTAGGAGTTCTTTCTCCTTCCTACTACTGAAAGAGGCAATAAAAGAGGAGAGACTGAAATAGAGCGACAGAGATTATTTCATTGTGTTCAGTGTACAAGGGTCACACCACTGATGATAAATGATATCATTTTGGGTAACAACAGATTCAGCACTAAATAGAAATGAAGAAAGTGTAATTAGTACTCATTTTTCAGTTTCTTTCTGTTGCTCCGATATCTCGAAGGAGAAGAGCTCAGTTTGGTAGTAATGTGCCTTTAACACCTCTCTAAAATTGACTCATCATGAATTTTTCAAAAGCAGACTGAAGCCTTCAGTTTAGTGTGGACTTGAAGGCCCCTTCAAGGAGGTAGAACTCAAAGCCTCTGGCCAAGACAAGAATTACCATACCCTTGTCATTGCCTCACCCATCTCTTTGTAATCCCCTCTCCCCAACCTTGAGCAACCTGGCCTATTCCTTTCTGCCCTTTACTAGAAAAGATATGTGGCCCACTCCTCACCCTGCCCCATAGGGGCTTTATACACCCCAACCAACCAGCAAGTGTATCAGAAGACCCCATCCTTCCCCAGCAAATGGAGAAGTTTAGCAGGTATATTGCAAGACCTCTTCTTGTCCCAGGGCTATAAAAACACACAACGAGGAGCCCCAGGTTGGCTCTCCCTGATTATAAGGAAATCATAAGACTGCACAAGCAGCATCTCTTATCTCAATAAACTTCTTTCTCTTTACCCAGCCATGCTGGAAAATTCTTTTTCCAACCTACATGCACGAACCATGACATTTAGGTCAGCAGTAGTATCTAACTGGATGCAGTAAACTTCTTTGGCAGTAGGGGGGTGGGGGGGAGAAGGGAGCCTATATTTTAACCTTAAAAGAAACGATACCAATTTACCACTTATAGAAAGTAAATAAACTTCCCTTTTTATATAGATTCAAATAAAAGGAGTAATTCCTAAAAGTGACACCCTATGATTTAAAACTCAGATAGAGCTCTTTACTTGGTCATGGCCTCCTGCACTTTTTTTCCTGGTTCCTTGTTTATAATCCAAGGATATCCAGTTTGTTTTGCATCCTGGGTACAGGGGAAGCTGTGGAAACCTGGGGTCATGTGACTTCAAATGGGAGGCCTGATACAGATGCTGAACAGACATCCTCCAGGCTACTCTTGATGGAGATCTGAACTGAAGGAAATATTTGGTGAGGGCTTGTTTCTGCCAAAGGAATTAATTCATCCCCAGGGCCATCTACTAAATTGTACTTTCCAAATGCAGAACCATGACCCAGGAGAAGAAATTCATCTGACAGTGAAACAATATCACCTAAAATGAGAGAGAGCTTGCTCTGGATAAAAGTGATCGATCCTTTCCGTTATCCTCATGACATCCTACAGTTGCATTTTTGAAAAGCCAACTTAATTAAGAAGACCTTGATCAAATCCTGCACTATCTAAAACAAACCCAGCTTCACTTTCCCTCCCTCACTCACAAACATACATGCATTTTCACCCAAGAAGTGCTAGATCACCAATAGTCCCCGGAATTCAGCATTCTAGCTCACGCTTCTGGGTTGCACACAGCTTTGCCTCCACTTAGATTACCCATCTCTCCTTTGCTTACTTTGAAAATTAGTGTTCACCCTTCAGTACCTATCTCAGACATCACTTTCCCAAACCCTTAATCAGCTCTGGGAAAGTTGCTTCATTTGATTCAGAATTCTACCCCTTACTGTGTGAGCATAGGTGAATTATGTCAGTTTTCCTTGATTTAATTTTCTCCTCTCTAGAATGGAATAATAACATTGTTCACATCCCAGAGATTAAATTATAGAATCCAAACAATTCAATGTGCACAGCGCCTGGCCTACAGTAAATTCTCCATAAATGTTGTGATTTCAAAATATGTATTTTGTCACTGTACTGACTACATTGATTGCAATTGTTATACTATCTTTTATCAAACTGAGAACTCCTTAGCAGCATGAACTGAGATACATTCATTTTGTCCTCAGCCCCAGTATATTACCAGGAATCCAAAATATTTATGTTTAAATACTGAGCACTTACTTTTTATCAGCATTGATTTGTGACTTTATGTGTACTCTCGGCCCTTCATGTCCATGGGTTCCATATCCATGGAGTCCATATCCATGGATTGAACCAACCACAGATGAAAAATATTCCAGCAAAATAATTCCAGAAAGTTTCAAGATGAAAGAATTGAATTTATGTAGTATTTACATTGTATTTACAACTATTTATATGGCATTTACACTGTATTAGGATAAATAATCTAGGCAGGATTTAAAGTATACAGGAGGATATGTGTAGGTTACATGAATATACATTTTATATAAGGGACTTGTGCATCTATAAATTTGTTATCTCTGGGGATTCCTAGAACAAATCTTCCAAGGATACTGGGGGACACCTTATTAAACCCTTCAACTGTACAACTCTTTAAGCTAGATTCTATTTTTTTTTTGTCTTTTTGCTATTTCTTTGGGCCGCTCCCGCGGCATATGGAGATTCCCAGGCTAGGGGTCCAATCGGAGCTGTAGCCACTGGCCTACGCCAGAGCCACAGCAACGCGGGATCGGAGCCACGTCTGCAACCTACACCACAGCTCACGGCAACGCCGGATCGTTAACCCACTGAGCAAGGGCAGGGACCGAACCCGCAACCTCATGGTTCCTAGTCCGATTCGTTAACCACTGCGCCACGACGGGAACTCCTAGATTCTATTATTATCCCCATCCTAGAGATTTAAAAACCTGAGGCAGAAAGAAGTTAATGTTTTTCCCAAGATTACACAGTAGAGCCAGGATCTGAAGCAAGAGAATCTAATTCCAGAGATTTCACTCTAAACAACTAGGATTTAATGATTTACTACTCAGGAAATTCAAAGAATACATAGATGTCTATGTGAGTATATGTAACAGATTGTTGTCAACTTTTCAGATAAACTTTTAAATGAGGCTCACAGTGATACAACTATTTGCATCAAAAGCATGTCCTAATTATATTCGTCTGGATTCTTTCCATTTGTCAGTTACAGAGATACCAGACAGTCTTAAGCAAAATAGGAAATTCAGTGCCTTCCTACTAAAAAGCCCAAATGTCAAGATATCTTCAGGTATATTTGCACTCAGGCCATCAAGCAGAGCTCAATACTTGGTTTCACAGTCACCATTTCTTGGCTGTGATTTCCTGTATGTTTTTATTCTCAAGTAGCACCATTCTAAGTGGGGGTCCAGTACACTTTTGATTTATGACTTATTAGCTTAGCAACCTTACGGGAAAGTGAGCTTCTTTTGCCCAAAAGGGCCAGTCAAAGTCCCAGAATCACTTCATTGACTAACTTCATTCACATCTGAACCAGCTGCTGAGGCAAAAGAGGAGGGAATATGCGAAGAGGTTGGAACTAGGTCGCATGACCACATGAACTGAAAAAGCAAGAGAACATTGTTTCCCCTACGGTAAACCCAAGCATCATTATCAGGGGGGAAAATGTTGAATTATTGCTGAGGAGGCCAAATAACAGAAACAACACTGGTTTCAGATGAATTTTTGTTTTTCCATAAAGCCTGCTTCTTGGATCTTTACATGGTAACAGCTTTAGTAATACATATAAATGATGAGACTAAATTTAATTTCTGAATATCAATAATTCTTCTCAACTAGCAAATAATAGTTCATACATGTCTATATGTTTCAAGATGTTGAGCTTCTAAATTACAAAATGGGAAAAGGCTAATTAGAAGATTAGTGATTGCCTCATCGTTTTGTATCATTCCTTTGCATAGCCTGATGCATTTGAAAAATGAATTGATATCAGCTTGCCTGTACTCTATGTGCTTTACTTTTCTGAATTGAGGGGAGAAATTATTCAAGAAAGTTTGCATAATAAAGATTAATAATTGAAAGGAGATAATTTTGGTATATTCCTTCCTGTGAAAAAGGGCTCTTATGACCCAAAAAAAAAATCCTGTAATACAAAGCAATACGCCTTTACTCAAAATTTCATGTTAAGCTATGTTGTTACAGTGATTGGTTTTTTCTTTGAGAAAACTTGTCATCTCAGAGAGTGGAACAAAAATAGTTTTTGAGCTTGGGTCTTGGGCTAGAACTAACTTAAAAACTCAGAGCGTAAGAAAAAAAAATTTCTTGAGGTCTGTCTTTTCCCAAAATCATATCAATTCAAATAGATTTTCAGACTCTGACCCAATGGATCAGACTCAGGTAGAGATATATTTCAGGCTGCTGCAGGTAGAACAGAGATGATTTTAAATCAACAAAAAATAAATATGAAAAGCCTTTGCTTTAGTTGCTCTGTTCCCCTTTCTCTTTTGATGGCTGATTTTCAGGCCTCTCCCAATTTCTTTCATTGCTACAGCAAGCCTCAGAAAATGCTTCACCATGAGAGCAATTTCTATATGCTATCCTATTCTTGCCCAAACAGTATTTCCAAATGAATCTTAATAGTTTAGTAAAATTGAATTTAGCTTCTCTAGACCATAACAGTTAGTATGACTCCATTGTGAGCATATCTGGATTGTAATTAAGAAAACTCGGCATTACCACTGACACTGAAATTCTCTGGGAAAATGCCTAATTTACATACAGCTATGACAGTTCTGTATCTTCCACATCTGGTGCAGTGTGATTACGCATGCAAATTGGAGAGACACATAATGAGGACAGAAGCCACTCTCAGAATTGTCTATAGGTCAGTTGAATTTCTGGACTTGAATGCCAAAAAAAAAAAAAAAAATTCCTCTTTAACCTTCTTGAGTATTTAGTATTAACTGGATAGAAATGGCAGTGATATGGCCTTGGTACAAATACGTAGATTCATTCCTTCATTCATTTAGTCCACAAATATTTGTTGAGTATCTTCAGTCTTACTTTGGGTTGTATTAGGTGGCAAGTAATAGAATGCCCAAGTGTAATAGCTTAAGTAATAGAAATTGATTTTTCTTGGATAACAGGAAGTCCAGAGGTATGGGTTGTTGACATTGATTTAACAACCTAAGTGCAGGATTGCAGGCATTTTCCTGAACTTCCCTTCATGATAGCCATTCACACTGCAGCTATCATATAAATATTCAAGACAGGAAGTGGGAACATTGAGCAGGCTAGCATGAATTTTGTAGAGCTGGAGTCTAGGATGGCCTCAGCTCTGTGTGTAATTGTTGGCAGGCTAATTAGTCCAGGAGGGCATCAGATGGGCTAACTACTCTCTATTCCATGTGAACTTTCTTCATGATCAGCTCAGGTTTCCAAGGGGAAGCAAGCTCAAGCAAACATACTGTCTAACCTTTTTTTGTGTCATGTCTGCTGACTTCTAATTAGTCAAACAAAGCACATGGCCAAACCCAGATAGAAGGACTGGGGAAATAGACTTCACTTCCTGATGAAGACAAAGTCACTTTACAAGGTATGGACAGAGAGGGAGAGGATGAATGTATGACCATTTCCATATTGGAAAATGAAAATTTAATATCACTTGACATAAAGAGAAGGAAAATACAAAAATAAAACTGAATCAGAATCACAAAGGGACTATTGCCATTTAAGAAAGCTTTTAAAACTACCATGGAAACCATAATCCTCCTCTCCTTCTTCAGAGATAATAAGCCCTCAGATGGGGAAGTTCTAGTTTCTAGGTTTTGCCGTTGAACTTTGGGAATGCATTACACCCTGCTTCTGATTTAGCTAAACTTAAGAGTTTTTCTAAATTGAAAGAAACTAAATTTCTTGCTAAATTGCAAGAGTAGGGAATATGTGTCTCGAGGCAGTAGAACTGTGACTGAACTATTTATTTATTTATTTATTTATTTATTTATTTTGTCTTTCTGCCATTTCTTGGGCTGCTCCCGCAGCATATGGAGGTTCCCAGGCTAGCGGTCTAATAGGAGCTGTAGCTGCCAGCCTATGCCAGAGCCACAGCAACGCGGGATCCGAGCCGCGTCTGCAACCTACACCACAGCTCACGGCAACGCCGGATCCTTAACCCACTGAGCAAGGGCAGGGATCGAACCCGCACCTCATGGTTCCTAGTCGGATTCGTTAACCACTGCTCCATGACGGGAACTCCGACTGAACTTTTTAAAATTGGATGCATTGAAAACATTGTTACATTTATGTTCCTGGCTTTCTTTGATTTTCTTACTTTCCCTGATCCCATCATTGACATGAACAAGATAGTTTGCAAAGTGCCAATAATGTGAATTTTCCCATGTATATTGGCAGCTTCTCAAGGCTCAATCTGGTTGTTTAAATAAAGTTGTCTGCTGTAGAAATTGTGTTAAAACTTAAGGACTTTATATCATCTCTCATTTGCTCATCTGCTTTAAAACTCATGTGAAAGCTTTGACGTGCTTTTATGTCACTTAGACTGCCTATATTAAGTGGTGCTAAGCCTGGAGCAGATAACATTTATAATACTTTCTAATAAGTAAAGTTGAACTCTTCCAAACCATCCAGACAGTTTCACCGAAATAACCATGCTAATTGTATGACATTGTGTAAGAGAAAATAAAGGAAGCACTTAATTATTATTTTCCATTTCTCAAGAAATTAGTGAGTGAAGGCATAAGCCAAAAAGATCCTGGATAGTTCTTGCCAAATTATGCAAGTAACCAATTATCTAATTATTTTTCCATTTCAAACACATACACCCAAATAAAATTAGAGTCAAGCGTGCCTTGTGATCAAGGTTTACACATTTCCTCCTCATATAAAAGTTGGGTCATATTTTCTAAAGTTAAAATTAATTGTAATTAACCAGAAGGCATCAAAGTCTTCCTGGAAGATTTTGTGAGCATAGTAGCATGGTAGAGTGTTTTTGTCTTATTTTTATCAAACATCTGTGAGACAGGCATATAAGGCACTGAGAACCACAGGATTTTCATCTAAACCTCACTCCTTCCAAATTTTCCATGTTCTCAGTTGTAATTTGATCAACCTTGCATGACATCCCAATAAAATAAAAGAAACAGTGTTTCCATTCAATTCCACAGGATTTGGCTTCTAAGGCAGCAGGTGAATTCAGGGTTAGAGACACTTCTCTTCTACTTGCCATCCATTTTTATAAATCTTAAGAGGCCCAAGAGGTTCCATGTGCCCTGTTCTCTCTGCCTTGTCTAGTTTTCATCAGCACCAAGAGCATCTCACTGGGAGTTTGAACTTTCCTTTAATCTAATCCATTTAGAAAATGACTCACAATTTATGGAATAAAATCAAGAGAATTGATACCTTTTCATTAGGCTGACAAGGTCTTTTTCACTGCTGGCATCTGAAATGTCTTTTCTATTTAAATTTTATTTATATCAATCTTCTCTAGTGGAAGCAAGATTAAAATGAAAGACCTCAAAATCAGTTTACAACTTTCCCATTACTGCCAAGATTGCGAGCATTGGTTTCACAAAGGCACTTGATGCCAAGAATTTCCTGGAAATAATCTAATCTAATACTTGGGATTGGTTGCAAAATGAATCAACCACAAGTGATATTATATATAAGTAACTATAAAAGTGATTACCTGTTACATGAAAAGAAAAACAGGTACTTAACTAACATTATTTGATTCTGGTAAATCTATAGCCATTATAGGGGAAAAAAACTGTATAGTAGAATCTAATAATAACCTTATAAGTTGCTTATTCAAATTAAGAAAATACTTGGATATAAACACATACCTCAAAGGAGCCATTTCTGAAGTTGTAAGAACATGGAGCGCTAGCACCCAAAATGTATATAGATGGATTGATACGTGGCTTAAAAGTTGCTTGTAAATATCATTTTAAAATTTGATTTTTCCTTTGTTTTAAATTGTACAGTTAGGATGCAACTAGAGATTCTCATACTAAGTGAAATAAGTCAGAAAGAGAAAGACAAATGCCAATGATATCATGTATATGTGGAATCCAAAATATGGCACAAATGAACATTTCTACAGAACAAAAACAGACTCCCAGACGTAGAGAACAGATAAGTGGTTGCCAAAGGGGAGGGGGCAAGGGAGTGGGATGGACTGGCAGTTTGAGGTTGTAGACACAAACCATTAACACGCAGAATGGATAACCATTGAGGTACCACTGTGTAGCACAGGGAACTACATCCAATCTCTTGGGATAGCACATGATGGAAGATAACATAAAAAGGGAACATATATATGTATGACTGGGTCACTTTGCTGTACTGTAGAAATTGGCTCAATGTTATAAATCAACTAAACTAATAATATAATATAACATATACAATCATTTTAGAGTTCTTCTTTATACTCACATCAAGGTTAACCCCCTCCCCATTTTATTGCCATGAATGCAAATGGACAGAAGAGAATTACATCCACAGGGATACAGAATTCCAGAAGCACATAAATGCCTTTATTCTGAAATAGCAAGATTCTCCACACTGAGTTGACTAAACCTGAGAGATCCATGTATATAGCAGGTACATACCATTCATTAGGGACCTCCAAGAAATATCAATACAGCTAAGGAATACCACATAGTGTTTTGTCTTAGAGCCTTCACTTCACCTGCCCTCTTTATTCTCTCTTTATTCTGTGACAGCTCTCTCAGTTGGATTTCTTTGAGGAGGGATTATTCACAAAGAAACTGAGGCCTTTGCACTATAGTAGGTCTCTATTTTGATAGTCAAATTGGAATATGAAAGCTGTTGTTTAGCTGGGCTCACTAGCCAAGTAACATGTTTCTGCACCTCGGAAAGACAAGCCAAATTCATGTATCACTGAAATCATTAAGAATTCTGGGGTTCCCTTGTGGCCTAGCAGTTAAGAACTCGGCATTGTAACTGCTGTGGTGTGGGTTCAATTCCCTAGCCTGGGAAGTTCTATAGGCACAGCCAAAAAAATAAAAAATAAAAAAAACTTAGTCTATGGAATAAAATAGAAAGATGGAAATGGTTGGAGAGTTTTAAGCAAATGAGTGCTATGAAATTATTTGCAATTTTAAAGACCATTCTATAAGCTGTGTCAGGAATAATCAGAAAATCTGGGAAAAACATACCCAAATATAGCAGTTTACCTCTACCTAATGCAATTATGTTTATTTTTATTTCACTAATTATCCACGTACTTTGAATTTTGGAAAATAATATATATTACTTTTAAATTATGGGAGGAAAAATGTTAAGTTTTCTGTGGTTGGCAAAAATAAGAACATCAAAATATTTTTGTCTCAACAAAATTACACTTACTTTCTACTGTAAACTTTAGGGTTACTCTTTAACATAGAATGTTAAATTTGAAAATACAAGGGATGGACAGTAGGAAATTTGTCTAATAGCTGTGATTATCTGCATCCCTTCTTAAACAGATATTTTAATTAGGTATGTACACAAAAGCAAAAAAAAAAAAAACCCTGAATTTAATTCTAAAATAAAACCATCAATTTAGTAAAAGCAAGACCAATATCCAGTGTTTGAATTATGAGTGGACACATGAATAGAATTAACACGTATTAAATGTGCAAATTAAGCCAGGGACTCCAGCCCTAGTGTTCAGCACACAAAGAGGAATTTTGTTGTTGGCAAGAATAAAGAGTGCTCCCTTAAGTTGGCAAAAAGTCTGGAAATTCTGCCTCACCCAGCACACAGCTTTTATCAGAGCAGTAGGAACTGTAACCCTGCCTTCTATTAAGATAACCCAGGACAAGTAAAATATTATTTTATGTTTTGGGTTTTATCTTAAAATTCATGTGAAGTTACCCTTTACCTCATAATATTAATATATATGCTTATTTGTTTTAATATGAAAATAATTTGGCTGATTACTTGGTGGTTAAATTACTTCCTCACTGAGGACTTCTTTACTGACATCATCCTGACACCCTAAATCAGATCCACTTACTTTCCCTTAAAGCACATCCTACATTTTACAGATCACACTTTGTCAATACACATTATCCCATCATTGCATATAATGTTTATCTCCCACCAAAGATTGTATGCTACTTTCATGTAGGAACTGTGCCTCTTTTATGTCCTGCACAGTAGTTAATGAATAGCTTTTGAATGAATAAAAGAGAATAGTTGTTTCAAATATCTTCAAGGAGAACTATCACTCAGGAAAATTGTACCACACTTATCTTGGGGCTTTAAGTACTACCCATTTCACAGTCCACATCCCCACCTACACCCTCACTAAGATATAATTGCCCCAGTTTGAAAAGCACTAGAATAGAATTTGTACAAGAATCCATACTAATCAACCTTATCCTCATCTATTGATTCCTTAAATTAATATATTGTGTATATATACTGAAATATATTGTAAACCCTACAAAGGTTTACAATATATTTAATCAGCTAAAAAATATATTTATACATCCCAGAACTAGGATATACATCTAATAAAAATAAGGCACGTACTCCCTCTGAAGGAATAATTGTCATGTGCTGACTATAAAGTTTATCAGGTATTGTGCTAGTGCCCTTATTTCATCCAAAATTTGCAAAAAACACTTTTGATTTTTATTAACTCCATTTATAACTCAGAATCCCAAGACTTGAACCAAAGAACTTTCTGAAGCCATTCTACCAGTGAGAGGTAGAGTTAAGATTCAAACCTAGCTCCCTCTATCACATCTCCAAGAGCTCAGGGTCTTAACTGTTTCACAATGCCTCCAAACTAGATCCTATCCTTAAATGTGTGCTCACAGGAACAGGGGAGTTTGGAATTTCTACAGACAATGTTATTCAATGCCTTTAATTTTCTGTTTGTTTTGATAAAAACAATCACACACAAGGAGTCGCTGCAGGTCTTTTGAAGAAGAACATGGAAACAGCTGTTCCAAAAACCTATGCAAAAAGGGAGGCTGGAGAGCTGTCCCATTCCTCTGTGGAAATCCAGCCACTGCTTTAAATTGCATGACAAGTTGCACAAAAATGAGCCTGGAAATTTGTCTTGATTGATGTACTTATAATCTACTTCTGGGAATATGAATGCAATCATATGTTCAATCATTTAATTTATGCTCAAACTCATAAGTCATAGAAGTGAGCTGAGAGTTTGTTATAATATCAAAGAAAAATAGTGTACTCACAAACATTGTGAAGAATGGCCTTTTCTCTTTGGGAATGACTTTACCTTTAGAATAATAAAAGTGATGATGCTGATGATGACAATAATAGCTAATGTTTATTAACTATTAAACATTTGCTGAGTGCCAGACACTCTACTAAGTGATGAGATGAATTTTCTCGTGTGATCCTCACAATACTTTGATAGAGGCACTATTTTTTCTTTGTCTTTTTGTTTCTTGTGTTTGTTTGTTTCTTCTTTATTTTATTTTATTTTTTTATTTTATTTTTTTTTTTATTTTTTTGGCTGTATCCACATCATACAAGAGTTTCAGGGCCAGGGATAGAATTCTTGCCATAGCAACAACCCAAGCCAGCCACTTTGGTGACAATGTTGGATCCATAACCCACTGAGCCACCTGGGAACTCCTTGTCTCTTTTTATTATTCATTCATTTACCAAAAGCAAACCTGTCTTGAGCTACTCTATGTCATTCAAAGATGAATGCAATATGATCTATGCCCTGGATGAGGTCACTACTTAGTGAGAAGGCAGGCACCTGGCTAATAAGCTAATAATTTGAGTTCAGCGTGGTTAGAGTTACAGTGAATATAGTTGAGGAGTTGGCAACAATATTTCCTCCATTGTTTCTCATATCACTTTCAGCTCTGCCCTTCTTCACAATTCTAGAACAGGCATCCAAAATTCAAGACCTACCCATTGTCTTTTCAAATGCAGTGGTGCTTATGTGGCATTTCAGGTGCTTGCTTCTTCCTTCTTCCGTTTGGTACATCACTGCCAAATTCATCTTCCCCAGCTACCTCTGTCATCATATCCTCCCTTTGCCCAGAATACAGAATCTTCAATAAATTACTTTTCTTTTTTAAAAAATTAATTAACAATAAATTTGTGAACCTCAAGGTCCATGCTTTTAGGAATTTCTACAGTCTTATTAAGGGTTTCTCTTCTTAATCTCTGTTGTTAGCCTGCTCTTCTAGCACAGTAATGTACTTACTACTAGATGAGCACGTTTTGTTCACTGAGATCTCTTTACTATAATTCATGCCAAAATGCCAATAGTACATATTGAGAAACCCTGAGCTAAATTGTAAGCTCTGAGTGCAGGAACTAATGTCATGGTCATTATTTTATTCCTCTCAGTAATCAGGTTGTGCTTTGACTATGCAAAGCATTTAATAACTACTTGCTGAACTGCATCTCAGATGTTATCTACTAAAATGATAAAAAAAAGGACCACAAGTTCTTAGACAATATGATATTTATTTCTACGTTTATTAAGCCCATTGCTTATTATATCTTGTTCTCTTTCCATGGGAAACTTCTTCAAAGTGAACAACAGCCAAAAAAAAAAAAAAAAAAAAGGATTTCTGCTCAATTTAGGGTTTATCACTGGAAGATGGATTGACTCTCCTTTTACAGTCTCTCTTCTGCTCGACAGCAATGACCTGTATAAGGGCGAAATCAAGACTCATGATTAAAGTGGTCCTCATGATTTTAAGAATCTCTCAAGAAAGATGAACATTCTTGATAAAGTTGAAGATCAGATATTTTCCTGAACACGGTACATTCATAGAGTGAATCCCAGAATCCAGGGTTAAAAGGAACTTTTAAGACCCTCTTTCATAATCACTACAGATAAGAGAGAGTTGAGTTTTGCAGCTGACATTTAATTAACTCATCTTTTTCTAAGGTATAAAATTCTTTGAGCTGTTATACATCTACCTCAAAAATATCTCATGGATTCAGAAAGTGTTCACTGGTGAGAATTTTAAAATGCTACAATGAATACTCAGACTAGAAAGAAATGAGTGTGATCAATTGTCTCTTGCCCGAATTATTTTTTAAAATTAATTTTATAAGAAACTAAATGTTTATATTTTTCCTGAATGTTTGCGTTGACATGAAATTTATCTTCAAAAATAATAGAGCAGATAGAATTTGTCCACTCAGCAGTAAATAGTTATTTAAAAGAGACCTGTGAATTTTGAACACAAAGCTAGAAGAACTATCATGTTGGAAAACATGGATTTTTTGATTAAGCAGTCTGTTTTTGTGTTAATTGCCAAGCTTCCTACCTGTGTAAGCTTAGGAAAGTTATTTAACTGTTTTGGGCTTTAGATTTTTCATCTAAAAAAAAAAGGCTCATAATATCAACTTTATAGTGTTGCTTTGAAGACTGAGATAACACACTTAAAAATACCTAATACAGAAATACATGAGAAGCATTTTCAGAAATGTCAGTTACCATTTTCAGGATTGAACTGACCATTATAATTCCAATTATTTTAGAATTATTTGTATTTACAGTTTTCTTATTATAATTATCCATGTAAGAAAAAATATTTTACAAAACAACTAAATAGCATTGATATTAGCTCTTTTTTATTAAATCCAATTGATCAATCCTTGCTCAATAATCAGAAAGTTTTCAGTAGCTTCCAATTTGGAAAAATAGGAAACAATTTTTAAATCCGCTTTCCATGAATTTTTAAAAAAGATATTGCATGAAATAGGAGCACAAGAAAAAAAAATAGGATAAGAGACTCTAGTTTTACAGGTCATAAAATAATGTATATGAAGATGGATGTGTAATGCCCAAATCAGAAACAAAGTAGGTCTAATAGCATCTTTGAAAAACCAACGTTGGAAAAATGAACTAGAGGCTAATAAGTCAGAGGGTAGTACCAAGTCCTCAAACTCTGTTTAGGAAAGACAACAGTGATATGAATTTTTAGAGACTCAAGGCAGGTCTGGGACACTTTCAATTCTTAGAAGGCCTTTTCTCTTTCCCCCTAAACCAGTGAGTCTTTATAAATGTGAATTAAAGGTTATAGGCAGGCTTTGAGATGTTTTTTTGCTTTACAGGGCTGCACCTGAAGCATATGGAAGTTCCGAGGCTAGAGGTCCAATTGGAGCTGCAACTGCCAGCCTATGCCACAGCCACAGCAATGTCAGATCCCAGCTGTATATGGGACCTACACCACAGCTCATGGCAATGCTGGATCCTTAACCCAGTGAGCAAGGCCAGGGATTGAACCCACATCATTATGGATACTAGTAGGGCTCATTACTCCTGAGCCACAATGGGAAATTCCCCAACTGTTTATGTTTTCATTTAGGAGACATTAATTCTGGAGAGAAAGAAGAGGAACTGCTTTGTTGGCTTACAGCAAAGCAGGTCAGCTGTGAGAGGGCAGAAAGCAGCCTAAAGAGTAGGGAACGGAGTCCTTTAGAAAGAGATACTAACACCTGACCTTACCAGCAGTTGTTCATTGCTTGTGTGTCTCTGAAAAAAAAAAAAAAGAGAGAGAGAGAGAGGAACAAATGCTAAATGCAAGAACTTGGAAAAGGCAGTTTCCCCTCGGAGCTAAGATCAGAGGGTTTCCATTCTGGGTGGTCTAAATTCAGGACAGCAATATCAAAATATCAATTGAGCTTTAAGGGGACAAGTATGGCAAATGCGATGGGTTTGTTTGTAACTGAGCTCTAGCCAGAAGGGAACTTCAAACTGGAGGCTCTCAGTAAACACTGCCAAACACTGACTGTACCTTACATTACTGGAAGCTTTGCCATTTACCTTTGTTCCCCTTTGGTGTTACATATGTTTTTCTTGCTGTCCAAATATATGCTTCTCTATTTAGTATCGTCACCTTTTCATTTACACAAATAAGGCCTCTTGACTCAAGACTAGAATCTTCTCTACTCCACGTCCTGATCCTGAGCCCTGCTATTACAAAGAAAATCATTCAAAACATTCCTACTCAGAGTTCTCATTGTGGTACAGTGGGTTAAAGGATCTGCTGTGGCATAGGTCCTAGGTCATAGCTGTGGCTCGGATTCAGTCCCTGGCCCAGGAACTTCCATATGCAAGAATGAAACAATAAAAAAATAAAAAGTTCATACTCATGCCCTGTGGAGGATTTGTGTTTTTTGTTATTAGTCTGTGTTTTACCAAAATATGACATTGTCTTGCATATGGATAGGATTATTTGCAAGATTTTACTTCCTGTGTTTGCCCTATCCAATGGAGTTGCATTTTATGTGATTTGGTGTGGTCCACATAAAAGGTGGACATCAGTTACAGGCAAAGTTACCCTTGAAAATTTCCTTAAATTGACCATGTAATAGAGTGAACATGGTTTTGCATATATAGTCCTGCAGAGTAATTTTTATTCAAAAAAAAGTTTAAGGAAGACTGGATTCTAAAGAGGAGTTCCTGCCATGGTACAGTGGATTAAGAAGCCTACTGCAGTGGCTTGAGTCACTGCAGAGGTGTGGATTCTACCCCGACCCAGTGCAGTAAGTTAAAGGATCCAGCATTGCCGCAGCTGTGCCATAGCTTGGATACAATCCCTGGACCAGACACTTCCATATGCTGAGGGGGAAGCCATTAAAAAAAATAATAATATAATAATAATAATAAATAAAATAGAGAAAGACAAATAAGAAAATTGTAAAAGAAGAAGCCTGAATACAGATACCTGGATGTTTAAACCATCTTGCTTTTAAGGTAGTAATCTAATTCCTCTAGTGAATGCCAAGTAGATAGAGAATTTTATTGCACTCCTGCTTCGCCACAACGTGGACTCCATTTCATTTTAATATCAAGCCTCAGTGATGGTAAGAGAGGTCATTTGAGTCCTTTGTTGTTGTGAGAATTAAACATCATGGTAGAGACTCATCTTTGAGATGTGAGGGCTTGGAAGGTGACAATCTAAAGAACTAGGTTTCCAGTCCCATGTAATGGCAGCCATTTGGAAGGTATCACAGAAGAAAACACTCACAGACATGTTGAAGATTTTGCCAAAAAAGCCAGGGTGGATTTGTGAAAAACAAATGCCTTAGGTAGCTTCAGAAGTGACCAGTGCTTATGTAGAAATAATGTCCATGCAAGGCATTAAGGAAGAAGTGGAATTGCTTTATCTGTATTGGGTTAATCTAGTCAATAGTTTTATAAAATCTCAATATCAAAAACAGCATGCTGTAAATACATCCACTCAATTCATTGTCAGTTTCTAATGGGGTCACCCTTAATATCACCCTAAAAAGCAGGGCTGTTTTATCAGAGGGTCAAATTTTGAAAGTTCCATTCATATCACATCAAACATATTAAAAGGAAATCACAGCTCATATCTAATATACTTTTGACAATAAACAAATAGTTTCATTTATTATGACTATTGGGTTGTTTTGCAGACTTTCTTTTGTCCTTGCAGTCAACTCATTTTTTCTTTTGGTAGACCTTTGAAATTCTCAAAGGCCCTAAACTGGGAGATAAACCATAATGCTGGGTGGATAAACTACCTTTCTGAAAAGAATAGCTTAGTCAGTGGTTCTGAAGAACATTTAGCACTTGTGTCCTTTTCACTGAAAAGGAAGTACCAGGTCCTTTATCTATAAAATGAGCTCAGAGGTTTCTCAAAAAGTAAGTGTCCCCATTCAGTATGTTTTTGTCGTACAAAGAGACTTGGGATAAAATATACCTTGATGAAATCAAACAGCATAATTAGATTTGCACTGTAGATGTGTAAGTTAAAAATCTTTTTTTTTAACTTTCTTTTTTTTTCATTACTCAATGAATTTATTACATTGAGTGTACTTAGCCAATCATAAAAGGTTAAAAAGGACCTAAAGTATTTCAAGGAACGTGAACATCTCCAGGGGGAAAGAGCCTTGTGCCCAGGTGTTTTGGATGAATTGTAAACACAGCTGTTTCCTGTTTTGACACAGCCTCCATAGTGATTGGGAAATGGTGGTGTGAGATGGAGCCTTGTCTAGAAGGAGAAGAATGCAAAACACTCCCTGATAATTCTGGATGGATGTGTGCTACAGGCAATAAAATTAAGACCACAAGAGTAAGTCCATTTTTTTCAAATGTCTCATGCATGTTACAAACTGTACTGTTTGCCTTTGTGTTGTACAAACAGCACCCAGAAACAGAAGAAAAGGAAGCCTTTACCCCAACAGAAACTATTCTTAATAATTTAGATCAGCATCTATCCTTCAAAGAGAAGTTAAAGATTGAACCTGACTTTTCTACACTGAAGAGTTTAGTGTTTCTGTTACTGACTCATGAATAAGCTAGGTTGCCAAAGCCAAATAGAAGAGGAGCAGTGAGGAGTAATTTGGATAATTCATCCAACATCTATGGAGCTCAGAATAGATATTAAATAAGGGTCTTGCCTGTTCATCCAGATGGTCTGCTGAAAAGTTCTGCATTTAAGTACAGTCATCTTCTAAAGATTCTTTTTTTTTCTCATCTTTTTTTTTTTAAAGATTCTTTAAAGTAATACTTTCATGTTCTTTTAGGGAAGTGAAAGATTTTTCTCAAGTGAATAGTCATCCCTTGCTTTCTGTGGTTAAACTGAGAGTTGGCTTCAAAATATATAACAAAATATATATAGGAGTCTACCCAACCTGTTAGAATTGGTGTCATGAGGCTGGAACAAGTTGGCAAAGCCCAGCTAGGCCAGCCATTGACCCTATGGATACTGAACCATAGGAAAGTCTGGAAGCTCTAATGGGGACATGCAGGGAGGTTACTCAGGGCCCTTCAGAGAGAACTCTTTATTCACTAATACAAAAATACATCAATATTTTAACAACTAATATGATGATATGTACATGTACCATGTGAATATCAGCCCTGTTATGTCTATGTGTTTTAAGTATTGGGTATTTTTTAAAGCAAGATCCACTGGTTAAAATTCCAATATGTTGAACTTAGAGGCTTCTAAAAGGGTGAGCCAAATTTAAAAGAGCATTTCTGTTTCTAGCCCCTGTGTTATGAGTTTTAACTTGATCATTCTTCTCACCATTGGCTTTTCAAAAAATAACACTGGTTCTTGCATCTTTGTGATGCAGAAAACATAACATTAAACATTTTTTTCACATATAAGTGGAGACTCTGTGTGTCAAATGTAGTTGCCTGCATTGATCACATTAGCCAGTAAATGGCCATACCCCCCTGGCTTGGAGCCAGGAGAGAAGCTTGAACCACTCTAGCTTGTTAACATGTAAATTGTTTGTGCCTAGTGGCTCAGCCTGGATTATTGTATGTCAATGAAACACCTACAGAAGAGAGTATTCAAAAATGTGCCCAGTTTGAGCTTTTTACCCCCCGCCCCCCCGAAATCACCTTAATTAGCTGGTGGAATATGGATTTTAGATTTCCCTTTGGTAATATTTTGCCTGAAGATGATTTTACCAAATAATTGGAAGATATCCTCACAAGTTAGTTTTAAGCTACTCTGAATTTTGGGCATTATCATTGGAATCCAGTCACCACTGTTTTAAAGACATTGCTGGCATATCCTCTACAAACCTCTATTCCCTATTCCAAATGATAACTGACCACCTTTTATAGATGGTCAGCCCTGCTAAAACGGTGCCTCCAGACTTGAAACTCCATAAAGAGCAATAATGCTAGTCAAAATATTGCAGGATTTAGATACAGAAAATTCCAAAGACTCTGTGGTAGATAGAAAGTAAACACAAGAAACACAGAAATTGTCAATGCTCCTTTTTTTTGTGACCCCTGTCACTTTATTTATTTGGCCTTTGTCGAGTATGTTTTCAAACCATCAGGTGTGTTGTGAATATATCCTGGACATTCTCCAGCATCATAGAAGTATGGTGAGGAATCTGATTATGGTAACAGAGGCCAATACACACTGTTTGCTACAGCCCTGGGTGGGCTGAACACAATCAAGACAGTTAAGTGAGCAAAAGTAAATCTTGCAGCCAGTTTAAATGCAGAGGATGCACCTGTTCTGACATGTGAATATATTTCAGGCAAGGAAATAAGAGAGGACTCTACAGCTATGTGAGTGGCATATCAGTCAATTAAGAATTCTCGCCTCTCTATAGAGAAGGAAAAATCTGTATTTTTTTAAGCCTTGAGGAAAACCCAAATGCTACTACTGACTCACATTCTCTCCCCACTTCCTTACAAAGAAATTCACAATGAAATAAACATTTTTAAATACAAAAGGCACTAATTGAGTCCCTATGATACACTCAGGAGGTCCATTCTATATAAATGGCCAACACCAGCCTTTAGGTCATATGATCTAAAAATAGGTTTTATATGAATGTTTCTAGTATGCCCTGTGTATTTTTCCTGTCAGAGTGAAAATATGCCCACACACTTCGGATATGGACTCTAGCAATTTAATTTTTAAAACAGTTTAGTTCACAGAGTACTTTAATTATAAATCATATGTTTTCATTATTCTTTAAGAGGTAGACTTTAGGGTAAAAAACTTAAGATCTTATTAAAGTAAAAGGAAAAATAAAGAAAATCACCTCTTTTCTTCTTATGTGTAAGACTGAGTCAAAGAGTTTTCTCAGGGAAAAAAAAAAACAAAACAGAAACAAAAACAAAAACTGAAGAAACACGCCCAGATTGCTAATGTTGACTGGGAGTTTCCTTCACACTGTTATTTTTTAAAAATAACTCCAATGTCAAGAAATGTGCTAGAAAATTTCCTAAGATGTCATTCTCTCTCCCTAGGTCGTTTTTTCTAAAATCTTCCTGTTATAATGGGTTACTTTCCAACTAATCACCCTAAGCCAAAATTCTCAGCAGTCTTTGAAATGTGGATAAACCAAAGATGGTTCAAAATGTGGCCTAATTTAAATTGTTATGATGCTCATTTTTTTAAGAAAGGAGGAGAGTAGAAATTCAGTGTTTCATTTAAATAACCAGAGGCTCTGCAAGGTGAACTGGCAGGCTCTCTGGCTACAATCTGAAGGAGAAAGCCTTGGGGGAATTGGACCTGAGTAATGGTATAACTCAGAAGGAAGGAGAAAAGATAAGTGGAATTAAGCAAGGGCTTCCTTTTCAGAAGATACAGAAGAATAAATAATAGGGAAAAGGGAAGCTTTCTGAATGCCATCCTTCAGAGATAAAATAAACAGGCTTGAGAGGTTTCCCAAAAACCCAACCTGGGGTATAATTAAGCTTGTTACAGATACATTCCAGGGAGAAGCCTGGTACATTTGGGTGAAGTTTCTTGGCTACATTTTAACCCTGTCCTACTTGACCATGGCTTTAATTATTTCATTAAATTGCTTTGTCGGTAGTTTGTAGCAAGACTAACTAACCTAAATACTGACTAGAGATTTTTCCCTATAGTTTTAGTCACCCATTGGTTTATATGTTTTTTTTTTTAAATTTATATATCAAAAATAAGGTAGGGAGGCTATATTCCCTCCAAAGGTAGGGAGGTTATATTCCATGCATTCTGGAACAAATCTATACCCTGTGTAGGTAGGAACAATGACTTAATTTAGAAAGATAGACTTCCCTGTAGAGGAAGTAAGTTATTTCTCAATGCTGTAATAATTTACAAGTAAAAAGTGAACATGGGTTATTTGAGAACAGGAAGAGGAGGGAAATAAAATGAGGAGAAAACCAAAGTTACTTGGAAAGAAAAATTAGCAGGTTAAGAGACCAGAACATAATCTAGTCCAAAACCTGGCGAAGCAGCAAGTATTTTGGGATTTCCTTCAACCCAATATGTTTTTACCTTTCAGACTAATGAGGAAAATCAACAGTTAGTGCACAGAGTCAAGTTTCATTCTCTAAAAGAGTAAATTATAGACCTCAGATTACATGCCTAACCACAATACCCATCTTGTGAAATTTGGTGTTCTGTGTGGTTAGCCTAACACAATTCACCATAATCATTTGTCCACAGCTCCCTGGGCCATCTTCTTAATGGCAACTCTGATATTATATATATCTGCCCATTCTAATCACTGCTATGCTTTTTATGTTTTATATTTCTAAAGGGTAAAGTACCAGCTTTGACACATTCCAACTTCTTCACTCAAAATTCCACCAGGTCTGAGAGCCTTTATGATATGGATCTCTAGTCCATTCATTTTATACAAAATGCCTTTGAGAGTGAGAGGGAGAGATATCTAGGGGTAATTTAGAGATTGAGATTGCAGGAAGAAAAAGTAAACTATCTTAAAGAATAAACTATGCTCTCACAGTTGCCCCTGGATCTAAGTGTGCTCATTCATTTCTTTAGTTAATAAATAATATTAAAACTCTACTATTAGAGTTAAAGTCTTGGGAATGTGATGGTGGACTGGACATAGCCCCTGGTCTTTCTTGGAGGCTAGGGTCTAAGGTTGGGTGGGACAGGGGATGTGGAGAGTCAGTACAAATAAAAGATAGTCAATTTCCAGCTCAGTTTTTGAAATGTCACTTTTTCCTCCTTTTGGTGAAAATGAAGACAATAAAAACAAAATGCAATAAACACCATCGGAATATAGGAAACCAAGATTTGGAAGGATCTGTTATTTATACAGAGAGAATAAAAAAATAAATGTGTGAAGATTTCTCATACATTCTTGGCCCAACCAAATTTTCAATGCAAAATTTGAATGTATTTCTGTTCCTACCTAACCCTGAAAGCTATAAAATGGACTTCACTCCTGGGCTCAGAAAACTCAATTTCTAATAAGATTATAAAGAATTGAGATTATGAAGAAAAATGCCTTATGTCCTAGAACTCTAAAGTAGAACCTTCAACTCTATAGAACCATCATTCATGCTCTAAACCAGTGATTGTGCATGCATCCTTCTGAATATGACTCTTTGGCACCATATTTGAATGGGTTAAATAACATCAATAGTTATAGGAATATACCCTTGATTGCCCTTCAACACTGTGTCATCGTCTGAGTGGAAAAGTTTCTCACTTTACAAATGTCTCATGTTCCTCAACAAATGTGGTCTTACCTTGATATTGACTTCACCTTATGCTGCCCCCGACATCTTCCAAGAGACCAACATGACAAGGCCATGGAATTTTCTACTCATGAAATTCTCATCAGACAAACATAGGAAAGACTATATAATTTACAGGGAGAGCCCAGTGAAAAATTAAAACAAGTCTTTTCATGGCACCTCTTTCTATGTTTGATTCGCTTTTTCTAAGACTATTTCCGATCTCTTCTGGTAAGATGGGAAAAATTAAAACACAGGTTCAAAAATTACTAATAATTTCAAGATGACGACCACTGATCATTGAACCAAATGTGGGACCCTTTTCAGCACAGGGTTCCCTGCAACTATGTAGGTCACATGCCCATGACCTCAGTCCTGGTTAGACATTGCTCCAAGAGTCTGTCTCCTCAATTGTGGAAAAATTAATTTAACAAATTGATAAAAATATATGTTGGCCTGTCTATGTGCTTTAATTACCATTTGAGAACTCATGCTCTAGACTTAAATATTTTTTACTTGAGTTCACTTGAAAGCAGCAGCCTCCTAAAAATTTAAGGCGTCCTCTTTTTCTGCCTAATCACCTTTCTCTCTGCCTTCATTTTGTTCTTTTCTCCCTGAAATTTCTTTCTTTCTTTGGTTTCAGATTCACCCAAGAACCTAACAGAAGCATTTGTTATAGTAACAAAGGAAAACCAACTCTGCGGAAAATACATTTTAAGAATTTAAAACATCTTATACATTAGAAGCCAAATGGATTTATTTGCACTTTGACTGATTACCAGATAATCACAGTGCTTTTACTGTGTGTCACGAAGTATCCTATAGTGAGAAGACCCAGAGTTTGGGGCAACACCATGGAAAGTAGGTTTAAAAAAAAAAAAAAAGGATTTTCTCAATGCAAATTTTTGGGATTATGAAGAATGGTCAACTATCTTCTAATTTGGATCTATAGTTACTTTATACCATTTGAAATATATGTATATATATAATATTTTGAAATATTATATATTCTCTTCAAAAAATGAACAGTACCACAGTTTGAGGCGGCTGGTGTACCTCTTTGAGTTTAGGGATGTTTTGTTTTGTTTTCTTGTCATTTCTTTTTCTATCAGCAAGGAAAACATGTGCCCTTTTGAGAGGTCAACTTGGCACTCACATGGGAAGGCCAGCTACAGGTGGACTCCTGGAATCTGAGGCGTCATAACAATATGAATCAAGAGCGTCCTTCTGTTTCTACCAGATGGCTCAAGGAAGTACATCATCCTGTTTTATTGCTTTCTACCCTGTGCAATATCCGCATGCAAGCTTGGCTTACATAACCATCCTTTATATTCAATTGATCTATAATAACCATTCTAACCTCTTCCAGGAAAATATTTTTAGAACTACTAGTTTTTCCACAGATAAGAAAAAAATGAGGATTTTTGAGGGAGCCGCTCGATGCTATAGAGACTCTGGCAGAGTTATGGTAGAATATGGATCCCTGTATTAAGTTTTGTAAATACAATGTCTTAAGGCTTTGTATAGCTGTCATAGACTGCAGAAACGTCCTCTGATTAAATCCAAAGTCTGGCATCATTAAGTACATAGTGCTGTAGCAACAAGTCTTTTCATGGCACCTCTTTCTATGTTTGATTCGCTTTTTCTAAGACTATTTCCGATCTCTTCTGGTAAGATGGGAAGACCATTAAAGCAATTAGGTTTCAGAATGATCTCTGTGACCAAATGTTGGACAGCCCTATTAAAGTGGTAAATAACTTCTTTCTAAATATACTTGTCCTCTTTATTTGCCATTTGTTTTTCCTGAATCAACTTTAGCCAGATCCAGAGAACACCCACCTAGGAACACTCTGTCTGCCACAATATTTTGCATGAGGTCACTGCTACTATTACAAGCAGTGTTTGCAATTCTAATAATTTGAAAACTAGAAATGCATTACTATAAGTTCAGTGTCTCCAGCCAGCAAGATGAAATGTCAACTCCTATTATCAGGCTTCTATAGTGATCACTTAGATGATATACATTAGGCTCACCTTCCAAAAAATAAAAGTGTCCATCTTCTTTTTATGAGCACTACTCAGCTGATGCTTATAAGAAGGAACTATCTACTTAAAAGTGTTCTAGTTGACCTAGTAAAGTGTGATAGTACTAAACATTCCTGTTGTTTACCCTATCATATTGCAAGTGTATGTGATTTGTTCTCCAAATATTTTTCTCCAGAATACATGTTATTATGGGCTGTTATTAGATCAAGCAGCTCAGTGGGTCCCTTAGGATGGATTTTTTTTAACTTAAACTTTCAGGTAAATCCAGAAGCTCCTTCATCTCTATCAATATACCTTGAAGTCTGATTGAATGTATAAACATTCTCACTAAGTAGATTTATTCTGCATCTGGAATGCCTACAAAAGTAACCAAAAATGGAAATGGAATCCTCATTGCAAAATCTGAGCTTCACAAATACTTTTACAGATATTTGCCAAAAGGCCAGTAAAATTCATATCAACAAACCAGAATTCATTAAATATTATGGTCTTTATCCATGTATCAAGTAATACTTTAAATATTGATTTTCATCTGTAAATTTGAGAATAAAAATTGAAATCATTTTTTTTTTCTTTTTTGGCCTCCCTGTGGTATATGGTGTTGTCTAGGCCAGGGATCAGATCCAAGCTGCAGTTGTGACCTATGATGCAGTTATGGCAATGCAGGATCCTTGTGGGCCAGGGATCAAACCTGCATCCTGGTGGCAGAGACACTGCTGATCCCATTGTGCCACAGCAGGAACTCCAAAAGTGAAATATTAAACCCAAAGTCTTATCTAAAAAAATACATCCTAAAATGTAGAAGAAAAAAATTTACAATAAAATATATTAGGAGGCAAAATAGTAATATTTACTGAGGGATTCTCAGAGCCTTTAATATTTCAAAATATCCTATGTGTCTTCAAGAAAGACTAAATCAGGGGAAGCCTAGTAAAAAACTTCCAGAATCCAGGCATGTTGGATGATTTCTTGACTAATAGAAAAATTCATTGCCTGCCTAATGGGAAGCTGCAAGAAATTATTTTTGGGAGTTTCCTGGTGGCCTAGCAGTTAAGGACTCAGCATTGTCACTGCTGTGGCTTGGATTATTGCTTTGGCTTGGGGATCCCTGGCTCAAGAACTTCCATATGCCACAGGAATAGTCAAAAGAAAAAGGTATTATTTCTGTATGAGGATCTATTCACTGCATTGTCATGCCTTGACTTTTTCAAGAGAATCAAAAATCTTGATTTTTACATTAAACATCCTAACATCCTTAAGATTAACCAAAATGAGATTAGTTCCATTAAAAAAAAAAAAAACCTCTGCAAGCGCTATTATTGCCCAAGATGTCCTGACTATGTGGCCTTTTCTATGAGATGAGTGTTTTCCAGAATACCCTTTGAAAAGTGTTGATCCTGAATAAAAATCCAATGACAAGAAAAAAGGGTATTCTCTCTTCTATGGCCTCAACATATAGGCTATTCTTATAATTTACCATATGTGGGGCTTACAGATTTTTATTTTCTGCAAGCAAAGCCTGTAAGTCAATGGAGGAGCTAGTCTAGAAATCCAGGTCTGTTGGTTCATTTCCTTTTGGTCACATGATGCAATAGCTTTCCTGGAAAGACCCAAAAGAAGAGAGAAGAGGAAAAAAGCCCACATGAGAATCAAGCAGCCATCCAATAAAACTGTGCAAATATTTGTAAATGTCATCAAATTCAGTTTCGAGTTATCCGAGTCACTTAACACAAATGTGTGAACCATCAACTTGTGTTTAAATTGAATGTGCACCAGTTTAGGGAATTTTCAGTAGCTACCATCTGCCTATTGAATCTGAACATTTATGGTTTAAAAACTTGTATTACGTATTTCTAGTTAATAAAGAGCTCAGTGTGGTATGACTAATACTGATTTCGAGCTTTCGCGTCAAGCACGGTGAATAATATTATAACATAATTACAGCACATGCCAAGGGTTTCATCCAGAGCCTTTCTCTTGGTTAAAAAGATAAATATGGCTTATTTCTTAAGATAAAGATTTTTATGTAAGGGAAAGCTTATTTTTTGACTTTTTGTATGTAATTACATGTATTCGGTAATGGACTTGGAAAGCACATTGCAAAGTTTACTATCGTTTTTTTCCATCATAGAATGATGAAGAATGGTTTCACCAACCCACAGTTCACATCTTTTACTGATCAAATCTAGTGTAACGTTCACCAAGCAATATCGTGATTTTATAGTGTAGTATATTATTGCCATCCTGCCATTGTCACTGGTAAAATAAGTTATGGAGGGTATAAAAGCTGTTTATATGAGGAGATCCACACCTTCCTCACGTACAGGGCATGTGCACTTCTTCCTAGAAGGTTCTGTATTGTGTCATAATATGAGGTTCTCTTTTAATTAAATTTGACAGTCCCATTTCAAATTCTATCCAGGTTTGCTTGACAAAGAAGTGTGTCATGTTTGTTTTCATGAGCTATCTACCTTCTAAATAAAAGATTTATTGTCTAGAAAATTCTAGGGCTCAAGCCACTTCCGTCTAGTTTATAAATATAAGAAAACAAGATAAAAGGCATCCTAAGGAATGTGGGGACTCAGGATCCATGCAGCAGTAGCAAAGTTCAGTTTCCTAGACATTTTTCTTATGGATTTGCATCCTCATGTGCTTCCTCTGTTGGCCAGAATAAAACAAAAGAGGTAGAGCTGATTTTTAATCCATTGCATATAATCTGCAATCTCTCCTACTTTGGGCCACTGGGAACACTGCATGCAGCAGTTGATAGCAGTAATGGTTGATTGGGTCACACCAATGTCACAAAAAACAGGTCAGCCACTTTGCTAGAATAGAGTAAGTGGGTTCATCTTCCATAGATTCTACACTTGGGGTCACCAATCCAGTGTGGGAGCCAATTTTAGGGACTGGAAGGAAGAAGTGTTTAAGGCCAGCTGCTACTTAAAGACTTGAGGAACTTGTACATCTAGTTAAAAAAAAAAACAAACTTGGTACTTGTTCCCCATTTCAAATGACCTTCCTCATTCTACATACCCTCCCACACCTGTTCATGTGAATTCCTGATTTCTTGTCCCCTGATCTGGATCTTCCTCAGGATGGTTCATTGTCAGTGCTCCCCAGGCCTCTCTTCCTTCCATCTCACCTGTGTCATTCAGCTTACCCCTTGTCCCATTTCCTCTTCTCCCTTTCACATGGCAGGCCTGAAAAGGACTATGCCTATTGAAAAGAGTTCTAGAATTGTAACCCAACTACCCCACCCAAAGATTCATGTCTTTGCCTTCCACTTACATAGAAAAGCTTATAACCACTCTCTCTTAGTTTTCATGTTTGTAAAGTGCAGATCAGGAGTTCCCGTCGTGGCGCAGTGGTTAGCGAATCTGACTAGGAACCATGAGGTTGCAGGTTCGATCCCTGGCCTTGCTCAGTGGGTTAACAATCCGGAGTTGCCGTGAGCTGTGGTGTAGGTCACAGATGCGGCTCAGATCCCATGTTGCTGTGGCTCTGGTGTAGGCTGGTGACTACAGCTCTGATTAGACCCCTAGCCTGGGAATCTCCATATGCCGCAGGTGTGACCCTAAAAAGACAAAAGACAAAAAAAAAAAAGCAGATCATTGTACATAGTATAAACATTATGGGAAGACTAGGAAAATAGAGAAAATAGAAATGTTCAATAAACATAAAGCAATAGGTAAGTTGATTGTTATTATTATTATTATTATTATTATTATTATTATTCTCAGAATACCCCTGCTATGTGTCACCCAGAAGCTCCCTTTGTCAGTGCTAGCTTCACCTGGGGCAAGCAAAAAAAGAAAAAAGAAAAAAAAAGAAAGAAAAACTTAGAAGAAATTGCACAAATATTATTTTACACTCTCTTTCTAGAAAGCTCAAAAACTAGACAGATCCTTGCTCTGGTTTATAGAATTTTCCATTTGCTGTTACTATTGCTGATGTTTTTCAACCACTAGAAAATGCCAACATAACCCATATTTGAGCATTTCCACTGACACAGGCAAGTAGTTGCATGTTGGAGAAGACACCCTGCTTGTGTCCAGAATGTTTATTCAGAACTCAAATTGCTAATGGCCTGAGCCATCTGGCATGTACGACAATGTTTGGCAATTATACAATGTCGTCACCAGGCCTCTCTTTTCCCACTCCCAGTCCTTTTGTCATTCAGGCTAAATATCCATGCAAATTCACCTTATCAGGACAGAGGTATGACTTTTCATGCCAGATCTTACACCCACCTTACTGGTAAAGATGATTTTCATTCATTCACCTGCTCATTCATTCCATAACCAAACACTGCTGACCACCTACTATGTGTCGGGCACAGTACTAGATATTGGGGAATGATTTCAGACTTTATCCCAGGAGAATAAGGCAAAAATGAAAGGGAACAAATAATCATAAATCATGATAAAAGAAATGCAAAGGGATCCAGGAAAGTAAATACTGTGAGGGAGACATGAATCTTATGTAGGATAGTCAGGGAACATCTCTTGGATTGGCATTTAGTCTGAAAACAAGCGAACAGTAGGAAATAGCCATGCAGAGAGTAAAGAGGGCATGGGGAGTGATGAAGTGAGCATGTTGCCAGACCACAGTTTAGTATGTGCCAAGACCCTAGCCAATGAAGACTGCAGTGTATTTTCCAGACTGAGAGAAAGTCTCTTTTAGTTTACTGTCAAAGCAGTGTGATTAGAGCAGTGTGGCCTGAGATTGGAGAAATAACCTTGGAGTCATGGAACAACATAGAGCATGATAAACTTGTGTGTTTTGTCTGAATTTTAGCAGAAAGCTCTAAACAGGGCATTTGTTTGTTTTTTGGTTGGTTGGGTTTTTTTGGTTTGGGGGATTTTGTTTTGTTTTTGTTTTTGTTTTTTGCCTTTTAGGACCACACCTGAGGCATGTGGAAGTTTCTAGGCTAGGGGCTAAAGCGGAGCTGCAGCTGCCAGCCTAAGTTGAAGCCACAGCAATGTCAGATCCGAGCCACTTTTGTGACCTACACTGCAACTCACAGCAACACTGGATCCTTAACCCAGTGAGCGAGGCCAGAGATCAAACCCGCATCCTCATGGATACTAGTCAGGTTTGTTACCACTGAACCACAACAGGAACTCCCTAAACAGGGTTTTTAAACAAGGAGAGACACAATCTGATTTATACCTATAGCAAACACTGTTAGTGTCCACCCATAGTCACTCCTTGGTCCCATATACATGTAGGCCCATACACTAGATACAGCAGGGAATTAGAAGAGCCGCCAGCAACCATTGGCAGATCAGACTTGATGTATACATTGCCCAGCTTCCATGCTCCCAAGTGGGACAACTCCCACTGCTAGGCATGGTCTATACCCTGGCTGTCCAGTAGAACTTACCGTGGAGTGAAAATGTTCTATAGCTGAGCTGTCCAACATGGTAGCCACTAGATATATGCAGCTACTGAGCACTTGGAGTATGTCAACTGTGACATAAGTGATTTTTCTTTTTATTTAGTTTTATTAACTTAATAGCCAGATGCATTTAGGTGGCTTTCTTATTGGACAACACAGTTCTATTTTGTCTTGTAGAGGGACCAAGTGAGACTGAGCCCTACTTTCCCTAAACCATCATCTGCCCATAATCACACTAGATGTAGCAGGGAATTAGAAGAGTCACCAGCAACCATTGGCAGATAGGACTTGATGTATTGGCTTCCTTTTATTTCCTGTTTCACTTCCTTGCCACCTTACCAGTGCTGCCTGGATTCACCTCTCAAATGCACCACTTACATTGAAATCTCTGTCTCAAGGCCTTCCTGGGAAGAGACTCACATAACATAATAATTTAACATGACCACTCTATTTCCAGAATGGAGAAAAATGGGCAGGACACATACATGGAGCTGAGAGGGCCATTAAGCAGGTTTTTATAGTATTTAGTACACAAATATGAAGGACTTCCTTGTCAGAACCCAAGGACAAAGCCCTGAATCATGCTTTTCCTCTCATGAAGGAGCTGATAGCTTAGACTCAGGTCTCAGCTACATCAGTCAATTGCCATTTCATCAACCCAATCCTCCAAGGCCATCGGGATGAAATAAGAGTAAGGCTGTACTGTATCTCTTAGAAGTAAGTGATAGTGGGAAAGCTTTAGTCCCTTCTGATTCTGCTTCTTTCCACATACCTAGCATCACTGCCAATGAAAAAATTTCAAATTGAATTATTAAGGAGAAAATTTCATTTGTCTCTAATCCTAGTATTTTCTAAAAACCACATTGTAAAACACATGTGGCATCCTAGAAAATGCATTGTGTTAAAAGAACCCTGATCTCTAGCCATGAATTAGGAAATTACTTAAACACTTTGAACTGGTTCTCAGAAATAGCATTGTGTGCAGGCAACTGCAAATTCTCACAACAGGGGGAAAGGTGAACTAGTTAAACCAGTTTGAAATTTTAAAGGACATAGGCAAAGGATTTTACAAAGGCAATAATCAGGAAAGACTATGGGTAAGAGTGACAGAGGGAGTTCACATCATGGCTCAGTGGTTAACGAACCCGACTAGCATCCACGAGGACGCAGGTTCAATCCCTGGCCTTGCTCAGTGGGTTAAGGATCTGGCATTGCCATGAGCTGCAGTTTAGGTTGCAGACGTGGCTCAGATCTGGCGTTGCTGTAGCTGTGATGTAGGTTGGTAGCTACAGCTCCAGTTCAACCCCTAGCCTGAGAACCTCCATATGTCATAGGTGCGGCCCTCAAAAGACCAAAAAAAAAAAAAAAAGTGACAGACCTCTAAGAATATAGTATTTAGACAGTTACATTGACTTATGACTTAAATTGACTATCAGAAATGTTAACATAAGCATAAAAATCTTTTTGTAGCTATTTTCAAAGCAAGGAGGACACATGTATTGCGTGAAGCTGATAATGTATAGGTTATAGAGAATTCAGATTTTTCTCAAGCAAGTATGTTGTCTTTGTTTTCTATGTCAGTAAAATGTATCTTCTGGCTAAAATATCTGGAAGGGATAG
This sequence comes from Phacochoerus africanus, assembly GCF_016906955.1. NCBI lineage: Eukaryota > Metazoa > Chordata > Mammalia > Artiodactyla > Suidae > Phacochoerus > Phacochoerus africanus. The sequence continues at coordinate 130,258,146 of NC_062544.1, forward strand.
AGTTAAGAGGGAAATAGGAATTCCCTGGTGGCCTAGCTATTAAGAATTTAACGTTGGCACTACCGTGGCTCAGGTTTGATCCCTGGCCCAGAAACTTCCACATGCTCTGGGCACAGCCAAAAAGAGAGAAAAATAAACTCGTGATGGGGAAGAGATTTGTGATTTTTAAGACAGCATCTAATTCTCCTAGTGATGCCAGCATCCTGGGTGCAGTGACAGGAAAAGGAATAAAGCCCAGATTTGTACACTTTAGGATTTCTGAGCTGTAAATACTCCCACTATGACTGATTGAAAGCTACCAACTTTCGATCACGTAATTGGCCATCACAAGCTAGTGAGGGCCAGCTTCAGCATATCACTGTCTGCCTAAAGGAAATCACATCCTCAGGACCAAAAAGAAAAATCACCACAATAGTGCTAGGGAACTGAGAACTATCTGGGTGAGACATGCCAGAAATCTAGCATGGGTTAGTATAGTTACAATAGTGAAAAAGAGAAAGTGGATTCTGAACACTGTAGACCAGGAAGCCTGAAGTCAACCTTAGGGCAAAAAGATCCCAGAGCTGATCATTTAAGGAAAGGCTGGAGAGGTTGGGGAGTTCGGATAATTAGAAAAACAACGATCACCAGGAGCCAACTTGGATTCACTGAGAAAAACTATCAGGCCAGACAACTTTTTCATTAACCTCACTGTTTTCTTTAACTAGCCTAAACTTTTTTTTTTTAGTTTTTTTTTAAGCTTTATTGAAGTATAGTTAATTTACAAGGTTGTGCTAATTTCTGCTATACCACAAAGTGACCCAGTCATACATATACACACATCCATTCTCCCTCAGATTCTTTACCCCCATAGATTATCATGGAATACTGGGCAGAGTTCTCCGTGCTACACAGCAGGTTCCCATTGGCCAATTGTTCCATATACCCTAGTGTGGATATGCCAATCCCAAACCCCCGGGGCATCCTTCCCACCCCCACCTGTCTGCTTTGGTAAATATATGTTTTTCAAAGTCTCTGAGTCTGTTTATTTCTTTTCTGCAAAAAAGGTGATATCATATGATGTTTGTCTTTCACTGTCTGACTTCATTTAATATGATATTTCTAGGTACATCCATGCTGCTGCAAATGGCATTATTTCATTCTTTTTATGGCTGAGTAATATTCCATTGAATATACGTAGCACATTTTCTTTATCCATTCCTCTGTCACTGGATATTTAGGTTGCTTCCATGTCTTGGCTATTGTAAACAGTGCTGCAATGAACATCTGGTTGCATGTATCTTTTTGAATTATGGTTTTCTCTGGATAGATGCCCAGGACTAGGACTGCTGGATTGTATGGTAGTTCTATTTTCAGTTTTTTTTGGAAACTCCATGCTGTTTTCCATAGTGGTTACACTAATGTACATTCCCACAAACAGTCTAAGAAGGTTCCCTTTTCTCCATACCTTCTCCAGCATTTATTATTTTAAAAAATTAATAGATGTATGATGGCTAGACATTAGCAAGGTGTGATTCTAGGCTAAAGACCAATAAACTATGGCCCTTACACTAAGTCTAGCAGGCTGTCTGATTTGTAAATGAAGTTTTATTTGTAATACAGTCACTTGTTTACATAATGGCTATAGCTGTTTTTGTGCTACAAGCATTTGATTGGCTGCAACAGAGATCTTATGCTCAGAAAGTCTAAAATATTTATATTTGGTTCTTTATATTTTGCTTGTGTATTCTGGAGAAGGCTGGATGATAGTAAAAATTGCGTAAGCTCATAACCATAATGAATAGTCATACTTACATGTTCTTAATTTATAGAATAATTGTATCTTAGAGAAAGATTTCTAGTCACAGAATCCTAGGTTCTGTCCTGGCTGTGTTCTGTGCATTGTATTATTATCAACTGTGTAAAAGAGAGTATTGACATATTAGGTAGACTAGTTTTGCAGATGATCCAGAGTTGAACTGGTCATTGACGACCTAGCATGGTTAAATCAAGTTTAAGCAAGTAGACAGAGAAAAGCATTTGTGGTGATTAGAAGCAGTTGAAGGAAGTTGATGCTTACATTCATGGGAAAAAAATAATGGATCAAAAATGAGAAGTTGTATTTAAATACTAAAGGTCTTTCATTTAGAAGAGGGAATAAATTAGTTTCTAGAGAATGTGTGGAATTTATAACTAAACATATCAGTTTAAGAACAATTTGCCCAGTTGACTTTCTTTAGTAAGTGATGCATTTCCTATTAGGAATGGTATTCAAATACAGACCAGGAGAACTTGTAGGGTATTGGGGAAGGATTCATGCCTAAGGAATCTTGTACTTCTCAGGATTTGTGATTATCTGAGTCTGATTTCTTATCAATAGAGTGAAAATAGAATTAGCAATATTCTGTAATGTCAGACACATATGATGTAACAAATTCTTAAGTTTTGAAGAGTAGCTCAAACTGCCTACATGCATATTGCTTGGTTTAGATGTACAGATGTCCCTTAACTGCCTCAGAAGCATGGCTCACCAGCAAAAAAAAAAAAAAAAAAAAATGTCCACCTTCCCACTTTCAGTGGCATCTGTTTCTGCAAAGCAAGCTGGTCACACATAGAATAAGCCAGCTTCGACACGAATCAGTCAGAGCAATAATGGGGTGCTGATGGAAATGAGCTGAAGTCATAGGAATTTTATAATAAATCAGCAGTCCTTGTTATGGAGACTGGCCAGAAGACTCCAGGGATGTTGTCAGGTAAAACTTACAACTGCAAGGAGGAACCAGCTGGAAGGTTAAGAACAGAAGCAAACCAAAACCAAATACGTTAAAAACAAAATGGTTACAGGCAGGAATTGATTTAAAAATGTCAAACTGAGAAAGTCACTGAATATTTTAGCCCAGACTGTCTCTACTACCTTTATAGTGTTTTATCAGAATATAGAGATCATCTAATTACATACTAGATTTTAAAAGGCAATAAGATGTATGGATAGTGGGAAATGCAAAATGATGTAATGCACAAACATAATAGAAATGAAATAAAATCGATTTATAATAAAGTATTTCTTTTAATTTGTAAATGCTCTAACATATAATATCAGAAGACATAATGAAATGCTTAAAGATTTGAGCATAGTAAGTTTAGACTCAAGAGAAGTAAAATTTATCCAGACACTGTCAACATACTACATTTCAAATACAGGCTAAGTGAAAGCAGATGTGTACATCTACTTTTAAATACAGACTAAATAAAAGAAAAGGTCTGCATACCTTAAACTAAGACTACAACATCTAGAAATATAAATTGAAACAGATAGTGTTATTACCAACTCAAATCCATAATCCAGGTTCCTATTGGTAATGTGATTTTTCTAAAATGGTGGCTAATTCCTAGTAAAATTCAGAGCAAAACAGAACAGTCTTTCCCTCACTTACAGGGTAGTCACACTTCTGAGTAATTTTAGTATATATCAAGATCATGCCAGCAAAAATGTCCGTCACTTCATGAAGAGATGTAACAAAGTGTAGCTTATCATACAGTAGAATACGGTTCATCTGTAAAAAGAAATGAACTACTGTGCAACATGGATGAACTTGGAAATCATGTTGAGTGAAAGAAACCAGACACATAGGTCACATACTATATGATTCTATTTTTATGAAATGCCCAGAAGAGGCAAATCTATAGACAGAAAGTGGATTGGTTTCCGGGGGATGGAGAGAAAGGAGGATGGGAGAATGACTGCTAACTGATGGTATGAGGTTGATGAAAGCGGTCTGGAATTACATAGCTGTGATAGTTGAACAATATTGTACATATACTAAAAACCGATTGATTTGTACACTGCTTTAAAAGAGTGAATTTTATAGAATGCTAATTATGCCTTGATTTTCTTTAATATGCAAAAATATTCCTTTTTGCATCTGAGTCCAGTTCTGGGCTCAGATCATTATAAACAGGTTTTTCACTGATAGTAATCTTCAGTGCAACACTAATAATTCATTGGGACAGTAATTCTATCGTGAACAGAAATATCTCTTCCACTTCAGGGCATACAGCATTTCTCCCTGACCACCTCTTATCAGTGGCAGCCTACAACCCTTGTGACACCCAAAAAAATCACTGCACAAATGTCCACTTGTCCCTTGAGGGTAAGGTACTGTCCTGGATGAGAACTACAGTCATAATAGCAGGCAAAATAATCAAACCATATAATTTGCAGTATGACTTTCTGGGTTTCCAAACTGACAGTCATCATTCACCATCACTTAGAAATCACTTCAAGGACTATTCAAGCTGTATTAGTTGGTCCTTTCACCTGCCTCTCCTTCCCATTACATCTGACTTTTTTTTTCCTTTTATAGCTGTGCCCAAAGCATATGGAAATTCCTGGGCCAGGGATGGAATCCGAACTACAGTCACAACCTCTGCCACAGCTGTAGCAATGCTGGATCCTTTAATCCACTGAACCAGGTGGGGATGTAACCCACACCTCTGCAGTGACCAAGCTGCTGCAGTTGGATTCTTAACCCTCTGTGCCACAGCGGGAACTCTCCCTCTGACTTTTAAGGCAGCAGTCCCAAATATACCCCAGCCAGGTGATCCATGAAATACTTTGCAAGATTCTGTATGTTTTTTTTTTCTAAATTAATATTATGTGTGGTATTTCTCAGAACTTGCAACATTCTTTATAGTTCAGTGATGCTGTGTTTCTCAAGAAGGTGCTCAGCAACTTTATAGTTCAATGGTGCTTTGAGGTAGAAGGATAAAAAAACAAAGCTTCCCAGGTATTTAGGGTGTTTTTTTGTTTCTCTAAGATTTTTTATTCTTACTTGATTTTGCATTTAAACCAGCAGTTAAGAGAGCCTCAAGGCATGGGAAGGGCTTTTCTTGTGAAACTGAATTTATATCTATTTGCAGAGATGAAGAAGCACCAGAGTCTTCTGCGCTCTCTCTCTCTCTCTCACACACACACACAAAGAAAAGAATTTTTCAGGTTTTTGTTTCATGAATTGGCCCCTTCCAATTGCTGAAGGCTTAAAATCAGGATTGAAGTCAGATTCTTTCAATTTCAATTCCCAACCAAGTTTTGAGACACATAAGGAGATCTCCAATGGTTTCAAGGAGAGTCTCAAATTCTCAAAATATTTTGGAGTTCCCATCGTGGCTCAGTGGTAGCAAACTGACTAGTATCCATGAGGATGTGTGTTTGATTCCTAGCCTTGCTTGGTAAGTCAGGGACCCAGTATTACAGAGAGCTGTGGTGTAGGTCATGGACACAGCTCAGATCTGGTGTTGCTGTGGCTGTGGCTGTGGCTTAGGCTGGCAGCTGCAGCTCCAATTTGACCCCTAGCCTGGGAACTTCCATATGCCATGGGTGCAGCTCTAAAAAAAAAAAAAAAGAAAAAAAAAAAAAGAAAAAAAAGACAAAATAAAATAAATTTCTCAAAATATTTCATTTTCATTTGCAATCATTTTCAAAATAAAATATGCCCCAGAGAAACTTAAAAGAGGTGGGCAATGCAATGTATCCCAGATTTTCTCAAAAGCAATATCCCAGCCTGCTGGCCACTGACTGAAATCACTGTGAGAATGCAGCTTCCTGTGAACCATTTCCACTTGAGGGATGGGATTTTGATGAAACTCTTATTCAGCTTACACATTGATTATAGTTCCAAAGAGGGAAAAAAAGAAGGCATTGCATTCAAAAATGTCATTCTCTTTCTAAACATATATTGGATTTTTAAATTCCATAGTAGGATTAGAAACCAGACTGGTATTTTTCAATGCTAATTCCATTTGGGTGCCTAACCTAAGCACTATGAATTCTACACCTGGAAATAAGAACTATTTTTGTTAAGTATTTTAATCTGACCATGTAATTCATTACCTCCTTGAATAAGGTGACATCTAGCTTTCAAATTGCTCATTCAGCATTTCACATTTGTTCAAGAGAACTGCTTTTTTTAAAAAAATTTTTATTATGGTTAATTTTTTCCTTCAATTTCTGCTACACAGCAAAGTGACCCAGTCATATATATATATATATATATATACACACATATATATATACACATATATATATATATACACATTCTTTTTTTTTCATACTTTCATCCAACATGTTCTAACCCAAGAGATTGAACATAGTTCCCTATGCTGTACAGTAGGACCCCATTGCATATCCATTCTAAATGTTATAGTTTGCATCTACCAAACCCAAACTCCCTGTCCATTCCACTTCCTTCCCCATGTTTCTGAAATAGTAAAGATTTGGGTCAGATCAAACCCATTCTGAGAGAATTTCAAAATAGGTTGAAGGTCTCTTGGGGAGAGTCTTTCAATTTGTAAGAAAACCGTGATCGTTATGTGGATTTTATAACTTCTGAGATAGTTAACAGATTTCAGTGACATCTGAAATATGTGTACATGGATTTTACAGAGGAGATTTGGAAACTCCATGTGTTTTGGATTTGGCAACTGAAAATCTAAATCAAGCATTTGATTAAAAATTGAGTCTCTCCAGAGTTCCCATCATGGCACAGTGAAAACGAATCTGACTAGCATCTATGAGGATGGGCTGTTTCAGTCCTCAGTGGATTGGGGATCCGGTGTTGCTGTGAGCTGTGGTGTAAATCACAGATGCTGCTCAGATCCCACGTTGCTGTGGCTGTGGTGTAGGCTGGCAGCTGTAGATTTCACCCCTAGCTTGGGTACTTCTATATGCCATGGGTGTGGCCCTAAAAGCAAAAAAAAAAAAAAAAAGAAAAGAAAAAAGTGAGTCTTTCAAGTCCTTACCTTACCCTGTATGCTCTTAAAACTACCATCTCTAAGGCCAAAGCCCCTGAATATGGTGAAGGATATCTAGTTCCATTTTGTTCCATGCTGAAACTTTTTCTGTCTTTAAAAAAAAAAATTATTGGAGTATAGTTGATTTACAATGCTGTATTAGTTTCAGGTGTACAGCAAAGTGAATCAATCGTACATATAAATATATCTATTCTTTATGCCCATATAGGTTATTACAAACTATTGAGTAGATTTTCTTTTGCTACACAGTAACCTCTCATTAATCATCTATTTTATAGAGCAGAGTGTATATGTTATTCCCACTCAATTCCTCCCTCTCCCCAATGGTTGCAGTTATGATAACCAAACAGATTTCAAAATCAATTTTAGAGCTCTTTTTCTATATTAACTTTTTATTACAGAAAATTTTAAGCATAAGCGAAGGAAGCGAAGGAAGGAATTTTAAGCATAAGCGAAGGAAGATTGAATAATGAGCACTTGTTTACCTACCATCCAGCTTTAACAAATACTGCTTCATGGCCTATCTTGTTTCAGCCATATCCCCACCAACTCCTCCTCCCAGATTATTGTGAAGCAAATCATATCATCTCATTTGTAATTATATCAGACTCTATATAAGGCATTTATTTTAAAAAAACAATCACAAGGTTATCAAAACTAATAAACAATTAATGCTATTAATATCATCATACAGCAGAAATTGGCACATCATTGTAAATCAACTATATACTTTAGTTTAAAAAATAAGTTAAAAATATAATCAAAAAAGGAAAATAAAATTGCAATCCTTCCTTAAAAAATAAATTAAAAAATAATCGAATATCATCAATATTTGTCCTTTACTGATTGTCTTCTAATTTTTCACTAAATTGCTTGAGTCTAGATTCAAAGAATTACATCCATGACAATTGATTGAAGGTGTGATTTGCTTCAAACTAATTGGTGTGGGGGGTTGGTGTGAATGAACATGGTGGATTATAGCCTGTTATACTTTCTCTTAATTAGAACCGCAACCCATGAAGTTCATCAAAAAGCCCATTCCCTAGGATGGAAGAAGATTGAGAATGTGTTACTGAGTCAGCACTTATAGGGAACAAATAATTTTTTCGCAAGCCCTTTTTGGTTGAGCAGAGGTAGAGAGAAGATGGAGATGATAAAAAAAAATACTTTAATTTTTTTAGGTCAGACTAGCTGTTTCTGGGAGAGGATTAAACCCTGTGATAGGTCTCATACCAGTGTCAAGCATTTTGCTCTAACCCAATAAACAGGATTTTTCCCTGCTGACTGGAGATATAAAATAAGCACAATATCTTAACTGTGTTTCAAGTAGATCAGCCGCTGTCCTAGTGTTTAAAATGGTCTAATGCTCTTCAACCATTAGCTCTTTTCCTCCATCACAGTTCCTATTACACAGTATGGTTTGACGAGTTTGGGAGTAAGTGGGAATTTGTTGTCAAGTCAAGCAATGATTTTGTTCCTCTAGCAAAGTAACATTTACATAATAAGATGAAATCAAATGTTTCTTTTAATGACTCTTTGAAGAAACAAATGACTGAAGAAAATAACTGTGACAAATGAATATGAAGGCAAAAATGTAGTTCAGGAAAAGAATGACAACAAATGCTACTGATGTCTCTCCACATTCATTCCCTATTACTAAAACCATCTCCTAATAAATGGGAGAGTGAGGCTGGCATCTCCTACCAGGGACCTCTGGGTTGCTTAATGTGCTTCATGGAAAAAAGTGGATATCACACAATATGAAATAGAAAAGGCTAAAAATGAAAGCAACCAGGTTTTAGCAGATGTTTAGATAAACAAAATGTTCACACCAAATAGCTTGATCATGGGTCAGCACACTTTTTTGTGTAAAGAGCCAAAAAGTAATCATTTTAGATTACTTTGCAGGCAGTTACTGAATTGTCTGAGCAGGAAAGGAGGCAGAGACAATGCATAAACAAAAGGACTGGGCTGTATCCCGATATTATTGATTTCCAAAATTATTTACAAAAGCAAGCGACAGGTTAGGTTTGGTGTGCAAGCTATAGTTGGCAGACTTCTGATATAGATGATGACAGAAATCTTGCTTTCATGTGGGAATTTGGCAGTTCATTGAGTGAGAAGGTGCAGATTATAGAAATTTTTTAAAGTGGCTCAGGTAGGAGGTCACAGCTCAAATTTCCACAAGGTGAAAACTTTCAGCTATACGAAGAGACATAGGTATGTATAAAATCTTTGGAAGAGACATAGGTATGTATAAAATCTTTGAAAGGGACCCTGTCATTCAGCTGTACCTGACTGTCACCATGTGGAAATTTCTAGTGTCTCCATCTCCTCTAATGGTTCAGTGGAATTTCCCTATTTTTAAATGTTGGAAAAATAAACATTTTTAAGACAATGCAATGGCAAACCCAAACAAACCTCAGGGCATCCAGAAAAGTATCTCTTAGAAACAGAATAGATTCTAAATAAATACATCTTTAAAGGGCAGGAAGTAGAGGAAAACAACAAGGAAAGAGGAATCAAGGCAGAGAGGCTGAGAGTTGGGGGAGGGGGGGAGAAAGGGGAAAATACAAAAAAAGATGAAAAGGAGACAAGTGAACACCACCATTCCTTAAACCACCAGTTTTCAAACTTTGAGCTACAGCCCAGTCATTCATATTTGGCAATTGCACTGGCCTGATGACGAGGTATGTGTTGGAAAAGAGATGTCTTGATGTGTTCTGTTTTCAACCTCCTAGAAATGAAATAAAGTGAAGACCAAGACCCTGGGGGGAGATTTTTTCCATTTTTGTGTATGCCCGCCATGGTGGACATTAACATCGAAATTCAGCCTCAGTGCATGTATAATAGTATTCTCTCCCTTGCCATGTATGACTCATCTGGGAGTTTTGTAAGAACCTCACTGTGCAGTCAGAGCTCAGAGATTCAGATATAATGGGTCCAGTGTGAGTCTCAGACCTCTAGATTTCATTAATGCCCTCCATGTTATTCAAAAGCACAACCAAGTTAGAGAATACTAATCTAAACATTAGGGGCAAATGTTCTATTAAGAGAATATTTAGGTTTACAAAGAGCAGGCAATGCAGAATTGTTTCAGATTGCCATTCAGGGATGTCTCCAATAATAAGATGTTGTTTAGAGGCATCATTCAGCAAGTTCAGTGCTTAACACAATTACACTCCCTAATCCTTCCCAAAATTGCCATCTGACCCATGTCTCAAATCAGGGGTCAGCAAACTACAGTCCACTGTCTGCTTTTGTATGGCCTGGGATCTAGGAATGGTTTCTTAAATGGCTGAAAAAAATTTTTAAAATGATATTAATAACATAATCTGGACAAAACTACAATTCAAAAAGATATAAGCACCCGTATATTCATAGCATCACTATTTACAATAGCCAAGACATGGAAACAACCTAAATGTCTGTCAATAGATAAATGAATTAAGAATATGTGGTACATATACACAATGGAATACTACTCAGCCATTAAAAAGAATGAAATAATGCCATTTACTTCACCATGGGTGGAACTAGAGATTTTCATACTAAGTGAAGTAAGTCAGAAAGAGAAAGACAAATACTATATGATATCACTTACATTTGGCATCTAAAATATGGCACAAATGAACATATCTACAAACGGAAGCAGACTCACAGACATAGAGGCCAGATTTATAGTTGCCAAGGGGGATGGAGGAGGGACTGGGATGGAACATGAGTTTGGGGTTAGTAGATGCAAACTATTCCATTTATAATGGGTAAGCAATGAAGTCCCACTGTACAGCATAAGGAACTATATCTAGTCTCTTAGGATAGAACATAATGGAAGATAATATGAAAAAAAAGAATGTATATATAAATATGTATGACTGGGTCACTTTGATGTATAGCAAAAATTGGCAGAAGATTGTAAATCAACTATAATCTAAAAAAAAATATTAGCCACATATCAAAATTATAAGAACTTCAAATTTCAGTGTCTACAAATAAAATTTTTTTGAAAATAGCCATGCCTGTTCTTTTATATAGTGCCTGTGATTGCCTTTATACTGAGAGGGCAGAGTTGAATCATTGTAACAGGAACTGTGTGGACTGCCCAGAATATTTACTATCTGACCGTTTACAGAAAACCTTTGCCAACCCTCATCTTGGAGGGTGCAGGCTATTATGTGAAAAGACTAACAAATGTAATAAACTACTTCAAAGTCTCATTGGGTTAACCCAACAAATGTTTACCACTCTCTAATGTTACAGGTTCCTTCCATGTGGCACTAAGATTCTTAAACTTTTTGTGCTTCAGACCCTTTGAGCAGTCTGATGGAGTCTGTCAACCCTTTTTCAAGATAATAGTTTTTAAATACATAAAACAAAATACACAGGATTTAAGAAAATTATCCCATAATCCAATAATCTAAATATTTTTGAAATGTGCCAATTATATATGTTCTTCTCTACTAAAGAATTAAGTAACAAAATCTATCCACAGGTTTAATAACTATCATAATTTTAAAACAGTAATAAGTGTAAAAAAATTTGAAATGTCTGTAGCAACTGCAACATGAGATGAAAAATCTGTGCTTTCTTGAGATGACCAAGTCATGGTCAGTGTTTAAATCATTAGGGTTATTTATCAACATTCATAATAGGAAACAATGCTAAATTTAAGTTAAGGGTTTCATGAAAACAGAGATGTAATGTTTTTCTAGCCAAGCTCATGTATTCTTGAATTTTATCTATAAATCAGATATCCATGTACTCAAGGTTAAAAATTCTTGAGAGAATTTCTGGGCCCACAGAAACTCCCATTTGAGCTTCTGCTTCCCACCAGTTGTCAGGAAGAGAGAGTAAGCACAGGACAGTCCTGGAAGTGATAGAAAATGCAACAGCCCACATTCCATGAAGCAGAGCTCTTGTTTATGGATCACCTACCTGCAAAGAAGGCTGGGAAATGCAGTCCCATTCTGGCAAGAAGAAACTCATTAGGTGAACCCTCAGCTGTTCTGTACCACAGCATCTTGTCCAAGCACTAAATAGAAGACCTTAGGAAGCTGTATTAGTCAGTTTGTGCTTCCATAATAAAATGTCACAGAATGAGTGACTTAAATAATATAAATTTATTTTCTCACAGTTCTGTCTGGAAGTCCAAGATCATGATGCTACCTATTCAACTTCTGGTAAGAACCCGCCTTCTAGCTTGTAGAAGACCACCTTCTCACTGCCCTCACATGGACAATAGAGAGAATGAGATTCCTGGTATCTCTTCTGAGAAGGACGCTAATCCTACGGGTTCAGGGCCCCATTCTTAGGACCTCAGATAAACTTAATTACTCTGCAGAGGCCCCATCTCCATATGCAGTCACAATGGGGGTTAGTCTTTTAACAAATGAATTTTGGGAAAACATTTCAGCCCATAGCAGAAGCCGTGCTAAGTTCTTATTTAAGACTAAGAGAAAAGAGGATGTTTTGTTCAGAATCTTTCTGGTGGCTTGATCTCAATATGGTAAACAGTTCCACATTTTTCCATTTTCATGTTTTATCCAGAAGCAACAGAGTATTACATTAATTGACTTGTCTTATTAATTCAGTAAGCAGCTTCCAGGATGAAATGCTTAGCTATGCTTGCTTGTTTGGGTCCTTTTTTGGTTGTTGGGAGAAAGCTTCAAGGCTCAAACCATTCTGCTTTTTCACAGTCACTGAAAATGTTTATGCACTGGTGAAGATTTGCCACATTTGGAATTACAACAAATTGTTAGTTTCTCATTATATTATAATTTAATTCATACTTTTTAGTATGATAAGAAAATATTGAGTAGTTCACATATTGTAGTAGGATATTTTTTCATAGATAGTTAATACTGTGTTTTAACATTTATCTTGAGGGAAATTCAGTGCATCAAATTTGGCAGTTTCAGTTAAAGCCACAGGAAACTCTCATAAGACAATGCTAACTTTCTAGCCTAAAACAGTGGAATGTGGACTTTGCTCAAACACTTTTTCAAAAATGAAATTAGGAACTCAACTGAATAGAAAGTGAAAACTCTGTACAAATATAGGAAAGAAAATCTAGGTATTTAATTTTCAAATCATGACATCATATACCTCAGATTTATGCAATGTAATATGTCGATTATATCTCAGTAGAGCGAGGGGGATCTAAATATATTTAAAAGACTAAAATCCTTCAGAAATTAAAATAAATCTTGAGGAGTTCCCATCGTGGCTCAGTGGTTAGCGAATCCGACTAGAAACCATGAGGTTGTGGGTTCGATCCCTGGCCTTGCCCAGTGAGTTGAGGATCCGTTGTTGCCATGAGCTGTGGTGTAGGTTGCTGATATGGCTCGGATCCCACGTTGCTGTGGCTCTGGCATAAGCCAGTGGCTACAGCTCCGATTAGACCCCTAGTCTGGGAACCTCCATATGCTGTGGGAGTGGCCCTAGAAAAAGGCAAAAAGACAATAAATAAATAAATTAATTAATTAAATAAAATAAATCTTGATAGTGACTTTTTTAAAGGCCTCCCCAGACTTATTATTGGTTTTCTTTTGCCCAAATTCCTTGGGTACAGTACTGGAACAGTGCAGATGGGTGCCTAATGTGTGTTTTTAATTAGATTTATATTGACAATGATAAATATGCCATTTTGTGAAACCATGTGGAATAGATACTAAAGCATGGTAAAGGGATGTTTTATACAGTTATGAGCAATTTAGACACTAATCTCAAGAACAATTTTAAATTTATATTATTATTAAAATCTAAACAGCATTTTAAAGTGAAAATAAAGATAAACTCCTCTCTCCACAAGGACACAGATGTGTATGTGATTTGCTTTGCTTCTTTGCAAAAGGCTGTTGAACAACAGGTTCTTGCAAAAATCTAAGGTTTAAATGTTTATTCTACACTATGTTTGATATATTGAGCCTATAAAGCAGCTCATACCTAGACAGGTGAGTTTAATATGAATAAATATTCATGGACCAATACCCACTTAAGCCTGGAACAAAATGTGAAAGTAACCAAATATTATTTATTATAAGATTTCCTCTGGTGTCTTTTACCAAAACTTGATGCAAATCAAAGGTTAATGCAATGCATTAGGTAAAAGGGTTTTTATTACACAGAATTGACTTAACAGGTTTTCCAATATTAATAGTAGAAGAACTGATAGTGATGAAAAATGTAAAGTTGGTAGCTTGGACTTGTAAATCTTGTGTGATTTTTCTTAAGGCCTGCTCTTTTAGTCCAAGACATTCACATACCACTTCCTTGCTTCCACACAGAGAATAGCAAAGGAACCAGAAACACATGAATCTATGAATTCATTTATTCCTGTGAACATTTAGTTATTCATTCATTCAAAATTCATTCACTTTTTTTGCAAATATTATTTGAATACTTGCTACACACCAAGCGTTTCCCCATTCATTTATTTCATCGCACATAAGTTTTGCCCATGCATTTCAGTAATATATTCCTTGAAAAAAAATAATTGAAACAATAGAAAGCATATGACGGAAAAAACTCTAAAATCTCCCTTCATGTTCCATCATTGTATACATGTATGTATAACTGGGTCACCATGCTGTACGGTAGGAAAAAAAAAGATAATTAGATTGTGATGCTGGTTGTACAACTACAACCATAATAAAATTCATTAAAAAAGAAAAAAAATAGAATCTCCATTCACTTTTTTCAATGCCACTGCCCTCATCATAACTAACTAAACCTAGATTGGAAGTCAACAACCAGTGAACCCATAGTATGTTATTTGTATATATTACTTGAACTAAGAATTTTTCTTACATGTTGAAAGAGTTGTTTAAAAACAAAAACATAAAAATATGCAAAAGAAACTGTTAGATGGCTTGAAAAGCCTAAAGTAGTTATCTGTTCCTTAACAAAATATATTTGCTTACTGATACAGACTTCCAGACCTTTCTCTAGGTATGTATCTGTGTGTGGACATATAAAGACACAAATGGACACACCGTTTCATTTTTCTATTTATAGAAATGAGGTTGTATTTGTTCATTGCTCTGCAACTTTCTTTTTTAAAACTTAATAGTATATCTTAAAGATTGTTCTAAGTCAATATATTTTCTCAACTTCTTTTTTGACTCCTAGTAGTATTTCATATATATTTTCTATCCCTCATATCTATAAAGTCATTGCCTTCTCTTCAGTTTAGAGCAACACCTTCTCTGAAGACTCTCCCACACATGTCCTTAGTTTAGCTTTCAACCGTCTGTCTTTGTCTTCTATTTTCAACATCCATCCATTTGTTTATCCACTCTACAAATTCTTTTTGACACATGCTATACATTGAGTACTCTTCTAAATCCTGAGGATTCAAGAATGAATTCAAAATTCCTGCTTCATAAAGCTTACATTCTAGTAGAAGAAACAGAACCAACAAGTGAAATATAATATGAAGCAAGGAAGGAAATGTCAAATAGTAGGGCTTGAAATTGAGATCATCTGGTGGTAGATGGCCTCAGTGAGACAGTGACTCTTGAAGAAAGAGCCTTGAGGAAAGACCTGTGGGAAATAAGGGTGCTGGACTTGAGAACATCTGAAGGGAGACTTGCTGGAATAGAGAGAGTACAAAGTGAAAAGGCCCTGAGGTGGCTGTATACTTGGTAAGTCTAAGCAAGATCAAAGGTAGCAGGAAGATCTATGTAGCAGAAGCAAAGTGAACAAGGAAAAGAGCAGCACAGATGCATTTAGAAGTTAAAGAGGACCTGGAGTTCCCTGGTGGCTCAGAGGATTAAGGATCTGCTTTTGTCACTGCAGTGACAGTGGCTCAGGTTTGATCCCTGGTCCAGGAACTTCCACACGCTGCAAGTGTAGCCAAAAAAAGAAAAAGGAAAAAAAGAGCAAGAAGGCCAAGAGGACCTTCATTATATGTGAACTGTGGGTTATAATGAGGACTTGGGTTTTTACTCCAAGTGAGAGGGAGGCTGTGGAAAGGTCATGAGCAGAAGTGTGATGTTGCCTGAGTTTCTTTAAGACAAAATCACTTTAGTCTCACTGTTGAAAAGAGATTATAGGGGGAGAATAATAAGAATAGAAGCAGTTAGACCACTTAGGAGATTAAGATCCAATCCAGGTGAGATAGAATGTTGGCCCAGAATAGAGGGGTAGGTGTGGGGGTGTGTTATGGAGTAAATGTTTATATCACCAACCCCACATTCATATGTTGAAATATTAGCCCTTAGAGTGATGATATTTGGAGGTAGGGGCTTTAGGAGGTAATTAGGGTTAGATTAGGTCATAAGGATGGGGACCTTATGATGGCATGATTATCCTTATAAAAAGATGAGGAGATGCAAGATTTCTCTCCCTGCTCTCTACCATGGGAGATCCAATTAGAAGACAGCCATCTTCAAACTAAGAAGAGGGCCCTCACCAAGCACCAGATCTGTCAGCATTTTAATCTTAGACTTCTCAGCCTCCAAAACTGAGAGAAATAAATGTTTGTTGTTAAAGCCACCCAGTCTATGGTAATTTGCTACAGCAGTCTAAACTGATTAATACAGGGTAGTAAGAAATAGAGGCTATAAAAAGCCAGAGGAGGATAAAACCAGTTTTGATACTCCTCCAATATACCAATCCATATGAAACATCATCTTATTCCAAAAATGATGAAAATGTGTTAAAAGAAGACCTACAGATCTCAAAGAAAGGCCAAGGTCAGAAAATAAATGTTAATATCTGAAATCACATTCTATATAGGTAAACCCCTTAAGATAAGGATTTATGAATTATTTTAAGATCAAAACCATGTTCTCATGAACTGCCATCTTAGATATTTATTTGTAGGCTCTGTTGTAAAAACAGTCAAACTGTGAGAAGGAAATAAGTTTTTCTTTGCAATTATTCTAAGAAATAATCCAATAATATGTGCAATTTTTAAATAGAAAAATTAAGGGTTTAATGTAGGCCAAAGAACAAAGGGATTTCCAGAAAGTAGGGATTTTTGGAGCAGACATGAGTAGGTGAGGGAAGAGCCTAAGGAAACAGCCAGCTGTTGTCATGAAGGCTCTTGGTCAGATCCTAAGGGTTGATTTTTCCACACATTGGGATATCTTTGCTGATCATTCATGCATCTTCTCCTCTTGGGGGCTTTACTCCCTCATGCTGTCAGTGGAGGCCACTTATAAGCATTCTTCTCTTTCTCCAACTGAAGGGTATTCCTTTCTCTTTCTCCCTACAAATTCAGAAAGATGAGGTAAGTTATACTGAGTTGAATGGCTTCTGAGAGGCATGGTCTCAGAGGCAATTTCTAAGTCAAAAGTCTCAAAAATATTGCAGGGAATCTGAAATCCAAAGGCTCTGTGCTTTTGTTAGGGTTTTATCTACCTTTAAACAATAATGATGCTGGGGTATGGAAACTGGACTTAGTTTATGCTAATATATTTAAGATCATTCTCCTTTCAATGTGAGGCACAATGAGATTAGATGATATGGGGGCAATTATTATTTAATTTTTATTTCCAAGGAAAAGTAGAGGCCCGAGATATATTTCAAACTTTGGGGGGATAAAGCTAATAAGTTTATGTACAGTAACACTCCTGATACCAGTATATTGATGGGATTCTTTTGGTTAAAACTGATGAAATAAATGACTCTAATTCAGAGAAAGAGTGTATTAACTCATTTAAGTTTTGAAGTCAAGGAGTGGACATAGGCATAGAGTATATTAACATGTTAGGGATAGTCGATTCCAGGGGCTCAGATTATGTGCACTTGCCTTTGTCTCTCCATCTCTAGTTCTACCTCCAATATGAATTGGCCTCATTTTTATTCTCCTATCACATAATTGGATAGATGACACCCAGCATTCCTAGGTGTAGATCATTCATTTCTACAATGTGTGATCCCTGCATAAGAGGATGCATCTTCTTCAAAGTTCAGCAAAGATGTCCAAGGAGAAATGTTATCGGCCTACTTAAGTTGTATATTTATCTCCACACCAGTCACTGCAGTCAGAGGGAGAAGTTGTGCTGTCCAGAACTAGATAATATGGTCATCCTTGGGCACAGAACACAGAGGAAGCCACACACAAAATTGCATAGAAAAAGAGAGGGATGGTCCCACAAGAAAGTGGAACTAAGAAGACAAAAACATAAGGGTCCACTATAACTGTCTTTCTTTTTTTTAATTGAAGTGTAGTTGATTTACAATAGTATATTAGTTTCAAGTGTACAGCATAGAGATTCAATATTTTATAGATTACATTTCATTTAAAGTTATTAAAAATAATTGTGATAGTTCTCTGTGCAATATAATATATTCTTGTTTCCTACCTATTTTACGCATAGTAGTATCTATATCTTAATTCTATGACTCTGTCTTGCTCCTCCCCCTTCCCTCTCCCAAGTGGGAACCACTAGTTTATTTTCTATATCTGTGAGTCTACTTCTATTTTGCTGTCTTTCTGTGTCTGAATTATTTCACTAAGCATAATATCTTCAAGGTCCAACCATGATGTTATAAATGGAAAATTTTTATTATATTTTATGCCTGAGTAATATTCCATCATAAGTACATATACCATTTCCTCTTTATCCATTCATCAGTTGATGGACACTTGAGTTGCTTCCATATTTTGACTATTGTAAGTAATGCTTCTATGAACCTTGGGGTGAATGTTTCTTTTTGAATTATTGTTTTCATTTTTTTTAAGATATATAATCCGAACAGGAATTGCTGGATGATGCAGTGTTTCTATTTTTAGGTTTTTCATAAACAACCATACTTTTTTTTCTTTTTTCTTTTTTATTAAGTATAGTTGATTTATAGTGTTGTGCCAATCAATTTCTGCTCTACAGCATAGTAACCCAGTCGTACGTATATATACATTCTTTGTCTTGTACTATCTTCCATCGTGTTCTATCCCAGACATTAGATATAGTTCCCTGTGCTGTACAGTAGGACCTCATTGCTTACCCATTCTAAATGTAATAGTTTGCATCTACCAACCCAAAACTCACCATACTGTTTTCCATGGTGGCTGTGTAAATTTACATTCCCACCAACCTTGTACACAGGTTCTCTTTTCTTCACATCCTCACCGACTTTTGTTATTTATAGACATTTTGATGATAATTATTCTTATAGGTGTTAGGTGATACTCATTGTGGTTTTGATTTGCATTTCTTTAATAATTAGTGATGTTGAACATCTTTTCATGTGACTATTAGCCATCTGTATGTCTTCTTCAGAAAATTGTCTATTCAGGTCTTCTGCCCATTTTCTAATTGAGTTGTTTGGTTTTTTTATACTGAGTTGTTTCCACAAAGAAAACCCTATTATAGAACTAATAAATGTATATAGTGTGGTTCTAGGATACAAGATTAATATAAAAATATGTTATCTGTTACAATTCTATATACAAATGATGAGCTATAAGAAAGAAAAAGGCAAAAAACAATCCCCTTTAAAATCACATCAAAAAAAAAAAAAAACTAGGAATAAACTTAACCAGAAATTAATATTGTTAAAATGTCCATAGTACCCAAAGAAATCTCAGACTTAATGCAATCCCAGTCAAAATACCCATTTTTCACAGAACTAGAAAAATTAATCCTAAAATTTAAATGGAACTAAAAAAGACCCCAAATTGCCAAAGCAATCTTGAGAAAAAGGAACAAAGCTGGAACTATCATGCTCCCTGGTTTCAAACTATACTACCAAGCTACAGTAATCTAAATAGCATAGTACTGACACAAAAACAGACACATAGATTAATGGAACAGAATAGAAAACCAAGAAATATACTCATACATCTGTGGTCAATTAATCTTCAACAAAGGAGGCAAGAATAAGTGGTGCTGAGAAAACTGAACAGTTATTTGCAAAAGAATGAGATTAGAACATTTCCACATACTATATACAATACTAAAATCAAAATTGTTTAAAGATCTAAATGTAAAATCTGAAACCACAAAATTAGAAGAGAACATGGGCAGAATGCTCTTCAGCAGAAATTCTAGCAATATTTTTTTTATCTGTTCTAACAGCAAAAATAAATCAATGGGACTGAATTAAAAGGCTTTTGCACAACAAAGAAAATCATCAACAAAATGAAAAGGCATTTTTACTGATTTTACTGATTGGGAAAATATATTTGCAAATAATATGACCAATGAGTAGTTAATATCCATATTTCTTGATTCTAACAGATGTATATCCTGTTAGATAACCCACATTAAAATACCCACATTTAAAGTTTAGAACAATGTGTACATACATTTTATGTGGAAGCATCACTTTCTTCAAGTTAATATTTTAAAATTTTTATTGAGGCATAATATGTATACATATGCATCCATGTACACATTTCACAAATGCATAGTTGTAAATTATATGGTAGGGTTTCATTTCTTCCCATAAGTTTAAGAAGTGCTTTCTATGTTCAAAAACAGCTACACAGCTTAGCCTGAAGAAGACAATAGTTTGGTAGAAATGTATTGAGGAAATTTTTAAGAGGTAGAGCTAAGGGGAGATGGAAACAGGGACTAAATGTCTGTAGCTCTTGAATTATCAACTCTTCAAGGCAAGCAGGCTTTGTAACTTATTTAGCATGGGTCAGACTTTGGGTCTATTTCATGAATAACAGTAAAATCTTGGTCACCAATTATTTATTAAGATGAATGTCTTAATAAAAGAGAAGCACCATAGTGCTACATGCTTCTCTACAAGGGGAGGGAGATGTTACCAAAATGGTGACTATCCATCCTAGTGTGACCAGCTTACATAACTGAGA
Source organism: Phacochoerus africanus (assembly GCF_016906955.1). Classification (NCBI taxonomy): domain Eukaryota; kingdom Metazoa; phylum Chordata; class Mammalia; order Artiodactyla; family Suidae; genus Phacochoerus; species Phacochoerus africanus. The sequence continues at coordinate 130,278,712 of NC_062544.1, forward strand.
TACACAGGTCATCAGAGGGCTTCACACAGCCCTTTCACTATACTAGGGGCTCAAGAATATATCCTAATCATTAGAGTAGAGATTCATTTCCCACTACAGTATTGTAGATATCCCACTTTTGCCTGTCTACTTTTTACCACATCTCTGCCTCAAGGCTGACCTGTACATTTACCTAATTTCTAGCAGTCATTTTGGCTCAGCCAACAGCATGAACAGGAAAGTGGAAGGAGAAAAATGAGGTTAGAGTATTAATCTCCCTGCAGAGTTGCATTGGATGGACCAAATGTCCTCTATTTGCTAATCCTGGACTGGATTAGCTCAAACTTCCTAATTCTAAAGTCCATGACTCCATATTTCCCTCTCTTTTCTTCTATTTCTCTTTTTTCAATGTATTCTACCTGTTTTGGTATTATGAACCACAAGTGTCTTCCCTTGTTTTTGAAGTCACTCTTCAATATTTAGGCCTTAAGTTTGTTACCTCAGATTCCCAACTGTCATTTCTTCCTCTGATTATCTGGGGGTTGGTACATTTACTGTTTAAGGCCATATGATGGAAGTTGGGCAGGTTATCTTTAATAACCCCTAATAAATGGCATCTTATATGATCCCTATAACCCAAGGGCCTTCCATTCATCTCCTGTCTCACCCATTCTACCAAAGGAAAGATCCCAAGTTGCTGTCACAGCATCTTCTGCACCCAGAAGGGCAGATGCTATCTTTGATGCACTTTTATAATCCAAAATTGATTATGTTTATTTCCTACACTAAGACAAACAGCAGTCTCTGTCACCATCAACTGTTATGATAGCATTCATTTATACCCAATGAATTTAATTGGCTATATTTCTAGAATGCCACCATCAGCAGTGCTTTGCTGGTTCATCAATGGCTGTTATTTCATCTGCCGAATGCAGAGGAGGGCATAAATCCACAGCAATAAAGGTGTGCAGTGGTTAAATATTCTCTAGAATGTATGACTGCTCGATTGAAGGATGAGCTCATAGAGAAACTATTACACTGAAACCTGGCTCTTGTGTTGTTCTCAAAAGAATGGGATTCAATATAAAGAATGAGGGTCCTTCATGGAGCCTTGATCTACTTTTTAAGGACCCAAGGACTTCATCAAAAGATGGTTCCATTTAGGATAGTGTTACACAGAGATAAAAGTGAAATTTTACAGCAGGCAAAATAATAACCCTTGGCATCAGAAAACTTGAACTTGAATTCTCTCTCCATTCCTTGCTACTTGGGTGACCTCAGGCAAATCACTTAATCTATTTATTTATTTATTTATTTATTTATTTATTTATTTTATCTTTTTGCCATTTCTTGGGCCTCTCCCACGGCATATGGAGGTTCCCAGGCTAGGGGTCCAATTGGTGCTGTAGCCGCCAGCCTACACCAGAGCCACAGCAACACAGGGTCCAAGCCCCATCTGTGACCTACACCACAGCTCACGGCAACGCCGGATCCTTAACCTACTGAGCAAGGCCAGGGATCGAACCTGCAACCTCATGGTTCCTAGTCAGATACATTAACCACTTAGCCATGAAAGGAACTCCTTAATCTTTTTAAATATACATTTCTCCTTCTGTATATTGAGGGTAATAATGTACCAAATTTTGGGATTGCTGGGAATCTTTAAATGAGATAACCTTTAGAAAGCAATTAGTACAGTGACTGGCACAGAGGAAGCCCTCAGGAAATACTTGCATATTGATGATGATGGTGACACAAACCATCATCAGATGATCATTACCATCATCATTTTTTGTAAAACTGTAGGGTATTTTACATTCTTATTTCCCTCAGACAAATCTCTTCCATACCTACACCCTTTGTGGACAAAAGAGCCATCTCTCCAAATACATACCCAAGTTCATCATGGCTTTCCCTCTCTAAAAATCACTCCTGGCTTCCTAGTCAACCCAGTAAAGTTGAAATTCCTTAAGCTGCCATACAATGCATTACAGTCTGTTCCTCTCCCACCTCTTCAGCTGCATATCTGTATTCTTCCCACCCTGAGTGTTTTACTGCAGCCATAGAAAATTTTTCACTGTACCCCACTTGCTCATCAAGCCCTCTATATTCTCTTCTCTCTGCCTAGAATGTTCCTGCAGAGGGTTCAAAGATTTGATCAAGGGTCACCTTATTAGCTCATATTTGTTAAGTGCTGCTGTGTGCCCAGCACTAAGATGATCAACAACTCTATGATGTAGTACAATTATCAGGTGTAAGAAGGTGTCTGAGGCTTGGCAATATGGAACCCAACAAAGTGATTCACATCCAGGAAAGATGTTCAGGAAGGGGCAGTGAAAATTCAAATCAGAGATTCTGACTCCAGAGTAGCTGTATTAGTTTCCTATTGCTGCTGTAAGAAGTACCTCAAACTTAGGTAGCTTAAAAAAACATGTACTTGTTATCTTACAGTTCTGCAGAGCAGAAGTTCAAAGGGAGTTTTACTGTGTTAAGATGATTTTACTGATCATCTTAGTGCTAGGCACACAGCATCACTTAACATTCCTTCTGGAACTCTAAGGGAGAAACCTTTTCCCTGGCATTTCTAGATTCTAGACTGCCTGTGGGTCTGTGGCTCATGAAATCACGATAACCTCCTCCATCTTCAAAGCCAGCATACCCCTCTCTCTCTCTTTCTCTCCCTCTCTCCCTGATGCTGCTTCCATGGTCACATCCCTTTTTGTGACTTCTACATTCTTGCCTCTCTCTTAAAAGGACCCTTGTTATTACATTGGGTGCAACTGGATAATCCAGGATACTCTCCCCACTTCATCTCTTAAATTATCACACCTGCAAAATCCCTTTTACCACATAAGGAAACATATTCACGTGTTCTGAAGAATAGAAATGGACATCTTTGGGAAGCCCACTTCAGTACTTCTCCTAACTTCTGTATTATTTTGTCAACTTTCTACAGGAAATTTGCCTTCTTTAATTTTCCTATGAATATTTTCATGAACAAGAAGCTGCTCCTTTCTTGGGTTCCCATAACCCTCAATTTATACTTCTCCTTTGCCCTTATCATATTGCATTGAAATTTCTCTTTACTTTCTAGCTCCACAAATCAAATGAGAGCTTCTAAAGGGCAAGGTTTATGTTCTCAGCCCCCAGTCCAGAACCATGTAAATGGTAGGCATTTGCTGAAGGTTGTGTGGGTGGAGTAAAAGATCACATGTTTGAAAACTATTGCTATCCCAATTCAAAGATGATAGTGTCCATAGCCATTTTAAACAAATGCATTAATGTGACTAAAAGGATGTTTGCACAGTTTGAACACACCAAGAGTAAACACTGTTCTGCAAGAGGTAAGAATGATTGCAGGTCATAGAGCCTTTTTCCTACCAGTGCTTGATTTTCTCAGTCATGCAACACTCTAATGTTATCTACCTACTGTGTGTCAGGTCCAAGGGCCATAAGAGAAATTACATTTTTGCCACTCAGGAGCTGTCTGTTTTATGAACTCAGCAATTGATCAAAAGTAATAGGTGCTGTTCTCATAAATGAAAGAAAAATTTTTCATGTCTTTCTGGAATCCATGAAGGCTCTTTGAAAAGCCATGCTTCTATAAAGAAGGGAAGAACTACACGTTGTTAGTGTCTCTGAGGAGGTAGTGCCATTTAGTGGTTAAGTACACCTGTTAGAAAGCCAGAGCTTTGGGATTAAGCCCTATCTCTGCCACGTAGGAGTCATGCTGTCTTGTTTAAATGATCTAATTTAATGTTCACAAAATCCTCCTCATTTATCCAAAGGAAATGAAATTATTATCTCAAAAAGATATCTGCACATCCATGTTCACGTGAGCATTATTCACAGTAGCTAAGATACGGAAACAACTTAAATGTTCATCAACAGATGAATGTATTCAAACCTCTCTCTCTCTCTCTGACACACACACACACACACACACACACACGCACACACAGAGGAATATTATTCACCCTTTAAAAATAAGGATATCCTGACATCTGTGCCATGGGTAGACCTAGAAGACATTATGCTAAATAAAATATACCAAAAGCAGATAGTCAAATATTGCATGATCTCACTTATGTGTGGAATCTAAACTGGTCAAACTCATAGAAGCAAAGGGTAGAAAGATGATTCCCAGGTATAGCAGGGGGAATGAAGACATGTTGGTCAAGGGCACACAATTTCACTTGCAGAGAATGAATAAGTTTGGGAGACCTAACCTACAGCAGTGTGACTCTAGCTGACAACACTATACCCCGTACATGAAATTTGCTAACAGTGTCATAGGTAGATCTTAAGTGCTGTCACAACAAAAAAAGAAAAAAAAAAGAAAATGACAACTATGTAAAGAGATTGATATGTCAAATAGCTTGATTGCAGTGATTATTTCCCAATGCACATGAGTATCAAGACGTCAGGTTATACACCTTAAATACATAAAATTTTTGTTTGCCAATTATACCTTAATCAACCTGGAAAATAAAATTTTAAACACTGAGTTCCCATCATGGCTCAGCAGAGACAAATCTGACTAGGAACCATGAGGTCGCAGGTTTGATCCCTGGCCTCGCTCAGCGGGTTGAGGATCCAGTGTTGCCATGAGCTATGGTGTGGGTCGCAGATGAGGCTCAGATCTGGCATTGCTGTGGCTCTGGCGTAGGCTGACAGCAACAGCTCCAATTTGACCCCTAGCTTTGGAGCCTCCATGTGCTGTGGGTGCAGCCCTAAAAGGACAGAAGACAAAAAAAGAAAAATACATATATTTTTAAACTTTATAAGCAAATACTAACTACTTCTGTAATGGGGAAGAAAACAAAAATCATATCAATTCGGATTGTTTTATTCTGCATCGTATCTGCCTGTGAATAATCTATGTTTACTATTTATCAAGTGATACATGTATTTTTATAAATCTGTTTGACATTTTGGTATTTTATTAAACAAAACAAGTGCCAGAGGAAGTTGAATTTTAAAAAACCCTCCCTTCTGAAAATGGGAATTAGGAGCACACCTATCCCACAGGGATTGATGAAAATTAGATGAGATTTATGAAGAGCTTAGCTTAAGATCTAGCATATTCTTTGCATCAAAGATATGCTAATTATAATTATCATTTAGGATAATCCTTTGCTTTTTTCAGATGTTAAAAATAAGTCATTACTCAATATAAGAGAATAAAATTTCAAAGTATTTACCAAAGCACTACTTACTACTTTCCAGTATAGTTGCTGACCATCCATGTTAGGAGCCCAACAGATGAACACCAGTGATAGAAGACACACATTCCACTACTTAAGCCTCCAAAGGGAGGAAGGAGCAGAAAAAGATGTTTTCTTCCTCCCCCCATTCTTTAAAAGATCCTCCTGTAAGCTGCAGATAGAGAAGAAAATTTGGATGAGAAGAGAGATGAGGCCTTGCAGATGCCATTTACTCTGTCTCCCCTCACTGGAACAAATCCTGAGGATGGAGGGGGGGAACCAACCTCACAATGTATTTTAATCTGGGATCTGGGATGGAGAGGATTGGCAACCTACCAATTCTGTCCTAAACTCAGGTCATTAATTGTCTCAAATACTTGAAAAAGGAAGTTAGGGAAAGAGTAATTCCCATCTCCTGGGAACCTCCAAAAGATAAAGGACAACCATTAAACCTTTAGAAGAGATTCCAAAAGACAGAGGTTAGGCTGAAAAATATGAATGATTCTGGAGTCATGGACATGAAGAATGGAGAGTGACCTGAAAGGGTAAGGATCAGAGCTAGCGCAAACTTTGACCATCTCAATATAGAGCTGCTAGAAGCCGATGACCATAAGCTATGGAGGTCATCATACACTGGCTAGCACACCCAGGACTCAAATTTTTGCATATTTAAAAACTCTTAACAAAGTACCAAGATAGAATATGTCTAAGATCTGGCATCTTACAACAATTGTCTTAGCCCTGGGATATTTAAGATCAGTACTGCGAATTCCCATTATGGTTCAGCAGGTTAAGGACCCAACGTTGTCTCTGAGGGTGTGGGTTTTATCCCTGGCCTCGTTCAGTGGTTTAAGGATCCAGTGTCACCTCAAGCTGTAGCATGGGTCACAGATTCGGTTTGGGTCATGTTTGCTATGGCTGTGGCGTAGACCTCAGCTGCAACTCCAATTTGACCCCTAACCTGTGAACTTCCATATTCCAGAGGTGCAACTGTGAAAAGGGAGGGAAAAAAGATATCAGTATTGAATGAAGGAGAATGAGAGAACCTCAAGATGATTGAGTGGGATTTTCTGAATGATCCTGAGTTTTAACCCTGAGGTAATGTAAATAAAAATCTGTGGACTGGCCTGAGAAAACCCTGGGAAGGGTTAGTTTAATTTTTCTCACTGGGGAATTCTTGAATCATAAAATGAGAAATTTTTGTCTAAATAAAGTTCATTTTTACACACCTGAGATCATGACCTCAGGTGAATAACCTACCAACATTTGCCTTTCTGCAACTCATTTTCTCTGGCTAAAAATGGGGGGCTTCACTGAATTAATTGTACTTGTGACAGCTGTGTTTAGAAGCATTCAGGTTTCATTTTGATTCAGTATATTCCATTAGCAGTACATAGGTACTGGGTTATTGAAAAGACTCACTAGGGCTTGTTAACTTAAGGCATAGTTTTTGCTTGGAGAAATATGACAAGTGGAATCTGGAAAATTAATCACCTCTTGTTCAAGTGTTTCTCCTCAGGTGGAGGCCAGTCTGAAGGAACTGAAAAGGAAAACAAAGGGCAAGAATAACAATTGTCCATGTGCTTGCTCTGGAACCTAGGAGACAACTCCTAGAAATCAAAGTGGTTACTATGTAGCTCAAAGATTGGCAATTTTTTTGTTTGTTTGTTTTTTGTTTTTTGTTTTGCAAAGGGGCATGTCTCTGTCAGTTTGAGATTCTGTAACAAAATATCCCAGACCGGTGGCTTGTCAGCAACAGACATTTATTTCTAATGGTTCAGGAGGCTTGAAGTACAAGATCAGGTGCCAGCACCGTGGTGGTTGGGTAAGGACTTTCTTCTGGGTAGCAGTTAACTTCTTATATCCTCATATGGCAAAAGAGGCTGGGGAGCTCTGAGGAGCCTCTTTCATAAGGGGGTTGGAATTTCAACATATGGATTTGGATGGGGTGGGGTGAGGGGAGACACAAATGTTCAGACCATAGTAGGCCAGGTAGTAAATATTTTAGGCTTTGTGAGTCATAAGACCTCTGTTGCGACTACTCAACATGAAAATTTCCATAGACAGTATAAACAAAGGAGCAAGGCTGGGTTCCAATAATAAGTTATTTACCAAAAATACAGAAAAAAAAGCAAAATATAAACAATCAGTAGCTGGACTTGGCTCACAAGTCAGTTTGCTGACCTCTGACCTCTAGACTTGTTTACCTGCACCGAAGTATATTGGTCTGGCATAGATAACAGTGTGGACAGAAGCATGTACTTGACTGATAGGTGAATATAGCAGACATAGGTAACAGTGGCAGTGTTGGTTTTGTTTCACTGCCTCCTTAGGATCTATTTTCCTTACTGCCCTTTGGGAACCATGATTACACCATTCTCAGCCCTCATGCTTTTGCTTGGATTGGACTCTTGGCCTCATGGGTAGAGAATATGATCCAAATCTAACCAAGGAACACATCTATCCCCCTCACCACAGTGACTATTACAGAGATGGGGAAGTGGTCCCAACTTGTCCAATCAGAGTGAGGGATGTGATGTGTTCAACCAGGAGGAATTCTCCAAAAGCAGACCCAGAGACAAAGGTTTGAGTGTAAGTTGTTTGGGTTTTTTTTGTTGTTGTTGTTGAGAAGTACTCCTAGGAAATGCTGGTTGATGTCAGCAAGGCACCACTGAAGGGACTGGTGCTTCATTCTTCTGGAGACCCTGAGAGCCAGTGTAGAACAGGAGCCTCAGAGATAACCCACCACAGGTGTGCATACAAACCCCAGGAGTCACTGGTTGAGGGCTACTCCTCAGGGGTTCATCCCTACGTCTTCTGACCTGCCCTGAGCACTAACAGAGTGTCTATTTCAGCCACAAAGGGATGAATGCAAGCAAAGAGATACAGATGCTGGAATGTGGAAGTCAGGGCTTATTGCACTGATGTAAGATCCATAGGGAACTGGGTGGAATATCTACATTTTTCCTACCATAGAATTTCATTAGTCTCCTTCTTAGGTTTCTGAAGAAACCAGGGCCTTATTTGACTCAGTTTGCCCCTCTGAATCACACTGTGCCTGAAGTCATTTCATGGACATTTTAGCAACATAAGACAACAAATTTCCTAACTGCTTAAATCAACATGAGCCAAGCTTCTTACCGTATAAATCAAGGACTAAAGAAAACACATGGGAAGTTGTCATTTATTTTCTACTGCTATTGATTCATCAGATAGTCTGATAAATATTTGGGGGTATATAATATGCCTTAGAGTATATATAGATATAGATATACAAATATAGATCACATGTATCATCAGTATTAGATATAGATACAGCCTATATAGCATCTCTATCTGCTTTTATATCTATATGGAGGGGGTCAGCGCTGCATCCTGGAAAGAGATACATAAATATGTTGGTTTTTAATGGTACACAAAGAGTTAAATAATAATTAATGAGGGAGCTCAGAGAAAAGTCACACATCTCTGCAATCCTTCCATCTATACACAACCGAAAGCCCATCAATGCCTGCTTCCATGAAAAGAAGGAACTGTGCAAAGTTGCCCCGCAGACTCTCAGAAACTGTTTAATAAAAGAGATAAATATCTATTCCTCATGAGCACTTATTTTTGTCCACAACCTCTGTGCTTGGGGTTTATCTTTCTCATTTTTCCATTCCTATTTGCCGAATGGAATTAAAGGATTAGAGTTGAGATGGTCTGGACAAATAGAAGAGGATCAGAAGATAATAAGACCAGGAAAACCAAATGTAGTCATTTCAGGGAAAGTCAGAGAGTCAAGGGAATAAGCAAAAGATGACACACACTTATGAGAGTGGTAATGGGGTCGAAAAAAAGATAAAAGAAAAATTTTTATAATGCCTTGAGCACACACTTCCCCTTTTGTGTGTTCTCTCAGGAAATTGAGTACATTTCTTTTATATTTTTATTTGAACTGCCATTTCATTCAATGTGATTCTGTGCTTATCCATGCTTACTTAGGCTAAGTGTATGAAACCCTTTATAACCTGTGACCCATGTGGTTTAATCTATGGTGTCTTATTCAGCAGTCACAGTTCATCAGTCTAGAAATAGATTAAGATGGATTCCATTCATTCAGCCACATTTCTCTTGAACATCTTCTATGAAGGCCACTGTTCCTGGCACTAATGATTCAACTGTAAACAGACTAAATAAAAATCATATCCTCAGAGAGTTTTCATTGAGTGTGGAAAGACAGGTGATAGTCAAAATAAATAAAATGTGTAATAAATTAGATGATGGTAAGTGATATGTAGAAAAATACAGCAAGAAAAATGACTCAGGAGTTCTGGGAGGGGAGGGCCTCTTTGAGATGATGATTTTTGAGCAAAAGCCCAAAGGAGGTGAGGGGTGAGTCTAGTCGTGTAGATACCTGGCAAGTGCAAAGGCCCTGAGGTGGGAGAGTGCTGGACCTTTCTTGGAACTGCAAGGAGGCTAATACACAACTAGAGCAGGGATCAGCAAACTTTTTTATAAAGAACCAGATGGTAAAAGATTTTCAGCTTTGAGGGCAATATAGTCCCCATAATAATCCCTCAACCCAAGCACTGTGGTATGAAAACTGCCAAAGACAACAGACCTTAGTCTAAAGTTATAGGTAGGTGGTAATGAGGTTTGAATGTGCAGGGCCATATACATCATGGTAATAACTTTAGATTTTACTTTGTATGTTAGTTTCTCCAGATAAATTTACCAACAGAACCAATAGGATTTGTGTGTGTGTGTGTGTGTGTGTGTGTGTGTGTGTGTGTGTGAAGATAACAAGTACCCATATCTACAGTTGACAAGTCGAAGATCCAGGAGAGCTGATGGTATCACCCCAAACCAAATCCAAAGGCCTGAAACTCAGGAAAGCAAGGGATATAGTTCCAGTCTGAAGACCAGCAGCCTTGAGCTGAAGAAAGACTCAATGTTTCAATGTTAGTCTAAAGGCAGGAGAAAGCCTGATGTCTCACCCAGTTTGAAGGCTGTCATACAGGAGGAATTCCCTCCATTCAGGGGAGATCAGCCCTTACATTCTATTCTGGCCATCAACTGATTGGATAAGGCCCACCCACATTTAGGACAATGATCTGCTTTACTCAGTCTACCAATGTAAATGTGAAACCCATCCAAAAATACCATCACCAAACAGCCAGAATTATGTTTGACCAAATATCTAAGCACCATGTGAATCAGTCAAATTGACACATCAAATAAACCACATTTTACATGGGATAAAGAGCTATTAAAGGGTTTTGAACAGTGAAATGACAAAATTTGCTTTATGTGTTAACCACATCATTCTAACTGGTAAGCCAACATAGACATAAGGAGACCAGCTATGAAGCTATTTCTGTTTTCCAGGCAAGAGGTAATGGTGGTGTGGACAAAGTTGGTAACTGTGGAGGTGGTGATAAATTACCAGATTCTTATTACTCTGAGCAATAATTAAGTTGGTTTTTGATAGTAGCACTGAGTAAATTTCCTGATTACCTGTGACTGTGGAAGAATGATTACAGTAGGATGGACTCTAAGACTTTGTCCTAAGTTGCCCCCAACTGAGAAAAGAAACATGGTGAGAAAAACTGGTTCAGGGGAAAGAATAGGGGCTGTTTTGGACAGATGATATTAAAAGGTTTATTAGACACCCAAGTGGCAAAGTAGAGGCAAAAGGTCCAAAAGTTTGGAGAAAAGGGACCCCTCTTGCACTGTTGATGTGAATGTAAGCTGATACAGCCATTGTGGAGAACAGTATGGAGGTACCTTAGAAAATTATACAGAGAAGTACCATATGACCCAGCAATCCCACTCTTAGGCATATATCCGGACAAAACTCTCCTTAAAAAAGACACATGCACCCACATGTTCATTGCAGCACTATTCACAATAGCCAAGACATGGAATCAACCCAAATGTCCACTGATAGATGATTGAATTAGGAAGATGTGGTATATATACACAATGGAATACTACTTGGCCATAAAAAAAGAACAAAATAATGCCATTTGTAGCAACATCAGTGAAACTAGGGACTCTCATCCTGAATGAAGTAAGTCAGAAAGAGAAAGATAAATACCATAAGATATCACTTATATCTGGAATCTAATATATGGCACAAAGGAACCTTTCCACAGAAAAGAAAATCATGGACTTGGAGAATAGACTTGTGGTTGCCAAGGGCGAAGGTGGGGGGACTGGGAGGGACTGGAAGCTTGGGGTAAATAGATGCAGAATGTTGCCTTTGGGAGGGATTAGCAATGGGATCTTGCTGTGTAGCATTGGGAACTCTGTCTAGTCAATTATGATGGAACATGTCATGTGAGAAAAAAGAATGTATACATGTATGTGTAAATGGGTCACCTTGCTGTGCAGTAGAAAAAATATATATACAATGAAATAAAAAATTAAAAAATAAAATAACTACAAAAAAATTTGTGCTTCTTCCTCCCCCAAATTCCTATGGTGAAATTTTAATGCCTATTGTCATGATGTTGGGAGCTAGAGCCTTAGGGATTAGATCATGAAGGTGCAGCCCTTATGAATGGGATTAGTTTTTTTGTGGGTTTTTTTTTTCGCTTTTTGGGGGATTAGCATTCTTATAAAAGAAACCCCACAGAGATCCTTTTCCCCTTCCACTGAATAAGGATATGGCCAGAATGTGCTGACAATGAACCAGGAGGAGGGCCCTGACCAGAATGCTATCATATCTGCACCTTGATGGACCTTCAGCCTCTGGAATTGTAAGAACTAAATTTCTGCTGTTTATAAACTACCCAGTCTGTTATATTTTGATATAGCAGCACAAATGAATTAAGGCAGTAGAACAAACCGTTATATATTCTTCTTCTTTTGTTTTGCTTTCCTCGCTCTCTTTCTCTCTCCCTCTCTCTCTCTCCCTCCCTCCCTCTCTCTCCTTTTTGGCCACCCCATAGCAAATGGAGTTCCTGGGCCAGGGAGGAATCACATCCAGGTTGCAGCTGCAACCTAGACCACAGCTGCAGCACCCCTGGATGCTTCACTCACTGTATGCTGGTCAGGGATCAAACCTGCATCCCATTGCTCCAGAAACACCACTGATCCTATTGCACCACAGAATGAGCTCCTAAATATACTATTTGAAGTTCAAAGTGAGAGACCTTGCCCGTACCTAAATCCATAAGACTCAAGAGATCCAATCCAAAACTTTCAACATTTTCTATATCCCATGTTTTCTTTTCTCCCCACACCTGAGATTCCTTGGAGTTCTTGTTTGTTTACTGTCTACCCTCTTCCCACCCTCTGCAAACCCAGGCTTCCGTCATGATTTCACTGAACCTCTCACCAAGTTCTGCTTCCCCCCTCAAACCCCTCTGGATCTTTCCTCCTCTGCCCTTTGCTGAATCTCTATCCCCAGGTCTCCCGGCTGAAAGGCAAGGAGTGGATCACAAGTGGAGAGGGGGGTGGTAAAGAGAAAATATGAGCTGGAATTATGCATTCTTTTGGTGCAGCTATAAGGATGGGTAAGATCTATGGATATCCCTATGATAAATAATAGAAATAATAATTATATATGTATGTTTATATATCAGTCATAAGTAGCTAATGTTCATTACTTCAGTGCATATTTAATAGAATCATAGGATCTTAATAATTCTGGAAGTTTAAAGAACATCTTGTCCCACTCTGACTTTGATAAATGAAGAAACCAAGATAATAGCCTTGAACTAACTTGTCTGAGCTTCACTTTTTCTCAGAAGTGTATTCATCTGTTAATCACAATAATAATATAATGTGCATATAGAAATATATATATAAATATAAATATATGTATATATCATCAGTTCAGGGAACTGTGTATAATTGGGTCACTTTGCTATACAATAGAAATTGAAGAAACATTGTAAATCAACTATACTTTAACAAAAAATTAAAAATAAAATTAGAATATCTACATGTGTAGCTCTATGAAAAGTGCTATATATTAATAATTTCTTTGAATCCTCACAATTCTATGAGGTAGGTAAAATTAGCTCAGTGTCACCAATAAGTATCCAGAGGGCTGAAGAGTTTAAGTGACTGGCCCTGGGTCACTAGTTAGGCAGTGACTGAGCCAGGATTAGAAATGTGTCTATATTCAGGACCTTTCCCTCCACATAGACAGCTTCTAATCACGAGTCATCACATGTGTTGGAGTAAGGGTGAAGGGTAAGGATTATCCACATTAGATGGTAATTTGTTCTCTCTGAATCTGTTTCAATCTGCTATAGACACGTGTGGAAGTCCCTGTGATGGAACTTCATGAGATTTCTCTGAATGACCCAGCTTTGTCTCCATTTGTAGTTTTGTTTCCTGTCCTTTTCTTTGCAAGAATTTTCATGTTCTATAAGTAGAAGTAGTGGTAGGAGAAAGATGGAGAAAGCGATGGAGCACCCATCCTGTACTATAGAGAGAGAGAGAACGCACACAGAGGAGAGAACTCATAAGCTCTATCAGCCAAAAGTAAGGACCTGAAAATCAATTACAAAGACAAATTTGACATGAACAAGTGTTAGGAACTTGTGACAAGCAAACCTAAAGAAGTTATCATTGCTCACTCTATATTAATGGTACTTCATCAAGAGAAGGCACAGAAAAGCAATGTGTCTGTTCCTCTTACCATGAACTGGGTTGTATTTTCCAAGCCATCTGACTTCCCCAGAGTAAATTCTAAAATATCCTCCTACAGAGGAGGATTGGGGAGGAGTCTTACTTCTTCATACTTGAGAGAATTTTTTAGAAGGAAAGAGGGACAGGCAGTAGAACTGCCCAGGGACACAGCTTTATTTTTAATTTAGCAGATGCTAAATCCACTTTCCATTCATTGTGCTTTCTTGTTTTGTTTTTTTGTTTTTTTGGGGTTTTTTTTTTGTCTTTTGCCATTTGTTGGGCCGCTCCCGCGGCATATGGAGGGTCCCAGGCTAGGGGTCTAATCAGAGCTGTTGACACCAGCCTACGCCAGAGCCACAGCAACACGGGATCCAAGCCGCGTCTGCGACCTACACCACAGCTCACGGCAACGCCGGATTGTTAAACCACTGAGCAAGGGCAGGGATCTAACCCGCAACCTCATGGTTCCTACTCAGATTCGTTAACCACTGCGCCACGACGGGAATTCCTCATTGTGCTTTCTGTCTTATGTGCTCTACTTTGAAAACCCTTTCTCCTTTTGTCAGATACATTCTCACTCTTCAAGACAAGCCGAAATGCAAGGAAAATCCATGCAAATACAAAAAAATCTTTGAATCAGCCTGATGTTTTCCTTTTCATTGGAACAGTGTGTGGTGTCCATGGATTACATGCTCACCTTTCCTGCCTTTTCACTTAGAAGGACTGTATAGAGTAGGTAGTAATTGTCAATGCAATACATTTTGATTTCTGGAAGTAGACTGGGGCTACTCAGTTTGACACTCTTGACATGTTCACCAGATCACTCTTTAACTGTGGGGGCTGTCCTGTGTATCACAAGACACACAGGCTTCCACCCACCCCTGACTTCCATCCACAAGATGCCAACAGCACCCTCCTCTCAGTCATGACCATCAAAAATGCCTCTGCAGAAATGGGTGATTCTATGGCCAGGAAAGGAATATACATGTTGAGTCCAGTGCATCTCATAGCATCAGGGGGAAAAAAGATAGTTATCAAAACACACACATGGAGTTCACTGGTGGTGCAGCAAGTTGAGGATCTAGCATTGTCACTTCTGTGGCTCAAATTCAATCCCTGGCCTGGGAACCTCCACATGCTGTGGACACAGACAAAAAAAGGAAAAAAACAAAAAACAAAACCAAAAAATAATACACACACACACAAACACACACACACACCCACATGCACACACAAAATCAGTGATAGGGTATGTCATAGGGACACAGCAGAGCTCTCAGGGGCCAAAGCTGGAACAATATAAGCAACAAAGTAAAGTAGTATGGGGTTATAACCCAGATTATAAAATAAATATTCATAAACCCATATTGATATAAAAAAATGATTGAACAATTACATAAATGGAGATAATGGATAAGTCTCCTCTGCAGAAGCATTTTTTATTTATTTTCCCACTGTACAGCAAGGGGGTCAGGTTATCCTTACATGTATACATTACAATTACATTTTTTCCCCCACCCTTTCTTCTGTTGCAACATGAGTATCTAGACAAAGTTCTCAATGCTATTCAGCAGGATCTCCTTGTAACTCTATTCTAAGTTGTGTCTGATAAGCCCAAGCTCCCGATCCCTCCCACTCCCTCCCCCTCCCCCTCCCCCTCCCCCTCCCCCTCCCATCAGGCAGCCACAAGTCTCTTCTCCAAGTCCATGATTCTCTTTTCTGAGGAGATGTTCATTTGTGCTGGATATTAGACTCCAGTTATAAGGGATAGCATATGGTATTTGTTTTTGGCTTTCTGGCTCATTTCACTCAGTATGAGATTCTCTAGCTCCATCCATGTTGCTGCAAATGGCATTATGTCATTCTTTTTTATGGCTGAGTAGTATTCCATTGTGTATACATACCACCTCTTCCGAATCCAATCATCTGTCGATGGACATTTGGGTTGTTTCCATGTCCTGGCTATTGTGAAGAGTGCTGCAATGAACATGCGGGTGCACGTGTCTCTTTTAAGTAGAGTTTTGTCCGGATAGATGCCCAAGAGTGGGATTGTGGGGTCGTATGGAAGTTCTATGTATAGATTTCTAAGGTATCTCCAAACAGTTCTCCATAGTGGCTGTACCAGTTTACTTTCCCACCAACAGGGCAGGAGGGTTCCCTTTTCTCCACAGCCCCTCCAGCACTTGTTATTTGTGGATTTATGAATGATGGCCATTCTGACTGGTGTGAGGTGATATCTCATGGTAGTTTTGATTTGCATTTCTCTTATAACCAGCAATGTTGAGCATTTTTTCATGTGTTTGTTGGCCATCTGTATATCTTCTTTGGAGAAATGTCTATTCAGGTCTTTTGCCCATTTTTCCATTGGTTGATTGGCTTTTTTGCTGTTGGGTTGTATAAGTTGTTTATATATTCTAGAGATTAAGCCCTTGTCAGTTGCATCATTTGAAACTGTTTTCTCCCATTCTGTAAGTTGTCTTTTTGTTTTCTTTTGGGTTTCCTTTGCTGTGCAAAAGCTTTTCAGTTTGATGAGGTCCCATGGGTTTATTTTGCTCTAATTTCTATTGCTTTGGGAGACTGACCTGAGAAACTATTCATGATGTTGATGTCAGAGAGTGTTTTGCCTATGTTTTCTTCTAGGAGATTGATGGTGTCCTGTCATATATTTAAGTCTTTCAGCCATTTTGAGTGTATTTTGGTGCATGGTGTGAGGGTGTGTTCTCGTTTCATTGATTTGCATGCAGCTGTCCAGGTATCCCAGCAATGCTTGCTGAATCGACTTTCTTTTTCCCATTTTATGTTCTTGCCTCCCTTGTCAAAGATGAATTGACCATAGGTGTCAGGGTTTATTTCCGGGTTCTCTATTCTGTTCCATTGGTCTGTCTGTCTGTTTTGATACCAGTACCACACTGTGTTGATGACTGTGGCTTTGTAGTATTTGTTGAAGTCTGGGAGAGTTATAACTCCTGCTTGGTTTTTGTTTCTCAGGATTGCTTTGGCGATTCTGGGTCTTTTGTTGTTCCATATAAATGTTTGGATTGTTTGTTCTAGTTCTGTGAAAAATGTCATGGGTAATTTGATAGGGATTGCATTGAATCTGTAGATTGCTTTGGGTAGTATGGCCATTTTTACAATATTGATTTTTCCAATCCAGGAACATGGACTATCTTTCCATTTCTTTACATCTTCTTTGATTTCTTTGATTAAAGTTTTATAGTTCTCGGCATATAAGTCCTTTACCTCCTTGGTCAGGTGTATTCCAAGGTATTTGATTTTGTGAGGTGCAACTTTAAAAGGTATCGTGTTTTTGTATTCCTTTTCTAATAGTTCATTGCTGGTATACAGAAATGCAACTGACTTCTGAATGTTAATCTTATATCCTGCTACTTTGCTGAATTTATGAATCAGTTCAAGGAGTTTTGGGGTTGAGTCCTTAGGGTTTTCCATGTATAGTATCATGTCATCTGCATGCAGGGACAGTTTGATCTCTTGTCTTCCTATATGGATGCCTTTTATTTTTTTTTGTTTGTCTAATTGCTGTGGCTAGGACTTCCAAAACTATGTTGAAGAGCAGTGGTGAGAGTGGGCATCCCTGTCTTGTTCCAGATTTGAGTGAGAAGGCTTTCAATTTTTCCCCATTGAGGATTATATTAGCTGTGGGTTTTTCATAAATGGCTTTGATTCTATTCAGGAATGTTCCCTCTATACCCACTTTGGCAAGAGTTTTGATCATGAATGGATGTTGGACTTTGTCAAATGCTTTTTCTGCGTCTATTGAGATGATCATATGATTTTTGACTTTTTTTTGGTTAATGTGGTGTATGATGCTGATTGATTTGCATATGTTGAACCATCCTTGTGAACCTGGGATGAACCCCACCTGGTCATGGTGTATAATTTTTTTGATATGTTGTTGGATTCGGTTGGCTAAGATTTTGTTGAGAATTTTTGCATCTATATTCATCAATGATATTGGGCGATAGTTTTCTTTTTTGGTGGTATCTCTGTCTGGTTTTGGAATGAGGGTGATGGTGGCATCATAGAATGTCTTTGGGAGTATTCCTTCTTCTTCCACCTTTTGAAAGAGTTTCAGGAGGATGGGCACCAGCTCCTCTTTGTGTGTTTGGTAGAATTCACCTGTGAAGCCATCTGGTCCTGGACTTTTATTTGTAGGGAGTGATTTTAGGACCTCTTCAATTTCATTTCTAGTGATCAGTATGTTCAGTTGGTCTGTTTCTACTTGATTCAGTTTTGGCAGGCTGTAAGATGCTAGAAAACTGTCCATTTCTTCCAGATTGTCAAACTTGTTGCCGTGTAGTTGTTCATAGTATTCTCTTATGGTTTTTTGGATTTCTGCTGTATCCGTTGTGATTTCTCCTTTTTCATTTCTAATTTTGGTTATTTGGGTTCTTTCTCTCCTCTTTTTAGTGAGTCTGGCCAGGGGTTTGTCAATTTTGTTCACCTTTTCAAAGAACCAGCTCTTGGTTTTACTAGTTTTCTCTATTGTTTTTTGAGTCTCTATTTGATTGATTTCTTCTTTGATCTTTATAATTTCCTTCCTTCGGCTGACTTTAGGACTTTTTTGTTCTTGTTTTTCTAATTCATTTAGGTGGAAGGTTAAGTTGTCTATTTGGGATCTTTCTTCTTTTTTGAGAAAGGCCTGTATTGCTATAAATTTCCCTCTGAGCACTGCTTTCGCAGCATCCCATAGATTTTGAGTGGTTTTGTCTTCATTATCATTTGTTTCAAGGTATTTTTTAATTTCCTTCTTGATTTCCTCATTGACCCATTGGTTTTTTAGTAGCATGTTGTTTAGTCCCCATGGTTGATTTCTAATTTCATGGCATTGTGGTCCGAGAAGATACTTGAGATAATTTCTATGCTCCTAAATTTATTGAGATTCGCTTTGTGTCCCAATATGTGGTCGATTCTTGAGAATGCTCCATGAGCATTTGAGAAGAATGTGTATTCTGCTCTTTTTGGGATGTAGTGTCCTGAAGATGTCAATGAAGTCTAACTTTTCTATTGTTGCCTTTAGGATCTCTGTTGCTTTATTGGTTTTCTGTCTAGAGGATCTGTCCATTGATGTGAAGGGGGTATTAAGGTCTCCTACTATGATTGTATTCTCATCAATATCTCCCTTTATGTCTGTTAATATTTGTTGTATGTATCTGTGTGCTCCTGTATTTGGGGCATATATGTTGATGATAGTAATATCCTCTCCTTGGATGGATCCCTTAATCATTAAGTAGTGTCCTTCTTTGTCTTTCTTTATGTCTTTTGTTTTAAAGTCTATTTTGTCTGATATGAGCGTTGCGACTCCTGCTTTTCTGTCATGTCTATTGGCGTGAAATATTTTTCCCCACCCTTTCACTTTCAATCTATATGTATCTTTTGTCCTAAGGTGAGTTTCTTGTAGGCAGCATATTGAAGGTTTTTGCCTTTTTATCCACTCAGCCACTCTGTGTCTTTTGATTGGGGCTTTCAGTCCATTGACATTTAAGGTGATAATTGATTGATGATTATTTATTGCCATTTGAACCTTGTGTTCCAGTTGATTCTATGGTTCTCCATTCTTCCTTTCTTTTTTTTTTTTTTTTTTTGGTTGGATGATCTCCTGTTATTATCTGCTTCAGTGTATTTTTTTTTCATTTCTTGAGAATGCAATATTTGGTTTTGGCTTGTGGTTGCCCTGTTTTTTAAGTATGCTAACCCCTTCCCATAATTGTGTGTTTTAGCCTGATGGTCCTGTAAGTTCAAACCCTTCATTACTATATTAAATTAAGAAGAGAAACATACAAACAAACAAACAAACAAAAAGGGTTATTTACTTCCTAACATCCCTTGCCCACATTTTATGCTTTTGATGACTCTTTTTTATTTTTTTCTTTTTAATTTTATTTTGTTTGAGGCCTGTTCATGAGTAAATCTGTATGCTGGCTTATTTGAGTGACTGCTCTCTGATTGTGGTTTCCTCAGTCCTAGTTCTTCCTCTTCTTCTTCTTTTTTTTTTCCTTTTCTTTTCTTTTTTCTTCCCTTTCCTTCCTTCCTTTTTGGTTTAGAGAAGCCCTTTCATTATTTCCTTTAACCTGGGTTTTGTGTTGCTGTATTCTTTAAGTTTTTGTTTGTTGGAAAAAATTTTTATTTCCCCTTCTATTTTAAATGATATTCTTGCTGGATAGAGTATTCTAGGTTGCATATTTTTTCCTTTGAGCACTTTAAATATCTCTTGCCTTTCCCTCCTGGCCTGTAGTGTTTCTGTAGAGAAGTCAGCTGATAACCTTATGGGGGTTCCCTTGTAGGTAACATTCTGTTTTTCTCTTGCTGCCTTTAGGATCCTCTCTTTATCACTAACTTTTGCCATTTTTATTATGATGTGTCTTGCTGTGGGTCTGTTTGGGTTCAGTTTGTTTGGGGCCCTCTGTGCTTCTTGTATCTTGAACCCAGTATCCTTTAGATTTGGGAAGTTTCCAGCGATAATTTCTTCAAATATATTTTCCATCCCCTTATTTTTTTCTACTCCTTCTGGAATTCCTATTATGTGTAGATTGGCCTGCTTTATATTATCCCATAGGTCTCTTAGATTGCTTTCCAGTTTTTTGATTCGGTTTTCTGTCTGTTGACCGGATGGAGTGATTTCCATTATTCTATCTTCCATATCACTGATTCGTTCTTCTGCATTATTCATTCTGGTTTTTACTGCCCTTCGTTCAGTTTGCATCTCTGCAAATGAATGTTCTAGTTTTTCTTGGCTCCTCCTTATATTTTCTAGTTCCTTTCTGAGCGCGTCTGCATTACTGTTCAGATCTTCTCTTAATTCCTTCAGTATTTTCACTATTTCCCTTTTGAACTCCAGGTCTGTCTGACTGCAGAGATCTGTTTCATTGTTGACTGTTTTAGGTGAGTTCTCCTGTTGGTTTAACTGGGGGTGGTTTCTCAGCTTCTTCGTCTTGCTTGTTGTTTTCTTTCTCCTGAGGGAGTTATACTCTCCGTTATCAGGCAGTGTTTGCCTTGTCACTGCCGTGGAATATTTCCTGAGGGCTGGTGTTGTTGGTCAATCTTTTTTGAGGCAGTGTGGCTTTTCTGGAGTGTTGATGGAGGTAACAGTGTTTCTTTGAAGCACAGGAGGACTTCCTGAGGGCAGACAGGACTGGGAGGTCCACACCACGATGGTAGCAGATTTCACTTGGTCATGCAGAGCTTGCTCTGGTGTTTTTAGGCTGTGGGGTTCTTGCAGGGGGTTGGCGGTGTTGGGCAGCTGTTCCTCAGGAGTGCAGCACCCCCTGGGGGCTGGAGCAGCTATCTGGGTCACTGAGAACCTAAGAGGCTCTTCCCTAGGGCAGCCCAACTCAGAAGGATGGCCTGAGAATGTAGTCGGATCTTTTCACAGTCTGGCCAAGCTTGTTGCAGCTTTTCTGGGCTGCAGGGGTTCCTCCAGGGGGCTGGTGGTGCTGAGCAGCTATTCTGCGGGAGTGGGGCACCCCCTGGGGGCTTGGGCATGTAGCAGGGCCGTTGTAAACCCAAGAGGCTCCTCCCCGGGGCAGCCCGACTCAGAAAAACCATCCGAGAATTAGACAGATCTATTCACTGCCTGGCTAGGCTTGTTCTAGCTTTTCTGGGCTGTAGGCCTTTTCGTGGGGGCTGGTGGTGTTTGGTGCTGCTCTGTGGAAGTGTAGCCCCTCCAAAGGGCAAGCAAGCCTGTGCAGGGACAGCCCCTGCGGTGGTAGGCTTCAGGCAATTGTTGAGGCCAGCCCTCCTGGATGGCAGGCAGCCACAGGTTCGGAGAGAGCATAGGGGGTGGCGGGGGTGGGGGGAGGGGATGCACTGGGAAGCACAGCTTTCAGCTAGCTAGTGGGCCTGCAAGCTTGCTGTGGCATGGGGGGTATTCTATGGGGACCCACCCCTTCTTCTCTCCCCTCCCCAGCAAGGGCGCAGACCAGGCTCTTCTCCCAGGTTCCCTCTGATGCGCTTTCCACTTCCCGCCCCTAGAGTATTGCTCCCTTCCTCTGCGACAGCTTTGTTTTCTAGTCTCCCAGGCAGTCTCTGCCCCGTCAAATGGTTTCTAGACCTCCCGCCCCCCCCAGCCCGTTCTCCGGGACTAACCTCTGGAGCCTAGGACTCGGTGCCCAGCCCCCACCCAGGCGTCTCAATTTTTGGTGACTGTGCCCATAGTTCAGATGGTCCGTTCGGTTCTTGATCAGCTTTTCCGTGCTCCAACTTACTGCTACACTCTTCTCTGCATCTGGAGATTCCTCCGGTTCCTTTGATCTTTCCCCCGTGTAGGTGACTTTCCAGGGTGCGGGATCCCTTTCTCCTCTGCAGTTCCCTTTCAGGAACGCCCGTCCCGCTCAGATTCACCTTCTCTCACTCTCCTCTTTTCTCCCATTCTGCCCAGTAATGTCATGAACTTCTTGCTGTTATTGGAGTTTAGGTTCCTCTGCCAGCGATTGGTTGCTGTTCTGTGTGAGTCATTTATTCTGTAGATGTGCTTTTTTTGTTGTGTTTGTGGGAGAGGGCGAGCATGTCCCCCTACTCCTCCGCCATCTTGTCCTCTCTCCTCTGCAGAAGAATTTTGAGTAATTTATGTTGACACTCATTTTCATGAGTATATATATAAAATAAGTTAGGTCGTCCTCAAGTCCTCAAGAAGATGGTGTGTGTAACTCCCACCCTCATTAAGTATGGGCTGTGCTTAGTGACTTCCTTCCAAAGAGCACAATAAAGAAAGGAAGGATAAAATGAGTAACTTTGCAGTGAAGAAATCTGACATGCACCTCTCAGCCAGGGAATCAAGGTCAACATCAGCAGTGATAAGTCGTGCTGACTGTATGCACTTTTGATAGGATATGATGAGAATGGAATGTTTCCTCTGTTGTCTTCCTTCTGAAGTCCATAACCCACATCTCATCATGAGAAAAAACACAGACAAATCCATATTGAGGGATAGCCTACAAACTGTTTCTCTAGTACTCCTCAAATCTGTCCAAGTTCATCACAAACAAGGACAATCTCTGTGGGAGATTGTCAGAGCCAAAAGGAGCCTGAGGAGACAGGTGATTAAACCTAATATTGGATCCTGGAATAAAAAGGGACATCAGATAAAAGCAAAGAGAATCTGAATAAAGTATAGAATTTATTTAATAATAATGTATTGATATTGACTCATCAACTGCTACAAATGTACCATACTTGTTATTAAAATGAAAGATGTTGTTAACAGGAGGAACTGGGCATGAGATATATGGGGAATTTCTTACTATTTCTGAAACTTTTCTACAAATTTGAAACAATTACAAAATACAAAAAAAAAAACTAATTAAAAAAATGTCTCCAGATATTGCCAAATGTTGCAATGGGAAGCAGAGGAGTCCCAAGCTGAGAACCATGGCTATAGCATATTTCACATCAAGTTTCACATCTACCACTGTGTGACCTTGACAAAATTCCTTAGCATCTCTGAGCTTCTGAAAAGTGGGGACAATAATACCTACCTCAGAAGATCAGTTTGAGAATGAATAAAGTAATGTAATGTGCAGTCTGGCATTTAATAAACATTTGATAAACATCAGCACTGGTAACACTAATCACAATCATTATTATTATCAATTCACCTTGTATGACTAATGCGCTACGGACCAGTCCTATTTGTTCCTAGACCATCAGGCTCCAGGAATATAAAACTATCTTGAGGGGAAACCAGATTTAGAAAAACCTGCCTTCTTTCCTTGAAGAACAGAATGTGCCTTTTAGAAAATGATAAAACTCTCCCCCGAACCTGCAGCCTTTCTCAAGAAAAGCCCAAACAATGATCGACGGTGGCATTTGCTTCCCTAATACTGAGTCAGCCCAGCCATCCTGCATCAAATTTCTTTGGATTAGACTCATTTATTGAATCCCAGGGTGAGAAAGGCAGCATGGTAACACAAGTGGAAGATGAGGCCATCCATCTGGCTGAGGAGTCAGGATGGGGAAGTGAGAAGATCAGGCTCCACTGCATGAAGGGCAGCCCTGATGTGGGATCTGTTAGGTCGCTCAGCCCCTGGAAAATGTCTCCCATCTACCCTCTGACTACTCAGTGTTGGAACATTTAGTCATCTAACCACCCACTTTTCAGCATCCTGGACTCAACACTAGTTATATGTAATGACTTCTACTGTTAGGGAGTTTAGGGCTAAGGAAAACACAGAAAGCCATTCAATTTACATTTTCAAAAAGGATATAGAATAAAGCAGGATGAAGTCTACCAGACTAAGTGGAAAGGTCAGCACTGGGCAGCCTTTTTCTTTTAACTATAGATATATTACATACTTTACATATTTTAAATATATATATGTACAAATACATATATATATAACATACTTTTTTCAAAGTGTCTATTTTATGCATTTTTTGTTTTATACAGTCCCCATCCCATTGTCTGTTTTCAGGTTTATTGCTTTGTTTTTATTTTTTTAAGTTTTATTGAATTATGGTTAATTTACAATGTGATGATCATTTATGCTATATGACAAACTGATTTAGTTATACATCCACTCTTTTTCAGATTCTTTTCCCACATAGATTATCACAGAATTGGGAAGCCTTTAATCTACAGGTTGATGTAGAAAAATAGGATTCTTAAAGTTAGATTAACTTGGTTTCAAACTCCTCCCGGTGACTGTAAGCCAGGCTCTGCTCCCTCTCTGAGTCTCCATTTCTCCCTGTATAAAATGGGGGTTATTGTGGGGAATAAAAAAAGGGATTTTTATAAAGAGAAAACAAAAATACCAAAATGGCAACAATGGTCAGAGATGATGATTCTAGATGAACCCATCCTGGTGATACCTCCTGAAGTTCAGGAACACAAAAACAACAGTCTGCTAAGAGAGCTTTAGTTCTCTCCAGCCAGGGACCAGTGAGAGACCTTATCCCTTTTGGACTGATGTAGGAAGATGCTGATGTCATGGGGTGAAATCTGTTCTCACACCCCTGTGTTCAGTTACTGAGGAATAATTGGAAAGGCTCTGATGGAAATGGTTTAGGCCAAGCAGTCTTGGTGGGGATGAGGTGCTGGAGAGCAGGTCAGCTCCAAAAGAGGGTGTGAGATGGAGCGTAGGTCCCCCAGCTCCCAGAGAGATTGCTGTATAGGGCTTTGAAGGCATTAACTAATCTTTTTTTTTTTTTTCCTTTTTAGGGCCACACCTGCAGCATATGCAAGTTCCCAGGTTAGGAGTCGAATCGGAGCTATGGCTGCCAGTCACAGCCACAGCCACAGCAATGCCATATCTGAGCCACATCTGCGACCTACACTACAGCTCACAGCAGCACCAGATCCCTAACCCACTGAGTGAGGCCACAGATCAAACCTGCATCCTCATGGATAGTAGTCGGGTTTGTTACTGCTGAGCCCCAACAGGAACTCCAGCATTAGCTAATCTTCAGTGTCTTGGAAATGAACACTTCTCTTGGACCTCTGAAATTCAAATTTGAGCCCATTTCCCAGAATTTGGCTTCATTCTTTCAAGAAATAATTATTAATTTCCTACTGTGTGCCTAGGCCCTGGAGATAAAGTAATAAAAACAAGCACGATGGTAGCTGGTCTTCTTAAGGTAGGAAAACAATAATCAAGGAAAGACACCTGGTGATGAGCTTTCTAAAGCAAGTAAATCAGGCAGGGTACATCAAGCAACTAAATTTGAGGTAACATGGAGACAGAGTTGAGGAAAGGAACTCTGAGGAGATGGCATTAGAGATACATTCTAAAGGGAGAGGACAAGACAAATATGCAAAGTTTGGAGTTCCCGTTGTGGCTCAGCAGATTAAGAACCCAACATAGTATCCATGAGGATACCTGTTCAATCCTTGGCCCCGCTCAGTGGGTTAAGGATCCAGCATTGCTGTGAGCTGCAGTGTAGGTCACAGATGTGACTCAGATCCCACTTAGCTTTGGCTGTGGCATAGGGCAGCAGCTGCAGCTCCAATTCAACCCCTGGCCCAGGAGCTTCCATATGCTGCAGGTGCAGCCGTTTATAAACAATAAAAATAAAAAACAAAAGTAAAGATATGCAAAGTTTTGTACAATTATCTGGGTAGAGCCAATAGCCTGATCTAAGGATATGCTTGACTTCTTCTCACTTTCGACTTTGAGTGCCCCTTACCCAGATCTGATCATGTAACTTCTTCCTACTTAGGGAGGTATTTAAACTCTGCTTGTGTGGACCATTTGTTTATTCATTCATTTGTTTACTCATGCACACAATTATTTAGTTCTTATTTAGTAAGCACTTCCTATGTGGCAGACACGAAGAATATACAGTGGGTAAAACAGATGTGAGTTCCATTTGAATGGAAATTAAGAGTATACAGAGACTATTCTCAAAATATTTCAGTGCCTAATGCACCTGATAGTAGTACCTGGGAAAGAAATTTCAGAGCCCCTCCTAAGAAACAGCTTATCTTTTTAGGGATTCAGATCATGGTTAGTAGATAGAACTCCAAAACTCAATTGCAGATAGATATTGGGAAAATATTGGACTTCAGCATCAGAAAGAACTTGGCTTTAAATCCTAGTGTTACCAGGGACTAGCTATGAGACTGTGGCAGTCATTTAACCTTTCCCAGCCTTAGACTTCTCCCCTGTCATATCCAACATAGTTTAGCCCAAAACAGTTTCTCCCTAAATGATTAGGGTGACCTTTTAACCCATTTTTGCTGTCTTTTTGAGTAAGTAGATTACAGCTTTTCCCTGAGAGAGTAAACCTTTGTAATGTATATCAGAAAGAAAAGTGGTTTTTTTTTGTTTTTCTGTTTTTTTGGGTTTTTTTAATGTATACACTTTAATTTTTACAAAGAGACTAGCACATCCCCCTTAAAATCCCAAGAGGGAATTTTGGCCAAAGTTACCCATTCCACTTTCTAGATTAAGACATTCATTCTCAGAGTTCCCATTATGGCTTAGTGGTTAATGAACCCGACCAGTATCCATGAGGACGTGGATTCAATCCCTGGCCTCACTCAGTGGGTTACGGATCCGGCATTGCCATGAGCTATGGTGTAGGTTGGAAACACGGCTCGGATCCCATGTTGCTTTGGCTGTGGTGTAGGCCGGCCCCTACAACTCTGATTTGACCCCCCTCCTGGGAACCTCCATACGCCACAGGTTCGGCCCTAAAAAGACAAAAGACAAAAAAAAAGATATTTGTTCTCAACAAAACTCATATAAGCAGCCTCTTTCTTGAGACCTGAATTCTCCAGTTGGCCTATGCAGTAAGATTAGTTTAAAAATTCTTTAATAATTACAGGGATGGGAGGTAGAAAAAAGCTATCATTCCCACACTTTGGATGGAGTCTGTCCTGTAGAATGCATGCAAATATCCTGAAAAAGTAAATGCTGTGTCTTAGCCTTTGGCAGTAACCAGCTCATCTAGGAAAATGAAATTGATCCGTGTTAAATTATACCTTATTCTCTATGCTCTACCAAATACGGAAAGCAGACACTACTGTGTAATGTTACCCCACAGCTTTAAACCCCTTCTCCAAGCAGTTTTTTCTCTAATTATAAAAGGAAACAGATGTTGCCCGTTCCTATCTCCCACACATCTTACATTTGCCAAGACCCTCCACGGGCTGGTGGGGGGAGACCCTTGAGGGAAAATTATCTGTTGGGTTTTTCAATCACCTCCTGGAATTAGGATCTGAGACAGAAATAGAGAGGTATTGTATGAAGGTCAATTTCTAGCTACATCATGCACCAGCCTCTGGCAGCAGGGAGCAACACTGCTGATTTGTACCAAGGCCCCAGGAGTTGCTCAGCTGTATTAAACTATTAAGAGGAAGAATAAAAATCGAAACAGATCGCATCCATTTGAGGTGGGCTGTTCAAAATGTGTTCATTGGGAGTGTTAAATTCAATAGAGATGACAAGGTCGGATGAGACCCACTGCCTTATTCCAAGCAGATTAACGTTCAGGTGCTCACCGCAGGA
The DNA here is from genome assembly GCF_016906955.1 of Phacochoerus africanus. Classification (NCBI taxonomy): domain Eukaryota; kingdom Metazoa; phylum Chordata; class Mammalia; order Artiodactyla; family Suidae; genus Phacochoerus; species Phacochoerus africanus. The sequence goes on from NC_062544.1 coordinate 130,306,493, forward strand.
TATTACTGCACACTTCATTAGATTATACCTCTAACCTGAAACAATAACTGTTAAATTCCAACTCTATCTGAGTCTTGGACATCGTGCCTCAGAGATCCCTTAACCTTGGGATGGGTAGCTGAATGGGAATTGATTTGTCATCTTTTAAAACTTATAAATGCTAAGAGTTCACAAATTGACACTCATACGGCATATTCTACATTCTGCAGTGGTTTCAACTGAACTAGAGATGTATGGTTCTGTCCGGCCAAAATTGCTGCACCTCCTTAAAATATTACATTGGCATCACACTCACAAATAGGACACTGCAATCTCTGAGGAAGGTTGTTTACATTAAAATGATGTCTGCCTTGTGAACCTGTGGCCAAATTTGTCATCAGCTAACTTTGGTCAAAATTCATTTTTACTTGCACCATTTTGAGGTCATGAAGTTTAACCTGACAGGTGAGAATATAACCACACATTTTCAACCCTTTTCAATTCAGTGTTTCAACTTCATCTTTTGGCTGCCTTGTTCTTACAGGCTGGGGAGTTATGTTCCTTGATCAATCTTGTGCTTTCATAAAGTGACAGTGTTTTACCCAGACGTTATTTTTCACCTCCCTAAGCTTACAAGATATTATCTATCTTCTAGACAATAGAAATGTCTTTAGGACTAGAACCAGCATTCAGTCTTTGCTTGAGAGGATGAATTCATTATTCATTTAATGCATACCATTAGTTGAGTACCTACTATATGTCAGGTGTTATTTTTAGACCCTACAGTTGCAGCGATAATACTGAGGGAATCTTTGGAAATCACTTACCACTAAAAGTGAAAGACAATAAACAAGCAAATTAAAACACCTAATTTCATACAGTGAAAAAGAAATATAGTGTACAATTAGGGTAATCATAGAATGCCTTTCTAAGAGGTGGCATTTATGCAGTGATCTGAAAAGATTTGGGGGAAGAATATTCTAGACAGACAGGACAACAAAGGCAACCCTCTGAGGGTGGGAACAAGCTTGATTGGTTAGAAAAACAAAAAGCATCCAATGCGGAGAAAAAAAAAAATGAGGACCCAGAGGTGGATGACCTTCACGGCCACAATCAGGTTTTGGGTTTTATTCTCTAAATGATGGAAAATCATCATAGGCATTTAGTGGGAGAAGGATATGATCCAGTTTAATCTTTTTAATAAGTTGTAACTGATCTGTAGTAAATAGATCTCTGGCTTATGCCGAATGTGTAATAGCTTGATAGAATAGGTTTTGGTGATTAAGCAGTTCTGAGTTCAGATCCAAGTTCTACCATTTACTAGCTCACCTTAGACAAGTTACATAATTTCTTGTCTTACATTCTTAATGACAGCAGAGAGAACATAATAATACCTCCCTCCTGAAGTAAGATCATGCACATGTAAGGTACATAGGAAATACACAATACATGGTAAAGCTTATTTATTCACTGACACACTCACTAATTTCTTTGCATATTATACCATTGGTATTCTGACCCTTCAAAGTCCTGCATGGAGAAATTTTGATTAGTTATGTATTATTTTCTATTGTTTTTGAGCAGTTGATTTCCTGTCATACTTTCCCAACTTTTTAATACAAGGAATTTCCAAACTTGCCATTCCTCAGTACTTCTGCATTTCCTCAAACCCTAAACCCTCCTAAGAATCTGGAATATTCCACACATAAGCACCAAAATCATACATCCCCAATTCACTGGGTAAATACTGAGCTACTCTCTACAGTCTTTGAAGAAAAAGGTTTTGTGGTAGTGAGTTAGTGATTCTCAACCTTTAAAATCCCAGAAATTCTGGCCACATATTAAAGCAATTAAGAGATTGAAGACAGGAGAGTTCCCATCATGGCTCGGTGGTTAATGAGTCCGAAAAGGAACCATGAGGTTGTGGGTTCGATCCCTGGCCTCACTCAGTGGGTTAAAGATCCGGCATTGCCATGAGTGTGGTGTAGGTCTCAGACACGGCTCGGATCTGGCATTGCTGTGGTTGTGGCATAGGCCAGCAGCTATAGCTCTGATTAGACCCCTAGCCTGGGAACCTCCATATGCTGTGGGTGCAGCCCTAGAAAAGACAAAAAAAAAAGATGAAAAAAAAAGAGAGAGAGAGATTGAAGACAACAATGTCTGTAATAATTACAGTGTGGTTCTATTAGAATATTATTTCAATGTATACCAAAATAACCATTGCTTTTTCCTCTTTGTTGATTGTTCTTCCACCTCATGCAGACTGTTTACTTCCCTGACTTAGGTCCCTAATAGACCCAGAAGACAAATTCTTGAGTAGTCTAAGAAACCCAAGCTCTTCTCTTCATGCTGACTTGATATCATGATTAGCCTCTTCTGACTGTCAGCATGTTTTCTCTACTTAAAAGCTTCCTAAGTGTCTCACTCATCACAACCTTATATCTGACAGAAATCACTATATGCACGTGAGCCATCACTTGTACCCAAAATTAATTGTACATACTGACCAAAATTTGGGGAGTTCACATTGTGGCCCAATGGAGAGGAATCTGACTAGGAACCATGAGGTTGCAGGTTCGATCTCTGGCCTCGCTCAGTGGGTTAAGGATCTGGCATTGCCGTGAGCTTTGGTGTAGGTCACAGATGAGGCTCATATCATGCATTGCTGTGGCTGTGGTATAGGCAGGCAACTGTAGCTCCAATTTGACCCCTGGCCTGGGAATTTCCATATGTTGTGGGTGTGGCCCTAAAAAGACAAAAAAAAAATTGAAGGCAAACAGGTGAAGGAGTCAGGCACACTGGTAATCTCATGACATCCCTTTGATATCTTCTAAAGTGAAGACTGTCACCAGACTCCTGATTTTGATTTCAAACAGCAATTATTGCTTCTGGGATTAGACCACATAGACTGTAATATTGGTGCACAAAACTCCCAACCTAGCATTTGATCACAATTTTACAAAGTCAAAGAGAGCTGATATTTTCTGAGAGCTGTCTAGGTCCTAAGCCATTGTGTCTAGACAGGTTTGTGACTTATGAATAAAATTCTTGGAATGACACTTTTTAGAAATCCAAACTAATGAACACATCCAAAATTGTAATGCTCAAAGCAAGGCAAAATCAAGTATGAAAGTGAGAGTGCTTCCAGATGCCATATCTGGATGTTAAGAATATTAGATGACACACTCTAATTATATACTTATTAAAATCCAAGAACCCCTGATGGAAGAAACAAAAGGTTCTGTGTAGATCCCTGGACATTCAAACCCTTCAGCATTTAATACTACTAGAAAAAATCCTTAGCAGAAGGTGAGATATGTGGGGGAAAAAAACTAAAATGCACCTAATTGTTGAAAGTTTGAGCCAATTTCCCACTAAAACTACCTAACATTAACCTATTTGAAGAGATTATAGAATAGAATCTGGTTATGGTGGGGAAGGGGAGGTAGAGCTGGGAAAAAGATCAAAATTCAGCTTGTAGATTAAATGCATGCATGTTCCATCTTTCCATAACTCCTACCTTACCTGCTAAACACAGAAAAACTTAAAAAATAAATAAAATAACTCCAATTCATGTTCCCTATGCCCCTGCATTGTTTTCAGTGCTCCATTTCATGTGCAGTGCCAGAGTCTAAAGATTTACTCACATTAAAAAAATACTTTCAGGAGTTCCCATCGTGGCTCAGTGGTTAACGAATCCAACTAGGAACCATGAGGTTGTGGGTTCGATCCCTGGCCTTGCTCAGTGGGTTAAGGATCCGGCATTGTCCTGAGCTGTGGTGTAGGTTGCAGACGTGGCTCAGATCCCGTGTTGCTGCAGCTGTCGCTGTGGCTGTGCCGCATGAGTGGCCCAAGAAGTGGCAAACATCCGTGTACACACACACACACACACACACACAAAAAATACTTTCAGTGGGATTTTTTTTTTTTTGCTTTTTTTTTTTTGCTTTTTAGGGCCGAACCCATGGCCTATTGGAGGTTCCCAGGCTAGGGTAGAATCAGAGCTGTAGCCGCCAGCCTATGCCACAGCCATAGCAACGATGGATCCAAGGTGCATCTGTGACTTACACTGCAGCTCACACTAATTTGGTATCCTGCTGGTATTCAACTTCACTGAATTCATTTATTGGTTCTAATAGTTTATTGGTGGAGTCTTTAGCATTTTCTAAATATTGTACCATGTCATCTGCAAATAGTGATAGATTAACTTCTTCCTTTCCAACTTGGATTCCTTTTATTTCTTTTACTCATTTGATAACTATGGCTAGGATTTCAAGTACTTTGTGGAATAAAAGTAGTGAGAGTGGGCATCTTCACCTTATTCCTGATCTTAGAGGAAAAGCTTTTAGCTTTTCACTGTCGAGTATGATGTTAGCTGTGAATTTGTCACATGTGTGCTGTTTTGTTGAGGTGCCTGCCTTATGTCCATTTTGTTAAGAGGTTTTTTTTTTTTATCAGAAACGGATATTGAATTTTGTCAAATGCTTTTTTTATTTATTGAGATGATCATATGATTTTTATCTTTTGTTGTGGTGGTATATCATGTTGATTAACTTGCAGATGTTAAATCTTTGCATCCTTGAATTAATCCCACTCGATCATGGTTCTGATCATTTCGATGTACTGTTGAACTTGACTTTCTTAAATTTTGTTGAGGATTTTGGCATCTGTGTTCATCAGGGATATTGCCCTGTAATTTTATTTTTTTGTTGCTTTTGGTGGGGGGGGACAGGGGGGATCATTTTACTTGCAACACTTGGAGTTCCTTAACCTGGCTATTTGTTTATTTTCCCAGAATAGGGATCTCTTCAGCCATTATTTCTTCAAATGGTTTTTCTGGCCTCTTCTCTTTTTCTGGGATCCCTATAATGTTTATATTATTCCACTTGATAATGTTCCAGAGATCCCTTAAGGTACCCTCATTCTTTTATTGTTTTTTTTTTTTTAATTTTGCTGCTCTGAGTGATTTCCTTTGCTTTGTCTTCCAGCTTGCTGATTCATGCTTCTATTTCTTCTATTCTTTTATTGAACACCTCTAGAGTATTTTTAAGTTCAATTATATTTTTGTGTGCTACTTTCTTATATTTTATCTTTATTGAAGTTCTCTCTGTATTCATTCATTCTTCTCCTGATACCAGTGAGCATTTCTTGTGTAAGAGTTATTCCATGTGGCCTAGAAGCACAGTTTCCCTGGCCACCAGGGCTAGGCACTCATGTGCATTGTGTGTGCCCACCAGCTTAAAGGGCTGTAGCTGCTGCACAAGGCAGATGGGGCTCAGGGCACTGGTCTGGTCTGGCTATAGCTCAGCCACTACAGGGAGAGGGCAGGGTTTGAGTTGCTTGCCCATCCCACTAATGGCTTGCTGGCTGCATAGAAGGAGTAAGGCTGGAGGCACCTGACCAGCCTGGTTGTGAAAAGTTGCTGCCTAAGGATGGTAAGTTTCTGGGTGCTCACCTAGCCCAGATGCAGCTCAGCTGCAGTGCAAGGAGGATGAGCTCAGGGTGCTGAGGACTACCTTTTTGTTGAGAAAAAAAAAACTGCTTTAATGGTATGAGTTTCTCTTACCTAAAATCACTCTATTGTTTGGGATGCAATTAATAGTCCCATTATTAGATTTGGGGAATACATCCATTTCTGCCTCCCAGAATTCGGCCTCCCATTCAAAGAACAGTTCAAATAATACCTCCTCCATGAAGCTCTTTGAGAGTTCATAACTTTCCTTTATTTATTTATTTTTTAATTAATTTATTTATTTTCCACTGTACAGCATGGGGACCAAGTTACACTTAAATGTATACATTTTTTCCCCACCCTTTGTTCTGTTGCAACATGAGTATCTAGACATAGTTCTCAATGCTACTCAGCAGGATCACATTGTAAATCCATTCCAAGTTGTATCTGATAACCCCAAGCTCTCCATCCCTCCCATTCCCTCCCTCTCCCATCAGGCAGCCAAAAGTCTATTTTCCAAGTCCATGATTTTCTTTTCTGAGGAGATATTCATTTGTGCTGTACATTAGATTCCAGTTATAAGTGATATCATATGGAATTTGTCTTTGTCTTTCTGGCTCATTTCACTCAGGATGAGATTCTCTAGTTCCAACCATGTTGCTATAAATGGCATCATGTCGTTATTTTTTATGACTGAGTAGTATTCCATTGTGTATATATATCACACCTTCCTAAACCAAGCATCTGTCCATGGACATTTGGGTTATTTCCATGTCTTGGCTATTGTGAATAGTGCTGCAATGAACATGCGGGTGCACTTGTCTTTTTCAAGGAAACTTTTGACTGGATGTATGCCCAAGAATGGGAGTGCAGGGTCATATGGAAGTTCTATGTATAGATTTCTAAGGTATCTCCAAACTGTTCTCCATAGTGGCTGTACCAGTTTGCATTCCCACCAGCAGTGTAGGAGGGTTCCCTATTCTGCACACCCCCTCCAGCAATTGTTATTTGTGAACTTATTAATGATGGCCATTCTGATTGGTGTGAGGTGGTATCTCATGGTAGTTTTGATTTGCATTTCTCTTATAATAAGCGATGTTGAGCATTTTTTCATGTGTTTGTTGGCCATCTGAGTATCTTCCTTGGAGAACAGTCTATTCATGTCTTTTGCCCATTTTTCCATTGGTTGATTGGCTTTTTTGCTGTTGAGTTGTATAAGTTGCTTATATATTCTAGAGATTAAGCCCTTGTCAGTTGCATCATTTGAAACTATTTTCTCCCATTCTGTAAGTTGTCTTTTTGTTTTCTTTTTGGCTTCCTTTGCTGTGCAAAACCTTTTCAGTTTGATGAGGTCCCATGGGTTTATTTTTGCTCTAATTTCGATTGCTTTGGGAGACTGACCTGAGAAACTATTCATGAGGTTGATGTCAGAGAGTGTTTTGCCTATGTTTTCTTCTAGGAGTTGGATGGTGTCCTGTCGTATATTTAAGTCTTTCAGCCATTTCAAGTTTATTTTTGTGCATGGTGTGAGGGTGTGTTCTAGTTTCATTGCTTTGCATGCAGCCGTCCAGGTTTCCCAGCAATGCTTGCTGAATAGACTTTCTTTTTCCCATTTGATGTTCTTGCCTCCCTTGTCAAAGATTAATTGACCCTAGGTGTCAGGGTTTATTTCTGGGTTCTCTATTCTGTTCCATTGGTCTGTCTGTCTGTTTTGATACCAGTACCACACTGTGTTGATGACTGTGGCTTTGTGATATTGCTTTAAGTCTGGGAAAGTTATGCCCCCTGCTTGGTTTTTGTTTCTCAGGATTGCTTTGGCGATTCTGGGTCTTTTGTGGTTCCATATAAATATTTAGATTGTTTGTTCTAGTTCTGTGAAAAATGTCATGGGTAATTTGATAGGGATTGCATTGAATCTGTAGATTGCTTTGGGTAACATGGCCATTTTTACAATATTGATTTTCCCAATCCAGGAACATGGACTATCTTTCCATTTCTTTACATCTTCTTTGATTTCTTTGATTAAAGTTTTATAGTTCTCGGCATATAAGTCCTTTACCTCCTTGGTCAGGTGTATTCCAAGGTATTTGACTTTTTGGGGGAGCAATTTTAAAAGGTATTGTATTTTTGTATTCCTTTTCAAGCATTTCATTGTTGGTATACAGAAATGCGACTCATTTCTGAATGTTAGTCTTATAGCCTGCTACCTTGCTGAATTTATTAATCAGATCAAGTCGTTTTGGGGTTGAGTCCTTAGGATTTTCTATGTATAGTATCATGTCGCCTGCATACAGTGACAGTTTTATCTCTACTCTTCCTTTTATTTCTTTTGTTTGTCTAATTGCTGTGGCTAGGACTTCCAAAACTATGTTGAAGAGCAGTGGTGAGAGTGGGCTTCCCTGTCTTATTCCAGATGTGAGTGAGAAGGCTTTCAGTTTTTCCCCATTGAGGATTATATTTGCTGTGGGTTTGTCATAAATGGCTTTGAATACGTACAGGAATGTTCCCTCTATACCCACTTTGGCAAGAGTTTTGATCATGAATGGATGTTGGACTTTGTCAAATGCTTTTTCTGCATCTATTGAGATGATCATATGTTTTTTGATTTTTGTTAATGTGGTGTATGATGTTGATTGATTTGCGTATGTTGAGCCATCCTTGTATACCTGGGATGAACCCTACCTGGTCTTGGTGTATGATCTTTTTGATTTGTTGTTGGATTCAGTTGGCTAAGATTTTGTTGAGAATTTTTGCGTCTATATTCATCAATGATATTGGGCGATAGTTTTCTTTTTTGGTGGTATCTCTGTCTGGTTTTGGAATGAGGGTGATGGTGGCATCATAGAATGTCTTTGGGAGTGTTCCTTTTTCTTCAACCTTTTGAAAAAGTTTAAGGAGGGTGGGCACCAATTCCTCTTTGTGTGTTTGGTAGAATTCACCTGTGAAGCCATCTGGTCCTGGACTTTTATTTGTAGGGAGTGTTTTTATGACCTCTTCAATTTCATTTCTAGTGATCAGTCTGTTCAGCTGGTTTGTTTCTTCTTGATTCAGATTTGGCAGGCTGTAAGATTCTAGAAAATTGTCCATTTCTTCCAGATTGTCAAACTTGTTGCCATATAGTTGTTCATAGTATTCTCTTACAGTTTTTTTTTTTTGTATTTCTGCTGTATCTGTTGTGATTTCTCCTTTTTCATTTCTAATTTTGTTTATTTGAGTTCTTTCTCTCCTCTTTTTAGTGAGTCTAGCCAGGGATTTGTCAATTTTGTTTACCTTTTCAAAGAACCAGCTCTTGGTTTTATTAATTTTCTCTATTGTTTTTTGAGTCTCTATTTTATTGATTTCCTCTTTGATCTTTATAATTTCCTTCCTTCTGCTGACTTTAGGACTTTTTTGTTCTTTTTCTAATTCATTTAGGTGGAGAGTTAAGTTGTCAATTTGAGATCTTTCTTCTTTTTTGAGGAAGGCCTGTATTTCTATGAATTTCCCTCTGAGCACTGTTTTTGTGGCATCCCATAGATTTTGAGAGGTTGTGTCTTCATTATCGTTTGTCTCTAGGTATTTTTTAATTTCCTTCTTGATTTCCTCATTGACCATTTGTTTTTTAGTAGCATGTTGTTTAGTCTCCATGTACTAGGTTTTTTCTCATTTATTTTCCCATGCTTGATTTCTAATTTCATGGCGTTGTGGTCAGAGAAGATGCTTGAAATAATTTCTGTGCTCCTAAATTTGTTGAGGTTAGCTTTGTGTCCCAATATGTGGTCGATTCTTGAGAATGTTCCATGCGCACTTAAGAAGAATATGTATTCTGATTTTTTTGGATGTAGTGTCCTGAAGATGTCAATTAAGTCTAACTTTTCTATTGTTTCCTTTTCGATCTCTGTTGCTTTATTGGTTTTCTGTCTGGAGGATCTGTCCATTGATGTGAGTGGGGTATTAAAGTCTCCTACTATGATTGTATTCCCATCATTTTCTCCCTTTATGTCTGTTAATATTTGTTGTATGTATCTGGGTGCTCCTGTATTTGGGGCATATATGTTGATGATAGTAATATCCTCTCCTTGGATGGATCCCTTAATCATTAAGTAGTGTCCTTCTTTGTCTTTCTTTATGTCTTTTGTTTTAAAGTCTATTTTGACTGATATGAGTATTGCAACTCCTGCTTTCCTGTCATGTCTACTGGAATGAAATATTTTTCCCCACCCCTTCACTTTCAATCTATATGTGTCCTTTGTCCTAAGGTGAGTTCCTTGTAGGCAGCAGATTGCAGGTTTTTGCTTTTTCAGCCACTCAGCCACTCTGTGTCTTTTGATTGGAGCATTCAGTCCATTGCATTTAAGGTGATACTTGAATAGATGATTATTACTGCCATTTTAAACCTCATGTTCCAGTTGATTCTATGGTTCTCCATTCTTCCTTTCTTTTTTTGATTGGATGGTCTCTGATTATTTTCTGCTTGACTGGTTTTCTCTTCTTTTTGCAAATGTAATGTTTGTTGTTGATTTGTGCTTGCCCTGTTTTTCAAGTATGCTAACCCCTTCCTAAATTGTGTGTTTTAACGTGATGGTCCTGTAGGTTGAAACACTTCATTACTATACTAAAATTAAGAAGAGAAACCCAAAAAAGGAAAGAAAAAGAAAGAAAAAAGAGAGAGAGAGAGGAAAAAAAGAAAAGAACAATTTTTTTTAAAAAGACTCTATTTATTTCCTTACTTCCCTTGCCATTTTATGATTTTGATGACTCATTTTTTTCTTTTTAATTTTATTTTGTTTTAAACATGTTCATAATTGAATCTATACGCTGGCTTATTTGAGTGACTGTTCTCTGATTGTGGTTTCCTCAATCCTAGTTCTTCCTCTTCTTTTTTTTTTCTTTTTTCCTCCCTTTCTTTCTTTTCTCTGTTTTTGGTTTAGAGAAGCCCTTTCAATATGTCTTTTAGCCTGGGTTTGTATTGCTGTATTTTTTTAGCTTTTGTTGGAAAAAATTTTTATTTCCCCTTCTATTTGAAATGATATTCTTGCTGGATAGAGTATTCTACGTTGCATATTTTTTCCTTTTAGCACTTTAAATATCTCTTGCCTTTCCCTCCTGGCCTGTAGTGTTTCTGTAGAGAGATCATGTGATAACCTTATGGGGGTTCCCTTGTAGGTAACATTCTGCTTTTCTCTTGCTGCCTTTAGGACCCTCTCTTTATCACTAACTTTTGCCATTTTTATTATGATGTGTCTTGGTGTGGATCTATTTGGGTTCAACTTGTTTGGGGCCCTCTGTGCTTCCTGTATCTTGAACTCAGTATCCTTTAGATTTGGGAAGTTTCCAGTGATAATTTCTTCAAATACATTTTCCATCCCCTTATCTTTTTCTACTCCTTCTGGAATTCCTATTGTGTGTAGATTGGCCTGATTTATATTATCCCATAGGCCTCATATTGCTTTCATGTTTTTTGATTTGGTTTTCTGTCTGCTGACCTGATTGGGTGATTTCCATTATTCTATCTTCCACATCACTAATTCATTCTTCTGCATTATTCATTCTGGTTTTTACTGCCCTTAGCTCAGTTTGCATCTCTGCAAATGCATGTTCTAGTTTTTCTCGGCTCCTCCTTATATTTTCTAGTTCCTTTCTGAGGGCTTCTGCATTACTGTTCATATCTTCTCTTAATTCCTTCCGTATTTTCACTAGTTCTCTTTTGAACTCCAGGTCTGTCAGACTGCAGAGGTCTCTTTCATTGTTGACTGCTTTAGATGAGTTCTCCTGTTGGTTTGACTGGGGGTGGTTTCTCAGCTTCTTCATCTTGCTTGTTGTTTTTTCTTGGTGGAGTTGTTCTCCCCATGGCCAGGAAGGGTTTGCCTTGGCACTGCTATGGAATGTTTCCCAAGGGCTTGCATTGTTGGTCAGTCTTCTTTGAGGCAGCATGGCTTTTCCTGAGGGTGGGCAGGGCTGACAGAGTCCCTCTGAAGCACAGTAGGACTTCCTGAGGGAAGGCAGGACTGGGAGGTCTGCACCGAGATGGAAGAAGATTTTACGTGGCCGGGCAGAGCTAGCTCTGGTGTTTCTGAGCTGTGAGGCTCTTCCAGGGGGCTAGAGGTGCCTGACAGGTGTTCCACGGGAGTGCTGCACCCCCCAAGAGCTGGAGCAGCTAGCTGGGCCACTGAGAACCCAAGGGGCTCACCCCTAGGGCAGCCAGAATTGGCAGGACCGCTCTGAAATGGAGGCAGATTTTGCATGGCCCGGTTGAGCTTGTTCTAGCTTTTCTGGGCTGCATTCCTTTTCCAGGGGGCTGGCAGTGTTTGGCAACTGTTCCACAGGAGTGCAGCAACCCCCAGTGTGGGACCGGCTAGCTGGTCTGCTGAGAACTCAAGGGGCTCTTCCCCAGGGCTGCTGAACTTGGCAGGACTGCCCCGCAATGGAGGCAGATTTTGAACAGCTGGGCCGAGCTTGTTCTAGCTTTTATGAGCTGCATTCCTTTTCCAGGGAGCTGGTGGTGCTGTACAGCTGTTCCACGGGAGTGATGCACCCCCCAAAGGTGGAAGCAGCTAGCTGGGCCACTGAGATCCCAAGGGGCTCTTCCCCAGGGCAGCCAGAATTGGCAGGACTGCCTTGCAATGAGGGCATATTTTGCATGGCTGGGACGAGCTTGTTCTAGCTTTTCTGGGCTGAGGTCCTTTTCCAGGGGCCTGGCAGTGCTGGGTGCTGCTCCGCAGAGGTGTAGCCCCTCCAGAGGTCAGGAAGGCCAGGGCAGGGAAAGCCCCTACAAGTGGTCAGCTTCCCACAAATGGTGAGGCCAGCCCTCAGGGATGGCAGGCAGTCTCAGGTCCAGGGCGTGCACAGGGTAGAGGCAGGGGGATGCACTGGGAAGCACAGCTTTCTGATAGCTGGTGGGTGAGCTCACTGTGCTGTGGAGAGTATTCTATGGTGGCCCACCCCTCCTCCTCTCCCCTCCCCAACACTGACGCCTTGTCTCTCCTGCAGTTCCAGCTCTTCTCCCAGGTTCCCTCTGATGTGGCTTTCCACTCCCCAGCCCTTAGGGTATTGTTCCCTCCACCCATGACACTCCACTTTCTAGTCTCCCAGGCAGTCTCTGCCCCGCCGACCCAACAGACTGCTTCCTAGTCCCCTGGGGAGCTCTCTGCCCTGCCAACCCAACCTGACCACTGGTTCCTAGTCCCCCAAGTAGTCTCCACACTGCCCACCCCAGCATGCTCCCAGGGACTAACCTCCAGAGCTGAGGTCTCGGTGCCCTGCCCCCACCCAAGCATCTTCGTTTTCGGTGACTGTGCCAGTAGTTTGGATGATCTGTTCGGTTCTCACTCTGCTCTTCAGATCTCAGACTTATTGCTGCACTCTTCTCTGCATCTGGAGATCCCTCCAATTCAGTTGATCTTTTGGTCGAGTAGGTGATTTCCAGGGTGTGGGATCCCTTTCTCCTCCACAGTTCCCTTTCCGCAGCACCCATCCAGCCCCGATTCCCCTTCTCTCACTCTCTTTTTTCTCTTGTTTTACCCATTTATCACGAGATTCTTGCTGTTATTGGAGTTTAGGGTTTTCTGCCAGCGATTAATTGCTGTTCTGTGTGAGTCATTTAACCTGTCAATGTGGTTTTTGTTGTTTTGTTTGTGGGAGAGGATGAGAGTGTCCCCCTACTCTTCTGCCATCTTGCCTTCCTCTGGTAGTTCATAACTTTCACTTAACCAGATATAATTTATTTCTGTGCTTTTAATGCTCCCACGGGCTTTGTGTCTCCCCTTTAAACATATGTACACTTGGTATATTAGCACTCGCTGCTATATTGCAAACATCATCAAGATGCTCTCTACTTTTACTACCACTTCTCTTTCCTTTTGCTAACATCTGATCTTTTAGATTAGTTTCAGCTGTAAACAAGAAAAAAATATATAAGCTCTCTTATTCTGTCAGCAAAAAGGCAACTCCTTCCTCTCTCACATAAGCCCTGGAAATCAAGGGCGTGAGAAAGATAAGGCCACTGTACAAGTTTTAGAGACCCTTCCTCATAATTTAGAGCATGATTAAATGGAAAGACCCTGGGCTATATAGACTTAGATGGACTTTGGCTTGAGGTCTAATTCTATATTATCCTAGTTACATAATTTGGAGCAAATCACTTAACCTCTTTTTACCTCCATTTCCTCATCTGTGAAAATATCTCATGTTTTTTTATTTTTTTTGAATAAGGAAACCAATGTACATAATCAATCTTGTTATAGTACCTGACTCATAGTAGGCCCTCAGTTAAATGGTAGCTGCTTTGTTGTTACTGGGGTAGCTTCTATTTTTGCTGCTGTTCTTACCAGTGAAATATCTAGCCCATACTACCCCCTGAGGAAACATTAGCTCTTATCTCTTATGCCCTTTTTACTCACAGCCATCTTTGCCTTCTCTCCTTTCCAGCCCACCCCATGAGGCCCCCAGCTGGTTTCCTGGTACAATATATAAATAGTGAATATTGGAACCAGTGTTTATTTAGCCTAACTTTTGTTCCAGCCTTCCCACTGGCTTGCCTTTCTAGATAGATGAACTGGAGCAGAAATAAGGAGGTAATGTTCTTTCTTTATGACACATACCTAAGGGAATTTTTTTTTTAGTCTTCTGAGACCATTCAACTCTCCCTCAAGCTCAAAGCAACCCTCGATGAGAGAAATCATTCATGGAAAACATGGGAAGTCTACTGAACATTAAAGCCAGACCAAACTGCAGCTGGTTCCCCCTATAAACCTTTCAAGAAGACGAAAGCAGCAGTTGAAACACTAGAGTGGTGGGATAGGGGGTGGGGACCAGAGTATAAAACTACCCCAGCATTAAACTAACACTGACAGACTGAACTCAAACCATTATTTCAGAGAAATTCCATTCAGACAAAGTCTCTGCAATAGAAACGACTGTTCATACCTTAAACTTCTTGTCATTCTCATATGAGACCTGCAAGTTCATATTAAGAAACCATTGCCTGGAAATTGGAAGAGTTAAAGGTGATGAATACAGTTACCTCACACGGAGTTCTCTGAGTCAAAGCTGGCTTTTTTTTTCCTGTTTAATTTATCTTGTAAACATGTTAAGAATGGATTGCTGGCTTTTAAATATAGTTTATTATTTGGCTAGTTATGCATAAGTTGCTATTTTGGACTCCCTCTGAGTTTCTGGCTTTCTGATGGGAAGTTTAGCAGCTCATTAAATGGCAAAGCCTGTCATTTTTTTCCTACCCTTACTTTTTGCTCTTTTAATGTGTGTTGTGGAATTTGGAGATGCACCCTCATTTTAGCAAATAATGCTGGATAAAGAGCCATGCTCAGCTCAGAACACAGAGAGGTTTTTTTAAAAAATAAATAATGTAAATTGAGTTAATAATAAGTATATGGCCATTATTGAAACAGTGCTAGAATGTTTCCAAACTTCTTTCACTTTCATGATCTCATTTAATTTCCACAAGCTGGAAAAGCAACCATCTGTTGAAAAGAAAAGAGCTTTGTAGTTCTTAGTGCCAGGCATTGTGCAAAAACGCTGAGTCTGCAATTCTAGATAGAGTCATTCTCTCTTCGTTTTTAGATGAGAAGCCTGGTTTCAGGAACCTCAGGTCACTTTGCCAAGGTCACAGGCTAGTGAGCAGAAGTATCAGGTTCTCTGATTCCAAACCTCTTGCTGATTTCCACAGAAAAAACTCATAGCTGAGTAGGGCCTTGGAGATTACCTATTTCAATATTTTTCCTTTTTACATGAGAAAAAGAAGTATTCTGCCCAAGGTTACAATGAACAAATGGTTGAATGAGAATGGGAACTCAAGTTCCCCAACACTTAGTGCATTGTTCTTACCCAAAAGGATAGCTTAAAATGTATTGTGTATTTTAAGTCATTTCCAAAACCCACACTCTTTACTGGAGGACATGCTCTAAAACTCTTTCTTCAACTCACATTTCCTCAGAGGACCTGATCTCAGAATATAAAGGAAAATAAGGGACATGATGATAATTAATGTGTCCTGGCACATGGTAGTGGCTTAATAAACATCTATTAGATGAATACAATCATGTCCAACTAAATCCTTTAAAAACTCATGTTATTAATACGTTAGTTCTGGCCCACATGTAGATCTCTCAAAACCAGGTACTTGTCTTATTTATATTTTTCACTCCCATAATACTTCATGTGGTCCTGACACAAAGCAAATCTCAGTAATGTTTATGAAAAGAACCACCCCATAAAGAAATAGCATTCATTATTATTACTGGTACCAAGGAAAATGCATTTGATGGAGGTTGCTAACATTCTCAGTCCAACGAGAATAATTTTCTAACTCCCCACCTACCTAGTTAAACAGGTTAATGTGCCTCTACAGCTTTGCTGAGTTTCCATTTTTGTTTAAAGCTGTGTTTGTGAATGTCATTTTCATTCAGGTGCCATTAATTTGAAAAAGGCTTTACTAGCCCTTGAATAGGATTCTCCAAAAATATCAGCAACTTAACTGATGATAGCTTCCATGGAGACTGGATGTCTTAAGAAACAAATGTAAATCAAGTGAAAAAGAATAAAAGTGACAATGACATCCTTCTGGCCATTGGCCATCATCCTCTGGATAGTAAGTACTTCACTACTGCTGTTTTATATCTGTATTTTTAATGTAATAGTGAAGTACAAGAAGAGTAGTAACATCCTGAAAGTACAGTATAGTACTTAGAACAGGAGGCCCTACCTACCTTCCCAATCACAAAAAGAGCTTGAGCAAGTTGTACATACAAGGAATAGAAGCAGAAGAAAGAAGCATACAAACTTCCTGGTCAGTGAATTTGTGCCTGCTACCCTAGCAGAGAGCTGCACTTCCTGGCAAGCTCAGCTGAAGCTTTGGGCTGTTCTTATGTGTAGTCCACAGATGAGTAGCATCTGCATCACATGAGAGGCTGTTAGAAATACAGAATCCTTCTCCTCCCCACAAAACTCCTGAATCAGTACCTATATTTTAACAAGATCCCTGCAGTGATTGTATACATATTTATTTCAGGAGTAAGATATAGGAGAGAGAAAAGTAGGAGTTCCCTTTGTGGCTCAGCAGGTTAAGGACACAATGTTGTCTCTGTGAGGATGTGGGTTTGATCCCTGGCCTCACTCATTGAGTTAAGTATCCAGCATTGCTTCAAGCTGTGGCATAGTTTGCAGATGCAGCTCAGGTCTGGTGTGGCTGTGGCTGTGCCGTAGGCCATAGCTGTAGCTCTCATTTGTCAGAACTTCCATATGCTGCAGGTGAGGCCATTCAAAGATAAAAGAAGGAGGAGAAGGAGAAGGAGGAACAGAAGGAGGAGAGGGAGGAGGAGGAGAGAGAGAAAAAACAAGAGAGAGTGCTGCAAGCACTTGTCATGTCTAAGGAAACACATGTACCACCCTTTCCCCTCCAGTCGACGTCCCTAAGAAAGAGACCATGAGTTTAGCAGGAGTTGGACTTTGCTCTTCCTAGTGGCATATCCTGCATCATAAGTGTCAAGAAAATTCCCAGTCCCAGGCTGACTCTGAAATAAAGATTTTCACAAGAATTTTATAAACTCTGCATTGATAGCAAGTAACATACTTGTTCCCACTAATTCCTTCAGCCAAAGACTATAAATGCCCACATCTCTAAGACTGAATGAGAAGAGGAAGCCTGAGATAGCTTATCACTTAATATTTCAAAGATAGAAGAGTAAACTCCTTGGAATCCAATAATAAAACTTCAAAAATATAAATTTTTCTGAGTTCTGGTTGGGGCACAGAAGAAACGAATCTGACTAGTATCCATGAGGATGTAGGTTCAATCCTTGGCCTCACTCAGTGGGTTAAGGATCCAGCATTGTTGTGAGCTGTGGTGTAGGTTGCAGATGCAGCTTGGATCTTGTGTTGCTGTGGCTGTGGTGTAGGCTGGCAGCTGTAGGTCTGATTCAACCCCTAGCCCAGGAACTTCCACATGCTATAGGTATGGCCCTAAAAAAAAGCAAATAAAATAAAATAATAAAAATAAATTCCTCAAGCAGGAAAACTTACTTATATTCACATTTAATACCTAAACCCTTGTTTACAGTGGCCTGTAATTAAGTCTCAGGACTGAAAATAAGAATAATGGAGAAAATCAAACTCAGTTATCTGGGAAGGAAAGGAAAACAAGAAAACTGATTTTGCCATTATCTGGCTGCTATAAGGGATCCACTTTTGTAGACATGTGAGAAATAGTATGGGAGGAATTCAAGATTTAGAATCTGCCTTAGTTCATTCAAAGTCTATTTTAACATTGAACTTTCATAATTTTTTTATTTTTAAGGTTTTATTGAAGTACAATTGATTTACAATATTGTGCTAATTTCTGCTACACAACTAAGTGATTCAGCCGTACATATACACACATCTATTCTTTTTCAGATTGTTTTCCCATACGGATTATCAGAATATTGAGTAGAGTTCCCTGTGCTATAAAGCAGGTACCCATTTTGATAGAATTTTGTTACTTTTCCTCAGCATCATATGTGTAACCTCTTATTTTGCAGTAGCTCCATCTGCTGATAAATTTCCTTAACATAATCTAGAATCTGACCAATAAAATGAATATTCCATTTTGGAGTTCCCATCATGGCACTGAGGAAACGTGTCCTACTAGGAACAATGAGGTTTTGGGTTTGATCCTTGGCCTTGTTCAGTGGGTTAATGATCCAGTGTTGCCGTGAGCTGTGGTGTAGGTCACAAACAAGGCTTGGATCATGCATTGCTGTGTCTGTGGTGCCGGCCAGCAGCTACAGCTCCAATCAGACCCCTAGCCTGGGAACCTCCATATGCCATGTATGCGGCCCTAGTAAAACAAAAGACAAAAAAAAATGAGTATTTCATTTTCTTGGGAGGAGCAACAAAAAGGGTGATAAAGAAGGTTGATGAGTTCTGTATGACATGCAGGGCTATCCTCATGCACACAGGCTTAATGGAGAAAATGAGATCCAAAGGCATTGCAGAGGGACATCTGTGTCTGTCTGTCTGTGTCTGTGTGTGTATAAGGGAAGAGTTACACAGCAGATTGAGGGATAGGGGACTATCAATTGATTTCAGACCCCTGAGAAATCCTTCAGAGTCTTGGTCACAACTTTAAATCTTCCTCAAGCAGAAGGGGAAATAGTGCCTTCTAAATATAGTTTCATAGGGCGGTAAAACTTTATTACTTTCCCAATGTATTTTTTTCCACTCCCACTTGAGTGAAGAGCTTCCCAAGGAAGCATCTCCCTTTCCTGAAAGGATCCTTACATTTAGATAACTAAATTCCCACATTCTAGTTAGCACAGTTTCACCTTCCATTGAAGTATTTGAGACAAGGTCTTAAATGCTGGCTTGGAAACTACATTAAACATGGAGTTGTTTTTCCTTTTAATTCACCTGTGAGATATGTAAAACTTACAAAAAGAAAAAGAGTAACTCTTTGAATTTTAATGCTGTAGTATTACTAGCAATAGACAATTTTGGGAATAAGACAGTGCTTCATTTAAAAGAAGTCTGATTTGTGATTTAATTATTCTCTTTCCACCCACACAATCCCAACTGTCTAATGGACTGGCTTGTCAATCCATGTTGGCGTTTACAGGATCATGATTGTCTTAACAAGAGTTATGGCGTTTTATTACTTGGCAAAAAAATAAACTATGCTTATACAGAGCATAACAAACATAAGTTTTTATAAGCTTCCTGGAATCATCCTCTAAAGTAGGCAGGAAAAAATTATGATTAATTTTGTTTACAAATGAGGAAATTGAGTTTAGTAAGATTAAATGATTGCTGAAACTTGCATATCTGGAGTTATAACTCCTGACTACTACACCTGTGTTATTTCCCTTCTACAAAATTTCTTCACATTCTCCTAGGAGAAGAACATTTCTCTGAATTCTGATTCATGTGTTGATGTAAACCAAACCATGGCAACAAAAACACTGATCAATAGATGCAATGTTTTGCAGTGGGGAAAAAAAACTTTGTAAATTATAGTCAATATTTTATGTGTACCTCCTTAATAACAAATGAGAGAATTTTTAGAAGGGCACGCACAGATGTAAATAGGGATGAAGCCAGGGGTCCACACAAAAGTTCTGGCTGCTCTCCAAGGTTCTGATCAGGGGGAATGTCCACGAAAACAGCTGTGGTTCATCTCTCTTTGCAGCATAGTATTGCATCTGTTTTCATACATTCATATTATAACCATGTTCTTGGTGTCTACTATGCACAACAATAAATCAGGGGAAGAAATCTGGGTCTCAATCAGGTATATCAACAGGCAAGTATCTAAGTTCCTGAGTAAATATAGGACGGCTTCAAAAACAGACATTTTATCTGGGTTTTGGAAAATATGTAGCCTTTGGATTGAAGGTTGAGGCATCCTTTGTGAAAGAATAATTTCCATACAGCGACATAGAGATGGTAAGTCCTGTGGGAACAGTATTCAGCTAGAGATTTAAATAAGATATGACACATGGTCAAAGATGTAGATAAATGTTGAATTTATTCAGAACACTTTTTGAGACTTTGAACTTTCCAATAATGTTGCTTTTAAAAGATGAGTTTCATAATGGACAATTTTCTATGTAATGGTTTTTTGTTGTTGTTGTTTTTAATTTCTGTCAAGTTAGTCCTCTCACGTTGCCATGAAATGATGGGGTATAGTGACAAGAAGGTGAGAAGAGAAAGACCCAGATTTATATCATGGCTCTGCCACTTCCAACTGTTTGACTTTTAACAAATTACCTGGCTTCACTACAAATGCTTACTAATTGATAAAAAAAATAAGATTATAATAACTTAGTCAAGTTATAATTAGCCTATGTTGTTTATCAATAAATTAAGATGATATTATCTCCTTAATGAGGTTGTAATAAAGAGAATTATGCTAGATAAAGTGCTGAATGCACCTGGCCCATACATTGCCAATATTCAATAAATGTAAGTGCTGATACTTCCCCTGAATTCTTGAGAAATCTCCTGTCTATGATCCAGGATTTGATAGATTGGAATTTTCTCTTTGCATACTACATCACTGTTCATTTTACACTGTATCATTTGGCTTATTTCAAAATTACTTTACAGTGTCTTTGAGTTTTCTTTAGCCCATCAATTTGCTTTATCAGACTGAAGCATTTTTTAATCCTAATATTCAAGAAAGCTAATTCAAGGAATGTGTGGATATATATGTAACAGAAAAATATAAAGATGAAACTGATAGAAGACACTGATGGTAAACAAAGCTCTGTGATCCCTTCCCCTCAGGTTTGGTTTGACTTGGAGAAATCTACATTAATGCATTTTCTGAACCATTTACCTGAGTCTCCATCTTTTCCATTCAGAGATCCAGCAAAGTAACATCGGTTCTAAGAGCCTTATTATAAAACTTCTTATAACAGCAAAGATATAACCACAATCTTTTACAGAGCTCAGAATTTCTAGGGTGTCTCTAACTACTTTTTCCATCTGAAAAGAATCAGCTTTTCAAAAGTCTCTATCTTAGGATAATTCATTAAATCTGGAGCAGGGATGTGGTTATTTCTCACTGGATTTCTTCTTCCTAAAACTCAGGTAGCAGAGAGGGAAAATACTAATGCATTAACTATTTCATTTAATAAGTCACAACATTCACCTGGCTGTTTCCCATTGACTGGTGCAAAGTTGTAGACTGATCTGTAATTTGAGCTAAAACACACTTGCTGCCACTACACTGCACATTGGCACCAAGTTGGTTTATTATTCCAGCTGTCAGGGTTCAATAATCACATACAATTTGAATAACTACCTATTACACACCTTCCACCTGTCTTAAAATTAGCATTCCTTTTGGAGTTCCCTCATGGCTTAGTGGGTTAAGGATCCGGCCTTGTCACTGGTGTGGCTTAGGTCACTACTTTGGCATGGGTTCAATCCCTAGCCCTAGAACTTCCACATGCTGTGGCAAAAACAAACAAAATGGCTAGCATTCCTTTCACATTGAGTTCTGCAGAGACAGTCTTGTTGCTCAGCTAAGGCAATAGAATTCACTGCCAAGATGCATTATTTGCTCACAGAATCACCTCCAGCTTGTGGCATAAACTGCTACTTTATCACTCATTTAACAAATATGTATTGTATGACTGTTCCAGGCCAAGGACTGTTTTAGGATCTAACAATAAACCAAAAAATAGAAATATTTCTTCATTTAGGTAATCTTACAACTTAGCTAGAAAGAAAGATAAATATCAATATCTATTATATTGCGTAAGAAAAAAGGAAAAACAGCAAAGCAGTCAATGGGAGCAGGAAGTATTGGAAAGTGAGGCCAGGAGTTGCAATTTTATACATGGTGGCCATGGATGATCAAATGGAAGACAAAGATGTCAGGGTGGTAGGAAAGTGAGCCATGCACATATTTAAGGAAAGAGCAATTCCAGTAGAAGAAGTAGCAAGGACCAAGTTCCTGAAGCAGAATTAAGCTTGGTGAGTTTGAGAAACCAGGGTAGGAATGTGTGTCTTGGGAAGAATGAATGAGTTGATGAACCTAGAATAGGAGTTCAAGGTCATACCACACAGGGCTTTGAAAGTCCCCATGGATGAGATGAAAGGCACTAAAAGGTTTTGAGCAGAAAAGAGACAGATTAGGTCTTATATTTTAAGAAGTTCATTCGATTCCTATGTGTTTATTTGAAAAATGCTTAGTGAGCAAACATTTAGTATCGGGCTCAAGGCCATGTATTAGGGACAAATTTTAAAAAAAAACTGTTTTCTTTTTTCAATTCATGGACTCTGCAGCAGCTATTTATACAAGTTGCTATGAAAATGAGTAAATATCTTATTCAATTCAGTCCATGGGCAAAGAACATGGATTGTGAATAAGTGGGGCTATAATTTTAGTCCACTGCTGAGTGCCCCCACTATTCCTATATATTGTCTTCTGCTTGCTTGCTGGCAAACACATTTTTCACAGTCTCATCCATTACTTTCCCTAATCTGACTAATAACTCCTTTCTTATGGCTGAACGAGGACTGGTATATATTCAGCTAAAAGCAAAACACATTTAATCAGATTTCAAAGGCAAGTTTCTCTCTCTGTAAAGAATTATCCAAAGGGACTTTATCACTATTTGTACCTAAGCGTAGCTTTTTGCCAAAGCAAGCAAGAGTGCTAAAATAACTTCCTTCACCACCCCCACCAAATTGGCAGTTATATCATCTTACATGAATATTCAGGCAGAATAAATGTTCTCAGGCCACCTTGGGGGCAAATTATCCGGCAAAAAAAAAAATTATTGGTGCCCAAAACCAGGCTCCCTAATAACGTCCATGACACAAAGTCACTTTGTACTGTTTTTATGTCGTGGCATATTTATAAATTCCGGGTTGGCAAGAGAGAAAGAAGTGGCTATATTTTTCATACCTCCTGTATTAGTCAGCTTTTGCTGCATAACAAGTTACCATAGTGTCTCAGTGGCACACAAGAATTAGCAATTATCTCTTGTTTCAGTTTCAGCAGATCTGATGTGCTTTGTTTTTGTTTGGTTTTTGTTTATTTGTTTGTTTGTTTTTAGGGTCATTCTCAGGGCATATGGAAGTTCCCAGGCTAGGGGTCAAATTAGAGTTAAAGCTGCTGTCCACAGCCACAGCCACAGCAACACAGGATCCAAACCACATCTGTGATCTCCACCACAGCTCGCAGCAATGCTGGATCCCACTAAGCAAGGCCAGGGATTGAACCTGCATCCTCACGGATTCCAGTTGGATTCTTTTCTGCTGAGCCACAGTAAGAACTCCTAGATCTGGTGTGCTTTGACTCCAACTATAGGTTAAGTTAAAGTCCCCTGAAGCCTAGACAGGAGAACTGAGTCATATTCTCATAGTCATCATAGAAATAAGAAGCTCCCAGCATATAGTGAATTGAATGTGGCCCCCAAAACAACAAGTCCATGTCCTAACCTTTCATAAGACACAAGAAAGGAGAAGACACAGGCACAAAAGAGAAGACTAAGTGAAGATGAGAGAAACTGGAGTGATGCAGCCACAAGTCAATGAACGCCTGGGGCCCCAAGAAAGAGGCACGGAAGTCTTCTCCCTTAGTAACGTGAGAAGGAGCTATCCCTTCTGATACCTTGATTTCAGACTTCTGACCTCCAAAATAGTGAAAGGAAAAAAAAACCAAAAACCTTTTGTTTCAAGACACTCAGTTTGTGGTTATTTATTACTGCAACCAGAGAAAACTAATACATACAGAAATGAGTAGAAAGATACCAAATATTAGAGCATATCTTTGGTATTCACACATATCACATCTACCTACCTTGTCTTAGCCAAATCAAGTCCCTGAGTCAAACCCAGCATTAACAGGGCTGAGAGTTCCCTGGTGGTCTAGCAGTTTAGGATTCAGCATTGTCACTGCTGTGGCTCAGGTTCGATCCCTGGCCCAGGAACTTCTTCCTGCCTCAAGCATGGTCCAAAACAAAACAAAACAGGGCTGGGAAATATACTACTCTCATGGAGGTCAGTGAAGAGTAAAAACAAGTGATTTCTGCTGAATAATAACCTTATCTACCACACTTTGTTTTGTTTCCTTGGTAGCGTCTGCATGCTAGAATTCAGAATTAGAATCCTAAATCCAGGATTCTGGGAAATAATTCAGACCTTACTTGTGGATTACTACACAGAGCAAAAGTTATTCTGGAAAAAAAGGACTACAAATGAATTGTATAAATGCAGTGGATATGAGCTAGGTCCCCACTGAGGAGAGGGTAAAGATCTCCTAGCCTCTCATCACTGCACAGATTTCCAACACTGTAGAGACAAAAGATACTCCATGCAAATGCATCTCTTTACTGTTACCTATGGATTTTGCCCTAAATTCTTTTGTGTCTGTTTCTGATAAGCTGAGATATGCTGAGACTCCTGCTTTATAAACTCTTTCCTTCCAGCTCATCTTTATTAGAGTGGACCTTGGACCACCTGTATCAGAATTCTCTAGTGTGCTTATTACAAATGCAGATTCTTGGGTCTCACCTCTCACCCACTGATTTGGAATGTCTGGATATCACAGAAAATTTTGATGCATAATAAAATGCAAAGCACCCTTGTTACTTCTCCCACTCTTATATTCAGTTGCACCTATCATCACCACCCCTTAGCAACCATGAGGGGTGCTCTACTCTCTGAGGAAATAGGCACATCATTCTAAAGCTCTACAAGAGGAAGTTTCTTTGACTTCTAGTGTTTTCTCTATGGAGTGAGTATTTTTAGCCTTCTATTCCACAATATATTTGATACATCAAAGACAAGTATTTTCTCTTAGTCTTTTAGTTAAATTGATGATCATCTGCTACGTTGAGTCAGTAGCTTTTTTTTCTTTTCTTTCTTTTTTTTTTCTTTTTCTTTTTGGCTGCTGTGTGTAACAGCTTGATGTGGGATCTCAGTTCCCAGACCAGGGATGGAATTCAGCCCACAGCAGTGAAAGCACCAAAACCTAACCACTAGACCACCAGACTACCAAGGAACTCTCTGAGTCAGCAGTTTTGTGCATCACTTACTGTGCATTCCTGACAGTCCCTCTATGCCTTCACCTTGATTATGGACCTTTCTAGTGGTCAGGAAAGGACAGAAAAGGTAAGAGGTTTATTATACTCTCTTTTCTAGGTAAATCTATTTTTTTGGTCTAAAAAAATAGGGATGGGCAGCACCTGTGGCATATGGAAGTTCCCAGGCTAGGAGTCAAATTGAAGCTGCAACTGCCTGTCTATGACACAGCCATAGCAACATGGGATCTGAGATGTGTCGATGACCTACACCACATCTCCAGCAACACCAGATCCTCAACCCACTGAGCAAGGCCAGGGATCAAACCCCTAGTCCTCATGGATTCTAGCTGGGTACGTTACCACTAAGCCACAACAGGAACTCCATCTATATAAATCTAGACATGCTCATGCCATAAGTATGTGACCTTCTATGAAGCCTGTTGCAGGTTCCTGGGTGAAGAATACTTGATTTAAAGCTTACAGTGGAGTAGACAGACTATTCATTTCCTTCATAAAAACAACAATAAAATTCCAACTAAACTTTTTCTGAGCACCTGCCACATGCCAGACACCAGGCTAAACTTCTTACCTGCCTTATCTCTCTTTTGGACTCCCTAGAGGATTAGGTAGTGTTATTATCCCCATTTTTCAACTGAGAGAAAGGGCCTTTGAAAGGTTTTATAACTTCACCCCCAGTAAATATTTTTAAGCCTTGTTCTTCCCCAGGCCACATGCTCATCCAGCCCAGACTTTTCAGAATTCCCCATACCAAGGACCGAGGTAAAATGGTCTGTCGTAGAACCATCATATCACCTGAATTTCCCCCTGGGCAGGAGGACACTCTACAGAAATAGTGAGACTGTTTTGCTTGGCCCTTGAGCATCCCATTGCTGTGTCTGACCTGTACATTACTGACCTGTTTATTTTCCCTACATTATTTACCATTTCATTTTTTTTTTTTTGACATAAAGTTGAGTTCCTGGCATCCAGTGGATGAGACTAAGAATACATAATATGTTGGGGGTGATAAAACAATGAAGAAAATTAGGCAGGATGAGGAAAGATAGTGATGGGGTGGGAAGGGCTATTTTAAATAAGGTTGTGATTTTTCAGAGACAAGATGGTGGAAGAGTAGGGGGACACGCTCGCCCTCTCCCACAAACACAACAAAAAAAAAACACAGGATAAATGACTCACACAGAACAGCAACCAATCACTGGCAAAAGAACCTTAAATAAGATTGTCAGGAGAAGTCCCTCTGATAAAGAGATATTTGAGCAGAGATCTAAAGGAAATAGAGAGGGAGCCATGAGGATATCCAGGAGACAAGGTTTCCATCTGGAGGCAAGAACAAAGGAAAAGTTAAGGGGTCAGTGCGGGGATCTCAGGTGGAGTGGCTATTGTGGGCAAAAGACACAGTAGATGGAGTCTGAGAAGATGGGAAGGTGGGGGTAGGTCACATAGGGTCCCATGTAGACCATGGCAAGGATTCTAGCTTTCATTCTCTGGTGGGAAGCCATTAGAAGACAGAAGCAATGGAAAGATATGATGTAGCTCACTTTTTGCAATAATTCACCAAGATTGCAGCATGGAGCATAAACAACAGAGAAGGGAGATGACAACAGGGAAACCATTAAGAACAAGGGTCTGAACTTTATGTGTCCCTTTGACATCTGAGCTCTCAGAAAAAAATGTTTTTACTTGTTTGTAAAATATATAGGCTCAGGAGTCCCTGTCTTGCCTTGGCAGTAACAAATTCAACTAGTATCCATGGAAACATGAGTTCAACCCCTGGCCCTTCTCAGTGGGTTAAGTATCCTGCATTGCTGTGGCTGTGGTGTAGGCTGACGACTGCAGCTCTGATTCAGCCCCTAGCTGGGAACTTCCATATGCCACAGGTGCAGTTCTAAAAAGACCAAACACACACACACACACACACACACACACACACACACACACACACACAACAAAACATAGGCTCCCAAAGGAAACTGTTCTACAAAATGAAGTTAGCAAAATATTAAAACTGCCATTGAGAAATATATATGTCTCTTCATGAAGACATTAAATAACTGAATATGGTGGTGAGTCTACCACACCTTCAGAGACATGATGTACATAAAAATTATTTCATGGGATCTTCAACATATGTAACATATGAAAATTTCTGTGTTTTTTATTGATAGCGAATCACAGATTCTACCTATAGTACTGTGGTTTGCCATCTAGAGACATGATAGAAGGGTTACTCAGTTTCACTTAGAAATTAGTAACAATGAAGATGTGTTTTTTTTTCCATTAAAGCTCAAGGGCTCCCTTCTGAATTCTCTGCATAAACCTAGGTTAAAAATCCATGAGTTAGACAAAGAACAAATACTGGCAAAGATGTGGACACTGTTGGCGAAAATATAAATTGGTGCCACTACTGTGGAAAACAGTGTGGATGTTTCTCAAAAAGCTCAAAATAGAACTGCCATATGACACCACAGTTCCACTCCTGAGAATATATCCAAAAGAAATGAAAACACTAATTTGAAAAGATACATGCACCCCAATTTTCATAGCAGTGCTATATATAATTGCCAAGATATGGAAACAAGCTAAGTGTCCATCAGCAGATGAATGGATAAAAAACATGTGATATACATATGCAATTCAAATACTACTCAGCCATAAAAGAAATGAAATTTTTCCATTTATACAACCTACATGGACTTGGAGGGCATTATGTTAAGTAAAATAAGTCAAATAAAGGAAGACAAATACTATATTCTACCACTTATATGTGGGATCCAAAAGATACAACAAACAAATGACTGTAACAAAAAAAGAAGCAGATTCATTGATATAGAGAACAAACTAGTAGTTGCCACCAGGGAGAAGGAAAAGGAGAGGTACAATATAAGAGTGAGAAATTAAGAGTTACAAACTATTTGGTATAAAATAACTTACAAGGGCATACTCTACAACACAGGGAATATAGCTCATATTTTACAATAATTATACATAGATTATTACCTTAAAAATTAAAAAAATACTGTATCATGTATTTGAAAGTTGTTAAGAGATTAGATCTTAAAAGTTCTTATTATAAGAAATGGAGTTCTCTTGTGTACATCAGCTTAAGGATCCAGTATTCTCACTGCAGTGGCTTGAGTCACAGCTGTGGCATGAGTTTGATCCCTGGCCCAGAAACTTTCATAGGCTATGGCCATGACCAAAAAAAAATCTCATTACAAGAAAAACCTTCTATAATTATGAGTGATTGATGTTACCTCAATTTATTGTGGTTGTCATTGCCCAATGCAGACATACATCAATTACTTATGCTGTGTACCTTGGACAAAAGTAATTTTATATACCAATTATATCTCAATGAAACAGGAAAATAAAAAAGAAACCACAGGTCATCTTGTTAAAATAGTAATAATAATAATAAAATATCAAGATATCATTTTTAAAAAGACCTTGAATTACGCACATCTCTACTGGGACTAGCTAATAAATAGATGAGAAGGTGAAAATAAATAAAATTTAAAAAATTAAATTGTTTGACTGAAAAGAAAAAGAATTCATGAGTTATAATACTATTGCATTATTCCAGGTAGGAGATGATGATGGCCTAGATTATGGTTGGTTTGGTAGAATTCGGGGAGGAATGAAGGAAACTCAGTTCATTTTAATATACCTGGCTACTCTTTTCTGAAACCAGACTCCCAGGGCCTGGCCTTTATGTTCAAATCCTATTTATTCCTATTATTATTTGAGCATCTGAGATTTTAAGGTCAGGAATTAGGTGCTTTACTCTAAAAAGGTAGGATGGATAGCTACATACATACATATATACACACATACATACAAGCATAAACAATAGGTCTATATATGTATCCATATCTATATAGGTAGAGATTCAGATATAGACAATAATGTAGTGCTAATGAGCACTGGGATAATATCTTGTTCTTCTCCCATAATCCCCACAGTGCCTATCTTCACAGTGTCCAGGGTAGTTGTTAAATTGACTTAAAGTAGGATTTAGACATTGCTTCCAGTCCTGGCTGTAAAACTTTTAAATTTTTGTTTGCCCTTCTTATAAAATGGAAGTAGTGCAGTGCATCTTCAGTGAATACCAGTGCATAGACAACTGATAAAGCTTAATTACCTTCTGGCCAAGCCATGTTCAGCAGCAAAGGTGGTAATAGTGCTGCAGTTGATAAGTGATGTCTGTCATGGCCATGGGCATCTCATTTTCCTCCTCCTAAAGAAGGGCAGTTCAAGGTGTTCATAAAAGGGGCTGTTAGGATGTAGGTCTGACTCTCTGTTAGGGGACAATGATCCCTATAAATGTGGAAAGAGTAGCATGAGAATGAGTTTGCCTGGAATTTTATTTGAATATTCACCTTACCTTAAATTTTATATAAAAACATATTGCATCATTCTCCTTGATAATAAACCAACTTGGTATTATTTTGAGGAAAATATGTGCTTATTCCAACTCCTTTACCTCAAAAAATTGTGTGCCTGGGAATTTAAATGTGATGGGGGGGCAATTTTTCTTTGCTATCTCTTGAGCCATTGGTGATTTTTGTTATAAAATATCATTCTCTCCACCAAGATTCCCCTTGTTACAATTTAAAATGGGCAAGTGATCCCCACTCTAGGAGAAAAAAAATAAAATAAAGCCAAGCTCTTTTGGAAAGCCTGAGAGACCCTTAACAATAGCATTGCTATCAGACGTTAGTGCTGTCATTTATAAATAATTCATTGATCACATGGCTTTGAATAGTTCTATCAAACTCCACTTGAAATGGCAAATCATTCTTCAACACAATCATTTGTTTTCATCCATGAAAAATAGTATGCATTCACACTATGGCAAATAAGAATTGAAATTCCATCCAGGCAACATTTTGCAGATGAAAATCTGTGGCATACATTGTGACACTGCCTTTCTTGTGCCACCACTGCATGTAGTCACTGTCCTTGTTAATTTTATTAATTTGTGGGCTTGGCAGTCAACCTCACAAGTGGTTCTGAAATTCTGCATCGTGCTTAGTGAAATGTTCCAGCAAAAGCCTAGCAAAAACATAGGAGAATCAGAGTGTGTAGAAAGCCAACTATTAATTATATGAGACAACCAATTTTCTTTTAATCATACTTGGTCTTGTATATGAATCTGTTTTCTCATCTTGCCATCACAGAAATATAAATATAATTACACACAGATAGGTTAGGAAATATATCAGTAGATGGGTGGATGGATGGATAGATAGATAGATATTGGATGGACATGATATGAAGCTTGGAGGGAAAAAACACTTTATATAACCTTGGAAAATTAGCATTAAGATGCAGCATATAAAATATATCAAAAATTCATTTTAGTGACTCCACTTATCTCACTTTCTGAACAAGCACAATGAATGAAGTTGGAGCAAAACCATAAGGGATGAGATGAGCAAAAGGAATTTCCTCCTAGTTGTCCCCAAACATCCACAGTTAGGATACTAAATCAGTGAGAGCACTTTATATAGGCATCACCACAGGGCACCATTTTACCATTTCACAATGGGAATGAACTAAAAGAAGCTTAACATTCACTAGAACTGAATAGTCACTACTTTCTTTCCTAAGTGTCTGCCTGTACTTAACTCTATGACAATTCCAAGTCATTTTTTTTCTTTGAGTCGCAAGCCAGTGTGAGCCATGAGTCCCTTATTTCAGAATCCTAACCATGCTGGAGGCAGCATCATATGGTACCTCGATCATTGGACTTAAAAAAGATACAGGCTATGGTGTGAATCTACTATTATGTAACCAGAGATGAGACATTCTACCCCTCTGGGGTTCCATTTTGTTGTCCTGAAAATGAGGCAGCTAGAATAGATGATTTGCTGGGTGCCTTTTAGTTCTGAGCACAGAGCAATAAGCAGAAGAGCATGGATTTTGGCAGATAGGCCAAGCCTTCCAACTTAAATAGCTTTGTCTTGAAGTTTCTTAACTTCTTTAAGACTTTGTTTTCTTACTGGTAAATGGGCTTAATAATTGCATCCATTTCACAACGAAATAGTTTACCTAAAGCCCCCTGAGACATAACATATAGTCAATAAATAACAGCTGATATTCTTTCAATCCTTCTGTAAAAATGACTGGTTTCTGTTTTTAAAACCAGTGATGTGATGGAAGAGAAATAAAATAGGAGACAATTCATATGAAAAGGATGCTGGGCAGTGGTGAGCTCCCAGTCAGGCATCATGGTGGTCCATGTGACCTCAGGCCATCCTGGGAAATCATGTGATAAATTACATCATATAACCCATTCTTATGTGTGGTGTTACTTTTTAAATTTTTAGTAACAGCAGGCAGAGTGAAGTCGGGGTATGTCCAGGAATGACACTTAAAAACATTATTTCTTTTGGGAGAAAGCTTTAAAAAGCAGAGAATGGCTTAAAAGTTCTTCATGTGTTGAACTTTTTAAAAATAAAACTTACTAATCAGGAACATATCTACTCTACATGTTCATTTCTCGATTCTATATTCATCCCTTTCTGAGGTCTTGACAAATTGTGAGATGGCAGAGTATGGTGGCAAAAATATTCATAACTTCCCTGGGAAACCAAGTATACTGTGTGTGGGCTTCAGAGACCTGTGCTAAAGCTAGGAATTCCCCCCCACCCCAAGCATTCTCATTATTATATCTTGACTTCAGAAGACAACCTGAATGTCCTAGATGAGGAGACCAACCCCAGAAGAGAAGAGACAGACAAAGTTTTCTAAAAGCAGGTTATAAAATATGAAATTCATTTCTTGGGCCCATGTGTTACGGGAATAGTAAATCTGGGCCTTGAATTAAGGGCCTGTCACTGGTTCCCTGAGATGCCTGTGTTTTCAAGAGAGGCTTTCTGTGGCAAATGAAATAGAGGTGAAACAGGAATGCAGGATTTTCTTCAGATGTACTGCTTTGAAGAAAAGTGATTTTGTTATTTGGGTCTGTGGAATCAACTTCAGTATATAAAGTTTACTTCAACTACTATGACAGATCTATCTATCTGGTTTTTATGTAACCTTAAATAACATATGTGCCTGAATATAAGGCAAGGTATTTTCTTCAAAATTCACCATTCAGAAAATAGGGAATCACCCTACAATACAAGTTCACACAATGTTTCTAAATTGCTTTAAAAAAAAAAAGCAACCAAGTATAACTTGGTGAAAACCTATCCTGAAAGACACTCAGTTGTTTCTAGTTTAAGAATCTTATAGCAGTCCCTAGGCAAGGTTACTTTCTTACATTTAATTTCTGATTGTCTTTATACCCATATTGAGTATTTCTGGAGGTATGTCCCTCATGATTACAAAGTTTCAGTGTCATAAATATATCTGTTTAAAAAAAACTCTTTAAAATAAAATATAGTAGTGGTATTAAGGAAATCCCAAGTGTAGTCAGTGCAGTGACCTAAGGTTATGCAAAGACTTCTTATAGCTTGGGATAAAATATCCAAAATTAGCAAAGTATCTGGATTGTCCATGGGCTGCCTGTTAAACTAAGCTACAAAGGTGATATATTCTAGAAAAGTGTTAGGTGACCCAAAATGTTTCTAGTGATGACAGAGACAGTGAGTGAGAGATACAAAGTAGCAGCTGTCATCATCTTCATGCTTTGCTCACCTGCAGAGAGATGCCCCATCCAAAGGGACAGGCAGCTGAGGGCAGCTGACCTTCAGTGACGGATGTAGTGGGAGAATAAAGGCCTGGCCCAGCCTGGCACAATGCCTCTGGGTCTCAGGCATTCCAAAGCTCCATACCAGATGGGCTGAGACTTTGTTGGGCCTGCCTCACAGCATAACTTCTCCATTTTTTCAATCATGCTTCTCTCACCCTCTTTCCCTTCCCACCCACAGACGTGGATCCCTCATAAATACCATGCTCACCAAACTCCATCTCAACATCACAGAGAATGCAACCTGTATGAGCTGGTTTGAGGGCAGAGAGGGAGGAAAACGAAGAGTTCTGTTTTAGGTGGGACATGTGCAAAGTATCTATTAGACAGCTGGAGGGTGGGGGGAGGCCAAGGAGGCAATTCTATATATGAGCCTGGTGCTCAAGGGAAAGGTCAAGGCTGGAGAAACAAATTTGGAAAACAACAACTTAATAGATGGTATTTAAAGCCATGGGACTAGATGAGAACTCTTACAGAGTAAGTATAGATAGCAAAGAAAAGAGTTCTAAGGATTGAGCCCTACCATTTAGAGGTCAGAAGGAAGGGAATCCAACTAAGGAGATTGAAAAAGAAGCAACATGCGTGCAAAGCAATGAAATTAGAACACACACTCACACCATGCACAAAAATAAACTCAAAATGGCTGAAAGACTTAAATATACGACAGGACACCATCAATCTCCTAGAAGAAAACATAGGCAAAACACTCTCTGACATCAACATCATGAATAGTTTCTCAGGTCAGTCTCCCAAAGCAATCGAAATGAGAGCAAAAATAAACCCATGGGACCTCATCAAACTGAAAAGCTTTTGCACAGCAAAGGAAACCAAAAGGAAAACAAAAAGACAACTTACAGAATGGGAGAAAATAGTTTCAAATGATGCAACCGACAAGGGCTTAATCTCTAGAATATACAAACAACTTATACAACCCAACAGCAAAAAAGCCAATCAATCAATGGAAAAATGGGCAAAAGACCTGAATAGACATTTCTCCAAAGAAGATATACAGATGGCCAACAAACACATGAAAAAATGCTCAACATCGCTGATTATAAGAGAAATGCAAATCAAAACTACCGTGAGATATCACCTCACACCAGTCAGAATGGCCATCATTAATAAATCCACAAATAACAAGTGCTGGAGGGGCTGTGGAGAAAAGGGAACCCTCCTGCACTGCTGGTGGGAATGTCAACTGGTACAGCCACTATGGAGAACAGTTTGGAGAGACCTTAGAAATCTATACATAGAACTTCCATATGACCCCACAATCCCACTCTTGGGCATCTATCTGGACAAAACTCTACTTAAAAGAGACACGTGCACCCGCATGTTCATTGCAGCACTCTTCACAATAGCCAGGACATGGAAACAACCCAAATGTCCATCGACAGAGGATTGGATTCGGAAGAGGTGGTATATATACACAATGGAATACTACTCAGCCATAAAAAAGAATGACATAATGCCATTTGCAGCAACATGGATGGAACTAGAGAATCTCATACTGAGTGAAATGAGCCAGAAAGCCAAAAACAAATACCATATGATATCACTTATAACTGGAATCTAATATCCAGCACAAATGAATATCTCCTCAGAAAAGAAAATCATGGACTTGGAGAAGAGACTTGTGGCTGCCTGATGGGAGGGGGAGGGGGAGGGAGTGGGAGGAATCGGGAGATTGGGCTTATCAGACACAACTTAGAATAGATTTACAAGGAGATCCTGCTGAATAGCATTGAGAACTTTGTCTAGATACTCATGTTGCAACAGAACAAAAGGTGGGGAAAAAAATGTAATTGTAATGTATACATGTAAGGATAACTTGATCCCCTTGCTGTACAGTGGGAAAATTAAAAAAAAAAAATACAATTGTGGGAACAGAAAAACATAACTTAAAAGTTTGGCAAGGAGCTTATAACAAATTTTGCCCAAGGCCTATCTATATCTAAGGCGATCTCTTTCCTTTTAATCACAATTAGCTACCTGTGCATACATGCCAATTTTTAAAAAAAAAAGAAAAGAAAAGAAAAAGAAGCAACATATACTCCAATAAAATTTTTTAAAAGAAACAAAAAGATGCAACCAATGAATTAGAAGAAAAACCGGTTGCATTTGGTATTTTAGAAATCCAAGAAAGAAATAGTTTCAAAGAAGTGATCAGCCATTTCGGTGTGCTGAGAGCTTGAGTACAATGAGAACAAGAGGTAATTCTTAGATTTGGCAATACAGAATCATGGCCAACCTGACAAGAATGATTCAGGGGGATGGTTTGGATAGAAAACCTAGTCTAAGTGTTTTCAAGATAGACTGGATATAAAGAAGTGGGAAAGGGGAGTAGGAAGAATTCTTTTCCTTTGCTATAAAGAGGAAGGGAGAGGAGTGGGGTTGTGGCTGGAAGGAGAAGTAAAGTTAAGGGAAAGCATTTTTTTTTCTTTTTATGGCTACACCCATGGCATATGGAAGTTCCCAGGCTAGGGATCAAATCGGAGCTGCAGCTGCCAGCCTATGCCACAGCCATGGGAACACCAGATCCAAGCTGCATGTGCAACATACACCACAGCTTGCAGCAATGCCAGATCCTTAACCCACTGAGAAAGGCCGGGGATTGAACCTGCATCCTCACAGACACTATGTTGGGTTCTCAACCCACTGATCCTCAATGGGAACTCCATTAAGGGAAAGCATTTGAAGGAAGGAAATAATTTCAGTGTGATTATAAATTGATAGGTATGATCCTGCAGGCAGTGGGAAAATAATGACACAAAAGGAAAAGAGAAAGATCATGGGAGGAAAGTCCTAGGGTGGGCGAAAAGTAACCACAGCTAGTGCACAGATGGAAGGACTGAATGTGAGAAGGTACAGTTTACCCCATGTATCAGGAGAGAAAGAAAGGAAACAGGTACAGATGCAGGTGGGTGGTAGAGTTGGTGGTGGAAACATGAGGGGTTTGTTTTCTGGTTTCTCTGCTATGCTTAATGAATTAAGTAGCAAGGTCATCATCTGAGACTGGGGAAAAGATCTTGACCTTCTAATGCCAAGAGTATCATCCTTTTCTCCTTTGTAGTCATCCCCCCAACTTCACTCCTCAGTGAACAGGTAGATTTTGAAATGTTTGAGACTGGCCACATCTCACTTTACTTCCCTTTTGCAGTAGTTGTATCCTCCTGGTCAGGCATCAGGGTCTCCCTGTTTTCTTTTGCCTCGTTCATGTTTTCTTAGGAGCTCACCTGCTGACAATGTGGCATGACTCATACCCATGCTGTTTCTTCACACCAGAGTCACTTTCCTCCAGTTCTCATGGTCCATTGCTTTAGCTCCTTCTTCCATTTGTTAGAGCAGGTTTTTTTTTCTTATGCTGTTGTCGTGATGTACTTGTTGCTAACCAAGGTGTGCCTCCCTGTTCGATTCCCAAATCCTGCAGACAAAAAAAAAGTGCTAATTCCAAACAGGAATATTTAGATATAAAAATAAATTGTTCAGCTCTTTTAATATGTCTGCACCACTGGAAGCCATTGATAATCATCTCACTTAGTCTCCCAGAGATACTAAACTGCTTGATCCCTGGAATGCTTTCAGCAGTAGAGCATTTATCCAGTAACAGGGCTGCATTTATTTCCCATTGAACATTCAGCCTATGAATCTTCTGCACACACACATAAAAAGATTCTGCCACCACCATAGGAAACCCAATGCCACTTACATGCCAGGATAGCCCAGACTCTGGACTCAGACTTGCTGGCTTTGAATCTTGGCTCCACCGTCCCTCAGTGGTTAAGTAAGTCATCTTCCCATTCTGTGCCTCACTTTCCTCATCTCTAAAATGGGGAGATTCATATTCCACAACCTCAGAGGGTCAATCAGATGAGTTAACATGCGTAGCATTTGTGACACACCTTCTGAGAAGAGAGAATTTAGTCAACAGAAGCTGCTAATGTTATGTTAAAAAGCCCTGAAATCGGGAGCTTGGGCTTATCAGACACAACTTAGAATAGATTTACAAGGAGATCCTGCTGAGTAGCATTGAGAACTTTGTCTAGATATTCATGTTGCAACAGAACAAAGGGTGGGGAAAAAAATGTAATTGTAATGTATACATGTAAGGATAACTTGATCCCCTTGCTGTACAGAGGGAAAATAAAAAATAAATTTAAAAAAAGCCCTGAAATTTTATGGAGATTAAATCTTTAATTTTTTACTTAAACTCTTTTGGCCATAAAAAGCTCTCCTGGTGTTCCTGGAGATGCTGTTGCATCAGTTCATTCTTTGCCTCTGCCTTCACCTGGCTTTCGTCCTTGTGTTTCCTTTTGTCTTCTTATCTCTCTGATTATAAGGACACCCATCATTGGATATAGGGCCCACCTCAATTCATTATGACCTCATCTTAACTTGATTATAGCTACAAAGACCCTATTTCCAAATTGTCTTGTTCACTGGTACTGGAAGTAAGGACTTGACTGTATCTTTTCAGGGGAAGCAATTTAACCTACAAGAGTTTGTAGAAGACAAACATAACACATCCAACCATAAGTTGTTTGGGCCAAATCACCCCTCAGCCATTTAACCGTGAGTTAGCTCACTTTTACATAGTGTCTGGCCTGGTGACAGATGCCTTTTATGAACTGTCTGATTAGGTCTTGGACATGATAAGTATAGAAATAGACTAAGCTTTTAGAAACTTCCACAGCATCTATACATTGCCATTGCCATTGCCTTGGAGGAGGTAGTCAGTGGACTTTCTTTTAAAGGCAATAGGCTGGTTTGGATGTTGTTGAACTGATCTGGTGTGTCAATTGTGGCCCTGGTCATACCATGGATTGGAAAGTTTTAAAACACTTTGACTTCAGAGGTCATCTGAGATGACTGACATGACTAACAGGCTGTGAATTGTCACAGATGGGAAAAAAAAGTTTGCCATCTCAGAATTTTCCCTAGTTATTTACATAACCCAGCCCTTGGGTCCTAAACAAAGAATTGATATTCTTTCTGCAAACTAAGTATTATGCATAATTCCAAGATCTCCCTTTTTCTTTTGAAGAACACTATCTAAAATAAACTCTCAGGGAACAGAGTTTGTTCATTGTTTGCAAATAACTTTGCAATTCTGTAGACATGGGCTGCTTTGTTTCAAGATGGAAACCATATCAATTAAGAGCATTTTAAATGCCTTTGGTGACATAGAATAAGTTGTTCTTCTAAAAGTTTCATTATGTTTCTTAGTTATATCTGCATACTGAACATATTTGCTATTGATGACACCGTGTATTTTCCTGCACTTCCGACTTCAACTTTCAATTATTTGTGCATTACAGCAAAGATATTAACTCTGCAAGGAAGTTGTTGCTTTGGGAAACTGCTTTTTAGGTAAAAATAACATACTATTTGACTCAGTTATTAGTCTGAGGAAAAAAACCAAAACAAGCAAGCTCAAATTCTAACACTAGCTTGCTTCCTTAGGAATGCTTATATCTTGGACTCAAGTTTGGATGACAGTTTTTGGTTGCTTTGTTGTTATTTGATTATTTTTGGTTGGCTTTTTAATAAAAATAGTGTTTTCATTTCACTAAACATTGTCAATAGATCCATCAATCCAATTGTATAAAATTATATATTATGAAAGATATTACTATTATGAATAGGAAAATGTTATTAAGTCATTGAAACTATAGTCACAAAAGAGACTATATGGCCTTCCCTTCTCTGCTTAAAATAGAGGGAAGTAGAATCTAATACACTTGCAAAATCAATTAGCTAATTGCTGGAGCACTACATGGTTCATATGAATAATTTTCCAAAGAAGAAACTGAGTTAAAGGAAATCTAGCTTAAGTGACTGGCTGAAGTCATGCCAGGCCTCTAGAAGAACTTGTTAGTTAAAGAAAATTTTGCCATTAAACCTTGAAAATTATAATAGGAAAAAAAATTGAGACCCTGGGAATGTCCACAATTAGAGAAATAAACAAATACACATCTTTGAAAATGAATAAGCTACATCTATATATGTGCACTGTCTATAAATATTTAGTGAAAAAGATAGTGAGTTTTTCAGAATATATTCATTATGATCAAGTACATGTAAAAATCACAAGAGTAAAAATATTTTTGAAAAAAATCAGTATATCAGTATTACTCCTTTTTTTTTTTTTTTTGTGCCACACTCACAGCATATGGAAGTTCCCAGGCTAGGGGTTGAGTCTGAACTACAGCTCTGAGCCTGTGCCACAGCCACAGCAATGCAGGATTTGAGCTGCATCTGAAACCTACACCACCACTCACCGCAAAATGAGTGAGGCCAGGGATCAAGCCTGAATCCTCATGGATCCTAGTCAGGTTCATTAACCACTGAGCCATGAAGGGAACTCCCAGGTATTACTCTTTTAATGTACATTCCTTGCTCCCCTAAGTCCAACTCCAGAGGTGACCTCTGTTATTAATTTATTAGATGTCTTTTCAGAGAGATTTTTTAGACACGTGTGTGTACAGGTATGTATGTATGTGTATCCATAAAATTAGAACGAATGACAACATATTCTGCCTACCATTCATTCCCACTTGCTGAAAGCTTATCTTGTAGGTAGTTTCATACTATGTGGTGACACTCTTCTAAGATGACCTCCAGTGACCCTGCTGTGTAGTCCCTTCCCACAGAGAATTGGGCCCACCTATGTGCCAATGGATACTGCGGAAAGAATGAAGTATGATTTCCGAGACTAGATCAGAAAAAGCATCGAGGTTTCTGTCTTGCTCTTTCTCGGCTCACTCACCCTAGGGGAAGCCAACTGCCATATTGGAAGGGAACTCAAGTAGCCCTATGGACAGGCAAGGAAGTGAGACCTCCTGCTGATAACCATGTGAGTGAGTCATTTGAGAAATGGATCTTCCATTCACTATAAGGCTTTCAGATTACTGCAGCACAGGTCATTACCTTATCTGCAGCTAAGCTGCTCCCAAATTCCTGACCAACAGATACTATGTGATAATGAACATATGTTTCTTTAGGCTACTAATTTTGTGACAAGAACTTTTAAGATCTAGTCTCTTAACATCTTTCAAATATAAAATACAGTATTATTAACTAGGGTCACCATGTGGTACATTACATCCCCAGGATTTATCTTATACCTAGAAATTTGTACCTTTTGGCCAGAAAATCTCTTTCTGTTTTCTAGTACTCTGGACCTTTGTAATAAGGAAAAGAGAAGGTTTATTTTGAGCCAGTGATACCCAGTTAATAAGTGATAAAAATGCAGCAGAATCCCACCTGAGCACAGCTAGTGTTCTAAGAAGAGTCAAATGTGTTCCCTAATGGAATTCCTGCATGGCAAGGACTAGCTCTGACTTTGTCAAGGGATCTCATCATGTTATAAAACTGTGGGAATATATTTTTTGTCTCTCCACTCTCCGTTCTTGCTCTACTCCACAAAAAATCAAGTCTCTGATTTTTCTTTGGGGATTTTATCCCTCAGCCATTCTCAGTCACTTATTTTAGGTGGGCTTCACCTCACACCTTTATTTCTAATCAGAGTCTCTGGTTGGCCTAGATAAACTCCCCAACCCCCAAGGGATTGGCTCAAGTTTGAGCACCTGACCAGATCAGAGCCAACAAGATATAGGAAAGTATTTTGGAGGGAGAAAGGGTATTTCTGGGAATGAGCAACCCTGGCTTTCTCAGTCCCTATAAAATAAGGTGTGAGCAGGTAGAATCAAGCTCTGCTATAGAAACACTGCTGGGGTTAGGGTTAGCATGAAAAGGTGCTAAAGGCAAATGCAGAGTCCAAAGGTGAAGAAATTTCTGCGAAGTGCCAGACCAAGGAGAGACATTTGGGTGGTGGTGACATTGTCTCTGCCTTTGCATGAAACCTCACTTGGAATATACTACAGTCTTTCAATGAGTGCTTTCCCATATGCGGTCCTTGGACCAGCAAAGTCAGCCTTCTCTGAGAACTTGTCTAACAGTGCAAACTATTTGATACCCACTTCTGGCTTCCTGACTCTGAACTCTTTGTGGATTTATAATCTACATTTTAATTAGCCTTCTGGGGATCGGATGCATACTAAAGTTGGAGAAGCACTGCTGTTGGCCAATAGAGCATGCTAATGGGAAGTCAGCTGTTTCAACTCAAGTACAATTATTCCAAGGTCCTCAGTGTACAAACCCACCTATGCCTTTCCTAGTAAAGATGGTCCAAATTTGGTTCTTATTTTTCTCATTCTAACTTTAATCATTTTGTTCTAATAGTTGGAAAATTAGCTAAGTTGCCTTAATTAGAATTCTGCAACTAGAGATTCTCATACTAAGTAAGTCAGAAAAAGAAAGAAAAATACCATACGATATCACTTCTATGTGGAATCTAAATATATGGCACAGATGAACCTATCTACAGAACAGAAAAAGACTCCCAGACATAGATAATAGACTTATGTTTACCAAGGAGGAGGGGAGAAGGGGAGGGAGTGGGATCATTGGGAAGTTTGGAGTTAGTAGATGCAAACTATTATACTTAGAATGGATAAGCAATGAGGTCCTGCTGTATAGTACAGGGAACTATATCCAATTACTTGTGATAGAACAAGATGGAAAATAATGAGAAAAAAATACATGTATATATATTTATGACTGGATCACTTTGCTGTACAGCAGAAATTGACAAAATATTATAAATCAACTGTAATTAAATTAAAAAAATAGAATCCTTCTTTATATTTCCATAACATATTGACTTATATGGTGATTTCTGTTCCCCAGAACAGCTCTCTGAAGAACAGACAGACTGAGCAAAGATGTTCATGACAGAAACTCCTTCTTGTAGGGATGAGAAAACCAAAGCACCATCCCATAAAACTCCTGGCAGGCTAAAATTCTGATCTCTTTCTGCCATATTTTGCCTCCTGTGCAGCTGAGTAATAATTAGACCTGCAAGTGATGGTGTCGGGCACACCTAGGTTTGTATCCTGACTCTGCTACATGGGAGTGTTCTAGCTTTTGTGGCTCCATTTCTTCCTCTGTGGGATGGTAAAAACAGTCCTACTCTCTTCAAGTCCCTAGTATGAGGGCTCAGTGAGAATTAGTACAGAAAGGGCCAAGCATTTGGTAAATACTCTTTAAATGATGTCCATTACAAATAATATTGTGAAATCAATCATTGCTACTGCACTGAAAAATGCAGAGGGAGTTCCTGTCATGGTTCAGTGGAAACAAAGCTGACTAGTATCCTTGAGGACATAGGTTTGATCCCTGGTCTCACTCAGTGGGTTAAGGATTTGGCGTTGCTGCAGCTCCGATTTGACCCCCAGCCTGGGAGCCTCCATATGCTGCAGGTGCGGCCTTAAAAGGCAAAAATAAAATAAAATGCAGGGTCCCACAGAAGATTACACCAAGCAAAGAAGTGTTCTGGGAGAAGCAGCATCTCCATCCTGCAGAGTTACCCAGCCTGTTGATTTTCAGGAGCCCTCTGAATTCTCCCAGCCAATCACTATCACTAAGATGTCTCCAATCAGCATCATGATGTCATCTCTCTCCTCAGCTTCAATCAAAAGCTGTGTTCCTAAACTTCATGTGCCTCTTTAAGGACATATTTCTTCTAAAGGAAGTGAGGCTGCTATTGCTTGTGTTTTTAAAATTGCCATCAAAACAATTAAAAGGTGATGGGAGTTCCTGTTGTGGCACAGAGGAGGCAAATCCAACTAGTACCCATGAGGATGCAGATTCAACCCCTAGCCTCACTCAGTCGGTTAAGGATCCAGTATTGCCATGAGCTGTGGTACAGGTCATAGACATGGCTCAGATCTGGTGTGGCTGTGGCTGTGGTTGTGGCGTACGCTGGCAGCCACAGCTCAGAATCGACCTTAGCCTGGGAAACTTCCAGGTGCCATAGGTGCGGCCCTAGAAAGAAAAAAAAAATGAAAAGGTGAGTCGTTCTTACTAAGGAACTGGTCTGTTTGACTCATTTCCATGGATGCTTAACTCATGGCTGTTCCACACTGAGGGTGCCAGCTTTTTAAGGATGATGACATCCTGTCTTCTCTAGGCCATCTGTACAGTGTGCTTCCCTGGAAGGAGAGGGACCACATTAAGTCCAGTAATATTTTTATGGTCAATTTCTCTTGCCTGGCCCGAGATAACTGAACTGGCCCTTCAGCATAGCTCAACTTAAGTGAGGCACTAGGGGCATTTTCCCAATAGATCTTGTTTTTTCTTAATTGTATTGAAGTATAGTTGACTTACAATGTTGTGTTAATTTCTACTGTGCAACAGAGTGACATATATATATTCTTTTTCATATTCTTTTCCATTATATTTCTCACAGGATTTGAATATATTTCCTTATGCTACACAGTAGGACCTTGTTATTTATCTATCCTATAAATACTAGTTTGCTTCCGCTAATCCCAAACCCACAATCATTCCCTCCCCCACACCCCCCTGGCCAACCTCAAGTCTGTTCTCTATGTCTGTGAGTCTGCTTCTGTTTTGTCTTTGTGTCATATTTTCAATTGCACTTATAAATAATATCATATAGTATCTGTCTTTCTCTTCCTGAGTTACTTTACTTAGTATGATAAACTCTAGTTCCATCCATGTTGCTGTAAATGGCATTGTTTCATTCTTTTTGTGGCTGGTAATATTTCATAGTATATGTGTACCACATTTTCTTTATCCATTCATTTGTCAGTGGACATTTAAGTTGCTTCCATATCTTGCCTATTGC
Source organism: Phacochoerus africanus (assembly GCF_016906955.1). Lineage (NCBI taxonomy): Eukaryota > Metazoa > Chordata > Mammalia > Artiodactyla > Suidae > Phacochoerus > Phacochoerus africanus. The sequence continues at coordinate 130,349,872 of NC_062544.1, forward strand.
AAATAGTGCCTCTATGAACATAGGGATGCATGTATATTTTCAAACTATAGTTTTGTCTGGGTATATGCCTAGGAGTGGGATTGCTGGATATGCAACTATATTTTTAGTTTTTTGAGGAACCTCCATACTGTTTTCCATAGTGATTATACCAATTTACATTTCTACCAACAGTAGAGGAAGGTTCCCTTTTCTCTACACCTCTCCAACACTTATCACTTATAAATGTTTTAATAATAATCATTCTGACCAGTGTGAGGAGGTAGCTCATTGTAGTTTTGATTTGTATTTCTCTAATAATTAGTGATGATGAGCGGAGAGATCTTATTTGGAGCAGAATCTTGTAGCCATGTGAATAAAATGGATCTCTGTTTAATAACCGCCTGAGTTCAAATCCTAACTTTGTCACTTAATACCTGTGTGACTCTGAGGAAAATATTTAGCCATTCTATGCCTCAGTTTATCCATCTTTGAAATGGGGATAATGGAACATACACATAGGGTAATGATTATACAAGTTAATGTTTATTATAGTCTTCAATGAGTAAGTATGAATAATAATAATTATAATATGTGCCTTTTAGTAAGAATTTACTTTGTGTCAGACTTTATACTAAGCACTTTACACTTAACAGATAATTTTATTCCAAACATAAACAGTAGTGTGATAGTAATAATAAACAATAATGACAAAAGTATTAATAATATGGCCAAAATAATAACAATAATTTGTGCACTTAACACTATAGTAACATGTCTAATCTGACAAAACCTTATTAGTGAGTTCTGTTATAATCTCTATCCTGCAAATGTGTAAACTGAGATACATAAAGGGTAAACATTATGCCTAAAGTCACACAACTAGCAAGTGAAAGAGTTAGAGTTCAAATTCCATCCTCCCTAACTCCAGACCCCAAGCTTTCAATTGCCCAACAACTGAAAACCACACAAATATTGCACCATAAAATGAAGACGTTGGTGTTGAAATTTTCTAGAAACATAGGATGGATCCAAAATGCCAATACCATTTTTTTCTCAAAACAAAATAATCCCACATGAAGCACTGCATAAATGAAATGAGAATCGTAAATGTTCCCAGGTGGCCATAAGGCCAACCCTATGTGCTCCATGAAAATGAGAGCTCGTATTCAAAGTGAAAAATGACTCTATTAGTAATAGGCTTTTAAAACTGCAGAGTCAGCACTTTCAGAAAATACTCAGTTGGTAATAAAAAAAAATAATGGAGGCCCTTATAGGGTCCGGTTACCTGACAAGTGAGTTACGTTTAAAAGGTATTGAAAAAAGTGATTTCAAATGTGAAATGAGGAGTGTGAGTAGTTGTTACTATTCCTCATATTAAGCTCTTCCCAAGCCTATGGGGAGGTGAAGAAGCCATGAAGGATAAGCAAGCCACCTGACTTAAACTCGCTAAGTCTGCATGTAAGTAAGCAGTGTGTCTGGTGACCAGAGATGGTTAGTCACTACTCATCCACTACCCACTGTGTGCCTAGTTCTGTGTAAAGTCCTTCCCAACATCTTTTCTGGTTCTTCCTAAATTGCTTTAGTTCCCTTATGGACCCCATTTTACAAATGAGGAAACTAGTATTGAGAGATAGTAAGTGATCCTGCCAAGGTCCTATTTCCTGGTAAGAGGCCAAAGTGGGGTTCATACTGGGGTCTGTGTATGTGAGAGCCAGCACACTGCCCACCACATCATGCTGCCTTTCTAAAAAGAGACAACAAGAGAAAGTCTAGGATATGAAGCCCCGATTATGGGGAAATGGCTTTTGATTTTCTTTGCACAACGTCACATTTGGGTAGTGATGTAATTTTTTTAGAGATAGGGACACACCGAAGCCGTGCTATTATGGAAATACCTAAGAAAAGAGGACCCAATGATAAAGATTAGGGAAAATCCCTTTGGGGACTAAATTCAAGAGAAGCATCAGTGTATTTATCTTTACATTCTAGTGTTTTATGCTAAGCTGGTGTAAAGTACATGCTCCATAAACTTTCACTCAGTTGGCTTGAATTCTTGGCAATTTTGATGAAGCAGAATTGAGAGGATAAAGACTAGAGACTGAAACTTCAAAAACAAAACTCTGTTTACCGCAAATCCATATACAGAAATTAGAAATGGTGGAAGCTCAAAAGAATGGTTTAATTCTCCCATCATCTTGAAATCTTGAAATTATAATCATTGTTCTAGTCACCCTTATGTAGAATTGGCTTAGCAGCTTGGACCAGTGGCCAGAAACTTCTATAACAGAATTGTCCTTTTTGTGGTTAGGAGTGTGGTCGTTTTGATTTTGTTTTTCTAGAACTTCTTTTCATTTTTCTGTCATCAAAGGATTCTAGTAACATAGGAGGGTTTGGGGTAGAGGTGTCTGAAAAGTCAGGGGTTGTTTATAGATTCTTGCAGTGGAGAAAAGTAAGCAAATTAATTGTTCCTCAGAGATATGTATGTCTTAATCCCCTAAATCTGTGAATATGTTACCTTTACATGGCAAACAGGATTTTTCAGATGTTTAAAGATTTAAGATGATTAAGTTAACAGTCTTGAAATGGGAACATCTTCCTGGATTATCCAGATGGGCTCAATCACAAGGATCCTTCTAAGACAGAGGCAAGGTTTTAGAGAAGGTGATGTGAGCAGAGGTCAGAGAGATGAGATTGGAGGATAGGAGAGTCACAAGCCAAGGGATGCTAGCAGCATGGAGAAGCCCTGAAACCAAGAGGCGGTTTCTCCTCTGAAACCTCCAGGTGGAAAATAGTGGGACTTATGACCCCCACAAGCATAACATAATGCATGTATTCTTTAATCTGCCTGATTTGTAGTAATTTGTTATGACAAGCAAAAAGGAACAAAACAAGGCCATTTGCAGTAAAGTGGATGCAACTAGGGATTCACCTACTAAGTGAAGTAAGTCAGAAAGAAAAAGAAAAATACCATATGATATCATTTACATGTATAATCTGAAATTTGGCACAAATGAACCTATCTACAAAAAACAGAAACAGATTCACGGACATAGAGAAGACACTTGTGATTGCCAAGGGGTAGGGGGGAGTGGGATGGATGGGGAGCTTGGGCTTAGTAGACACAAAATATTACATTTAGAATGGAAAAGCAATGAAGTCCTACTGTACGGCAGGGAACTATTTCCAATCTCGTGGGATAGAACATGATGGAAGGTAGTATGAGAAAAAGATGTATATATGTGTATGACTGGTCCCTATGCTGTACAGCAAAAATTGACACAACATTGCAAATCAACTATGCACTAATAATTTTTTAAAAAAATTCTCCCCACCCCCCAAAAAAAACAAAGAAGTTCGTATTGTGACTCAGGGTAAACAAATCTGACTAGTATCCATGAGGACACGAGTTCAATCCCTGGCCTCACTCAGTGGGTTAAAGATCCAGCATTGCTGTGAACTATGCTATAGGTCACAGACATGGCGGGGATCTGGCACTGCAGTGGCTGTGGTGTAGACTGGCAGCTACAGCTCTGATTCAACCCCTAGCCTGGGAACCTCCATATGCCGTGGGTACGGCCCTAAAAAGACAGAACGAAGAAAGGAGGGAAGGAAGGAAGGAAGAAAAGAAAGAAAAAGAAAGGAAGGAAGGAAGGAAAGAAAACTAATAACTAATTAATATAAAAACTAACTAATATAAAAAGCTAAGTCCCTCATCAGCAGCCTCTGATAAAATACCCCAAGGGCGGGAAGGGGGCAGGAGGAGGGTATTTTCTGATACAAGCTTCAGAAAATATTCTATCTGATTGGAAACCTGAATATTATCCTGGGTTATTTATGATTTACCTTAGGGTTCTCAAGCACCTCAACCTCAATGCTATTAACATTCTGGCTGGACAATTCCTTGAGGGGCTGTCCTGTGTATTGTAGGATGCTTAGCAATATCCCTGCTTCTACCCAGTAGATGACAATAGTACCTCTTCCTGTCAATCATGGCAATCAGACATTTTCAAAGCCCCCCTGGGGAGAGGAAGAGCAGCAAAATTGCCCTCAGGCTGAGAACCACTGCTCTAGCTTGATCCTATTGTTCTTGATTGTAAAATTTCCAATGAGAGTGAGCAAGCCATCATTCTCTCATGATCCTAATTTATAAATTAGCAAAACTCTAAAACACACAAAATATGCTTTAATCAGTCATTTTGCTGCTCTATTACAAGGGAAAAAAATCCTTGCCTCTAGACTATATAGAATAATTTCATGGCTTGTACCAAGAGATCAGACAGGATTTCTAGGTGGATAAAACTCCACTGATAACCCAAGGTCAGTTATTAATCTACTCAGTCCAGCCAGCTAACACTTTAAGCCTGTTACTCTCAGTAAATGCCAAACAGAAGCATTTTATCAAATTGAATGAAGTGGCTTTGTGTCCCTCATCATTATTCCTGGCAGTTAATCAGAAATCCAATTCATAACTATTATTGGTTCAAAAATCCCAAAATATATTGGGATGAAACATGATAAAGTCTGAGTAAAGGAGAGGTTGGGGTCTGTGCATCCCCTGCTTCCAAGGTATGTGCGGGCCTTATTGGATGGGGAAGGAAGCAGCCTCTAGAAAGCCAGTTCTCCCTTATCTGGGTTCACATACCTGCCAAAGAATGCCTGAATACAGGAAAGAGAGAAGGAGAAATAATTCATTTTCCAAAAGAAATGCATATTGTGCCATGGATAGGTTTGGTAGAGATAAGTCAGTCAGGAGTGGGGAAAGGATAAGAGAATAAATGACTCTGAGTTAAGATCAGCTAGGATGGGAGCATAGAATGATGTTATAGATGAATATTTGCATCCCCTCAAAAATGCTCCTGTTGAAGACTTAACCCCCAAGGTGATGGTATGTGGCAATGTGGCCCTTGGGCGATATTAGCTTTTCAGGAGGTCATGAGAGTGGAACCCCCATGATGGGGTTAGTGTCCTTATAAGAGACCAGAGCTCACTCTCTCACTCCCCAACAAGCAAAGACACCACAAAAAGTTGACCACCTACAAGCCAGGAAGACAGCCCTCACCAAGAAGCAAACTATGTTGGCACCCTGGTTGCATACTTTCCAGCCTCCATAACAGTGGTAAATAGATGTTATTGTTTAAGCCACCCATTCTCTGTTATTTGTTACAGTAGTCTGAGCAGACTAAGATAAGCAACCGAACCACAGAAATTTTATCAAGCACTAGAAAGATACCAACCCACTGGAGTCTCTTGGCAGGACCCATACTATCACTCCCAGACATAAGACCTCTGGCTTTTTCTTGCATTCTTTGAATTATGTAAGCATGAGAAGAATGTGCTAGGTTGTGGACTAAATTCTCACTAGCTGTGTGAACATGGGCAGGTCACTTTGTTGTTTTCCCTTTTTGTTTTCCATATTAAAATGGAAATAATAACACCTGCCTTGAAAGAGCATCATAAGAAGAGAATGACATCATATGTATGAAAGTGATGGGCATGTGATAGACAGCCAGTAAAGATAAGACTGCTGCCCTTCCACCTAGCCTCATCCTGGTCAATTTAAAATACGTCAAACCAAAATGAGGCAGGTTTAGCTACCATGTGAATGTGAATGAGCATATTTTTGAAAATTTATGCCTCATTTGGATAGTTATCAACTCTACTGTACTCAGGTATGAAGGGTAGTTCTTGTAAGGGTCTTCTTGTGGTTAATATCTGAAAACACTGCTTCTGTAAATCCATTTTCTAGCCCCCATTCTCCTGGTAATTTTACCTTGATTCTCCATTGAAAAGAGTCCTTTTACTCATTCTCTGTCTATGGGCTTCAGTGAAGGTGACATCCATCTCTCTCTCTCTCATACACACACACACACACACACACACACACACACACACACACACACCCCTAACTCCAGGAAAGAACACTTTCTTGAGTCTGGCCAGTAAGTTTATTTATCATTACCCAAACCAGACCAGAATGAACCAATCTCAAGAATACTGTTAGAATTTATTTATTTATTTATTTATCTATTATTAAAGGTGCTTTACACTGTTGTGCCAATTTCTGCCGTTTGCAGATGACTTGATAACACACCTAGAAAATCCTTAAGACACTACCAAAAAACCTTTAGAACTCTTAAAAGAGGTGGAGATCTCTCTCTGCTGGGATTTCTCATTATAATTGCAGCATGAGCCTGGAGTTGTTGGGGCCACCATGATAAGAAGACTAGTATAAAACTTAAAAGTCATGGTAGAAGAAAGCAGAACTGAGAGATGGGGAGAAACTAATAGAAACAAATCCCCTGGATCCAGCTGTTCCTGAAGCCTTGATGGTCCTTCGATCTCCCAGGGGTTTGAACCAAATTAGGTTTAAGCCAGAATGAATTTGCTATCTCTCACTCCCTACAGAAAGCCTCCTGATAAATATACTGCCCCACAAGTGTTTCAGGATTTCATCTTGGGGCAAGATTACCTGTGTTCGGAAATTTTTTTTCCCAGCCAAAAGTAGACTCTATAGCTCCTGTTGAAATGCACTTAGAACCACCCCAGGGCTAATTGGTAGAGAGTGTGTACTAGTGACTGAGCTCCTACTACCACCTTAATATGGCTGGGAAACCATCCACAGCCACTGTCTCAGTGCTAGTTGTAAAGTTTCACTGTCAGACAAACAATGCCCTGACCCTCTCAAAACTATTAAGGCTAAGGCATTCTTTCTAATAAACAAGGAAAAGTCTCCTTGCTTCCATGTGACACTGAGTAGAGGATGGAGAGATAGCATAATTTTATTTATCTACAAAGATTCCAGCTATTATTTGCTGCCTGAAGTCCCTCAAACATGAAACGGTAGGGGTTACTACTTTTCTCCCTTCTACTCCACCATCGTCTCTTTCAGAAGGCCCAGCCAGCACTTTTTCTATTTTAGTATTTGAAAGTTTTTCTAATCGTAGAGGTTTAAACAATGGACAGAAAAGATGACACAAACAGATAACACAATGGTCAGAAAAGCAAGCAAGGGAAGCAGAAGTATGAGCATAGGGTCTACAGGATGTGCTGCTGTGATTTGTGATAAATGTGGCAACATAGCCTTTAGAGAGTTGCTAAGAAGAGGTTTCATTTTATTCATGTACTTTTCCTGATGTGAAAAGTGTAACTTCATCTTGTTACTCAACTACCAGATAAACTTTGAGAAACATGTCCATAGGAATAATGAATCACTTGGATACTGACCCAGCCCAAGACATCAGGGTAAGTGCAGGTATTTAGGAATCAGCAATATTTGGGTTCAGGATTGACTACCAAGCCATAAATGTCTACCTTTCTGTGACTGGATACCCTTCTCTGTGAATTATGTAATGAATTATGTCAGATGAATTCTGCTGTACTATTCTGGCAATATTTCTTACTTAGGTACAACTTTGGTTAATTTATCTATATTTTAAGCAAATGTGTGTGTGTGTGTGTGTGTGTGTGTGTGTGTGTGTCCTGAGTGAGTAACTATCCTTTCAAAAAGTTTAGATAAGAAGGAAAGATGGGTAAGATGTAGATGCCTCCATAATTCTTTGCTTAAGTAACTCCAAACATTCTATCATTTTTATGCCAATAGGAATGCAAAGAAAGAATGTGGGGAGTTCCTGCTGTGGCACCGTGGATTAAGAATCTGACTACAGTGGCTGGGGTTGCTGCAGAGGCATAGGTTCTATCTCTGTCCGGCACAGCGGGTTAAAGGATCTGGCGTTGCAGCAGCTGCAGCATAGGTAACAGCTGTGGCTGGAACTTCCATATGCCTCAGGTGTGGCCGTAAAAAGAAAAAAAGAATTTGGAAGGGTGTTTTTTGAAGTGAAAATATAAAGTGTGTTTGAGCATTAGACAGGCTCTTTTTCCTCAACACTGACTAGTTTCAAAATCGCTAACCTAGTAAGTAATTTGCTATGTGTCTAGAAACCAGAGACTATGGTTTCTAAGGGTAACTGGAACCTTCTCTCTTTAGAACCCTTTCTACTTTTTCCAGGGCTTCCTGCAAAGGCTCCAAAGCTAATTCTGTTCCTTCCTCCAAGCTAAATGGAATTGCAGGACTGAAGCCAACATCAGCCCATGTCTCTTGAAATGTGTATGTCTCAAGTTCGAGAAATGATAACCTTAAACAGATCAGCATGCCTTGGGTCTCATTTCCAAATCCTGAGAGAATCTGATGCCCCAAACTGGGCTAGATATTCACCTCTGATCTAGTCAACTCATCAAGATGGGCGACACCCGGAAATACAAACATCATAATTAATAACCACAGGGTAATTTTGGAAGTAATTCAGAATCACAGATGGCAGCTTTTCAAAATCCATGTCTATAATTCCAAATTCAAACCAAAACCCCTATTCCTTTCCACGCTCCATTCCCTGGCCATCATTAGAGCTGTGGAGCTTGCCCTCTGAACCCTAGACTGGAAAAATCTTGTTTCCATTTAAGTGGAGTTCAGCCCAAATTTTCTTTTTTTTTTTTTTCCCAATACAGATTCATACAAACAGACCCTGAAATTTAAAAGGAGTCTTTAAACCCCATTAAATAACACAGTTCCTTAGCAGGAATATCTCCTGGGACGGGATGTCTTCTTTTCAAATGCCGTGTTATGACAAGCATGACAGACATGATGAAGATATGTTCTGACTCATGACATTGCTTAAATTAGGTTAGGTAGAATGTGTGCAGGCATTCTAAGAAAATCTTCTCTGGGCCCCAGCCCTATTTTTCTTGTTAATAGCTCTGAGTTATGACTGTCTTCTCCCTGGGCCAATAAACCATCTTTCCACACTGGCTCCATCATGGAAGGTATGTAATACATGATTCCTTACCAGTACCACCAGTTGGCCTACCACACATTAAATAATAATTGACTCTTGTATTTCTTCTCCTCCTTCCTTCTCTATTCTTCTCACAGGCCAGAATTGGCTTTCCTCACCACCTGAATTTTAATTTTTGTGTATATTACAAGAGCCCCTTCTGTTTCCAATTTAACCATTACCAAAGGGTAGAATCCTGGGATGTCTTTGAATCCCCACCTTATGCCTCAAAATTGATCCCCGGTCATCATTTCTTCAGGACCAAAGCTCAACTTGCCTGTGATCCTATTAGTTCTACTGGCTCTTCAATCCAGTTTAGTGCATCCTATCAGTTTTGAGGTGCAGTATAAATCTACCTCTTTATATTTTATAATCAAGGAAATTAGAGGCAGGACTTAACTGGTTACAAGTCATCAGGATTAAGTTTGTCTCCTGGTTCTGCTTCCCTATCTGGCGGATATGTGAAGACACCTGACAGCCACAGTGTCACATGGTCCCAGCTTCATCAGCAATAGGCAAGATTCAGTATTCCAATAGCATCAGCAAAAATTCCAAGATTTCTATTGGCTTAGTTTCAGTCACTGTGGTCAGCAGAATAAGATGCTCATTGGTCAAGCCTTATTCATAGGTCTGCCCTTAGACTTTCTACTGACTAGAGGCCAGTAGTCTTCCCCTCCCACCTCCCCCATTTTTAGTTGGACAACTAAAATTGTCTCTAGATATTGACAAATGTCTCCTAGGGGGCAAAATTGCCCCTGATTCAGAATCATTGGCCTAGTCAAGCCATTTGAGTGGCCTTCATCTCCTTGGTTAACTACCAAATAGCCATTCAGAATCCTGTAGCTCTGGATCTTTAATCTTCTTAGATGCATCACTATAAGGAATCATGATGCATAAGAATCAATTAGATTCTCAGGGTCCACCTCCAGAGACCATAATTCAGTAGTCATGTGTGAATTTGCCTTTTTTGTAAGCACTTTGAGACCAAGTTCTATAGAGCACTATTGGGCATTTTGCCACTAGTTCCTCCAATCAAGATGTATTTACTGAGCTTGTACTGTGCCAAGAATTGTTCTGAAGAAATACCCATATCACTTCCTTCAGTGAGTTTTCATTCTAGTGGAGGAGACAGGCAATAAACCTAATAAATACATATATTATGTAGTATAATAAAATATGGTAAGTGATATGAAGAAACATTAAACCTAATGGGGGGCAGGAGTGATGGTAGAGAGGAATCCCAGGAGTAGAGATAATGGAGTAGACGGGTGACCTCAACAGGAGAGTAACATGAGAACAGGCACCTGGAGGATTTGAGGAAGTATTCCATGCACCATAGGAAAGAGCAGATCAGACAGAAAAGAGCCAGTGCAAAGACCCTGCAGTGAGTGCGTGCCTGACCTACTCAAGGAGTATTAAGGTGATGTCATGGCTGAGGCAGAGTGAGCAAGAGGGAGAAGAGGAGGGGATGAGGGCTGAGAGTTACTGGTGGGGCAGGAAGAATATCACATAGAACCTTGTATAAAATTAAATGGACAACATACAATGAGAAGCCTGCAGCATGTTTTGAGCAGCGGTGTGACATGATATGACTTAACATCATGTTGCTGAGTTTAAAATACTGTAAGGGAGGCAAGAGTGGGAAAAGCCAGACGGGTTAGGAGGTTATGAGTTACAAGAAATTCATGGGTGACTTCACTGAGAGTGCTCTCAGTGTCTGATCTGGGCAAAAGCCTGGCAAAACTGTTTGAATAAGTTGAGAGGGAAAGTAAAGACCATAAGCAGAAACAGTTCTTGGAGGAAGCTTGCTAAAGGGAGATGAAAAGTGAAGGGGGAAGGAGAAATGGTGTCAAGCGAGACTGTTTTAAGGTGGGAAAGAGGTTCACATGTTTTCACAGCTGGGAACAATCTAGTAAAAAGGGACGCACTGATGACATACAAGGGAGGGAGGAGGGAGTCGCAGGAGCGGCATTTTCAAGCAGGAGAGAGGGTCGGGGCTCCTGTGCAGGAGGAAATGTGTTGTTTTTGGAGAGGAGCATGGGACATTTACCTGCAAGGACAAGAAGAAATACACTGAAGTTGAGTGCCTGTGGCCCTGGGAGTTTGTGCAAGTTCTATTCTTATTGTGTTAATTTTCTCAAAGGAGGAAACAGCCAGGTCATCTTCTAAGAATGATGAGCAGACAGAGATGTTAGCATTTTGAGAAGGGAGATGTTAGGAGGCAACTGGGAGTGATAATGATGTGGTACTAATGCCAGGAGTATGGCTTAACACCAGAAGGTGGGTCAAAGAATAAGAAAGTGATGGAGTCACTTCCTAATGGGTTGTGTTGGGAATAAGGCAGGGACAGGGTAAAGGCTTTGGTACTGGGCTTTGGTTTGAGGAATGCGTTCCAGACACACTAAGTAATTCATTGAGTTTTGGCAAAGTATGGTGGGGAGAGCAAACACTGGCAGGCAAAATTAGAATTGGAGGCCCCTGAAAAAAAAAATATATATATACATATCCTGCTCTGCTCTATGGGCTAAGTTTGCTATTGGTCTTGGGCTACTTCTTAATCCTCTGGGATATAAGGTTTTCCTTCTTGCCCTCACAACGCCAAAATTTTCTTGAGGGGTATCTGTGGGAAGGGATGCGAATGCCATTGACTCTCTTTGGAGAACAACTGCTGTACATCACCAAGGGCTGTTCCAGCATTAATACCAACAGGATTGGGGCAACTTGTCTTTTAAAGTGGGAGATGCTTGTAATCGAGTGGTCAATATGTGTTGAATAATAGATGACTTTCCCTTCAGCAAAGAAAATGACATGGAAATGCATTTTTCCAAAGTTATCATTTTCAGAGCAGGTCTAAGCCAGCAGCTTCTCAGCATCCTTGCATAAAGGAAGGCCCAACAGGATCAATTAAGCTCACTTGTTGACTCATCCTATTAAAATGCCTCCAGGCCTCTAAGAGCTAAGCCCCAAACACGCTGTAGTCAGAGAGAAAATTGATGGATGAAAATAGATCTGCAAACCAAATCGGGTCTGAGAGGCAAGACTAGAGATTGAAAATCATATAAAACTTGGGCTGAAAAAGCTGACTATCTTTTTGTGTGTTCCTTATGTCCTTTAAAAGAATGCTTTTCTTACCTCACCCCTTGTAATATATGTATCCAAATAAGCTGTTTCCTTCAAAGTAGTTGCCTTTGAAGTTGAGCAATTACTTGAGTGATGGTCATGTAAGATGTTGTCATAACATAGGTTACTAGGTTACATCATTTTGTACCTCTCAGCTTCACAGTATGTTTCCTTTTTTGAGGGATTTGATGTCAGTGAGAAGCTGCCACTTGTTCAGAGTCAAAGCTAGCAAATAACATGGCTGATCAGTTAGGAGATTTGAAATTTTGAAAAGAGGGTTTCTTTTTTATTTTTTTAAGGGTATGGGAATAATTTTACTAATATCTTCTTTTTTATTTAAGTATGCTTAATTTACATTGTTGTGCCAATTTCTGCTATACAGCAAAGTAACCCAGTCATACATATGTATATATTCCCTTTCTTATATTATCTTCCACCGTGGTCTATTCCAACGGACTGGATATAGTTCCCTGTGCTATCCAGCAGGGCCTCATTGCTTATCCATTCTAAATGTAATAGTTTTCATCTACTAACCCCAAACTCCCAGTCCATCCCACTCTCTCACCCTGGCCAGCCACAAGTCTGTTCTCTATGAAGGCTTAAATCTACAACAATTGAGATATGATGGAAAATCATCACTGAAATGTAGTTGTAATCTTTGACATCTAGATTTCCCCCTAGTTAGAGATAGTTTTATATCTTTTCTTTTTTCTGCTTACTTAAAATTTATACAGAAAACATAAAAATCCAGTGTATTCCCACTGCAAAGAGGGATCTGTGATTTATATTCAGGTGTATATCTTTTCAAATTATTCCTTATTCATACTCCTTATGAAATGAGGACTTTTCCTTTGTAAATGGAATTATTACGATAATTGCTCTTGTCGTTTGTGTAAAATGAGTACCATTCTGTGTCAAATGTAAAACTAGACATTATTTTTAATGTCTGTGCAGTATTGAGAGATTCATAATTTAACCATTCCCCTTATGATGGGCACTTAAGTGGTATCCTTTTTTTTTTTTTTTTTTGCTATTATAAACAACCCTACCAGGAATATTGCTGTCATTCCCAATTCTGTTATTTACAAACAGGCCTTCACTTTCTCTTCCAACTCTCCAATCCTCCTTTAGGCTTTCTTCTTGAGACAACATGTTTTTGAAATGTGTCTATGATGTTTCCATAGTCATCATTACTTACTCTCAAAGTTGAAATAAAAATGGTCTACAGACAGCCTTGGTATGGACATGGGGGACTCTGATCAACCTGGGGGACACAGCTAAACATGCAGTTTTGTGTCGCTGTGTAATGCCATGTGCTCTGAGCTCACATGATGTGATGCAGTTAACCTGAGAGAAAGGAGGAAACTACTAACACATCATCTCATCCATCCTTTGCATTTTATAAACAAGATGACCACATTCCAGGAAATTGCAGTCATCTTGCCCCAGTCTGCAGCACCTCTGTGAACTGAAGATCCAAGATCACCTCTTGATTGGACTCCCCAGGACACTGGTTAACTGAGTTCTGTGAGCTCAGTAGTCAAATTCTTAAGACTGTCTTGGAAAATGGAGTTACAGTATTTAACGCAGTATTATTTAACAGCCATGAATGGAATATAATGCCTCTCAATAGGTTTTTTTCCCCAGCAGTAGTCAAACAGTAGTAGCAATTTTAGAGGAGTGGTTATTGTTGTCATTGCAACTGCTGCTTTTGCAGCTCTACAGTCATGATAGTGCATGTTGTGATTGTGTTAGTAACAGCAGTTGTAGTGGAGAAATTTATAGTGCTGGGGTAGCTCTTGTAAGAGAAATAGGCATTGTTGGTGGTGGTTGTTGATGTCACAGTTGCTGTTGATATCATTTGGATATCATTGTAGTTCTAGCAGTCACTCCTCTTGGGGTAGAGTTTGGGCAGAACTCAGGCTCAATTCTCTGTTGAGGGTTTCTTGCATTTTACCTGTCTTACTGGAGTTTCAAATTCATTATTTTGAACTCTAAAGTTTTAAGGCAGAATTCTCTCTGAGATCCATGTCCGTGTGTGCTTCTACAAGGATCCTAATCACCATTGTTCTCCTGTGACGGACAAGAACAAAGCCACACCTCCTTGAAGCTCACATCACACCCTCAGCTGTCAGTTGCCCTGACCCCAGGGAAACTTGTATGTTTGGTTGAAACTCTTGGAGTGGCCATATGTTTTAAGAATGAAGTGAAAATATTTATGACACTAATCTCTTCTACTTCAATTTTGTGTTTCTTAACCAAGTGAATTCCTTTGGCAAAACATGTATGGTTTTAAATTTTTAAAGGGGAAGGTGGAGAAACAGGTGTCCATATGCAGGCAATCAGTTATAATTCTGATGAATATAACAAGTGGATCACATCTGAGGTTACATTTTCAAGTCTTGTGTATGGATTTATTCATTGACTCCCCACTGACTTAATAAGAATCACACTGGTAAATTACAACATAATATTTTTTTTTAAATAAAGGACTAGACATCCACTAGGGATGCTCAAAATAAAATTATTTTTTTCTTATGACCATACTCAGATAACCAGTCTGAAGGATAAAATAATTACATAACCTTATAAGAAGGCTTGCAGAATACCACATAGCAATTTCCATTTGGAATGTTCAAGTCTGAGCTTCCTCCAATTCATCAGTAATTCAACATCCCAAATAGTTTTGAGCAATGGTGCCAGTGTTTGCTTAATGTTTATTAGGTGACACACATTGTGCTAGGGGTTTTTCCCTTTTGCTGTGCATCAGTCTAGGACAGTGGTCTTAAGCTCAGCATGTTTTCACCCCCAGGAGGTACATGGGAATATTTTTGGTTATCAAACTGGAGGGGGTGCTACTGGCATATAGTGGCAGAGGTCAGAGATGCTGCTAAATATTTTATCAACAAGAAATTGAACTTGCTTTTTCCTACTTTAAATTTTTTTTAATTATTGAAAACGGAACACATCTATTGCATGCCATATAAACATTTTTAATAATACAATGAAATAAAAAGCATTGATATAGACTATTTGAAAATTTTTAAATGAACTAAATAAACAAAGTAAATATAATTGACTTTCATTCCACCAAGCTTCCTAGATGCTACATTATTTAATGGGCACAACAAGGCTTTTGAGGAAATGTTGCTCATATTAATACTAATTTCAGAGAAACAGCATGGAAATCCAGTTTTTGAAGGAACTACCTTCCAGAAAAGCTCAGGAGCTTGCACAGGGTCACATGGCTAGGATGCGGCAGTCTGTATTCACATAGAGAGTTGAGTATTGACACTTCCCAATAAAAATGTGTCCCACCAAATTCCCTTAGGCCCTTCCTTTCCCCTCCCTGATCCATCTATTCACAGTTGGCACATCTCCTCTCCCTCTCAGCAACAACCCACCCAGAGAGCCCTGCCCAGCCTTGAACCAGCTACCCAAGATGAGCAACCCAGAGTCAGGATCTTTATCTGAATACTAGATTTCCAATCCATTGGTTGTAGGTAGACATACATTAATATTTTTGTATTTCTGTTGAGGAGAAATTTTTACTTTATATTTTGTGTCTTCTTAAGAGAGTATAACTCAAGAAGAGGCTCAGAGATGCTTCTGAATATGAGAAGGCACATCAATATCAGAGTACCCCATACTGTACTTCTAACCCATTCCTCAGATGACCCTAACACTCAAAGTTTGAGGGTCACTTTTCTAGGAGTGAAAAACATGTAACTTGGTAAATTACTGTGTTACCAGGTAAATTACAGTAGAGCCAGCCAGATGTTAAAATAGAGCAATAAAATGCCTACCTAAATTCTATTTAGTTTTCAAAGCTCAATTCCCAACAGTCTATGAAATATTTTTTGACTGCCCCAGAATGCAGTTATCTCTGGAAATACCCATAAATCATAATTATTATTCTCTAATTCATTGTTTCCTGAGTATCAAGTTTTTCTTTATTCATCTATCCATCCCTTTGAGCATCATGATCTTGTATTCTCTGGAGTAAATAGGCTAATCCACTGAAAGCTCTGTCATGTGGTACTTGTGGGCTCATTGGATATGGAATAGAATAAATTTTATTTCTCTGTCAAGGAGGGAAAAAGCAAGACAGAATTAAATTGAAAGGGAATGGAGAGAGGACAAGATGGCGGAGGAGTAGGGGGACACGCTCGCCCTCTCCCACAAACACAACAAAAAAAAGCACATCTACAGAATAAATGACTCACACAGAACAGCAACCAATCGCTGGCAGAAGAACCTAAACTCCAATACCGGCAAGAAGTTCGTGACATTACTGGGCAGAACGGGAGAAAAGAGGAGTGAGAGAAGGTGAATCCGAGTGGGACGGGCGCTCCCGAACGGGAACTGAGGAGGAGAAAGGGATCCTGCACCCTGGAAAGTCACCTACTCGGGGGAAAGATCAAACAAACTGGAGGAATCTCCAGATGCAGAGAAGAGTGTAGCAGGAAGTTGGAGCACGGAAAAGCCGATCAAGAACCGAACGGACCATCTGAACTATGGGTACAGTCACCAAAAATTGAGATGCCTGGGTGGGGGCTGGGCACCGAATCCTTGGCTCCAGAGGTTACTCCCCTGGCTGGGGGGGGCGGGGCGGAGCGGAAACTGCTTGGGAGGTCTAGAAACCATTTGACGGGGCAGAGACTACCTGGGAGACTAGAAAACAAAGCTGTCGCAGAGGAAGGCAGCAATACTCTAGGGGCGGAGAAGTGGAAAGCCGCATCAGAGGGAACCTGGGAGAAGAGCCTGGTCTGCGCCCATGCTGGGGAGGGGAGAGAAGAAGGGGTGGGTCCCCATAGAATAACCCCCATGCCACAGCAAGCTTACAGGCCCACTAGCTAGCTGAAAGCTGTGCTTCCCAGTGCATCCCCTCCCCCCACCCCCACCACCCACTACGCTCTCGCCGAACGTGGGGCAGCCTGCCATCCAGGAGGGCTGGCCTCAACAATTGTCTGAAGCCTGCCACCGCAGGCGCTGTCCCTGCACAGGCCTGCTTGCCCTCTGGAGGGGCTACACTTCCGCAGAGCAGCACCAAACACCACCAGCCCCCGAGAAAATGCCTGCAGCCCAGAAAAGCTAGAACAAGCCTAGCCAGGCCGTGAATAGATCTGCCAAATTCTCGGATGGTTTTTCTGAGTCGGGCTGCCCCGGGGAGGATCCTCTAGGATTTCCAGCGGCCCTGCTACCCGCCCAAGCCCCCAGGGGGTGCCAACCTATAGAGGACCAGCTGCATAGGACTGCCAGCTCCAGGCAGGACCCCCTACAGCCCAGAAAAGCTGCAACAAGCCTGGCCGAGTTGGGAAAAGATCTCAGACAGTTTTTCTGGATCGGGCTGCCCCGGGGAGGAGCCTCTTGGGTTTCCAATGGGCCTGCTACCCACCCAAGCCCCCAGGGGGTGCCCTAGTGGATCAGCTGCATAGGACTGCCAGCTCCAGGCAGGACCCCCTACAGCCCAGAAAAGCTGCAACAAGCCTGGCAGAGTCAGGAAAAGATCTCAGACGGTTTCTCTGAGTCAGGCTGCCCCAGGGAGGAGCCTCTTGGGTTTCCAATGGCCCTGCTACCCGCCTAAGCCCCCAGGGGGTGCCAAGACCTAGTGGACCAGCTGCATAGGACTACCAGCTCCAGGCAGGACCCCCTGCAGCCCAGAAAAGATGCAATAAGCTTGGCTGAGCTGGTAAAGATCTCAGATGGTCTTTCTGAGTCGGGCTGCCCTGGGGAGGAGCCTCCTGGGTTTTCAGTGGCCCTGCTACCTGCCCAAGCCCTCAGGGGGTGTCGAGACCTAGTGGATTAGCTGCATAGGACTGCCAGCTCCAGGCAGGACACCCTGAAGCCCAGAAAAGCTGCAACAAGCTTGGCTGAGCCGGAAAAGATCTCAAATGGTCTTTCAGAGTCGGGCTGCCCCAGGGTGGAGCCTCTTGGGTTTTCAGCAGCCCTGCAACCCGCCCAAGCCCCCAGGGGGTGCCCACTCCTGCAGAATAGCTGCTCAGCACCACCAGCCCCCTGGAGGAACCCCTGCAGCCCAGAAAAGCTTCAACAAGCTTGGCCAGACTGTGAAAAGATCCGCCTACATTTGCAGGCCTTCCTTCTGAGTTGGGCTGCCCTAGGGAAGAACCTCTTAGGTTCTCAGTGACCCAGATAGCTGCTCCAGCCCCCAGGGGGTGCTGCACTCCTGAGGAACAGCTGCCCAACACCGCCAACCCCCTGCAAGAACCCCACAGCCTAAAAACACCAGAGCAAGCTCTGCATGACCAAGTGAAATCTGCTACCTTTGTGGTGTGGACCTCCCAGTCCTGTCTGCCCTCAGGAAGTCCTCCTTTGCTTCAAAGAAACACTGTTAGCCCCATCAACACTCCAGAAAAGCCACACTGCCTCAAAAAAGATTGAACAACAACACCAGCCCTCAGGAAATATTCCACAGCAGTGACAAGGCAAACCCTGCCTGATAACGGAGAGTACAACTCCCTCAGGAGAAAGAAAACAACAAGCAAGATGAAGAAGCTGAGAAACCACCCCCAGTCAAACCAACAGGAGAACTCACCTAAAACAGTCAACAATGAAACAGATCCCTGCAGTCAGACAGACCTGGAGTTCAAAAGAGGAATAGTGAAAATACTGAAGGAATTAAGAGAAGATCTGAACAGTAATGCAGATACCCTCAGAAAGGAACTAGAAAATATAAGGAGCAGCCAAGAAAAACTAGAGCATTCATTTGCAGAGATGCAAACTGAACGAAGGGCAGTAAAAACCAGAATGAATAATGCAGAAGAACGAATCAGTGATATGGAAGATAGAATAATGGAAATCACCCAATCAGGTTAGCAGACAGAAAACTGAATCAAAAAACTGGAAAGCAATATAAGAGACCTATGGGATAATATAAAGTGGGCCAATCTACGCATAATAGGAATTCCAGAAGGAGTAGAAAAAGATAAGGGGATGGAAAATATATTTGAAGAAATTATCACTGGAAACTTCCCAAATCTAAAGGATACTGGGTTCAAGATACAAGAAGCACAGAGGGCCCCAAACAAACTGAACCCAAACAGACCCACAGCAAGACACATCATAATAAAAATGGCAAAAGTTAGTGATAAAGAGAGGATCCTAAAGGCAGCAAGAGAAAAGCAGAATGTTACCTACAAGGGAACCCCCATAAGAATATCAGCTGACTTCTCTACAGAAACACTACAGGCCAGGAGGGAATGGCAAGAGATATTGAAAGTGCTCAAAGGAAAAAATATGCAACCTAGAATACTCTATCCAGCAAGAATATCATTTCAAATAGAAGGGGAAATAAAATTTTTTTCCAACAAACAAAAACTTAAAGAATACAGCAACACAAAACCCAGGTTAAAGGAAATAATGAAAGGGCTTCTCTAAACCAAAAAGGAAGGAAGGAAAGGGATGAAAAAAGAAAAGAAGAAAAAAAAAAAGAAGAAGAGGAAGAACTAGGACTGAGGAAACTGCAATCAGAGAGCAGTCACTCAAATAATCCAGCATACAGTTTTACTCATGAACATGCTTCAAACAAAATAAAATTAAAAAGAAAAAAATAAAAAAGAGTCATCAAAAGCATAAAATGTGGGCAAGGGATGTTAGGAAGTAAATAACCCTTTTTGTTTATTTGTTTGTTTGTATGTTTCTCTTCTTAATTTTAATATAGTAATGAAGGGTTTGAACTTACAGGACCATCAGGCTAAAACACACAATTATGGGAAGGGGTTAGCATACTTAAAAAACAGGGCAACCACAAGACAAAACCAAATATTGCATTCTCAAGAAATGAAAAAAAAATACACTGAAGCAGATAATAACAGGAGATCATCCAACCAAAAAAAAAAAAAAAAAAAGAAAGGAAGAATGGAGAACCATAGAATCAACTGGAACATGAGGTTCAAATGGCAATAAATAATCATCAATCAATTATCACCTTAAATGTCATTGGACTGAACGCCCCAATCAAAAGACACAGAGAGGCTGAGTGGATAAAAAGGCAAAAACCTTCAATATGCTGCCTACAAGAAACACCTTAGGACAAAAGATACATATAGATTGAAAGTGAAAGGGTGGGGAAAAATATTTCATGCCAATAGACATGACAGAAAAGCAGGAGTCACAATGCTCATATCAGACAAAATAGACTTTAAAACAAAAGACATAAAGAAAGACAAAGAAGGACACTACTTAATGATTAAGGGATCCATCCAAGGAGAGGATGTTACTATCGTCAACATAAATGCCCCAAATACCGGAGCACCCAGATACATACAACAAATATTAACAGACATAAAGGGAGATATTGATGAGAATACAATCATAGTAGGAGACCTTAATACCCCACTCACATCAATGGACAGATCCTCCAGACAGAAAACCAATAAAGCAACAGAGATCCTAAAGGAAACAATAGAAAAGCTAGACTTCATTGATATCTTCAGGACACTACATCCAAAAAAAGCAGAATACACATTCTTCTCAAATGCTCATGGAACATTCTCAAGAATCGACCACATATTGGGACACAAAGCTAATCTCAATAAATTTAGGAGCATAGAAATTATCTCAAGTATCTTCTCGGACCACAATGCCATGAAATTAGAAATCAAGCATGGGAAAATAAATGAGAAAAAACCTAGTATATGGAGACTAAACAACCTGCTACTAAAAAACCAATGGGTCAATGAGGAAATCAAGAAGGAAATTAAAAACTACCTTGAAACAAATGATAATGAAGACACAACCACTCAAAATCTATGGGATGCTGCGAAAGCAGTGCTCAGAGGGAAATTTATAGCAATACAGGCCTTTCTCAAAAAAGAAGAAAGATCCCAAATTGACAAGTTAACCCTCCACCTAAATGAATTAGAAAAACAAGAACAAAAAAGGCCTAAAGTCAGCAGAAGGAAGGAAATTATACAGATCAAAGAAGAAATCAATCAAATAGAGACTCAAAAAACAATAGAGAAAATTAATAAAACCAAGAGCTGGTTCTTTGAAAAGGTAAACAAAATTGACAAACCCCTGGCCAGACTCACTAAAAAGAGGAGACAAAGAACCCAAATAACCAAAATTAGAAATGAAAAAGGAGAAATCACAACGGATACAGCAGAAATCCAAAAAACCATAAGAGAATACTATGAACAACTACACGGCAACAAGTTTGACAATCTGGAAGAAATGGACAATTTTCTAGAATCTTACAGCCTGCCAAAACTGAATCAAGTAGAAACAGACCAACTGAACAGACCGATCACTAGAAATGAAATTGAAGAGGTCCTAAAATCACTCCCTACAAATAAAAGTCCAGGACCAGATGGCTTCACAGGTGAATTCTATCAAACATATAAAGAGGAATTGGTGCCCATCCCCCTTAAACTCTTTCAAAAGGTGGAAGAAGAAGGAATACTCCCAAAGACATTCTATGATGCCACCATCACCCTCATTCCAAAACCAGACAGAGATACCACCAACAAAGAAAACTATCGCCCAATATCATTGATGAATATAGACGCAAAAATTCTCAACAAAATCTTAGCCAACCGAATCCAACAACATATCAAAAAAATTATACACCATGACCAGGTGGAGTTCATCCCAGGTTCACAAGGATGGTTCAACATACGCAAATCAATCAGCATCATACACCACATTAACAAAAAAAAGTCAAAAATCATATGATCATCTCAATAAACGCAGAAAAAGCATTTGACAAAGTCCAACATCCATTCATGATCAAGACCCTCGTCAAAGTGGGTATAGAGGGAACATTCCTGAAGATACTCAAAGCCATTTATGAGAAACCCACAGCAAATATAATCCTCAATGGGGAAAAACTGAAAGCCTTCTCACTCAAATTGGGAACAAGACAGGGATGCCCACTCTCACCACTGCTCTTCAACATAGTTTTGGAAGTCCTAGCCACAGCAATTAGACAAACAAAAGAAATAAAAGGCATCCATAGAGGAAGAGAAGACATAAAACTGTCACTGTATGCAGGCGACATGATACTATACACAGAAAACCCTAAGGACTCAACCTCAAAACTACTTGAACTGATTCATAAATTCAGCAATGTAGCAGGATATAAGATTAACACTCAGAAGTCAGTTGCATTTCTGTATACCAGCAATGAACTATTAGAAAAGGAATACAAAAATACAATACCTTTTAAAATTGCACCTCACAAAATCAAATACCTGGGAATACACCTGACCAAGGAGGTAAAGGACCTATATGCCAAGAACTATAAAACTTTAATCAAAGAAATCAAAGAAGATGTAAAGAAATGGAAAGATATTCCATGCTCCTGGGTTGGGAAAATCAATATTGTAAAAATGGCCATGTTACCCAAAGCAATCTACAGATTCAATGCAATCCCTATCCAATTACCCAGGACATTTTTCACAGAACTAGAACAAACAATCCAAACATTTATATGGAACCACAAAAGACCCAGAACTGCCAAAGCAATCCTGAGAAACAAAAACCAAGCAGGAGGCATCACTCTCCCAGACTTCAAGAAATACTACAAAGCCACAGTCATCAAAACAGTGTGGTACTGGTATCAAAACAGACAGACAGACCAATGGAACAGAATAGAGAACCCGGAAATAAACCCTGACACCTATGGTCAGTTAATCTTTGACAAGGGAGGCAAGAACATCAAATGGGAAAAAGAAAGTCTATTCAGCAAGCATTGCTGGGAAACCTGGACGGCTGCATGCAAAGCAATGAAACTAGAACACACCCTCACACCATGCACAAAAATACACTCCAAATGGCTGAAAGACTTAAATATATGACAGGACACCATCAAACTCCTAGAAGAAAACATAGGCAAAACACTCTCTGACATCAACCTCATGATAGTTCCTCCAGTCCGTCTCCCAAAGCAATCGAAATTAGAGCAAAAATAAACCCATGGGACCTCATCAAACTGAAAAGCTTTTGCACAGCAAAGGAAACTCAAAAGAACGCAAAAAGACAACGTTCAGAATGGGAGAAAACAGTTTCAAATGATGCAACTGACAAGGGCTTAATCTCTAGAATATATAAACAATTTATACAACCCAACAGCAAAAAAGCCAAATAATCAATGGAAAAATGGGCCAAAGACCTGAATAGACATTTCTCCAAAGAAGATATACAGATGGCCAACAAACACATGAAAAAATGCTCAACATCGCTGATTATAAGAGAAATGCAAATCAAAACTACCATGAGATATCACCTCACACCAGTCAGAATGGCCATCATTCATAAATCCACAAATAACAAGTGCTGGAGGGGCTGTGGAGAAAAGGGAACCCTCCTGCACTGCTGGTGGGCATGTAAACTGGTGCAGCCACTATGGAGAACAGTTTGGAGAGACCTTAGAAATCTATACATAGAACTTCCATACTACCCTGCAATCCCACTCTTGGGCATCTATCCGGACAAAACTCTACTTAAAAGAGACACGTGCACCCGCATGTTCATTGCAGCACTATTCACAATAGCCAGGACATGGAAACAACCCAAATGTCCATCGACAGATGATTGGATTCGGAAGAGGTGGTATATATACACAATGGAATACTACTCAGCCATAAAAAGAATGACATAATGCCATTTGCAGCAACATGGATGGAACTAGAGAATCTCATACTGAGTGAAATGAGCCTGAAAGCCAAAAACAAATACCATATGCTATCACTCATAACTGGAATCTAATATCCAGCACAAATGAACATCCCCTCAGAAAAGAAAATCATGGACTTGGAGAAGAGACTTGTGGCTGCCTGATGGGAGGGGGAGGGGGAGGGAGTGGGAGGAATCGGGAGCTTGGGCTTATCAGACACAACTTAGAATAGAGTTACAAGGAGATCCTGCTGAATAGCATTGAGAACTTTGTCTAGATACTCATGTTGCAACAGAAGAAAGGCTGGGGGGAAAATGTAATTGTAATGTATACATGTAAGGATAACCTGACCCCCTTGCTGTACAGTGGGAAAATGAAAAAAAAAAATCTCAAGACTACTGAACCTTATGTTGAAGTTAATCAAAAAAAAATATAACAATAAATAAATTGAAAAGGAAAAAATACTTTCTAAACATTGAGATAGATTGGTGTCCATCCAAAATATGAGTCCACCCGGCCCAACCCCCTTAATGTGATTAGCTCGATACTAATATTTTAGAAGTCTTTTCACTAGGGTAGATTTTTCTCCTTTTGAGGGTTTACCAAAGCAAAAATAGCGGAACGAATCACCAGTTTCTTCAATGGGAAATTTATTACCAACTTATCCATCTTGTTCTCATCTGCTATGAAGTTCTCAGCTGCTCAGAGCTCCCTATCTCTGTCACCGTCACTTATGGTATAATACTGAACCTTCCTGAGCTGCCCTAACACACAAAGGAGGCATCTAGGGGACACATGAGTGCCTGCCCCGAATAACTCTAGTTACTACTTTTTGTGCCTCTCAGGCTCCTGAACCCCCAGAGCCACCTGTCCCCATCCTTCTACAGTAAGTTGGTCAGTAAGTTGGCAATGCAGTGTCTTCTTCACTCACCCTTGAGGGGGATGAGGTTACCCCCAGCTTAGTACAAGTACATGTTAAGTTTTGGTGATTGGCAACAGCTTAGATTGATTGCAACTCTTGCAACTTTGCTGATGGGACAAACAATATGATGAAGGGCCACAAGTCTGCAAGCAAAGAATAGAAACCATGGGAGAACACATCCATGTCCTGAGACCTTCCATAATCACTTGGAATTTATCAGAGATGGTATAGTAATACAGGCCTACTTACCAGAACATAAGTCAGGGTAATCACCCCACCTTGGGCCTTTTGGAAAGCTAATGCCAAAGCTTATATTTGGATATAGGTGTGTGTATCATTTTAACATTCTGCAAAGCCTGTCCCATGTAGGAGGTAGTAAAGATACCACAGTGACTATCTGCTATCCTATAGAAAAATCTTTGCTGAGAAAAGAACATACCTTGTGTTACAAGAGTTGTGAAAGTTCCCATTGTGGCTCAGTGGGTTAAGAACCCAACATAGTGTCGGAGAGGATGCAGGTTAGATCCCTGGCCTTGCTTATCTTTGGTGTAAGATGTGGTGCAGGTTGCAGATGCGCCTCAGATCTGGTATTGCCACGGATGTAGCATAGGCCTGCAGCTACAGCTCTGATTCGACCCCAGCCCAGGAACTTCCATATGCCACAGGTACAGCCCTAAGAAAAAAAAAAAAGGGAGAGAGAGAGAATTGTGAAGGTCTTCCTGGCCTTACCTGTCTGGTTAGAGCTCTGACACAGAAGCAAAAAACTGAGTTGTTTAGAGTTGCCTCCATGATTTATGCAGAGCATTCTGACCATGATCAATTTTTTTTCTACCCTAACACTTCAAGTAGGCAATTAGGCAACAGTTCCCTTATCTGATCCACTCAGGGGAATAATCCACTCAACGCAGCCTTAAAATGAATTGGGGAAGTTAGAATATAATTACCAGTGATAAAAGAAGAGGACACATAAGATATTACTTTAGAATAGTAGGGAGTTCCCGTCATGGCGCAGTGGTTAACGAATCCGACTAGGAACCATGAGGTTGCGGGTTCGGTCCCTGCCCTTGCTCAGTGGGTTAACGGTCCGGCATTGCCCTGAGCTGTGGTGTAGGTTGCAGACGCGGCTCGGATCCCGCGTTGCTGTGGCTCTGGCGTAGGCCAGTGGCTACAGCTCCGATTCGACCCCTAGCCTGGGAACCTCCATATGCCACGGGAGCGGCCCAAGAAATAACAACAACAACAACAAAAAGACAAAAGACAAAAAAAAAAGAATAGTAGGATATTTCGTATGTTTTGGTTTTTTGCCTATTGTATATGCAACACCAAATCAACTCTCAAACTATATGTTAAAATACACCAGAGTTCCCATTGTAGCTTAGTGGTAACAAACCCAACCAGTATCCATGAGGACATGGGTTTGATACCTTGCCTCACTCAGTGGTTTAAGAATCCAGCGTTGCCATGAGCTGTGGTGTAGGTTGCAGACACAGCTCGGATCTGGCATTGCTGTAGCTGTGGTGTAGGCTAGCAGCTGCAGCTCCAATTCAACACCTAGCTTGGGACCTTCCATGTGCCGGGGCTGTGGCCTTAAAAAAAAAAGAAAAAAGGAAAAAAAAAACCCTCCTTCCATCAACTCCAACCAATCCCATCCCTGCAGCCCGGTACATATGTATAAGATTTGAGCACAAAGTGTGCAAATTCAATGCAAATTATATACTCGGTGTGGTACACATGCAAATAAGGAATCCAACCAGTTACCAGTTTCCATTTTATGAACTGCCTGCAGCTACATTTCCCAGAACTGATGAGAGTTCAGACACTAAGACACTTTTTCTCATAATAATGAGGTGAAAAAATACAAAAGGCAAGATTTTATTACAGATTTCTTTGCAGCAGTTTGGTCAAGTTTAGAAATGTTGCATTAAAGGGCAGGCAAACAGTTTGTGATTGGGAAAATGGTGGATAATTTTTCCAAGGCAAATATATGCTACTTTTTCCCCTTCTTGTCCATTGTTGCCACCAAATATCAACACTTCTGTAAGCATGTGGCTGGTAAGTCCAACTGGAATGACAAACTGAGAAAATTATTCCATTTGGTATTTTGTTATTGGCAGTGATCCTTAGGATCAAATACACGAAGGATGTTCAGAGTAATTCTTGAAATGGCTAAAATAATTGTTCACACGTGGTGAACAGTGAGGAGAGAGCATGATGCAAAGAGACAAAGAAAAATTTACTTGAACTTGTCTAGGGCCCCTAAACATAATCTCAAAACAGAGATTTTTCTAGAAATGAGATAAGCCAAGAAAAATGTAGTCCTTTAAGGCACACTTTGGGCTTTGTTGACAAAATGTTCATTTCAATTTCCAAGCACTGCCCAGATGTCTTGCTGGTATATTGGGGGAAATTTTGTTTGAAACTCTCAAGCAGACATATATGTCCTCTTGAACTTCCTTTAGGCCAATGAGAGTTCAGGCTGACACAAGCAGACCACAGGAGAAGGATTTGGGAATGGCTCCTGGTCTTCCCATGCAGAAAGGAGATTGCACTATTTCTCTCATGCTTATTGAGAAAAAGCCCCTGACTTCATCTTTGACCTCCTGATATTTCTCAGATGTACCACATTTCCTTACTGGATGTTTATACTCTTGAGATTCCAAGCAATTGCTGAAGAGCTGTCAAATGAGAGGAGATGAACCTTAGAGATTACCATCTAGGGCTAAAATATAAGAATGGTATTTGTGAGCAAAATGTGCAAAACTTGCCTACAGATGGAACATTATTTTTCAGGCATGGAAACGTCAAGCAAATCAGGATCAAGTGAAAGGAAATGTCTTTGAAATAACAGTATCTGAGATTTATTCTCATCTCCTATATTTCAAGCTAATTATCTTTGAGGTGAAAAACCAAAGAGACTTAATCTGTTTTTGAAGTTCAGCCCCATCAAATTAGGCAGAATAGATATGGAGCTGCTTGATGATGGAACTAGGACCCAGCAATTATTTAAAAATTAATAGCAACTGCCTTTGTAAAATTTTACTTTTTGGCAAATTTAATTTACTGATTCCTTAGAGGCTTATAATTGTCCTAACTCTCTAAGGAACCAGCTTTGCATACCACTGAACTAGCAGCCTCAATTTAAAATCAGGAAAGGAAAATTGAGCCTTTATTTCAGCAATGTCATTTTAGGTAAAAATGTGTAATGTATGCAAAAATCTTACATACGTAATTATTAAGACATTAAATAGTAGTAACTGAAAGTTGAACTCTGGAATAAGTTAGCCATGGAGTAGAATAGAAACTCTGTGCCTCTGTTTACTGTTTGAGAAAGTTTCTTATCCCCTCCAGTCTGTTTTGTGATAAGTAAAATGGAAATGATAAGAACTTTTTAATGGTTTTTTTTTTTAGGTAATAATTAAGTGCCTGGCCTACACATAAGAAAGAATTTATGAGTGATTTTCTCTTATTTCAAGAATATTTTCCTTCTGATAGAGACTAAATTATTAAACAGCTAACTTTCAATCTATACAATGTGTAATATTTGTCTTTTTTCCATATGTAATGATAATATTGGGGTGATGGCTGTCTTTGCAAATAAGAGCAATGAAATGCAAAGAGATCAATTATATGACTGTTCTTGGCTCACAGCTACCCTGTGGTCAAAAGGGATTTGAACTAAACTTGTTGAACAAAATTCTTGATCTCTTATCCAGTACCATGTACTGATGGGTGTTCATTGGTCCTTTTGGGAGTTTTTGGAAAGCAGACAATAACAGGGATTTAGGGAACCAGGGTGTTGAAAGGTGACTTAATTTTCTCATGTCCACCCAATGACGGCCCCAAAACTGAGGCCAGCCTTCGAACTCCTACCCCTGGGACTTTCAAATCTCCCAGGCCAGGACTTGGAGCTTGCAATTCCAAAATACAAAAAATTTTAGATCCTTAAAATCAGTGCCCTTTCTCATTTATATAAGACCACTAATGTATTTAATTGGCATTCTGATAATTAGGAATGATCTTTATTCTTTAAGTATAAGCCTTGCTTTTCTAAGTGATGCTCCCATTTGTGTGAATTCAATATAATAGTTCTCTGCATTTTAAAAAAAATGTCTGTGGGAAGTTCACTTCTGTAGAGATAGAAACTACTTACCCTTAAACAACTGTGGCATTGAAAAGGTTTGGAATTTGAGAAGAGTTGTCTGAAATTTCATCCCTGGATTTTTTACTTAGCCATTTCAGAAATACCTGCTCTTTGGCCTCAAGAGACTGAAATAGAAAACTTGATACAGACATCCTCTTGATTTATTGTTGTTTTAAATGTATAATTCTTTATGTCATTCTTTCGTGATTATGCTCTAGACACAACTTTAATTTGGGTCGACCTTGGAAGAAAAACTGGTCAGCTAAGCAAATCACCCAATTTTGTCTTCTACCTTTTTTTTTGTTTCCCCATTGGATGTTTCACTGTTAATAAACCATGATGGAGTGTGTAAGATCATTTCCATCATTTGTGGTCGGTGGAAAATCCCTATATTCTCAACTCACTTAATAAATCTGATGGAAAAACTATAGTCCACTCTAATTACTAGTGGGAGGAAAAGTATAAATATTCATCCATTTGGTTGGATTAAATCTATTGTGTAGTTACAGGTGTTTAGAAAGCTTCTGGGAAATGACTGACTTATTGATTTAAATATAATTTATGTACAGTATTATGTTAGTTTCACATGTATAACATTTAAATATGTTATAAAATGATCACCATGGTAAGTCTCATAACCACCTGTTCCCATGCAGAGTTACTATAGTTTTATTGACTACATTCCTTATGCTGTGTATTACATCCCCTGGACTTATTTATTTTATACCTGGAAGCTTGTGCCTCTGAATTCTCTTCACCTATTTCACCCATCCTCATCCCTCTCCCCTCTGGCAACCACCCATTTGTCCTCTGTATCCATGAGTCTGTTTTTATTTTTTGTTGTTGTTGTTTTTAGTTCATCTGTTTTTTAGATACCACATATAAGTGAGATCACATAGTATTTGTCTTTCTCTGAATTATTTCACTTAGCATAATACCCTTTAGATCTATCCATGTTGTTGCAAATGACAAGATTTCATTCTTCTTTGGCTAATGTTCCATTGTGTGTATACACTGTATCCATTAATCCATCATTCAATACTTAGGTTGCTTCCATATCAAGGCTATTGTAAATAAAGCTGCAGTGAACATTTTCTTTATGGCCTAATGTAAATTCCTCATTCTCTGCCCTGCCCTCTGACTAATTATTACTTTTAACATTAAAAAAATTTTAAGTTGCTACTATGAATTTTTCAGTATTGGAAATGAAAAAAAAGCCCTGGCTCTATGGAAATGTATCGCTAAGCATACTTTTATATCTTCTCTTTATCTACTACCTACTAAATTGATTTTTTAAATACTATACATCTTCTCTTTCAAGATTTATATTTAATACTCCATTGTTTTGTGACCACATTAAGGTTAGTTATGTAGCATTCCTGCTTTATTTCAGTGCTAATTGTTTCTATACCATAAGTAATTCATTTCAAGTTTTCATCTATATGTGTAAATTTTACATATACATCTAAATTTAAATGTGTGTGTGTGTGTATATATATATATATACAGTGTGTGTGTGTGTGTGTGTGTATATATATATGTAATTGTTTTAAATGAAGATGTATGTGTGGGTATACTTCCTGAGCCCATAAATATCTAAGACCATCTTGCTATTATCTTCAGAGATGAAAAATAATTTAAGCAGAAGTAGATTTCTTGAATTGTTTATCTCAAATGCAGGTGATTCACCTATTGTCTAATGTTAGTATTATGGAGTCTGTATACAGCTACCATTTCATTCCTTTGTAACTGACATTTTTCCTGGTTACTTATAAGATGCTTTATTAAATCTACAAAATTCAAAAGATGTCACAGGTTAAGCCTAGACATTCTGCTCTTTTCATTAATTTTTCTTCAAGCCTTTCTTAAAGACAGGAAAATTACATACTGTTGTCTTTGTTACTCATTCTGCCTCACCAATTCTCTTGTTTTCAGGGAATCCTCATATGTCTTGCTCCATGTTTCTAACCTTTTCTCCCATTTTTATCTGTTTATTTTGCCTGAATTCTGAGTGTATTTAACAAGGTTGCTATATTCTGAGATAACTGATTTCCTGGGCATATTTCATCATTTTTTGCTGCCTTTCTTACTGTTAAAACAGATTTTTATATAAAATAATTTCTATAAACTTTATTAAAGAATAATCAGAAAATACAAGAAAAAAGGAAACAGTACAGTGCCATAGAAATAATTGCTGTATTGATATTTTTCCTAACTCCAAACATTTCTTATATTTGAGAAATATCTCCTTTTAGACTTGGTATGCAGATGTGATGTATGTTTCATAAATAAGTTGATAATACTTGTTAACCTGTTTTTTTTTAACTTAGAAGGAAGAACAATTAATTTCCCTGATGATGTCTGTAGAATTAGTTCAACATTGTTAATAGCTTCATATCAATTTAATTAAGGAATATTCTATAATTTAATTATCCATTACTTAATAGAAATTTAGGAATTTTATAGGCTTCTTTATTGAAGTACAGTTGCTATATAATGTTATATGTTACATGTGTACAATATAGTGATTCACAATTTTTAAAAGTCATTTTTAGTTATTATAAAATATTGGCTATATTCCTTCTGTTGTACAATATATCCTTGTAGCTTATTTTATACCTAATAATCTGTGCCTCTTAATCCTCTCCCCTTACATTGCCCTTACCCTTCCCTTTTTCCCACTGGTAACCATTAATTTGTTCTCTATCTGTAAGTCTGTTTCTTTTTTAATGTATTTACTAATTTGTTGTATTTTTACATTACATATATATAGTGATATCATAGAGTATTTGTATTTCTCTTATTTCAATTTCACTTAGCATAATGCCCTCCAAATCCATCCATAATGCAGCAAATGGCAAAAATGTCATTCTTTTTATGACTAGATAGTATTTTGTCATCTATATATATATCTCACATCTTATTCATCCATTCATCTGCTGATCCATGATAATTAGTCATGTTGAGCATCTTTTCATGTGCCTCTTGACCATCTGCAATTCCTCTTTGGAAAAACGTCTATTCAGTTCTGTCCATTTTTTAATCAAGTTGTTGGATTTCTTCGATGTTAAGTTGTTTGAGCATTTGGTGTATTTTGGAAATTAATCCCCTGTTGGTAGCACCATCTGCAAATATTTTCTCACATTTAGTAGGTTGTCCTTTTGTTTTGTCAGCAGTTTCCTTTGCTGTGCAAAAGCTTTTAGATAGATTCCATTTATTTACTCTTTTATTTTCTTTACTTTTAGAGGTGGATCTAAAAAAATTGCTATGATTTATGTCAAAGAGTATTCTATGTTTTCTTCTAGGAGTTTCATTGTAACTGGTCTTAAATTTAGATCTGTAATCATTTTGAGTTTTTAAAAATGTTATTGGGTATAGTTGACTTAAAATGTTATGTTAGAGCAAAGTCTATCAGTTATACCTATACATATTATAATTATTATAATTTATTATATATAATGATTATTATTATAAGTTATACATACATATACATAGAGAGTATTTATTGGGTTTCCCTGTGCTTTACAAAAGCAATATCAGTTTTGTATATAGCAGTATATACATGCCAATCTCAAACTTCCAATTTGTTTCTTTCCCCAAAAGTTTCCCCTTTAGTAGCCATAGGTTTGGTTTCAAAATCTTTGAGTCTGTTTCTATTTTGTGAATAGTTCTTGTGTATCATTTTTTCTTGTATTCCACACAGTAAGCAATATCACATGGTATTCGTCTTTTTCTCTCAGATTTACTTTACTTAGAATGACAATCTCTAGATCCATCTGTGTGGCTGTAAATAGTATTGTTTCATCCTTTATATGGCCAAGTAATATTTCATCATACATGTGGAACACATCTTCTCTATCCTTTCTTCTGTCAATGGACATTTAGTTTGCTTCCACACCGTGGCTATTGTAAATACTGCTACAATGAACATTTGTGTATGTTATTGAATTATGGTTTTTTCTGGATTTATGCTAGGAGTGTGATTCCTTGATCATATGGTAGTTCTATATTTAGTATTTTACAGAACCTCTGCACTATTCTCCATAGTGGCTGCACAAAATTACATTCCCACTAACAGTGAAGGAGGGTTCCCTTTTCTCCACACCCTCTCCAGCATTTTTGGTCTGTAGACCTTTTAATGATGGCCATTCTGACTGGTGTGAGGCGATAACCTCATCATAGTTTTGTTTTTCATTTCTCTAATAATTGGTGATGTCAAGCCTTTTTTCAGGCCACTTGTCTGTCTCCTTTAGAGAAATGTCTTTTTAGACCTTTTAATATTTTTTGATTGGGCTTTTTTTAAATATAAAGCTATATGAGATACTTGTATATTTTGGAGATAATCCCTTGTTGGTCACTTCATTTGCAAAGGTTCTCTCCCATTCTTTGGGTTGTCTTTTTGGTTTTCCTTTCTGTACAAACCTTTTTAAGTTTAATTGGGTCCCATTTGTTTTTTTTGTTTGTTTGTTTTCAGGGGGTTTTTTTGTGGATAGCCTTCCTTTTTTATTTTATTTATTTATTTATTTTAAATTGTTATTTCCCCAATACAATTTTTTTTCCTCCTGTACAACATGGTGACCCAGTTGCACAACAGGTACACATTCTATTTTCTCACATTATCATGCTCCATCCTAAGTGACTAGACATAGTTCCCAGTATTACACAGAAGGATCTCATTGCTATTCCAAAGACAATAGTTTGCATCTATTAACCCCAAGCTCCCAATCCACCCCACTCCCTCCCCATCCCCCTTGGCAACCACAAGTCTATTCTCCAAGTTCACAATTTTCTTTTCTGTGGAAAGGTGCATTTGTGCCATATATTAGATTCCAGATATAAGTGATATCTTATGGTATTATCTTTCTCTTTCTGACTTACTTCATTCAGGATGAGAGTCTCTAGTTCCATCCATGTTGATATAAATGGCATTATTTTGTTCTTTTTTGTGGCTAAGTAGTATTCCATTGTGTATATATACCACATCTTCCTAATCCAATCATCTGTCGATGGATATTTGGGTGGTTTTCATGTCCTGGCTATTGTGAATAGTGCTGCAATGAATATGCAGGTGCATGTGTCTCTTTTAAGTAGAGTTTTGTCCAGATATATGCCTAAGAGTGGGATTGCTGGGTCATATGGTAGTTCTATGTATAGATTTCTAAGGCACCTCCATACTGTTCTCTATAGTGGCTGTACCAGCTTACATTCCCACCAACAGTGCGGAGGGTTCCCTTTTCTCTACACCCTCTCCAACATTTGTTATTTGTGGACTTATTAATGATGGCCATTCTGACTGGTGTAAGGTGGTATCTCATGGTAGTTTTGATTTGCATTTCTCTAATAATCAGTGATGTTGAACATTTTTTCATGTGCTTTTTGGCCATCTGTATATCTTCCTTAGAGAAATGTCAATCCAGGTCTTTTGCCCATTTTTCAATTGGGTTGTTGGCTTTTTTGCTTTTGAGTTGTATAAGTTGCTTTATTTTCATTACTCTGAGAAGTGAATCTGAAAGATACTTGCTGCAGTTTATGTCAAGGAGTATTCTGCCTAAATTTTCCTCCAAGTTTTAGACTATCCAGTCTTACATTTAAGTCTTCAGTCCATTTTGAATTTTTTTGTTCATTTAAGAGAATGTTCTAATTTCATTTTTTACATGTAGCTGCTCAGTTTTACCAGTAATGCTTATTGAAGAGACTGTCTTTTGTCCATTTATAATCTTGCCTTCTTTGATTTAGATTAATTGACCATAGGTACTTGGGTTAATCTCTGAGTTTTCTATCCTCTTCAATTGTTCTATATTTCTTTTTTGTGGCCAGTGCCATACTGTTTTGATGACTGCAGCTCTGCAGTATAGTATAAAGTCAGGGAGCCTGATTCTTCCAGCTCCATTTTTCTTTCTCAGGATTGCTTGGGCTATTTGGGGTATATTGTGTTTCCATAGAATTTTAATTTTTAGTTCTTTGATTTTTTAAATTTTTATTAAAGTATAGTTGATTTACAATTACTCCTTCAGTTTCTGCCATACAGCATAGTGACCTAATCACACACATATATATACATTCTTTTTTTCATATAATATTCCATCATTTTCTAACCCAAGAGATAGGATATAGTTCCCTGTGCTATGCAGTAATATCCCATTGCGTATTCATTCTAAATGTAATAGTTTGCATCTACTAACCCCAAACTCCCCATCTATCCCACTTCTTCCCCACTTATTCCTTGACCACCACAAGTCTGCTCTCCATGTCTGTAATCAGATTCTGTTTTGTGGGTAGGATCACTTGTGCCATATTTTAGATTCCACATGTAAATAATATCATATGGTATTTGCCTTTCTGTTTCTGACTTCATTTAGTATGAGAATCTCTAATTGCATCCATATTGCTGAAAATGGCATTGTTTTGTCTTTTTTATGGCCGAGTAGTATTCCATTATATATATGTACCACATTTTCTTAATCCATTCATCTGTCAAAGGACATTTAGGCTGTTTCAATGTCTTGGCTACTGTGATTATTGTTGCAATGAACATGGGGTTCATGTATCTTTTTGAATAAAAGTTTTGTCCAGAAAATATGCCCAAGAATTGGATTGCTATATCATATGGTAGTTCTATATTTACTTTTCTTAGGTACCTCCATACTGCTTTCCACAGTAGTTGTGCCAGTCTACATTCTTATCAACAGTGAAGGAGGGTTCCCTTTTTTCCACACCCTTTCCAGCATTTGTTATTTGTTGACTTTTTAATGATGGTCATTCATACTGGTGTGTGGTGGTACCTCATTGTAGTTTTGAGTTGCATTTCTCTAATAATTAGTGATGTTGAGCATTTTTGCATGTGCCTGCTGGCTAACCACATGTTTTCTTTGGGGAAATGTCTATTTAGGTCTACTGCCCATTTTTTTATTGGGTTGTCATTGTTATTCTTGTTGTTGTTGAGTTGTATAAGCTATTTGCATATTTTGGATATTAGGCCCTTGCCTGTGGCATAATTTGCAAAGATTTTCTCTCATTCTGTGAGTTGTCTTTTCATTTTTTAATGGTTTCCTTTGCTGGATTGAATCAGAATGGCAGCTGCCAGCCTATGCCAAGCCACAGCAACATGGGATCTGAGCTGCTTCTGTGACATATACCACAGCTCATGGAGATGCCAGATCCTTAATAGTGGATGAGCCCAGGGATTGAACCCACATCCTTATGGATACTAGTCAGAGTCATTACCATCGAGTCACAGTGAGAACTCTTCTTTAGGTAGGTTTATTCCTAGGTTCTTTATTCTTTTTGATGTGAAGGTAAATGGGATGGCTTCCCTAATTTCTCTTTCTGATCTTTCATTGTTAGTATATAGAAATGCAATCAATTTCTATGTGTTAATTTTGTGTCCTACAACTTTACCAAATTCATTGATGAGTTCTAACAATTTTCTTCTTAGTGTCTTTAGGATTTTCTAGATATAGTATCATGTCATCTGCAAAAATAATAGTTTTACTTCTTTTTTTCCAATTTGGACTCCTTTTATCTATTTTTCTTCTCTGATTTTTGTTGCTAGGACTTCCAAAACTATTTTGAATAATAGTGGTGAAAGTGAACATCCTTGTCATATTCCTGATCTTAACAGAAATGCTTTCAGTTTTTCACCACCGAAAATGATGCTAACTGTGAATTTGTCATATACAGCTTTTATTATATCGATGCAGGTTCCCTCTATGCCCATTTTCTGGAGAGTTTTTATCAGAAACAGGTGTTGAATTTTGTCAAAAAGCTTTTTCTGCATCTACTTAGATGCTCATATGGTTTTTATTTTTCAGTTTGATGTGGTGTATCACATTGATCGATTTTTGAATATTAAAGTATTGTTGGATCCCCAGGATAAATCCCACTGGATCATGGTGTATGACCCTTTTAATATATGTTTGTATTTTGTTTGATAATATTTTGTTGAGTATTTTTGCATATATGTTCTTGAATTATATTGGTCTGTAATTTCTTTTTTTTCAGGGTCTTTTGTGTTTCCTTACAATTTTTTTTAAATGATTGCCAAGAGAGAGGGGGAGGGAGTGGGATGGACTGGGAGTCTAGGGTTAATAAATGCAAACTATTGCATTTGGAGTAGATAAGTAATAAGATCCTACTGTATAGCACAGGGAACTATATCTAGTCACTTTTGATGGAAGATAATGTGAGAAAAAGAATGTATATATATGTGTGACTGGCTCACTTTGCTGTCCCATAGAAATTGAAAGAACACTGTAAACCAACTAAAATGGAAAAAATAATAATTATTTTTAAAATAAAAAATAAAAATTTTAGTTATTTGTTTTTGTTATGGCCACACCCACAGCATATGGATATTCCCAGACCATGGATCAAACCATGCTTCAAGTCACTGCAGTTGGATTCTTAACCCATTGTGCCACAATGAGAACTCCTAATTTCTTAATTGGATTTTTTATAGGAAACTATAGCTGATTTACAATGTAGTACCAATTTATGCTCTATAGCAAAGTGACTCAGTTACACATTTATATACCAGGAGATTATATATAGTCCTCTGTGATATATAGTAGAACCTTGTTTATCCATTCCAAATGTAATAGTTTGCATTTACTAACCCCCAACTCCCAATCCATCCCACTCCCTCACCCTTCTGGCTTGACAGCCACAAGTCTGTTCTCCATACAAATTTTAAAATTTTTTGTTCTAGTTCTGTGAAAAATGTCATTGGTAATTTGACAGTAGTTGCACTGAACTTGTAGATTGCCTTGGATAGTGTAGTCATTTTGACAAAATTGATTCTTCCAATCCAACAGCGTGGTAATTCTTTGCATATTTTTGTGTCACCTTCAGTTTCCTTCATCATTTCCTTATAGGTTTTGGAGTACAGATCTTTTGCTTTTTTTAGGTAGATTTATTCCTAAGTATTTTATTCTCTTTGATGAGATAGTAAATGAGATTGTTTCCTTAATGTCTCTCTCACTGATCTTTCATTCTTAGTGTATAGGAAAAGCAAGAGATTTCTGTGTAATAATTTTGTGTCCTGCGAATTTACTGAATTCATTGATGAGCTCCAGTAGTTTTTTAATAGCATATTTATGATTTTCTATGTATAGTGTCATGTTGTCTACAAATGATGACAATTTTACTTCTTTTCCAATTTGGCTTCTTTTCTTTCTTTTTCTGCTCTTATTGCCATGTCTAGGACTTCTAAAACTGTGTTGCATAAAGGTGGTGAGAGTGGACATCCTTGTCTTTTTTCTGATCTTAGCAGAAATTCTTTCAGATTTTCACCATTGAGAATGATGTTAGCTATCACATATGGCCTTTATTATTTGGACGTTTGTTCCCTCTATGCTCACTTTCTGGAGAATTTTATAAAAAATGGGAGTTGAATTTTGTCTAAAGCTTTTTTTACATATAGAAACTATATTTAGAAAAATATTTGATTTTTTTGAATTCTTCAGTTTGTTAGAATGCTCTCTTTAACTTTTGCCAGTTTTAATGTTAGTGTGGGCATGTTTGGGTTCAACTTGTTTGGGGCCCTCTGTGCTTCCTTTATCTTGATATTTGTTTTCTTTAGATTTGGAAAGTTTTTGGAAATTATTTCTTCAAATATATTTTCTTTTAATTTTAAGTTTCCTTTATTATTCAATGAATTTATTACATTTATATTTATACAATGATCATCAATATCAAATTTTATACTATTTCCATCCCAGACCTTCAGCACATCCTGCCACCCCGCAAACAGTCTCCTTCAGAAACCACAAGTTTTTCAAAATCTGTGATCACTGTCTCTACTGCAAAGAAGTTCAGTCTGTCCTTTCTTTATATTCCATATGTAAGTGATAGCAATGGCTGTTGGTGTCTCATTTTCTGACTGATTTCACTCAGCATGATAATTTCTAGGTCCATTGATGTTGCTAACAATGCCGGTATTTCATTCCTGTTAATGACTGAGTAATATTCCATTGTGTATATGTACCACTTCTTCTTAATCCACTCCTCTGTCAACGGACATTTAGGTTGTTTCCATGTCATGGCTATTGAAAAGAGTGCTGCAATGAACATTGGAGTACATGTGTCTTGTCGAGTCATGGTTTTCTCTGAATAGATGCCCAGGAGAGGAATTGCTGGATCAAATTGTCGCTCTATGTTTAGTTTTCTAAGGAATCTCCATACATACATACATACATTCTGGTAGAGTCCTTAGGATTCTCTAGGTATAGTATCATGTCATCTGCAAATAGGGATAGTTTTACTTCTTCCTTTCCAATTTGGGTTCCTTTTATTTCTTTTATGTCTCTGATTGCTGTGGCTAGGACTTCGAAAACTATGTTGAAGAGTAGTGGTGAGAGTGGACATCCTTGTCTTGTTCCTGATCTCAGTGGGAATTCTTTCAGCTTTTCACTATTGAGAATGGTGTTAGCTCTGGGTTTGTCATATATGGCCTTTATCATGTTGAGGTAGGTTCCCTCTATGCCCACTTTCTGAAGGGTTTTTATCAGAAATGGGTGTTGGATTTGGTCAAAGGATTTTTCCGTGTGTGTTGAGAGAATCATATGGTTTTTATTCTTCAGTTTGTTAATGTGTTGTATCACACTGATGGATTTGTGGATACTGAAGAACCCTTGCATCCCTGGGATAAATCCCACTTGATCATGATGTACAATCCTTTGAATGTATTGTTGGATAAGATTTGCTAGTATTTTTGCATTGATGTTCTTCAGTAAACTTGGCCTGTAGTTTTCTTTTTTTGTGGTATATTTGTCTGGTTTTGGTATCAGGGTGATTGTGGCTTCATATAATGAGTTTGGGAGTGTCCTTTCCTCTGCAATTTTTTGAAATCGTTTCAGAAGGATGGGTGTTAGCTCTTCTCTAAATGTTTGATAGACTTCGCCTGTGAAGCCATCTGGTCATGGACTTGTGTTTGTTGAAAGTTTTTTAATGACATTTTCAATTTCAGTACTTGTGATTGGTCCATTCATCTTTTCTATTTCATCTTGGTTTAGTCTTGGAAGACTGTGCTTTTCTAAGAACTTGTCCATTTCTTCTAGGTTTTCTGTTTTATTGGCATATAGTTGCATGTAGGAGTCTCTTATGATCCTTTGTATTTCTGTGATGTCTGTTGTTACTTTTCCTTTTTCATTTCTAATTTTATTGATTTGAATCCTCTCTCTTTTTTTCTTGATAAGTTTCACAAAGGGTTTATCAATTTTGTTGATATTTTGAAAGAACCAGCTTTTCATTTCATTGACCTTTTCTATGGTTTTCTTCATTTCTATTTCATTGATTTCTGCTCTGATCTTTATGATTTCTTTCCTTCTATTAACTTTAGGTCTTGTCTGTTCTTCTCTCTCTAGCTGCTCTAGATGTAAAGTTAGCTTGTTCATTTGAGCTTTTTCTTGTTTCCTGAGGTAGGCTTGTATTGCTATACACTGCTCTCTTAGAACTGCTTTTGCTGCATCCACTATGTTTTGGAGTGTCATATCTTTGTTGTCATTTCCGTCTAAGTAGTTTTTAACTTCCTCTTTGATTTCTTCAGTGATCCATTGGTTGTTTCGTAGCATGTTTAGTCTCCACGTGTTTGTGTTTGTTGTAGTTTTTTTCTTGTTGTTGATGTCCAGTTGTATAGTGTTGTGGTAGAAAAGATGCTTGATATGATTTCAATTTTCTTAAAGTTGCCAAGGCTTGATTTGTAGCCCAGGATGTGGTCAATCTTAGAAAATGTCTGTGTGCACTTGAGAAGAATGTGTATTCTGCTGCTTTTGAATGGAATGTCCTATAGATATCTATTAAGTCCATCTGGTTTAATGCATCATTCAGGGCCTATGTTTCCTTATTGATTTTCTGTATGGATGATCTGTCCATTGCTGTAAGCAGGGTTTGTTATTTCTCCTTTTAAGGTTGTTAGCAGATGCCTTATATATTGTGGTGATCCTATGTTGGGAAGTCGATATTTAAAATTGTTGTATCTCCTTCTTGGATTAATCCTTTCATCATTAATGTAGTGTCTTTACTTGTCTCTTAAAATATTCTTCATTTTAAACTCTATTTGTTTGATATGTGTATTGCTACTCCAGCTTTCTTTTGATTCCCATTTGCATGGAATATTTTCTTCCATCCTCTCACTTTCAATTTGTATGTGTCCCTAGAAGTGAAGTGGGTCTCTTGAAGATAGCGTAAATATGGATCTTGTTTTTGGTTGGGGCATTTAGTCCATTAACATTCAAGGTAAGTATTGAGATGTATGTTATTATTGCCATTTTATTGACTGTTTATTAATTTGTTTTGCTTTTGTTGCTCTTTTTTCATCCCTTCTTCTCTTTTTCTCCCCTCTTTTGGTTTGATGACTATATTTAGTGTTGTATTTCAGTTGATTTTTCTTATTTGTTTGTGTATCAGTTGTAGATTTTTGGATTGCAGTTGCTCTTTAGTTTTGATATAGGAGTCTATATATATTCAAGATTGTGTTAAGTAGTTGTTCTCTTAATTGCAATTGCATCTCCAGTGTCCTGGATTTGTACCCTCCTCTTCTCATGATTTCTGATTTTTTTTAATTTTATTTTCCCACTGTACAGCAAGGGGATCAAGTTATCCTTACATGTATACATTTTTTCCCCACCCTTTGTTCTGTTGCAACATGAGTATCTAGACATAGTTCTCAATGCTACTCAGCAGGATCTCCTTGTAAATCTGTTCTAACTTGTGTCTGATAACCCCAAGCTCCCGATCCCTCCCACTCCCTCCCTCTCCCTTCAGGCAGCCACAAGTCTATTTTCCAAGTCCATGATTTTCTTTTCTGAGGAGATGTTCATTTGTGCTGGATATTAGATTCCAGTTATAAGTGATATCATATGGCATTTATCTTTCCTTCTGACTTACTTCACTCAGTATGAGATTCTCTAGTTCCATCAACGTTGCTACAAATGGCATTATGTCATTCTTTTTATGGCTGAGTAGTATTCTATTGTGTATATATACCACCTCTTCCGAATCCAATCCTCTGTCGATGGACATTTGGGTTGTTTCCATGTCCTGGCTATTGTGAATAGTGCTGCAATGAACATGCAGGTGCATGTGTCTCTTTAAAGTAGAGTTTTTTCCAGATATATGCCCAAGAGTGGGATTGTGGGGTCATATGGAAGTTCTATGTATAGATTTCTAAGGTCTCTCCAAACTGTTCTCCATAGTGGCTGTACCAGTTTACATGCCCACCAGCAGTGCAGGAGGGTTCCCTTTTCTCCACACCCCCTCCAGCACTTGTTATTTGTGGATTTATTAATGATGGCCATTCTGACTGGTGTGAGGTGATATCTCATGGTAGTTTTGATTTGCATTTCTCTTATAATCAGTGATGATGTGCATTTTCTCATGTGTTTGCTGGCCATCTGCTTGTCATCCTTGGAGAAATGTCTATTCAGGTCTTTGGCCCATTTTTCCATTGATTGATTGGCTTTTTTGCTGTTGGATTGTATAAGTTGCTTGTATATTCTGGAGATTAAATCCTTGTCCGTTGCATCATTTGAAACTATTTTCTACCATTCTGTAAGGTGTCTTTTTGTTTTCTTTTGGGTTTCCTTGGCTGTGCAAAATCTTTTCAGTTTGATGAGGTCCCATGGGTTTATTTTGCTCTTATTTCTGTTGCTTTGGGAGACGGACTGGAGGAACTATTCATGATGTTGATGTCAGAGAGTGTTTTGCCTATGTTTTCTTCTAGGAGTTTGATGGTGTCCTGTCATATATTTAAGTCTTTCAGCCATTTGGAGTGTATTTTTGTGCATGGTGTGAGGGTGTGTTCTAGTTTCATTGCTTTGCATGCAGCCGTCCAGGTTTCCCAGCAATGCTTGCTGAATCGCCTTTCTTTTTCCCATTTGATGTTCTTGCCTCCCTTGTCAAAGATTAATTGACCCTAGGTGTCAGGGTTTATTTCCGGGTTCTCTATTCTGTTCCATTGGTCTGTCTGTCTGTTTTGATACCAGTACCACACTGTTTGATGACTGTGGCTTTGTAGTATTTCTTGAAGTCTGGGAGAGTTATGTCTCCTGCTTGGTTTTTGTTTCTCAGGATTGCTTTGGCAGTTCTGGGTCTTTTGTGGTTCCATATAAATGTTTGGATTGTTTGTTCTAGTTCTGTGAAAAATGTCCTGGGTCATTTGATAGGGATTGCATTGAATCTGCAGATTGCTTTGGGTAACATGGCCATTTTTACAATATTGATTTTCCCAATCAGGAACGTGGAATATCTTTCCATTTCTTTACATCTTCTTTGATTTCTTTGATTAAAGTTTTATAGTTCTTGGCATACAGGTCTTTTACCTCCTTGGTCAGGTGTATTCTGAGGTATTTGATTTTGTTAGGTGCAATTTTAAAAGGTATTGTGTTTTTGTATTCCTTTTCTAATATTTCATTGCTGGTACACAGAAATGCAACTGACTTCTGAATGTTAATCTTATATCCTGCTACTTTGCTGAATTTATTAATCAGTTCAAGGAGTTTTGGGGTTGAGTCCTTAGGGCCTTCTATGTATAGTATCATGTCCTCTGCAT
Organism: Phacochoerus africanus; assembly: GCF_016906955.1. Classification (NCBI taxonomy): domain Eukaryota; kingdom Metazoa; phylum Chordata; class Mammalia; order Artiodactyla; family Suidae; genus Phacochoerus; species Phacochoerus africanus. Next base: position 130,393,048 of record NC_062544.1, read on the forward strand.
ACAGTGGCAGTTTTATCACTTCTCTTCCTATATGGATGCTTTTTATTTCTTTGGTTTGTCTAATTGCTATGGCTAGGACTTCCAAAACTATGTTGAAGAGCAGTGGTGAGAGTGGGCATCCCTGTCTTGTTCCCAATTTGAGTGAGAAGGCTTTCAGTTTTTCCCCATTGAGGATTATATTTGCTGTGGGTTTCTCATAAATGGCTTTGATTATCTTCAGGAATGTTCCCTCTATACCCACTTTGACGAGGGTCTTGATCATGAATGGATGTTGGACTTTGTCAAATGCTTTTTCTGCATCTATTGAGATGATCATATGATTTTTGACTTTTTGTTTGTTAATGTGGTGTATGATGCTGATTGATTTGCATATGTTGAACCATCCTTGTGAACCTGGGATGACCCCAACCTGGTCATGGTGTATAATTTTTTTGATATGTTGTTGGATTCGGTTGGCTAAGATTTTGTTGAGAATTTTTGCGTCTATATTCATCAAAGATATTGGGTGATAGTTCTCTTTGTTGGTGGTATCTCTGTCTGGTTTTGGAATGAGGGTGATGGTGGCATCATAGAATGTCTTTGGGAGTATTCCTTCTTCTTCAACCTTTTCAAAAAGTTTAAGGAGGGTGGGCACCAATTCCTCTTTGTGTGTTTGGTAGAATTCACCTGTGAAACCATCTGGTCCTGGACTTTTGTCTGTAGGGAGTTTTTTTATGACCTTTTCAATTTCATTTCTAGTGATCGTTCTGTTCAGTTCGTCTGTTTCTTCTTGATTCAGATTTGGCAGGCTGTAAGATTCTAGAAAATTGTCCATTTCTTCCAGATTGTCAAACTTGTTGCCGTGTAGTTGTTCATAGTATTCTCTTATGGTTTTTTGTATTTCTGCAGTATCCGTTGTGATTTCTCCTTTTTCATTTCTAATTTTGGTTATTTGGGTTCTTTCTCTCCTCTTTTGAGTGAGTCTGGCCAGGGGTTTGTCCATTTTGTTTACCTTTTCAAAGAACCAGCTCTTGGTTTTACTAGTTTTCTCTATTGTTTTTTGAGTCTCTATTTGATTGATTTCTTCTTTGATCTGTATAATTTCCTTCCTTCTGCTGACATTAGGCCTTTTTTGTTCTTCTTTTTCTAATTTGTTTAGATGGAGGGTTAAGTTGTCCATTTGGGATCTTTCTTCTTTTTTGAGGAAGGCCTGTATTGCTATGAATTTCCCTCTGAGCAATGTTTTTGTGGCATCCCATTCATTTTGAGAGGTTGTGTCTTCATTATCGTTTGTCTCAAGGTATTTTTTAATTTCCTTCTTGATTTCCTCATTGACCATTGGTTTTTTAGTAACATGTTGTTTAGTCTCCATATACTAGGTTTTTTCTCATTTATTTTCCCATGCTTGATTTCTAATTTCATGGCATTGTGGTCCGAGAAGATACTTGAGATAATTTCTATGCTCCCAAATTTGTTGAGGTTAGCTTTGTGTCCCAATATGTGGTCGATTCTTGAGAATGTTCCATGAGCATTTGAGAAGAATGTGTATTCTGCTTTTTTGGATGTAGTGTCCTGAAGATATCAATGAAGTCTAGCTTTTCTATTGTTTCCTTTAGGATCTCTGTTGCTTTATTGGTTTTCTGTCTGGAGGATCTGTCCATTGATGTGAGGGGGGTATTAAAGTCACCTACTATGATTGTATTGCCATCATTTTCTCCCTTTATGGCTGTTAATAATGTTGTATGTATCTGGTGCTCCTGTATTTGGGGCATATATGTTGACGATAGTAACATCCTCTCCTTGGATGGATCCCTTAATCATTAAGTAGTGTCCTTCTTTGTCTTTCTTTATGTCTTTTGTTTTAAAGTCTATTTTGTCTGATATGAGTATTGCAACTCCTGCTTTCGTATCATGTCTATTGGCATGAAATATTTTTCCCCACCCTTTCACTTTCAATCTATATGTGTCTTTTGTCCTAAGGTGAGTTTCTTGTAGGCAGCATATTGAAGGTTTTTGCCTTTTTATCCACTCAGCCAGTCTGTGTCTTTTGATTGGGGCGTTCAGTCCATTGACATTTAAGGTGGTAATTGATAGATGATTATTTATTGCCATTTTAAACCTTGTGTTCCAGTTGATTCTATGGTTCTCCATTCTTCCTTTCTTTTTTTGGTTGGATGGTGTCTGATTATTATCTGCTTGAGTGGGTTTTTTTTTTTATTTTTTGCGAATGTAATGTTTGGTTTTGGCTTGAGGTTGCCCTGTTTTTCAAGTATGCTAACTCCTTCCTATAATTGTGTGTTTTAACATGATGGTCCTATAGGTTCAAACACTTCATCACTATACTAAAATTAAGAAGAGAAACAAACAAAACAAACAAACAAAAAGGGTTATTTACTTCCTAACATCCCTTGCCCACATTTTATGATTTTGATGACTCATTTTTTTCTTTTTAATTTTATTTTGTTTGAAACATGTTCATACTTAAATCTATATGCTGGCTTATTTGAGTGACTGCTCTCTGATTGTGGTTTCCTCAGTCCTAGTTCTTCCTCTTCTTTTTTTTTCTTTTTTCCTCCCTTTCTTTCTTTTCTTTGTTTTTGGTTTAGAGAAGCCCTTTCAATATGTCTTTTAGCCTGGGTTTGTATTGCTGTATTTTTTTAGCTTTTGTTGGAAAAAAATTTTATTTCCCCTTCTATTTGAAATGATATTCTTGCTGGATAGAGTATTCTAGGTTGCATATTTTTTCCTTTGAGCACTTTAAATATCTCTTGCCTTTCCCTCCTGGCCTGTAGTGTTTCTGTAGAGAGATCATCTGATAACCTTATGGGGGTTCCCTTGTAGGTAACATTCTGCTTTTCTCTTGCTGCCTTTAGGACCCTCTCTTTATCACTAACTTTTGCCATTTTTATTATGATGTGTCTTGCTGTGGGTCTGTTTGGGTTCAGTTTGTTTGGGGCCCTCTGTGCTTCTTGTATCTTGAACCCAGTATCCTTTAGATTTGGGAAGTTTCCAGTGATAATTTCTTCAAATACATTTTCCATCCCCTTATATTTTTCTACTCCTTCTGGAATTCCTATTATGCATAGATTGGCCCACTTTATATTATCCCATAGGTCTCTTATATTGCTTTCATGTTTTTTGATTTGGTTTTCTGTCTGCTGTCCTAATTGGGTGATTTCCATTATTCTATCTTCCATATCACTGAGTCATTCTTCTGCATTATTCATTCTGTTTTTTACTGCCCTTAGCTCAGTTTGTATCTCTGCAAATGCATGTTCTAGTTTTTCTCGGCTCCTCCTTATATTTTCTAGTTCCTTTCTGAGGGCGTCTGCATTACTGTTTGTATCTTCTCTTAATTCCTTCAGTATTTTCACTATTTCCCTTTTGAACTCCAGGTCTATCAGACTGCAGAGGTCTCTTTCATTGTTGACTGCTTTAGGTGAGTTCTCCTGTTGGTTTAACTGGGGGTGGTTTCTCAGCTTCTTCATCTTGCTTGTTGTTTTCTTTTTCCTGGTAGAATTTTCCACTCTGCGGCTGGGCAGTGTTTGCCTTGTCACTGCTGTGGAATGTTTCCTGATGGCTGGTGTTGTTGTTCAATCTTTTTTGAGGCAGTGTGGCTTTTCTGGAGTGTTGGTGGGGCTAACAGGGTCTCTTTGAAGCACAGGAGGACTTCCTGAGGGCAGACAGGACTGGGAGGTCCACACCACGATGGGAGCAGATTTCACTCGGCCGGGCAGAGCTCGCTCTGGCGTTTTGGGGCCGTGGGGCTCTTCCAGGGAACTGGTGGTGCTGGGCAGCTCTTCCACAGGAGTGCAGCACCCTCCAAGGGCTGGAGCAGCTAGCTGAGTCACTGAGAACTCAAGAGGCTCTTCCTCAGGGCAGCCAGACTGGGAAGGACTTTCCGAGAATTAGGCAGATCTTTTCATGCCCGGTAAAGCTTTTTCTAGTTTTTCTGGGCTGCAGGCCTTTTCCTGCGGGCTGGCGGTGTATGGTGCTGCTCTGTGGGGGTGTAGCCCCTCCAAAGGGCAAGCAGGCCAGGGCAGGGACAGCACCTGCAGTGGTAGTCTTATAGAAATTTTTAAGGCCAGCCCTCCTGGATGGCAGGCAGCCCCAGGTCCGGCGTGTGTGTAAGGGGTGGCAGGGGCGGGGGGAGCGGATGCACTGGGAAGCATAGCTTTCTAATAGCTAGCCGGCCAGTAAGCTTGCTGTGGCATGGGGAGTATTCTATGGGGACCCACCCTGTCTTCTCTCCCCTCCCCAACCTTGGTGCAGACTCAGCTCTTCTCCCAGGTTCCCTCTGATGTGGTTTTCCACTTCCCCGCCCTTAACATATTGTTCCCTCCTGCTGCGATGCTCTGTTTTCTAGTCTCCCAGGCAGTCTCTGCCAAGTCAAGCTTGACAGACCAGTTTATAGACCTCCCAAGCAGTCTCCTCTCCACTCTGCACCCCCAGCCCTTTCCTGGGGACTAACCTCCGAAACTGAGGTCTCAGTGCCCAGCCCCCACCCAGGTGTCTCAATTTTTGTTGACCATGCCAGTAGTTCAGATGATCTGTTCAATTCTCACTCTGCTTTTCAGATCTCAGACTTATTGCTGCACTCTTCTCTGTATCTGGAGATTCCTCTGGTTTGATTGATCTTTCCATTGAGTAGGTGACTTTCCAGGGTGTGGGATCTCTTTCTCCTCCACAGTTCCCTTTCAGGAGCACCCGTCCAGCTCAGATTCACCTTCTCTCACTCTCCCCTTTTCTTTTCTTTTTTTTTTTTTTTTGGTCTTTTTGCTATTTCTTGGGCTGCTCCCGCGGCAATGGAGGTTTCCAGGCTAGGGGTCGAATCGGAGCTGTAGCCACCGGCCTACACCAGAACCACAGCAACGTGGGATCCGAGCCGCGTCTGCAACCTACACCACATCTCACAGCAACACCGGATCGTTAACCCACTGAGCAAGGGCAGGGACCAAACCCACAACCTCATGGTTCCTAGTCGGATTTGTTAACCACTGCGCCAAGACGGGAACTCCTCACTCTCCTCTTTTCTCTTGTTTTTCCTAGTAATGTCATGGAATTCTTGCCATTGTTGGAGTTTAGGTTCTTCTGCCAGCGATTGGTTGTTGTTCTGTGTGAGTCGTTTATCCTGTAGATGTTGTTTTTGTGTGTGTGTGTTTGTGGGAAAGGGCGAGCGTGTCCCCCTACTCTTCCGCCATCTTGCCTCTCTTGATTTCTGATTTTGGTAGCATAATTTTGCATGGATGATTTCATATCTTTACTGTATATATGACTTTACAGTTGAGCCTTGTCATTTGTGGTATTTTTGTTTCTGGTTGTGGCCTTTTCTTTCCTGCCTAGAAAGTTCCTTTAGTATTTGTTGTAAAGATGGTTTAGTGTTGCTGAATTCTCTTAGCTTTTGCTTATCTGTGAAGCTTTCAATTTCTCCTTCAAATCTGAATGAGACCCTTGCTAGGCAAAGTGATCTTGGAGTTTTTTTCCTTTCATCACATTAAGTATATCATGTCACTCCCTTCTGGGCTGCAGAGTTTCTGCTGTACAATCTGCTGATAACCTTATTGGGGGCCCCTTGTATGTTGTTTCTTTTCCCTAGCTGCTTTCAAGATTTTCTCTTTGTCTTTAATTTTGGTCAGTTTGATTAATATGTGTCTCAGTGTATTCCTCCTTGGGTTTATTTCTTATGGTACTTGTTGCGCTTCATGGATTTGAGTCAGTGGTTCCTTTCCCATGTTAGGGAAATTTTCAGCTATTATCTCTTGAATATTTCTGTCCCTTTCTCTCTCTCTTCTCCTTCTGGCACCTCTATAACATGAATGTTGGTGCATTTAACATTGTCCCAGAATTCTCTGAGACTGTCTTCATTTGTTTTCAATCTTCTTTCTCTTTTCTGTTCTGCATTGTGATTTACACTAATCTGTCCTCCACCTCACTTATTTGTTCTTCTGCTTCCTGTATTCTGCTGTTGGCTGCTTCCAGTGATTTTTTTAATTTCAGTTATTATATTTTGCATCTCTTCTTCTTTAAGTTTTATATCTGTATCTCTTTGCTCAGTGTTTCCTATAAATTATCCATCTTTGCCTCCAGTTTATTTCTGATGTCTTGCATCATCTTCAACAGCCTAAAGTCTTTTTCTTGGAGGCTGAGAATCTCCTGATCACTTAACTGTTTTGCTGGGGTTTTTTCTTTCTCCCTCATCTGAGTTATAGTTCTCTGTCTTTTCATTTTTATAGGTGTTTGGTGTGGTGACCTTTTTATAGATAATAGAGTTGTAGCCTCTCTTACTTCTGGTGTCTTCCCCCTTGTGGCTGAAGTCAGTATGGGGGCTTGCTGTAGACTTCCTGATGGGAGGGACTGGTGACTGCCCACTGTTAGGTGAGGCTGATTCCTATCCTTCTGGTGGGTTGGCCTTTGACTCTGGGTGAGATTAGAGGCAGCTGTGTGTGTGGGGGGGGGGTTCTTTAGGCAGCCTTTTTACTTATGTGTGGGACTGTGATTCCACCTAGTTGGTTGTTTGCCCTGGGGCTTCTCAGTGCTGATGGGTGGGGCCAGATTTTCCCAAAATGGCCACCTCCAGAGTAATGTACACTGGTGAATATTCCCAAAAGCTTTGTCTCCAATGCCCTTCCCCCAAAACAAGCCACAGTCACTGCCTGTTTTCCCAGGATATCATCCAAGAACTGAAGTCAGGTCCCACCCACATTCCCATGGAGCCTTTTCTTTGCCCTGGGACCCAGTGCACAGGAAAGTCTGTGTGCACCTTTCAAAAACAAGATCTCCATTTCCCCCAGTCCCATCGAGCTCCTGTGCACAAGCCCCACTTGCCTTCAATGCCAGTTGCTCTGGGGGCTCTTTCTTCCAATGCCAGATCCCCAGGCATGGGGATTTGATGTGGGACTCAGACCTCTCACTTCTGTAGGTGAGTCTCTGTGATACAGTTAGTTTCCAGTCTGTGGAGCTTCCCACCCAGGAGGTATGGAGTTGCTTATATCACATAATTGCCCCTCATACCTCCTGATGTGGGCTCCTCTTTGTCTTCTGGAGTAGGATATCTTTTTGAAAGTTTCCAGGCCGTTTGGTTGAAGGTTGCTCAACTTTTGGTTGTAATTTTGTTGATTTTAGGAGAGATGTTGAGCTCCAGTCCTTCTATTCTGCCATTGTAATCCTATCCCAAAATTATGTTGAATAAGAAAGTGATGAGAGTGGGCATCCTTGTCTTATTTCTGGTCTTAGAGGAAATGCTTTCAGCCTTTCAGCATTGAGTATGGTATTAGCTGTGGTTTTTTCATGTATGATTTTTATTATGTTGAGGTATGTTTCCTCTATGCCTACTTTCTGGAGGGTTTTTATCATAAATGGGTATTGAATTTTATCACGTCTTTTCTGCATATATTGAGATGATCATGTGATCATTTATTCTTGCATTTGTTAATGTGGTGTATCACATTCATTTGTAGATATTGAGAAATCTTTGCATCCTCGAGATAAATGCTACTTGATGATGTTGTAAGATCTTTTTAATGTATGTAAACCAAGATTTAATAACTACCTGTTTCCTATTCACTTTCTCCGTTCTTTATTTATTCATTTTCTTTCTTTCTTTTTGCTTCTTGTATTCATTTCCCAAGTATTGTTGAGGACCCTGGTATGTAGCATAATGCAATGATTATGCACGGTTTCCTCTGAAGCCAGAGTGCTTGGGTTCAAGTCCTAGCCCTGTCACTTAGCAGCTGCACTACCTTAAGCAAGTCAATTAATTACTTGGGTCCATATTTCTTAATAATAACACAAAGATTATAGTATTTATCTCATATGTTGTATTACATAGAATATAATTAAATGTATCAACATATTTTAGCAATGCCTAGCGCATTTTAAGTACCATATAAGTGTAAGTTATTATTGTCAGCATCTGCCATCTTGTGATAGTGCAGCAGAGAAGAGGGGCACTAGACAAATTACCATAATCATGTTAACCATTAGGAAGTTTCTGAGATATACACCCATGAATAAAATATATTCATTGCTTTCAAGGACTTGACAGCCTGTTAGGGAAGATAGACATGAAAATAAATAGTCTTGATACCATTAGCTAAATGCTAGCAGGAGTTGTATTCAAAATGCTACAGTGAGAGGGAGGATGAGCTCACTGCCCCTGGTGGTTTGTAGAGACAGTATTCTCTGAGCTCAGTCTGGAGGGATTACTTCCATTTCTAACTCCAGTCATTTGGTCATGTGCTAAGACTCATGGAAGACATTACATCAGTCAGCAAAATAAAATGAAATTTCACAAGTACATTAGCAGTTGAATTGGACTAGCTGGCTGCATTCTTAGAAAAAGGGAAGAGTTTGTTAATAGTTTCACATACTGATAACTGGAATGGAGGCATAGGAGATACTTCAGCAAACATGGGATAATAAGAGCATAAACAGATTACCAGTGTAGTACACGGATTATTTCCTTAAATTACAGATGCCTGATTATCAAGCAACATACCAAACACCACAAGAATAAAACAGTCTATAATTTAATCCGGTAAAGTGGGAAGCCTTTCTCCTATGATGGAAAAAAAAAACTAAAGATTTAAACTGTGAGCACAGAAGAGGTGTTGGGAGTTTAAGAAAAAAATTCAACTTAGATTTTTAAAATGTCCTTAGTTTTAGAATGGGAAAGAACAATATAAATTGAATTTTATAGAATTGTTACTCAGTTAAATTATCCAATTTCATCATAATGTTCAGGTGACTTTGTGTGTTTCCCTTTTTTTTCTAGTGATAAGAACTACATTTGAAACAACCATTATCCAAGCCTTGAATCTGCTAAATTAAGAGTCAATTTACTTGGCAAAACAGTTTGACTAAATGCTTATCTTTGTACTAGAGAAAATGTATCAGCGAACTAAAAAGCTTCCTTCAAGTCATTTGCCTATGTTCATCCTCTTTTTACATCCTGTCTAGTAAGTTAATTAATAATAGCCAAACTTTAAAGAACTTGAATGAATGTCTAGTAATGAAAGGGAGAAAGATTTTGATTGAAAGTTTGTAATATAGTGTAACTGTCACATTGCTTTATCATTCAACTAATACTGATGAGGATTTCACTTATTTTTATTCACCTTTTCATAGGAAAGTCACGATGTTTGTAAATCCAGATTAATGACAGCAGCAGTTAGCTACAACTGCTTATAGATGTATTTGTGTTAATAAGTTTTGACAGGTGGAATGTACTGTAAGCTAACTCCCACTGTAAGCATTTCTCTTTTATTTCCAATTTATAACAGTCCCAAAAAAGAATGCAGTAAGGGACACACTTATTCTATAATATGTTTTTGTGTTTTCATTTATTTTGTAAACTCATTTCCAATTTAGTTACAGTGCCATCTTTCCCATGATTTATGGTTATAACTTCTGTATTTGGGATATGTATTTCTATCTGCACAAAAAATGCTCTGATAAATGTAGGCTGATATGTTTTAAAATTAAAATGTCATGTCCTTTGCAGGTATTTAATATGCTAAAGACATTTTTAATGCAATTGCTGCTTGGAACAGATTCAAATTTCTCCTAAGGCAGTACTGGGTGGTAAAATACAAGTTAGAGGTATATAATTTATGAAATTATCACCAAGGAACCTGTGTTGCTTTGGTGTCTCTCTCCCTATTGGGTAACTAAAAGAGAACTGGTCCACTTGTTCTCAACAGGGATGATTTTCTACCCCAGGGAACATTTTGCAAAATCTGGAGACACTTGTGGTTATCACAGCTAAGGAGTAGGTACTACTGCATCCATTGAGTAGAGGCACCAGGAATATTGCTCATCATTCTACAGTGCACCAGACAGCTCCTCACCCTAACAAAAAAATTTTGTCCAAAACCACCTGTAGCAGTAAGGATGAGAAACCCCTGTCTGATCTGAAGAATATAGATCTCCTTCATATACTTGAAGTGTGGACATCCATATTCCTCTAGCTACTACCCATTGTCATAGCTACCCAAGCAGCATCTCAGCTACATATTGGATGGTGCATCCCTCTCTGGCATGATCTAAATTAGCAATGTCCTGAGAAACAGAAGTGGTTGATCTGATCCAATCTATACTTTCACTGGTACATGTGCGTGCACGTGCACACACACAAACACTGAACACCATCATAGAGCCTATCTCTCTTACCTACATCCAGGCAGCCCAAAAGTTGCTACGATTATTCTGACTTGCTGATGGCACACTCCTGCCTTGTTGGTTCATTGTGAATTATTTTTTTAATTTTCTTTTTTTATTACTCAAATAAATTTATCACATCTGTAGTTGTATAATGATCATAGCAATCTAATTTCACAGGATTTCCATCCCACAGCCCAAACACATCCCCCCACCCTCCAAAACTGTCTCCTCTGGAGATCATAAGTTTTTCAATGTCTGTGAGTCAGCATCTGTTCTGCAAAGAAATTCAGGCTGTCTTTTTTTAAGATTCCACATGTCAGTGAAAGCATTTGATGTTGGTGTCTCATTGTATGGCTGACTTCACTTAGCATGATAATTTCTAGGTCCATTGATGTTGCTAACAATGCCGGTATTTCATTCCTGTTAATGACTGAGTAATATTCCATTGTGTATATGTACCACTTCTTCTTAATCCACTCCTCTGTCAATGGGAATTTAGGTTGTTTCCATGTCATGGCTATTGAAAAGAGTGCTGCAATGTACATCGGAGTACATGTGTCTCGTCGAGTCATGGTTTTCTCTGAATAGATGCCCAGGAGAGGAATTGCTGGATCAAATGGTAGTTCTATGTTTAGTTTTCTGAGGAATCTCCATACTGCTTTCCACAGTGGTTGAACCAGTTCACAATCCCACCAGCAGTGTACTAAGGTTCCTTTTTCTCCACACCCTCTCCAGCACTTACTGTTTGTAGACTTTTTAATGATGGCCATTCTGGCCAGTGTAAGGTGGTACCTCATAGAGGTTTTGATTCACATTTCTCTAATAATGAGTGATGTTGAACATCTTTTCATGTGTTTTTTGGCCATCTGTATGTCTTCTTTGGAGAACTGTCTGTTTAGATCTTCTGCCCATTTTTTAATGGGGTAGTATGGGGTTTTTTTTTTTGGTATTGAGTGGTAGGAGGTGTTTATAAATTTTGGAGATGAATCTCTTGTCAGTTGATTCACTTGCAAAGATTTTCTCCCATTCTGTGGGTTGTCTTTTCATTTTGTTCAGTGTTTTCTTTGCTATGCAGAAACTTTTAAGTTTAATTAGGTGCCATTTGAATTTTTTTTTGTTTTTACTGTCATTACTCTAAGAGGTGGATCTGAGAAGATGTTGCTATTGTTTATGTCAAGAGAGTGTTTGGCCTGTGTTTTCCTCTAAGAGTTTTATGGTGTCTGGTCTTATATCTAGGTCTTTAATCCATTTTGAGTTTATTTTTGTGAATGATGTTAGGGAGTATTCTCCTTTCATTCTTTTCCATGTGGCTGTCCAGTTTTCCCAGCACCACTTATTGAACAAGCTGTCCTTTCTCCAATGTATATCCTTGCCTCCTTTGTCATAGATGAGTTGGCTGTAGGTGTGTGGGTTTCATTCTTGGCTTTCTATCCTGTTCTGCTGATATGTATTGCTGTCTTTGTGCCAGTACCATAGGGTTTTGATGATTGTTGCTTTGTAGTATAGTCTGAAGTCCAGGAGCCTGATTCTTCCAGCTCCATTTTTCTTTTTCAGGATGTCTTTGGCTCTTCTGGGTCTTTTGTGCTTCCAAACAAACTTTAAAATATTTTGTTCATGTTCTGTGAAAAATGTCCTTGGTAATTTGATAGGGATTGCATTGACTCTGTAGGTTGCCTTAGGTAGTGTAGTCATTTTGAGAATATTAACTCTTCCAATCCATGAGCATGGTATGTCTTTCCATCTATCAGTGTCATCTTTGATTTCTTTCATGAGTGTCTTATAGTTTTCAGAGTACAGGTCTTTTGTCTCTTTAGGTAGGTTTACTCCTAGGTATTTTATTCTTTTGGATGCGATGGTAAATGGGATTACTTCCCTAATTTCTCTTTCTGCCCTTTCATTGTTAGTGTATAGAAATGCTGTCGATTTCTGTGTATTAATTTTGTATCCTGCAACTTTGCCAAATTTGTGGATGAGCTCTAACAGTTTTCTGGTAGAGTCTTTAGGATTCTCTAGGTATAGTATCATGTCATCTGCAAATAGTGATACTTTTACTTCTTCCTTTCCAATTTGGATTCCTTTTATTTCTTTTATGTGGCTAGGCCTTTGAAAACTATGTTGAAGAGTAGTGGTGAGAGTGGACATCCTTGTCTTGTTCCTGATCTCAGTGGGAATTCTTTCAGCTTTTCACTATTGAGAATGGTGTTAGCTCTGGGTTTGTCATATATGGCCTTTATCATGTTGAGGTCGGTTCCCTCTATGCCCACTTTCTGAAGGGTTTTTATCAGAAATGGGTGTTGGATTTGGTCAAAGGATTTTTCTGTGTGTGTTGAGAGAATCATATGGTTTTTATTCTTCAGTTTGTTAATGTGTTGTATCACACTGATGGATTTGTGGATACTGAAGAACCCTTGCATCCCTGGGATAAATCCCACATGATCATAATGTACAATCCTTTGAATGTATTGTTGGATAAGATTTGCTAGTATTTTTGCATCGATGTTCATCAGTAAACTTGGCCTGTAGTTTTCTTTTTTTGTGGTATCTTTGGTTTTGGTTGTGACTTTTATTGAACCCAATGAGAGAAGCATTGGGGAATAGGGAAACTACAAGGTGCTTGTTTTCAAGGCTAGCTGTGATTCTTGCCAAGCTTCCGCTCATGGACCCCTCGCTTTTGAGTACCCTTTCAGTGTGGTTCCTGTGGAGATGAGTGTATGTCACTTCCCTTTAAGGAGATTTACATTTCTCCCTGCCATTCCTGATGGCTTACAGGACAGAGAAAATAGCACTGAACTATTCAGAATCAGTAACTCTGTGTTCCAGAGACTAATTCTGCAGAATGTGGCAGAAATATCTTTCTTTCCAGGTATGAGGTAGGTATCTTCCATTTGAAAAGCACCAAGGGAGCTGGTAAGGTTTTACATTCTGGGTATTGAGAGAGAACAAATTCTAGAGGAAAGGAATAGATGTCATATGGCTGCCTCTCCTCTCTCAAACACCTTATTTCTGCTCCTGGGTGTCAATCACCTAATGTATAATTGCCAACTATTTACAACATGCAAAGCATTCATGTGGAGCTCAATACAACATGCAAAGCATTCATGTGGAGCTCAATACAAGGGAGGAAAAACTCTTCTCTGAATTCTTCCAAGTTTGAGAAATAGGTGAAATGATCTTACCTAAGAGTAAGCTCAAGGTAGGATGGGATTTATAACCAATTAAGGTGATAACAATGGATGGTAAGGGTCAAAAGAGGGACAATAATACTTAACAATGTCACCTTCACTCCCCACTCCCATGCCTGAGGCAGACAAAACAGGAGTCATGTTACTCTTTCCTGCTGTACCCAGACATGGACTCAGAAATCTTTGCAACAAAGCAATGCAAGTGGCCATAACCACTCAATGGGAAAACATATCTGAGATGTACTCTCTTTGCCATCCTTGGACTGCAGAGGTCATAGAGGTTTGGAGAGACTAGCCTAATGGGTAGGTGTGGGTTTGGTAGCAAGAGGGATATTGTTTGTCTGAGAGTGACACTTTAAAATGATAGTTAATGGAATGTATGCAGAGAAGATTTAAAAAGCATGTGCGTGAGAATCTGGGGTTTTGTTAAAATAAGTGACCAATCAGAGAAGTTGCAGTTTTGAAGAAAGTATCAGAGTGTAGTCTTAGAATTATGTACCCCCACTGTTTTCTTTCTTTGGAGGGGGTGCACATTGATCAAAGGATCAAATTTGAGTTGTAGCTGTAATGTACACCACAGCTGTGGCAATGCTGGATCTCTAACCCACTGCACCAGGCTGGGGATTGAACTCATACCACCACAGAGACAATACTGGATTCTTAACCCACTGTGCCATAGCAGAAACTCCCACATCTTATTCCCCACATTCTGGAATTTCCTATCCAAGTCATCTTCTCAATTTTTCCCCCTTTTCTTTCTTCTAATTTTTCTTGTCTTCTCTTTTCATCACCCATCCCTAACAATGAAATTACTGAAAAGAGAGGCCTAAGAATAAAGTCAGAGGCCTCTCTTCATCTTCCTAAACTAGTTTTATAATTCATTACCAATTTCAGCATCCCTCTTGTGTAATTTTTTTATTAGTTTGAGAGATTTCAGGTCTCAGTTTATTAATAATTATAATAATGGTAAATATTCAGGGCTAACATTTAGTGGGTGCATGCCACATGTTCAGTGTACCTGTGTAACTTTATTTCATCAACTCCTTGAAAATAGTCACTATTAGCATCCCTCCTTTGCAAAAGAGACTTAGGTAACTTGCCTTAGATCATCTAGCTAGAAAACCATGGAGATTCTTGGCCCTGAAATCCATGCTATGAATAATAATGCTGTTCATCCTAGTAGAGAAAGGTAATTAAATAAATGATTTATCATGATGAGAAATATAGATGTATTTAAGGAACAGTGAGAAATTAAAATCTACTGTGTATGTAGATGGGAGTGGATGGAAGATTTTAAGAGTGCGTTTCCCTAGTGATCCTCTTTTCAGAATTCTGAGGAAGAGAAAAAAAGACTATAAATCTGCTGGATGAAGGAAACACTCTGGTGTCCCCAAATGCATCAGTCTGGGAAAAACAATTAGGAGATCCACAACTGAGAGGGGAAGTAAGCTCGTTAGTCTCAGTCTGTTCTTGGATAAAGTTATTGTTTCTGAGTAACTTTTGTACCAGACATGATCTACCTGGTACAAGTACCTCTTCCAAAACCTTTGAAAAGTACATTTGTCTGTTCTTGCATCATAGTTGCAGCTCATTAAATACCTTCTCCCAGGGACATACATACACCTTCATTTCCCTCTGTGAAAAAACATGCCAATGAAGCCAAGTCTTGCAACACCAGCCCCAGCAACCATGGCGCTTTTCTTAGTCACTGCTAATGCACACACTGGCACAGTTTGAATTACTCTGTGAATCCTTCTGATGTCTGGAAGTCAGCCACCCTTACTGTTAGGAGAGTTTGCTCTGTCAACAGGACAGCTACATTACTGAGTATAATTACACACATGAAAAAAAAACAGGAAAATGTCCACATATCAAGAAGGAAAGAGAAGTCAAGGTATAACAGAAAAGCAAGGATTTTAATTAAATAATGTCCATTATCTTTTGCCGTCAGCTCATAGTTTAATTCAAGCACTCATTGTGAAAACACTGGGTCAAGAATCCTTACTCTAGAGTCCTGGGGAATACAATCATTCTTTGTCCAGCTCCAGCCAGATTCTGTTTGGAGGCCATTCCCGTTGCTTTAATTAGGAGGAAAAATTTAATGTTGTAAATTCATAGCATGTCACTCCTAATTTCTATACAATCCATCACACTCTGAGCCTGTGTGTGGCAGCTCTTTTTAATAAAGGATTCTGCAGAGCACCTGCTGAGGCTAAAACATTTTATCATCTTTGCTAGCTCCAGGAGTCCTAGCAATTATGTCATGTTTGACTCCAAAAAATATTATTATAAGCCCTGGAATTAGAAACCCAACAATGGAACTAGCTGATTCCAATTGCCCGTGAAGCTATCATATTTTGAGAAATAAAACTTGGTAAGTTTTCATTTTAATCAAAACCTATAACAGGACCAGGGGTGTCTGTCTGAAACGAGTAGTTTCCTCATTTCTGGATGCTATCCGATAATGGCTCTCTCATCCATGAATTAATTATAAAACTAGAAATACTCTAAGAATATCAAATTGTATCCCTCACATTTTCCTTTAATAATAACTTTGTTTCACCAACTCAGAGCTTAAAGTATGAGAGTGAAGAGCCATCAAGAGCCAATTTTTTAAATATCTCTCCAGCAGCAGCACCTGGAAATATCTTGAGGGCTTTCTATGTTTCAAGCATCACCCTAGTATAAATTGGCTTATTGAAGAGTCACAAGTTATTGGGGTAACTTTCAGGGGAAAACTTTTTTCCCCTAATAGTATCCTTCAAGGAGCAGGTATAAAACCTCTTCTAGTATTTCCAAGCTGGGTAACATCTCCCTTAGTATCTAAGCTGAATCCCACACATATGAGCTATTTTCTACTTATTCTAGCAGTCTCTTGGGGATTTGTGTGGAGATTCAGTCCTGGTTGCTTTAAAGTGTCGTTCATCTTTTTTTCTTTTTGTCCCAGTCCTGATCTCACCAGCCTTAGGAGAGAAACTTCTGTCTTGAACCTCTCCCAAATCTAGAAAGAAAGTAGTTCTTTTGTTCAAAAGTTTTAAAAGTGCTTTTCTGAAGGACTGTCTCTTTACTCCACAGAGAGGAAATACTCTCCACCACCCACCCCTGGTGAAACGTAGAGGTATTAGCTCTCTTTTGTTCCTTTGTTTTATTTGTTTGTTTTTTGTTTTATTACTCAGTGAATTTATTACATTTGTAGCTGTACCATGATCATCACAATCCAATTTTATGGGATTTCCATTCCACAACCCCATTGTTTTTGTTGTTGGTTGTTTTAGGTTTCTGGTGGTTTTGGTTTTTTGGTGGGTTTTTTTAAAAAAATTTTATATATAATGATTTTTATTTTTTTCCATTATAGGTGGTTTAAAGTGATCTGTCAATTTCTGCTATACAGCGTGGTGACCCAGTTACACATACATGTATACATTCTTTTTTCTCCCATTATCATGCTCCATCATAAGTGACTAGACATAGTTCCCTGTGCTACACAGCAGAATCTCATTGCTAATCCATTCTAAAGGCAATAGTCTGCATCTATTAACCCCAAGCTCCCAAGCCATCCCACTCCCCTCTCTCCTCCTTGGCAACTACAAGTCTATTCTCCAAGTCCATGATTTTCTTTTCTGCAGAAAGTTTCATTTGTGCCATATATTAGATTCCAGATATAAGTGGTATCATATGGCATTTGTCTTTCTCTTTCTGACTTACTTCATTCAGGATGAGAGTCTCTAGTTCCATTCATGTGGTGGCAAATGGCATTATTTTGTTCTTTTTTGTGGCTGAGTAGTATTCCATTGTATATATATATACCACATCTTCCTAATCCAATCATCTGTCGATGGACATTTGGGTTGTTTCCATGTCTTGGCTATTGTGAATAGCGCTGCAATGAATATGCAGGTGCGTGTGTCTTTTTTAAGGAAAGTTTTGTCTGGATATATGCCCAAGAATGGGATTGCTGGGTCATATGGTAGTTCTATGTACAGTTTTCTAAGGTGCCTCCATACTGTTTTCCATAGCTTTTTGGTGTTTTTTTTTTTCTTTTTTAATTGAAGTGTAGTTGATTTACAATGTTGTCTTAATTTAAGGTGTATAGCAAAGTGATTCAGTTATATATACATATATATTTATTTTTTCCAGATTCTGTTTCCTTATGGGTTATTACAAACTATTGAGAAGAGTTCCCTGTGTTGTACAGTATATCCTTGTTGGCTATCTATTTTATACATAGTAGTGTGTATCTGTTAATCCCATCCTCCTAATTTATCCCTCCCCACTGCCCCCAGAAATAGCTCTTCTTGCTGTACCTGTCTCACAGAGGGGGGTAACACAGCTGAGGAGGTGGAGAAAAAGAGCACTTCTTCCACCACAATGCCCTTAAGCAAGTGCTGCATGGAAATAGCTGCTCTCTTCAATTCTGACTTCAGTACATAATATACTTCCAGAGTCTTCTGCAGCTGTGGGCTTTAGTCATACTGCTGGCATGATGAGGGCAGTCTCCTAGGTACCAAGCATCATCCAGTTTCTCTATATATGCTCTTCTCAGCAAATACTAACTTTATGAACTAGGCTTGTTGTCATAATTAGATGCTGTGGTTTGGGGAGGTAACACACTCTGGTGTCTATATTCTAGCTGTTAAATGAGCAAAGCAGTGTCAGACTGGGTTCAAGTAGCAGGCTCAGTAAATTATAACTACTCAATTGATCTAAGTCAGATGCAAGTTTGAGGGTCTACCTCTCCTCATTTTCTATGTGCCAGTTCTTACTCTTAGTTTCCCTACTTCTCTCTTGTCAGAAGCTTCTTCATATAAACCCTGCTACTCTTGGACATCTTATTATTAATTTCCAAGATCCAAGCCTTTGCTTATGTGGCTGACGTCCCTTCCTTCTTCTCCCAAAACCCCCAGAAGAAAAGCAATAATCAAATTAGTAAATGTGCTCTTTTTTAACAACTACATTTATCAGTTAGAATAAGCTGGATTTTGCTGCAGTAACAAGCCCAAAATATAAGAGGCTGATGACAGATTATTTCATACTCATATAAAATGTATATTAGAATAAGCTGGGGGCTCTGCTCCATGACCTCCTCACTCAGAAACTCAGTCTTCAGTATCCGTAGCAGTTGTTTTCTGTAGATATTTCTGTGATGAAGGGAATGATCTCTATCTGTACTGCCCAAAATGGTACCCACTAGCCATAGGTGGCAATTTAATACTTGAAATGTGACTAATGTGACTGAAGAACAGAATTTTACTTTTGTTTTACTTTGTTTACTTTAATTTCACTTTTTAATTTAATCTCATTGAAGTATATTTGATTTACAATGTTGTATTAGTTTTGGGCATACAGCAAAGTGAATCAGTTATACATATAAATATATCCATTCTTTTTTCTAATATAGATTATTACAAACTATTGAGTCGATTTTCCTGTGCTACGTAGTAGGTTCTTGTTAATCTATTTTATACAATACTATGTATATGATATTCCCATCCTCCCAATTCTTCCCTCCCCCAAACAGTTTCACCTATGGTAACCATCAGATTGGTTTTGAAATCTGTGAACTTGTTTCTTTTTCTTAAATTAGTTCCTTTGTATTATTTTTATTATATTCCACATATAAGCAATAGCATATGATATTTCTTTCTCTGGATTACATCACTCAGTATGATTTCAGCAGCTACTATTGACTAGTGGCTACTATTTTATCAAGTGTGGGTGTTAATCATCATGTGATACTATGGGAGAGTGAAACATGGACACTTACACTCTGGTCCTTAAACGTTTCCACTCAGAAGTAATAATTGCCACACTGTCTCACATTAATATGCCAAAGACCCATGTCCACATCTAGTTTCCAGGGGTGAGACGGAGCTGTTCCATCTTGCCCTTCGAGGAGGAGAAACAAAAGTATCAGTGGAAAGCACTCATGAATTACACAGCACCACTGTTCAGCATTCTGGATATTCAGTGCAAAGTAAAACAAACATGAGCCAGCATTCCTGGAGCTTAGGGTCAAATACAGGAAAGAGGACAAGAGGATCATTTAAAGTACACAACTTCCTTAACCATGCTTTAAATGTGATTAAGAGACTGGGCTCTTGAAGCCGACTGACTTGGATTCAAATCCTAGTTCTATATTGAGTAAGTAAAATGGGGGTGATTAATTTAATGAAATTTTATTACATTCTTAAGCTATTCATTACAGTTTCAATGGTATGTTATAGTCACTGTTAATTCAGACTATATGATTCTGTGTCTTTGGATATGGTTTACCTTTATGTAATAAATCAGATTTCTTTTTCCCTAAGTGCAAACAATAAAAAAACCAATAAAAATAAAAAATGCACACTAAAGGTGTGGTTACATATCTTTGGGACAAAATAACTGCCTTGTAAATAAAGGCCATAGTTTAGCTAGGGAAGTAGGAAAGTGTGGGAAAACAACTGAATGATGAGTATGGAGTGGTTCAGAGTTAGATAAAAAATGTTTTAGACAAAGGGTAGAACTGGTGTGAAGGAGAGCAGTTGGTAGTGCCTTAGAGGAAGTTATGGAAGGCTTGGAAGGTTGGAATTGCCAGAGAGGGGATGGCATTATGAATGCAGGTGGAGAGAGGTCCATGTAGTACACTGAGTTATAAGCTGTGTAGAGTTGAGAGTTGACTCTCATCAAGGGGAAGCCATTAAAGAGTTTTAAGTAAGGAGAGAAATGGTGTTTTGTACATTTTTGAAACATCATTCTGGCCGATGCTTGAACATTTGGTTTAGAGAGAGACAAGGGAGAAAGCCAATTGTGGTGGTGAATTTTATGTATTAACATGACTGAGCTAAGAGATGCCCAGATAGCTGGCAAAGTAGTATTTCCAGATGCCATCAGCGAGGGTGTTTCCAGAACAGATTAGCACTTGAACTGGTGGACTGGATAAAAATCACTGTCACTAATGTGGGTGGGTGTCATCTAATCTGTTGAGGACCTGAATAGAACAAAAAGGTGAAGGAAGGACAGAGTTGCCCTCTGTGTGAGCTGAGATGTGCATCTGTTCCTGCCCTGGGACAATGGCCTTTCTTGTCTTGAGTCTTCAGTCTGAGAACCACCTGCTTTCCTGGTTCTCCCGCTTGAAAACAGCAGATTATAGGACTTTCTCTGGGGATCCTTGGTTAATACACCTCTCATCCAAAAAGTCTTCTGTATTCATATTCTGTTGTTGCATGACAAAAGTATGCAAACATGGTGGTTGTAAACAACCTTATTTATGATTTCACAGGTTCAATGGGTCAGGCGTCCCAGGATGGCTTATCTGAGTCCTCTGTTCAGGGTCTCACCAAGCTGAAATTCAGGTGTTGACAGAGTTACATTCTTTTCTGGAGCTCAGAGTATTCTTCTAAGTGCATTTGCTTGTTGCCAGAATTCAGTTCCTTTTGATTGTAGGACTGAGATCCCTATTCTCTTAATGGATGTAAGCTAGGGCTAATCCTCAGTGCCTGCAGTCCCTGCTGTGTGAACTTCTCACAATATGCCAGCTTACTTCTTCAAGATGAGCAGGAGAATCTGTCTCTTCAGAACAGGCCAGAAGCTCTTTTAAGTTCTTTCCTCTGATTAAGTCAGGCCCAGCCAGAGCAATCTCCCTTTTGATTAATTCAAGACCAATTGTATCAGGGCCTTGATTACATCTGTAAAATCTCTCTCTCTCTTTTTTTTTTTTTGGACACATAAGGTAATTACAGGAGTGACATTACATCATATTCACAGATCTTGCTTCTATGCAAAGGCAGAGGATTGTACCGGGTATGCAGTACCAGGTGCAGGAATCTCACCTGGGGGTGTGGTACCATCGCAGAATTCTACCTGTCCTGAGTTTTCAGTCTTTTAAGTTTACACAGCACTTAGCATCTGAGAACTTCCCACAGTAGTACTCAAGGGAAAAGAGAGAACAAATGGGCAGCTCTTAAACCCTAAAGACAAGTTCATTCATGTGGGTCATAAGAAGCCACAGGGTACCATTTGGGTCAACATAATATAGTCATCTCTTTGGCTCTGAAAGTGGAATGTAGGCTACCCAGGCTCACAAGAGTAAGCAAGAATGACATCACTATCTTTTGGCACAAAATAATACCACCAGGCAGACCAAAACTGCTGTGTTGTCTGAGGTAAATGCAGAAAGAATTTGGAAATTGAGAGAAAGTTCCAACATTCTCTAATCTTTTAATTGTTCATAACCTCAGTCTCTTCATCTTTAAAATGGGGATCATTTTCATCACTATACAGCATTATTCTTCACTATACAGGAACAAGTGAGATAATGTAAGCTAAGCCCTTAGCACGGGACCTGGTACCAGGTAAGCAACAACTGGTATCAGCCATCATCCTCCTTACCCTTTACACCAGGCACAGATAATGCCAGATAAATACCTGTTGCTGTAACATAAGGCAGGCAGGTAGCTTGGAAAGCTGCCAGGTTTTGTCCCAGGAGGTGCTCCAGACCTGAAGTGAATAAGCTCTCCAGTGTGTCGCTAAGCTCCATGGGCTCTCATTTTCAAGTCTGTTAAACTGAGACAGCCTCTCCCTACACCTCCTTTCATTGAGGAAGTTTGCGGCAGCAGATCAAAGTTCAAGGAAAAAATATGTCATGGGATAATCATGTAGTGTTAAGTATCCATGTCTCTTGTTTCCTCCCAAAGCATAAAGGTATTCTTGCTGCTCTAACATGACTTGATAACAGAAACTTCCTGAGCAATCTATCATACCATTACTTGATAGGTGGAATTTGATTATTTATTCATTTGGACTCTGCTACAGACTGCTTCCTACCGCTGAACAGCAAGTAATCAATTAGCACTTAATTTTCCTGTTGTCACACCTGTATGTTGGAATGGGCACAGTTTCCCCTGCCTTGCACCTCTGAAACCTCAGGAGTATTCTTGGAATCTTGAAGGCTCAGTACTTGCCAAATATTTTCTAACACATGATTTCATGCATTCTCAGCTAAATATGCTGCATCTTAGAATGCTCTTTTGTAATTGATTTTCTGGGATTTGTTCTGAAAACAGATGCGACTCATTCAAATCCACACATAAGGATGTTTTGGTTTGAGATGAGAATATTATGTTGTCTCAGATTCATTATATGTCAAACGTCAATATGCAGATTTTCAGTAACATAGACATGGCTTGCAAAGAAAATGGAAATGTATTTTCACATCCATGTTTCAAAACTGGAGACACTATAGAAGGAAGAATTGTTCTTATAAACAGATTCACTACTAATTGGTAGGTTAGAATCTCTGCAATTCAGTAAATTTTACAAAATCAAATTACTTCCTGGAATTATGCAGAGGAAATAGCCCAAAATAACAGAGAGAATGATATTGATAAAGGACTCTGGTAATAAATCACGCTGCCAAAAACTGTTTCTCTAGACCAGGGGGTGGTAAATATGGCTCAGCCCACTGCCTGTTTTTGTTAATTTTTCACTGGAACATAATCACACTTACTTGCTTTCATGTTATCTATGGCTGTTTTCTCACTACAACCGCAGAGTTGAGTTAATTGTGACAGAAGCCATATGCCTGGCAGAACTTAAAATAATATTTGGTCCTTTACTGAAAAGGTTTTTCAGGCCCCTGATCTAGAACACTGGTTATTAAATTACCTTTGTATAAATAATTACATAAAAATACATTTAAATATTGCAGTATCTGTATTTAAGCCACAACAGGGTCATTTACCACAGAAGAGGTGCTGAGAGGAGACAGGTGAACTAAGAACAGAGTCCCAAAATATATGAAACAAAAACTGACAAAATTCAACAATAATAGATGGAGACTTCAATATTCTACTTTCAGGGATGGATAGAACAACTAGACAAAAGATGAACAAGGAGGAGTTCTGTGGTGGCCTAGCGGTTAAAGATCCAATGTCACTGCTGTGGCTCAAGTTCAATCCCTGACCTGGGAACTTTTGCATGCCATGCCATGGCAAAAAAAATGAAAAAGGAAATAGAAGACTGGAAAAAAACACTATGAACCAACTAAGATAAGAGATACCTATAGAACATTTCACCAAGAAGAAAAGAATACTCATTTTTCTCAAGTGTACATGAGGCCTAATGTATAGTATAGACCATATGCTTGGCAATAAAATAGATCTTAAGAAATTTGAAATAATTGAAATCATGCAAAATATGTTCTTAAAGCACAATGGAATGAAATTGGAAATCATTAACAGAAGAAAGTTTAGGGACTTCATAAATATGTGGACAGCATACAGCATACTCCTAAATAACCAAGAGGTTACAAGAAATCACAGGGGAAATGAGAAAATATCCTGAGATGAATAAAAACAAAAGCAGGGTGTACCAAAACTTATGAAATTCAACAGAGAGATTTATAGCTGTAAACACCTATATTAAAAAAGAAAAATCTCCAGTCAATAACCTCACCTTACATATTATGATTATAGAAAAAGAAGAGCAAACTATGCCCAACACAAACATAAGGAAGGAAAAATAAAGATAAGAGCCAAAATAAATGAAATAGAGAGTAGAATAAAACAGAGAGGAAATCAACAAAACCAAGAATTGACCAAAAGGTCAACAAAATGGACAAATACTTTTCTGGACTGGCCAAGAAAAAAAAAAGACTCAGAAGTTTGCACTGTGGCTCAGTGGGCTAAGAACTAAGAGTCTATGAGGATGTGGGCTTGATCTCTGGCCTTGAGTGAGGATTAAGAATCCACATTGCTACAAGTTGTAGCATGTGTTACAGATTCAGCTTGGATCATCATTGCCATGCCTGTGGTATAGGCTGGCAGCTGCAGCTTCAATTCTACCCCTGGCCTGGGAATTTCCATATGCTGCAGGTATAGCTTTAAGGGGAAAAAAAAAGAAATTATTAAATTCATAAATAAAAGAAGGGCCACCACTATGAAATTTATAGAAAAAGGATTATAACAGAATACTATAAATAATTGTATGCCAGTATATTAGATAACCTGCATGAAATTTTTTAAAAAATCCTACAAAGAAACATACTATTGGAACTAACTCAAGAAGAAACAGAAAACAGACCTGAATAGACTTGTAACAAGTAAGGACATTGAATTAGTATTCAGAAACTTTCCACAGTAAAAAGTCAAAGAGAAAGTGGCTTCAGTGGTAAATTCTATCACATATTTAAAGAATAATTAACACTTCTCAAACTATTCCAAAGATAGAAAAGACAAGAACACTTTCCAATGCATTCTTTGAGTCAGAATTATCCTAACACTAAAACTAGACAAAGACAACACAGGAAATTAAAACTAACAGGCCAAAATCTCTTAAGAATATACATGTAAAAATTCTTTACAAAACATTAGCAAACCAAATCCAGTAATATATAAAAAGGATTGTATACCATGACCAACCAGGATTTACCCAAGGAATACAGGATTGCTTTAACATATGCTAATCAATGTAATTATACTATATTAATAGAATGAGCAATAAAAATACATCATCATTTCAATCAATATGTAAAAGACATTTGATAAATTCCAACATTGCTTCATGATGTAAAAAATCTCAAACTAGAAATAGAAGGAAACAACTTAATTAAGGCCACAGGTGAAAAATTCACAACATGGTACTCAGTGATCAAACTCTGAAAGCTTTCCCGTAACATCAGGAACAAGACATGGATGTCTATTCTTTCCACTTCTGTTCAACATTGTCCTGGAAGCTCTAGCCAGAGCAATTAGGGAAGAAAATAAAAGGCATCCAGATTATAAAGAAAGAAGTAAAGCTATCTTTGTGTGCAGTTAGCAAAATCTTAAATAATGAAAATACTAAGGAATCCACACAAAAAAAGTGTTATAGCTGATAAACAAGTTCAACAAAGTTTGTAGGATACAAGATCATTATTCAAAATCAGTTGTATTTCTATACATTAGTTATGAACAATAAAAAATTGAAATTAACTATTTCACTTAACAACAGCATGAAAATGAAAAAAAATGCTTAGGAATAAATTTAGCAAAAGAAGTGTGTAAGATTTTTACATGGAATACTACAAAAAATCATTGAAAGAAATTTTAAAAGACCTAAAAAAATGAAAAATGATCTCATATTTGTGAATTAGAAGACTTAATAATAAGGTGATGATGTTCCCCAAACTGATAGATTGCATTCAATTTTTTCCCTTCTTCCTTTCTTTTTTTTTATAGCCACAAGAGTGGGAGATGAAAGTTACTGGGCCAGGGGTCAAATCAGATCTGCTTTCAATTTGTATATCAAATCTCAGCTGACTGTTTCACATAAATTTACAAGCTGATCCAAAAATTCATAAGGGAATGAAAAAGACTTAAAAAAATGGAAAAAAAATCTTGAAAAAGAGTAACAAAATTGGAAGACTCACAGTTGCATATTTCAAAATTTAATAAAAATCTAGGTAATAGTCAAGACAAGTGTGGTATGGGCATAAGGAGAGACATACAGATCAGTATAACAGAATTGAGGGATCAGAAAAATAAACATATATTTACAGTTGACTGGCTATCAATAAGCATGACAAAGCAATCAACAAGGAAAAAAATGCCAAGACAACTGGATATCCACATGCAAAAACAGTGAAGTAGTGACCCTACTGTAGTAGGCTGAATAATGACCCCCAAAGAATTCAAGTCTTGTTCCTAGGAATCTGGAAATGTTATTTATTTGGGAAAGGGGTCTTTGCAGGTGTGATTAGGACTTTAAGATGTGCAGATTATGAATTATCAGGGTGGCCCAAAATGCAATCACATATATCCTTATAAAAAGGCAACAGAATGAGGGATTTTCCATTGTGGCTCAGGGGTTATCAACCCAACTACTATCCATGAAGATATGGCCTTGCTCAGTGGGTTAAGAATCCAGTGTTGCTGTGAACTGTGGTCTGTGTCAGCAATGTGGTTCAAATGGATCCTGCATTCCTGTGAATTTCCACATGCCGCAGGTGTGGCCTTAAAAAGGAAAAAAAAAAAGGCAGCAGATGGAAGCTTGACATCCTCAGAAGAGTAGAAGGGAGGAAACCATGAGGGTGGAGATGGAAGTGACACAGTCACAAACCAAAAAATGCCAGAGGTGGAGAAAGGAAGAAATTCTGTCCTTGAGCTTCCAGAGAGAGCACTACATGGTGACACCTTGATTCTGGCCCAGAAAAACAGATTATAGGCATCTGTCTTCAAGAACAATAAGAGAATAAATTTCTGTGTTTTTTTATTTTTTAAAGTTTGATTGAAGTATAGTTGATTAACAAGAATGTGATAATTTCCGCTGTGCAACAAAGTAATTGAGTTGTACATGAACACACATTTCAAATTCTTTTCCCATATAGATTATCATAGAATGTTGGGTAGCATTCTCTGTACTACACAGCAGGTCCCCATTGGCCAATCATTCCATATACGTCAATGTGTGTATGCTAATCCCAAACCCCCAGTCCATCCCTCCCTCCCTGCCTGTCCCCTTTGGTGACCATAAGGATTTAAAAGTCTGTTTCTGTTATGCAAATAAGTTCATTTCTATCCTTTTTTTAAATTCCACGTATAAGTGATATAATACACTGTTTATCTTTCACAATATGACTAACTTTACATAATATGATAATCTCTAGGTCTATCTGTGTTGCTACAAATGGCATCACTTCATTATTTTTATGGCCGAGTAATATTCCATTGTATATATATACCATATCTTATATCCATTCCTATAATGATAGACATTTAGGTTGCCTCTTTGTCTTGGCTCTTTTTTTTTATAACTTTTTTTATTTTCCCACTGTAGAGCAAAGGGGTCAGGTTATCCTTACATGTATACATTACAATTACATTTTTTTCCCCACCACTTGTTCTGTTGCAACATGAGTATCTAGACAAAGTTCTAAATGCTATTCTGCAGGATCTCCTTGTAAATCTATTCTAAGTTGTGTCTGATAAGCCCAATCTCCCGATTCCTCCCACTCCCTCCCCCTCCCATCAGGCAGCCACAAGTCTCTTCTCCAAGTACATGATTTTCTTTTCTGAGGAGATATTCATTTGTGCTGGATATTAGATTCCAGTTATAAGTGATAGCATATGGTATTTGTCTTTGGCTTTCTGGCTCATTTCACTCAGGATGAGATTCTCTACTTCCATCCATGTTGCTGCAAATGGCATTATGTCATTCTTTTTTATGGCTGAGTAGTATTCCATTGTGTATATATACCACACCGTCCGAATCCAATCATCTGTCGATGGACATTTGGGTTGTTTCCATGTCCTGGCTATTGTGAAGAGTGCTGCAATGAACATGCAGGTGCATGGGTCTCTTTTAAGTAGAGTTTTGTCCGGATAGATGCCCAAGAGTGGGATTGTGGGGTCATATGGAAGTTCTATGTATAGATTTCTAAGGTATCTCCAAACAGTTCTCCATAGTGGCTGTACCAGTTTACATTCCCACCAGCAGTGCAGGAGGGTTCCCTATTCTCCAGACCCCCTCCAGTGCAGGAGGGTTCCCTATTCTCCACACCCCCTCCAGCACAGTTTACATTCCCACCAGCAGTGCAGGAGGGTTCCCTATTCTCCACAGCCCCTCCAGAATGATGGCCATTCTGACTGGTGTGAGGTGGTATCTCATGGTAGTTTTAATTTGCATTTCTCTTATAACCAGTGATGATGAGCATTTTCTCATGTGTTTGCTGGCCATCTGTATATCTTCCTTGGAGAAATGTCTATTCAGGTCTTTTGCCCATTTTTCCATTGATTGATTGGCTTTTTTGCTGTTGGGTTGTATAAGTTGTTTATATATTCTAGAGATTAAGCCCTTGTCGGTTGCATCATTTGAAACTATTTTCTCCCATTCTGTAAGTTGTCTTTTTGTTTTCTTTTGGGTTTCCTTTGCTGTGCAAAAGCTTTTCAGTTTGATGAGGTCCCATGGGTTTATTTTTGCTCTAATTTCTATTGCTTTGGGAGACTGACCTGAGAAAATATTCATGAGGTTGATGTCAGAGAGTGTTTTGCCTATGTTTTCTTCTAGGAGTTGGATGATGTCCTGTCATATATTTAAGTCTTTCAGCCATTTTGAGTGTATTTTGGTGCATGGTGTGAGGGTGTGTTCTAGTTTCATTGCTTTGCATGCAGCCGTCCAGGTTTCCCAGCAATGCTTGCTGAATAGACTTTCTTTTTCCCATTTGATGTTCTTGCCTCCATTGTCAAAGAGTAATTGACCCTAGGTGTCAGGGTTTATTTCCGGGTTCTCTATTCTGTTCCATTGGTCTGTCTGTCTGTTTTGATCCCAGTACCACACTGTTTTGATGACTGTGGCTTTGTAGTATTTCTTGAAGTCTGGGAGAGTGATGCCTCCTGCTTGGTTTTTGTTTCTCAGCATTGCTTTGGCGATTCTGGGTCTTTTGTGGTTCCATATAAATGTTTGGATTGTTTGTTCTAGTTCTGTGAAAAATGTCCTGGGTCATTTGATAGGGATTGCATTGAATCTGTAGATTGCTTTGGGTAGTATGGCCATTTTTACAATATTGATTTTCCCAATCCAGGAACATGGACTATCTTTCCATTTCTTTACATCTTCTTTGATTTCTTTGATTAAAGTTTTATAATTCTTGGCATATAGGTCCTTGACCTCCTTGGTCAGGTGTATTCCCAGGTATTTGATTTTGTGAGGTGCAATTTTAAAAGGTATTGTATTTTTGTATTCCTTTTCTAATATTTCATTGCTGGTATACAGAAATGCAACTGACTTCTGAATGTTAATCTTATATCCTGCTACTTTGCTGAATTTATTAATCAGTTCAAGTAGTTTTGAGGTTGAGTCCTTAGGGTTTTCCATGTATAGTATCATGTCATCTGCACACAGGGACAGTTTTATGTCTTCTCTTCCTATATGGATGCCTTTTATTTCTTTGGGTTGTCTAATTGCTGTGGCTAGGACTTCCAAAACTATGTTGAAGAGCAGTGGTGAGAGTGGGCATCCCTGTCTTGTTCCAGATTTGAGTGAGAAGGCTTTCAGTTTTTCCCCATTGAGAATTATATTTGCTGTGGGTTTATCATAAATGGCTTTGAGTATCTTCAGGAATGTTCCCTCTATACCCACTTTGGCAAGAGTTTTGATCATGAATGGATGTTGGACTTTGTCAAATGCTTTTTCTGCATTTATTGAGATGATCATATGATTTTTGACTTTTTGTTTGTTAATGTGGTGTATGATGCTGATTGATTTGTGTATGTTGAACCATCCTTGTGAACCTGGGATGAACCCCACCTGGTCATGGTGTATAATTTTTTTGGTATGTTGTTGGATTCGGTTGGCTAAGATTTTGTTGAGAATTTTTGCACCTATATTCATCAATGATATTGGGCGATAGTTTTCTTTGTTGGTGGTATCTCTGGTTTTGGAATGAGGGTGATGGTGGCATAATAGAATGTCTTTGGGAGTATTCCTCCTTCTTCCACCTTTTGAAAGAGTTTCAGGAGGATGGGCACCAATTCCTCTTTATATGTTTGATAGAATTCACCTGTGAAGCCATCTGGTCCTGGACTTTTATTTGTAGGGAGTGATTTTAGGACCTCTTCCATTTCATTTCTAGTGATCGGTCTGTTCAGTTGGTCTGTTTCTACTTGATTCAGTTTTGGCAGGCTGTAAGATTCTAGAAAATTGTCCATTTCTTCCAGATTGTCAAACTTGTTGCCGTGTAGTTGTTCATAGTATTCTCTTATGGTTTTTTGGATTTCTGCTGTATCCGTTGTGATTTCTCCTTTTTCATTTATAATTTTGATTATTTGGGTTCTTTCTCTCCTCCTTTAGAGAGTCTGGCCAGGGGTTTGTCCATTTTGTTCACCTTTTCAAAGAACCAGCTCTTGGTTTTATTAATTTTCTCTATTGTTTTTTGAGTCTCTATTTTATTGATTTCTTCTTTGATCTGTATAATTTCCTTCCTTCTGCTGACATTAGGCCTTTTTTGTTCTTGTTTTTCTAATTTGTTTAAATGGTGGGTTAAGTTGTCAATTTGGGATCTTTCTTCTTTTTTGAGAAAGGCCTGTATTGCTATAAATTTCCCTCTGAGCACTGCTTTTGTGGCATCCCATAGATTTTGAGCGGTTGTGTCTTCATTATCATTTGTTTCAAGGTAGTTTTTAATTTCCTTCTTGATTTCCTCATTGACCCATTGGTTTTTTAATAGCATGTTGTTTAGTCTCCATGCAGTAGGTTTTTTCTCTTTCCTTTTCCCATGGTTGGTTTCTAATTTCATGGCATTGTGGTCCGAGAAGATACTTGAGATAATTTCTATGCTCCTAAATTTATTGAGATTCACTTTGTGTCCCAATATGTGGTCGATTCTTGAGAATGTTCCATGAGCATTTGAGAAGAATGTGCATTCTGCCTTTTTGGGATGTAGTGTCCTGAAGATATCAATGAAGTCTAACTTTTCTATTGTTTCCTTTAGGATCTCTTGCTTTATTGGTTTTCTGTCTAGAGGATCTGTCCATTGGGGTGTGTGGGGTATTAAGGTCTCCTACTATGATTGTATTCTCATCAATATCTCCCTTTATGCCTGTTAATATTTGTTGTATGTATCTGTGTGCTCCTATATTTGGGGCATATATGTTGATGATAGTAACATCCTCTCCTTGGATGGATCCCTTAATCATTAAGTAGTGTTCTTCTTTGTCTTTCTTTATGTCTTTTGTTTTAAAGTCTATTTTGTCTGATATGAGCGTTGCGACTCCTGCTTTTCTGTCATGTCTATTGGCATGAAATATTTTTCCCCACCCTTTCACTTTCAATCTATATGTATCTTTTGTCCTAAGGTGAGTTTCTTGTAGGCAGCATATTGAAGGTTTTTGCCTTTTTATCCACTCAGCCAGTCTGTGTCTTTTGATTGGGGCGTTCAGTCCATTGACATTTAAGGTGGTAATTGATAGATGATTATTTATTGCCATTTGAACCTTGTGTTCCAGTTGATTCTATGGTTCTCCATTCTTCCTTTCTTTCTTTTTTTTTTTTTTTTGGTTGGATGATCTCCTGTTATTATCTGCTTGAGTGAATTTTTTTTCATTTCTTGAGAATGCAATATTTGGTTTTGGCTTGTGGTTGCCCTGTTTTTTAAGTATGCTAACCCCTTCCCATAATTGTGTGTTTTAGCCTGATGGTCCTGTAAGTTCAAACCCTTCATTACTATATTAAAATTAAGAAGAGAAACATACAAACAAACAAACAAACAAACAAAAAGGGTTATTTACTTCCTAACATCCCTTGCCCACATTTTATGCTTTTGATGACTCTTTTTTATTTTTTTCTTTTTAATTTTATTTTGTTTGAGGCCTGTCCATGACTACATCTATATGCTGGCTTATTTGAGTGACTGCTCTCTGATTGTGGTTTCCTCAGTCCTAGTTCTTCCTCTTCTTCTTCTTTTTCCTTTTCTTTTTTCTTTCCTTTCCATCCTTCCTTCTTGGTTTAGAGAAGCCCTTTCATTATTTTCTTTAACCTGGGTTTAGTGTTGCTGTATTCTTTAAGTTTTTGTTTGCTGGAAAAAAATTTTATTTCCCTTTCTATTTGAAATGATATTCTTGCTGGATAGAGTATTCTAGGTTGCATATTTTTTCCTTTGAGCACTTTAAATATCTCTTGCCTTTCCCTCCTGGCCTGTAGTGTTTCTGTAGAGAGATCATCTGATATTCTTATGGGGGTTCCCTTGTAGGTAACATTCTGCTTTTCTCTTGCTGCCTTTAGGACCCTCTCTTTATCACTAACTTTTGCCATTTTTATTATGATGTGTCTTGGTGTGGGTCTGTTTGGGTTCAGTTTGTTTGGGGCCCTCTGTGCTTCTTGTATCTTGAACCCAGTATCCTTTAGATTTGGGAAGTTTCCAGTGATAATTTCTTCAAATACATTTTCCATCCCCTTATCTTTTTCTACTCCTTCTGGAATTCCTATTATGCGTAGATTGGCCCGCTTTATATTATCCCATAGGTCTCTTAGATTGCTTTCCAGTTTTTTGATTCAGTTTTCTGTCTGCTAACCTGATTGGGTGATTTCCATTATTCTATCTTCCATATCACTGAGTCATTCTTCTGCATTATTCATTCTGGTTTTTACTGCCCTTCGTTCAGTTTGTATCTCTGCAAATGCATGTTCTAGTTTTTCTCGGCTCGTCCTTATATTTTCTAGTTCCTTTCTGAGGGCGTCTGCATTACTGTTCAGATCTTCTCTTAATTCCTTCAGTATTTTCACTATTCCTCTTTTGAACTCCAGGTCTGTCAGACTGCAGGGATCTGTTTCATTGTTGACTGTTTTAGGTGAGTTCTCCTGTTGGTTTGACTGGGGGTGGTTTCTCAGCTTCTTCATCTTGCTTGTTGTTTTCTTTCTCCCGAGGGAGTTGTACTCTCCGTTATTGGGCAGGGTTTGCCTTGTCACTGCTGTGGAATATTTCCTGAGGGCTGGTGTTGTTGGTCAGTCTTTTTTGAGGCAGTGTGGCTTTTCTGGAGTGTTGATGGAGGTAACAGTGTTTCTTTGAAGCACAGGAGGACTTCCTGAGGGCAGACAGGACTGGGAGGTCCACACCACGATGGTAGCAGATTTCACTTGGTCATGCAGAGCTTGCTCTGGTGTTTTTAGGCTGTGGGGTTCTTGCAGGGGGTTGGCGGTGTTGGGCAGCTGTTCCTCAGGAGTGCAGCACCCCCTGGGGGCTGGAGCAGCTATCTGGGTCACTGAGAACCTAAGAGGCTCTTCCCTAGGGCAGCCCAACTCAGAAGGAAGGCCTGCAAATGTAGGCGGATATTTTCACAGTCTGGCCCAGCTTGTTGCAGCTTTTCTGGGCTGCAGGGGCTCTTCTAGGGGGCTGGTGGTGCTGAGCAGATATTCTGCAGGAGTGGGGCAACCCCTGAGGACTTGGGTGGCTAGCAGGGCTGCTGAAAACCCAAGAGACTCCTCCCCAGGGCAGCCTGACTCAGAAAGACTGTCTTAGATCTTTTTCCGGCTCAGCCAAGCTTGTTGCAGCTTTTCTGGGCTTCAGGGTGTCCTGCCTGGAGCTGGCAGTCCTATGCAGCTAATCCACTAGGTCTCGGCACCCCCTGAGGGCTTCGGCGGGTAGCAGGGCCACTGGAAACCCAGGAGGCTCCTCTCCAGGGCAGCCTGACTCAGAGAGACTGTCTGAGATCTTTTCCTGACTCAGCCAGGCTTGTTGCATCTTTTCTGGGCTGTAGGGGGTCCTGCCTGGAGCTGGCAGTCCTATGCAGCTGATCCACTAGGTCTTGGCACCCCCTGGGGTCTTGGGCAGGTAGCAGGGCTGCTGAAAACCCAGGAGGCTCCTCCCCAGGGCAGCCCGACTCAGAAAAACCGTCCTAGAAGTAGCCAGATCTATTCACGGCCTGGCTAGGCTTGTTCTAGCTTTTCTGGGCTGCAGGCCTTTTCTCGGAGGCTGGTGGTGTTTGGTGCTGCTCTGCGGAAGTGTAGCCCCTCCAAAGGGCAAGCAGGCCTGTGCAGGGACGGCCCCTGCAGTGGTAGGCTTCAGGCAATTGTTGAGGCCAGCCCTCCTGGATGGCAGGCAGCCCCAGGTTCGGCGAGAGCTTTGTTTTCTAGTCTCTCCGGCAGTCTCTACCCCATCAAGTCACAGACCGGTTTCTAGACCTCCCAAGCAGTCTCTGCTCCACCCCGCCCCCCCAGCCGGTTCTCTGGGACTAACCTCTGGCGCCAAGGTCTTGTTGCCCGCCCCCCCCCAGGCATCCCTAGGCCCTTTCCTGGGGACTAACCTCTGGAGTCGAGGTCTCGATGCCCAGCCCCCACCCAGGCATCTCAATTTTTGGTGACTGTGCCCATAGTTCAGATGGTCCGTTCTGTTCTTGATCAGCTTTTCAGTACTCCAACTTACTGCTACACTCTTCTCTGCATCTGGAGATTCCTCCAGTTCATTTGATCTTTCCCCCGAGTAGGTGACTTTCCAGGGTGCGGGATCCCTTTCTCCTCCTCAGTTCCCGTTCGGGAGCGCCCGTCCCACTCGGATTCACCTTCTCTCACGCTCCTCTTTTCTCCCGATCTGCCCAGTAATGTCACGAACTTCTTGCCGTTATTGGAGTTTAGGTTCCTCTGCCAGCGATTGGTTGCTGTTCTGTGTGAGTCATTTATTCTGTAGATGTGCTTTTTTTGTTGTGTTTGTGGGAGAGGGCGAGCATGTCCCCCTACTCCTCTGCCATCTTGTCCTCTCTCCTGTCTTGGCTCTTATAAATAGCTCTGCCATGAACTTTAGGGTGCAGGTATCTTTTCAAATTTACAGTTTACTCTGGATAGAATGTCTATTATTTTAAGCCACCAAGAGTGTAATAACTTGTTACAGAAGCCATAAGAAACCACTAGGCCTATCTTACATCATGTACAAATATTACCTCAAAATAGATCAAACACTAAAATACAAAAGTCCAGACTATTTAGCAGTTAAATCAAAACACTTACATAGGGAGTTCCCATTGTGTACAGTGGAAACAAATCCAACTAGTACCCATGAGGATGCAGGTTTGATCCCCGGCCTTGCTCAGCGGGTCATGGCCCCGGCTTTGCCATGATCTGTGGTGTAGTTTGCAGACGTGGCTCAGATCCAACCTTGCTATGACTGTGGCACAGCCTGGCAGCTGTAGGTCTCATTTGTCCCCTAGCCTGGGAACTTCCATATGCTGCAAGTGTGGCCCTAAAAAGCAAGAGAAAAATAAATAAAAAACACTGACATAAATTTGGGTGACCTTTTATTAGGTAATGGTTTATTGGATAAGACATCTAAAGCTCAAGCAGCAAAAGAAAAATAAATTGAACTTCATTTGAACTTCATCACAATTAAAAATTTTATGGATCCCAGTGTTCATACTAGCATTATTTATAATTGCCAAGATATGGAAGCAAACTTATCTTGTCCATCAATCTTATCTGTCCATCAACAGATTAATGGATAAATAAGAGGTATTATGTATATACAGTGGAATAGTACTAAGCCATAAAAATAGGAAATTTTGCCATTTGTGGCAATATAAAGCCAAATACTGTATGATATCACCATACTGGATAAAAAAGAACAAACTAGTAAATATAACAAAAAAGAAACTCACAGATATAGGAACAAACTAGTGGTTACCAAAGGGGAGAGGGAAGAAGGGAGGGGAAATTTAAAGGTAGCATATTTAGAGGTGCAAACACTTATGTGTAAAACAAGGTGGAGGAATATACTGTAAAACACAAGTGATATAGCCAATATTTTATAATAACTAAAAATGGAATTATGGATTACAATATTATATACCTGTAATTTACATAATATTGTACAGCAACAATACTTCAATAAAAAATTGTTTTTTGAAATGGCTGAAAGTATTTAATGTTTCTCCAAAGAAAATATACACATGGCCAATAAGCACATGAAAAAATGCATGATTAGTCATTAGGGAAATGCAAATAAAACTACAGATGATACCACTTCGCTCCCACGAGTATGGCTATAATCAAAAAAAAAAAGGAAAATGAGAATGTGTAGAGAAATTGGATCCCGCATACATTGTTACTGGTGGGAATGCGAAATAATAAAGTCACTTTAGAAAACACTTTTCTAATTCCTCAAAAAATTCAAAAATAGAGTTACCACAGGACCCAACAGTTCCACTGCTAGGTACACACCCATGAAAACTGAAAGCATGTGTTCAAATAAAAACTTGAACACAGATCTTCATAGCAGCATTATTCATAACAGGTCAAAAGTAGAAACAATGTAGATGTCCATCAACTGATTGAATTAACAAAAATCTAGATAAATAGTATCTGTCCAATGAAATATTAATTAGCCATGAAAAGAATAAAATATTTATGTTACAAGATGGATGAACCTCAAAAATTATGCTAGATAAAAGAACCCTGGCATGTTTTATGATTCTACATATAGGAAATGTCCAGAACAGTCAATTCTGAAGATAGCAAGTAACTTGGGGGTATGGGAAGGAAGGAATATGGAGTAACTATAAATGGATATGGGTTTTCATTCTACAGTAACAAAATGTTCTGAATTAGATAGTGATGGTAGTTATAGAACCCTTTGAATATACTAAAAAAAAACCCTGAATTACATCTTTAAAATGGTGAATTTTATGGTATATGAATTGTATCTCACTAGAAAAAAAAGCAGGTGGAGAAAGTTGTTCATCATTGGACTCGGAGCCTCACCATCCATTTATACATAATTCAGAACAATTTACATTGTTCCTCTTACTATAAACATATTTCTTCTAGGATACCCATCAGGTTAAAATCCTGTGGGAGACTTCCAATTCTTGGAAGATGGAATATATATGCTTTTCCTTATTTCTCCCAATATGTATAAATAAAAACTGAAAATATAACCAAAGTCTAGAAAGTAGAAAGAAGAAGGCAAACAAAATAGGGAGCATGGGATCCAGGAATATGGTAGTGAGTTCCCTGCATTTTCTCTCTGCCTCACATACATCTCATACTGGCTGTTGGAGAAGCCAGCAAGCTGGGTACACCAATGGGTGCAGACAAGGACATCGCAAGGCCCACATTGTTTCACTAGAGAAGCCTACAAGTTTTTTTGGGTTTTTTTTTTTTGTTGTTTGGGTTTGTTTTGTTTTTGTTTTTGTTCTTTGCTTTAAAGTGCCCCACCAAGTTCCCAGGATAGGGGTCAAATCAGAACTGCAGCTGCCGGCCATGCCATAGCCATAGCAATGTAGGGTCCGAGCTGCATTTGTGACCAACAGAACAGCTTGCAAAAACACCGGATCCCCAACCCACTGAGCAAGATCAGGGATCAAACTTTCATCCTAATGGACACCGGTCAGATTCACTTCCACTGAGCCACTACGGGATCTCCCCCTACCAAATTTTTAAAAAGAACTAATATCAACACAAAAAAAGTCTCTGACACAAAACAGAAGGGAACACTACTCAATTCGTTTTATGAAACTAATGTTACTATAAATCCACACCAGACAAAGGCGATATAAAAGAGCAAGTATACAGCAGTATCCCTCATGGACATAAACCCAAGATTCCTTAACAAAATATTTACAAATAGGCTTCGGTAATATATGAAAAGAAATATATGTCATGACCAATTGCAGTTTCTTCCAGGGATGCAAGGTTGTCAAAATACTCAGATAGCAGCTGATATAACTTACCCTATTAACAGATGAAAGAAAACATGACAAGATCGTATCAGTCAGGGCAGGAAGAAAACATCTGACAACATTCAGTGCCTGTTTATAATTTTAAATATCTCTCAGAAAAATAAGAATAGAGATGAATGCCCTCAAATTGATAAAGCACATCTACAAAAACAACAACGACTAAGGTTAATATTGTACTTTATGGTGAAAGACTAAATGCTTGTGCTTTAAAATCAGGAAGAAAACAAAGATGACTGCCCTCACCACTATTCTTCACCACGGTACAGGGAGTTTTATCCAGCTTGATAAGGAAATAAAAGAAAAAGCACATGTATCAAAAAAGAAGAACTAAAACTGTCTCTTCTGTAGAAAGCATGATGTTCTACATAGATAACCCCAGAGAATCTATAAAACAAACACAAAACCTCCTAATAGCAATAAGTTTAATGAGGTGTTAAATACATGATAAACACACAAAAATTAACTGTATTATATGTCTATATACTACCAATGAATACATGGAAAATGAAATTTAAAATACAATACCAATTACAATTTCCAAAAACTTGAAACAATTAATGTGTAAATCTATGAAAACCGGTATAGGACTTGTAAGCTAAAAACAATGCTACAAAAGAATCTGAATAAGCGGAGAAATACTCCATGTTCACAGAATATGACTCCCATTAGTAAAAACCAGCTCTCCTAGAATTACCATACAGATTTGACAAATCATAGTTTTGTAGATAGAGACAACTATAAAATTTACATGGAAAAGCAACACAACTAACATAACTAAAAATAATTCTGGAAAAAAACAATAAAGTGGAAGTAATCACTTTATCATGTTCAAGATTATGTAGTAATTACAACATTTTAAGCTTTACTGAAGTATAGTTGATTTACAATGTTGTGATAATTTCTACTGAACAACAGAGTGATTCAGTTATACATATACACACATCCATTCTTTTTCAGATTCTTTTCTCTTAGAGACCACCACAGAATATTGGGTAGACCTCCCTGTGCTATTCAGAAGTTCCCTGCTGACCCATCATTCCATATAACATAGTATGCGTATGCCAATCAGGACTTATGTTTGGTGGAGGGATAGACACATGGATAAACAGAACAGAATATAGAATCCCAAAATAGACTCACACAGTTATAGCCAAATGATTTTTGAGAAAGGTGCAAAAACAAATCAGTGGAGGAAGTATAGTCTTTTCAGCACAAGGTACTGGAGTAATTAGACATCCATAGGCAAAAAAAAAATGAACCTTAAACCTCACATATTATTACAGAAAAATTAACTCAAAATGGATTATATATTTAAATATAAAACATGAAACTATTAACCTTATAGAAGACAACATGAGAGAAAATCTTTAGGACCTCCTAGGGCTTGATGGAACGTTGCTAGACCTGACACAAAAGGCATGATCAAACAGAAAAATTGATAAATTGGACTTCATCAAAATTTAAAACCTGTACTCTGTGAAAGATACAGTTAGGCAAAGACAAGCTACGGATGGGGAGAAAATATTTGCAAAGTACATAGCTATCAAAGGATTCATATCTATAATGCATAAAGAACGCTCAAAACTCACCCTGTAAAATGGTGTAACCATTCTTGAAAAAAAAAATTATACATACCCTTAGCATGTGACCCAGCAATTGTACTCCTGGGCATTTGTCACATACAAATGGAAAAATGTTCACACAAAAACTTGTACATGACTGGTCATAGCAATTTTATTTGTAACAGCCAATCCAAATACACCTTAATAGATAAATAGGCTAAACAAACTGTGTATCATTGTACATGGGACACTACTCAGCAATAAAATTGCCTGAACTGTTGACACATGATAGATTTCAAGGGCATCAGGCTGAATTTTTATAGAGATGGAATTTGAAGTTAGCAGCTGTCAAGGATTAGGAATGGAGAGTGGCAGATCTGTGGTAATTGAATAGTTTTCTATCTAACACAGTGCACACACACAGACATTGTGCCAATGTGAAATTCCTGCTTTCGATGTGTGAGATGTTAGATGGAACCTGTGTATAATCTGGGTAAAAGATAGAAGGGACCCAGATCTCTGCTATCTTGGTAACCCCTGTAATGATCTCAAAGTTAAAAAATAGTTTGCTTATTATAATGGAAAAAATAAAAATCATTAAAAATTTTAAAAATAAATTAAAAAATAAATCCAAAGGAAAACCATTCATCACCCTGGAGGGGCTAGATTGTCAACATACAATTTTCCTAACAACTGTCGCCATTATTCAAAGAGTCAAGTTTCCTGAGCTTAATCTGCCTACCCCTCAAAACCTCTCAGAGTCTAATGGGTAAATTGAGTACATTTCTCCTTGGTATCTTGGTGCTGTCCAGACAATTAAGTTTCGGATGCAACTGAAAGAATGAAGATTGTAGTATCTTTTTAAAATTTTTTTATTGAAATACAGTCGACTTACAAAGTTGTTTTAATTTCAGGCAGAGTGAAGGAAATTATAGATGAGTATATATGTATCCATATATTATATATGGATATATTTCATTCCTTTTCAGATTCTTTTCCCATATAGGTTACTACATAGAATTGAGTAAATTCCCCTGTGCTATACAGTAGGTCCTTGTTACCCATCTATTATTTATTAGTAGTGTGTATCTATCAATCTGAATCCTAACCTGCACTAGGTGAGCACAGAATTATCCTGAATGATTAAATCAATGTACCTGTTGAACACACGTCAGGTCTAAAGGCATCTCTAGTAATTGATCTATACCTTATCACAGATGTTCTAAAGATCAGAAGAAAACAAAAGGAAACGTTTTTGTTTATTGACCCATCCTGTTTTTTAATTGAGAACCAAAGAATTACTATTGTTTCTACATGTCCATTGCAATACTAAAGGAGAACTCAAACATTACATTTGATCAAATGCCTAATTATATCATTAGGCAATTTTACCTACAAAGCCTTTACTTTGACTCATTAAATCAATATCCACTAGGGTTTCTCCCTAGGGATACCATAAAACAGAGCTCGGCTTTGTAATATGTCCTTCTGAATAAC
Organism: Phacochoerus africanus; assembly: GCF_016906955.1. NCBI lineage: Eukaryota > Metazoa > Chordata > Mammalia > Artiodactyla > Suidae > Phacochoerus > Phacochoerus africanus. Next base: position 130,433,605 of record NC_062544.1, read on the forward strand.
TATATTTCATTTCAAACTCAATCATTAGAACTGACTTGGTATTGCTCATGTTAACACAACAATTTTACTACCTTTTTGAGAGGAACTTTTTAGATGAAAAGATAACAGGGAATTATCCTTTGTTAGAGAAAGATTGTGAGAAAGTAGAATGAGGATATTTATTGGAAAATAAATATGGCTTCAAGTCTTCATAGGAGAAAAAGTAAAAATATGCCTCACTTTCTCCCAGGTCTTGACTTTGTCCTTGCTTCTCTGGACCAATGCTTGAACCAGTGGCCCAGATTGAAGGGATACCTTTCTCTAACACCAAGAAATGTTTGACTGATTATGGAATTCTTGAGTTTGGTCAGAAATCAGTTGGTTATCACTTGCGTAGCTGCAAAACCAGAAGAGATTTTCTTCCTCCAGGCCCTGCCTTCTCTTCCTCTCAGCCATGAAAAACAACCTCCTTCTAGCTAATCACATACTGTTGGCTCCTATTTTCTGCTGAGACTGGGTTTCTGCAATTAGGATGATGTTCCATTAAACTCTAAGATGCGAACTTCCCCATTTCAGTAGTCCCGCTGACTACACTTTACATAATGCCTTTTTACTAAAATCAATTAGTGTCTTATAAAATTTTTAGTTAAGTACTTCTCATTTAAATTTATTTACTTTCTAAGAGCTCACATTCCCAGTTCTGGACAGTCTTATGTAATTACAAAACTAATTACAGCATTAGGCTCCAAATCTTTCTCCTTTTGATTTCTATTTTCACCACCCTGGTGTGGCTTTATTTTTACCATGCCTTCCCTGGGGTTGATGTTGACAAAAGTGTGATTCTCAGCTTGATACTTTGTCTTGAGGATAGCTTTTCACTCTTCCTAAGACTCATTCTTTTCACTTAGAAATACTGGTGAACTGCGGTGTTGTGCTTTACACATACTGGGTGTTCAAGAAATACCAGTTCTGTTTCTCTCTCTAGGGACTTCTGTACACTGGAGCCAAAGATGTTTTAGGCTTGCATCAAAATCTATAATGTGAGGGACCATACAGAAAGGTAATGGGTGAATTCTGATGGCTACACAAATATCTTTCCGAACATGCTGGTACATGACATCTCTGGGTTGGTGAGACTCACATTTGAGAGATCAAGTTGCAGCACTCTTGTTGGAGAGTTTTGACAGTCAAACAAGATGTCATTTCTTGCTATCCAGACTGTTCTCCCTGCCATGGAATAATAACTGAGTTTAAGTTAGAATGACTCAGTAAACCAACAGAATATCTGAAGGGATACCAGTTGGAGAGTAAATGTATTAGTCAACCTGTATCAAAGATTATATGAAGAAAGAACTTAAAACCACCCTTCATTCCCCCCTTGACATTCTATTTTTATTTTTTAATTTAATTTATCTTTTTATGGCCTTACCTGTGTTCCCAGGCCAGGGGTTGAATCAGAGCTATATCTACAGGGCTATGCCATAGCCACGGCAATGCCAGATCCAAGCTGCTTCTGTTACCTTTGCCACAGCTTGTGGCAACACTGGTTCCTTAACCCACCAAGCAAGGCCAGGGATCGAACCTACATCTTCACAGAGACAGCAGTGATTGGGTTCTTAACCTAAGCCACAATGGGAAATCCCCCCTTAGAGCATTTTATATGTGAGATCCTGGTGCATGTTTTAATAAATTGGGATTATAATAGGTAGTTCAGTATATATTAATACCATTTTAATGGCTCTACAATGTTTATTATTTGGAGATACCATATTTAGCCACCCCTTCTTTATAATAACTTTTTTTTTCCTTTTTGGCCACCCCATGGCACTTGGAGTTCCTGGACCAGGGATCAGATTCAAGCCACAGTTGAGACTCATGCCACAGCTATGGCAATGCCAGATTCTTAAACCACTGTGCCAGGCTGGGGATTGAACCTGTGTCCCAGTGTCCCAGAAATACCACCAACTCTATTGCACCACAGTGGGAACTCCTATAATTTCTTATTTTGAAATGGTTTGACTCACAAAAATAGAATTTTATATATATAAATTTTATTGGAGTATAGGTGATTTACAATGTTATGTTAGTTTTAGGTATACAGCAAAGTGAATCAGCCATACATGTACATATATATCCATTCTTTTTCAGATTCTTTCCCCATATAGGCTATCAAAGAATATTGAATAGATTTCCCCAAGCTATACAGTAGGTCTTTATTACCTATCAGTTTTGTCTATGACAGTGTGCATATGCCAATCCCAACCTCCCAATTTATCCCTTCTCTCAACATTTCCCCTTTGGTAACCATAAGTTTGGTTTTGAAATCTTTGAGTCTATTTCTGTTTTGTGAATAAGTTCTTTTGGACCATTTTTTCTTCGATTCCACATGCTAGTGATCGCATATGATACTTGTCTTTGTCTTACTTCACTTAGTATGATAATCTCTAGGTTCACGCATATTGCTGCAAATGGCAATATTTTGTTCTTTTTTTATGGCCAAGTAATATTCCATTGTATATATGTACCATGTCTTCTTTATATAAACCTCTGTTAATGGACATTTAGGTTGCTTCCATGTTTTGGCTATTGTAAATACTGCTGCAGTGAATACTGGGGTACATGTATCCTTTCAAATTATGGCTTTCTCCGGATATAACCCAGGAGTGGGATTGCTAGAGCATATAGTGATTCTACATTTAGTTCTTTAAGGAACCTCCACATGCTCCATAGTGGTTGCACCAACATACATTCCCACCAACAGTGCAGGAGAGTTCCCTTTTGTCCACACCCTCTCCAGCATTTATTGTTTGTAGACTTTTTGATGATGGCCATTCTAAATTGTGTGAGGTAATACTTCATTGTAGTTCTGATTTGCATTTCTCTAATAATTTGTGATGTTGTTAAGACTCTTTTCGTGTGGGTTTTTTTTTTGTTTGGTTGGTTCGTTTTGTTTTTTTGTTTTTTGTTTTTTTTGCCATCTGTCTGTCTTCACTGGAGAAATGTTTGTTTAGATCTTCTGACCATTTTTTGATTGGGCTGTTTTGTTTTTTTTAAATAAAATTGTATGAGATGTTCATACATTCTGGAGATTAATCCTTTATTGGTCACATTGCAAAGATTTTCTCTCATACTGTGGTTTGTCTTTTCCATTTTTTCTTTTATGGTTTCATTTTGCTTTGCAAAAGCTTTTAAGTTTAATTAGGTCCCATTTGTTTATTTTTGTTTTTATCAAAAATAGTAGAGTTTATGTGTAGCTTGTAACCAGATTCTTCCACTAATGATGTCTGACATAAGTATAATACCATGTCAAAGCCAGAAAGTATTTATGGGTTCTGAATAGTGAAGTTTTCAAATTTGTGAATTTGTCCACTGGCTAAATATTGTCACCCCATCTCAGTAGTACTCCTAATGCTTTCACAGTCCAAATGGACATGGATCTGCACAGAATGGTGAAAAATTTTAGTTGTTCAAACCAAATGTTCATAGCAGAGATTGAACATTGGGACACTCTGCCTTCTTGTCTCAGCTCTCATACTGTAAACAAGTGTCCTTTATTCACTTCATTTAGCACCACATTCTCTTGTATCCTTATGCTTGTTGTTGGTTAATTCACTGTTTGAGGGCCCCCTAGCATAGTGCTCAAGTGCTGGCTCATGCTCCTACACACAAGAAGGCTGTGATAAGCCTTATGGAAAAAACGTGTTTGTTAAGTAAGCTTTGTTCAAGCACAAGGTATAGTACTGTTGGCCAAGAGTTTAATGTTAACCGACCAATCTTAATGTGTCACATGAGTTGTACGTAAAGAGAAATATTTGTAAAGCAAGGCATTGTATTGATCATTTGATGAAAATGCTGTGGTGTGAGGCTCATAGGAACTTAGTGTTATATCACTCATAGGAGCATTGATTCAGCATTCATTAATTCAGTGTTCCTAGTGACATTGTAAATCAGACCTACCATGAATAATCAGAGTCACCTGGACAGTCCTGGATATAGAGTTACTGAATCTCTCACACATTGCTGGTGGAAATGTAGGATGGTACCAAAACTCTGAAAAAGTTTGGCAGTTTTCACTATAAAGTTAAACATACATTTACCATACAACTAAGCAATTGTACTCCTGGGTATTTATCCCAGAGAAACAGAAACTTACATTCACATATGTACCCTTGAATTTGTCATTTTATATTTTCTTGCCAAATTTGGGGATATTTTCAGCCATATTTTAGGGGTTTTTTTTTAGTTCCATATTTTCTCCTTTCCTTATAGGTCTCCGAGGATGTGAATGTTAAATCTCTTGTTAGTGCATCACAAGTACCTGATGCTCAATTTATTTTATTTCAGTCAATTTGCTCTCTCTTGTTCAGATTAGATGATTTATATTCCCCGGTCTTCAAATTCACTGAGTCTCCTGTCTCATCTCAATTCCGCAATGAAACCCATCCAATGATATTTAAAAATTTTTTTTATCTAATGTATTTTTCAATTCTAAAATTTTAATTTGGTTCTTCTTTACATCTTCTATTTTATTGTTGAAATAGGATATTTTTAAACTTGCTTCATGAGTGTTTATAATTACTTGTTGCAGCATTTTTATGACAGCTGCTTGGAAAACATCAGAAAATTACAAAATCTGTGTCTTCTCGGTATTGGCATCTATTGATCACATTTTCTCATGGAATATTTTCCTTTCGCTTAATATGATAAGTAATTTTGGACTGCATTATGGACTTTTGAGTATTATACTATTAGACTCTGGTCCCTATTTAAATCTTCTAATCAGCCTATTAGGTTCTATATAAATATTCCAGTTTCCTCTGTGGTTCATGAATTAAATGCCAGTTTAGTTTATAAAGCCTCTGTAGTGCCTTTCTCTTTCCCCCACTTGAATGTTACTGAGATGACAGGAGTCAGCCCTAAAGTATCCTCAGTTGTGGGTGTACGTGGGAAGGGGTGAGACATGTCTCATTCTTGCCAAATGGAGAAAGAGGACAGAGTGTTATGTGCTGACACACTTGGGGTGGGGGTGTGTCACCTTCGTCCTGCAGAGAGAATTGAATCACAATCTTGCCCACAGAGCCAAAGTATCTCCTCATTCCCGTTGTGGTAAAGTAAGGCTACAAGTCAGATATATGCTAATGAAAGAGGAGAGTTGCCTTCTTATTTAGAGCAGAATCCATAGGATCAGATTTTTACCAGCAGGCTCTGTGGGGATGGAGTACTGTCTGATTATCATAGGGAATGTGAGAGGCAGGGCTTTGCCCGTAGGCTACATAGGAGTGGGGCACACTTCCTGACCACAATACAAGAGAGTGAAGGAAGTCTAAGTTCATCCATCACCCCTGATGGGAAGGACAGACTCAACACTGGGAGACAGGAATGCAGGTCAGAGTTCCACCTGAAGACCCCCCAGCTGCCATACCCATTTGGGGGGAGGGTGGCTGCAGATGCTTTTCATGGTGTTCACTCACGAATAGGCAGATATGGTTAAAGGTTTTTGTTCTGTTGGATCCCTTTTCTCAATCTTTTGTGTGAAAGAAAATAGGTTTATTTTTGGCAGGGGGAGGTGCTATATTTTTTCAGCACCCTTTGGCATTTCTCCATTCCAGGCTTTTCCAACACCCTAGCTGGGCTACATACAACATAAGGGGGAAAAAAAGCCCAGAACCTCATTGCTGAGTTGCCCCTTGTATTGACTGGGGGAAAAAAAACCTCAATGTGAGAGTAAAGAGTTGTAAGTTAAGTTTTATTGGGGGCAAAATGAGGACTAGAGCCTAGGAGATAGCCTCCCAGTAGTTCTGAGGAACTGCTCTGGTGAGGTAAGGGGGTAGGTCAGTATATATGTGATTTTGGTGAAGGGGGATACATGCAATTAAGCACACATTTTGGCAGAAGGTTGCTGCTAGTCATGAGGAGCAGATGTTTCCCTTAATGATTTTAGTGTTTTCTAGATACAAGAAGATGCCAGAAATTGGGCTCATAAAATCTCCTGAAAATATCCAACTTTATGAAGGCTTATTCTGCCAGTTTTTCCCAAAACACAGAGTGCCTCTTTCCTGATCTCTGCCCTGAACTCCTTTCAAGGTTAGGCAATTGCAGTGGCTAATGACTTCAATCTTAAAGAATCAGATGGTAAGTGACAATTTTTTCAATTGGCAGTTGAGTCCCAAGGTCCCCAGCTAGTCTGCCTGCCGTCCATCCTTGACACTACCAGGTTTTGAATGTGGTTTGTTCATGAATTACTGTTGAAATCAGCAGGTGTAAAATGGAATGCACTTTGGTCAGAATCATAAAGTACAGCCCTTTCTGGTGGTAATATAGGATTAATTTTTTAAATTTTATTGCAGTATAGTTGATTTACAATGTTGTGTTAGTTTCAGGTATAAAGCAAAGTGAATCAGTTATACATACACATATATCCATTCCTTTTCAGATTCTTTTCCCATATAGGTCACTACAGAGTATTGAGTAGATTTCCCTATGCTGTACAGTAAATCCTTGCTAATCATCCATTCCAAATACAGCAGGGTGAATATGTCAATCCCAATCTCCCAATTTATCCCTCTCCCCAACATTTCCCTTTTGGAAATGGTAAGTGTAATTCTGAAAGCTTTGAGGCTGTTTCTGTTTTGTGAATACGTTATTTTGTATCATTTTTCTTCTATTCCATATATTAGTGACCTCATATTATATCTTTCTCTGACTGACTCAGTGTATAATGATAATCTCTGGTTCTATCAATATTGCTGAAAATGGCATTATTTCATTCTTTTTTATGTCCAAGTAATATTCCATTGTATATATATACCACATCTTCTCTATCCATTCCTCTGTTGACGGACATTTAGGTTGCTTCCATGCTTTGGCTGTTGTAATTAGTGCTGCAATGAACATGGGGGTGCAAGTATTTTTTCAAATTGATGGTTTTCTCTGGAAACATACCCAGGAGTAGGATTGCTGGGTCATATGGTAGTTTTACATTTAGTTTTTTAAGGAATCACCACACTGCTCTCCATAGTGGCTGTACCAATTTGCATTCTCACCAATAGTATAGGAGAGTTCCCTTTTTTCCACAACCTCTCCAGTACTTATTGTTTGTAGATTTTTATATGACAGATGTGAGGTGATACCTCATCATAGTTTCTATTTTGCAATTATTTAATAATTAATGATGTTGAACCTATTTTCATGTGTTTTTTGCCCATCCGTCAGTCTTCATTGGAGAAATGTCTATTTAGATCATCTGACTATTTTTTATTGGGTTTATATATTATATATATAAAGTGTATGAGCTGTGTGTATATTTTGGAGTTAATCCATAGTCACTTCATTTGAAAATATTTTGTCCCATTCTCTGGGTTGTCTTTTTTATGGTTTTCTTTGCTGTGTGAAAGCTTTTAAATTTAATTAGGTCTCATGTGTTGATTATTATTATTATTAACTTTTCATTCTTCTAAGAGGTAGATCCAAAAAGATATTGCTGTAATTTATGTCAAAGAGTATTCTGCCTATGTTTCCCTCTAGGAGTTTTATAGCATTTGCATTACATTTAGGTCTTTAATCCATTTTGAGTTTGTTTTTGTTTGTGGTGTAAGAGAATGTTCTAATTTCATTCTTTTACATGTAGCTGTCCAGTTTTCTCAGCACCACTTATTGAAGCGATTGTGTTTTTTCCATCATATATTCTTGTGTTATATTAATTGACCAATAGGTTCTTGGGTTTATAACTGGGCTTTCTATCCTGTTCCACAGATCTATATGCCCATTGTTGTGCTAGTGCCACACTGTTTTCAGGACTGTAGCTTTGTAGAATAGTCTGAGGCCAGGGAGCCTGAGTCCTCCAGTTCCATTTTTCTTTCTCAAGATTGCTTTGGGTATTTGGGGTCTTTTGTGTTTTCATACATATTTTAAAAATTTAGTTCTAGTTCTGTGAAAAATACCATTAGTAATTTAATAGAGATTTCACAGAATCTGTAGATTGCTTTGGATTGTATAGTCATTTTGAACAATATTGATTCCTCCAATCCAAGAGCATGGCATATCTTTTCATCCCTTTGTGTCATCTTTTATTTATTTCATCAGTGCCTCAGAGTTTTCAGAGTACAGTCTTTTGCCTCTTTAGGTAGTTTTATTGGTAGGTATTTTATTTTCTTTGATACAATGATAAATGAGATTGTTTCCTTGATTTCTCTCTGATTTTTTGTTGTTAGTGTATAGCATTGTGAGATATTTCTGTGTATTAATTTTGTATCCTAAAACTTTACTAAATTTATTGATAAGTTCTAGTACTTTTCCAGTAGAATTTTTAAGACTTTCTATGTACAGTATCATGTCATCTGCAAACAGTGACAGTTTTACTTCTTCCTTTCCAATTTGGATCCCTTTTATTTATTTTATGATTGCAGTTAGCTAGGGCTTCCAAAACTATGTTGAATTAAACTGGTGAGAGTGGACATCATTGTCTTATTCCTGATCTTAGCAGAAATACTTCCCACATTTCAGCATTGAGATTGATGTTAGCTGTGTGTTTGTCAAGTATGGCCTTTATTATTTTGATATAGTTTCCCTCTACGCCCACTTTCTGGAGGGTTACCATAAACATGTGTTGAATTTTGTCAAAACATTTTTATGTATATTGAGATGTTCATATGGTTTTTATTCTTTAGTTTGATAATTTGATGTATCACATTTGTTGATTTGCAAATAGTGAAGAAAACTTGCATCCCTGGAGTAAATCCCAATTGATCATGTTGTATGATCAATAATTTGTTGAGAATTTTTGATTTGCCAATAATTTGTTGAGGATTTTTGCATTCATGTTCATCAGTGATACTGGCTTTTAATTTTGTGTGTATGTTTATGGTGTCTTTGGTTTTGGTATCAGAGTGATGGTGGCCTCATAGAATGTGCTTGGGAGTGTCCCTTCCTCTGCAATTTTTTGGAATAGTTTCAGTAGAATAGATGTTAACTCTAAGTGTTTCAGAGACTTAGCCTATGAAGGCATCTGGTCCTGGAGTTTTGTTGTTGTTGCTGTTGGAAGTTTTAACATCATAGTTTCAATTCAGTACTTATGATTGCTCTAATCATATTGTCTATTTCTTCCTTGGAAGGTTTTACCTTTCTAAGAATCTGTCCATTTTTTTCTGGGTTGTCCATTTTATTGGCCTATAGTTGCTTGTAGTAGTCTCTTGTGATCCTTTGTAATTTTGTGGTATCTGTTATAATTTATCCTTTTATCTTTCTTTCTTTCTTTTCTTTTTAGGGCCACACCTGTGGCACACGGAAGTTTCCAGGCTAGGGGTTAAATGAGAGCTTCAGCTGCCAGCCTACACTACAGCCACAGAAACTTGGAATCCAAGCCGTGTCTGAAACCTACACCACAGCTCACAGCAGTGCTGGATCCATGACCCAATGAGCAAGGCCAGGAATCGAACCTGCATCCTCATGGATACTAGTCAGCTTCATTTCTGCTATGACACAATGGGAACTCCCCTCTAATTTTATCAGTTTGAGCCCTATCCCCTTTTTTTCTTAATGAATCTGGCTAGAGATTTATCAGCTTTGTTGATCTTTTCAAAGAACAAATTTTTGGTTTCATTGATCTTTACTATTGTTTGCTTCATTTCTATTTCACTTATTTCTGCTCTGACCTTTTATGAGTTCTTTTCTTCTATTAACTTTGGGATTTGTTTGTTCTTTCTCTAGTTGCTTTAAGTATAATTTAGGTTGTTTATTTGAGATTTTTCCTGTTTGAGGAGGTAAGATTGTAATTCCATAAACTCCCTCCTAGAACTGTTTTGCTATGTCCCATAGGTTTTGGATCATCATGTCTTCATTTCCCATTTGTCTCTAGGTATTTTTTTATTTCCTTTCTGATTTTTTCAGTGATCCATTAGTTGTTTAGTAACATACTGTTTAGCCCTGACGTTTTTGTGGGGTTTGCAGTATTTTTCATGTGTTTGATTTCTAGTCTCACAACTTTATGGTCAGAAAAAAATATTGCTATGATTTTAATTTTCTTAAGTTTACTGAGGCTTGATATGCAGCACAAGATGTAATCTATCCTGGAGAATGTTCCATGTACACTTGAGAAGAAAATACATTCTGCTGCTTTTGGATAAAATGTTCGATAAATACCAATTAAGTCTGAAGGGTCTAATGTGTCATTTAAGACCTGTATTTCTTTATTGATTTTCTGTTTGGGTAATCTATTGATGTAAGTGGAGTGTTAAAGTCCCCAGCTGGGTTATTGTTGATTTCTCATTTTATGGCTTTTGGTAGTTCCCTTATATAGTGGTGCTCCTATGTTAGCTGCATATATATTTACAAATACCTATCTTCTTCTTGGATTGATCCCTCAATCATTTGGTAGTGTCCTTATTTGTCTTGTAATATTCTTTAAATTCTATTTTTGTCTGATAAGTACTGCTACACCAGCTTTCTTTTCATTTTCATTTGTGTGGACTATCTTCTCCCATCCCCTCATTTTTATCTGTAAGTGTCTCTATATCTGAAATGGGTCTCTTATAGACAGCATATATACTAGTTTTGTTTTTGTATTCATCCAGCCTATGTATTTTGATTGCAGCATTTAATCTGTTTATGTTCAAGATAATTACCAAAATGTATGTACTTTTTACCATTTTCTTGATTGTTTTGGATTTGTTATTGTTGGATATTTTTCTTATTTGTTCTCTTTTATTGTGATTTGATGACTACCTTTAACGTTATACTTGAATCACTTTTTCTTTTTTATGAGTGTTTGTATTGTAGCTTTTTGGATTGTGATTCCCACAAGGTTTTGATATAGCATTCTCTCTATATATATAAAATTATCTTAAGTTGCTTGTCTCTTAATGTCAAGTACATTTTCAAAATTCTGCATTTGTCCTCACAGTTGCTGGTTTTGATATCATATTTGTCCATGGATGATTTTCCACTTTTTTATATTTGCCTTTACTGGTGAGCTTTCCCATTAGTAATTTTCATGTTCTAGTTGTGGCCTTTTCTTTTCAACCTAAAGATGTTCCTTTAGCATTTGTTGTAAAGCTGGTTTGGTGGTGCTGAATTCTATTGGCATATGTTTGTCTATAAAGCTTTTGATTTCTCTGTCAAATCTGAATGAGAGACTTGCTCTTTGGAATATCCTTGGTTAAAGGATTTTTCCTTTGATCACTTTAAATATATTTTGCCACTCCCTTCTTGCCTGTAGAGTTTGTGCTGAAAAATCAGCTAATAGCCTTAATGGGGGTTCCCTTGTATGCTATGTATTGCTTCTCCCTAGTTTCTTTTATTATTTTTCTTTGCATTTAATTTTTTCTGTTTGATTAATATGTGCCTTGGCATTTCTTCCCTTGGTTTATCCTTTATAGGACTCTCTGTGCTTCTTCTACTTGAGTAAGTCTTTCCTTCCCATATTAGGAAAGTTTTCTGCTATAATCTCATCAAATATTTTCTCAGGACCTTTCTCTCTCTCCTTCTAGGACTCCTATGATGTGAATGTTGATACATTTAAAGTTGTCTGAGAGGTCTTTTAGACTGTCCTCATTTCATTCTTTTTTATTTTTTTTCCCCATGGTAGTGATTTCCAGTACTCTTTCTTTCACCTCAGTTATTCATTCCTCTTCCTCAGTTACTCTGGTATTTATTCCTTCTAGTGTATTCTCATTTAAGATATTGTATTGTATTGTTTTTCTTTATTTGCTGTTTAAATCTTCCAGTTCTTTGTTAAACATTTCTCATAATTTCTTGATCTCTGCATCCATTCTTTTTCTGAGATCTTGAATTATTCTTATTATCATTATTCTGAGTTCTTTTTCTGGTGGATTGCCTATCTCCTCTTCATTTAGTTGTTTTTGTGGGGTTTTATCTTGTTCATTTGCCTGACACTTATTTCTCTATTATCTCATTTTGCCTACCTTCCTGTTTGTGGTCTCCTTACTGCAAGCCACAGGGTATTATTTCCTCTTTTTCCTGGTGTCTATCCTCTGGTGGGTAAGATTGGTCTAGGGGATTGTGCAGGCTTCCTGGTTGGAGGGATTGGTGCCTTCCCACTGGTGGGTTGAGCTGGAACTTGTCCCTCTGGTGGTCAGGGCTATGTCAAGGGGTGTGTTTAAAGGTGGCTGTTGGCTCAGTATGACTTAAGCAGCCTGTCTGGGTTTAATGTTTTGTTGATGCAAGGGCTGTTTTTAGTTTAGATGCCTGCTACCTTTTCCCTCGGTGTGTGCTGGCCATTATCTCCTGACAGGAGATGTGACTGAATATGTGGTAACCAAAGCCTGTACTGGCTATTGAACAGGGCCTCTTATTTGATCTGTGGTTGTCACTGGCCTATAAGGTGCAGTGTCTGCTCCCTAGCTGTTGGAGTTTAAGCCCCCAGATCTGTTTCTGAACTATTTACTGACCTGAGGTGTGAGGTAGGAGGGATTACAGCACTCCCACTGGGATAGGAGCCACTAAGTATTCTTCCACTGGAGCTGTCCACCTGTGTGTGTGTTTTGTTGGGTCACCTTTCACTCATTCTGTGGGTTCACAAAGTATACTGCTGTTGGCACTGCTTTGGGTCCTACCTTGACCATATATGTGTTGGTAATTGGTCCTGGTGTCTCTCAGGCATTGTTTTCACCTGGCCACCAGTGCAGATTCACTGAGGTCAGAACACGGGGCTGTAGTATTCATGCCCCTGGGCCTGCTATGGGAGCTATGGAGTCAGTCCAGACTCTGGCCTGGTCCAAGCCCTGTGTGTGCACACACACAAAGGCCACCACTGCTAAAGCCAGCCTCCTTTCAGCTGTGGGAACACTCGTTATCTGTTCAGATGTTCCACCAGCACTGAATTTATAAGGCCACAATGTAGGTGTAAATCCCTGGTTAGTACAGCTGGGAGGAGAGATTTCAGCTCTTCCCCCTTAGTGGCAGGGCCCCTGGAGTTCAACTGTGGTTTCAGCTCCACCTCTATATGTCAGAAACCCACCACAAACTGCTTTTGAGGCAGCAGGTACACAGAGGGTGTGACTGCAATACAATCAGTGCACAGAGTGGGGCAGGGTGGCTATTGGGGTGCACATGTGCCTGCCCTGGGTAGGAGGGAATGGAGCTGCGATGGGGAAGCACTGTCCATCGTAGGTGGGAGCCTCCCCCAGAGCCTGAATTGACAGGGGCCTGTGTGGCTAAGAAGGCTGTGATGGCAGCCCTGCCCCTCTCACACCATCTAACAGTGGCACTTAGCCTCTATGGTGGCCCTGGCCTCCTCCCTGTCCTGGTTGTGGCGCTCTGCCCTCCCCCTCCTCCAGGCTGTCTCACACAGCCAACAGCCATCCTATCACCAGGTCTGTTCTCTGAGCCCCATGCTCTGGCACTCAGCTCCCAATATCTGCAGATGCACATCTCAGGCTGGGACACACAGGGAAGTTGCACAGACCATCTCTGTATGCCTCATTCTGCCCTGCCTGCCACAGACCAGCTTGCTGCGAATTCCTCCTCTGAACCTCCAAAGTCCTTTTCTGTCCCACCTTGTCTCCCTGCTGCTGAGGGACTCCCCAACATATGGCAACTTCTCTGCTCCTTCAGCTTCTTCCCTGGGGTGCAGGTCCCAACCCAGTTCTGCCTTGTGCTTTTATTTTTTTCTCTTTCATTCTACCCAGTTAGTAGAGAATCACTCTTGTCATTTCAGGTGTTTTGAGTTCTGCCAGTGTTCATTAGATGTCCTGCGACGGCTGTTCCTTTTGTAGATGTATTCTTGATGAATAGGTGTGAAGAAGTGAGCTCCACATCCTCCTACTCCACCATCTTGATCTCGGTCCTGATGTAGGATTTCTGATTGCTTTCCCTATGAACAATTCTTATTCATAGTCTTGCTCATGCCAGTTGGCCTCTTATTAATTTCTTACATGTCTATAAGTGGAAACTTCAAGTCAAGAAGTACTGCACTGCTAAGGCCCTTGATGCAATATGTACAGGATAACATCACACCCCTGCAACTACTGTTAAATATTCTATGTTTTTTTACTATCAGCCAAACTGATACAAAAGACTGTTCAATCTCACCTACTCAGCAAAAATGGCACATCATATGGCCCTTTTTATATTTCTTCCTTTGTGATTTATTATACCCTTTTTTGCTTTTTTCTCAAGAGGCTCATCTTTTGCTTACAGGTTTGTAAAAGTTTTGCATATGTAGATATCCATAATTTTGTCTGCCCACAGAAGGTGTAAATACTTTTCCCAGTTGGACTTTTAGTTGGTTTTATGTGGTTTAGCCATGAACAACACAAGGTTCTGCTTTTCATGTAGTCAAATCTATCAATTTTGACAAATCTTTTCCTGTTGAGTGGATCTGCCTCCCAGGTCCTACTCTGGGCATGAAGGGACCCCCACACACACACACTACTGACCCCTTTTTGTGTTTGAAATGTCATAGCTCTCTTTAAAGCATGGGAAGATCTTTGACACCCATCTTTTGTCTAATCAGAAGTGAAATACAAGCCCTCCAAAACCATATTCCAGTGCCTTGCTACTTCACTCTCTCTGGCCACAGCACAAGTGCCGACATCACCAAATCAGAGCCATCTGCACTGACTTTCCAGAGGCGAAGTCCCTTTCCCTTGAGAATATGAGATAGAGCATCTTTTAAAGATCCCCTCCCTTATCCTCATTCTTCATCTGTGCTCTAGTAGTGAATCAGGGAAGACAGTGATTGAAATGGCATATAGCAGCATCAAATACCAATTTTTCTGACTTTGACAGTTTCAAGAGTTGTCACTAACTTTCTCAAGCTAAGACTCAGTGGTTTTACTCCCCTTTCTTTACTGTGGCATTAAGAATCCATTTCAGTGCTCTGTCAGATAGATAGCGCTCATAAATATTTAAATGTTCTAAAGTATTGTCCTGATTCCTATTTCAACCCATGTCCCCACTGAGCTGACCTAAGCAGTCCATTCTATTGATTTGTGTGTGAAGAGAAAAAGTATGGATTATTTTTTTATGTTTTCTTTTCAGTTATGGGAATGCTAAAATAGTAAGGGCATGATTATATTTTCTATGGTGTCTTTGAATGGTCTATAAAATATAAAACACTGAATGTTGAACTTAATATATGTAGCAACGCAAGGGTGAAGATGCAATTCAAAAAGAGGGCAGGCAAGTTCAGAGATGCAAACTGAACTCCCGAGAGGAGGATTTCAGATTTGGAAGTAAAGAACCAAAGTTCATTTGCTTGCCTCCATTCTTTGATCATTAATTACAGTTCTTCAATTAATAATTCAGTGTCCTAAACTATTTTGATAACTCCTCATTAAGAGAATAAAAGCTGATAATTAAAGAATGGGTCAGAGACCCTACCCACAGAGAGCAAAGGCCCAAGTGAAAGAGATATGAAAGAGATATCGTTGCACATCCCTCACGTGGAAGCAAGCTATGCATATTAACAGCACGAAAGAGGAGAGAAAAGGACTTAAGCATGAGCATGCAGAGACCCGCTTTGTTCCCAGCCCAAATCAATACTACAAAGACTGCCCAACATGCTTCAGTAACTGTTCATCAATTATTGAAGGGGCTCTTTTGTTCAAAGTTTATGTTTACAAGATTACTCTGTAACTTGAAAGGATTGCTTCCTTTCATGTGGCTTCTGGATAGGGCTGGAATTTTTTACAAGATGAGCCTGAAAGAATGGTGTTTGTGTGTATCTGTTACATCTGTCATCTTGGGTTGCAGATTCAAATCAGCATCCCCGTGCGATCTATCTTTCTTTCCATTGGTGCTCCAACTTCCACCAGATAGGTGTTATAGTCTCAGGACATTGACTTGTCCAGAGGGAAAGCATAAGTATTTTCAATACTCTGCCAAACGGACAGCCAAGGTCAAGGGAAGGCAATGTTCCTTGAATTGTTTGCTGAATTTGTCCTTGCTCTGCCTTCTCAGAGTTCTCACTGACTTGGAAACAAGGAGAAAATACTTTAAAGTCTAGTCTTATCTGCCCCCAATTTTCTGTCAGTGGTGTCCACTTAAATCTTACACCCCAGTTTTGAAGTCAGGCCGTGCTGTTTGGTACTCTTTTTCTATGAGGTCACTACTTGGATTACAAATTACTTATAACAGAAGCACATCTTTGTCAAGAGTTTATTATTTGCTCACCACCATGCTAACAGTTTGATTTAAAATTCATATCAAAAAACTTCTGTAGGATGTATGTACATTATTTCCATTTTAAAAAGAAATTGAAATGTATGGAGTAGAAAGCTCTGAAAAATGAGTAGCAGAGCCTATATCCAAACTGATTTGTTTTCCTCCAGTACCTCAACTCTTTGCCACTCTCTTACAGTGTTCCAATGAATTCACAAAAAAAAAAAAAAATCATCTTCTTCCATTGTGTAGAACACAATTCGGTAGCCTTTTCCACAAAGGAGCAGAAAGTAAATGCATTAGACTTTGTGGGTCATGTGAACTTTGTCACAACTAATCTGCTCTGCTTGTACAGGGCAAAGCCTGAGATGCTACATAAATGGATGCCCTGGCTGTGTCCTAATACATCTTTATTAACAAAACTGGGCAGGCTGGATTTGACCACATTTAGCCAACCCCTAACAAAAAAGTCCACATGCTTTCAGTACAACTCTTAATAATGCTGTGCCTATTTCAAAGAGACCAAAAATGGTGTAGTTACTAGCACTGGATTCATCCTTGGTCAGTGGGTCCCTAAATAGCTCATCACTAAGAATTTGCAGCAGAAGCATTTTCCAGTCTTGGAAAAATTATCTGTACATAGGTATTTCAGTGAGATTATTTCCATTGACATTTGCAGGAGTCACTTCTCAACCTTGTGCACCAGTGAATTCTTTGCAAAATTCCATAGTATGAGCAAAACTTGAAGCAAGAGGAGCTGGCCAAGTAGTCACAGTATTGGGACTGGGGTGGGGGCACTCCCATCGAAGGGGCTACTGTCTCTACTCCAGCCAATAGCACTGATGTGGAAGATTATGGCCTCAGTGTTGCTGCATTTTCTTCATGAAGTCTTGAAAATCCGTGTAACATATACTGGGGCTATATCTGCTGCCATACAGCCTCTAAAAATGAGATGGAGAAGGGCTAGTGTTCTGCCAACGTGCATAGTAGTATATGGAATCTTATGGCTGATTATTTCTAGTTACTGAATAGTCAATTTTTTCATATTATCCCAGTCCAACAGTCTTTTATTAAATAAATAAAAAAGAATGGTTTCTTGATATTCAATAGTGAATTTTTTACCCAATTTTTGAAATATTAGGAGTATGACATTTTTCATCAGTGTATTGGCACATTGTAAGAGAGTGACAAAGAGTGAAGGACACAAACACATCTGACCCTGATAAAGCAGGGTCAGATACTAGCCAGATTCTAAGGCTAGGCCATCTGTCTGACACCTGGAATACAGAGTAGTAGATGTTATTTTAAAAGAACTCAAAGAAGGAGTTCCCACCATGGCTCAGCAGAAACTAATCTGACTAGCATCCATGAGGACACAGGTTCAATCCCTGGCCTTGCTCAGTAGGTTAAGGATCCGGCATTACTATGAGCTGTGGTGTAGGTAGCAGGCACAGCTTGTACCCTGAGTTGCTGTGACTGTGGTGTAGGCCAATAGCTGTAGCTCTGGTTCAACCCCTAGCCTGGGAACCTCCATATGCCACGAGTGCGGCCCTAAGAAGATTTAAAAAAAAAAAAAGCAAAGAAAAGCAGATTTATAATTTCCTGTCTCTTTTTATGACTCTCCATTGCATAATTCTCCAGAGTCACTAGCTGTATGAGTTTAATATTAAATGTAATTTTATTGGGGCCTATATTCTCCTCTACAATATGGAAATAGTCATAAAGACATCCCAGGTTGAGTAGGAAAAATGGATCTGTGTGTATAAGTGTGGATAACTTCCCCGCAACAACTCTGAGGTGTTTTGGGAAGGTTCATTGAGTGCTACTGAATTTAACATGTGAACAGAGTTCCATTTTTCCAAGGGCAGATGCTAAAAGGATGTATATGGCTTAGAGCAGCAAATGGTGAACCTGAGGGAGCGCCCTAAAATTGAGGAAGTTGTTGGTTCCTTTGGAGAGACCCTGGCTGAGTCCACAGCCCTAGCTGAGCATCTGAAAATGCCAAGATATAAAAAGTGAAGGTCTCTTGGGTGTTGAGACCCCACATGCCACAATGAGATGGCTGAGGCTGACACAACTGGCATCTTCCTTTGCTATCCTTGCTTTAAGTTCTGTAAAAATACAGGAGAGTCTTCTATATACCTACTTCCCTACGGGAAAAGAATAGGAATGATAACATTAAAATGCTTCTCAGAGAAAGCTCCATTTCAGGGCTAACTTGTAGACTAGGTGAAAAGTACACTTTGAAGCAATAATGGATGAAATGGCAGCTTTGATACCTGCCATTTTCCCAAATGGACGATTTATTCCCTGGAAGTAGTTTATACCCTAGAAACGAACCTCAAGGTGAAGCAGTGTCATTTTTATGTGATCTTATTTGGGGTACAAGATGAGATGTGTGGCTGAAAAACTAAGACATTTTTTCATGTACCATAAAATCTTATTTTTTTAACTGGCTTTCCCATAATGGAAGGTCTTACACTAACGGCAGCAGAATACACATAAAACACCTCAAATGTGCCTCAACTTAATTAAATCTCCCTACATTTTAAATTCTCCTTGCTGCTATATAGGTTTGGGAGAAGCAACAAAATAGTACTCTATATAAATGCTGAGTTTGCCATAGAGTAAACATCCCCAACAATAAACTTTACATAAAGTTGTTCCTCACATTTATGATAAAAATCTGCAAGCCTAAGATGTTAACATCAAGCAACTCTTTAGGCATGACATAATCACAAAAACATATAGGCCATACACCATCGGTAGAATGGATTTTTTTACTTACTAATATGAGAGTAACAGTTCTGCTAAGCATCTCGTCAGATTCAAACAAAATTTAGCAAACAAATGGCTAGCACCTCTTTGCATTCCTTCTGCAAGAATAAGATTAAATAAAATCAAATAGACATAACTGTTACTGCTACAAACAACATGATAGTATTATTTTCCCCATAAGTGGGCAAAGACAGGGATAATTAACAATGTAGAAAATATGTTTTTGGCATTTTAATATATAAAATGTATCCCATATTATTATAGCAATATGTGTTTGATTGATGTTATCCATTTAAAATTTGGGTCAGTAACTTTTCATCTCTAATATGTTTCTGCGTGACAGCATCTGAGACTAAGTGGAGACATGGCTGCTGCAAGATCATTAGAAAAAAAATACTCAGATTTTATTTACATTTAAATAAATGAGATGACTGACAAATAGGTAGAGAAGCATCTCAGAATAAATCAGTTACAGTCTAAAAATTCTGCATGTAAAGACTTTTGTTTTAATATTTTAATATAATTGACATAAACTGAATCTAAGAAATCACCCTTGATCTAAGCAGAGACTTTTATATTTTTAATGATTTACCTCTCTGACTACACTAAAGCCATGAAAATCCCAACAGGCTTTACTTCAGTTGTGGGTATGTCATGATAGAGCTTTGGTTATAAAATATTGGAGTTAATATGCTTCCTCAGCACTTGGTAAAATGGTGCACCGAAGTTAAAATGCTCCCGTTTTATTTCTGGTAATCTGCCAATAGAACTTATAAATTCAAAGATTTAAAATCATCAAAAGCAATAATAGAAATGCATACACAGTAACATTAATTAGTCCTTCTATTCATCAAGGTTTATAAAATAAATTTCTACCACCAGTTCATCAGAGTTCATTGATGTACATCTGCAAAAAAGTTTTGCCAAAATATTTGGCTATTTAGACCCCCTTTCAAAGGACTTTAACACAAGAACTGAAGGAAAAGTTCAAGAGAGGAAGAGAATGAGGATCCTCTGAAACATGTCCTTGCTCCTTTGTAAAGGCAGAAGGAAACAGAAGACCCAATATTCATGCTGCGGTGATCCATCATGAAGTGTCTAGTTTGTTCCTCCAGGGTTCCTTATTTATCCTATCAACTGTGTGGCAGCCCATAGTTATAATTCCCTGTAATAAAATCATGAAGTAGACAAGGCTGGGATAGTTAAGTGAATGCCACTCTTCACAGCCCGGATATCCAAATAGGATGTTGCTGAAATCCAAGACAATTTCCCACAGAGGCCAAGACAAGCAGTCCAGACAAGAGAGCTCTGCATCCTGTTGCTCCTCTAGGGTTGAAGCACATCTTTGCTACCGTGTTACCTAAAATGAATTTGAAAAGTGAGCATTCAACAACACCATACCCACCAAAGATAATTCTTCCTGTTACCAGACCCCTAAGTCCCTGTCTGTATCACAGATACAGAGTTTCACAGTTGGTGCATTTACCTATAACCACGCTCACCAAATCAGCTGTTCAACTCAAGTTCTTCTTTACATTTCTTGCTCCTAGATTGTAAAGAAAAATACATCCAGTGCTTTCTGCAACATGGTATTTGTTATGCGTCCTAGCTCTGTATCTTACAGGGTTATAACAATCCCATCAGATTAGGTATATTCATTGCCCATCAAGTTAACTCATGCGTGCTAACCATGCTTTGTTAATGGTGCCAAAATTTTTTCAAATGAATGCTGATTTAAGTCAGTGCATGTCAAGATCAGAAGGTTGCCTTTGCTATTTTTGTTAAGGGTAGCTGACTCTCATTTTTAAAAATAGGTTGTTTTATAAAACTACCGTATTTATTGGAAACGTGCCTTCATTAAGAAGTTTGTTGTTTCTTCCATTTTTAAGCATCGCGGCTGATCATTATTTAGGATCTAAGAAAACAGCCCTGCACTTTTGATAGTTTGATTTCATCATATGAGCAATTTTATAAGTTAGATGATCAATACAGCTAGAAAAAAATTAATAAAAGCGTAAGACTTGGAAAATACTTTTAAAATAAATTAGATAAAAACCCTGTCCTCATGAAACTTAGCTAGGATAGGAGTTGACATACCTCTGTAAAACACCAAATAATAAAATATTTTCAGTCTTGCAGGCCATACAGTCACTATCATAACTACTCAGCCCAGCTTTCATACCACAAAAGCAGCCACAGACAATACATAAATTAATGGGAACTCCTTTATCTCAATAATACTTTATTTATGGATATTGAAATTTGGATTTCATGTAATTTTTATGTGTTATCAAATATATTACTTTAGCTTTTTTTCACCCATTTAAAAATGTAAAACTCATTCTTTGTTCTTTTAATGGCTTGAGAGCTAAGGCTTGCTGATTCCTATTCTAGAGGAAAGAGCTGTATAACCAGGTAAATACACAGTATGTTCAAAGGTGATGTGAGCTATGGAGAAAAGTAAAGTGATACAATGGAAAAAAAATCCTGGAGCAGGGAGGGGGAAGACTACTGTTTCATAGAGGGTGGTCAGGGAAGAAGATGTTTGCAGAGATAGTTGACCAAAAGAAGGGAGCCCTGACTGTGTTGGGGAAGAACTTTGCAGGGAGAGGTAAACACAAGGGGTCTTCAGGCTAATGCAAAGAATTTGGCCCTCTTCTGACTGAGGCACAAAGATGAGACAAGGAATGCATGGCCACACTGTTAACTTAAAGGCATCACTTAGGCTGAAATGATCCCAGGGGAAGCTGTCAGGACCTGTAACAAAGGATATAAGAGAAAGAGGAATCAAGGACAACTCCAAGGTCTTTGGCTACAGTATCCAGATGATGGAGTTGGTCTTTTTCTGAGATGGGAGGACTCTCCCTAAGCCTAAGGTTCTTAGCAGTAGTGCCTGCTCCCATCACTTGTATTGAAGAGAGAGTGATTTGGGTGAAGTACATGGTCTGGTACCTGTCATGTGGTCATTGCTCAGGAAATGGCAGCTACTGTCATGTTAGCTCTTTCTAGATCGTACCTGCATCTGTTTAAAATCCAGTTGTGTTTACAGCCAGCCCAGTATCAATTTCCACCTAGGATATAATTCTCAAAAGCATCCTATTTGAGGAAGCTCATTCTGGAGCCTATTCTCCACTGAACAATGAATGATAAGATAACTTTGGATAGATTTTTGTTTTACTGATTGTACATGGAAGGGTCATTGTTATTTTGGTGGATAAAAGGATGCTATCATGTTTAAATTAGCTCCTCTCTCATATGACAGGGTACCCTGAACCAGTCAGGCTCTGGCTGTATAGGCATCAGGGGAGCTAAGATTCTAGAATAAAGAAGTCATTTCAGCCAGACCTTAGAATTGGGAGGAGATGAAGATGAAGGCAATGGGGTATGGAAATACATGCCCTATTTGGTGAGTGGCATGGGTTCTTACACTCTTCATTTTCTATTAGTCACCAAAGGGGATCCATTGATGGTCTGTGGGCAGTACATTTACCCTGATAGCAGAGAAAGCAGAGTTTAGGCCAGTTAAAGGCAAGAACAGAGAACAAGTGGCGAACTCAGAAAACCAGTGGTTCCCACATCCTGCTTGTGCATCAGAATCACCTTGAGAACAAGTTTTCTAAAGTTTGGTTTTCTAAGCCCTATCCCAGAACATCTTACAATGAGGTTCAAAATAGTGTGTTTTTAGCACATTTCCACTATTTCTAGAGCCACTGACACCCTCACATTATTATAACATTGTGTTAGGATGAGGATGACTCGTAGTGACAACCCAAGGGACAGAGAGAAACGTATAAATTAGAGGTGGGGGGAAGGGGAAGATGCTAGAAGGACTTAATCATCTTAGATCTTGAGGGTGAGGGAGGTCTTGAAGAGAACGCCTATTGGTTAATCTCTTAACTCCTAGCTCTAGTGTTTTCAACATGAAATATGGGAAGCATTTTGACACTTGTTAGAAACTTAAAAGAAGAAAATGAAGTGATAGAATCAGGTGGAATGCTTGCAGATAGCTACTGAAAAGAAAATATACTATTCTGTCCATCCGAGTTTTTCAACCTCAGACATTTGGGGCTACATGATTTTTTGTTGTGGGGACACTTTAGGATGCTAACTAAGCAGCATCTCCGGCCTCTACCCACAAGATGCCCATAGTAACCCCTCCCTAAAGTGTGATAACATGATACGTCCTCAGACATTGCTAGGTGTCCCCTTGAGGACAAAATTGCCTCTTCTTGAGAATTACTGCTGTAAAAGCATATCTTTTTACCCTTGTTAGATGTTTTAAAAATAAGAATATGTAAAACCCCAAAATGTCATGAAATTTAATGTGATTTACTTCTATTGTGAACCAACAACAGCCCTGGCAAATGATTGCCTTTGGTGCTGAGAAGACATTGTACACTTGTTAGGAACCTTATTTAGCACAAAGTATGTAGGAAAAATCAGAATTAAATTAAGGAAAATTGAGGCAGGATGACAGGGTTTTATTTTCCCACAAAGTACTAGCTGCACCCTCTCTGGGGATACTGAAAATTATACTAGAGGAATAAACTCTGTGCTAACCTTCCTGGTTAGGGAACTGTCCCCTCTTGTGTTCAGATCTTCATCTAAAGTGATTAATATCTCAAGTTGACTGCTAACTTTGTCACATTTGCATTTAAATGGAAAACGAAATTCTGACATAGGTGACTTACTGTAGACAATCACATTTTTGAGCCTTTCTGTGTTGTGGTGCTGTGCATGAACAGTTAAGGAAAATGGAAACTATTTTCTTATATAGATAATACCCTCTCAAGGGAGATCATTGCTCTACTTTTACAGGATCGCTATGTCACCTGCGGTCTAAGGGCCAGTGTCAATTTTTAAGAAAAAGATAGAGCTTCTGTGGGCACAAAGCTCTTCGCAGCTCCACAAATGAATTTACTCTGTGTGCATAAAATCCATAAAAGACATAAAGTGTTTTATGCAGTTCAAGTCACACTGACTTGGATTAATAAAGGAAACAAAGTTTTATGACTTTGAGATTATTCTCCAGTGCCATATCACTAAAAAGGCGGGGGGGTAGCTCCATATCATGATGGCTGGGGGAACTGTATAATACTTCTACAACTTTCCAAAGTGCTAAATGAAATGTCACTACCACTGAGGATTTAGCTAGAGCAAACTCATATTCCCAGCACACAGAGCCAAGATGCCCCTCAAGGTTTTCTCCTGCAAACACCCTTGCTAACTGTACATAAATAGAGAGGGAGCTACCAGAGCAAGAGACTACTTCAACACATTCTTTCCCGGAAAACAGCTGGCTGGGGCTTATGTTCTTATTTCATATTTGTATGTAAGAATCAATACAAGTATAATCTTCCACAATGCTATTTCTTAGTCTACAGGAAAAACAATGACAGGAAAAATTTATCATTGATGGACATAAGACCCTAAGCTCATTGGCCACTCCAAGATTTTGATTTAGGAGGAGGAGGAGATTCTGGAAGAAAGGCTGAAAAGGGCCCCTTGGGAAAGGATAGTGGAATTGTCTTAAGGCAGGATTTGCTTAACAAACACACTTGGGTTTACACAGATGGGAAGTTTATGGAGAATAGCTTAGAAGAGGAGCTGATAATAACGACAGGAGCCTTAATTTCCCTCCTCTACCAACAGATGACTCTATGAACTTCTACTGCCCTAGATACAAAAGCATATATCAGGTTCTTTAACCTAGCTGTCATGGTATCACTAATAAGGACAAGTTAGTTGATAATTGTAATTAATGCTAAAGTGTTTTGATTTTGAAATTGTTTTACCTAAATAATAAGGAACTAATCAATTAACTATGTTGTTGGGAATTTGGGATATGATAAATGTCAGCTTAAATTTATATTTTTTTAACATTTATTATAAAATCTTAATTTGTGTTTTAATCTTTTATTAATGATATCACATTTAAATATTTATTTTATAAAATCATATTATCATATCTCATGTACACACACTGGAGAACTCACCTGCTCTTGACCTCAGTAGCTGAAGATGACTGAGAACTCGAGTAATTCAAAATAGTCATAAAAGGGAAAATGCAAGCAAGATGAGAAACTATCCAAGAGACATTATACCTCCTCAGGGGCCAAAACTGACACAGCAACCAGAACTAAACAGTCATTCTATTCCACTGTGTTGAGCTCATTATACTCTGAGAATGACCTGTTTTCATTCATTTTCATTCAAGAACTAGTTGCAGAGACATTCAGCTGGCTCTGGGAGTATGAGGATCATCAAGACAGCAAGGGGCCCCGACTCCACAGCTCTCCTCCTAGACAGAAAGCTGTCAATATTAAACCAGTAAGGATAAAGCTCCATGTAAAATGTAGCCAGAATACGTGCTCAGAGATATAGGGAACATGAATCCTACTGGTGAAAGATTCCTGAAGAAATAATGGTTAACTAGAAAAGAATAGAGGAAAGCACGTTCCTTTGCAACTGTAAAGGCACCACAGTGAGGACTATTAGAAGGCCAAGATGGTTGGAACAGAAAGAATGAAGAGCAGTAGCCTTTGAGGTTATTTATTAAGGGCCAGACAAGCAATGGCTAGCTGACTAAAGAATGAAGCCACTGAAAAGTTTGGGAGTGGACTAGCTTAGAAGATGTGCAGTTAACAAAAATGAATGTAGTCCTCCTATGGAGAACAGACTGGAAGGGATCAAGAGCCGATGTGAGGCAGCAACCTCAGTCCTCTGGAAGAAACATGATGGCAGACAGCATGGCACAGCAGTTATAAATATGGTGACACAGAATTGTGCAGGGGATTTGGGAGTAATAGTCCCAGAGACAAAATAAGAGACTGGACAGGGGGGAGAAAAGGACGAGGTTAAATTTCTAGGTCAAGAATAGACAGTGGGCGTTGCCGTCGTGGCTCAGTGGTTAGCAAATCTGACTAGGAACCATGGGGTTGCGGGTTCAATCCCTGGCCTCGCTCAGTGGGTTAAGGATCTGGTGTTGCCATGAGCTGTGGTGTAGGTCACAGCTGACAACAGCTCCAATTAGACCCCTAGCCTGGAAACCTCCATATGCCATGGGTGCATCCCTAAAAAAGACAAAAGAAAAAAAAAAGGAAAAAAAAAGAATAGACAGTGGAGTCCTTCAGAGACAGAACTGAGAAGAGGATGATTTGGGGAGGAAACTGTTGACTTATAAGGCTTGAATTAGAGTCTTCAACCATTAAATATCATCCCAGGCATAGGCATTTCTATTTTAGTAAATCATCTGGAGGTCGATTCTTGCCCTGCTGTTTTGATACACAATACTGTCAACTCTGAAGCCCTCATTTTAAATTGGCCCATGAAGGAGCTGAAATGAGCTCAGCGGCCCTACCTAAAATAATGAGTTCCCTCAGCATATCACTGCTGTAGAAAATCTGACACTAAGGATGATGCTGAGAAATGGACTTTTTTCAAAAGGCCAAAGTCATAGGGGGGACACTTCCCAAGCAAGTTTATCACCATAAAATAACACTGATCTCTTGAAGTCAGGATGAAATGAAGGGAGAAACCCCATAGGTAATGATATACTGGCATTGTAAGTTACAGTTGTGACTTTTCTATACTTGCCTTTGTAGTTTTGACTTTATTGCCACTGCTACAGGACCAACCTGAGTAATCTGGCAGCACTTTACAATCCTCTCCTTCCAAACAAGGATTCATGTGACACCACCATTTCTGAATCACAATGGAAGCTGGAAAACAAAAGCCATAAAACATAATGTTTGTGATGCTATTTTGTTCCTCCAACTATGGATAACATAAATCTCCACACAGATTAGTACACTAGTTTCAAAGATTGCTAGTAAGATTTCAGCATAAATGAAAAATCCAATCAGTTGTATACTTTACAAAATAAAACCATTTCCTTTTTTTTGGCAATTGGCTAACTGTGATGTAGTTAGTGAGGTCACACACTGTGCACTATACCTGCTGTGTTTGAATTTGGCTGTGCTACCTTTTTGAAATGAATTGGACCAGCTATTTTAATCTCAGTCTCAGTTTCTTCATCTGTACAATGGGAATAAAAATGGAGCTTCACCAAAATACGGCAAGAGGATAAAGCCAACTTATGTGAAAGTCCTGGCTGACTTTGAGCCAATCACTAAATTGTCAGAAAATATTAGCTATTATTGTGATCTCCACCTTAGGTTGCAGGTAATAATGGTGGATGCTGATATTGCAGTTATTGCATTGTGATGCTCTTTGTTGTCAATAACAAACACTAGAAACAGTCAACATTTTCATCACACAGGGTGATCATCTCTCCATGTCATTCCACCTGAGTTAACTATGAGATACCAAGTGAAGATGGGAGGGCCTGGCACCCCTTCACATGCCTACATTCTAGACTTAGTCACTCACCTGTGAGCCCCTTTCCTCTTCATCTGACAGTCCCCACAGCAGTCTGCCAATACAGTGATTGATGTGTTAAGCCCATGAAGCAGAAAATAGTACCCCAGTTCTCTAGGTTTGCAGGAACATGAAGAGAATTAAGGAAAAACACCATCAACTTGACTGATTCTTCTGATAGATTCAAAGGACAAAAAGGATTGTGACTGATTTTTAAAGGTGAACCCACCAAGTAGACAGTATAGGACAGAGTGTTGAAGTTGAGGGTGTGTGGATTCAGGTATGGGGTTGTTTAATCTTGTTTTACTTGTTTAAACAGTAACAATTTCATTTTTTAAAAGATACCCCAATGGATCTAATGTCAACTACCACTTCTGAATGAGAAATCTGAAACAAGTTTAAGAAATGCATACACAGTCCTAGCTTGGAAAATCCAGACCACCATGATCAAGTAAATCACATCTATGTTATGACTTCCCAGTGCATATAAGAGTTATCTCTGGCTACAAATCAAGTTTCAGTAAATTTGAGAAAATTGAAATCATACCAATCATCTTTTCCAACCACAATGCTGAGACTAGAAATAAACTACAAGAAAAAACAGCAACAACAAAACCCACAAACATGTGGCGGCAAAACAATATTAAACAACTAATGGATCACTGAAGAAATCAAAGAGGAAATAAAAAGGATGCCTAGAGACAAATGACAATGAAAACATGACAATACAAAATCTATGGGATGCAGCAAAAGCAATTCTAAGAGGGAAATTTATAGCAATAAAATCTTACCTCAGAAAACAAGAAAAATCTCAAATAAGCAACCTAAATTTATATCTAAAGCAACTAGAGAAAGAAGAAGAAATGAAACCCAAAGTGAGGAGAAGAAAAATCAAAGAGCCTAGCAGAAATAAATGAAATAGACACAAAGAAAACAGTAGAAAAGATCAATGAAACTAAAAGCTGGTTCTTTGAAAAGATCAACAAAATTGATAAATCTTTAGCTAGACTCATTTTAAAAAGGGAGAGGGCTCAAATCAATAAAATTAGAAAGGAAAAATCACTACAGATACCGCAAAAAGGATCATAAAAGACTACTACTAGCAACTATAGGCCAATAAATGGACAACCTCAAAAGAATGAACACATTTTTAGAAGGCACAACATTCTAAGACAGAAGTAAAAAAATATGAATAGACCAATTGAAAGTACTGAAATTGAAACTTAACAAAACTCTAGGACCATATGGCTTCACAGGTGAATTCAATCAAACATTTAGAGGAGAGTTAATACCTATCCTTCTGAAACAAACAAACAAAAACCTTGCAGAGGAAAGAATACCCCCAAGTTCATTCTATGAGGCCACCATCACTCTAATATCAAAACCAGACAAAGACATCACAAAAAAAGGGAAATTACAGGCCAATATCCCTGATGAATATAGATGCAAAAATCCTCAACAAAATACTAGCAAACTGAGACTAACAATACATTAAAAGAATCATATGCCATGATCAAGTGGGATTTACTCCAGGGATGAAAGTATTCTTCACTATTTGCAAATCAATGTGATACATCACGTTAACAAACTGAAGAATAAAAATGATCATATGATTATCTCAATATCCAGAAAAATCTTTTGACAAAATTCAACACCAATTTATGATGAACACTCTCCAGAAAGTAGGCATAGAGGGAAACTACTTCAACATAATATAGGCCATGTATGACAAACCCAAAGCTAACATCATTCTTAATGGTGAAAAGAATGGTAAAAAGCTGTAAGAATAAGATCAGGAACAAGACAAGGATGTCCACTCTCACCACTTTGATTTAAATAGTTTTGGAAGCCCTAACCTAGTCTCAGAGAAGGAAAAGAAATAAAAGGGATCCAAATTGAAAAGGAAGAAGTAAAATGTAAAACTGTCATTGCAGATCACATGATACTGTACATAGAAAATCCTAAAGATGCTACTAGAAAACTCTTAGAGCTCATCAATGAATTTAGTAAAGTGGCAGGATACAAAATTAATTCATAGAAAACTCTTGCATTCCTATACACTAACAGCAAAAGATCAGAGCAAGAAATTAAGGAAACAATCGCATTTACCATCACATTAAAAAGAATAAAATACCTCTACCTATGTTCTTAGATCAGGAGAATCAACATTGTCTACATGACTACCTCGCCAAAGCAATCTACAGATTCCATGTAATCCCTAACAAATTACCAATGGCATTGTTCACAGAACTAAAACCAAAAGAATTTTTAATTTGTATGGAAACACATAAGACCTCAAATAGCCAAAGCAATCTTGAAAAGGCAAAATGGAGCTGGAGGAATCAGGCTCCAGACTTTATACTGCAAAGCTACAGTCATCAAAACTGTGGTACTGGCACTAAAATAGAAATACAGATCAGTGAAACACCATAGAAAGCCAAGAGATAAACCCACACACATAGGTCAACTAATCTATGACAGAGGAGACAAGAATATACAGTGGAAAAAAGGCAGGAGTTCCTGGTGTGGTGCAGTGAGTTAAGAATGTGACTGCAGAGGCTCAGGTTGCTGCAGAGGCATGGGTTACATCCCTAGCCCACTGCAGTTGGTCGCAGCTTTTGCTCAGATACAGTCACTGGCTAGGGAACCTCTAAGTGCTGCAGGTGAGGAAGGAAAGAAAGAAGGGAGGGAGAAATAAAGTGAGAAAAAAAGAAACAGGGAGAGGGAGGGAAGAAGGGAGAAAGAAAAGAGAGAGAGGGCAGGAGGGAGAAAGGAGGGAAAGAGGGAAAGAAAAAAGACAGTCTCTTACATAAGTGGTGCTTGACACTTGGGAAAACTTGACAGCTACATGTAAAAAAAATGAAATTCGAACATTCTCTAACAACATACACAAAAATAAACTCAAAGTGGATTAAAAACCTAAATGAAAGGCAGGATACTATAAAACTCCTAGAAAAATACATAGGCAATATACGCTCTGACAGAAATCATAGCAATATCTTTTTGGATCCACTTCCCACAGGAATGAAAATCAAAACAAAAATAAACAAATGAGATGTAATTAAACTTAAAAGCTTTTGCATAACATAAGCAATCATTAAAAAAAATGGAACAGAATAGAGAATGAAGAAATAAACCCTGACACCTATGGTCAATCAATCTTTGAAAAAGGAGGCAAGAACATAAAATGGGAAATAGTCTCTTCAGCAAGCATTGCTGGGAAACCTGGATAGCTGCATGCAAATCAATGAAACTAGAACACACACTCACACCATGCACAGAAATAATGTCAAAATGGCTTAAAGACTTAAATATAAGACAAGACACCATCAAACTCCTAGAAGAGAACATAGGCAAAACACTCTCTGACATCAACCTCATGAATATTTTCTCAGGTCAGTCTCCCAGGGCAACAGAAATAAAAGCCAAAATAAGCCAGTGGGACCTAATCAAACTGAAAACCTTTTGCACAGCAAAGGAAACCAAAAAGAAAACAAAAAGACAACGTTCAGAATGGGAGAAAATCGTTTCAAATGATATGACTGACAACGGCTTAATCTCTAGAATATACAAGCAACTTATGCAACTCAAAAGCAAAAAAGCCAATCAATCAATGGAAAAATGGGCAAAAGACCTGAATAGACATTTCTCCAAGGAAGATATACAGATGGCCAACAAGCACGAGAAAAAATGCTCAACATCACTGATTATTAGAGAAATGCAATTTAAAACTACCATGAGATACCACCTCACACCAGTCAGAATGATTATCATTAATAAATCCACAAATAACAAGTGCTGGAGGGGGTGTGGAGAAAAGGGAACCCTCCTGCACTGTTGGTGGGAATGTCAACTGGTATAGCCACTATGGAGAACAGTATGGAGGTACCTTAGAAATCTATACATATAACTACCATGTGATCTAGCAATCCCATTCTTGGGCATATATCCAGACAAAACTCTCCTTAAAAAAGACGCATGCACCTGCATGTTCATTGCAGCACTATTCACAATAGCCAAGACATGGAAACAACCCAAATGTCTATCGACAGATGACTGGATTAGGAAGATGTGATATATATACACAATGGAATACCACTCAGCCATAAAAAAGAACGACATAATGCCATTTGCAGCAACGTTGATGGAACTAGAGACTCTCATCCTGAGTGAAGTAAGTCAAAAAGAGAGAAAGACAAATACCACATGATATCGCTCATCTCTGGTATCTAATATACAGCACAAATGAACCTTTTCACAGAAAAGAAAATCATGGACTTGGAGAATAAACTTGTGGGTGCCCGGGGGGAGGGGGAGGAAGTAGGAGGGATTGGGATCTTGGGGTTAACGGATACAAACTATTGCTTTTGGAGTGGACTAACAATGAGATCCTGCTGTGTAGCACTGAGAACTATGTCTAGATACTTACAATGCAGCACAACAATGGGAGAAAAAATTATATATACATATATTTGTAACTGGGACCCCATGCTGTACAGTGGGGAAAAAAAAGTGTGTTGGGGGAAATAACAATAAAAAAATGAAAAATAAAGTTGAGGAAAATAAATAAATAAATAAAATTTTTAAAAATTTAAAAAAAGAGAGACAACCCACAGAATGGGTGAAAATCTTTGCAAACAAAGCAACTGACAAGGGATTAATCTCAAAAATATGCAAACATTTCATACTACTTTATATCAAAAAATTAACAATACAATTAAAAATGGTCAGAAGATCTAAACAGACATTTCTCCAAAGACAACAGAAGACCAAAAAGCACTGAAAAGAGGCTCAACATCACTAATTACCAGAGAAATGCAAATCAAAATTGCAATGAGGCTATCACCTCATACCAGTCAGAATGACCATCATCAAAAAGTCTACAAACTACTGTGTAAAACAGATGATTAATAAGAACCTACTAAATAGCACAGGAAAATCTACTCAATAATTTGTAATAACCTCTATTAAAAAAGAATGGATATATTTATTGCATGACTGATTCACTTTGCTGTACATCTGAAACTAACATTGTAAGTCAACTATACTCTGACAAAATTAAATTTAAGAAAATAATAAACTGAGAAAGCTAAACAAAAAATTATGAAAATAAATCATTTAGTATTTTTAAAAAGTCTACAAACAATAAATGCTGGAAGGGGTGTGGAGAAAAGGGAACTCTCCTACACTGTTGGTGAGAATGTAAATTGGTGCAACCACTATGGAAAATAATATTGAGGTTCCTTAAAAAACTAAATATAGAAGTACCACCTGATCCAGCAATCCCATTCCTTGGCATCTATCCAGAGAACACCATAATTTGAAAAGATACATGCAGCACAATGTTCGCTGCAGCACAATTTACAATAGCTAAGACATGGAAGCAATCTAAATGTCCACTGAGAGAGGAATGGATAAAGATGTAGTATATATATACTTTGAAACATTAGCCATAAAAAAAGAATGAAATAATGCCATTTGCAGCAACATAGATGGACCTAAAAATTATCATACTAAGTCAAGTAAGTCAGAGAAGACAAAGATCATATGAAATCACTTATACGTGGAATCTAATTTTAAAATGATACAAAATAACTTATTTATAAAAACAGAAACAAACTCACAGATTTCTGAAATCAATTTTAGGATTACCAAAGGGGAAACTTTGGGGAGGAGGGATAAATTGGGAAGATGGGATTAACACATACAGACTACTATATATAAAATAGATAAATACCAAGGACCTACTATATAGCACAGGGAAATCTACTCAATATTCCATAATAACCTAAATCATAAAGAATCTGAAAAAGAATGGATAAAGGTGTATGTATAACTGATTCACTTTGCTTTATACCTTAAACTAATACAGCACTGTAAATCAGCTATACCCCAGTAAATTTTTTTAAGTTACATTTATAGTACACTGTAGTCTATTAAGACTGCAATAGCACTATCAAAAAAAAAACAGTGTACATATTTTAATTTAAAAATATTTTATTGCTACTTTAATGTAAAAATATTTCATTGCTCACCATCATCTGAGGTTTTAGTGAGTCATATTCTTTTTGCTGATGGAAGGTTTGAAATATCATGAGAATTACCAAATGTGAGACACAAAGTGAGTAAATGGGGTCGGAAAAATGGCACCACTAGACTTGCTCAATGCACTATTGCCTCAATCTTCAATTTGTAAAAAGTGGTATCTGCAAAGCACAATAAAATGAGGTAAATCATAAACCCTAATAGCTACTTTTTCTTAAAGGCAGGACATATTGCCAGATGTCTTTCTTGCATTTTCTAACTTCAAATTTCAAAGTCAAAGAGGTTATTTTTTTCTGCATTTTATAGAGAAGAGAAAACTGAGGTCTGGTGGTATTAAGTGACTCGCCCAATGTCACACATTTTGCAAGTGGCATTTGAACAGAGGAAATCTAATGCTGGTGCCCACATGCCAATGCTGCATATATACCCACTCTCTCACAGCAGAGATCTCTACTAAAGGCCATATCAGAATTAGGTAACAGAGCAAGCCAGTGCATTCAAAATTCTTCTCCTGTCAAGCAAATGCGATGATAAGGCACGATGAGGGCACAGGATCGTCCCATTAGTGGCTGAAGTGACCAGATGCTGTGTTTTCTCCACATGCAGACACTGTTCCAAATTCTGGGCAAATACTGAGCCACTATCCATTTAGTCTCATCCAAGCCAATAATACCAGAGTAAGGCAGATTTGTGATCTTGATTAACCATTTGCTATTTAAGTCAGAAGGTGCCAACTCTGAGAAAGACATATAGCTCAATACGTTATTTATGGTACCAGAGACTGACACTGAACTTGAGTGGGTGGACACACTGGGGCAAAGTTTGGGAAAGTTACATTGTTTCACAACGATTTCTTCTTAAAGTTGTAAGGAGCTGTGTCATTTTCAAAGTACTTTTTCATACTATTCCTATTGTGACTGTATCTACCAACCCCAAACTTCCCTTTTGCTTCTGAAAGTTCCTGGGACAAACTACTAGCTTTAGAATGGACAAGTAAAGAGGTCTTGCTGTACAGAAAAGGGAAATGTATCTAGTCTCTTGAGATAGACCATACTTGAAAATAAATGAGATAAAATGTGAAAAAGAATGTGTATTTATGACCAAGTCACTATGCTGTACAGCAGAAATTGACTCCACACTGTTACAAAAAAAAATTTAAAAAAAGCAAGGGGGGAGGCAGACAGTTCCAGACATAAAAACCAGAGATTTCCACAAAGTAGGTAAACTTAGGGAGGAGGTATTTGAATCTAGACTCGGTACCCACCAGTCTTTCTACTTACACTATTACTAAAGTAAGAGTTTAAATTAGTAATTACTCTACAGAATTGATCATACTCATGGTGCTGACCAGTCATTCATTATTTTCTGAATACCTTAGTCTGGACCCAAGTGGATACAAAGATAAGAGATAAGGTCCCAATCCTCAGTTTGAAATACCATCTGCAGCTGGAAAAGTTATATATGTGTTGACAGAGCTTATATTTACACAGAGTTAAAGCTGAATTTGAAATACTTTTTTTTTTAATCTTGAAGACTGTTCCTTAGACAAACTTTCTTCCACTCAGCACTGGAAAACTATGGATTCTTGACATCAGAGAATCAGAGCTCTGTGGATAATTCTATTTTGTTGATGCTTGTTCAGCAGTTAGTTGTAATTTTGATGTTTTCATGAGAGAAAGTGAGCTTAAGTCCTTCTACTCCGCCCTCTTTGTTTCATGGATAATTTAAAACAAGCCTTGCCAGATGGTTAGTAATCTTTCCAGGTAAAGGCAGGAGGGGCAATGAAGCAGTAAATGGCCACCTGGAAGCCAGTAGACCCATGTGGCTGAAGTGAGGGTTCAACAAGGAAGCAGTGGACATTCAGTGGTGGAAGGTGGACTGGGAAGCAAACTTTAGAGGCAGTCAAGGCCAACTCAAGACTTGATTCTCTAAACAGAAGGGAGCCATGGAAAGTTTCTGAGCAAGGTAATAATCCAGGAACACCTGTGTTCCCAGAACAGTGAGTCTGGCAGGGGATGATGAGAGAATTTAGAACAGAAAGGAGTCTGAAAGAGAAGACCAATTGTGTGAGTGAGGCAAAAAACCTGGGAATTAACTACCTGAAGAGGAGATAGCTGTAATCAGACTATCTCAACTTCACAGCAGAGAAATGCTAGTACTTCCTGACTGGACTCATGGGGATTCAAGAGAATTCTGACGCCAAATCTAGAGAAGGAGTTCACAGGGAAGAAAAGAAATGAAACAGTCAGTCATCACAAAAGAAAAAATATGCCAGTTCTTAGCTACAGAACTGCCTAGTATTTTGTGTAAGAATTTACATGTAATTTATTTAAATCAATCAGAGAAGGAAGAATACACAATTAAGCCTTTATGAAATTATGTACCACTGTCCTTTCATTTTATTGGAAAATATGCAGTGACATTTTTAAAGAGAGATCCCTAACAGGCTCCTGAAAATAGCAAGCTGCCCTGGAAATTAAAATATTTCTATTTGTAGGAAAGAAACCACATACCTATCTGATAGAATATGCTGAGTGAGGGGCCCTGTCAGCAGATGCTTTATCCAGGATAGTTTCTTTTGTCAAAGACCTCATGGCAAGTGTTCTTTCAGAAACGAGAAACAAAATAAGGGCTGCCACAGTAGCCAAATTTCAAGTTTCACATCCCTTTATGAGTTAAGGATGGACTGAGCATCTCACAGCTAGGGTGAAAACCAACCAAGAGTTTGACCTGATAGTGAAGACAAATTAAACAGCCCCAAAGTTTAAGCATTGAGTGCATACTAAGTAGGACTATGAGCTGAGACAAAGCACTCTGAAATAGAATTCTGTTAAAATAACTCTTGAGAACATCTGCCCACTTAACTCAGTCTTGTCTCTACAGGAAAATAAGTTTGTAGGAGGCATACATACTTTTTTTTCCTGTTACAAAATACCATGATATGCTTTAAATGAGAAAGTGTCTTGTCACTTCTATTTTTAAAATAAAACTCTTTAAAAAGCCCCATGCCTTCCTGACTTATGAAAACACAAAATATCCCTAGCTCCAAGCTGCCAAGCTGTAACAAATTTCTAGTTTCATGCAGAAAGGAAATTTAAAAAAATACAGTGAAGCCTTGGTTTTATGGTAGTGAGACTAGTACTTCCCGTAATGTTGTTTTTTAGACGAAACCATAATGTAACTAAGAAACTATTTTGTCCTGGTTCATTTTCTTCACTCCTTGTTGTATAAAATAGATGGAGGTTTTTTGTTTCTATCCTTTGTCCCAAGTAAATATCATTCATTAAATAAAACACAATATGTATTTATATAGCTATTTCGATAAGCCCACCTTCTAATAAAACTAACAGGCTCACTTCTCAACAGGCAACAGTTGGCCTCCTTTGCTGATTTAGTTTGGTTGTATTTACACAGAGTTAAGGCTTTTCTAAAGAAAAGTGTATTTTAACACTGAAACTATGGACAGAAAGATTAAAAACACATCTTCCTAGAATATTTATCACCAAGAAAATGGAGTCACAAGAATATGTTCTGAGTTTTTAATGTATTTTATTTTGAACTATTTTGTTCTTACTGTTATTTCAAGACACCATGTTCTTTAAAAATTAAGCCATTTATTACCTTTCAAGATATGTAGGTGGAAAGGCCTACCCATTTATATTTCTTATTATTCAAGAAAGGAAGCCATTCCCCATTCCCATCTAACCCAGCTAACATTTATAAAAGCAGGAGTGAGAGGACCATGATTTTTTTTAAGAATCTTTTACTTGTTCACACATTTCAAAAATGACACAGTACTGTTATTTCCACCCAGTACAAAGAGTGCAGAGCAAGGCTGTGGAGGAATACATAAGGGTCATCTTTTGTGATCTAGTTTGTCTTAGCAAAATGCCCTCTCACTCAAGTACACTCAGTGCCCATCAGTCTTCCTACTTACAGAACAATTCAGAGTAAGAATTTGGATTAGGGAGTTCCTGTTGTGTCTCAATGGTTAACAAATCCAGTTAGCATCATGAGGATGTGGGTTCGATCCCCTGCCTTGCTCAGTGGGTTAAAGATCTGGTGTTGCCAGGAGCTGTAGTGTAGGTTGAACACGTGGCTCAGATCCCGAGTTGCTGTGGCTGTGGCGTAGGCTGGCAGCCACAGCTGTGATTTGACCCCTAGGCTGGGAACCTCCACATTGCTTCGGGTGCAACCCGAAAAAGACAACAAAAAAAGAATTTGGACTAGTAAGTACTACTAATTAGTAAGTACAGAGAACTCCAAGGCAGAGTTTCTCCATCTTGGCATTACTGACATTTCAGCCTAGATAATTCTTTATTGCAGGGATGTATCCTGCTCATTTTTAAGATGTTTAGCAGCATCCCTGGCTTCTACTTGCTAGACTCTTTCTCCCAGTTTAACAACCAAGAGGGTATCTAGACACTGTCAAATGTCCCCAAGGTGGAGAAAATCACTCCTGGTTGAGAAACATTGATCTATGGTTACCCATGGGGACCACTTGGATGTACTCAGACCATAACAAGAGGCCATGACAGTTCATCAGGCTCATCAAAGCCTTGGCTGGGGAAATAATGCTAGTTCACAGGATATACCACATCACATCTATCCCTGTCTTCCTTCCTGCCTCCACTGTGGACTGTTACACAACTCTAATGTTTGCATGTGTCTCTCAGTGTGTCTGTTTCTGTCTCTCTCTCTCACACCACTCCCCAACCCCCACAGACACAAAAATCCTGGCTAATCCTGGGCTCACCATGACACCTATGCTGACAATCCATTTGACCTGTTACAGTCGGAGGTCACATTTTTCCTTCTCAGAAATCTCAGGGTATTTCACATGCACTTTGTTAGTAGCACTTCATACCCTTCCCTATTGGCAGATCTGCTGTATCCACTCTCCTAAAATACAAATTCCCAGAAGGCAGGCATTAAGTCCTAAGTTTGATTTGCTCTAAGGCCAAATCACAGGCTCTTTTTACATCTCCAACTTTTTCTTCTACCATTTCTGAGCCAGATGAACTGCTTCCACATTCCAAGTTCACCCTGCTCATTCTCAGGTGCTATATATTCCTCCCTTCCCTAGTTCCCCCTTTCGTGGGAAAGTCAGACCCATGGCTTCTCACAGGCACCATCCTTGACCTCTTCTGCTTTCCCTATGAGTCATTCATTTCCTAGAGTTATCCATTTTGCCTGGTAAACTCTGGGCTCCTTCAAATCAGGACCCGAGTCTAATTATCGTCCTATCCTCCAGCATCTAGGACATGCCTGGGAGAAAGGGGCTAAGGTAAAACTTGATGAATCAGCCAACATAGGCCAGAGGCATGCCTTCCCAACTCCCAAAGGGGTTTTTCAAAGGACACCCACTGTCATTCAGCTGACCACCACTGAGAGAAACTCAGAAAAGTGCTGTGTCTTTCAAGTGGCATGGAG
Organism: Phacochoerus africanus; assembly: GCF_016906955.1. Lineage (NCBI taxonomy): Eukaryota > Metazoa > Chordata > Mammalia > Artiodactyla > Suidae > Phacochoerus > Phacochoerus africanus. The sequence continues at coordinate 130,472,338 of NC_062544.1, forward strand.
AACATAGCTAGTTGCAAAATGCTGTGAACTCATATCTCAAAGCCAGACCCTACACCCTGCCCCACAATCCATAAAGCCATGAAAGAAGATGGCAGTATATACAGCAACTCTTGTCCTTAACTAAGCAAAATCTGACCTCTCAGAAAAGACATTCAGGCATCATCGAAAGAAAAAAGAGCTTTAAAGAGTAACTGTCTTCCATTCCAACACGTTTGTCTTATTAACCTTATTTACTTATTTATTTATGCTTTTGGGGGCTGCACCCACAGCATGTGGAAGTTCCCAGGCTGGGGGTCAAATCAGAGCTGTGGCTGCCAGCCTATTCCACAGCCACAGCAACTCAGGATCCAAGCCATGTCTTTGACCTACACCACAGCTCACCGCAATGCCAGATCTGTAACCCAGTGAGCAAGGCCAGGGATCAAACCCATAGCCTCATGAATACTAGTTGGATTCATTTCTGCCATGCCACAGGGGGAACTCCTTGTTAACATTTTTCAAACCTAAGGTCTTAGAAACCATTCACTTTGACAAAATAAATTAAGCTTCACTGTCCTACACATTTATCTCATTTTATCAGAAAGCTATTCAGCATTATCTCTACAGAGCTGTATTTTGACAAATTTGTAAATTACAGTTCCTACCACAAAATAGCCTTGTATATGCCAGAAGAAGATTCAAAAGGAAGAATGTTAAAATCTGAATAGTTTCTGTTTTAGGATCCAACTAATAATAGTTTTGATCAAATAATTCTGCATCCCTTCTCCCAAATCCCAAATATGTATTACAGACACATTTCAATAACTCAGAAGGATTTCACAAGTTAATTATAACAAAAAAAAAAAAAACTTGAGAGGAGAAAAAGCTAATTTTTTTCCCTTTTTAAAGAGTAAAAGCTATGATTTTTATGGAAAAGCAATGAAAACACTAGATAAGTATGGTATGGATTAATAAAAATGCATAAAGATATTCCAATTTCCATATCAACATTAATTAGCAGCCCCCTCCCATGTCTTCTGCATTTGTTTTAATTTAAATGTAAATTCAAGTAAATTTTATATTTTAGATCCTCTCTATTCTTATTGACAAATAAGATAAGAGGAACATATCAGCAGAGATTAGGTCTTCCCACATGCCAATTAGCAGCATGATACTGCATAATTATTATGGGATAAAGATTAAGCAGGTAAAGCTAAAAAGCCCTAATCAAAACATATCCAGATAAGGAACAGGAGATCAAGGAGATATGACACAGATATACATCCTAACTAGAGCCTTAACTACAGCTTCCTACACCTCTTCTGTGACTTCGAGCCAATAAACATTTATTGAATACCAAATATTCACCAGGAAGTGCTGGGTGGAGGGGACACAAATATGAAGGTACAGTCCTAATCCCATCGTTCAGAGTTTTGCTATGCTCTGGCCACCCACGTTGCACTAAAGTTACATGTTTACATAAAGCCTACCCTGCACTGTCCAATAAAGAAGCATCTAGTCACAAGTTCCCAGTTAATGTTTTTCCTGTGAGCATTTTTTTCTTTTTTTTTTTTTTAAGTAGAGTTGATTTACAATGTCATGCCAATTTCTGCTGCACAGCAAAACGACCCAGCCATATATATGTATACATTCCTGGTTTTCTTTTTAAGGTGGCATAGTGACACCAACTGCTTTTTTTTTTTTTTTTTTTTTTTTGCTTTTTAGGGATGCACCCACAGCATATGGAAGTTCCCAGGTTAGGCTACAGTGGCTGGCTGCAGCCGCAGCCACAGCCACAACAACGAAGAATCTGAGTCACGTCTGTGACCTACACCACAGCCCATGCCAACTCTGGATCCTTAACCCACTGAGCAAGGCCAGGGATCAAACCCGCATCCTCATGGATACTGGTCGGTCCATCTCCACTGCGCCATGACAGGAAATCCTACATTCCCTTTCTTTTACTATCTTCCATTACGGTCTATGCATAAAGAACAGAGACTGGATATAGTTCCCTGTGCTATACACCAGAACCTCATTGCTTATCTGTTATAAATGTAATAGCTTGCATCTATGAACCCCAAACTCCCAGTCCATCCTACTCCCTCCTCTCTCACACTTGGCAACCACAACTCTGTTCTCTACATCTGTAAGTCTGTTTCTGTTCTGGAGATAGGTTCATTTGTCTACATTTTAGATTCCACATATAAATGATATCATTATGGTATCTGTCTTTCTCTTTTGACTTTCTTATCCTGCACTGTCCAATAAAGAAGCATCTAGTCACAATTCCCATTTAACTTTACACTAGTCACATCTCAGATGCTCAAGAGCCACATGTAGTTAGTGGCTACTAATCATACATATACATCATGCCATTACAGATATGGAGATGTACAGAAAGAACATTTGCATCATCACAGGAAGTTTTACTGCACAGATGGCTCTGACACCAGATAGTTGGCATCTGTCACTTACTTATCCTATGCACTAGGGAAATTGTTGAGTTACCCTATAAGTCTCCTTTCCTTGCCATAGACACAAGCAAAATGCCTGTCAACAGAAGAATGGCTAAATAAATTATAACTTATTCATATAATGGAATGCTATGCAGCAAGTGAGAGTTTGGGGTTCGTAGATGCAAACTATTACATTTAGAATGGATAAGCCATCGGATTCTGCTGTATAAGCACAGGGAACTATATCTAAGCACTTGTGATGAAACAAGATGGAGGATAATGTAAGAAAAAGAATGTATATATTTGTATAATTGGGTTTCTTTGCTATAAAGCAGAAATTTACAGAACATTGTAAATCAACTATAATAAAAAAAAACAGGCCAATACGTACTTGAACACAAGGATCTCCACAACCTAATATTGACAGGAATAATGCACACAGGATTAAGAAACATCCAGTGTGATACCATTTGTGTAAAACACACATTCATACTGAAATCTACTAGAGACCTGTCTTAAATGCACAAACACATGGAAAATATACATATGTATTAAATATATATGTAAATTTAATGAAATAGTTTATGTAGTTATCCATAAAGTAGAGGCCAAAAAGGGATTTTTCCCATATATAAAATTTAAAACAAGCTCATTTATGGTAAGGTATTAAGATTTCCTTTATGAAAAGACAGATAATAAGAGAAACCTCCGCCCTATCTATATTTTTCAGGCACAAATAAAAGTGCTTTGAGTATTATAAAACATTATTTAGATATTTTAGATTTTTATATCCAAATGGTCTAAGCTAGATTGAGAATAAATATAGTTGATATTATGATTCATGAGTTCCTGCAGAAGTTTAAAACCTACAGAAGTTTAAAACCTACATCAAAATGGCAGAGTAGGAAGATCCTGAGCTTACCTCCTCCTAAGGATATACCAAAACTACAAATAGATTCAGAACAACTATTTCTGAGAATGACCTAAACACTGGGAGAACATATTTTCTACAACTAAATAAATAAAAGGCCACACTCAAACAAGTAGGAGGGATAGGGATGTGCTCTGATCAGAACCCACATTCCTGGTACGGGGACCCACAATCAGGAGGGATGTCACGACCATGATGGTCCCCACTGGCTTCAAGCCAAAAGTAACCCTGCAGCCCAGAAGTCCTGCAACAGGAAGATGAAACCTTACAACACCTGACTCTGAAAACCAGTGGGGTGTACGTCTAGCTGGAGGAATGGAGAAAACTAAGATTCCATTCTTGAACAGCTCACACACAAACTAACTTTCTGCAAGTGTCCCAGTATAGAGCCAGCAGCTTGAAAAGTGCCTGTGTCATATGAGAAGGAAATTCATCACCTATGAATTGGGCAGGGATCTGCTGGAACTCTCTCCTGGGACAGAAGTGCTGGCAGGAACTTTTTAACTCCTTTTTTTCAGCTGACCTGGTAATGAGGTGCACCATTTCTGTAACTCTCTGACTCTCCAGCTGACACTGTGTGCCCCACCCTGGCATTCCCCAAGGACCTTATCCTACTGTGGTCAGAATCTCTGAAGTAGACCCCACCCTACCTAGTGGGCCACCTCAGCCATTACCAGCACCCCTCCAAAATGGTTTCTGCCCCCCATCCTACCCAGCAGACCACCTTGGCCAACACTGGCGTTCCTCAAAACCAGATCCCACTCAGGGAGCCCTACACATCAGCACTCCCACAAGAGTCATGATTAGGCCTCACAGCTAGCTGTACCAGAGACCAGTCTCACATATCAGTGTGCCCCAGGATAGTCAAGGCCAACTCAAGGAACCAGCCAGCTTGGGTGTAGACCACTAATGTGTCTACAGCAATGGAGGTCCAACCATAAAAGGAGGTGCAGGCAGACCACACTGGTGAGACACGTGGAGCAGCTGGCTCTGAGGATCAAGAGTGCCTGAAGCACTGGGCCCTACAGGGCACCTTGTATGTAAGGCCACTCTTTCAAGACTGGGAGAGTTAAATTTACCTCATATAGACAACCAAAATGAGGACAGAAAAATACCTTCCAAATGGAAATAAGCAAGACAGAACCACAGGAAAAAGAAAAAAAAACTAAATGAAAAGGGGATAAGCAACTTACCAGCTAAAGAGTTTAAATGAATAGTCATAAAGGTGTTCACTGACTACAGAAGAAGAATGGATGAACTCAGTACTTCCAAAAAGGGATAGAAAATATAAAAAAGAACCAATCAAAACTAAAGAATACATTCTTGCACAGCAAAGGAAACCATAAATAAAAAGAAAAGACAACCCAAGGAATGGGACAAAATATTTGCAAATAAAGCAACTGATAAGGGGTTAATCTCCAAAATACACCAATAACTCATGCAGCTCAATAGCAAATGAAAACCCCAAACAACCCAATTTAAAAATGGGCAGGACATTTAAATAGACATTTCTCCAAAGAAGACATACAGATAGCCAAAAAACACATGAAAAGATGCTCAACATTGCTAATTATTAGGGAAATGCAAATTAAGACTACAGTGAGGTATCACCTTACACCAGTCAGAATGGCCATCATTAAAAAAACCTACAAAGTGAAGAAAAAAAGAACCTTCCTACACTGTTGGTGGGAATGTAAGCTGGTGCAAACCACTATGGAGAACAGTATGGAGGTTCTCCCCCTTTTCTTCTTTTCTTCCAGTTTTATTGAGATATAATGGACATACAGCACTGTATAAGTTTAAAGTGTACCACATACATAGTGATTTAACTTTACATGCATCATGATATTTTTTAAGCTTTTTTTTTTTTTTTGTCTTTTCTAGGGCCACACCTGTGGCATATGGAGGTTCCAGGCTAGGGGTCTAATCAGAGCCACAGCAATGCGGGATCCAAGCCGCATCTACGACCTATATCACAGCTCACAGCAATGCCGGATCCTTAACCCATTGAGCAAGGCCAGGGATCGAACCCTCAACCTCATGGTTCCTAGTCGGATTTGTTAACCACTGAGCCACGACAGGAACTCCTGGAGGTTCCTTTAAAATATAGAACTACCATATGATCCAGCAATCCCACTCCTCAGTATATCCAGAGAAAACCCTAATTTGAAAAGATATATGCACCCCAGTGTACAGTGAAGCCCTATTTACAATAGCCAAGACATGGAAGCAACCTAAATGTCCATCAACAGAAGACTGGATAAAGAAGATGTGGTACATATATACATAATTCAGCCATAAAAAATAATGAAATGCCATTTGCAGCAATGTAGATTGACCTAGATATTATCATACTAAAGTAAGTCAAAGACAAATATTATATGAGATCACTAATATGTGGAATCTAACAAAAAATGATACCAAAGAACTTACAAAACAGAAACAAACTCAACAGATGAGAATTTGAAGAAACAGATTCAAAGATTTTGAAAACAGACTTATGGTTACCAAAGGAAAATGTGGGGTGGGAGAGATAAATTAGGGGGTTGGGATTGATATATATTCACTACTATATGTAAAATAGATAGGTAACAAGGACCTACTGCATAGCACAGAGTGATCAACTCAATACTGTATAATAAAGCTATATGAGAAAACAATCTGAAAAGGAATGGATATATGTATAACTGATTTACTTTGCTGTACACCTGAAATTAACTTTCTAAGTCAACTATATGCCAATATAATTTATTTTTTAAAAAGAACTAAATAATGCAGTAATTTAAATTAAAAATATACTAAAGGCCATCAACATCAGATATCCTTGACAGAACAGACTTCAAAACAAAAACTGTAAATAGAGAGAGAATGGCATTACCTAATTAAAAAGGGATTCGTCCAACAAGGTATAATGCTTGTAAATATTTATACACCCAACATAGGATCAACTAAACACATAAATCAAATATTAACAGATATAAAGGTATATTTTAACATCCATTATAAAATAAGGGTACTTTAACACCCCACTTCCATCAAAAGACAGATCATCCATACAGAAAACAAGTAATAAAACATTGACATTTAAGTGACACATTAGATCAGATGACCTTAATAGTTATATACAGAACACGTCACCTCAAAAAAGCAGAAAAAACACATACACTTCAAGTGCACTCTTCAAGCACACATGAAACATTCTCCAGGACAGATCACATATTATGCCACAAAACAAGTCTCAATAAATTTAAGATGACTGAAATAAGGATCTTTTCTAACTGACAGTTATGAAACTAGAAATCAAATTACAAGAAGAAACTTGGGGAAAAAATAACATGTGGACACTAAACAACATACTGCTAAAAAACCAGTGAGTCAATAAAAGAAATCAAAGAGAAATAGAAAATAGCTCAAAAGAAATAAAAATATAACTTTTGAAAACCTATAGGAGGCAGCAAATGCAGTTCTAAGAGGGTAGTTTATAGTGACACAGACCTACTTCAAGAAACAAGAAAAATATCAAAAAACCTAACTTACTATCTAAAGAAAATTAGAAAAAGAAGAACAAAGCCCAAAATCAGCAGAAGGAAGGAAATAATAAAGATTAGAGATGAAATACATAGAGACTAAAAAACAGTATACAAGATCAATGAATCTAAGAGCTGGTTTTTTGAAAAGAAAAACACAATTGATAAACCTTTAGCCAGACTCATCAAGGAAAAAAAAGGGCCAAAATAAAACCAGAAATGAAAAAGGAGAAGCAGCAATAGACACCACAGAAATATGAAGAATGATTAATATTAGTACAAACAATTATACCCCAATAAATTCAACAACCTTGAAGAGATAAATTGCTAGAAACAGACATTCTTATAAGACAATCAAGAAGAAGTAGAAAATCTGAACAAAATGATTGCTAGTTTTAAAATTGAATTACTAATCAAAAAAATTCACAAGAAAGTCTAGAAGCAGATGGCTTCCCAGGTAAATTCTATAAAACACTTAAAGAAGAGTTAATACCTATATTTTTCAAATTATTCCAAAAAATTTAAGAGGAAGGAATGCTTTCAAACTCATTATCCTTACACTAAAACTATAGACAAGACTCTACAAAAAAAAAAAAAAAAAAAAAAGGAAATTACTGGCCAATATCCCAGATGAAAGTAGATGCAAAAAAACCTCAACAAAATATTAGCAAACCTAATTAAACAATGCATGAAAAGGATCTTATGCCATGAACAAGTGAGATTTATTCCAGGGATTCAGGGATGGTTCAGTATCTGCAAATTAATCAACATGATATACTACATTTACAAAATAAAGGAGAAAAATCACCTGATCATCTCAATAGATAAAGGCACTTGACAAAATTCAACATCGGCTTATTATTAAAAACTCTCAACAAAGTGAATATAGAGGGACCATACCTCAACATAATAAAGGCCATATACAACAAACCCACAGCCTACATCACACTCAGTGGTGAAAAACCAAAAGCTTTTCCTCTAAGATCAGGAACAAGACAAGGATCCCTACTATCAGCACTTTCATTCAATACAGTATTGAAAGTCCTAGTCACAGCAGTCACACAAGGCAGAGAAGTTATCCAAACCAGAAAAAAAAAAAAAAGTAAAACTGTCACTATTTGCAGATGACATGATCCTATGTAAAGAAAATCTTAAAAGACTCTTAGAACTGATAAATGGACTCAGTCAAGTTGCAAGATATAAAATCAATATATATAATTGTACTATATTTCTATAAACTAATAACAAACTATCAGAAAGAAAAAGTAAGAAAACAGTGGGATAAAAAACCCTCCAGTATTGGCGGGAATTTAAATTGGTCTCACTCAGTGGGTTGGGGATCCAGCATTGCCATGAGCTGTGGTGTAGGTTGCAGATGCGGCCTGGATCTCACATCACTGTGGCTATAGTGTAGGCCAGCAGCTGTAGCTCCAATTTGACCCCTAACCGGGGAACTTCCATATTCTGCAGGTGCAGCCCTAAAAAGCAAAAAATAAAAATAAGACAAATAAATAAAACAGAAAGGCTCATGTCTACAGAAATAAAATTGGTGGTCTCCAGAGCGTAGAAGTGTGGGAGACTGGACAAAACAGGTAATAAGGATTAAGAAGTACTTACAAAATAAGCCATGGGGATGTAATATACAGCATGGGGAATATAGTCAATAATATTGTATTAACTTTGTACTGCAACAGATCATTACTGGACTTATCACAGTGATCAATTTTTACTGTATGCCAATGTCAAATCACTATGTTTTACACCTAAAACTACTATAATATTGTATATCACCGATACTGTAATAAAAACAAAAATTTTTACAATTTTAATTAAAAAAATTAAAATCTACAGGGAAAAACAAACATTGTTACCTTTTGAAATCAATCTGTAATTAGTGAAGATGAAATCATTCTCTCCAGTGGTAAAACTTAACCATGCACTAGCCAGTACAGGTAGATGGAAATAGGAGACCCAGTTCCCATCCTCAAGCAACTTGCAGTCTTACAGGTAGGCATGCATTCAACAGGTTTTTACAACAAAACAAGATAACACATCATGCACTGGAAGTGTGAGGAGATAGGAGAAAATATAGACGATATGAAAGGAGAGTGGGCATTAGATGTAGCTGAGTTTTCTCTGAGTTGTGAGGACACCAGGGAAAGTCTTAGTCGTCTTACATCCTTTGAAATCTGGGAGAAACTGACCAGAAGGATCTTACATTGCATTGGAGGGATGAGGGCAATGATTCTGGAAAAGGATTTAGACAGGAGTAGAGAAATGGAACAAAAAAAGACTCCAGTTTGGCTGGGTTAAGGTAGTTGGAATAGAAAAGAAAGTTCGAACCAGATTAGGCAGATCTCCATCAGCCAAGCCATGGTAAGGAATTTGGATTTCATCTTAAAGATAGTGGGAAGGCACTGAAGTGGGGTTTTAAATATGGAAGTGATGTGGTAAGTTTTGTTTCTGTAGCAGGATCATTCTGGCTACAAGTTGACAATTGGAAGACTATGAGTAGTCAGCTCAGCAAAATGTAATTAGGCACCTAGACTGTGAAGGTGACAGTGGGATAGAGAAAAGTAGACTGATTTGAGAGACAGCAAGGAGACAATGGGCATGTTTTGGCTTCAATCATTAAGATATATACACTAAACGGTCCCAGCTTGAGAGATAAGAAACTTAGCAAAATTTTTTTAATGTTAAAAATCTTCATTTTTTTTTATAGGTCCACACTCCTTTATCTCTAATCCCCAAATCCAGTAAGCTCTGAAAATGACAAGAATTTCTTTATGATGGCAGCAAAACCTGACTTGAATTAACATGAGGATCTTCATTTTGCTTTATGCCACCCCACATGAATATTCATATATTTCACTGTATAAATATTAGTATCTGTGATGATTGGGTGAAACTAAAGAAGATATGAGGTCCACTAGGTAATAGATGGCATACACTTTAAGTCACCTTGATAATACCTGACAAAATCTGAATTCAGCAACACATCTGGCCTCCAGAGTTTCTGATGAGGAACCGCACATGGGAAATTTTCCGCATTCTCTTTCCAGCCTGAAAGATGGCTAAGATCATATAAATACACACCACTGGTATGTTTACCCTACATGTATACCAGACAGCCCATAAATCTGTGTCTTTGGTAGGGGAGGGAGGATGTAGGAAAAGTCAGCTATTACTGTCAATTGTGTGATTGCAGAGGAAAGAAATGTGTGGTGTGTGCGATGACCTTTAGACACGCATCAGATAAGACGAAGTGTTCATTTTCAGGGAGGTTTCACACCATTGTAGAGAAATTGCTACAAGGCTTAACCTCATGTATCTGTTCCCCTGGGGACTGATACTTGTTTCTAACAAGATGTCTGTTGGAAGGAGCCAGAAGCATCAAAAGGAATCCATCCCAGGCCTGCACCTACAAACATCAACATATCAACATTCCTTCTTTTTTTTTTTTTTTTTTTTTTTTTTTTTAACAACTGGGACAGTTCTCTGCTAGGGAATTTGGAAAAAAACAACTAAATGATGCAGAGTCCCAAACTATTCTCAGGGAACTTTCTCCAAAGGTGTTTTATAAATGTCTTTTGAAAGAGAAAACTAGAAATAAAGAGAATATTAGTCTGCAACATGAAACATGAGGTGAGAAAACCAGGTTGCTCATTTTTTGAGGAGAGTCTGAGAGCGGGAAGAAGAGCGTGTCCAGGAAAGCAGCTGCTTCGATGCGTGAGATTTGGAAAGACAGTTCCGCAATAAGAAATCAAAACACATCTTCTTGATTGTCCACTAATAGAAATCCTCACAAGTACCTCTTAAAGACATCATTAACAGCTGACCTTACTCATCAAGAAATGTGTGGAGTTATATTTTTGTTCATTTTTTAAATGACACTGTCCTAGATGCAGCTGAGTTTTCTCTGAATTGTGAAGACAGCAGGGAGAGTCTTAGTCGTGTTAGGTCCTTTGAAATCTGGGAGAAATTGACCAGAAGGATCTTACCTTCAACACAAGAAGGCTGGGCCCGAGTTGTGCCAGCAACCTGTCCTGGGAAGCAAGAACACTTGACCGTTTGTGATCGCTCCTCAATGCGGTTCTTGTTACAGCACCTGTGCACTGCGACCACCTCACAGGTCCCTTGCTTGATCTGGTGGTGACCTGGTAGATAATGGGGGATAAAAAGAGATCCAGTGCTGTTAGATAGAAATGAAAGTACCAACAACTTGAACAATGCCTTGATTTCATTTTCCAAGTCCACATACTGTGTTTATGAATCTTTCTAACTTTTTTTTAATATAATTTTAAGTTTACTTGTGTCAAGGATAGAGCAAAAAAAAAAAACTTCCTATGAATAACTAAAATAGACATAAATTTGGCTTCTAGAACTGTTAGCTCCTGGTATCACACCCATGGCTGTTAATGATATTTACATGGCAAAAGAGATTTTGCACATAAAATTAAGATTAATAATTGGTTGAGTTTAAGAGAGGTAGATTATCCTGGATTATCCACACTGAGCCAGTATGATTACACGAGGCTTTCAAAGCAGAGAGATGAAGCAGAAAGAGAAGTCTGATTTAAAACATTAGGAGGGAGATCTCATTGTGGCTTAGTGAGTTAAAAATTCGACTAGTATCCATGAGGATGAAGTTTCCATCCCTGGCCTCACTCAGTGGGTTAAAAGATCTGGCATTGCCACAAGCTGCAGCTCAGATCCAGCGTCACTGTGGCTGTGGCGTAGGCCGACAGCTGCAGCTCTGATTTGACCTCTGGCCTGGGAACTTCCATTTGCTGCAGGTATAACCCTAAAAAAGACAAAAAATAAAATAAATAAAATAAAACGAGAGAGGACCCAAAGCAGCATTGGGCCACAGATTGAGGAAATGAAGACTGTAGTCCTAAAACTGCAAGAAAATGAATTCTGCCAAAAATCTGGACATGCTTGGAAGCAGATTCTTCCCCAGGGACCCCATAAAGAAATGCCATCTTGCTGATAACCCAGATTTTAACCCAAAGAAACCAGCTACACTATACCAGACATTTCAACTACATACAAAAGCTGCTAAATTTATGTAATTTGTCACAGCATCAATAGCAAACTGATATAAGAACTTTTACCTAGATTCCTAACTTTTAACATATGACCCTATTTACTTTATCATCCACTGTCTTTCATAAATTTTTCTGAGCCATTTGAAAGTTGCAGACATGATACTCCTTCATCCCTAAATACTTCGTGTGTATTTCCTAGGAATAAAGACACTCTGACATAATTAACAAATTCAGGACATGTGACGCCAATACAGTGCTGTTACATAATCTATAATCTATAGTCAAATTTTGCCAGTTGTCCCAAAAATGTCCTTTAGGGCCACTCTCCCACCCTCTCCCTCATCCCCCAATTCAGGATCCATTTGTGAACTACATTAGATTTAGGTCACAATTCTTTAGCCTTCTGTCTGTGTGTGTGTGTGTATCTGTGTGTACACAGCATAAGTCCAAACTGGTATCTCCAATTCCAACCTAGCACCACAGGTTCTCACTACTCTTGCATCAATTCTGTATTTGTATGTCCCATCACCAACAATGACAAATCTGATTTCCATAGTCCTATAACAAACAGAAAGCAGTTTAATTTGTATTGAAGTCTATTTTATCTGTTAGGAATCTTTTGTTATAACAATGGAAACTGATCTGAACTCAATTAATCCAAAGAGAATTTACTGAAGGATTATCAGGAGATTGCAGACCCACCAGAGAACTTTGCTTAATAGTCGTATTCTCATGGCTAGACCTGAGGAAATGATTCCACTCAACCTGTCTGTCATTCTGTTCAAGGCTAAGATGGTCCCCGATTATCCCAGCCTCCTACTATCTATGCCTTTGTGCAGTTCCTTCTCCTGTGGTAACAGGGCTGGTCTTTATGACCCACCTCATGCAGCAGAAGTGATATATCACTTCCAAAACTAGGTGACCACTCTTTCTGTGCCCCTTGGACCACTCATTTGAGGGAAACTATGGCATAAACAGCCCTGTAGAAAAGCCCATGTGGCAAGGAACTGAAGTCTCCTGCCAATAGCTCTGAAAGTGACTTTGTAAGTACATTTCCTCCTACATTGGGCCAGCATTGGTCTATGTGCTAATACCAACAGCACACATCAGAAGTGATGGCTTAGCATTTCCACAGTTAGCTTATAAAAAACAATGGTGTACTTGCTTGCTCACCAATCACTCTGGAGGAAACTCTCTTATATGCATTTCTGTGAAGAGGCCCCTGTGGACTTAAAGTCTACTACCACCAGCCACAAGAGTGAGTTTGGAAGTGGATTCTATAGCCCTAGTCTAGTCTTCCAAGAATGCAATCCCAGACAACAGTTCAACTGTAACCCAACAACCCTGAGTCAGGACCAACCAGATGAGCCATTCCCAGATTCCTGATGCTCAAAGACTGTGTAAAGTAACATACAGTTGGCTTTTGCATAATGCGGGGATTGGAGACACCAATCCCTACACACACAGTTGAAAACCGAGTATAATATGGTTGGCCCTCCGTACCTATAGTAACACATCCATGGATTCAACCAACTAACCACAGGTCATATGGTACTATAATTCGGTGGAAAAAATGAGAGTATAAGAGGACCTGCACAGCTCAAACCTGTGTTGCTCAAGGGTCAACTATATGTTTTAAGCATTTAAAATTAAAGCTAATTTGTTACACAGCAATAGATAACCAGTACACAAACTCTAGTATATACAGGGATGGAAAGATTTACCTTCACTCTGATAAAAAAAATGTAAACAAGATTGTAGAGGCAATGTTTAGAAGTTATTAATGAAAGTCAAGCTTTTCATGTACCCTGGAGTACTCTCATAATTTTCAGATACACCATTTACATGTAAATTGTTCTGTGAATTAGAAGAAATCTCATCTACTTATTACAACAGGTTTCCCCAAGGATTCTCATGCTTTGCTTGGTTTCTGTTGTTTGGTGTATGTGCTTCAAATAACAAAACTCATTTTAAAAATTCCATATTTCAGATTTTTAATCCATAAAAGTAGGCCTTCTACAAAATATAGGTTTTATATATGCTGAATTTTTTTCTGGTCCTTCCCTGTCATACCATCCTAAATGTGAAAGCAAAAGCCAATTAATGGTGAGAACAAGTACTGAGGCCAAGTTTCATTTGTAAAATCCATAAAAGCAAAACGAATACCCAGAGAGTCAAGCAACCAGCATGAGAGAATGTTTTTAATCCACCCACTACAGAAGAAAACATAAATATGAAAGAAGTAATTAAAACTATAAACCTAATTAAATGTTCATAAGAAGAGTGTTTATTTCCCACAGGTAGTTGTATACAATTGTAAAGAAAGAAAGAAATTAAAATAAAGGGTAATTACAATGTTGGTCAAGTAGATGGGATTTCAGCAGGGAGTAAGCAGAAAAGTGCAGACTGGCAAGAGTTCATGGGGAGACCCTTCTCTTGTTTCCAACTGCAAATAAGCACCTTCCGGTCAAACACCCCTTGATAGGTAATAGCTAGCCATGGGAGCGGAGGGGGGCTATAGTGGAGGACAGGGGAGGCACAGGGTGAATTCAGCCTCTGCCCTCTCAGTGACTGCCCTCCCTGATGGTCACTGTCTCAGTTTGCTCAGCTACCACAGACTGGGTGCCTTCAACAAGAGAAATTTATTTCTCATAGTTGTAGAAGACAGAACTCCAAGATCAAAGTGCTGGCCAATTCAACTCCTGGTAAGACTTCTTTTCCTGGCTTAGCCACCTTCTTACAGTGCCCTCACACAGCAGAGAGAGAGAGGGGGAGAGTGCTCTGATGTCCCTTTTCTTTCCTAAGGACACCAGCCCTGTTAAACTAGGGCCCCTCCTTATTGACTTCATTTAACCTTGACCACCTCCTCAGAGACCCTATCTCCAAATACAGTCACATTTCAGGGTTGGGGCTTCAACGTATGAACTGGCAGAGGAGGGGAAACACAATATACAAACACTTGGTCTATAACAGTCATCATGCCTTAATTAGATTTTAAATAGCCCTAGAGAGTCTATAATGAAAGCAGCTCTAAACCTCATTAAGAAAATAAAAGAAATACGCGTTAGTACTTTCTTGGAATAGTCAAGAAGTGATTTGAACATTCATTAATATTACAGTTTGCTTAGAATTCTGTTGCTATTTAGATAACCATCCATGAATGCAAATAGATTTTTTTCCTATTCAATCTTGTCTCCGAATAATCAGTTTGTCTGGTCTAGGATTTTATTCTTATCAAGCATCGACTATGGTACTTGACTGATTTTAAGATACATATTTTTTCCATCTTTTAACACGTCAGGAGGTGTCACAACTGATAGCATCTTCCCATTATAATTGGCATTGCTTTTTTTCTTTGAAATACACAAAATAGCAGTATATTTCACAATTGACAGCCTCTTAGATTTAATAAATATGGTAGGTTGCAGGCACTGTTCTAAACTTTCTACAAATATCATCCTATGTAATCTTTAAAAAATGCCATAACGTAAGTACTCTTTTTATTCCTATTTTAGAGGTAACAAAATGTTCAGAAACTAATTTTCCCAAGTTAATACAACTATCTAATGGAAAGAGGAGGCATTCTGCAGTATCTATGCTCTCACGGAATGTCAGAAAACATAGTGGCCATGGTAGGTGATATTTTGCCAAGTGGAGCCAAAATAGTATCTCTCAGCAACTCACAAGACCTGGCTCAGTTTCCCACTTAAAACATCTTTTCTACTTGATGACAGTGTTTGTGTGGCTCCACTTAGACAATCTTTCAACAATTGTGTGTATTGTTGACATAAGACAGTAATCTTTGAATAATGATATACCTTGTTTCCTTGTAATCTTTGTTCCTGGCACAGAAGATGGGTTCTCAGAAACAGATACTTAAAATTGCTGAAGGAATGATGGCAAAAGGCAGAGATCCAGTGGGCTATCAATGATTACACATGCATGAGCAGCTCGTGTTATCACATTGTATTAGTGTTCTCCAGAGAAAGGGAACCAATGAGATGTGTGTACATAGATATAAAGAAATTTATTATAAGAAACTAGCTCTTGTGATTACGGAAGCTGGCAATTCCCAAGATCTTCAGGGTGAGTTAGCAGGCTGGAAATGCAGGAGAACTAGTGGCTTAGTTCTAGTCTGAGTTCAAAACATTGAGACCAGGAAAGACACTGGCGTCATTCTAGTTCAAAGGTAGACAGACTCAAGACTGAACAAGAGCTGATGTTGCCTTTGGAGTCCAAAAGCAAGAAAAGCAGGAAGAATTCTCTCTTACTCGGGGGAAGGTCAGGATTTTTGTTCTATCCAGGCCTTCGACTGATTGGATGAGGCCTGCCCACATAAGGGAGGGCAATCTGCTTTACTCAATCTATATATTTAAATGCGAATCTTATCCAAAACACTCTCACAAACACACACACATATGCGGAATAATGTTTAACCAACTATCTAGTCACCGCACTAGTCAAGCCAACATATAAATTTGAGCATCATAAATATCATACAGCTAGGCAGTATAGTTGCTGGATGGGGGAAAAATAATGAAAGCAGAGAATAAATAAGAAACTAGTTGCTTTCATGGTAAACTTAGTTCTTTGAAAAGGTACAAGAAAGATGCCTTATTCAAATAAGCTTAGTACAAGAGAATGATCACTTCAGATAAATTCACTTAAAACAAAAATGGATCTACTCTCTTAAATAGTGAGGAACATTTTGGTTGGGGAACTGTCTTGAAAACTACAGCTACATACATACCTATCACATAACAGCTATGCAGTAAGTGAAAAGTTGTAGTTGACATTTCTCTTCTGAGGTTTACTTTAGAGTTTCAAGGTGTGAACTGGAATAGATAAGACTGGGTTATTCATAAGTATTGCCAGTTTCACTGGCCAGAAACTGGCCAAAGAGGGGAAAAAAAAAACTATCCTTTATATGCCGTTAATCCTTGTCAGCTGCTGAGCCATTTCCCTTCCAGTTTTTTTCTGGTTAGGTAGATGGAAGCATATTTATTTCTATTTATTTAACCAGTACTTACGTATAGTGTACTGTGTGCCAGACACCATTCTCAGTGCTCCTGGAGATATATGTTATAAGTGGGGAAACTTGAAACTAGTCCTTTCCACACTTATGAATTTGCAATAGGGTTGCGTGTGTTCTTTTCAAAAAAAGGTAACTTCGAACACTGGCAGAATGGTAAACTTTAAGATACCTGGTTCCTTATTCACCTGAATAATCAATGTACACATTGTGAAAAGTGTTATAACAATCCTTACAACAAAAAATGGATTGCTTTGGGATTGCTACAGAGGATGGATTAAACTTATCTGCTTAAATACACATCCTTTTATTCTTATTAAGTATGCCTTTAAGAAAAGTTGCAAACAACAGGGTAAGTACCTGTTTGCCCCAGTGCAGTTGGGACTTTTCTATTGTAAAAAGCATAAAATACAAAACCACACTTGCACCAGAAGTTCTTTGGCTCAAACCATTTGAAAGCTCATAGTGAGACAGAAGGCATCAGATTGGGGCAACTTTCTTTAGGCTATTATTTCCCTTTCATCCTTTTCCTTTTGTTCCAATCCTTTTTCCCCTTCCTCCTCCAGCCTAGCACAAGAAAACAGACCCTAAGAGGTAAGCCTCACACTCCGGGGATCTTAGAAGACTTTTATTTGATTTGAGCAACGTTTTCTCTACAGCATTCTCAGCCTTTCCTCCTTGGGAGCAGAACAGAGGAAAGAGAAGGCTGAAAAGAAGATTGCATGAAATGAGAGCAGAGAATGAGGCCATGGCTTATCACTTGCTTTTGGGAAACATGCCCAAAATTACTGGTTTGCTTCCTTTACAATGCCCAAGCTTCTTCCCCTGTCCTAGAGCCAACCATCAGTTGGACAAACAAGGTAACTTGGTTGCAGAGACTGATATGCTCTGAGTCCCTACTATGCACCAGGCCCTCTGCTGGGGCTGAGAACATAGTAGCAAAGAAGAAAGATGCCTCTGGCCTAAACAAGTAGAGATACTGTATGAAAATATCTGACAATTCTCCTAAGGAATAAATGGACTTCTCCGATCAAGGAGAGAAGAGAGGTAACCAAGGTTACCAAGGAGACCAAGGTAACTAAGAAGAGAGCCCTTGCCTTGGAGTCAGAATCACTGAGCTGGAATGCCAGCTCCCAGACTTGGGTAATTCAACCAAGTAACTCAGTCTCATTTTTGTCATATACAACTAATATATTATGTATCTCACATGACGGTTATGAAGTTTCCATTCAAGTGCTTAATGAATACACGGTGAGCTACTGGAAACACCATAGATGTTGCATTAATGACTCTAAGGCTTTTGTTTATATATTTATTCAATAAATATTTGTGAAGCCCTTGCTCTGTGCTAGGTACATGGAAACATACTACTCAAAAAAAACAGGGCAAAAAAAATAATTCTCTTCCTCAAGGGCGTTTGTTATTTTAGTGATGAAAGAAACAAAGCAGGGGAGATGCAATTTAAGATAAGGAGGGTCTACAAAACTATAATTCAAAAAGATACATGCACCCCTATGTTTATTGCAGCATTATTCACAATAGCCAAGACATGGAAACAAGCTAAATGTCCATCAACACATGAATGGATTAAGAAGATGGGGCACATATATGCAAAAGAATACTACTCAACCATAAACAAGAAAAAATAATGCCACTTGCAGCAACATGGATGCAACTTGAGATTCTCATACTAAGTGAAATTGTCAGAAAGAGAAAGACAAATACCATATGATAACACTTACAGGAGGAATCTAAAATGTGGCATAAATGAATCTACCTACAGAACAGAAATGGACTCACAGACATGGAGAACAGACTTGTGGTTGCCAAGAGGGAGGGGGAGGGAATGAGATGGACTGTGAGTTTCGGGTTAAGTAGATTAAACCTATTACAGTTAGTACGCATAAGAAATGAGATCCTGCTATATAGAGCAGGGAACTATATTCAATCTCTTGGGGTAGAACATGATGGAAGATAATATGAGAAAAAGAATGTGTATATATGTATGACTGGGTCGCTTTGCTGTATAGCAGAAATTGATAGAACATTGTAAATTAACTATAATAAAAAATTAAATAGAATGGGGGGGCTAAGAAACATACATGTCAGTGTGAAATTAAAGCACGTAAGAGAATAATTCTTTAAGACACCTCAGGGAAAGAGGCCCTGATACCTGGAGCCATATGAGAGAAGGCAAGATTAATAGAAGAGGTTGCTAGAAAGATAACAGGGGGTGAATAGGCAGTTTACCAGGAGCCTCACAGGTCACTGTGGGGGCTCAGGGTTTTTTTAACATCTAATGAGAAACCCCTGAAGTATCTGAACTTAGAATGACCTGATATGACAAGTATTTATAAAGGATCAACTATGATGATAACAGACTAAAAGGAATAAGAACGGAAGCAGGGACACGGCACCTGTCGCAATAATCCAGGGAGAGGTGATGATGGCTTGGACCAGGTGGTAGAAGCAGAGGTATAAGAAAAGGTCAGACTCTGAATATATTTAGTGGTTGATGTGACAGAGTGTGTTTATAGATTAAGCATATGATGTAAAAGGAAAAGAGGAGTCAATGCAGACTCCAGAGTTGTTCCCTTGAACAACAAAAAGGGTGGGGTTGTCCCTTAAATAAATGAGGGCAAACCAGGAGCTTGTTTGTTAGGTTTTAGGTGCTGACTAGCTATTTAACTGAGGAAGGTCAAATACAGTCAGATTAGACATGTGAGTCTGGAGCTTAAGAGAGAAGAAAGTTTTAAGAGGAACATGTGCTCACCATTAGAATATGCGGATGGCATTTAAAGCCATCAGCCCTGAAGTTCCCGTTATGGCTCAGTGGAAACAAACCCAACTATTATCCATGGAGATGAAGGTTTGAACCCTGGCTCTGCTCAGTGGGTTAAGGATCTGGTGTTGTCATGAGCTGTGGTGTAGGTGGCAGACCTGACTCAGATCTGGCGTTGCTGTGGCTGTGGCATAGGTCAGCAGCTATTGCTCAGATTCACCCCTTAGCCTGAGAACTTCCATGTGCCACAATTGGCCATAAAAAGAAGAAAAGAAAAAAAGGCCATCGGCCTGGAATAAAATCCCCAAGGAAATAACCACAGTCTAAGAATTTTTCTAAAAGGATCATTTGTGTTAAGAGTTTGGAAGAAGAGAAGGGGTGGGAAGTGACCTAAAAAGAGAGGTGAGGATGAATGTGTGGTGTTCTGGAGGCTCAGTGGGCAAAGGAATAAAGGATGAGGGAGCAATCTGTTAGAATCAAGCTACAGCTCTGATTCGACCCCTGGCCTGGTAACTTCCATATGCTACAGGTACACCCCTAAATAGAAAAAAAATATTCTGCGGCAAAAGGTAATGATAGCTTGCAGGTGCAAACTAGAATATTTGGATGGATACACAACAAAGTCCTACTGTATACCACAGGGAACTATAGTCAATATACTGTGATAAACCATAATGGAAAAGAATATGAAAATATATATGTGAGACACTTTGCTGTACAGCAGAAATTAACACAACATTTTAAATCAACTAGACTTCAATAAAATTGTTTTTTAAAAGGCAATGATAAAATGAAGGATTTTCTCTGAAAAGATATAACTTAGCCATATCTAATCCAAGAATGATAACCCAGCTACTTTTTCCTTTTCCCCTCAAGATCTCCCTACTATATTCAAGAAACACAACATATTCTCAACTTTCTTCAAGGAAAATGGTCCAGCTGCCTGTAACACTGTCTTTGTGGAAAAAAACTACCATTACTCTGTTCTAATAGATATTACATATATAATTTTTCAGTAACTGATTGGAAATCAAAACAAAACATTACATTCTAATCCAACACACCCTAGTCTCTTCCCTTAGTTTTTAGGATATCTGAAAACTTCCCATGCTTGACATTCCTAATTTATCTTAACCAAATATTTTTTCTTTCACTACACAAAATAATACACTCTAAAGATGTTCCCTCCACACTTTTCTTAATCAAATATGCTATCTTTTTGCCATTCCTTGTCAAGAATACCATCAACTAGAAGATACATATACATAGAAGATAAGCAAAAATGCTCTAAGAGGATCTCATCATTAGACAAATATATTGTGGATAATATATATAGTATTTCTGATTTTATATATGTATAAACCAGAAATAGTTTCCAGTTTAATGATAATATAAAAGCTGTCTTTAGTTAGTAATATACACATTCACATGTTACACTGAGATGCTACTTAGTTTTTAGTAATCATCCCATATTTCAGAAGTATTCCTTCAAAGTGTCTGTTGCAGACTGGATTATGCCCCCCCCCAAAAAAAAAGCTGTTATAAATTGACTCTCTGACCTCAGTGTGACAGTATTTGATATAGAGACTTTAGGGAAGTAATTCAGGTTAAATGATGTCTTTAAGGGCAGCGTCCTAACCCAAAAGAATGAGCGGTTTTTTAAGAAAAGGAAGAGATACACACATGTACACAGAACAAGCTGTATGAAGACACATTGAGAAGGGGGCTGCCTACAAGCCAGGAAGAGAGACCTCAACAGGAAATGAATGTGCTGGCACCTTGATCTTGGACTATAACATCAAGAACTGTGAGAAAATAAATTTCTGTTGTTTAAACCACCCACTGAGTGGTGATTTGTTATGGCAGCCTGAGATGACTCACACATTATCACATTAATTCCAACCCCATGGACTGAAAAAGGTGACATGCTTCACATCAAGGGGTATCACAGTGGAAATATGGTTGAATGAGATAAATCTTTTGGGATCATTCACGTTTCTGAAAACATTTCTGTTTCTATGTGTACAGAAAATTGATTTTTTTCTTTTTAGGGCTACACCCACGGCATATGGAAGTTCCCAAGCTAGGGGTTGATTCAGAGCTGCAGCTGCCAGCCTATACCACAGCCACCAGCAACACTGGATCCAAGCCACACACCACCACATCCAAGCTCATGGCAATGCCAGATCCTTAACCCACTGAGCAAGGCCAGGGATCAAACCCGCATCCTCATGGATGCTAGTTGGCTTCATAACCTGTTGGGCCACAATAGGAACTTCAGTAAATTGAATTTTTAAGCCAAATTCATAATCCACCTTAGTTTATAGCAACATAGTTCATTACAATACCAAACTATACTGAAGAGTGATCTTTTTCTTGGAAAATATATGCAGTTACAATTCAGGGGAAAAAAAAGAACAGTTAGATAGGCATAGAAATTTTTAATTGGCAGTTCTAATATGATAGGATGTAAAAGGTGGTAAATAACATAACGGACATAAAGTACTTTTTATTCAATCTTTAGATTTGAGAGGTTTGCAAGTAAGTAAGAAGTTGGTGGGGGGGGGTTAACACTACAAGAAATAACTAGAAGTCATTAGAGTCATTAAAAATTCCAGGTTCCTCTACTGAAATAGCTACTCTGTCCTCTTTCTACTTCTGGGAGGTTTTAAATAAGTGACTTTAATTTTCTTTGCCTCAGTTTCCATATCTGCAAAATAATAAACCTTCAGAGGTCTGATATGAGGATAAATATTAATATAGCTAAAGTGGTGAGAATGATGCCTGGTGTATAGTAAGTGCTAAATAAGTACTGGCAGTGATAATAATAATAAGTATGATAGTAACATTATGTTATTATTATTATAGACTATTTAAATAACTATTAAACTGGTAAGATCTAGGAAGAAATGCAAAGAACCTATTTCAGTTCATTTTTTTAAATCACACTTCTCAGAATAAGGAAATTGTAAATATCTTTTAAAAGTGAAGCATCCACCTCATAATCGTCCCCTTACCAACTGATATTGAATTTAAGACCTGAAATAATCAGCAATCTTTTTTTTAATTTTTCCCTACCTGGTGCATGAATTCTTTTATTTCACCAGAGGTAGTCATTCAATGCTTCCTTAAACCTTTAGCTCTCCTCTTAGAAGCCAGGTGCTGCCAAATTTAGGGAATCTCCAATGTTGTAAGTCATGACTCCCATCCCCATTGCACTGGACTGTATATACTGGGCACCCAGTTTCTGTTTCTCTGGCCCCTGCTTTCATTATTGCCTAGGACTTTTAAAGGTTTTGAACTCGTCAGGACCACTGGGGACAGGAAATCAAATAAAGTGGCTCCTCGTGGTCAGTTGATCAGATGTACCTTTTTCCTCTGCAAGAGGAACATAATTGCAGAGACAGAAAAGAGATTGCAAAAAGCCTCTCCCATAGAGGTAGTTGATGAAGCAGAGAAATGATACCATGATTCACTGGCCCTTGCCTTTCAGCCCCTGACACACTTTCCCCCCTTTCATAGCACTCCAACAAATCAGGGGAACAGCTAACTGTAAGAAAGAAAGAAAAAGAAAATAGAAGGAGAAGTGTAATTGCTGTGCTCAGTTTCAAAGAACCTCTTACACAACTACTGTGTATACATGCTAAAGTTAGAATGAAGCCAAATGGAAAAATAAAAGATAAAAATAAACAAAAGGATTTGCTTTAGTCCCTGCAAGTTCCTTTCAATATCTGTATCTGTGACTTCAACAAGGTTTTACACAGTTGGATAGATTTCTGAATCATTCTACCAAATTTATATGCAGAACCATCTCAGTGGACAAAAATAAATAAAATTATGTGCATAGAGAAATTGGTAATAAGCATCAACTTGTACATTTAAAACATAAAAAGGATATATGTAGTTTTTAACATTCTCCCTTAAGAAATTTTGTTCTAATTTACGTCTAACTAAAATAGACTTGAGAATATGCTGCATAATGTTTTTTATCATAACCTAAACAATATTTTATTTAAATTATCTCTTATAAACACAACTTTTGACACATTATACATGCCACTAAGTATCTAAGCCCAGAATTAAAATAGCATTCCAATATGCTACACTGACATGTCACCATGAACCTTTCCTTAATAGCAACTTAGCAGAAGAAGTTTTCAATAGATGTTTTCATTTATTAATTCCAGTTAAATATAGCAAGTTACCCACCTATGTTGGTCTTCTCTCCTTCCTAAGACATAGCTACAGTTAAGGAAGACAAAAGATCCACACTCACAGGAGTCAAGAATAAAAGTGGAACCATCATCAAGTGAGAAACATTGAATGCTGTTTTGGGAGATGGAAAGCAGATGGATTAGCATTGACTGATTGAGACAGCAGAAGTGGGGGATGAGACTGGCACACTTCCAAAGACCTCAGTAGGTTCTTCAAGGGATGGGACTCAAAGCAGGAGACCTAGCTGACCACCAGCATACTCAAAAAGAAATTCCACCAGTCACCAAGTCCTACACCTACCTAGAGATTCCACTCTCCCATAAAGGAGGTGCAACATTTAGAGAAAGTCTCCAAAATGAAAAGAACCAAGGTAAACAAATAGACAAAATAAGGCTAGAGGATACAGAGTTAATGCAAGGAACAAAGACCTAAGAGTACCAATAGTAGCAGCATGGCTCCAAAAGAAAAAGAGGAGGAAGAGGGGGAGAAAGATAGGATTAACCCTTATGATGTACCAAATATTCTGTTTATTAATATTTAATGTAATAAACACATATATCCCTACAATTTTATATATAAAATCTCAAAGTTATAGAACATATATATGTATATATATATATATATATATATATATATATATATATATTATCATTACAGCTTTGACAATAAGTATGGAAAGGGAATAAGACAAAGCTTTACAAGACCATCTATCAAGTATTCAAAAAATAACAACAAACCACATCTAAAATCCAGGTAATCTGCCCCTGCCAAATGCTATGATAAAAAAAATCAATCTGATAATAATAAAGCACTCTTGAGAATTTTTTAATAGCTGAAACCTTTTTTTTCCCAAAGAAAATCTCTTAGAAAATTCAAAAAAATGAAGATTAAGTGATGGAAATTATGAAAGCAAGCAGTAAATACTTAAAGCAACAACCCATAAGGCCCAATATCCTATTCTAGAGTTAAAGAACAACAATAACCAAAAATGTAGTGAGGATATCATCAAAGAAATACCTGTCCAAAATCAGAAGGACTTGAATCCAGTTAATACCCAGTAACACAGAATGAAGAGTGACCTACACCAAGACACATTGGCATGAAATTTAAACATCTCAGAATAACAACCACAGCAAAACAAAACAAAGCAAAACAAAAGGGTAAGAGCTTAGAGAAGTCGTGGAGAAATACTAACTTGTGGAAAAAGAACCATTCTATTAGATTTCTCAAAAGCAACACTATATGCCAAAAAGCAAATGAATCATGCTTTCATAGTTTCTTGGGAAAATATTGCTATACCCAACAAAACTATGGATAAAATGTAGACAAAAATATTTCAGACATTGACTCAAAACTTTCATTTTCATGAACCCAATGGTTTAGGAATTTACTGGAGGATATGCTGTAGCAAAATAAAGGAGTAAAGTTAGAAAGAGAGAGACAAGGGAAAGGAAGGAATTGAATTTAAAAGACAGGTCAAATAAAGCCACAGAAAAAGAAGCCAAAATGGAGATCTTTGAAATAAAGGGAATATTTGGGGATGCATAAGCTGAAAACCTTTCTGCATACAAATTAACCAAACAGTTGGAAACAATAAAACCATGCAAGAAAGGATATGTAATCTTTATCTAGCATAACAGAATGTTAATATATAAGATCTACAATTGATGAATTGATAAATCACAGGATATTCATTGTGTTCTGAAATGTGATAATAATAGAAAATCAAAGATACAGAGAAAGAATAGAGTTCCTACCGTGGTGCAGTGGTTAACGAATCTGACTAGGAACCATGAGGTTGCGGGTTCGACCCCTGCCCTTGCTCAGTGGGTTAAGGATCCAGCGTTGCCGTGAGCTGTGGTATAGGTCGCAGAAGTGGCTTGGATCCCATGTTGCTGTGGCTCTGGCGTAGTCCGGTGGCTACAGCTCCAATTAGACCCCTAGCCTGGGAACCTCCATATGCTGAAGGAGTGGCCCAAGAAATGGCAAAAAAGACAAAAAAAAAAGATATCGAGAAAGAAAACAGTAATTATAGCTGGATAAAGAGACCGGAGACAGAGAGGTGAAGCTCTTGATTTTCAAATATATACAAGCATTACTTTGATAAATTTAATAGTGTATTTTGAAATTCTAACCAACCAGATGACTCCAAAGCCATAGTATCTTACATTCAAAGCTAAGTCCTTACATACCTATATGCATACATACACACACACATACATACATGTATATGCACATACATACATTAATTGACTTGTTAGCACTTGATAATTGTCTAAGTTTTCTATTTTTGTAAATTTTTTCTACACTACTACAGCTATTTCTAGGTAAAAAATATTTTATGTGCATTTTTCAGATCTACTTGGCAGTCATACACCCACATGCATACATGATTCCTTACATGAATACCGACTTAAAACTATTGTTAAAACCTTCAAGACAAAAGAGGAAATCCCATTGAGTATAGAATAATATTTAATTGACATTAATCTCTTCCTGGGTACCATCTCTTAAACTGTAAGCTTCATCAGGTCAGGGAACACAACTTCCTTATTCATGATCAGATCCCTACAGTAAGAAGTAAGTTCTTCTTGAATTAAGGAGTAATGGTCTTTTACATACATGGTTTAAACTAATAATAGGAGATAACTGCTATGTAAAAACTTCATCGATGGACTACAAACCTGAACCACTTGCACATTTATGTTATGAAAACTCAGGGAAGATTTCCCTGCATGAGGATATGTGCATTCTCTAGACTAGTTAAGGATTCTTACTCATTTTTAAAAATCCAAATATAAACTTATTCAAATTCCAAACCTTTTATATCCTGCATTTGGGATATTTGTTTCATTTGCTTTTATTGAAACTCTAGGTAAAAATACTTTGTCAAAAATGCCTCCCACCTAAAAACATGATGGCTTTAGGAATGATATCCAAATAGGGGTAAAAAGTAGGGTTAACCTGGGGGATAATGCATTTTAAATGCTGTATGGGTAGAAAAGCTTGTGACCACTCAGGAAAAATTAATGACAACATGTTATGAAATGGCCATAAAAATTGAATACAATAAACCCTACTGATCACAATGATTCTTTCTGAGGAAATGAGATGGAGAAAGAGAAGTTTTAGAATGGGCAAGGAATTATTCTAATAATTAAAGAAAATAAAGGCAATTATTACAATGGAAGTCCATAAAGAAGAGAGGCTCTTTTAACCAATGTTCTGGAGTAGTTTTCTAATGAGGGTACATGAATGCTTAGAAATAGACAAAGACCTTCCAATGGCTACACCCACATACAACTTGAGGGGAATCCATTTCTAGACTATCCACCAAAGTTTTTTTTAACCTAAAAACATAGGATGTGCCTATGATGGAGGCACATACCTGCTCTCCAGAACTACCTCACTATCTCTAACTTGAAAAAGGAAGTAACTTTTGGGTGACCCATGTCTCACTATGATAAACATTTCTGGATTAATACCTAAGAAAAGGACAGTTTTAAATGTGGAGTTATTCAAAGTCTACTCTCCAACATTCATCTCATTTACAGATGAAATTCCAATAAAATTTTACTAATGAAGAAGAATTTTAAATGTCAACCTAAAATGTGCATAAAGTTCCCATTTGTTCTAAGGGTGAAGACAATACCACTCGATGACTTTCTAGAATATTCTCATAGATTGCCACAGCACATGGAATGCTCTCACACAGGGAGAGCAGCAACTGAGCTGCATACTCATCAAAATTAATTCTGTCCTACCAAATGCACTTATACCATTGGTCATATAATTAGGAATTATGCAACCCAACTGAATATCAGCTGAAAGACTTGTTCCCTCTCCAAAATTAAACCAAATGCTTGGAAAGGTTCAAAGGCAAACTGTGAAAATGCAATCAAGTAAGATGTAGGCAAGACAAATATAAAAGAAAGCAACAGAGATTTTCTTTTATTTTTGTAAGGCTGCACACTTATCTTAGGTCCTTAGTTCATTTTTACAAAGAAACTTGAATGCGGGAATGATTTAGCATAGGTGACCTTTATGACAACAAGACAATATGGAATTCAGAATATTAGATACATGCTCAAAGAAAAGACCCTCATCTAACATCAAATGATTTCTAAATGAATGTATATTTTTAGGTATTAAATTAAAATATTTAGACATATTCTTTAACAATTCCTTCTCTAAATGACTTTCTCACTTAACCAAACAACTGTTGGTCTCAATCGCCTAGGTAAGAAAGCATCTACAGTCTTCTAATCTTATTTGGTTAGTTATTTGTTTAGTTATTTGGTTAAGTGAGAAAGTCACTTAGAGAAATTCAGCCCAGTCATTCCCCAAGGAGTACACTGTATATCCTATAACAGGCAAGAGTCCCAGGCACTCAGTTTCCAGCCCAACTGAGTTGTACTCTAATACAATTCTACAATGCAATCCCTCAAGTTGAGGGTAAACTCTACAGCACTGCTCCCTCTTCAGACACCAGGTCACCTTCTACTTTGGACCAACTTGGGCTACAAATTCAAGGGGTTCCCAAGAGCCCCTTAGTTTTGACAATTCTCCAAAACTACTCACAGAACTCAGGATACCTACAATTATAGTTTTATTACATATTTTAAAAAATGCACATAGGGCAAGGTCTAGAAGTGTCCTGGGCAAAGAGCTTCCACACCCTCTCCTTCAGAGAGCATGTTACCCTCCTGACACATCAGTAAGTTCACCAACCAAAAAGCTCCACTGAACTCTGGTGTCCAATTTTTACTGGGATTCCATTGTACATTCATGATTGGTTAAATCTGGCCATGTAACTGAACTCAATCTCCAGCTCCCCTCCTCTACCCAAAGGTTGGGCAGCTAAATGTTCCAACCTTCTCATCACATGCCAGGCATTTCTGATGACCAGTCTCCATCCTAGAGCTATGTTGGGGCCCAATGAGCCCCCTCATTAGGAAAACAATGGCAGTCCTATCACTCAGGAAATTCCAAGAGTCTCTGAAACTGTGTGCCAGGAATCAGGGAAAAGACCAGATATATCCTTTATTTATCTACAACAGGTAAATTAAAATTATGTCATAGGGACACTGTCATTCAAATTTTAACGAAATTTTGAGTAAAGACTAAGAGTAGAGGAGCTTAAGAAGAGGTAAGGAGGACAGGAAAGCACAAATGAATTAACAGTGATGCAAGAACACAAAACCAGTGATAGAGATGGATTAAGGACTCAACAATGGACTAAGACAAGAAAGTATTGTCAATATGTTTTCAAAAAACAATATTTTTGTGCCAGAACAAAGCAACTGGGGGGAAAAACCAAACATAAAAGAACCTTGCTTCATCCTCTAGGAGATGAATCTAGAATAGTCTCACTGACTTAGGGTAGATATTGGGAAGGCTAGCAAAAACTGTAGGGGTCCCCTTGTCAAGCTCCAATACTAGGAGGGGTGCCAATACTTGGAAAGGAAGCCTCTGAAAGGAAGAGTTCACTCCTAGAAATACCCGCTATGTTCACTCAACAACAAAACACTGAAATTCACAAACAATGCCAAACACTTAACAATGTATTGTTAGTATTACAGAATCCTTTCATTCCGTCCCATAGATTAGGAAAGTGTTAATTACTACTTGTTTTGTTAGGAAACTACACTTTACTGAGTATTTAATACACATCATCCCCTTTGAAATAGCTCTTGAACTGGAAGGGAAGAAAGATAAGACCATGACCACAAAGCCATTGCTTATGAAAAGACAAACTCTTCATGCTCTGCACTCTCAAGCAAAAAACATAAGAAAGTAAAAGAAGAAAATGTGATTAAATTGAATACAAGCAAAAGTAAAGCACGCAACCTGAATTCCCCCCTTAATAGCACATACGTGGAAAGCAGTAGATCAAAGATGAATTAATCAACAAATGGTATTAGGTCAATGAGATAGCCACGTGGAAAAAAAAAACCAATCTGAATTAATATGCAATGCTACCCAGCAACGTACACTCAAGATGGATGAAAAATTTGAACATAAAATAATAAAACATAAAGGTATGTGAGAAAACATGAGAGGTTTTTTTTCTTCCATTTTGTAGTAAGGACACCCTTTCTAATCAAAACATAAAATCCAGAGGTGTAAGAGAGAAAAACTATATATTTGTGTAAAAATGAAATTATATGGCAAAACCAAAAATAAACAGAGTTAAACAGAGGAGAAGGCTTTGCTTCTGAAAATGGCAAAAGAAAGCCACTCCCACCATAACAAATGAAAAGCCTAGTAATCCATAGAATCAAAATTTTTTGAGCAGATCCAAGAGTCACAAATAACATGGGTGAAATGAATTCCAAAGGATGGAAAATACCTCTGAGGAGATGAATTGTTTTTCTTTTGTCAGAAAAGACGAGAAAAAAGGTGGCTGCCATAGAAGCAGACAATGAGAAAAGAACTGAAATTTTAACCATTTCCTAAAGATCAAATGTAAGCAGAGAGCCCCAGGCACAAGGGAAACTTTAACTCACTCTTTTCCAAGATCTACTACTGGGAGCTCATGAGAAGGTCTGGGAACAGACTAGGAGATAGAGAAACTCCCTAGGCCGTACAGGTGTGAGATTGGTCCTCAGCTGTCACTGAAGAACACACACAATTCATTGTTCTAGAACTTTCTCACATACTGTGTGGAAGTTATGTGCAGTCCCAGAGGTTAATGATCACTATCAAAGTGGAATAAAACCTGAGTGCCCTTGCCCACACTGCTACTAGATGAAAGCCACCCGCCACTGGGGGAGGGGATAACGGGGAAAACCCACTCATTCCCAGGATCCTATCATGATAAAAGCCACTGGTCAGAGGGGGCAGAGGATATAGAGAGGCAACCTGCTACTTCTCATGTCACCTTCCCTGACAGATACCAGGGAAAGTTCAGCCACCATGGAAGAAGGAGCAGGAGCTTTGAGAAGAGCCCCACCCTTGAAGCTCAGGTATACAGACCTGATGCTAAAGTAGGAGAGACAAGAAACCCTGCTCCCTATAAGACATACCAAAAATAATGAGCAACACTGGTCATTGGAAAGGGACAAAAGCATAGGGGGAGGCCACCTCCATGCCACAGGTGTATGGGACGGACTGGGGGTGAAGTGGGAACAATGGGGGAGAAAATACTCTGGTCATACAGGTCCCACATAAGCATGAGGTAGCATTGGTCCACTGCTGAAGGTATAGGACAGCTATGAGGCACTGAGGGTAATGAGGGCAACACCAAAAATAAAATCCAGCTCAGCTGACAGACTAGACTGATTCGACGCATTGCCTGATAGTAGAGAAAGGCTTATTTCTGCTCACAAATGTTTATCTCAGTCTCCTGTTCTGTTCACACTGTCTTACATTGAGTAAAAAAATTAAACTCACACAAGAAATCAAAAAAATGTACAGTAGAAAATATATATATAAGTAAATGATAAAGTATTTTGAAACAACAAAAACATTTAAAAATAAAAAGCAAAAACACTTTAAAAAATTAAAATTAAATAATGAAAATTTAAAAAAAAAATGACCCAGAGGACAACAGAGCAACATCTTGAAAGTACTGGGAGAAAAACCAGAATGCAGAATTTCATGTCCCAAACTGAAGGCAAAATACAACAGGAAAATTAAAGTAGAATTTTTTAAAATTATTCAAAAATATCAGGAAAGAGGAGTGGAGGGACATAAAAAGAGAAGTAACAAGAAAAAATAAATAAACTAGTAGACTCAAACCCAAACATATCAATACTTACGGTAAATGGTAAAGGACTATGGAATTCAGTTAAAAGGCAGAGATTGTTAGAATGGACAAAATAAAAACAAGGCCCGAATATAGGCTATCTACAAGAGGCACACCTTAAGAAACAGAAAGGTAGAAAGAAACTGAATAAAAAAAAGATTTATCATGTAAAAAGTAAGCATAAAAAGATTGAAATTACTTTACTAATAGTATATAAGTTATATTACTAAACAATATGCATTGCCCTGAATAAAGAGGGACATTTCATTATAATAAAAAGGAAAATTTAACAAAGAGACATGAAAAAATTAATGTGTATACAGTAGAGCTTAAAATATATGACACTACATATGGCCAAAAAAATACATGAAAAGATGCTCAACATCACTAATTATTAGAGAAATGCTAATCAAAACTATAATGAGATATCACCTCACACCAGTCAAAACAGTTAGCATAAAAAAATTTTATAAACGCTAAATGCTGGAGAGGGTATGGAGAAAAGGGAACCCTTCTATTACTATTGGTGGGAATGTAAGCTGGTGCAGCCACTATTGAGAATAGTATGGAGGTTCCTTAAAAAACTAAAACTAGGAGTTCTCATCGTGGCTCAGTGGTTAACGAATCCGACTAGGAACCATGAGGTTGAGGGTTCAATCCCTGGCCTTGCTCAGTGGGTTAAGGATCCGGCATTGCCATGAGCTGTGGTGCAGGTTTCAGACACGGCTCAGATCCCGCGTTGCTGTGGCTGTGGTGTAGGCTGACAGCTACCGCTCCAGACCCCTAGCCTGGGAACCTCCATATGCCATAGGAGCAGCCCTAGAAAAGGCAAAAAGACAAAAAAGAAAAAATAAAAACAAAACAAAACAAAAAACTAAAACTAGAGTTACCAGAGTATCCAACAATTCTGCTTCTGGAATATATCCAGAGAAAACTGTAATTTGAAAAGATACATGTATGCCAAGATAATCACAGCACTATTTACAACAGCCATGTCATGGAAGCAACCTAATGTCCATCAATAAAGGATTGGGTAAAGAAGATATGGTACATATATATAATGGAATATTACTCAGCCATAAAAAGAACAAAATAATATCATTTGCAGCAACATGGATGGACTTTGAGATTATTATGCAAAGTGAAGTAAGTCAGAGAAACACAAATATCATATGAGATACTAATACTGGAATCTAAGAAAAATGAAACAAAGGAACTTATACAAAAAACAGAAACAGACTTAAAGATTTCAAAATCAAACTATGGTTACCAAAGTGGAAACACTGGGGGGAGGGATGGATTGGGAGGTTGGGATTGGCATATACACACTACTATATACAAAATCATCTGTAGCAAAGACCTACTATATAGCTTGAAGAAATCAATTCAATACTCTTTAATAACCTATATGGGGAAAGAATCTGAAAAATAATGAATATACATGCTTATGTATGGCTGATTCACTTTTCTGTACACCTGAAACTAACGCAATATCATAAGTCACCTATACACAAATAAAATTTATATTTAAAAAGTATGTCAGAGTTCCCATCATGGCTCAGTGGTTAACGAACTTTACTAGCATCCATGAGGACATGGGTTCGATCCCTGGCCTTGATCAGAGGGTTAAGAATCTAGCGTTGCCATGAGCCATGGTGTAGGTCTCAGATGAGGCTCAGATACCACATTGCTGTGGCTCTGGTGTAGGCCAGCGGCTACAGCTCCAATTGGCCCCTAGCCTGAGAACCTCCATATGCCAATGGTGTGGCCCTAAAAGACAAAAAAGTTAAAATAAAAATAAATAAATAAAAAGTACATGAAGCAAAGTTATGGAATAAAAGAAAAATTAGATGTCTACATCCATAGTAGAAATTTCCTCCCTCTTCTCTCAACAACTATTAGAATGACAACTAAGGCATAGAAAATCAGAACAGCCTCTATCAACCATCTTGACTTAATAATTAAAGAACACTCTATTCAATAACAGAAAATACATCATTTTGGACATATATAGTAAGTTTACCAGAATAGGCCATATTATGTGCCATATAATAAGTCTCAATTGAGAACTATTAAAATCATAAGAAAGCATAATAGCTGAACACAATTTCATTGAACTGGAAACCTGTTAATACTAAGATAACCAGTAAAACTAGATATTAAGCAACATACTACTAAATAATCACTGAGTCAAGAAGGAAATCTTGAAAGAAATGAGTACATATTTTTATCTGAATGATAATAAAAAAGAAGACAAAAATAAAAAATTTATCAGACAAACAAAAGCCAAAATTAATGCCAGTAGGTCAAGAGACCAGAATAATAAAGTAACTTCTTCAGGGAGAAGGAATTTAACACTAGATGGAAATTCAGATCCACACAGATAAATAAGGTATATTGGAAATGGTAGAAATATAAGTCAATAAGAAAGATATTTTTCTTTTCTTTTTTTTTTTCTGCTTTTCAGGGTCACACCTGCAGCATATGGAAGTTCCCAAGCTAGGGGTCAAATCAGAGCTGCAGCTGCTGGCCTAGGACACAGCCACAGCCACGGCCACAGCCACACAGGATCCCAGCAGCATCTGTGACCTACATCACAGCTCACGGCAATGATGAACTCTTTAACCCACTGAGTGAGGCCAGGGATCGAACCAGTGTCCTCATGGATACTAGTCAGAGTCTTAACCTACTAAGCCACAGTGGGAACTCCCAAAAGACATTTTTCTTACTTTTAATCTCTTTGAATTAAACTGACCACTTAAATCAAAATAGTAATGTACTGACACAGAAGACAAATGAATGAAAAGACATTACTGTAAGGCTCTTACACTGTACATGAAGTGGTACATTATGTGAAGTTAGACTGTGAGAAGTTAAAAATATATATGTTAAATGCTAGAGCAGTACTATTCAAGAAAACATTCTTTGATGATGGAAATGTTTCATATTTGTCCTATCCAACACAATAACCACAGACACATGTAAATACTGCATACTTGAATGAGGTTGGTTCCCCTAAAGATATGAAATTTTAATTGTATTTAATTTTAATTAATAAAAAATTAAGTTTAACTGGCCATATATGGAGAGTGCCTATGATTTTGGATGATGCAGTCCCACTATCAAAAACTGTTAAATTTCCCCAGAATGATCCCTAGAATGATCAGACTCAGTTAAAAACAACCACTAAAAAAACAGTATTTAAAACAAACAAACAAACAAACAAACATATAGTAATAACAGAGAAAAAAAATAGAATCATGAAAAATATTTTGTTCAAAAGGCAGAAAAAGAAACAAAAGAAATTTAAAACATATGAAAGGAGAAAATATTGTAATGTTATAGACTTAAACCTGGTCATTTATATAATTATGTTAAATATAAACCATTAAATATACCAATTAAAAGGATGTCTGAACAACAAAACCTAATTATATGCTGTCTACTTTAAATATATACCTAGAGATTGCTTAGAGGAAAAAACATACCATGCAAACACTAATGAAAGCAAAGCTGGAGTAGTTAATATTGTTATTAGATTACATGAATTTCAGAGAGAGGACCATTTCTAGAAGTAAAAACTGGAACTTCATGATCATAAGAGTCAACAAATAACAAGAGGATATAATAATCCTAAATATATGCATCCAATACCAGAGTTTCAAAAAACACAAGGCAAAAACTCATGAAACTCAGAAAATATATTAAAAAATTCACAATTACAAGTAGAATCTTCAAAACTCTACTTTCAGTAATGAATAAATCAGTAAACAAGTAACGAGCAAAACAGAGACTTACAAAACAACTCTGCACCAAAACACACATATTTTTTAGTGCACATGGAATAT
Organism: Phacochoerus africanus; assembly: GCF_016906955.1. Taxonomy (NCBI): domain Eukaryota; kingdom Metazoa; phylum Chordata; class Mammalia; order Artiodactyla; family Suidae; genus Phacochoerus; species Phacochoerus africanus. The sequence continues at coordinate 130,507,912 of NC_062544.1, forward strand.
TCACCAAGATAAATTATATCCTAGGCCATAAAAATTTCCAAAAATTTAAAAGGATATGGATGTGTTCTGTGACCACAAAGGAATTAAACTAGAAATAATAGGAACATATTTGGAAAAAAATCCCAACTACTGAAATTAAAGTAACTTTTTAAATTGGTCAAATAAATCAGAAGGGTAATTCAGAGACATTTTGAATTGAATGAAAGTGAAAACACAACATGAAGAAAACTTGTGGGACACAGCTCACTCAGGTGAACCTGAATAACTAAGGTGCTCGTGTAAAGAAAGAAGAAAGGTCTCAAGTTTAAAGTTATGATTTTATATTAAGAAGCTATTAAAAAAAGGAAAGCAAATTAAAGCCAAAGTAAGCAAAAGGAAGAAAATAACAGTAAGAGCAAATAGTAATGACAGAGAACAAAGAAAAAACTAGGAGTTTCTCTGTGAAAAAATAAAAGTTTTCTCTGTGAAAAGGCCAATTAAGTCGTTAAATTTCCGCAGTATGATCAAGAACACAAGAGAAAAAAAATACCAATAATACAAATATCAATAACGAAAGAAGAAATATCACTATAGGTTGAACTGACATTAAAAGGATAAGTGAATATCATGAACAACTTCATGCTACAAAATTTGCTAACTGCCTGAAAAACACAAAATGTCCAAAGGTCATTCAAAAAGATATAGATAAGCTGAGTATTCTTACACCTAATTAAAAGACTGAATTTTAATTTTAAAACCTTCCAGAAAACCAGATGCTACTTGATTTTACTGCTGAATTTTTAGAAACATCTAAGGAAGAGTTAATGCCCATATTACATAAACTCTACTAGGAAACAGAAAATAAGGGAACATTTACTACTTCATTTTATATGGCCAGCATTATCCTGATACCAAAACCAAACAAAAACATTACATTCAAAGCAAATTACTCACCAGTATTTCTCATAAACATAGATGTAGATGTGTGTTCAAAATCAAGAAAATCAATAAGAGCTAAAACTATAAAACTTACAGGAAAACATAGGGGGAAATCTTCATGACATCAATTTAGGAATGGATTCTTAGATATGTATATGAAATCAAAAGTATAAGCCAGAAACCAAAAATAGATAAAATGGGCTTCGTAAGAATTACAAACTTTTGCTCCTCAAAGACATTTAAAAATTAAATTAGGACAAACGCACTAGGAAAAATGATTTGGAAAACATATCTAACAAAGGGGTTTTAACCAGGCTATATAAAGAACACTCACAACTCAGTAACAAAAGAAAAAAATAAACACCTCCTCTCACTGACAAATAGGCACAACACTTGAAGAGACTCTTCAACAAAGAAAATTTGTGATGAGCAATTTAGCATATGAAAGTATGCACAATTATCAGAGGAATGCAAATTAAAAGTATGGTAAGATATCTATTAGAATGGCTAAAATCATAAAAGTGACAAAACCAACAGCTGGTGAGAACGAGGACCAACTAGAATTTTCATGTATTATTATGAGAATTATCTTATAAGGTAGGAATGCAAAATGGTAGAGCCACTGTGGGAAATAAGTTTGCAGCCCATTATGAAGTTAACCATGCAATTATCAGACATCACAGCAATCCAAATACTAGGTATTTACCACAGAAAAATGAAAATATATTTCTATATGAAGGCTTATATATGAATGGCTATAGCAGGGTTTTTACCCCCAATAGTTAAAAAGTAGAAACACTGCAAATATCCATCACTTGGTGAATAGATAAATTGTGGTATATCCACACAATGGAATACTACTAATGAACAATAAAAATGAATTACTCACATGCACAACATGGATGAATTTTTTTATTACTCAAATGAATTTATCACATCTGTAGTTGTATAATGATCATAAAAATCCAATTTCACAGTATTTCCACCCCACAACCCAAGCACATCCTCCCACCCCACAAACTGTCTCCTCCAGAGACCATAAGTTTTTCAATGTCTGTGAGTCAGCATCTGTTCTGCAAAGAAATTCAGGCTGTCCTTTTTTCAGATTCCATATGTCAGTGAAAGGATTTGATGTTGGTGTCTCATTGTATGTCTGACTTCACTTGGCACGATAATTTCTAGGTCCATCCATGTTGCTAAAAATGCTAGTATTTCAATCCTTTTAATGTCTGAGTAATATTTCATTGTGTATATGTACCATTTCTTTATCCACTTCTCTGTCAATGGGCATTTAGGTTGTTTTCATGTCATGGCTATTGAAAAGAGTGCCACAATGAACATCGGAGTACGTGTGTCTCGTCGAGTCATGCTTTTCTCTGGATAGATGCCCAGGAGTGGGATTGCTAGATCAACTGCTTCTATTTTTAGTTTTCTGAGGAATCTCCATACTGTTTTCCACAGTGGCTGCACCAGTTTACAATCCCACCAAGAGTGTAACAGGGTTCCTTTTTCTCCACAACCTCTCCAGCACTTATCGTTTGTAGATTTTTTGATGATGGCCATTCTGGCCAGTGTAAGGTGGTACCTCATAATGGTTTTGATTTGCACTTCTCTAATAATGAGTGATGTTGAACATCCGTTCATGTGTTTTTTGGCTATCCATATGTCTTCTTTGGAGAACTGTCTGTTTAGATCTTCTGCCCATTTTTTGATGGAGTTTTTTGTTTTTTTGGTATTAAGCTGCAGAAGGTGTTTATAAATTTTGGAGATGAATCCCTTGTCAGTTGATTCACTTGCAAAGATTTTCTCCCATTCTGTGGGTTGTCTTTTCATTTTGTTTAGGGTTTCCTTTGCTATGCAGAAACTTTTAAGTTTGATTAGGTCCCATTTGATTTTTTTTTGTTTTTATTGTCAATACTCTAAGAGATCTGAGAAGATGTTGCTATTGTTTATGTCAAGAGAGTGTTTGGCCTATGTTTTCCTCTAAGAGTTTTATGGTGTCTGGTCTTATATTTAGGTCTTTAATCCATTTGGAGTTTATTTTTGTATATGGTGTTAGAGAGTGTTCTAATTTCATTCTTTTCCATGTGGCTGTCCAGTTTTCCCAGCACCACTTATTGAACAAGCTGTCCTTTCTCCAATGTACATCTTTGCCTCCTTTGTCATAGATGAGTTGGCTGTAGGTGCGTGGGTTTCATTCTAGGCTTTCTATCCTGTTCCTCTGATCTACATTTCTGTCTTGTGCCAGTACCATATGGTTTTGATGATTGTTGCTTTGTAGTATAGTCTGAAGTCCGAGAGCCTGATTCTTCCAGCTCCATTTTTCTTTTTCAGGATGTCTTTGGCTCTTCTGGGTCTTTTGTGCTTCCAAACAAACTTTAAAATATTTTGTTCATGTTCTGTGAAAAATGCCCTTGGTAATTTGCTAGGGATTGCATTGACTCTGTAGGTTGCCTTATGTAGTATAGTCATTTTGATAATAGTAACTCTTCCAATCCATGAGCATGGTATATCTTTCCATCTATCAGTGTCATCTTTGATTTCTTTCATGAATGTCTTATAGTTTTCAGAGTACAGGTCTTTTGTCTCTTTAGGTAGGTTTACTCCTAAGTATTTTATTCTTTTGGATGCAATGATAAATGGGATTGCTTCCCTAATTTCTCTTTCTGCCCTTTCATTGTTAGAAATGCCATCTATTTCTGTGCATTAATTTTGTATCCTGTGACTTTGCCAAATTCGTGGGTGAGCTCTAACAGTTTTCTGGTAGAGTCTTTAGGATTCTCTAGGTATAGTATCATGTCATCTGCAAATAGTGATAGTTTTACTTCTTCCTTTCCAATTTGGGTTCCTTTTATTTCTTTTACGTCTCTGATTGCTGTGGCTAGGACTTCCAAAACTATGTTGACCAGTACTGGCGAGAGCGGACATCCTTGTCTTGTTCCTGATCTCAGTGGGAATTCTTTCAGCTTTTCACTATTGAGAATGGTGTTAGCTCTGGGTTTGTCATATATGGCCTTTATCATGTTGAGGTAGGTTCCCTCTATGCCCACTTTCTGAAGGGTTTTTATCAGAAATGGGTGTTGGATTTGGTCAAAGGCTTTCTCTACATCTATTGAGAGGACCATGTGGTTTTTATTCTTCAGTTTGTTAATGTGGTATATCACACTGATGGATATTGAAGAACCCTTCCATCCCTGGGATAAATCCCATTTGCTCATTATGTACAATCCTTTGAATGTATTGTTGGATGAGGTTTACTAGTATTTTGTTGAGGATTTTTACATCGATGTTCACTAGTGAAATTGGCCTGTAGTTTTCTTTCTTTGTGCTATCTTTGGTTTTGGTATCAGGGTGATTGTGGCCTCATAGAATGAGTTTGGGAGTGTCCCTTCTTCTGCAATTTTTTGGAATAGTTTCAGAAGGATAGGTGATAGCTCTTCTCTAAATATTTGATAGAATTCGCCTGTGAAGCCATCTGGTCATGGACTTTTGTTTGTTGGAAGTTTTTAAATCACAGTTTCAATTTCAGCTCTTGTGATTGGTCCACTAATCTTTTCTATTTCATCTGGGTTTAGTTTTGGAAGGTTGTACTTTTCTAAGAATTTGTCCATTTCTTCTAGGTTTTCCATTTTATTGCCATATAGTTGCAAATAGTAGTCTCTTATGATCCTTTGTATTTCTGTGATGTCTGTTGTTACTTCTCCTTTTTCATTTCTAATTTTATTGATTTGAGTCCTCTTTTTTTCTTGATAAGTCTGGCTAGGGATTTATCAATTTTTTGATGTTATCAAAGAACCAGCTTTTCATTTCATTAATCTCTTCTGTGGTTTTCTTCATTTCTATTTCATTGATTTCTGCTCTGATCGTTATGATTTCTTTCCTTCTATTAACTTTAGGTCTTGTCTGTTCTTCTCTCTCTAGCTGCTCTAGATATAAAGTTAGCTTGTTCATTTGAGTTTTTTCTTGTTTCCTGAGGTAGGCTTGTATTGCTATACACTGCTCTCTTAGAACTGCTTTTGCTGCATCCACTATGTTTTGGAGTGTCGTATCTTTGTTGTCATTTCCTTCTAAGTAGTTTTTAACTTCCTCTTTGATTTCTACAGTGATCCATTGGTTGTTTAGTAGCATGTTGTTTAGTCTCCACGTGTTTGTGTTTCTTGCAGTTTTTTTCCTGTTGTTGATTTCCAGTCATATAGCGTTGTGGTAGAAAAGATGCTTGATATGATTTCAATTTTTCTTATAGTTACCGAGGCTTGATTTGTAGCCCAGGATGTGATCAATCTTAGAGAATGTTCCATGAGCATTTGAGAAGAATGTGTATTCTGCTTCTTTTGGATAGAATGTCCTATAAATATCTATCAAGTCCATCTGGTTTAATGCATAATTCAGGGCCTGTGTTTCCTTATTGATTTTCTGTATGGATGATCTGTCCATTGCTGTAAGTGAGGTGTTAAAGTCCCCCACTATGATTGTGTTGTTGTCAGTTTGTCCTTTTAAGGTTGTTAGCAGTTGTCTTATATATTGTGGTGAACTTATGTTGGGTGCGTAGATATTTAAAATTGTTCTATCTTCTTCTTGGATTGATCCTTTGATCATTATGTAATGACCTTCTTTGTCCCTTAAAATATTCTTCATTTTAAAGTCTATTTTCTCTGTTATGAACATGGATGAATTTTATGTGCATTATGTTAGTAAAGAAGCCAGACTCAGACTCCACATAGTGTATGACTTTATCTATATGTCAATTAGAAATAAAAAAATTATAATGATGTAAGTCAGAGCTAGGTATTGGGTTAAAGGGTAAACTGCATAAGTGCCCAAGGAAATTGAGGTATTGATGGAAATTTCCTGCAATTTGACTATGATAAGCACACTTACTATATATATTTATCAAAACTCATCAAACTCAAACTGTATGTTTAAAAGGGGTAATTGTGTATATGTAAGTTATGTCTTAATAAATCTGACTATAAAATACTGTAGGCTGAGAGGGAAAGATTGATCCTCAAGTCCAATAATTACATCCCCAATAACAAACCAAAATAAAGGCAGACTGTCTCAGGGTCCAAGAGACAAATATTAACAAAGGAGCTCCATTCACCTAGGGATCTTCAGCAATGTGAGTAAAGACCAAAGAGGGAGAGGTCCATTTATCCCCTCCCACAAGAAACAAGAGAAGGATCTTGGTAAGCACTGCCAAGTATTTTCCTTCCTAAAGAAAATGAAAAGAGGAAGGTTATACAAACAAGTTGATGGATCTACTTTAGAGCTTCTTGCCTATTTTTTTTGACACTTCAGGTGGCTCTAGAAATTACAAGATAAAATAAACTGAAAGTCAATTATCACACACACTAGAAAGAAGAAGAAAACATAACAACAAAATAGCCAAAGTGGTTGTCACTAACAGAAATATGGGATACTTTAATTTTCCTCTTTGTGTTTTTCAGATTTTCCCAACTTAGTCTTATAATGACCATGTGTGCTCTTACAATACAAATTGGTTTTTTCAGTGAAAAAAGTCAAAACACAGATGACAAACTGGGAAAAATATTTACAACAGGACAGACAGATATACATTCTTCAATACATAGAGTTTCTAAAGTCAATTTTAAAAGATTATTGAGAATCCAAAGGAACATGAATAATATAAAACAGAGAACTGGAAATGAAATACAAATTGCTTATAACCATATGAAAAGATGTTCAACTTCATTAATTAAAGAGATGCAAATTAAAACAACTCAGACTCAATTGAAAAAAAAGCTTTGATCTTAGAAGAAGCACAGAGAATCCTGGAAATCTGCAAGAGTCTTCCTAGGAGGGTTGAGAGCTGTGAAAAACCCACTGAACTGGTAAAGCTGTTTCAAGAACACAAAAGGTCCTGAGGATACAAAAGGCCTATTGGGCAGGCAAAGAGCCACAATCTACACAGGAGACAGAGAAAGAGAAGTTAGAAACAGCACAAACGGATGCTGTGAGTCAAAAGAGCCCAGGAGGGTATGTGGAAAACCCAGAAAGGCTTGGTGAAGGGGCAAAGTAAACCTGGAAACCATGCACATAGCCCAGGAGACACAGATTGCCAGACAGTCTGCCAGACAATGTATGGGCAGAGTGATCTCAGGAAAAGCATAACCTCCAGAATCCTGGCCAACATTCAGCCAGGAGACCATGGAAGCAGAGTATCTTGCACATCTAGCCAAAGAACCAAGAGGGGCGTACTGGTGCCTGGTTTTATAGCTCAACAGCTACAGGGAGCACTCTAACACCAGCCTGGCAGAAAGAGTGACACTGGAACAGTAAGGCCCTTCGGCTACAGGGAAAGCCTTTTAGCAACAGTTAAGGGGCAGCTCCTGCCCCTGGAGCTACAAAGAATGCCCCCTAGACTGGACAAAGAAATGGAGTGACTGCAGAAAGGCACCTGCCATCCCAGCTACAGAGAGAAATCCCTAGAACCTCCCTGTTAAAGAAAGCACCCACCACCACGAAGAAAGCAATCCTGTGAACCATGAACCACTACCAAGTTTCAAAAAAAAGGGAAAGGGCAAAAATCAATAAAATTAGAAATTTAAAAGGAGAAATTACAACTGATGCCACAGAAATACAAAGGATCATAAGAAGTTACTCTAAGAAACTATGCAAATAAAATGGACAACCTAGAAGAAATGGACATATTCTTACAAAGGTACAAGCTACCAAGACTGAACCAGGAAGAAACTTAAAATACAAACAAAATGGTCACAAGTACCAAAATTGAATATGTGATTTAAAAACTTCTAAAAAAACAAAAGTCCAGGACCAGATGGTTACAGAGGTGATTTCTATCAAACATTCCGAGAAGAGTTAACACCTATTCTTCTGAAACTCTTTCAAAAAATAGTAGAGGAAGGAACACTCCCAATCTCTTTCTATGAGGCCACCATCACCCTGATACTGAAACCAGACAAAGATACCACAAAAAAAAAGAAAAATTACAGACCAATATCACTGATGAACATAGATGAAAAATCCTCAACAAAATATTAGCAAACCACATACAAATATACATTTAAAAGATCATACACCATAATCAAGTAGGATTTGTTCCAGGGATGCAAGGATTCTTCAGAATCCACAAATCTATCAATATGATACACCACATCAACAAACTGAAGAATAAAAACCCTATGATCATCTCAATAGATGCAAAAAAAAAATCTTTTAACAAAATTCAATATCTGTTTCTGATAAAAACTCTCCAGAGAGTGGCATAGAGGGAGCTTACAACAAAATAATAAAAAATATATATGAAAAACCCACAGCCAACATCATTCTCAATGGTGAAAAATTGAAAACATTCCCACTAAGATCAGGAACAAGACAAGGGGGTCCACTCTCACCACTACTCTTCAACATAGTTTTGGAAGTCCTAGCCACAGCAATCAGAAAAGACAAAGAAATAAAAGGAATCCAAATTGGAAAATAAGAAGCAAAACTGTCACTGTTTGCATGATACCATATGATACATCCTTACAAAACTCTAAAGACATCACCAGAAAACTCTTAGAACTCATCAATGAATTTGACAAAGTTGCAGGCTACAAAATTAATACAGAAATCAACTGCCTTTCTTTTACTAATAATGAAAGATCAGAAAGAAAAATCAGAGAAACTATACAATTGCATCGAAACAAATAAAATACCTAGGAACAAACCTACCTAAAGAGACAAAAGACCTATACTCTGAAAACTATAAAACGCTGATGAAAGAAATCAAAGATGACACAAACAAATAGAAAGATATACCATGCCCTTGGATTGGAAGAATCAATATTGCCAAAATGACTACCACTGAAGGCAATCTGAATCAATGCAATCCCTGTCAAATTACCAAAAACATTCTTCATAGAACTAGAACAGAATATTTTAAAATTTTATGGAAACACAAGAGACCCCAAACAGCCAAAGCAATATTGAAAAAGAAAAACAAAAATGGAGGAATCAAGCCTCCTGACTTTAGACAATACTACAAAGATACAGTCATTAAAACAATATGGTACTGGCACAAAAACAGAAATAGACTAATGGAACAGAATAGAAAGCCCATATATGAACCCAAGTACCTATGGGCAACTAATCTTTGACAAATGAGGACAGAACATACGGTGGAAGAGAGATAGCCTCTTTGATAAATGGTTCTGGGAAAACTGGAAAGCTACATGAAAAAGAATGAAAGTAGAATACTATTTAACACCATATACAAAAGTAAACTCAAAATGGATTAAAGACCTAAATATAAGACCAGACACTGTAAAACTTCTAAAGGAAAATATAGGAAGAAGGCTCTTTGACATAAATCACAGCAACATCTTGTTTGATCTACCTCCTAGAATAATGGCAATAAAGACACAAATAAACCAATGGGACCTAATCAAAGTCAAAAGCTTTTGCAAAGCAAAAGAAACCATTAAAAAAACAAAAAGACAACCTACAGAATGGGAGATCTTTGCCAGTGATGCAACAGACAAGTCCCTAATCTCCAAAATATACAAACAACTCAGGCAACTCAACAACAAAAAAATCACAAAGAACCCTATTGAAAAATGGGCAGAAGACATAAATAGACATTTTGCCAAAGAAGACATAGGGATGGCCAACAGACATGAAAAAATGCTCAACATCACTAATTATTAAAGAAATGCAAATCAAAACTGCAATGAGGTACCACATCACACCAGTCAGAATGGTCATCATTAACAAGTCAACAAATAAATATTAGAGAGAGTATGGAGAAAAGGGTACCCTCCTCCACTGTTGGTGGGAATGTAAACTGGTACAACCACTATGGAAAACAGTATGGAGGTACTTCAGGAAACTAAATATAGAGCTACCATATGATCCAGCAGCAATTCCCTGCCAGGCATATATCTGGACAAAACTTTAATTGAAAAAGATACATGCACCCCTATGATCAATGCAGCACTATTCACAATAGCCAAGACATGGAAACAACCTAAATGTCTATCAACAGATGAATGGATTAAGAAGATGTAGTACATATATTATATACAATGGAATATTACTCATCCATAAAAAAAACTAATACAATTTGCAGAAACATAGATGGATCTAGAGACTCTCATACTAAGTAAGCCAGAAAGAAAAAGACAAATACCATATGATATCACTTATTTGTGGAATCTAAAATAAGGAACAGATGATCCTATCTAAAAATATTAAAAAAATACAAATAAAAACAGAAACAGATATGAATAAGAAGAGCAGACTTGGGGCTCTGCAGGGGGAAAGGGGAGGAGTGGGATGGATGGGCATTTTAGGGGTTTTGGAGATGCAAACTGTCACATCTGGAATGGATGGGAGATGGGATCCTACTGTACAGCACAGGAAAATGTGTGATTGCATCACTGTGTTGTACAACAGAACTTGAAAAAACATTGTAAATCAACTATAATAATAAAAAGTTTTTGATTTAAGGTATCAGACTAGTTGTAAGGGAAGGCATAATCTTTCATGTAAATTGTTATATTTACATGAAAATAACATATAAATAATGTAATGAAGTATTAGGACATTTTTAGAAATATGCATTGAAATTTTAAATGCATCTACCAAATAACACAGCAATTCTATTCCTAAGAATTTGTCTAGGAACAGGCATATTTGCAATAAATAGGCAAAGATTATGTACAAGGCTCTTCAGACCAATCCTCTTTTGTTGTCCTAAAAAACTGGAAATAACCTAAATGTCCATCAATAGGGGACTGGTTAAATAAACTATGGTAAGTTCCCACAATGTAGAAGGGAGAGTTACAGGGCTGGCTATTACATATGTTTAATTTCCACCTACACAATTAAGTAAAGCAAGTTGCAGGACACCACGGAGAACATGATCTGTTGGTGTTTTTTTAAAAAAATGTATTCTTGCCTCCTTTGTCAAAATTAATTCACTGTAGGTGTCTGGGTTTATTCTGGGTTCTCTGTTCTATTCCATTCGTCTATTTATCTGTTTTTGTACCAGTACCCTGCTGTCTTGATGACTGTATCTTTGTAATAGTGTCTGAAGTCTGGGAGAGTTAATGCCTCCTGCTTGGTTTTTGTTTCTCAGGATTGCTTTGGCAATTCTGGGTCTTTTGTGGCTCCATATAAATTTTTGGGTTGTTTGTTCTAGTTCTGTGAAAAATGTCATGGGTCATTTGATAGGGATTGCATTGAATTTGTAGATTGCTTTGGGTAATATGGCAATTTTTATGATATTTATTCTTCCAACCCAGGAACATGGAAATGGAAATGAAAAGATATTTCACTTCCATTTCTTTGAATACACTTTAATTTCCTTGATTAATGTTTTATACTTCTTAGCATATGTCTTTCACCTCCTTGATCAGGTTTATTCCCAGATATTTGATTTTTTGAGGTGCAATTTTAAAAGGTACTGTATTTTTGTATTTCTTTCCCAATATTTCATTGTTAATGTACAGAAACGTGACTGATTTCTAAATGTTAATCTTGTATTCTGCTACTTTGTTGAATTTGTTGGAGGCAAGAATATAAAATGGGAAAAAGGCAATCTTTTCATGAATTGGTGCTGGGAAAACTGGAGAGCTGCATGTAAATCAATGAAACTGGAACACACCCTCACACCATGCACAAAAATAAACTCAAAATGGCATATATACACAATGGAATACTACTCAGCCATAAAAAAGGAGAAAATAATGCCATTTGCAGCAACATGGATTTAAATAGAGACTCTCATACTGAGTGAAATAAGTCAGAAAGAGAAAGACAAATACCACATGATATCGTTCATCTCTGGCATCTAATATACAGCACAAATGAATCTTTTCACAGAAAAGAAAATCATGGACTTGGAGAATAGACTTGTGTTTGCCTGGGGGGAGGGGAGGGAGTGGCAGGGATTGGGAGCTTGGGGTAAATGGATGCAAATTATTGCTCATGGAATGGATTTACAATGAGATCCTGCTGTGTAGCACTGAGATCTATGTCTAGATACTTACAATGCAGCATGACACTGGGAGAAAAATTTATGTATACATGTATGTGTAACTGGGTCCCTATGCTGTACAGTGGGGAAAAAAAACTATGTTGGAGGAAATAACAATAAAAAATAAATTTTTTAAAAAATGGCTTAAAGACTTAAATGTAAGACAAGACACCATCAAATTCCTAGAAGAGAACATAGGCAAAACATTCTCTGACATCAACCTTACAAATGTGTTCTCAGGTCAGTCTCGCAAGGCAACAGAAATAAAAGCAAAAATAAACAAATGGGACTTAATCAAACTGACAAGCTTTTGCTCAGCAAAGGAAAACCGTAAAAAAAAAAAGACAACAGAATGGGAGAAAATAGTTTCAAATGATGCAACTGACAAGGGCTTCATCTCTAAAATATACAAACAACTTATACAACTCAATAGCAAAAAAGCCAACAATCCAATTGAAAAATAGGCAAAAGAACTGAACAGACATTTCTTCAAAGAATATATACAGATGGCCAACAAGCATATCAAAAGATGCTCAGCATCACTGATTATTAGAGAAATGCAAATCAAAACTACTATGAGGTACTACCTCATACCAGTCAGAATGGCTATCATTAATAAGTCCACAAATAACAAATTCTGAAGAAGGTGTGGAGAAAAGCGAACCCTCCTGCACTGTTGGTGAGAATGTCAACTGGTACAACCACTATAGAGAAAAGTACGGAGATACCTTAGAAAACTGTACATAGAACTTCCATATGACCCATAAATCTCACTCTTGGGCATATTCCCTGACAAAACTTTCCCTGAAAAAGACACATGTACCCGCATGTTCATTGCAGCACCCTTCACAATAGTCAAGACATGGAAACAACCCAAGTGTCCATCGATAGATGAATGGATTAAGAAGATGGGGTATCTATACATAATGGAATACTATTCAGCCATTAAAAAGAATGACATAATGCCATTTGCAGCAACATGAATGAAACTAGAGACTCTCATACTGAGTGAAGCAAGTCAGAAAGAGAAAGACAAATACCATATGATATCACTTATATCTGGAATATAATATACAGCACAAATGAATCTTTCCATAGAAAAGAAAATCATGGCCATGGAGAATAGACGTGTGGTTGCCAAGGGGGAGGGGGAGGGAGTGGGATGGACTGGGAATTTGGGGTTAATAGATGCAAACTATTGCCTTTGGAATGAATAAGCAATGAGATCCTGCTGTATTGCACTGGGAACTATATCTAGTCACTTATGATGGAGTATGATAATGTGAGAAAAAGAATGTATATATGTATGTTTGACTAAGTCACCTTGCTGTACAGTAGAAAATTGGCAGAACACTGTAAACCAGGTATAATGGGGGAAAAAATCACTAAAAATAAATAAACAAATAAATATAGAAAATTTAAAAAATAAAAAAATTTTAAAAAGTAGACACAAGTTTGAACATGGATGGAAAACTATTGGAAGAATTGTAGGAAAATGATTAAGCATTGTTACCTCTAGGTAAGGAAACTTTTGTATATCCTTTGTACTATTTCAAATTTTACCATTTACATGTATGAACTTTTACCATTTCACCTTGACCAAAAACCTTGGTCTTCTACTTTATATAGTGGTAATAATATTTATCCAGCTCACCTCAAAAGTTAACTATGAATACTAAATGAGAAAATGCACATGCACTGAAAGTGTTTTGAAAGTGTTTTAGTAAGCTTTATGTCCCTAGGAGATACAGGAGGCCAAGGAAGGGAACCAGCCTGACGGCACATTCCCGAAGGCATGGTTCCTAACCGAGGAAAAAAAGCCTACCTGCCGGCACAGTTCCAAGGACAGGTTTAGATATAGGGAAAAGGACTTACCCAGAGGCACAGTTCCGAGGGCAAGTTCTAAAAATAATGAGGCTCACCTGCTAACCCAACAACAGCAGCAACAATAACAAAATGAAGGCTTTGCACAACAGTGCAAGAATAAAAATTGCCTTTTGGAAAATTCAGTCTTTCCTGTTATTATTATTGAGCTTTTTCTGTTATTTTTCGATATTGTTTTGCGATTCAATAAAATTGGAACAACAAAAATTGCAACAGTAATAAAATAATGAGTTTCACCTTGGTGAAATTCCCCTTATTCAGATCTAATGTAAGCAAAAACAGTGTTCATTGGTTTGTTACAATAAGAATAGGTTTTAGAGTTAGGTAATTGTGGAGTGTACAATAGGTTAGAATAGGTTAGACATACATCATTCTTGATGGAAAAATAATAATCTTGCTTTTAATAAGTTTTGTAGGGAGATTTTAAGTTTTATGAAATTAAGTTGCTTTGATATAAAAAGTATTTTCTCATACTGTCCCCTGACCATAATGCTTTGAAGTTAGTACCCCAAGCTTTAATCTAAAAAGTTAGTTTTTGTAAATGTTAAATTCATGTGCTTGTGACCTTTCTAGTTGTTAAAGATTAGCTTAAAACAATAACAGGTGGCGCTTGCTAAGAGTAACCACAAGACATTTTATACCAAATTGCCTTATTTTCATATAATGATTTTTCCACATAATGTTTTGTACCCATTATAATTTTACATGATGCATTGTATCTGTTAGTTTTAGTTAAAATTCTTAGAACACAATGTATATCTACTGTACCATGTAGTCTAAAATTTAACCTTTGAGAATATGATCTAAGCACTGTGGTGTAAGTTACAATTAAGCTGTCTGTATAAACTGTTACCTATGCTAATAAAATTTGAGTAGTCCAGCGCCCTGAAAGAAGGGACAAAGAGGCTGTCTCCATGTGCTTCGCCAACATTGTCCATCTCCAGAGGGGTACCCTGGCTGCTGGAGCTGGACTCCAGCATTTATGTAGTGATGCATAAACTGCATAAAAGTTATGTATAATTGCTAACCATCATTTTTTTAGCCTTAAGAAATCATTTTAAGACCCAGGATTTACAATGTATAGGTACGGGGAAAATTTAGAGGAAAAAGACAAATGAGAAATAAAGGCTAAAAACATTGTTATAAAATATATTAGTGGAAAAAAGGTATTTGTCTTGTTGGCCTTTAAGGTCAAAGCAGAAAAATAAAATAGATCAAAGATATATACAAATGCTCACGAACTTAAAACACAATTCTCTGCTATCTAAAAACTTAATCCTATATAACACTTTTGAATTCCTTAAAAATGAAGATAAAAATTGTATGTGAAGTTCCACAGGAGCCTTATAATTAAAGGAAAGTCAGTTGAGGCCAAGGTGATCCAAAAAGAAATATGTTCCCTCCATGCTGAGTGAATTTTAACAGGTGTTTGCAGGTATCAATAAAGCTAATGTTAAGGAGAAATAGAAAAACAATGAGACCTCAGAGTATTCAGCAGAGACTAAAATTGCAGCAAACTAACCCCCTACACTCACTATTAAAAGCTCATTAACTCCCAGCTGTTCATCCATTAAGCTGAGAAGAAAAAAAAAATGCATGCCCTCACTGTCACATATTTATACCAGAGGTTTTCATCTCCTGCAAGGGAGAGAGAGGAAAGATAAGAAGACAACAATTATAATTATAACACTAGGCTGTGGAGAAAGCTGTGCTAAGTATAATAAACCTCTTAGGCAATAAAGTCAGATGAATGTCCAAATTCTGCCACCTAAGGAGGAAAGAAGGGCTGGGTGAGGTCCAGCAGCATCGTGGCACATGTCCTTGAGCCACTTACAAAGTAAAGCTCTGTGAGCCACCCCGCTGGGTCATACTTCATCTACACTACAAGCAGCCACACCTGCAAAGAAAATATTTAGCACCAAGTTATACTCTGTGATACACAGTCCTTGACTATTAGATTAGACAAAAGAGGGCATAAAAGCACATGATACTACATATAGAAAACCCTAAGAAATCCACACAAAAAGTACTGGAACTGATCAACAAATTCAGCAAAGCAGAAGGATACAAGATTAACACTCAGAAATCAGTTGCATTTCTGTACACTAACAATGAAATATTAGGAAAGGAATACAAAAATACAATATCTTTTAAAATCACACCTCAAAAAAATTAAATGCGTAGGAATAAACCTGACCAAGGAGGTGAAAGACTTATATGCTAAGAACTATAAAACATTAATCAAGGAAATTAAAGTGTATTCAAAGAAATGGAAAGATATTCCATGCTCCTGGGTTGGAAGAATAAATATTGTACAAATGGCCATACTACCCAAAGCAATCTACAAATTCAATGCAATCCCTATCAAATGACCCATGACATTTTTCACAGAACTAGAACAAACAACCCAAAAATTTATATGGAGCCACAAAAGACTCAGAATTGCCAAAGCAATCCTGAGGAACAAAAACCAAGCAGGAAGCATTAACTCTCCCAGACTTCAGACACTATTACAAAGATACAGCCATCAAGACAGAAAGGTACTGGTACAAAAACAGATAGACGAATGGAATAGAACAGAGAACCCAGAAATAAGCCCAAACACCTATGGCCAATTAATCTTTGACAAAGGAGGCAAGAATATAAAATGGGGAAGTCTCTTCAGCAAGTGGTGCTGGGAAAACTGGACAGCTGCATGTAAATCAATGAAAATAGAACACACTCTTACACCATCCACAAAAGTAAACTCAAAATGGCTTAAAGACTTAAATGTAAGACAAGACACCCCAAAACTCCTAGAAGAGAATGTAGGCAAAACATTCTCTGATATCAACCATACAAATGTTTTCTTATGTCAGTCTCTCAAGGTAATAGAAATAAAAACAAAATAAACCAATGAGACCTTAAAAATTTGACAAGATTTTTGCACAGCAAAGGAAACCATAAAAAAAAAAAGACAACCTACAGAACAGGTGAAAATAGTTGCAAACAATGCAACCAACAAGGGCTTAATCACCAAAATATACACAACCTATACAATTCAACAGAAAAAAAAAAATGAAAAATGGTCAGAAGACCTAAATAGACATTTCTCCAAAGAAGACATATGGGTGGCTAACAAGTACATGAAAAAATGCTCAATATCACTAATTATTAAAGAAATGCAAATCAAAACTACAATGAGGTACCACCTCATACTGGTCAGAATGGCTATCATTAATAAGTCTACAAATAGATTTTTTTTTGTCTTTTTGCTATTTCTTGGGCCGCTCCCACGGCATATGGAGGTTCCCAGGCTAGGGGTCCAGTCGGAGCTATAGCCACCGGCCTATGCCAGAGCCACAGCAACGCAGGATCCGAGCCGCGTCTGCAACCTACACCACAGCTCACGGCAACACCAGATCGTTAACCCACTGAGCAAGGACAGGGACCAAACCCGCAACCTCATGGTTCCTAGTCAGATTCGTTAACCACTGCACCATGACGGGAACTCCTAAGTCTACAAATAAATGCTGGAGAGGGTGTGGATAAAAGGGAACCCTTCTACACTGCTGGTGGGGATGTAAACTGGTACAACCATTATGGAAAATGGAGGGACCTCAAAAAACTAAATATAGAACTACCATATTACCCAGCAATTCCACTCCTGGGCATATACCAAGACAAAACTTTCATTCAAAAAGATACATACACTCCTGTGTTCAAGGCAGCACTATTCACAATAGCCAAGACATGGAAACAACCTAAATGTCCATCAACAGATGAATTAAGAAGATGTGGTGTATATATACGACGGCACACCACTCAGCCATAAAAAGAACAAAATAATCCCATTTGCAGCAACATGGATGGACCTAGAGACTCTAAGTCAAATAAGTCAGAAGAAGAAAGACAAATATGGCACAAATGAACCTATCTACAGAACAGAAAAAGAAAACATAAGAAAACAGACTTGTGGTTGCCAAGGGGGATGGACTGGGAGTTTGGGGTTAGTAGATGCAAACTATTGCATCTAGAGTGGATAAGCAATGAGGTCCTGCTGTATAACTCAGGGAACTATACCCAATTCCTTGTGATAGAACATGATGGAAGATATTACGCGAAAAAGAATGTGTATATATGTATAACTGGATCACATTGCTGTGAAGTAGAAATCAACAGAACATTGTTAATCAACTATAATAAAAAATTTAAAAAAAAACAGTCTGGAAGCCACCAAGGATCAGGAGAGACAAGATGGCAGAAGAGTAGGGGGACACGCTCACCCTCTCCCACAAAAAAAAAAAAAAAAACGCATCTACAGGTGAAACAACTCACACAGAACAGCAAAAATCACTGGCAGAAGAACCTAAACTCCAATAACGGCAAGACATAACTGGGTAAAACAAGAGAAAAGAGGAGAGTGAGACACGGGGAATTGGGACTGGACGGGCATTCCTGAAAGGGAAGTGTGGACGAGAAAGGGATCCCACATGCTGGAAAGTCACCAAATCAATGGAAAGATCAACCTAATCAGAGGGATCTCCAGATGCAGAGAAGAGTGCAGCATTAAGTCTGAGATCTGAAGAGGAGAGTGAGAACCGAACAGATCATCCGAATTACTGGCACAGTCACCAAAAACTGAGACGCTTGGGTGGGGGGCTTGGCTCTGGAGATTAGTCCCCAGGAACAGGCTGGGGTGGATGGCGTGGAGACTGCTTGGGGAACTAGGAACTGGTAGGTCGGGTTCTCAGGGAAGATACTGCCCCTGGGGTCTAGGAAGTGGTCTTTTGGATTGGCGGGGCAGAGACTGCCTGGGAGTCTAGAAAGCGGGAGCGTCACTGGTGGAGGGAGCAATACACTAAGGGCTGAGGAGCTGAAAGCCTCATCAGAGGGAACCTGGCAGAAGAGCTGGAACTGCAGGAGAGACAAGGCGTCAGTGTTGGGGAGGGGGGAGGAGGAGGGGTGGGCCGCCATAGAATACTCCCCACAGCACAGCGAGCTCTCTTCCCACCAGCTATCAGAAAGCTGTGCTTCCCAATGCACCCCTCCTCCCCCTACCCCATGCTCGCTCGCAGGACCTGAGACTGCCTGCCATCCTGGAGGGCTGGCCTCACCATTTGTGGGAAGTCGCCCAACGTAGGGGCTTTCTCTGCCCTGGCCTGCCTGCCCCCTGGAGGGGCTACACCCCCATGGACCAGCACCCAGCACTGCCAGCCCCCTGGAAAAGGACTGCAGCCCAAAAAAGCTAGAACAAGCTCGGCCCAGCCATGCAACATCTGCCTCCATCCCCAGGTGGTCCTCCCAATTCAGCTACCCTGGGGAAGAGCGCCTTGGGTTCTCAGTGGCCCAGCTAGCTGCTCACACCCTTGGGGGAGGGAGTGCTGCACTCCTGTGGAACAGCTGTCCAGCACCACCAGTTCCCTGGAACAGCCCCAAAGCTCAGAAACACCAGAGTAAGCTCTGCCCAGACGCGTGAAATCTGCTTCCATCTCAGTGCAGACCTCCCAGTCCTGTCTGCCCTCAGGAAGTCCTCCTTTGCTTCAGAGAGACCCTGTCAGCCCCACCCACCCTCATAAAAAGCCACGCTGCCTCAAAGAAGAACGACCAACAACACCAGTCCATGGGAAACATTCCACAGTGGTGCCAAGGCAAACCCTGCACGGCCACGGGGAGAACAACTCCACCAAGAAAAAGAAAACAACAAGCAAGATGAAGAAGCTGAGAAACCACCCCCAGTTAAACCAACAGGAGAACTCACCTAAAGCAGTCAACAATGAAAGAGACCTCTGCAGTCTGACAGGCCTGGAGTTCAAAAGGGAAATAGTGAAAATACTGAAGGAATTAAGAGAAGATACAAACAGTAATGCAGACGCCCTCAGAAAGGAACTAGAAAATATAAGGAGCAGCCAAGAAAAACTAGAACATTCATTTGCAGAGATACAAACTGAGCTAAGGGCAGTAAAAACCAGAATGAATAATGCAGAAGAACGAATCAGTGATATGGAAGATAGAATAATGGAAATCACCCAATCCGGTCAACAGGCAGAAAACCAAATCAAAAAACATGAAAGCAATATAAGAGACCTATAGGATAATATAAAGTGGGCCAATCTACACACAATAGGAATTCCAGAAGGAGTAGAAAAAATACGGGTATGGAAAATATATTTGAAGAAATTATCGCTGGGAACTTCTCAAATCTAAAGGATACTGAGTTCAAGATACGGGAAGCACAGAGGGCCCCAAACAATTTGAACCCAAATAGACCCACACCAAGACACATTACAATAAAAATGGCAAAAGTTAATGATAAAAAGAGGATCCTAAAGGCAGCAAGAGAAAAGCAAAATGTTACCTATAAGGGAATACCCATAAGGTTATCAGCTGATTTCTCTACAGAAACTCTACAGGCCAGGAGGGAATGGCAAGAGATATTTAAGTGCTAAAAGGAAAAAATATGCAACCTAGAATACTCTATCCAGCAAGTATATCATTTGAAATAGAAGGAGAAATAAAAAATTTTTCGAACAAAACCTAAAGGAATACAGCAATACAAAACCCAGGCTAAAAGAAATATTGAAAGGGCTTCTCTAAACCAAAGAGAAATGATGAGTGAGGAAACCACAATCAGAGAGCAGTTACTCAAATAAGCCAGCATACAAATTTAATCATGAACATATTTAAAACAAAATAAAATGAAAAAGAAAAAAAGAGTCATCAAAATCACAAAATGTCAGCAAGGGAAGTAAGGAAATTAATAGACTCTGTTAAAAAAATTTTTTTTCTCTTCATAATTTTAGTATAGTAACGAAGTGTTCGAACCTACAGGACCATCACATTAAAACACACAATTATAGGAAGGGGTTACCATACTTGAAAAACAGGGCAACCACAAATCAACACCAAATTTTGCATTCACAAAAATGAAAAAAAAAATACACTCAAGCAGATAATAATCAGAGACCATCCAATCAAAAAAAGAAAGGAAGAATGGAGAACCATAGAATCAACTGGAACACGAGGTTCAAATGGCAATAAATAACCATCTATCAATTATCACCTTAAATGTCAATGGACTGATTGCTCCAATCAAAAGACACAGAGTGGCTGAGTGGATAAAAAGGCAAAAACCTGCAATCTGCTGCCTACAAGGAACTCACCTCAGGACAAAGGACACATATAGATTGAAAGTGAAGGGGTGGGGAAAAATATTTCATGCCAATAGACATGACAGAAAAGCAGGAGTCACAACGCTCATATCAGACAAAATCGACTTTAAAAAAAAGACATAAAGAAAGACAAAGAAGGACACTACTTAATGATTAAGGGATCCATCCAAGGAGAGGATATTACTATCATCAACATATATGCCCCAAATACAGGAGCACCAGATACATACAACATTATTAACAGACATAAAAGGAGAAACTGATGGAAATACAATCATAGTAGGAGACTTTAATACCCCACACACCCCAATGGACAGATCCTCTAGACAGAAAACCAATAAAGCAACAGAGAGCCTAAAGGAAACAATAGAAAAGTTAGACTTAATTGATATCTTCAGGACACTACATCCAAAAAAAGCAGAATACACATTCTTCTCAAGTGCGCATGGAACATTCTCAAGAATCGACCACATATTGGGACACAAAGCTAACCTCAACAAATTTAGGAGCACAGAAATTATTTCAAGCATCTTCTCTGACCACGATGCCATGAAACTAGAAATCAACCACCGGAAAAGAAATGAGAAAAAAATCTACTACATGGAGACTAAACAACATGCTACTAAAAAACCAATGGGTCAATGAGGAAATCAAGAAGGAAATTAAAAACTACCTTGAAACAAATGATAATGAAGACACAACCGCTCAAAATCTATGGGATGCCACAAAAGCAGTGCTCAGAGGGAAATTTATAGCAATACAGGCCTTTCTCAAAGAAGAAGAAAGATCCCAAATGGACAACTTAACCCTCCATCTAAACAAATTAGAAAAACAAGAACAAAAAAGGCCTAATGTCAGCAGAAGGAAGGAAATTATACAGATCAAAGAAGAAATCAATCAAATAGAGACTCAAAAAACAATAGAGAAAATTAATAAAACCAAGAGCTGGTTCTTTGAAAAGGTAAACAAAATTGACAAACCCCTGGCCAGACTCACTCAAAAGAGGAGAGAAAGAACCCAAATAATCAAAATTATAAATGAAAAAGGAGAAATCACAACGGATACTGCAGAAATACAAAAAAAAAAAAACTGTAAGAGAATACTATGAACAACTATATGGCAACAAGTTTGACAATCTGGAAGAAATGGACAATTTTCTAGAATCTTACAGCCTGCCAAAACTGAATCAAGAAGAAACAGACCAACTGAACAGACTGATCACTAGAAATGAAATTGAAGAGGTCATAAAAACACTCCCTACAAATAAAAGTCCAGGACCAGATGGCTTCACAGGTGAATTCTATCAAACATATAAAGAGGATCTGGGGCTCATTCTCCTTAAACTTTTTCAAAAGGTGGAAGAAGAAGGAATACTCCCAAAGACATTCTATGATGCCACCATCACCCTCATTCCAAAACCAGACAGAGATACCACCAAAAAAGAAAACTATCGCCCAATATCATTGATGAATATAGGTGCAAAAATTCTCAACAAAATCTTAGCCAACCGAATCCAACAACATACCAAAAAAATTATACACCATGACCAGGTGGGGTTCATCCCAGGTTCACAAGGATGGTTCAACATACGCAAATCAATCAGCATCATACACCACATTAACCAAAAAAAAGTCAAAAATCATATGATCATCTCAATAGACGCAGAAAAAGCATTTGACAAAGTCCAACATCCATTCATGATCAAGACCCTCGCCAAAGTGGGTATAGAGGGAACATTCCTGAACATAATCAAAGCCATTTATGAGAAACCCACAGCAAATAGAATCCTCAATGGGGAAAAACTGAAAGCCTTCTCACTCAAATTGGGAACAAGACAGGGATGCCCACTCTCACCACTGCTCTTCAACATAGTTTTGGAAGTCCTAGCCACAGCAATTAGACAAACAAAAAAAGTAAAAGGCATCCATATAGGAAGAGAAGAGATCAAACTGTCCCTGTATGCAGATGACATGATACTATACATAGAAAACCCTAAGGACTCAACCCCAAAACTCCTTGAACTGATTCATAAATTCAGCAAAGTAGCAGGCTATAAGACATATTCAGAAATCAGTTGCATTTCTGTATACCAGCAATGAAATATTAGAAAAGGAATACAAAAATACAATACCTTTTAAAATTGCACCCCCCAAAAAATCAAATACCTTGGAATACACCTGACCAAGGAGGTAAAGGACTTATATGCTGAGAACTATAAAACTTTAATCAAAGAAATCAAAGAAGATGTAAAGAAATGGAAAGATAGTCCATGTTCCTGGATTGGAAAAATCAATATTGTAAAAATGGCAAAGCTACCCAAAGCAAGCTACAGATTCAATGCAATCCCTATCAAATCACCTATGGCATTTTTCACAGAACTAGAACAGACAATCCAAACATTTGTATGGAACCACAAAAGACCGCCAAAGCAATCCTGAGAAACAAAAACCAAGCAGGAGGCATCACTCTCCCAGACTTCAAGAAATACTACAAAGCCACAGTCATCAAAACAGTGTGGCACTGGTACCAAAACAGACAGACAGACCAATGGAACAGAATAGAGAACCCGGAAAGAAACCCTGACACCTAGGGTCAATTAATCTTTGACAAGGGAGGCAAGAACATCCAATGGGAAAAAAGAAAGTCTATTCAGCAAGCATTGCTGGGAAACCTGGACAGCTGCATGCAAAGCAATGAAACTAGAACACACCCTCACACCATGCACAAAAATAAACTCCAAATGGCTGAAAGACTTAAATATACGACAGGACACCATCAAACTCCTAGAAGAAAACATAGGCAAAACACTCTCTGACATCAACCTCATGAATATTTTCTCAGGTCAGTCTCCCAGGGCAACAGAAATAAAAGCAAAAATAAGCCAGTGGGACCTCATCAAACTGAAAAGCTTTTGCACAGCAAAGGAAGCCAAAAAGAAAACAAAAAGACAACTTACAGAATGGGAGAAAATAGTTTCAAATGATGTGACTGACAACGGCTTAATCTCTAGAATATACAAGCAACTTAGCAACTCAAAAGCGAAAAAGCCAATCAATCAATGGAAAAATGGGCAAAAGACCTGAATAGACATTTCTCCAAGCAAGATATACAGATGGCCAACAAGAACGTGAAAAAATGCTCAACATCACTGATTATTAGAGAAATGCAATTTAAAATTACCATGAAATACCACCTCACACCAGTCGGAATGGCCATCATTAATAAGTCCACAAATAACAAGTGCTGTAGGGGATGTGGAGAAAAGGGAACCCTCCTGCACTGTTGGTGGGAATGTAAACTGGTACAGCCACTATGGAGAACAGTTTGGAGATACCTTAGAAACCTATACATAGAACTTCCATATGACCCCACAATCCCACTCTTGAGCATCTATCCGGACAAAACTCTACTTAAAAGAGACACGTGCACCCGCATGTTCATTGCAGCACTATTCACAATAGTCAAGACATGGAAACAACCCAAATGTCCATTGACAGATGATTGGATTCGGAACAGGTGGTATATATACACGATGGAATACTACTCAGCCATAAAAAAGAATGACATAATGCCATTTATAGCAACATGGATGGAACTAGAGACTCTCATACTGAGTGAAATGAGTCAGAAAGACAAAGACAAATACCATATGATATCACATAACTGGAATCTAATGTACAGCGCAAATGAACCTTTCCACAGAAAAGAAAATCATGGACTTGGAGAATAGACTTGTGGCTGCCCAGAGAGAGAGGGAGGAAGTGGGAGGGATTGGGAGCTTGGGGTTATCAGATACAACTTGGAATGGATTTACATGGAGATCCTGCTGAGTAGCATTGAGGCAAAAAAAAAAACAGTCTGGGCACAAACTATTATTTTCCTTAAAAAGTAACAGAATGGAGAAGTTTGTTATATGATAAAGCTTCCAGGCCAGCTTTCACACAAAGATAGCTTGCAGCCCAATTCTGACCAGTGGGGTTGTTGGTTTTTGCACAGAGCTCCAAAATAATTATATTTTTTTGTTGTCAATCTTTAAAAGTCAAGAGAAGTAAATGAATGGTCTAAATCCAGCTTGTCTGGCAAATGTGGAAGGTTGCAATGCTACACCTACACTTGCATATTTCAACAGGAGACAATACTATCTTAGGTATTTGGGGATTTTTTAAAAAATTTTATTGAAGCATAGTTGATTTACAGTGGGGTATTGATTTCTGCTGCACTGCAAAGTGATTCCATTATACATATACACACATCCATTCTTTTTCAGATTCTTTTCCATTAAGGTTTATCACAGGATAGTGAATATAGTTCCCTGAGCTATACAGTAGGACCTTGTTGTTTATCCATTCTATACATACTAGTTTACATATGCTAATCCCAGACACCTCAGTTCTTCCCTCCCCCGACCCCTTTACAACCACCAGTCTCTTCTCTATATCTGTGTGTCTATTTTTGTTTCGTAAATGTGTTGAGTTTTGTATTTTAGATTCCACAGATATGTGAGGTTTTTTGACCCTTATTATAGCCCTAGAAGAGCAAAGTATTGAAAATAAAATACAGTTTTCCCTACATCAGTCTCAATCTGTGGTGTAACAGATAGTTGGTCTTTCTTACCTCTTTTTCACAGCACCATCTCTAAGACCCCAGCTTCACCTATCTGGCCTATTCCTGAATGCCTCACCACCCTACTCACTCACTACCCTGGCCACATTGGCCTCCTCACTGCTCCTCACACTTGCCAGTCAACCTCTGTTTCAGGACATCTGTACTTGATGTTCCCTCACCTGGAACATTCTTCCCCCAGATATCATCAGGGCTGGGTCTTTCAACTGATTTGAGTATTTAATCTTACATTCCCTTCTCAGACAAGGCAACTTTTGACATTTTATTTTATTTAATTATTTTATTTTATTTCATATTTGCAGCATATGGAAGTTCCTGGAACAGAGACTAAACCCAGGTCATAGCTTCAGCCTATGCTGTACCTGTGGTGATGCCGATCCTTTAACCTACAGTACCAGGCCAGTAATCAAACCCATGACTCCACAATGATGCAAGCCACTGCAGTTGGATTCTTAACCCACTGTGTTACAACAGGAACTTCTGACCACCCTTTTTAAAAGGTCTATCTTTAACCTCTGCTTTATTTTTCCCATAGAACTCATGACATGTAATACACTGTGCTTTATTTGTTTATTTGTCATCTATATCCCTCCAAATATGACATAAGCCTTGAGAGAGCAAAGATATTTTTCTGTTTTGTTCACTGCTCTATCATCAATTGTCAGATGAATATCAGTGTTGGACACACAAGAGGCAAGAGGAAAAACATCTCCATTGAACAAATTAACTTTGTTTCTCATCAGGAAACAAAAGAAAAACACACATTTAATACAAACTCAAACACATCAATGAAACCATGGTGACTACATATCTCTCAAAGGAGAGTACAATTTATCAGAATAGATTTTCCCTAAGAGAAAAGAATATATGAAAAGACATTCTTCACACTGAAGGGAAATCCTAACAGAGGGAAATCTGGAACTTCATCAATGAAGGAATAGCAACAGGTAAATGGTAAATATCTAGGTAAATATAGTCTATTTTTCTCCTCTTCAATTTTTCAAATACGGATAAATTTTGAAAGCAAAAGTTGAAACATTATCTGTTAGAGTTTTCAATGTATTTACACCTGTAATACATACATAAAGAAAGGAGGATAAATGACCTGCATGCTTGTAAGGCTTCTACATTTTGCTCAATGTGTCAAAATATTAATTCCAAGGTAACTGTGAAAGATTGGTATGTTCCCTTTAAGCACTAAAGTCACCCCTAAAAAAGATGCAAGGAGACAGAGCCAAAAATCCAATAGATAAATTAATGTAGAACATTAAAAATTATTCACATGAGAAGGCATGTGAAGGGAACATGAAATGAACAAACAACAAAAAAAAAACAAAAGTTACAGACTGAAGACAAAGAACAAAATGGTAGGTCCAAGTCCAAATATATCAATAATTACATTATATATAAATGATCTAAACACATCACAGAGATGATAAGATTAGCTAAAACAGGAATATTCATAATTTAACAAAAGAACCCTTTATGTGTTGAAGAAAGAGACAATGCTGAGTATACTAGGTAACTTGCATCACACAGTAAATTCTCTGGTGGAAAACTAGTGTCACATTTACAGAGAAATGAGAGTCCCCTGAATTAATTGTGTGAATGACCTCAAATTAGACATGAGTGGAGAGACATCACAGCTAGGAAACAAACTATTACAATGGCACAGTAATAAAGCCAATGGCTGAAATCATTGGATTTGGAGAGTTGGGGAGAATGGGAAAAAAGAACCTGAATCAGTGAAAAATTGAAAAGGGTCTCTCCTACCTTTTTTATCACCTCAGCACTAATGGATAGAAGGAAGCCTTAGGAATCTTTGGTAATTTTGGGCTCCCTGACATCCATGCCCACTCCCTAACAGCACAATGATTTCCTTTTGAAGAATGGCAAACCACCCCACTCCATATGTATAGTGGCTTAATGAGAAGATAAGGCAATGTATATAGATGGAGACTCTTAGAGAGACGTGACTGAAACAGGAAAGAACATGGCAAAGAAAAAAAAAGATGCTAGAGTCATCTTCTTACTCTAGACTGATATTAAGCAACATGGATCACCTGACTACCAGGAACTTTTGGTCATGCTAGTTCTGCTCTCTGTTCAATACAAGTGGTATGTGTTGATGTGTGTCCCCCCAAAAGACATGTTGAAGTCCTAACCCCTAGTAACTGTATGTGTGGCGATGTTTGGACATAAGGGTTTTTGCAGATGTAATCAAGCTAAGATGAGATCTAATCTAATATTACGGGTGTCTTTATAAATAAGAAGAGGAAAATGCATTTTGAAGAAAGAGACACACAGAATGTGATGATGGAGGCAGAGACTATAAAGTGTTACAACATCCAGCCAAGGACAACCCTTTTGGGACTACCCAGAGCTGGAAGAGGCAAGGAAGGATCCTCACCTAGAGCGTTCAAGGTGAGCATGACACTGTCAACACCTCACTTTTTGATTTCTGGCCTCAGGAAATGATAGACTACATTGCTGTTGTTTAAAGCCACTCATTTTCTGATACTCTGTTATGGCAGCCTTAGGAAACTAATACAGCAAAGGATGATATTTCTCTTTGGAACACACCATCATTTGCAAGGCGTGAGGGAAAATAAAAGATATGCCTTTGTTTTCATCAGAAGAACCCAAGAGAAAAAACTATACCCTGCCTCATATAAAGCAGCAGTTTTAAGCCTCAAAGACTACAAAGTAAAGATACTTGATATGATTTCAGTCTTTACTATGACTTGTTTGGTGGCCTAACATATGAGATATCATGGAAAATATTCCATGTGCACTTGAGAAGAATATGTATTCTGCTGCTTTTGGAGGGAATGTTCTGTATATATTTGCTAAGTCCACCTAATCTAACAAGATATGCTAATATTTTGTTAGAAACTAAAAATTGGGGCAGGGGGTGTTTGTTTCTTTTCCTTTGCTTTTTAGGGCTGCACCTATGGCATATGGAAATTCCCAGGCTAGGCATCAGATCAGATCTGCAGTTGGTGCCCTATGCCACAGCCATGGCAATGTGGGATCTGAGCCATATCTGCAACCCACACCACAACTCATGGCAACGTCAAATCCTCAACCCACCGAGCTAGGCCAGGGATCAAATCTGCATCCTAATGGACACTAGCCAGGATTGTAAACACCGAGCCACAAAGGGAACTTCAGAAATTAGGATTGTGACATGTGACTCCTGCATTGAAACACTGTGCAGGCTGAACACAGCACATATATGGGCAAATACACGCCACAAGCTACCAGTTTATAATCCTTCCTGTCAATCATACCCCTGCAACCCAAGGAAGAGATTCATTCTAACAAAATTCTGAGACTAGCAGAAAAGTCACAGTACTTTCAAAATTTAACAACCTACCAGTGGATTTCACTAGTTTAGTCTAGAGTTTCTGAAGTATTAAACAATCTTAATTATTCTTAGAAAAATACATTTGACATCCATCCTTGCTAGCTCATTTCACTTATTCATATAATGAAGTGCCAGACTGATACTACATCATTAAATAGTTCTTATCAAAGATAAAGTTTAATCATGAAAAAAAACCACCCTTAACTCATCATCACTAGTGGAGAGAAAATAGCAATTATAATCTATAATCTTATTTTGATTTCTTTTTTTTTTTTTGGTTGAGAACATTAGCTGCAATTGCTTATGCAGACTTACCCACTGACAATCATTTTCTTCCTCAGCAAATCGAGGAAATTTTTTGGAAGAGACAGAACTGAAATTTCAAATTCAGTGACACGTATACTGATTTCATGGTCTGGGATTATGGCCTAGGCATCAGGATTTTTAAGAGCTCTGCTGATAATCCTAGCATGCAGCAAAGTTTGCAAACCTCTACAACAGGCAATAGAATGAAGGGCTTTTTCTAGCACTGAGAGAAAACTCTCTATTTAAAATTCAAAATATAATGCACTCAAACCTCAAAGATGATCCCCCTCAAAGCTTTCAAAGTTTCAGAAAAAAAAATCAGATTGATTTATGCTGTCTCTTGCCCTGATTTGGATTGATGAAAATCTTGTAGGTTCCCAAATTGCTCTACAGTTGCCCATGTCATTTTAAAACTATTGTTCTTCATGCAGCAATAATTTTCATCTAAAATGTTTTCAAATTAACTAGATTAAAAGAAATGCCACTTATTATGAACACAATGTGTTTTGAAGATAGATACAACTTTGCTTCCCTTCCTAATGAAACTCAGCCCTTTCATCTTAAATTCAAGCATAATCTCAAACACTAAAATGAAATGAGTTTGAATCTTTCATATTTCTATTAAATTGATGGCCATCTATATACAGGGAAAAAGCCTCCTCATTCTCTTCATTATCCCTGAGCAGCTGTGCTACTGCTTCATGAGATCAAGGAGTTATATTGTCTCTTAATAGTGGGATTACATTTTTCCTATATATCTGTTTTTATTATTCTTGACTTTGCAAAGTGTCTCAACTTTGGCAGGCAAATACAGATAGTTAATCTCTCTCTGATTTCAGGCAAGTAGCAGCTGACTTACCCAAATCCCCCACTGGGAGACATATCTTCGAATGAGGTCATCTGAGCCAATTCAGAAAAAGAAGATGGCCCAAGGGCATGACCTCAACACTTATTAAATAGCAGAGCAGAGCGGACTACCATTTTTAAATTCCACTAAGCAGATTGCACAATTAAGAGAATATCTGGCCAATAACTGTACTCAAACTGCTCCATGGAAAAACACCCTCTGTTTTAATTGCTTGCTTATAATTCGTTTCGGGGTTTGATTTTGTAGCAAACTGTTCAGATTGCTGATTTGGTGGTTCAGGGTTAGGCAGCCCAATTTGAAAATCCAACTGTCAGTTATGCAATGATTAGTCATAAAGCTACATGGCAAAAAATGGCATTTTAATTTTGAGCTTATATTTGAGAAAGAGAACATTAAAAACATTTAGAAGGAAAGAGAAGAAAAAAGAAAAGAAAAAAAAAACAAAAAGAAGAAGAGGAAGAACTAGGACTGAGGAAACCGCAATCAGAGAGCAGTCACTCAAATAAGCCAGCATACAGATTTAATCATGAACAGGCCTCAAACAAAATAAAATTAAAAAGAAAAAAATAAAAAAGAGTCATCAAAACCATAAAATGTGGGCAAGGGATGTTAGGAAGTAAATAATCCTTTTTGTTTGTTTGTATGTTTCTCTTCTTAATTTTAATATAGTAATGAAGTGTTTGAACCTACAGGACCATCAGGCTAAAACACACAATTATGGGAAGGGGTTAGCATACTTAAAAAACAGGGCAACCACAAGACAAAACCAAATATTGCATTTGCAAAAAATGAAAAAAAAATACACTCACGCAGATAATAACAGCAGACCATCCAACCAAAAAAAAAAAAAAGTAAGAATGGAGAACCATAGAATCAACTGGAACACGAGGTTCAAATGGCAATAAATAACCATCTATCAATTATCACCTTAAATGTCAATGGACTGATTGCTCCAATCAAAAGACACAGAGTGGCTGAGTGGATAAAAAGGCAAAAACCTGCAATCTGCTGCCTACAAGGAACTCACCTTAGGACAAAGGACACATATAGATTGAAAGTGAAGGGGTGGGGAAAAATATTTCATGCCAATAGACATGACAGAAAAGCAGGAGTCACAACGCTCATATCAGTCAAAATCGACTTTAAAAAAAAGACATAAAGAAAGACAAAGAAGGACACTACTTAATGATTAAGGGATCCATCCAAGGAGAGGATGTTACTATCGTCAACATATATGCCCCAAATACAGGAGCACCAGATACATACAACATTATTAACAGACATAAAAGGAGATATTGATGAGAATACAATCATAGTAGGAGACCTTAATACCCCCCTCACATCAATGGACAGATCGTCTAGACAGAAAACCAATAAAGCAACAGAGATCCTAAAGGAAACAATAGAAAAGTTAGACTTCATTGATATCTTCAGGACACTACATCCAAAAAAAGCAGAACACACATTCTTCTCAAATGCTCATGGAACATTCTCAAGAATCGACCACATATTGGGACACAAAGCGAATCTCAATAAATTTAGGAGCATAGAAATTATCTCAAGTATCTTCTCGGACCACAATGCCATGAAATTAGAAATCAACCATGGGAAAAGGAAAGAGAAAAAACCTACCACATGGAGACTAAACAACATGCTACTAAAAAACCAATGGGTCAATGAGGAAATCAAGAAGGAAATTAAAAACTACCTTGAAACAAATGATAATGAAGACACAACCGCTCAAAATCTATGGGATGCCACAAAAGCAGTGCTCAGAGGGAAATTTATAGCAATACAGGCCTTTCTCAAAGAAGAAGAAAGATCCCAAATGGACAACTTAACCCTCCACCTAAATGAATTAGAAAAACAAGAACAAAAAAGGCCTAATGTCAGCAGAAGGAAGGAAATTATACAGATCAAAGAAGAAATCAATCAAATAGAGACTCAAAAAACAATAGAGAAAATTAATAAAACCAAGAGCTGGTTCTTTGAAAAGGTAAACAAAATTGACAAACCCCTGGCCAGACTCACTCAAAAGAGGAGAGAAAGAACCCAAATAACCAAAATTATAAATGAAAAAGGAGAAATCACAACGGATACTGCAGAAATACAAAAGAAAAATAAAACTGTAAGAGAATACTATGAACAACTATATGGCAAAAAGTTTGACAATCTGGAAGAAATGGACAATTTTCTAGAATCTTACAGCCTGCCAAAACTGAATCAAGAAGAAACAGACCAACTGAACAGACTGATCACTAGAAATGAAATGGAAGAGGTCCTAAAATCACTCCCTACAAATAAAAGTCCAGGACCAGATGGCTTCACAGGTGAATTCTATCAAACATATAAAGAGGATCTGGTGCCCATCCTCCTTAAACTCTTTCAAAAGGTGGAAGAAGGAGGAATACTCCCAAAGACATTCTATGATGCCACCATCACCCTCATTCCAAAACCAGACAGAGATACCACCAAAAAAGAAAACTATCGCCCAATATCATTGATGAATATAGGTGCAAAAATTCTCAACAAAATCTTAGCCAACCGAATCCAACAACATATCAAAAAAATTATACACCATGACCAGGTGGGGTTCATCCCAGGTTCACAAGGATGGTTCAACATACGCAAATCAATCAGCATCATACACCACATTAACCAAAAAAAAGTCAAAAATCATATGATCATCTCAATAGACGCAGAAAAAGCATTTGACAAAGTCCAACATCCATTCATGATCAAGACCCTCGCCAAAGTGGGTATAGAGGGAACATTCCTGAACATAATCAAAGCCATTTATGAGAAACCCACAGCAAATAGAATCCTCAATGGGGAAAAACTGAAAGCCTTCTCACTCCAATCTGGAACAAGACAGGGATGCCCACTCTCACCACTGCTCTTCAACATAGTTTTGGAAGTCCTAGCCACAGCAATTAGACAAACAAAAGAAAGAAAAGGCATCCATATAGGAAGAGAAGAGATCAAACTGTCCCTGTATGCAGAGGACATGATACTATACATGGAAAACCCTAAGGACTCAACCCAAAAACTCCTTGAACTGATTCATAAATTCAGCAAAGTAGCAGGATATAAGATTAACATTCAGAAATCAGTTGCATTTCTGTATACCAGCAATGAAATATTAGAAAAGGAATACAAAAACACGATACCTTTTAAAATTGCACCCCCCAAAAAATCAAATACCTTGGAATACACCTGACCAAGGAGGTAAAGGACTTATATGCTGAGAACTATAAAACTTTAATCAAAGAAATCAAAGAAGATGTAAAGAAATGGAAAGATAGTCCATGTTCCTGGATTGGAAAAATCAATATTGTAAAAATGGCAAAGCTACCCAAAGCAAGCTACAGATTCAATGCAATCCCTATCCAATTACCCAGGACATTTTTCACAGAACTAGAACAAACAATCCAAACATTTATATGGAACCACAAAAGACCCAGAATTGACAAAGCAATCCTGAGAAACAAAAACCAAGCAGGAGGCATCACTCTCCCAGACTTCAAGAAATACTACAAAGCC
Organism: Phacochoerus africanus; assembly: GCF_016906955.1. Classification (NCBI taxonomy): domain Eukaryota; kingdom Metazoa; phylum Chordata; class Mammalia; order Artiodactyla; family Suidae; genus Phacochoerus; species Phacochoerus africanus. The sequence goes on from NC_062544.1 coordinate 130,541,577, forward strand.
ACAGTCATCAAAACAGTGTGGCACTGGTACCAAAACAGACAGACAGACCAATGGAACAGAATAGAGAACCCGGAAAGAAACCCTGACACCTATGGTCAATTAATCTTTGACAAGGGAGGCAAGAACATCCAATGGGAAAAAAGAAAGTCTATTCAGCAAGCATTGCTGGGAAACCTGGACAGCTGCATGCAAAGCAATGAAACTAGAACACACCCTCACACCATGCACAAAAATAAACTCCAAATGGCTGAAAGACTTAAATATACGACAGGACACCATCAAACTCCTAGAAGAAAACATAGGCAAAACACTCTCTGACATCAACCTCATGAATATTTGCTCAGGTCAGTCTCCCAGGGCAACAGAAATAAAAGCAAAAATAAACCCATGGGACCTCATCAAACTGAAAAGCTTTTGCACAGCAAAGGAAACCCAAAAGAAAACAAAAAGACAGCTTGCAGAATGGGAGAAAATCGTTTCAAATGATGCAACCGACAAGGGCTTAATCTCTAGAATATATAAACAACTTATACAACCCAACAGCAAAAAAGCCAATCAATCAATGGAAAAATGGGCAAAAGACCTGAACAGACATTTCTCCAAGCAAGATATACAGATGGCCAACAAGCACGTGAAAAAATGCTCAACATCACTGATTATTAGAGAAATGCAATTTAAAACTACCATGAAATACCACCTCACACCAGTCAGAATGATCATCATTAATAAGTCCACAAATAACAAGTGCTGGAGGGGATGTGGAGAAAAGGGAACCCTCCTGCACTGTTGGTGGGAATGTAAACTGGTACAGCCACTATGGAGAACACTTTGGAGATACCTTAGAAATCTATACATAGAACTTCCATATGACCCCGCAATCCCACTCTTGGGCATCTATCCGGACAAAACTCTACTTAAGAGAGACACGTGCACCCGCATGTTCATTGCAGCACTATTCACAATAGCCAAGACATGGAAACAACCCAAATGTCCATCGACAGATGATTGGATTCGGAAGAGGTGGTATATATACACAATGGAATACTACTCAGCCATAAAAAAGAATGACATAATGCCATTTGCAGCAACATGGATGGAGCTAGAGAATCTCATACTGAGTGAAATGAGCCAGAAAGACAAAGACAAATACCATATGCTATCACTTATAACTGGAATCTAATATCCAGCACAAATGAACATCTCCTTAGAAAAGAAAATCATGGACTTGGAGAAGAGACTTGTGGCTGCCTGATGGGAGGGGGAGGGAGTGGGAGGAATCGGGAGATTGGGCTTATCAGACACAACTTAGAATAGATTTACAAGGAGATCCTGCTGAATAGCATTGAGAACTTTGTCTAGATACTCATGTTGCAACAGAAGAAAGGCTGGGGGAAAAATGTAATTGTAATGTATACATGTAAGGATAACCTGACCCCCTTGCTGTACAGTGGGAAAATAAAAAATAAAAAAAAACATTTAGCATGAACCAAAACTCTCCTGTAATAGTTAGTTGAACTTCATGGAGAGTAACAATTATGATCTTTTGCAAAAGGAATGAGAGCGACTTTGAGCCAGTTTTTTTTTAAAAGGGCGCTGTCATTTTTATTGCTGTGCTTGAGTTATGGTTTTTAAAAACTACATTTTGTATGCAAGTTTAATTCACCCTGTAACAATGAATCAAATGCAGGCATATAAAGAGGGATTCCAAATCAGATAAAGTGAAATTCGGAAAACGCTATCTCTTTACCTGCAAATCTATGTAATATCTCAAGATGTACCCTTACTCTGTTTAATGGTTTAATAATTTTAAAAAAGTCAAGAAACTGGAATCACGAAGTTACTTCACTTATACCCTGTCCCCAAGGACTCACTGAAAAGTGGGGAAGTTGTCAAAATCAGTGGGACATAAGCACCTTTTATCCTCAAGGATCTTCTAAGATTCCAACCTATGCAATCTCTTATTTTTTCAAACTCCTCTGTTAGGAATAAAAGGTGTTCCTGAAAATTCTAGGATCTTTTTATCAGAACTTGCTAGGCATATGATGATATATTTTGCCACTGATGAGAACACAGATTTCATGTCATAAGGAGTCAGTGTCCATGAAGCTAAAGGAAGATGGCACCTGCGAATTTGTGTCCTATTTTTTCCCTCAACTTAGCCCTTCCTGGAGAACTAATAGTGAACATGGGAGGTCTATTTTTTTAAGTCTATAAAATTCTTTCCATTTTCCCCATTTTTAAAAGTTTAGTTGAAGTAGAGTTGATTAGGGGAGGTCAATTTTCTAAAGGTCAATGTTACTTTCCTTTCTTCCTTTGTATTTTGAAAAGCTATAAGGTGTATATAAAGATCACTGATTTTGACTCAGGGTAAATACATGTTGCATTATCACAAACTAACATGAGATTGATAGGGACCAAGTAAAGGTACAAAGCAGGTGATTAAATAGTTAATCACACTAGGGGATTGTAAGTGGAGAAGAAAATATAGGAGACCTCTGTAAGTTAATGATCATTTGAGAAAGCAGGCTTGAATTTGCAGTAACGGATGGAACTAGAGATTCTTATACTAAGTGAAGCAAGTCATAAAGAGAAAGGCAAATACCATATCATATCATTTATATGTGGAATCTAAAATATGGCACAAATGAACCTGTCTACAGAACAGAAACAAACTCGACATAGAGAACAGACTTGTGATTGCCAAGGGGTAGGGGGAGGGAGTGGGGTGGACTGGGAATTTGGGAATGGTAGATGCAAACTACTGCATTTGGATAAGCAATGAGGTCCTCCTGTGTAGCACAGGGAACTATGTCCAATCATTGGGAAAGAATATGATGGAAGATAATATGAGAAAAGGAATATATTTATATATGTATATATATATATATGTATATATATATATATATAACTGGGTCACTTTGCTGTATAGCAGAAATTGACAGAACATTGTAAATAAACTATAATTTTAAAAAAACTTTTTAAATTTTTTTAAAAAGAAAGAAAGGCTTGCTAAACAACTAAACCATGCAACAGAAGTTTGAGACCTGCCCCAAAACAATAAAAAAATATATATAGAGAGAGAGGTTACATCATACTGAAACTTGAGATGATTTACCACACTTTAGTGTATGTTACCACATTTTTGCTCATTTCCATAGCACCATGACAATATGGGGATGATAAAACTCCCCTGCCCCACTCGGAGGAGGAGCTGATGATGGAAGTTAGACATATACTCGAGAATGAGGAACAAGATGAACTTCCTCCTCATCCCCACTTCTCCTTTGATTATAAAACTCTAGCCCAGTAAGTTCTTGAGGCAGCATTCCCTCACCTGTCCACTTGTATCTTTCACAAGCATCCTAAACTAATAAATTTTTTCTTACCTGTCACTGCCTCTCACTGAATTCTTTCTGCCCTGAAAACCTATGCTCTACTGATTCCCAAAATGTATTCTGCGGTTTCAAGATGACCTGAAATAAAGGCCTCACTTTCAAATAAAAATAGCAGGGACAGCTCTGGCTTTCAGATGACTTTTTTTTTTTTCTCCCCCCATTGACCACAAGGGGTCTCCCACCTCCTTACATTTCTATACCACTTCTTCCTGCTTTCCACAGTGCCTTCCTTTCTTCACATTTTTCAAAATTCCACCCTGTCTACTGATGTCACCAGTCACTTTGTCTACCTGCAGTTAGCAGCATAACAGAGCCAAGATGATGTTTTTGTTATTAATCACCTGGAATCAGGGGGTGGGGCTATATAAACACTCCACACCTCAGAAAGCAGCCCATGACCCCTCTATTGAATGTGGCCCATTGATTTGGATTCGTTTATTATCTTTAATAATCATCTATTTAACACGGCTAGGGCAAAGAGTATGAGGAAGTGACCCCAATAGACAAAGAGAAGAACAAAAACACAGCTACTGAAGAACTAAGTATAAATACAGATGAAAAAAAAACATACTCTACCAAGAACTATAAAGCCTAAACTAAGCCTGTATTTTTTGAACAGTGTTTATGCTTTCATAAAGAAATCACAATTAAGTTTGAAAAACTCAGAGATCTATAATTGATTTACTAGCACTTAAAAACATACTTACCTTTATCGTGATTTGGACAATAACCACCACAGATAACAGAAAGAATAAGCATAAAACACACTTTTCTGGCAAAAGTGTTTCCCCAGACATGGAATTTCCTGAGGAATCAGAGTAAGGAAGCAGCCTTCAAGTGAAAGCCGGTTTTCTGATAGGCTTTTACATCTCTTATTTAGAGAAGAAAGTCACATACATGAGTCCATGAACTTCAGAATAAATTTCAAGGCTCTCTCTTTCAACAAATAGGTATTTGCAGACTACTGTGCATCAGACACTGTGCAGGTACCAGGGACACAGCTCTGAGTCCAATCCCCATGGAACATACGTGCTTCTCTACTCCATTCACAGGACGAATCTGAGCTAACAGTGGACATCACCACACTGTATATTGTTAGTAGAATTATAAACCATTTTGACCTGTACACATACACACACACACATATAGGAACTATGGCCAAAGAGCAACGTCTCAACATACATAATTATCAAATGCATCACAAGAACCAGGGCATGTAGCTTGTTATTTTTCTGGTAGGACTTTCTGGAACAGGGAAGTTTTGATTTTTTTTTTTTCTTTTTACGGCAGCACCTGCAGCACATACAAGTTCCCAGGCTAGGGGTCGAATCCAAGCAGCAGCTGCAGGCCTACACCACAGCCATAGTAATGATGGATCCTCAACACATTGAGCAAAGCCAGAGATTGAATCCACATCCCAATGGACAATAACTTGGGTTCCTAACCTGCTGAGCCACAAAAGGAACTCCTGGAACAGGGAAATTTTGAACAAAGTTTATCTGTAAGGAAATGAAGAACATGGAATAATATTGCATGTGTGGCAAAACTGGTGCTGTGACTTGCTCAAACTCAGGCAGCTGGCAAAATTGAGAAGAGGATGACTTTACTTAATTAGGCAACAACTATGTACCTAAGAGGTAGAAATCACTGCTCAAGGGTTTGGGCAATAGTTGCTTATACTTTATAATGCTCTCTGTCCTGTGTTTATATTCTGGTTGAGCACAGATGACATGCACACACAAGTTAATTAATTATGTGTCACTCTTACTTCTCCCTCACCTCCCACATTCCATCACCAGTAGTCCTGACAACACCATTTCCTAACTATCTCCTAAGTCCATTATGGTGGATTGCCTCCCCCCTTAACGGATGCCCTTGCAATGTAACTCCTAACAGTGGACATCACTACACTGTATATTATTAGTAGAATTATAAACCATTTTGACCTGTACACATACATACACACACACACACACAGGAACTATGGCCAAAGAGCAACATCCCCCCCACCCTTAACGGATGCCCTTGCAATGTAACTCCTAGCTTCTCCCATTAAGAGGTGGAGTCTCTTCCTAAACCTGAACCACAGTTGGAATTGTGACTTGCTTTGGCCAATGGGACATGAGTAAGCATTTGAAAAGCACTTGTACATTAAGACTTGCTTTCTTGCTGCTCTTTCAACTGGCTACCATGTGAACAAGACCTGGATAATTCTGGATGACAAAAAACACCTTGAAACCCTCTCACCCAGCCAGCCACCAGTCTACCTCAGATATGTAAGGGGAACCATCCTTACCAGTCAGCCCCCAACTGACTATCTAAATGACCAGATACAAATAAGCAAATCCACTTAAACCAACAGCCTACCATAAATCAAAAGAACTGTCTAGAAGAACTGTGATCTAAATAAATGCTGTTGCTTTAAGCCCTAAGTTTTGAGGCAAAAGTTTATCTATCTATTTATTCACCTCCTTCTTATGTCACCATCATTTCTCACATCTTCCATCTTGCCTGCTCCAGTCCACTCTCCACAATACAGCCAGATTGATCTTTGAAATCATATATACATATGTGTGTACATATATATGTATATGTAGTATGTAGGCACATTTCTATCAAATATATATATATATATACACACACACAAACATATATGCATTTGATGAACACAACGGGGTGTGGTAAGTATTTGCTTAAATTTTTGATTGAAGTATAGTTGACTTACAATGTTATGTAAGTTTATGGTGTACAGGAAAGTGATTCAGTTATATATATGTGTGTATGTATATATATTATATATTACATATATATCTTTTTCATATCATTTTCCATTAGGGCTTATTGAAGGATATTGAATATAGTTCCCTGTGCTGTACAGTAAAAGCTTGTTGTTTATCTGTTTTATATATAGTAGTTTCTATGTGCTAATCCCAAATTCCTAATTCATCCCTCCCCTACCCCCTTTGCCTTTGGTAACTATAAATTTGTTTCCTATGACTGTGAGTTGTCTGTTTGTAAATAAGTTTATTTGTATCATATTTTAGATTCCATATATAAATGACATTGTATGATATTTGTCTTTTAAACCACGCTTTTTTTCTCATATTAGCCTCCATCATATTCCAACGCAAGTGATTAGATACATAGTTCCCTGTGCTATACAGCAGGATCCCATTGCCCATCCACTCCAAATGCAACAGATTAATTTACTAACCCCAGACCCCTAATCCATCCCAATCCCCCCCTTCCCCCACCCCCGGCAAACACAAGTTTGTCCTACATGTCCATGATCTTTTCTGTTTTGTAGATAAATCATGTGTGCCATATTTTAGACTCCACATATAAGTGATATCATATGGTGTCTCTTTCTCTTTCTGACTTACTTCACTCAGTATGAGAGTCTCTAGTTCCATCAACCTTGCTGCAAATGGCATTATTTTGTCCTTCTTATGGCCGAGTAGTATTCCACTATATTTATGTACCACATCTTCCTAATCAATTCATAGGTTGCTATATTTAGTTTTCTGAGGTACCTCCATACTGTTTTCCATAGTGGTTGTACCAATTTATATTCCCACCAACAGTGAAGGATGGTTCCCTTTTCAATACATCCTCTCTCCAGCATTTGTTGTTTGTTGACTTGTTAATAGTGTCCACTCTAACTGGTGTGAGGTGGTACCTTGTTGTTTTGATTTGCATTTCTCTAATAATTAGTGATATTAAGCATTTTTTCATTTGCCTCTTAGCCATCTGTATATCTTTTTTTTTTGGAGAAATGTCTATTTAGGTCTTTTGCCCATTTTTCAATTTGTTTGTCTGGTTTTTGTTGTTGAGTTGTATGAGTTGTTTGTATATTTTGGAAATTAAACCTTTGTAAGTTGAGTCATTTGCAAAAATTTTCTCCCATTCTTTGGGTTGTCTTTTTGTTTTTAATGGTTTCCTTTGCTGTGCAAAAGCTTTTGAGTTTGATTAGGTCCCATTGTTCTGGCCTTACATTTAGGTCTTGAATCCATTTTGAGTTTATTTTTGTGTATAATGTTAGAAAATGTTCTAATTTCATTCTCTTACATGGGGATGTCAAGCTTTCCCAGTACCATTTACTGAAGACACTCTCTTTCTTCCACTGTATGTTCTTGCCTTCTTTGTCATAGATTAATTGACTGCATGTGTCTGGGTTTATTTCTGGGTTTTCTGTCCTGTTCCAATGATCTATATTTCTGTTTTTGTGCACGTATCATACTGTTTTGATGACTGTACCTTTGTAGTAGTCTGAAGTCAGGGAGCCTGATTCCTCCAGTTCCTTTTTTTCCTTTTCAATATTGTATTGGCTAATAGAGGTCTTTTTTCTTTCCATAGAAATTTTATAATACTTTGTTCTAGTTCTGCAAAGAATGTCATTAGTAATTTGATAGGGATTGCATTGAATCTATAAATTTCCTTGGGTACTATTGTCATTTTGACTATATTGATTCTTCCAATCCAAGAGCATGGTATATTTTTCCATCTATTTGTGTATTCTTTGATTTCTTTCATCAACATCTTACAGTTTTCAGAGTACAAGTCTTTTGTCTCTTTAGGTAGGTTTATTCCTAGGTATTTTATTCTTTTTGATGCAATGGTAAATGGGATGGTTTCCCTAATTTCTCTTTCTGATCTTTCATTGCTAGTATATAGAAATGCAACTGATTTCTGTGTATTAATTTTGTATCCTGAGACTTTACCCAATTCATTGATGAATTCTAATAGATTTATGGTAGTGTCTTTAGGATTTTCTAGGTATAGAACCATTTCATCTGCAAACAGTGATAGTTTTACTTCTTCTTTTCCAATTTGGATCCCTTTTATTTCTTTGTCTTTTCTGATTGCCATGGCTAGGACTTCCAAAACTATGTTGAATAACATGGGTGAAAGAGGACATTTTTGTCTTGTTCCTGATCTTGGTGGAAATGCTTTCAGTTTTTCACCATTGAGAATGATGTTGGCTGTGGGTTTTTCATATATGTTTATTATTTTGAAGTAGGTTCCCTCTATTCCCACTGAGAGTTTTTATCAGAAACAGGTGTTGAATTTTGTCCCAGTGCCTTTTCTGCATCTATTGAGATGATCATAGGGTTTTTATTCTTCAGTTTGTTGATGTGGTGTATCACATTGATAGATTTGTGGATACTGAAGAATCCTTGCATCCACTGGATAAATCCTACTTTATCACAGTATATGATCTTTTTAATGGATTATTTGTATGCAGTTTGCTAATATTTTGTTGAGGATTTTTGCATCTATGTTCATCAGTGGTATTGGCTTTTAATTTCCTTTTTTTGTGGTATCTTTGTCTGGCTTTGGTATCAGGGTAATGGTGGCTTCATAGAATGAGTTTGGGAGTGTTTCTTCCTCTGCAATTTTCTGGAAAGTTTCAGAAAAAGAGGTATTAACTCTTCTCTGAATGTTTGGTAGAACTCAGCTGGGAAGCCACCAAGTCCTGCACTTTTGCTTTTGGAAGTTTTTTAATCACATTTTCATTTCCAGCATAGTAAATATTTTAACAACCATCTCAAGGGCAGGAAGAGTGATTTGTGGCATGTGCCAATTTCCATGGTATAAATAGTCCCACCGCAGCAGATTTCGAGCTACCAATGGTTTAACCACTTGCTCGCAAGAATTCTGAAAAAGGAACTGTTTTCACAAGGCAATATCAGGGCAACTATAGCACAATACTCTCTCTTCTGTCCTTAATACTTTCAACAGTTTCTCATTAAACTCAGGATAAAATCAAAAGTTTACTTGCCATATCCTACAAGGCCTGTAGGAACCAGACTTTGCTTCTCTTTCCTTTTCAAGTTTTGCAATCTAGTCATTTTGAATTTCCTTCATTTCCTTTAATGGTGTCTCTCAAAGCATGGGCTTGAAAACAGTGGCCTAAGAATCTCATGGAAGAAATACTGGTTAAAGGTTGGGATAAGAGGAGTTCTCACTGTGGCACAGTCAATTAAAAATCTGAGTGCATCAGCTTGGGCCACTCTGGAGGTGCAGGTTTAATCCCCAGCCTAGTGCAGTGGGTTAAAGGATCTACTTGCAGCTCGACTTTGATCCCTAGCCTGGGAATTTCCTTATACTGTGGGTATAGTCATAAAAAAAAATGGGATAGCAAAGCTTCATCCTAGTGATCTCTTTGGAGTAGAGTCCAGAGATCACAAGTTTTAACCACTTGAACAGATTCGTGTGTAGCAGAGACAGAAAACTAGGCACAGGACCATTTCAGCCAGCAGAATTTTATTGCACCCATGTAGTGTTTGTAAAATTTTAATCCACTGCTGAGATTTCTGAATTGGCAAAAGTGAAATGAAAACTCAGAAGATCTAGCAACCCAAATTCGAGCCAAGAGGACAAAGCTATTTGAAATGACCAATTCACAATCCTGCCAACATGTATTGTCTGAATCTTGGCCTGATTCTTTCAATTATTCATCCTCCTAGACACAGGAGTTTGAGACCCCAAGTATACAACAGTTTTTGGGTCTCTCTACTTCCTTCACTCTACAGTATTCCATTCATCTCATCTTAATTCCAGGGTTCACATTAAATAACACCTCCTCAAGGAAGCCCTCTCAGAACTCCCAGACCAAACATTCTCATTAAACTCTCCTACCACTTCTTCTTCTGTAACATTCATCACACCTACAATTACCTGTAAAATGTCAGTCTTCTCCATGACATAACAAGTCCCTTAGAGGAAATAATCAACCTTTGTGTGCTCAGCCCACAGGGTTTGAAAAAGGAACATACCCTAGATGTTTGTTAAATGAACAGATAGATTCCATAAATGATCAGATAAATTTGAGATCATTTTGTGCTAGGAATTCTGCAGGTGGACTCTAAGAAGAAGTAAAATTTTAGCTATATATTAAAGAACAGATGTGGGTACTAATAACAGAGAGGGCAGAAAACATTCTAGATGGGGACAGTTTCAACAGCTGTTAATTTGGGGCCATCCACTCATCTATCGACTGCAATGCTACTAAGAACCTGATTTTCCTTCAGTTAAAAGACCTTTCCCATTTTCAATACTGTCTTTCAGGTGGGAGCCCTACCTCCTAGCTCCAGCTAAAGATCCTTTCACCTGGACCTAAGATGTCAATGTCTTGCATTTGCCCCCACGTAACAATAATTGGCTTAGTGATGAGTTCAAGTCTACACAAACTGGCCCAGTTAGAGCTAACCAGTCTTGTACCCAACTTAGGAGTATACTGCTCTATCCCATGAAAATGAAACTCAAAAGGATGTAAGATTTGAGCTAATGCCACTATCTTGCCACCACCTGGACCCTAAAAATAAAACGAAAAGTCAGAGGAAAGCAGAGGCAAAAGATGGAGAAAAACTGAATCTTTGAGTTATTGCTTGATGGTCAATCAAGCTTAAAACAGCAAACTCTGCCTTCACACAAACCACCATATTCTCCTTTTGCTTTAGACAAATTGGATGAGTTTCTGCCACTTGGAAAAAGACCTAAGTAAGATAAGGAATTATATGAGCAAATTTATAAAAGTTCCAGATCCTAAATAAACCACATGCTGCTTGCCAAGAAGATTTATAAGTTGGTGACTAGGGGATGCTCAAAAAAATAAAAATTTTGTGGCCAAACTATAGAGAAGCAAAGGCAAAGATTACAGAGTTCAGATAATTTATGACTTCCAAAAATAATATAGGGATGCTACTGAATATTTTAAAAATCTACAAATAGAATGGTGATACTGTGATTTTTTATTTAATTTTATTGGAGTATAGTTACCTCACAATGTTGTATTAGTTTCAGTTGTACAGCAAAATGAATTGGTCATACATATAAATATATCCATTCTTTTTTCCCATGTACATTATTACAAACTATTGAGTTTTCTGTGCTATACAGTAGGTTCTTATTAACTATTTTATACAGTAATGTGTGTGTGCTAATCCCAGCCTCCCAATTCTTCTCTACCCCAACAGTTTCACTTATGATAATAATAAGATTGATTTTAAAATCTATTAGTTTCTTTCTGTTTTATAAATGATTGTGATTTATAATAAGAAACATATATTTAGTCTTCTGGCAGAGAGCTCCCCAAACCCCTGGAGTTTCCCAAGAATTAAGAATGATCAAGATAAGGTGTCTTTTGTTACGTTACTGATGTGACTTCTGGACTGTCTGTAGGATGGGGGCTTGTTGCCAGTGGACCCAACCATATGATTAGAAGGTTAGAACTTATAGTACCCTCCCCTAACCTCTGAGAAGGGCTGGATATTGAGTTCAATCACCAATAGCCAATGATTTAATCCATCTTGCCTCTGTAATGAAGTCTCCATAAAAAGCCCAGAAGATTGAGTTTGGAGAGCTTCTGGTTGAACACATGGAGGTGCTGGGAGAGTGGCAGCCAGGAAAAGGCATGGAAACTTGACAACCCACCCCATACTATGCCCTGCACATCTCTTCCATGTGGCTGTGCATCTGCATCCTCAGTTTTGTGAGCCACTCTAGCAAATAAAACCCAAGGAGGGGTTGCTGGAACCTCCATCTTATTATCAGTTAGACAGAAATACAGGCAATATCCTGGGCTTGCAATGGATGTCTGGCAAGGGCAGGGAGGTGGAAGCTGGTGGAGGGGAGCAGCCCGAGGGGCAGTCTTGTGGAACTAAGTCCTTAATTGTGATGTCTGAACCCATCTCTGGGAAGGTAGTGTCAGAATGGGTTATATTATAGGACACCCAGCTAGTGTCACAGAGAATTGCTGGGTGTGAGGAAAATCCTCCACACATCTGGCGACCGAAAGTGTCAGAAATGTTCTCTGTGAAGGTCAGGGAGACATACAGGGAAGAAAGACATGCCAGGGAAGAAAGACATGCCAGGGAAGAACTGGGTTTTTCCCTATATAGAAAGATGGAAAACAGAGTGTTTCCATATACCAAAATAAAATCATCAACTTCCTTTTACAGAAAAGCAAAACTAGTAGAATTAAGTTATATTAAATAAAAGAAGACCAAGGAAAATAAAAAATATGCAAATTAAAATTTCCACATGATGGGAGTTTCCGTCATGTTTCGGTGGAAATTAATCTGACTAGCATCCATGAGGACACAGGTTTGACCCCTGGCCTTGCTCAGTGGGTTAAGGATTCAGCTTTGCCGTGAGCTGTGTTGTAGACGGCAGATGAAGCTTAGATCCTGCGCTGCTGTGGCTGTGGCATAGGCTAGCAGCTACAGCTCCGTTTCAACCCCTAGCCCAGAAACCTCCATATGCTGTGGGTGCCACCCTAAAAAGACAAAAAAAAAAAATTTCCATATGGTTATTGTAATTAAGTTTAAATTTGTCACTGAGTTTGCTGCTCATCAGTTCTCTTGCAGTCCTTGTTTTATTTTTAAAAGACACATGCGTCTTGAAAATACTCTCTAGGCAACAGGGAATCATTGAAGGGTTTTTAAAAAGAGGCATATTAGGAGTATGTGGTGGACAGAATAAAGCCACCTCTCCCCCTCTCCCACCCAATCCCCAGGATGTTGTGAACTGGAGATCAACATTTGCCGTCTACCTCTACATGGATTGAATCATGAGCCAGTGCAGCTGCCAATCCTCAGCACCCCCTGAAAGAGCTCAGGGTAGAAATCAGGAGTGAGGCAGTCTGTGTTCTAGGAAAACTTGGAGAACAGGCCTTTGGATAGTTGTATATTTTCAGGAGAATTTGTGATCCTGATTGTTACATCTCCTGGTATTTAGAAAAGCACTAACATCCTTCATGGTGATGTCTGTTCCTTGTGAATAGCAGTAACCTACTGTGAAATGTGTGCTTGGTTGCATGTACCTCCCCCTTCACCAAAATCACATACATACTGACATTTCCCCCTGCCCCTTTGGAGCAGTATTTCAGAGCTATCTGAAATGCTGCCTCCCAGGCTATAGTCCTCATTTGGCCCCAAATAAAATTTAACTCTCAACTTCTGAGTTGTACATACATTTTTTTTAAGTCAACAATGTCCACATCCTAATTCTCAGAACCTGTGAATACATTACCTTATCTGACAAAGGCACTTTGCAACAGTGACTAAATTAACGATCTTGAAACGGATTCTTTTGGTAGGTTCTAAGTAATCCCAAGAGTTCTTATAAGAGGGAAGTAGGAGGCTTTGAGTTGGGAAGAGGGCAATGTGTCAAGGGAAACAGAAGGAAAAAAAAAGGCAAGGTGATTGAGAGACCACATACCAAGGAATGAGGATAGCCCCTCATAGCTAGAAGGATCTAAGAAATGAATTCTCTCCTGGATCATCCAGAAGGAAACTGACCATGATTTTAGGTCTCCTCTCTAGAGCTATAAAGTGATACACCTGTATTATTCTAAGCAGTTAAGTTTGTGGCATAAAGCCAATTTTCTTACAGACAATGTATCCTAGTGTTACTTACAGACACTGTATCCTAGTGTTACTTACAGAACCAAACTTTTCAAACCAGATGGAAACATGGAGTCCATGTTCAGATCTTCAGTTTGGCTTATATGACAAAAAGTGAGCCATGGAGGGTCTAGGCAACCTGCCAAACACAGAAAGTGTGAGATCTCTGGCTCTCCTCTCACATTCAACTCTCTAACAGGTTTGTTCCACTCTTGTTTAGTGCTCTCCAGGACCTGGCACAAGAAAGCAAAGGCTGCTTCTGAGGAATTGCATTAAGGCACGTTTGAAAGACTTGTCAAAACTTAAAGGGAGAAAGAAAACCAAGTTCTTCTGCTAGGTACATCTTCCACACATTTAATGAGAACCCAGAATAAGTAATGAGATGGAATCATTATTAATAAGACGTAGAGTTGGAAATAAGGCTAAGAAGAGGTCAAAGCCATGAGATCAAAGTAACGGGATGTCACCAAAGCCATGGCCGTGTGGCAATAATCGAAGGGAAGAGAGCAGATGCCAGCCCTTCCACAGTTGCCAATCTAAATGGGCTTGCAAGTGTCAAATAGCCACAGTGGCCTGGTATGGAGGAGCATCCCCCACCCCAGTAATTTTAATGAGCAAGCCCTCAAAACCCAGAGTTCCATAGCCAGATCTGTTCTGGATTTAAGTTCCCAACCCCTCTACCAAGGTCATGAATTTTATCTTTATAGAAAGAGGGGGTTTAATAAACATTGTTTTCAGTTAGTCACCAGCATGTAGATTTCTAGGTGAAACTTACACTCATGTCCTCACTGGCCAAAATATTAGGAAGAATTAGTGTTTTGCTGAGGTACACCTGTTTTATTCTGTCTTTTCCTAATTGGCCACTGCCCTGTAACTCTGAGCGGGCTCTAGAATCCCCATGGATTTTGTGGCAGGCTTTGAAGGTAATGTGCAGATCCAGGCTGGGAACCACTCACATCTCTTTTCCACTGATGGCTGTTCAGAGACTTCTATGAAAAGGTGGCATTAAGTAGCTTCTTAGTTTATCAAGTTTCTCCAAAAAGGGAACCCTGTTACACTGTTGGTAGGAATATAAACTAGTACAACAACTATGGAAAACAGTATGGAGGTATCTCAGAAAACTAAATATAGAACTACCATATACCTAGTAATCCCACTCCTGGGCATATATCCAGACAAAACTTTCATTCGAAAAGATACATGCACATGTTCATTTCAGAGCTATTCACAATGGCCAAGACATGGAAACAACCTAAATGTCCATCAGTAGATGAATGGATTAAGATGTGGTAAATACACACGGAATATTACTCAGCCATAAAAAAAGAACAAAATAATGCCATTTGTAGCAACAAGGATGGAACTAGAGACTCTCATACTAAGTCAAGTTAGAAAGAGAAAGACAAATACCATATGATATCACTTATATCTGGAATCTAATATATGGCACAAATGAACCTTTCTACAAAAAAGAAACAAACTCATGGACTTGTAGTACAGACTTGTGGCTGCCAAGAGGAAGGGGGAAGGAGGGGGATAGACTGGGAGTTTAGGGTTAGTAGATGCAAGCTATTGCATTTGGAGTAGATAAGCAATGAGATCCTGCTATATAGCCCAGGGAACTATATCTAGTCCCTTGTGATGGAGCGTGATAGAAGATAATGTGAGGGGGAAAAAAAGAAAAAAAAATATATATATATATAAATGTATGACTGGGTCACTTTTCTGTATAGTAGAAAATTGACAAATTGAATTTGTAAGTCAACTATAACAAAAAAATTAAAATCTTAAAAATATAAAATAAAAAAGTTTCTTCATTGTCAGCACCAACTACAGTGGTGTTCTGCTTACTACAAATATCGGTTGACCACAACATGAATGGAGCCCAGAAAGGCATTTTTTTTCTTGTCTTTTTAGGGCTATACCTGTGGCATATGGAGGTTCCCAGGCTAGGGGTCGAATTGGAGATGTAGCTGCTGGCCTACACCACAGACCAGCAATACCAGATCCGAGTTACATCTGAAACCTACAACACAGCTCATGGCAATGCCAGACCCTTAACCCACTGGGTGAGGCCAGGGATGGAACCTGCATCCTCATGGATGCTAGTCAGATTTGTTTCCGCTGAGCCACAACAGGAACTTGCCCAGAAAGGCATTTTTTGCCTATGTATCTCTATCATAGCAATGCAGTTAGGCAGTCTCATCACCATAATCTAGAACAGAGGCTGGCGAACTTTTTTTAAAAGACCGAAGAGTAAGTATGTTAAGTTTTAAGGACAAACCAACAAAATCAAGGCTATTTTATCAATGCCTAAATAAGAATTTGAAATGCACCTGTTTAAAAATGTAAAGAATAAGAGTTCTCGCTGTAGCATCTCTGTAGCACTGGGACACAGGTTTACTCCCTGGCCCCAGCACAGTGGATCCAGCTTTGCCACAGCTGTGGCATAGGTTATAACCAGAATGGATCTGATCCCTGGCCTGGAAATGCCATATGCCCTGGGGTGGCCAAAATAAAAAATGTAAAGAATTCAGAAAGATTTAGTGGGTCAGTGTTAGCATAAATGCCATACTTTGCTCTAATCTAGATAATTAAGAAAACTCATTCATATGGGAGTTCCCATTGTGGTGCATTGGAAACAAATCCAACAAGGAACCATGAGGTTGAGGGTTGGATCCCTGGCCTCATTCAGTGGGTTAAGGATCCGGCATGAGCTGTGGTGTAGGTCGCAGACGTGGCTCGGATCTGGCGTTGCTGTGGCTGTGGTGTGGGCCAGCAGCTGTAGCTCTGATTAGACCCCTAGCCTGGGAACTTCCATATGCCATGGGTGCAGCCCTAAAAAAAGAAGAAACCTATTCATAGGTGGGAGGTGGGGGTGGAACCTGGAATTTGAATTTTGAACTATTCCCTTAATCATTCAAATTCTTTACATAAAATTCCATGTAGCTTTTTCCCCCGCTGGAGCCCAGAAATCTATAGAGTATAAGCATAAGGAGCAAACCAATCCCTGCAAGCTCAGGGGTTTTTCCAGGTAAATGCAATTAAAGAATACTGACACACATGTATGTTCATGAGGTTTTTTGAAATAACAGGATGGAGACTATATTATATTTTGATTGAATGCAAAATGAATAATGGTATTAAGCAACAGGAAAAACTATTTTAATTGGTATCGCCAGTTAACTTTTAAATGCAGTTTTTGTCTCCTCTAATTGACATTTTATAAATGGTATCTGCTTCTAAGTGTTCCATTTTGATTCATACCAATCTGTTGGCATTACACATGAACTGGAAGAAAATACTGAGTCTTCTGCCTCAAGTATCCTAATTTACATGCTAAATCACAAGGTCAGAATGAATCTTTATCATATTTAGAGCCCTGCACACTGGCCCAGAAATAATAGGCAGCATGTTGATTTTTCTTTTTTTTTTTTGCAGGAAGGATAATTCAAAAAAAAAAAAAAAAGGCAGCAAGTCCTAACTCAATATGAGTTTGCCACAACAAAATCTAGTGCACTGGAAGATAAATACTATGGAAAGTGCTTTGGCGTGCTGAATATGGCTATGTTTAAGTTGAAAATTCTTCTTCGTTCTGATAGTAGTCAAGCAGCAGATGGCCTGAAGTTATCATAAATATGTAAGCCCCAGAAATGCTCTGCATTGAGGCCCAGCCAAAATGCAACCATGTTGAACAACACAGAGCACAGGGAGAACCGTCTGCCACCTAGAGCAAAATGAAAATCCTTCCTCCCACCCCACGTACAGTAAGATTTCTAAGCACGGCAGAACATCTGAGATGTCACTGAGCTTTCCCACACTGCAGTAACACTTAGAGCAGCCCCATTTTTAAAAGATTCCATGGCAGGGAAGTTAGCCTTTCTTTCCCTTAAATTACCACATTTTCACAACAGAATTTGAAATAGAACTTCAACTGTTTTCTTCTTTGGAAACTTGCTGTAAAAATCAAAGCTTACTATTAAGACAAAGAGTTGTACGTGGCAAAGAAGAACTTTAATAGGATGGTTTGCTTCAGCTTAAGTGTAATTTCCACCCTTCTCTAAGGCACTGTGATTTTTTTTCCTTGTTCCCCTCTGCCTAACTGGGAACCTGATATGTCACCCTAAGTGATTTTCATTGAAAATTCCCTTCATTCTACAAAACGGAAACAGACTCTCAGACATACAGAACAGACTCGTGGTTGCCAAGGGGGTGGGAGGTAGTGGGATGGATGGAGAGTTCGGGGTTAGTAGATGCAAACTATTATATGTAGAATGGATAAGCAACGAGATCCTATTGTATAGCCCAGAGAACTATATCCATTCTCTTGGGATAGAGCATGATGGAAGACAATATACGAAAAGGAATATATATATGACTGGGTGACTTTGCTGTACAGCAGAAATTGGCACAACGTTGTAAATCAACTAACTACACTTCAATTTTTACAATATTAAAAAAAGGAAAAAAGAAAATTTCCTTCATTGATGACTTACAAAGTTAGCCCATTTAGAATTTATGGCAGCTTCTGCCATAATATTTTGCAGTTACCAGTCTTCAATAAAGAAATACATGTGAGATGCAGCCATCTATTTGTTAATGCCTATTACATGCTGTCAGATAACTAGAAATGTAAAGATGAATAATTTAGAGAAAACAATACTCCTCTCCCTATGTTGCTTCGGAATTGATTGGAAACTGCAGCCTTCTCACACTCACTCCTCCAAATGGGAAAAGGAGGAATTTATTTAACTGATGAAATAATGAGAGTCCAAAATCCCTGGTCCATAATTCTGTCCTGGGCAAGGTTGATTTATCCACAAGTGTCCTGCTGATGTGGTCTCTGCATTCAAGGGGATGACAAAGGCATGATCCGCCATGATGCTGCACATGGGTTGCTGGATATGTCTGTCCTGCCATGTGTGAGTCCCAGGGAGGAAACTTGGGGTGAGAAGGGAGGAATGAAGAAGTCCATCGAGACTAGAAATCTGAGCCTCATTCTTCAACCCTGTTTTATCAAAGATGAAGGTGTTATTTTGATTTTGCTCTGCCTGTGTTTGCTTTTCAATATGTTCAGTATGTGAGGGGGAAAAAGAGGGGTTTGACTCATTACATCTCTCAAAATCCAACAAGCTCAGAGCTCCCCAGGATCTTCACTGATGCTTTCTTTTTTTTTAAGTTTTATTGAAGTATAGTTGACTTACAATGTTGTGACCATTTCTGCTGTACAACAAAATGATTCAGTTACACATATACATACATCCATTCTTTTTTAGATTCTCTTCCCATATAGATTATTACAGAATATTGGGTACACTTCCCTGTGCTATACGGCAGATCCCAACTGTCCAGTCATTCGATATACCAGTGTTCATTTTGTTTTGTTTTCATTTTGTTTGTCTTTTACATAATTAAAGCATGAGCAGAAAACAAGGGCTGGTCCACTTCTTCAGGAAACATCAATTCAACCCTTTAAAGCAACTACCAGTCTATACCACAAGACATCCAAGAACATGGCCTCGTATACGTCAATACATAAAATGCTTTAGTTACATATTAAATACTACATAATTATGAGAAAATAACTCCCAAACAACAAATTGAGTACAAGGTATCTTGGATTTGGATGACTTTAAGCACAAGGTAATATGAACACTGTATAAGAGGCATATGCCAATGACCTGAGCAGTATTTTATTTTATAGTTTATGCCCTGGTGACCAGGGTGGGGAAGAAGGGAGGCTGAGAAAAAGACTATGACTGAAGTCTGAGATGTATTTTCCCTCTAAGTAAGGAGAAAAAGAGTTTTCTTCAAATTCACTAGTGGGTAGAAGACATTCTTCTACTGCTTTCTACACATTATAATTGCCTGCTTTAAAAATTGTCAAAAGCAACAAGAGAGAAAACCGTTTTAATTCAAGTGACATCTTTAAGGAAGAAATAAGCTCTCGCTATTTAATTGGCCATCCTATGTTACATATCTAGGTCATGTATTATTTATTCAGTAGTTAGACTTTGACTACAAAAAGCTTACCATCCAGGACTTGGCTAAGAGTATATAAGACATTGATAATGTACAAAGGTCACCAATATTCATCCAATAGCCATTCACTGAGTACTGACATGTATCAGAAACAATTCTAGGAACTGGGGATAAGAGAGGGAACCAGATGAAGTCCCTACACTCAATGTGCTTGCTCTTTACTGACAGACAGGAAGATGGGAACAACATCAGACAGGTCAGTCATAACCTGCTTACCTGCTCTCTGCTCATGTTCAGTTTTCCATGACCTTGATCGTTTGTGACAGCTGCTTGGTCTCGGTCAGCTGACCAGTAGCCTGGCTAGTGACTAAGACCTTTGGTTTAGCATTAAAAACAAAAACATACCAAGGTGGGTTTATCATCTTCTACCCTTAGAATTTGAACTAGAAACTATCAAGAAACAAAAGTATTTAGCAACGGCAGCTGAAGCTGATAGTTCTTGATGTCTTTCTTTCTATAGGGAAGACAGTGAGGTTTTGATAAGGCAAATGAAAGTTTATATTAAGACGCAGCAGAAACAGTGAGCATACAAAAGCAGTAATGAAGAGCAATAACTCCCCAAGGTTTTGCATAGCAAAGGAAACCATTAAAAAAAAAAAAAGACAACTTACAGAATGGGAGAAAATAGTTGCAAACAATGCAATCTACAAAGGCTGCATCTCCAAAATATACAAATATACAAAACAAAAAATAACCCAATCAAAACAAAACAACAAATAACCCAATCAAAAAATGGGCAGAATACGTTAAGTACACATTTCTCCAAAGACATACATGGCCAACAGGTATATGAAAAAATGCTCAACATCACTAATTATTGGAGAAATAAAAATCAAAACTACAGTGAGGTACCACCTCATACCAGTCAGAATGGCCATCATTAATAAGTCTACAAATAAAAAAATGCTGGAGAGTGTGTGGAGAAAAGGGAACCCTCCA
The DNA here is from genome assembly GCF_016906955.1 of Phacochoerus africanus. Lineage (NCBI taxonomy): Eukaryota > Metazoa > Chordata > Mammalia > Artiodactyla > Suidae > Phacochoerus > Phacochoerus africanus. Next base: position 130,562,362 of record NC_062544.1, read on the forward strand.
ACACTGTTGGAGGGAATGTAAATTGGTACAACCACTATGGAAAACAGTATGGAGGTACTTGAGAAAACTAAATATAGGGGTTCCCTTTATGGCTCAGCAGTAGAAAACCCAACTAGTATCCATGAGGACAAAGGTTCAATCCCCGGCCTTGCTCAGTGGGTTAAGGATCTAGCATTGCCAGAAGCTGTGGTATAGGTCACAGATGCAGCTCGGATCCCTTGTTGCTGTGGCTGTGATGTAGACCAGCAGCTGAAGCTCTGAGTCAAGCCCTAGCCTGGGAACTTCCATATGCAGCAGCCCTAAAAAGCATAAAAAAGAGAGAGAGAGAAAGAAAAAAGAAAACTAAATATAGAACAAACATGTGATCCAGCAATATATCCAGACAAAAGTACAATTCAAAAAGATACATGCACCTGTATGTTCATAGCAGAACTATTCACAATAGGCAAGACATAGAAACAACCTAAATGTCCATCAACAGATGAATGGATTAAGAAGATGTGGTACATATACACAATGGAATACTACTCAGCCATAAAAAAGAACAAAATAATGCCATTTGCAGCAACATAGATACAACTAGAGATTCTCATCCTAAGTGAAGTCAGAAAGAGAAAGCAAATACCATATGATATCATTTATATGTGGAATCTAAAATATGGCACAGAACAAAAACAAACTCATGGACATAGAGAACAGACTTACAGCTGCCAAGGAGGAGGTGGGCAGGAGTGGGATGGATGGGGAGTTTGGGGTTAGAAGATGCAAACTATCACATTTGGAATGGATAAGAAATGGGGTCCTACAGCACAGAGAACTATGTCCAATTTCTTGGGGTAGAATATGATTTAAGATGCTAAGACAAAAAGAATTCATATATTTGTATGACTGGGTCACTTTGCTGAATAGCAGAAACTGGCACAACACTGTAAATCAACTATAATTAAAAAAAGAAAAGAAACAGTAATTCCCAACTCAGGGACAGGCTGCCCACAGGTAGACATTTTGGAAATATATGGGCCTCTCAGGTCACAAAAAACGGGTAGACAACAGTGCTTGACATCATGAGCACTAAATTCCAGCACAATGAAGAACTGTCCTGGAGCCTGCATGTGTTTTAATGCCTTTAGGACATTCACATAGGTGAAAATCCATTTGTAATTATCACTGCTTAGAGCCTGACTCTATTTTGCACGTGAAGGTAGAGTGCACCACCATTTAAATCTATGGAGGGTTGTTTTATCTGGTTTAGAGTTTTATCAAGAGATTTTTAACCAAAATTTTCAGAGATGAAGACCTGATTGAGATAAAGACGCAATTATTTGGGGGCTGTTAGGACTGCAGCTCAAGACACAGATTAAAGAAGCACCTGAAGAGTATCTTACTGGACTACAAAGTGGAGGAAGTTTATAAAGGCAAAAACTGCAAGGCCACCATTGGTTACATAAGTTGTTCATCAAGAAAAATAACTAGGAGCTCTCCTGTGGTACAGTAGTTTAAGGATCCAGTGTCGTCACTGGAGCAGCTTGGGTCACTGCTGTGGCACAGGTTTGATCCCTGGCCTGTGAATTTCCACATGCTGCAGGCATGGCCAAAAAATAATAATTATTATTTTGACTAAAGCCGCAAAGAAGTAATAGTGCTTGTTAAGCAAGGATTCATTAGGGGCTAAAATTGTTGCAGACTTATAAAGGGGAAGCTTGAGACACTGTAAGTTTCAGCTGGTGGATGTTGTTCTAAAAATGGCTGGTAGAATCCTGGGTTTTGGTACAGTTCACAAAATTCAAGCTCTCAGTGGTACAGGGACATTGCTGAGACCAGATCCTCAAGGGTTGACTGAACCCATTATGTATGCCTGAAACATGATAACACCATTACAATCTCAATTTGTCATCAAGATGCTCTCCATTTCATTTCTATCATACCTATACAAGACTTCCCTGTATTAAGTTCTCCAACCTAACATGCCTCGCTGATCTGCATCTGAAATGGCTGCATTCAGAGACTCTACATAGAACTAAAGTATCTGTTAATATTCTGTGTCCTCCAGTGTTGTCCTGTCTGAGCACTTGAACTACAGATTATTTTATTACTTCCCTTCTGCCTCTCCTTTATAAGAGATTAAGACATCACACTGGATGGGTTTATAAGTGCACTGTATTATTCATGAATTTTGGCTTAGAACAACAAAGGAGGTATTGCATAATATTCATCAGGAAAAAAAAGAGGTTTGGATCTGATGGGGTTGAACACTACTGGGAAAGAAAAAAAAAAGGAGTTAGGAAATCAATCAGAAGAGAGGAGGAACATATAAGAAAAACAGAATACCACAAGACAGACTGTTCACATTCATGAGTAAGAACCCGAAAATGGCTCTTCAATGACAGGTTCCAACTGGTCCTGTCTCCTTGACCCTCCCACCTAGGTGAGGCCACTGGGAACAGCTTTCACCTCCATCTCATGATCCCTCTACCCATCCTGCTGCCATAACAGTCACCCTAAAATTCATCATTAGTAAAGACCTCTTATTTGAAAGCATCCCAAAGTTCCAGTTGCTTGAAAGTGTTCACAGTCTAGACCCAACCTACCTTCTCCAAATAATGTATTGCCTACCCAAGGCCTCCTAGTGAGCCACCCTATTCTGCTTTTTTTCCCTAAATAAGTCACAAGCAATCCCAAATCCCGTCTTCACACTTTAACCCTCTCTAATTTCCCTATGACAAAACCCAGCCTCACCTCTAATTCTAAACTCTACATTTCCCCTCCTGGTTCAATTTGAATCCCATGTATAGAAGCTCTAAGTGATCATTTCTTCCTCTAAAAACCTAGAGGGAGCAATTAAGTGTGGTACAGCAATCAGAAGGGGTAAATTACACTACAATAGCAAACAGCCCCCCCAAATCTCCATGGCTTACAAGGTTTTACTTCTCACTTATGTCCAATGCCCTGTGCAGATCAACGATGCTTCTGGCTCCACATTACCTCCATTCCAGGACACACATTAAGGGAGAAGTCCTTATCTGGAATTACTGATGCTCATCAGGACAGAAGGAAAAGAGAAGATGGGAACCCCCAATAACCCTTCAACTTTGCGCAGAAAGTACACATGTCACTTCACTCAGATTTCATCAGCAGAAGAAAACCACATAGCCAAACCTGATGTCAATGAGACAGGAAGGGGAGGGACAGCAGATATTTTCCATAATATTAAAATCAGCAGTAAATAAATCAACTTGCATAGTGAGTGATCACTTTGCAGGAATACCCTCATATCTCTAGAGTACAGTACAAATTCCTAGGTGGGCAACAAGCCATTAGTAGATACAGGCAGAACTCACTTTATTGTGCTATGCTGATGCTGGGTTTTGTACACAGTTGAACTTTGTGGTAACCATGACTCAAGCAAGACTATAGGTGCCATTTCTCCAATAGCATTTGTTCACTTCATGTCTCTGGATCACATTTTGGTAATCCTCACAAAATTTCAAACTTCTTCATTATTTATGTATTTGTTACAGTGATCTGTGATCTTCCCACCTCTTTTTAATTATAGCTCATTTACAATGTTGTGTTAATTTCTGCTGTACAGTGAAGGGATTCAGTTACACATATATATATGCATTCTTTTTTATATTATTTCCATTATGATTCATCTCAGGATATTGAATATAGTTCCTTGTGCTATATAGTAGGTTCTTGTTGTTTATCTATTCCATATATACTAGTTTGTGTCTGCTAACCCCAAACTCCCTATCCATCCCTCTCCCCACCTTGGCAACCACAAGTCTCTTCTCTATGTTAGTGAGTCTATTTCTATTTCATAGATAAGTTCATTGTGTCATATGTTATATTCCACATATAAATTGATATCATATTGTCTTTGTCTTTCTCTGTATGACTTAACTTCACTTAGTATGATAATCCCTCTTTGTATCCATGTTGCTACAAATGACATATTTCATTCTTTTTATGGCTGAGGAGTATTTTATTGTATGTATGTACCACATCTTTTTTTTTTTTTTGTCTTTTTGCCATTTCTTGGGCCACTCCTGTGCATATGGGAGGTTCCCAGGCTAGGGGTCTAATCGGAGCTGTAACTGCCAGCCTACGCCAGAGCCACAGCAACGTGGGATCCAAGCCGCATCTGTGGCCTACATCACAACTCATGGCAACGCCAGATCCTTAACCCACTGAGCAAGGCCAGGGATCAAAGCCGCAACTTCATGGTTCCTAGTTGGATTCGTTAACCACTGCGCCACAAAGGGAACTCCCCTGTACCACATACATCTTCTTTACCTACTCATCTGTTGATGGGCATTTAGGTTGTTTCCACATCTTGGCTACTGTGAAGAGTATTGCTATGAACAAAGAGGTCATTATCATTTTGAATTACAGTTTTGTCTGGATATACGCCAAGAGTGGGATTGCTGGATCATACGGTAATTCTATTTTTAGTTTATTGAAAAATGTGCATACTGTTTTCCATAGTGGCTGCACCAACCTATTCCCACCAACAGTGCAGGAAGGTTCACCATTCTCCACACCCTCTCCAGCACTTATTATTTGTAGATTTTTTTAAGGACAGTCATTCTGACCCAGTGTGAGGTGATAGAACACTGTAGTTTTAATTTGCATTTCTCTAATAAGTAGTGATGTTAAGCATCTTTTCATGTGCCTACTGGCCACCTATATGTCTTCTTTGGAAAAATGTGTGGTCCGCTATTTTTGATGCAACTATTGCAAAAAGATTATGACTTGAAGAAGGCTCAGAGGATGGTTAGCATTTTTTAGCAGTGAAGTATTTTTTAAGGCATGTACATGTTTTAGACATAATGCTATTTACAGCACACTTAATAATCTAGAGCATAGTGTAAGTACAACTTTTACATGTGCTGGGAAGCCAAAAATATTGCAATGTTTTCTTCATTGCAGTGCTCTGGAACAAAACCTACATCATCTCTGAGGTACGCCTGTATTCTATTCTAAAATGATGATTGCAGTGGATTTGTACATTCATTGAAACCCTGAAAGCACAGTTGATGAGTACGAATCACAAGCAATAATGTCTCTTGGATTGCCAGTTTGTGAATTTAGTTTACCAATGCAATTAAATTCTAGTACAACAAAATAATTTGGACATGGATTTAATGTTCATTACAACAGTATAGAGCTTAGAATTATTTGTCTAGAAATATAACCAGTTGCCAACATAATTTGGTTGCTTCTTTCTGGCAGTTCTGAAACATACAAATTTGATACAGTAAGATATGAAATATTATTAAAGTCTCACAAGGACCTAGTATATAGCTTGGAGAAATCTATCAGTACTCTGTGATAGCCTATTTGGGGAAAGAATTTGAGAAAGAATGGATGTACATGTATGTGTATAGCTGATTCACTTTGCTGTAGATCTGAAACTAACAGAATATTCTGTCACCTATACGCCAATAAAATTTATCTTTAAAAAAGTCTCACGTTATGTACAAAATCAGAAACAATGTAAAACCTTCACAATTAAACAAAAGGTAAAGAATTTCATTTCAAAGTTGGTGAGCTGTGGAAACTATAATCAGTTTGTGCTACACCATATGAAGGTGCCAATTTAGCTGGTATGCAGATACACAGACTTCAGCATTGTGGAAACCAATTCTGCAAATTATTTTACTAACTTTTGTGGCCATTGTTCTAACAGTAAATACTTAGAAATTAAAAATTTTTTAAAAATCTATAATAACTCACCAACGCTGAAAAACATGGCCAAAAATCAATAACTTTTGAACCACTGCCAACATACACCATGTTGTTAATTTAACTACAAACTCTAAGCTATTAGAGATAATACTGAGGATATAAACATAGCATCCAAGCAATGGTAAGATATGACGGGTTAGATTTAAGGACCACAAAGACAACCCTGTTTGATTTTTTTTTTCCAGGAGAAAGTCAGTTGTGGATGTATCATGCATCGTGAATTACATGAATTATTTGGGTTATCATCCTTCACAACAGATTCAGTGCCATGCTGAATTTTAAACCTTGCCACAAAGAGTGAATCCATGAGGGCACATTCCCTATAACAACACTTCATTGGATTGTTTTGCCCCTATGTAACTTTTTCTCCAAAAGAAAAAGGAGAAAATATTGACCATTTAAACTATGGTAAGTACCTAACAGCTCTCTCTCTTCTATTTTAAGCCGTGGCTGTAAAATCTATCACTTGCAAACATACAGGCAGGTCCTTCTCCAGAGAATCTGCAATGGAAACCACCTGCAGAAAAGTTCTGCTGCTATTAACTTTGCAATCCTATTGAGCCTTATGTTAACAAAATAAAAATGTATTATGCTCACTCTTGTGATATGGCAGGTGTGGACAGATCTTGTTTACTTGTGGCTGCCATAGCTGTCTTTCTAAATTATCCAGTGCAAACAAATAGGGACTTTTTAAAAAATGTAATCCAAATGGTGAATAGGGTGTAAAGTGTTCTTGAGTCAGACCAATGTGACAAACATGAGCATGCCTAATATGTGCAAATGCAGGTGGCCGATGTAAGCCTAGAACTCCCACCAGATAAGCTATTTGATATGCTATCCAATGAGTGCTTCCTCTTAGGACAGCTGGTTGAAGCTCACTTGTGGATGTTTCTCAGTGACAATGGTCAGGACAATTGACTGGACCTTCTTACTCATTTTTGGTCAAGGAAATTTTCCTGAGCACTGTTATTTATCCAAAATGACCTCTAAGGAGCAACTTCACTGAAATTCTTATAACACTATTCATTCCTTTCATTGTGTTTAATGCTTCGCTAACAGGGAATTACATTCACTCTCACCACCCTACCCTACTCTAAAACTCTTTATTTGATAGGTCCTCTCTTCAGGTAAGTTAGCTTTACAAATGCTGTTTCCAACCATGAAACCCAAATAAATTCAATTTGGTTTACAAGAATGGCTTTGCCCTTTTCCAAATGAAACAGAGCAGTCATTTTCTTATCCTAACAGACCTAGGGCCCCTTCAATCCCCAAGGATTTACAGAATACACACTGCCTCTTGATGTAAGTATGAAGATCTTGAAGTTTCACTGTACTGCCTTGTGGTCTTTCCACAGTACCCTTCCCAGGGATTCATTCCTGCGGCCTTCAGGCCTCAAGGGGGTCCAGTCAGAATTGGGGTCAGGGAACGTGGTGAATAAACCAGGATGAAGAAAATAGAGTTAATTTTTTTCTTTTTTTTAGGGCCGCACCTGTGGTATATGGAAGTTCCTGGGCTAGGGTCGAATCAAAGCTGAAGCTGCCAGCCTACACCACTGGCACAGCAATGACAGATCTGAGCTGAGTCTGCAACTTACACCACAGCTCATGGCAACGCCAGATCCTTGACACATTAAGCAAGGCCAGAGATCCAACCCACGTTCTTATGGTTACTGGCTGCGTTCTTAACCCACTGAGCCACGATGGGAACCCCCCAAAAAAGTTAATTTTTATTCCACTAACCTCGATTTGAAATCTAGAAACTCCTTCAATGATGAGGCAATGAAATAAAATACCAGACTTTCTGTCCCATACTCTCTAGACTAACTCATTGATACTGGGATGCAAGGTTTAATGCTTTCTTGCATGTCTCTTGGAGGCCTGGTACCTTCACCAGCATGTCCCCCATTCAGTCCCTGAATTTTACCTTTACTCATCCATTATTAACTTTATCTTAATGCACATACTTTGGCAGAGGGGGGAAGCAAAACGGAGAGGCTCACCTAGAAGCTTCTTTATCCATCAATGAACTTCTCAGTTCATGTGGGGAATCTCAGGTCAAGTCAAAGACCATTAAGTGCCCCCTGGTGCAAGATGATATCCTGGATTCTATTTGGGGATGGGGACACAGAAAGGTGTCCATTCCTGCTCACCAACTGTTTATCACATGTGGGATATCAAAGGGAGGGAGTAGAAATCAACCAATGCAAAAAAGACCATGCAACAGGGAGGGACATGGTCAGTGACCCAGACTACAGGTGAACATAACAAAGCAGCTTTAATAAGTGAACAAATCAAATCCAAGCGCTCTGCAGAAGGAAGAGGAAGAGCGAGGGCTGTTGGGTATAAATCATGGCATGGCTCAGAGAAGAGTTTTATTTGGGCTGAAGACAGGAAATAAGACCAGAACGGAACACTGGACCTGGGATCAGAAGACTGGGGTTTGAGGCACTAGCTCTGCCACGCCCTTTGTAACCACAAAGATTTAATTATCCTAAGTTTGCTCGTCCATAAAAAGGGACAAGAGAGGTTAATTCAGAGGGGTGTTCTGTAAAAATAATAAAATAATGTAAGCAAGTCTGTGTAAATGTTCATCTGAAATGGAGGGTAAGATCCCAGGAAAAGAACATCATCTGGAAGGAAGGAGAAGAAGAGACACAGTACAGTCTTCAGAGGCTCAAGAATAAGGAAAACCCACCTTCCTTCTGAAGACTCAATATATTTCTACTCCATCCTCTTTCAGTAATACAAGAGCAACAAGGTATGAGAAAAAATAACAGGTCTTGCATTATTTCAGATTTCCATTTTAAAGGAAGTTCTCTGTTCCTCAAAAGACCATAGAATAATCACAGACTAAGCAGATATACAGAAACCTGGGTCTAGAACTTTCCACAAATGAAACCCGATTTTGTACAAAATATAGCACCAAGATTTATAGTAGCATGTCTTTGTAAGGAGCCCCCAAAACAATGCCAATATAAAAATGATTTCAAATATCTAGAGCATTCAGGCACTTGGGAATAAAACTGAGAGTAAAAAGTTTTCCTAAAAATAAGTCCAATGAGAATGGATAGTCCAGAGTCTTTTTTAGTTAGATTGCATGCAAATATTTAATTCAATATTTTCAAACTATTCTTCTTAGTTCTTTTGTGACTGTGAATAAACATTTCTCTTAACTGATATCCCACTCCCAATATCCTATCAACAATAACCAAAAGCAAATGCTTTTGTGTGTATGAGTTTAAAAAATAAAATGAGTACCCCCTTCGGTAATTCATTTCTTTATAAAACATAGCAGAGAAATTAGAAACCCATGTTAACTGCATCCAGAGGTCTTTCCATCCTGAGCTTTACAACCTTAGATAAAGTAACATCTTCAAGCATGAGTTGCCTCATCTGTAAAATGGTGATAAGATTGTGTTTTACACAATTATGGTAAATCATCTAACATTCAGCTAGATGGGTGCCAGAGATAAATATTCCCAACTCCTAATACTCCATTAGGTAGAATTAATGCTCACCCTGGCTTCTTCCTGGAAACCTCAGGAGACCCTCCTCAGAGTAAGAATGACTTATGCAATTGACTGACTGGCAAGTTTAAGAAAGAAGCAGGCAAGAGTAAAGTATAGGCAAGTCCTCTTTGCCATAAATCAAAAGCCACGTTCTCTCATCCTGCCATTAACAGCAATAAAGTTGAAATTTCAATTCTCTAACTGTAGCGTTTTTGTTTTAATGTATCATTCGGTTATGAATTCAAATACATGGAAAAGAATGGTCTTTACTGTGTTCATACCACCCAATTAATCGGCACACAATCCTAACTGCTGTCACTACCATCACCATCAGCTTCCAAATCCACCTACCTCATCTTCACCATTACACATCCAGGTGCCTTCCTGACATCTTCTTTAAGCATTTCAGCTTAACATGCCCCAAATCAAACTCCGGATGGTCACTCCCACCCCCTGCTCCTCCCCTATACTTCCTAATCTCAGAAACGGCATGGGCTTCCTCCTGGTTGCTCAGGCTCAAATCCTTGATCCTGTGCTTTTTCTCACAAACAACATTCTACCTGTCAGCAAAATTGTGCTGCTCCATTTCACAACATTTTCAGACTCTACTCAGTTCTTGCCATCTCTATTGCTACTACCCTTATCCAAGGCCCCCACATTTCCTGCTAAGGATTATTTCAATTGCCTCCTAACTGGTCTCCCTGTTTCTGTTCTTGCCCTTCTACTTATCAACACACCTTCAGAGTGATGCTTTTTTTTCTTTTTTTTTTTTTTTTGGCTGCTGTGTGCAGCAGTTTGATGTCAGATCTCAGTTTCCAATGCAGGGATGGAAACTGGGCTGCAGCAGTAATAGCACTGAATCCTAACCACTAGACCATGAGGGAACTCCCCAGAGTGACGCTTTTAAAGTGCAAGTCAGAGGTGTCTCCCCCTACTCAAAACAAGACCTTACATCTTATTTGGGGTAGAAGCCAAAGTCTTCACAGTGGCCTGTGAGGCCAAATACTATCTACATCCCCATCCAAGTGTGGGAAGTGCTGTATTTACTCCACTGAACTCTATTCCTTTCCCTCCTCTCTCACAGCTTCAATATGCTGTGGCCCCATCTGGAGGACTTGCTGCCACTTATCCTCAGGTCTTTACCTAGATGATATGCAGGCTACAAGTGGCCAGGCACCTTATGTGTGGGCTAAGGGCATTGGGGGGCTAGGCACAACACGGCACTTCTTGCATTATCTACAGGAAGTGGGAACAAACCACAGCAGTAATCTCAGAAATCAGAGGGAGGCATGGTCTGCCACCACTAGTGGTCTGTGAACAGGCTCCATCTGTGGCCCCAGTCACCTCATAAGTTGGCAAAAAAGAGGTCACTGCAACCAACCAACCACCTTTGTTACTATCACTCCCCTGGGAACGCACCCACCCTGTTGCACCAATGCCAAGTGCTTGGAGCACTGCCTACACATGCCCAATCACTGTTACTTCCCAGGACCCTCCAACTAGAAGCAGCCTGTGCAGAACCTCCTGTGTGGACTAAGGGGGACAGGGTGCTTCTACAGGTGGCAGGGGCAAAGCACCCCAGTTATCTTTGACTTCAGAGGTTGGCATGGCCCACCACCACTAGGTGTCTGTGAACCAGCACTACTTGCAGCCACAATCACTTCAGAAGGCACCACAGAAGGGGGCACTGTGACCACACACCACCCGTTGTTGCTCTCACTCCCCTGGGAACCCACACACCCTGCCACTGACACTGCCAAATGCTCTGGGAACCGCCTAAATCTGCCCGTGGCTCATTACCACTTCCCAGGGCCCTGCAATGAGGTGTAGCCTGTGCCACCTTCCCATGGGTCCTTGCTAATGTCAAGAGCCCAGCAACCAGACACTGACTACTAGCCCTGCCCACTGCCTCTTTCTCCCTGGAAACACACACAGAACCCTATCAAGGGGATAATAGCCTGCTCACCCTGAGGAAAGAGACAGCAAATATTCAAACTCCCATGCCAAAAATAAGTAGTAACTCCCCACAAAATAGAAAATGGTGCCCTTGCATAGAAATAGCCCTCCAAGACAACAGGAGTTGGATTCCCTAAACTCACAGAATAAGAAAAATATAAGGAAAATGAAGATGCTCAGGAACCATTCCTAGTTAAAAGAATAGGAGACTCCACCTGAAGCAGCAAACAATGAAACAGACCTCTGCAGTCTAATAGACACTGAGTTCAAAAAGGAGATAGTGAAAATACTGAAGAAATTAAGGGTGAATTTGAAGGAATTAAAAGCAGATATAAACAGTGATGCACATTACTTTAGAAAGGAACTAAAAAATATAAGGAGGAACCAAAAAAAAACTGGAAAATTCATTTGCAGAGATGCAACTGAGTTAAAGGCACTAAAAAGAAGAATGAATAATGCAGAGGAATGAATTAGTGACTTTGAAGATAGAAATCACCCAATCAGGACAGCAGACAGAAAACCAAATGAAAAAAACAAGAAAGCAATATAAGAGATATACAGGATAATATAAAATGGGCTAGTCTAAGCATAACAGGAATTCCAGAAGGAGAAAAAAAAAGAAAAGGGGACTGAAAATATATTTGAAGAAACTGTCTGAACACTTTCTCAATCTAAAAAGAAAACAGATATCAAGATACAGGAATCACAGAGGGCCCCAAACAGGCCCACACCAAAACATGTTACAATAAAAATGGCAAAAGTTAAAGATAAAGAAAGGATTCTAGAGGCAGCAAGAGAAAAACAAAGTATTAATTATAAGGGAACCCCCATAAGGCTATTAGTTAATTTCTCTACAGAAACACTATAGGACAGAAGAGAGTAGTAAGATATATTCAAAGTTCTAAAAGGGAAAAAAACTGCAGCCTAGAATACTCTACCCAGCAAGAACAGCATTTAAAATAGAAGGAGAAATAAAGAATTTCTCCAACAAACAAAAACTAAAAGTGTACAGCAATACTAAACCCATTCAAAAGAAATGGGTTTATTTATTCTCTAAATAAAAAAGTAAGAAGAAATAGGATGGAGAAAACCACAATTGGAAAGCAATCACTTGCATAGGCCAGTATACAGATCTAAAGAAAGAAAAAAAAAACCTATTGTAAAAGTAACAATAACACAAGAAACAGCAAAAGGACAAACATGAAGATGTTAAAAAAGAACTTCAAAATCATAAATGTGGGGAAGGAAAGTAAGAAAATCTAGACTTTTTTTTTAAGAATGTGTTTGAGCATATATGACCATGAGGCTAAGGCAAGCAGATATAGGAAGGGGTTAAGATACTTAAAAAAACAGAGCAACCACAAATCAAAACCAGACATTACATTCACAAAAACTAAAAAGAAAAGGACATAAGCATAAAATAAAAGGAAATCATCCAGCCAAAAAAGAAAGGAACAATGGAGAAACACAGAATCAACTGGAAAACAAGTATTAAAGTGTCAATAAATATATATTTATCAATAATTACCTTAAATGTCAATGGACTTAATGCTTCAATCAAAAGAGAGTGGCAGACTGGACAAAAAAGCAAAAGCCTACAATATGCTGTCTACAGGAGACTCACCTCAGGGCAAAGGACACATATAAATTGAAAATGAGGGGATGGGAAAAGACCTTTCATACCAATGGAAAAGAGAAGAAAGCAGGAGTTGTAATACTCGTATCAGACAAAATAGACTTTAAAATGAAGGCCATAAAGAAAGACAAAGAAGGTCACTATTTAATGATAAAAGGATCCACTCAAGAAAGGGACATTACAATCGACAATATATATGCCCCTAATATAGGAGCACCCAGATACATACAACAAATATTAACAGACATGAAAGGAGAAATTAGTAGGAATGCAATCATAGTAGGAGACTTAAATAATCCATTGACATCAATGAACAGATTCTCTAGACAGGAAATCAATAAAGACAACAGAGATCCTAAATGACACAATAGAAAAGTTAGACTTAATTGACATTTTCGGGACACTACATCCAAAAAAATCAGAATATACATTCTTCTCAAGTGCACAGGGAACCTTCTCAAGGATTGACCACATACTGGGGCACAAAAATAATCTCAACAAATTTAAGAGTATAGAAATTATTTCAAGTATCTTCTCTGGCCACAATGGCATGAAACTAGAAATCAACCACAGGAAAAGAAATGAGAAAAAAACTGACTACATGGAGACTAAACAACATGCTACTAAAAAACCAATGGGTCAATGAGGAAATCAAGAAGGAAATTAAAAAATACCTTCAGACAAATGATAATGACTTCAGACAGTATTACAAAACTACAGTCATCAAGACAGTGTGGTAGTGGTACCAAAACAGACAATACAGACCAATGGAACAGAACAGAGAACTCAGAAATAAAACCAGACACCTACAGTCAATTAATCTTCAACAAAGGAGCCAAGATTATAAAATGAGAAAAAAAAATGTCTTTTCAGTAATTGGTGCTGGGAAAACTGGACAGCTGCATGTAAATCAATGAAAGTGGAACACACCTTCATACCATGCACAAAAATAAACTCAAACTGGCTTAAAGACTTATATCCTAAAACACCTAGAAGAGAACATAGGCAAAATATTCTCTGACATCAACTGTACAAATGTTTCCTTAGGTCAGACATCCAAGGCAGGAGAAGTAAAAGCAAAAATAAACCAATGAGACATAACCAAACTGACAAGCTTTTGCACAGCAAAGGAAACCATAAAAAAAAAAAAAGACAACCTACAGAATAGTTTCAAATGATGCAATTGATAATGGTTTAATCTCTAAATTATACAAACAACTTATACAACTCAACAAAAACAACAAAAAAAAAACCCCCAAAGACCCAACTGCAAAATGGGCAAAAGACCTGAATAAACATTTCTCCAAAGAAGATATACAGATGGTCAACAAGCACATGAAAAAATGCTCACCATCACTAATTATTAGAGAAATGCAAATTAAGACTACAATGAGGTACCACATCACACCAGTCAGAATGGCCGTCATTAACAAGTCAACAAATAATAAATGTTGGAGAGGGTATGAAGAAAGGGGAACCCTTCTACACTGTTAGTGGGAATGTAAACTGGTACAACCACTATGGAAAACAGTAGAGAGGTACCTCAGAAAACTAAGTTTAGAACTACCATATGACCCAGCAACCCCACTCTTGGTCATATATCCAGATAAAACTTTCATTGAGAAAGATACATACACACTTATGTTCATTGCAGAACTATTCACAATAGCCAAGACATGGAAACAACCTAAATGTCCATCAATAGATGAATGGATTAAGAAGATATGGTGTGTATATACACAATGGAATACTACCATTTGCAGCAACATGGATGGGACTAGAAACTCTCATACTAAGTGAAGTAAGTCAGGAAGAGAAAGACAAATACCATATATCATATATTTGGAATCTAATGTATGGCACAAATGAACCTATCTACAGAAAAGAAACAAACTCATGGGCTTGGAGAACAGGCTTGTGGTTGCCAAAAAAGAGGGGCAGAGAGGGGGATGGCCTGGGAGTTTGGGGTTAGTCTATGCAAACTATTGCATGTGGAGTGGATAAGCAATGAGATCCTGCCGTATAGCACAGGGAACTATATCTAGTTACTTGTGATGAAACATGGCGGAAGATAATGTGAGAGAAAGAATATATATTTATATATATGACTAGGTCATTTTGCTGTACAGTAGAAATTGACAGAACACTGTAAATCAACTATAATGGAAAAAATAAAAATCTTAAAAAAAAAAAAGTGACAGCAGGGGTTCCCATTGTGGCCCAATGGGATCAGCAATATCTCTGGAACCTGAGACACAGATTTGATCCCCAGCCTGGCACAGTGGGTTCGGGATCCAGTGTTGTCACACCCATGGTGTAAGTAGGTAACAGCTGTCACATATGTTGGGCACAACTGTGCTGGGATCTGATTCCTAGCCCAGGAACTCCATATGCTGTGGGGTGGGCCAAAAACAAAAATAAATAAATTTTAAAAAGACAAAAGGAAAAAGTGACAGCAGACAACTTTTCCCAGAGAGTAGCCAAGAAAGGTGACATTTAAGCAGAGATCTGAATGAAGGTCACTCCTCTTCCAACTATGGTTAAGACCTCACACCATAATTGTTTTAAATTATCATTGTGGGGAATAACATTAACACCATTTGCAAACAGTGGAAACAATGTCCAAAACAAACAGAAGTTATTCATCCTGAGATGGGCTTCAGGCCACAAATATGAACAGACAAGGTGGAAGAGAAATTTTCACTGCATGATGTAAATGCAAACGTTTCAAACAGGGCCTGGAAAATTTAGCACCAACCAAGCTTCACTGCCAGCCAGATGGGATTCACAATCTTTTCAGACTGAGAAACAGTTCCCCTGCCTCTTAAAAAACCATTCTAATTACTCCTTTCCATAACCTATGGCCTGCTGCTCTCCTTTCTAACCTCCCATCAATCCATTAGAAGTGTAACTTTGAGATCAGTAAATCTTCACCACAGAAGTTTGTTGCAAAAGAGATACCAGGTCTTGGAAGTTACAATCAAGGGGGAAAATCTAAAGAGAGCAACTCTTTAAGCTGCTGGAAGTCTCAGAGCTGTCATCACCTGTAGTCACAGAGACACTGGGCTGCGATAGGAGGAAAATGGGAGAGGCCCTCGTTGGGTCTCTCACTAAAATACAGCACTGGCCACAGTCAGAAGGCTTTCTTACACTCTCTTCACCACCCTTGGCTTCCAGGAAGAAGCTGTGATATGACACTATCTTTTCTCCAAAGAGATGCTTTTTTGCCTTAGGCAACGGCCTGAAGAAAAGATGGAGACTGTGATTCACAGGCTCTCGTGGCAAACATAGGCTGCATCAGTAAACCTTCCCTGACTGAAAATCAAGGTCTTGCCATTTAGTGGGTTTCCAAAAGCCATCTTTAAGACTAGGTCAGTCATCTCTCCAAGAAGTGCTGGAGAGATATAACTCACATAACTTTTAAAAATTAAACTAGGAATTCCCTGGTGGATCAGTGGGTTAAGGATCCAGTGTTGTAACTGCTGTGGTGTGGGTTCGATCCCAGGTCCCAGAACTTTTGCATGCTGCAGGTGTAACCAAAAAAAAACCTCTTTGGCAACACCCATGTTATATGGAAGTTCCCAGGCCAGGGATGAAATCCAAGCCACAGCTGCACCCTATGCCACAGCTGCAGCAATGCCAAATCCTTTAACCCCTGAACAGGGCCCAGGATCAAATTCGCATCCCTGCAGAGACAACACTTGATCCTTATCCCACAGCAAGAACTCCTAATTTAAAGCTCTTAAATTTTCCTTCAATACTCAAAGGCAGAAACTGAGAAGCTGGCAGTTGACCTTTATGTGGACCCAATACAGCAATGAAAAGGGGAAAATAGAGCCCTACCCCTTCCCAATGTGGAAAAATTATAGTTCCACATTGGCTTAGCAGCAAACACTCTTCCTGAGTGACGAGCATTTCACAGCTTGTCCCTGGGTGCCACTGTGCCTACCAGACACCCAACTGGGCTCGTTGCCCCAACTATGGCTAGAATAACTCTTCTTTCAGCTACTGTTACTTCCTGAAATATTGCCCTAAGTGGAGTTTCTTTCTAATCCTGGACTTGCCCTGTCTCACATTCCCCACCTCTGCTGTCAAGATAGTAACAATGTAATCAGTTAAAAAAAAAAAAAAAAAAAAAAAAAAAACCTAATACCACTCAAAGGCTTTCATCACTTCTTGATAAATCTAAATTGAAGGTGATCTTAAACACACACGCCCAGGCGCCCGTGCACCCTCCCCAACACACACACACACACACATACACACACACACACACAAAAACCCACAAAACTTTTCATTTGCGTTAGGTCTCTGTAGTTCCACAATCACCTGGCACTGCTCCTGCCTTTGTTTCCTGACAGCATAAGGCCACCAGCCCCTGAGCTAAATCACAAGGCATGACTATTACCCTACACAATTTATGCAATGTCACCTCCAACTGATTTACTAGAGGAGTTTGGGAGAAAGTGAGCTTCTCAAAGGCCACCAGTTACAAATTAGTAGATTTGAGCATAGGTAGGAAATCACTTGGTTATAAAATCAGCATTAATTTCCCACGTGTACAGCATGTTTAGGAGACATTTACTACTTCTGCCTGCACTTCCCACTTAGAACTGGTCCTCCAAAGGGTTAAGTGAAACACATGCAGAATTAATTTATCTAACATTCTGAAGTCCCTACTTTGTGCCAAGAATTAATGCTAGCAATTGCTCTAGAGGAGATAAACATTATTACTGCTCATAGCTATCACTTTTCCACTTTATATGTAATATCTTCCCTCCTCTACTAAATGGTCAATGCTATTGTGAGCCTTCTTTTATAGCTGAGGAAACTGAGGCAAAGAAAGATGGAGGAACTAATCTTCATGTCTACAGCTCGTAAATGGCAGAACCAAGATCTGAACACAAGAAGTCTGGCTCCAAGGCCTGTGCCATTAACTACCCCATGATCCCACCTTCTGACACCTCTGGATACCTGTCTTTTCCATATTTAAATGGAATACACACAAAATTAACCTGTCCAGAATTTTCTGAGGCTTGACCCTGTATATGACTCCATTTCTGTATGTTGGACAAGAGATAATGAATAAGACAGAATCCTCTCCTTTCAGCAAATAAAAATAATGGTCTCCACTTGTATTTTTTAGTTTTTTAGGCACAAGATGTAACTGGCATTTCCTATGACCCGTATGCCTTTTCCCTCTGAAGCAAGTAGCCTAGGTCAATAAGGTAGAAACTTTCAACAGCCTTTCATCCTACTGCTCAGCTTTTCCAGGGACTATAGTTGGTCAAGTGATCTTGGTGTCAATGGTACCAGGAGCTTGGATGAAAGGTTAAAATGGACATGCATATTTAATGTCATTACTGCCGCCATGCCCTCTTAACACCCCCCACATCAAAAATGCCAATGGCTCAGGCAATCATTTCTATTGCAACCTCCAGAGGAAACAAGGCCACACTACATCACTCCCTACCCCAAGACCACTGAGGTCCCTAACCTCCTCTACTACTTTCTCAGGCAGGACCTTTTTAGGACAGGAACACACACAGTTCACAGTACATGGAATGTGGCAGATTGGCTCCTTTCCACCTCATTAGCTCCCAATAAAAATCAGCTTGATTCATTGGAATGGTTTGCCAAGGAGAATGCCAACTCAAAATAAATAAATAAACCTAGGAAGGGAAATAAAAACACAAACACTCCTCTAAAAGTTCTCTCCAAAACAAATTTTCTACCTTTAGCACAAGCTATCCTCCCAGGGACATACAGCAATGAAAACTACCAATGATGAATGTAATGCATATACAGTTTCTCTAGTATGTAGCTTTCCTTAACCTTTTAAAGCAAGTAGGATTCTTGCTTTAAAACCCTTTTTTCCTTCTTCTCAGATCTCTTAAATTCTTTTTGGCCAAGAGATGCATCAAAACGGGGTTGGCGGGGGGGGGGGGGGTCCCACTGTGGCTTAGCCTATCACAAACCTGACTAGTACCTATGAGGATTCAGGTTCAACTCCTGGGTTAAGGATCTGGTGTTTTCAGGAGCTGTGGTGTAGGTCATAGATGGGGCTCACATTTGGTGTTGCTGTGGCTGTGGTGTAGGCTGGCACCTGTGGCTCCAACTAGAGCCCTAGCCTGGGAACTTCCATATGCCATACTTGCAGCCATAAAAAGCAGAAAATAAAGGGGGTGGCTAGAAAGTCACTGGGACAGATTAAAGATGCCATAAATGCTTTGATGCTCCTCTGCGGGAGAGGTTGGGTCTGAGTCCCCATGAAGATTACAAGACGTGCTCTGTAACCACTTTGAATAACAGAATATGGCAGAAAGGGCACTGTACCAGTTTCTGGGCCCAGGTCTTAAGATACTGGCATCTCCCACTCCTTGGCTTTTGAAAAGTTGGTTCTTGAGCCTGGGGCCAATACTGAGAAGCACCATAACCCCCCACCCCAGAAGACCATGTCGAGAGGGCCTAAGACTCATGAAAAGGGGCCCAGCTGAGTTCTGTCTCTCAGCTGCTCAGCAAAGGGGCATAAACATGAATGAAGGCATCCTGAATCCTTTGAACTAGCCAGATGTCATCTGAGTATCAGCAAGCAACCCAGTCCATGTGGAGAACCAAGCCCTAAGAGAGTGTCTGGAATTCCCGATCCATAATCCCAACATGTGACAAAAAGCTGTTTGAAGTCACTAGGTTGTGGAGTCATTACTTACGTAGCATGAAATAACTGGAACACCAGTCCTTCCAAAAAACCCCAGCTTCCATTCATGTTGCCTCACTTGCCTTCTTCTCCCAAGGGATCCACTACTGAACAGCTCACTCACCACCCTCAGCAGGTTCATCTGATTGAAAATCCCCCATCCTTCAGTCTCACGAAAGGGTGTCTGGCTTGCTGGTTGCCATTTACCATTGGGCCACAAAACTGCCTCGTGCAGTGTGAAACAACCAGATCCATGCCCTCCTCTTCAAATCCCATCTGATCTGCTAAGGGTTCATATACCTTCCAATAAATGCAACTCTTTTTTATACTAAACACTTGGTGGTCAGCTTTAGAAATTGGGTTATCTGATTTCAAAACTCACTGATATAGTCATAGTGGGTATGGAAGAGCAAAGAAAGGCACGACTAGATGGGGAAACAACCTGGGGAAAAATATATGAGGCTGGATCCTCAGATGGTAGCAGGAGAAATGGGAGGAGTTTCAAGACGTAGTGTTAAGGTTGAACCTATAGGACTGGGCGTGCTTCAGCAGGCCTCGGAAGGACAAGGAGACTGTCTTAAAATTCAGACTCCTAGGCTCATACCAAGAGACGGATTCAGAACATCTGAGTTGGAACCCAGGAATGTGTATTTTTAAGAGCAACATGTGATTCTGATATTTTGGCCTCAGACCACTCTTGGAGAATCTCTGCTCCAGGTCTTAGCACTTGATAAGTGAGAAAGATGAGAAGAAATGATGAATCAGCACTGAGTCTCAAGCCTCAAGACTGAGTAAAATCAGAATTCCAGTTGTGGCGCAGCAGGTTGAGGACCTGACGTTGTCTCTGTGAGGATGCAGACTCAACCCCTGGCCTTGCTCAGTGGGTTAAGGATCCAACTTCACCACAAGCTATTGCATAGGTCACAGGTGCAGCTCAAATCTGGTCTTGCTGTGGCTGTGGTGTAGGCTGGCAGCTTCAGCTCTACTTCAACTCCTAATGTGGTAATTTCCATATGCCCGAGGTACAGCCATTAAATTAAAAAAAAAAAAAAAAAAAAGACTGAGTAAAGCCAAGGCAGAAGCAGGACGAGGACGATCAGGAGGAAGGGAGGCGTTTAGAGGGAGGTAACGTTTCATGCCAGATAAAATTAGGAGCAACCAGGCAGAAGAATAGAAGTAATTAACTGCAATACTAAGTTTTGGAGAATAAACTGAGCCCAGCTCCTTCCTTTTTCTACTTTGGGGCTCAAGTTCCCGCAGGACACTTGTACTGGGTCAGTTCTGAGTCAGGTCAGGGTCATTCCTGCGTCATGGGCTTGTAGTTCCGCGACTCCTCCAGCAACAGGGTGGAGAAGTCCAGTCCGCCTAATTCCAGCAGAGGCATCAGCAAGCTCCTCTGGCTACAGACATGAAGGCACACTTTCCAACCGGCTGAATGGCACCCAAGGTGACCTGCTCATCTCCATGTGCTGACTCTGTAGCTCCCTTTCAACCAGTTCAGACCCAGGGCTGTGGGTGTGAGTCACCAGGCCTCCCAAAACTCCAACCGCAAGTTTTGAATTGAATTGGAAAAGCTTCAGCTTCCTTACAAAAGTCAATACACACCCATCACCAATTTCCTTTCAGATTTACTAAGCCTGGATCCTTAGTCATTGAAATTTGTCAACCAAATTCCCCAAAACTATTAGTCCATTCTCAACTTAGCATCATCATCTACTAGAAAAAAAGCCAACCAGCAAGACTGAGACCCTTGGTTCTTGTGAGCCCAGAGGGTGGGGGTGGGGAGGACAAAACAAAACAACAAACAAAAAAACTCCCCAATCATCTCATCTCATATTCGTGATCACATTAAATAATCCTTTTTAATCTAAAATCCCTACATGCTTCCCAACAGTGTTCTGAAATAATTCCTCCTTAATAAGCTCTTCTCCCTTCAAAGGAAAACTGAGGGTTCTTTTTTTTTTTATGTGAGTTCATTTATTTAATTTTTAATTTTATATACAGTTCTTAAAAGGTTACTTTTCATTTACAGTTATCACAAAATATTGGCTCTATGCCCTGTGTTGCACAGTACATCTTGAGCCTATCTTACACCCAGTGGCTTGTACCTCCTGCTCAGCGGTTTCCACCCCTACACTGCCCCCCCCACACACACACTAGTAACCACTAGTTTCTTCTTGATATCTCTGAGTCTCTTTTTTTGTTACAGCCACTAGTTTGTTGTATTTGTTAGATTCCACAGAAACACAAAGGCTCAACTGTGACTCACTTTAGTCTTTCGCAAGAACATGGTAAGAACGTATGAAGCACTGTAACTTCTGAATAAGCAAATTATACCTTAATTTACAATGTCAAAAAGATATAAAGTTGGACTGTCACAATGTTTATATAACTAGTAGGCTTAATTATTATCATTATCTACTACAGTGTTGAGGAAAAAAAACTTTTTCCCTTGCTAGTGTTCTAAAAATAAAATTTCAGGTGTTAATAGATATGACTCAGTTGTGTTTTTAATACAGGAGAGTGTGACTCCATGATATCCATCTTCCTTCTATTACCTTTCAGTCTACTCTAAGTAATGTTTTAAACACATGATTTATCATTTTTATTCATTTCCCCTGGAATGCCCACCTTCCCCCCTCCAGAGACCTACTTGTTCTTAAAATTCACGTAAGCCCAAACTCAACTCTCCTTGAGGTGGGAGTTGGTGAGGAAGAGGTTGGGTCATGATGTTCCTTTCCACGGATCCTACCTTTGCTAATTCCTATCCTACTTTGTTTTTTTGACAACACCCATGACACGCAGAAGTTCCAGGAGGCCAGGGACCAAAGCTGAGCCACAGCAGCAACCTGAGCCATAGCAGTAATATGTCAAGTCCTGAACCGCTAGAGAACTCCTAATTCCTACCCTACTTCTAATTTATATGACACAATTAGCATCTCTCTGCATGCTCCTTTTGCCATCTCTTACCATTCATTTTCCATAATATGCACATTATTCATTTCAATGTAGTAAGTATTTATTGAATGCCTACTGCAGGCAAAGACAGTACCACGAAGTGGCTAAGAGATCCCAGAAGGATGTCTCCTTACCACCCATATAACTTTGGGTGAGCTGTTCATCCTCTATGCCCACACATCCTCATCTGTACAAAGAGAGCTAAGAGTCTGACTTACCTCAAAGAATTTTTTTTTAAGGCTACACCTGCAGCATATGCAAGTTCCTGCTCTAGGGGTCGAATCAAAGCTGTGGCTATGGTTTATGCCACAGACATGTCAACACAAGATCTGAGCTGCATCTGTGCAGCAATGCCAGGTTCTTAACCCACTGAGCAAGGCCAAGGATGGAACCCACATCCTCATGGATACTGTGTCAGGTTTTTAACCCACTGAGCCACATCAGGAACTCCCTCAAAGACTCTTTAAATACCTTAATACTCGCAAAGCAGTTGGAACAGGGCCTGGAGTATAGCAAGCCTCAGTAAACATTAACTGTTACTATTATCACTGTTGCTAAGCCTATTTCCGGCCTCTGAGAATACAGAAGTCAATAGGGCACAGGGCCTGTTTCATATTTTAGAACTCATTTACTGACTTAACAAAGATTAACTGAGCACCTACTATGTGCCAGGCACTATTGAGAGGGATGTAACCGTGAAAACTCTCTTTCTCTATGAGAGATTAAAAACAATAACCAGTAAAAAAATAAATTAAGATACAATAGCATGTCAGATAATGATGAGTTCCATAAAGAATGATAAAGCAGGTAAGGGAGAGAGAGGTAGCAGGAAAGGAGATTCCAAAAGAGATGACATTTAAGCAAAGTCCTCAGTGAAATGGGACAATGACCATGAACAAGGGTTTAAGGCAGAGTGAACACAAGCCCAAGATGAGAATGACTTTTGAGGAAGAACAAGGAGGCCAGTGTGGCTGAAAAAGCGAGTAAGAAAGAAAAAGGCAGGAGATAATGCTAGGGTGTACCCAGGGCTTTGGCCAAAATGGGCCTAGGAGGTCACAGGAAGGACAATGGCTTTACTCTAAGGTTCATGAAAAGTTGCTAAAGGGTTACAAGTCAGGGGCATGACATCATCTGCTATGTGCAGAATATTCTAGAATCACACACATTTTCACTAATTGTCAAAACATTGTACATTCACTAGTTGCTCTTATGAGTTCTCTGAGCTCCTTGCAAGCAGGCACCAAGTCTTTTTATGGTGCTTGGGATCCCAGACAGTTTATATCGAGTAAGGAACAGATATGTGACTAAAGCCTGACTGCTTGAAAGAACAGACTTTGGAAGTTCTCTCTGTGGCTCAGTGGTTAACAAACCAGACTAGGATCCATGAGGATGTGAGTTCTATCCCTGGCCTTACTCAGTGAATTAAAATGGTCTTCACTTCTCATTTGATGCAGTTTTTTTTTAAATCCCCAAGTATGTTTATCTCCCTGTTTCTGTGTTTTGGTGGGTTTGCTTTGTTCGTCTGCTTTCCTAACCAACTTTCAGAGAAAGATGAACAATTTCACCTTCGCAAAAGTCCATTTACCAGCAACCTTAAATTTTTTGAACATTCTTGAAAAACAAAACAAGAAACAGTCCACTGAGTTCTCCAATAATCAATCATAACTTCCCAACACAATATCTGTTTTACTCTGGTTCACCCTCTGGTTAACATACAATCCTAAAACCCTTGGTCCCCAACCTCCAGCAGAACAAAAATCATACTAGGGGATAGCGGAGTTCTTAGGGGCCAGAACACCAACAGTGATAAATAACAGAAGATTCTACGAAAGCTAAGTAAGAAAGAAAATTTAAATTGCAAGAGATCTGTGCTCAGTGCTCCCACCAAACTCAAAACTAGCTGTTTCTAAAGGAGGTGACACCCAAGAATTCAATTATTTTCTGTATCTTTTAATTTACAAAAAAACAAACCATAAAATCTAGATGGATTTCTAAGCAAAATGGTTAAACTAAGCAGTTTTGGTATATGATAGAAACAGTTTGATTTACTCCTGTACTTTACACAGAATGGGAAGAAAATTTGATTTCTATAACAAAGCCCAATAAATTACTAAAATAAAAAAACTGACAAGTAGGGAAAATAAGTTGCAGAACAATATCTAGAGTATATGCCATTATGTTAAAAGAGAGAGATTTTATATGTACTTATGTAGGTACATAAATTCACTGAAAAAGAATGAATGCCCAATTTAAAAATCGGTCAGAAGATCTAAATAGATGTTTCTCCAAAGAAGACAGACATATGGCCAAAAGCCCATGAAAAGATACTAAACATCACTAATTGTTAGAGAAATGCAAAACAAAACTACAATGAGGTTATCACCTCACACTGGTCAGAATGGCCAATATCAAAAAGTCTACATACAAAAATTCTGGAGAGGATGCAGAGAAAAGAGAACTCTCCTACATTGTTGGTGGGAATGTAAATTTGTGTAGCCGCCATGGTGAACAGTATGGGGATTCCTTAAAAAACTAAAAATGGAGTTACCATATGATCCAGCAACTCCATTCCTGGGCCATCTAACCAGAGAAAACCATAATTGAAAAGATAACATGCATCTCAATGTTTCCAAAATTCACTGCAGCACTATTTATAATAGCCAAGACATGGAAGCAACCTAAATGTCCATCAACAGAGGACTAGATAAAGAAGATGTGTATCCACACACACACACATACACACACAGTGGAATATTACACAGCCATAAAAGGAATGGAATAATGCTATTTGTGGCAACATGGCTGAACCTAGAAATTATCACGATAAGTGAAGTAGGTTAGACAGAGAAAGACAAGTATCATATGAAAGCACTAATATGTGGAATCTTAAAAAAAAATGATAGAAAGAACTTAATCACAAACCAGAAACAGACTCCAAGACTTAAAAATCAAACTTATGGTTACCAAATGGGAAACACTGGAGGGGAGGGATAAATTAGGAGGTTGAGATTAACATAGACACACAACTATACATAAAATAGATGTATAACAAGAATCTACTGCACAGCATAAGGAAATCTACTCAATACTGTATAATAACCTATATGGGAAAAGAATCTGAAAAGGAATGGATATAACCTATATGGATATATATATATACACAACTGATTCACTTTGCTGTCACAACATTGTAACTCAACTGTACTCCATTAATGGGGAAAAAAAATGAATGGATAAGCAGGCACTGGTAAACACCAAGCCAACATCCTTTTGCCCAATCTTCCTTACAATGAGAAACATGATTATTTTCCCAAGTGGTCATGTGACAACCTTCAGACCTATGAATGTAAGTAGATTTCACTGCACACAGTCTCTGGAAAAGCTATTGTTTTCCTAACAAAAAGACCAGAATCTGTTGCCAGGCACTTGTTTCTGTTTGCCCAGTCCAAAACACACACACAGGCTGTCCAGAACAGAGCAGCCGTCTTTCCACCCTGACAAGGGTCACACACTAAGGATGGTGAGGCAGAAAGAGAGGAGGCTGGATCTTTGAAGAGTTGTACCAACAGGATTATGCACCCCAGGCTTCTTGTTAGGAGGCAAAAATAAACTGATTTCTTAAGTTTAATTGATTACATGCAGATGAGTACAATCCTGATTCATACACCAAACTAATAGCAGTGGTTACGCTGAGGAGAAAACTGGGTCAGGACACAACAGGAGGAGAGAATTGGGAGATCTAAGGCAGCTTTATCCTTTTAAATGTTTTAAAATAATGATGCTGTATTATTTCTGTCATATTTAATTAAAAAAGAGATAACAGATGGTGACTAGACTTGCTGCAGTGAATACTTTGTAATGTATAAAAATATCAAATCACATGTTATATACCTAAAACTAACACAATACTGTAAGTTAATTGTAATTCAATAAAAAATAAATAATAATAGAGGAAATGATCATTCTGAGAGTCCATGAATAATATGGCCCAGTGGAATAAGACAGCCACTATGGCTGCCTTACAGGACATCCCTCTTCAAAGAATGAGATGTTCCCAAACACGCCTAACCTGTCTGACTAATCCTCCTTAGAATATTCTTCCAGAGTCATGGGGAAACTTCTTTTGACCTGTGTTTTCAACCCATTAGGCACCCTCCTGGGGTGACAGACTTTCAGGCTATGGAACAGTGAGCTTCACATGATTTTCAAATCCACTCCTATGAGTGGTACTCAGGCAGGAAGCTTAAGCTAGGAAACAAACACAGTTCCACTTTTCACTGCTGGCACTCTGGGAAAGTCACTCAACCTATGATATAGTTGTCAGTATTCCTATGGATGGACCGGTAATTCTACCTCACCCAATCTCAAAGAGGTGCAGGTGAGAACCATACCTCTGTCACTGGTATAGCACTCGTGTGTGGAGGGGAAGGATATGGGCTCTGGGGGAAAACTGGTGCAGTTCCAACCCCAGCTCTACCACCTGCTGGCTGTGTGATGTTGGGTCAGTCACTGAACTGGTCTGAGCCTCAGGGCTGATAAGAGGGGATAACAACACAGACCTCTAGAATAGCAAATGAGTCAAAGGGGATGCACACTGGGTAGAGGATCTGCCCCAGTGCCTGTTAATAATACCATGATAGGTATTAGTATAATTAAACTCATCAGCAGGTACATAACATTCTCCTGAATTAAACTTAAGTTCCCAAGCATCTTTGTTATCAGCTTCCATGCACCTGTTACATGTTCAGAGTGTGGCAATCAGATTGCCTTTTGTCATGGCACTCAATGATGGTTCCCACTTTGTGCCAACTGTCAAAATGTAGCCACATTGCTATTTCTGAGAACTCAAAGATATATTGGTGGCACAACTGTTAAATAATATAGCACAGATAAAGGATAAAGTCCCTCTTAATAAAGGAACAGCATGGCCTGTCAATGAGCTAAGCACATTAAGCACACACAGAGTGAGTAAAGATGGAAACACAATGCTATACCCTAAGGTATGGAACTAATTTGAAGGAAGGATAAACAGGAAATAATGGTAGAGGTTAGCAAATTAGAACACATGGATGGAAACGTTTAATCACCCAGATCATGCTAATTGTCATCAAAATGATTTCAAATTATTGAAATTAAAAATGGATTTCAGAAACTATGATTGCTTTACCAATTTATCATTACCTAAAAATAAGTTATGTAGAAGTACACTGTAAAACAAAGTCCATATACAAACACACACACACACAAACTATACATAAGTGCTATTAATTTTCCATGAATGTTAGAGCTTTAGAGGGAAAAAAAAAAACAGAAATTGTACTTAGTTTTAGAGCTAAATAACTTTGGAAACCTATGTCATTTTTTAAAATAAGAAGGGAGGTGGGGAAAAGCCATATTAGCTGAAGAAATACAATATATTAAGCTCCGATTCTAGTCAAGAGAGGATGTAATGACTAAAGCTGGCCAATTTATCTCCATCTCATTCCATCATCCAGTATTTTAAATCTGATTTCTGATTCTCCATCTGCTTATCAAACACCACCACAAGACGCGGTCTGCAAGAGAGATCCTACTTTTCTTTCCCCTGCAGACTGTCAGTCCTGCTCGCTTTATACATTCGCCTGGCATTATTATCTCCATCTCCTCGAGTGGAGCGTGGAGGCCGTCATTTCAAGAGAACTGATTCACACATAAGGAACAAGGCTCATGAACACTAGTAAAATGTTTCATGGAAATGCTTGGCATCCTTTATGCAGGTACCACCCCCGCAAGTCTCATTGCCTGGAAGGATACCAAGAGCAAGATAATGTCCATCAGCTTTGACAATTTCTTTTTTTGTACTTAAGTTAGAATAGAGTTAATATACTGTCAACCCAGCATATCTGCCCCTTAAGAAACATCACATGAGGCCATAAAAATATCACTTTTTGCCTTTTTCAGCTGATGGGAAATGCAAATTATCCTTTTACTGGCCAATTAAATTTTCTTTTCTTTTTTTCTTTTTTATTTATTTTTATTATTATTAAAGTATAGTTGATTCACAAAGTTTCATCAAGTTCTGTCATACAGCAAAGTGACCCAATCACAAACATTTTCCTGTGCTCCATCCATTCCATTGTCCATCCATTCCAAATATAACAGTTTGCCTCCAAAAAGCCCCAAAAATGCCCATTTTTGATGAGGTAACATGAAGAAGGCACTATTCTAAGTGTTAAGTGTATGCTTATCTGAGTATGTTACTGTTTAATGGCTACACATCCAAACAGATGTAAATGGAATCTTTGCAGCAACATTGTAAGGCAGATACAACTACTGTCTTATTTACGTGAAAAAAACAAGTGTTCAGAGAAGTCAAATAACCATTTTAAGGTCACACAGCTAATCTGTAAGAAGTCAGCACTTGCTTCCACCCAATTTGAATTCCGGAGCCCAAACTCTTAACCACTGGGCTATAAAATTACAAAGATGCTTGGAACCAGAAACAAAATCTTCTGGTTATTTTTATTTTTTTAAGATTTTTATTTTTCCTATTACAGTTTATTTACAATGTTCTGCCAATTTCTGCTGTACAGCAAAGTTACCCATATATATATGTGTGTGTGTGTATATATATACACACATATATATATATATACACATATACATTCTTTTTCTCACATTATCTTCCATCACAAATGACTAGATATAGTTCCCTGTGCTATACAGCAGGATCTCATTGCTTATCCACTCCAATGCAATAGTTTGCATCTACTAACCCCAAGCTCCCAGGTCATCCTCCTCCCTGCCCCTCCCTCTTGGCAACCACAAGCCTGTTCTCCAAGTCCATGAGTTTGTTTCTTTTCTGTAGATAGGTTCATTTGTGCCACACATTAGATTACAGATATAAGTGATATCATATGGTATTTGTCTTTCTCTTCCTGACTTACTTCACTTAGTATGAGAGTTTCTAGTTCCATCCATGTTGCCGCAAATGGCATTATTTTGTTGTTTTTTTATGGCTGAGTAGTATTCTGTTGTGTATAGATACCATATCTTCTTAATCCATTCATCTATTGATGGACATTTAGGTTGTTTCCATGTCTTGGCTATTGTGAATAGTGCTGAAATGAACATAGAGGTACATGTATCTTTTATTTATTTAATCTTCATTCTGGAACACGTGAGCCAAGGCTCTCCAATTCAACTGCTTATACTTCCAGGTCAACGGGGTCAACAGAAATGAGGGAAGCAGGTGACAAAGAGGATGAAGAATGCCCTGTCTGCTGGGGGCAGCTCACAGTCAGCTATTGCAAACTGTTTCAAAGCAGAAAGAAACACCCAGTGTTGCCCCAAATCTGCATTTTTTTACTTGAAATCCTGTGATTTTCAAACAATGTAACCAATTTTCAAAATAATTCTTAAACATAATCTGGACCAAACAAAACACATCTGTGGGCCACCAAATTGAGACACCTGCTTCAAATTATAACTTTATCAAACTTTGGTGAGAAAAAAATGTATCAAATCACTGGCAATAAATAATTGGTAGCAGTCACATTTCATTGCAGGTAGCTGTTTGGCATGGTGTATGATTCTCTTTGTTTCTGAGAATCTTGAATCCCCTCCCTCCCCTTGACATGTTTCTTCATTCAGTCTTCGTGCTGCAAAGTTTACCTCTGGTCAGGTAGAAAATGACCTTGCTGGTTCTATTTATTATTTAACAGAACTCAGTCTCGAAATCCCTGTCATAATCCATAATAAAATAGAGAGAGCAAAACTTAATCGGCTATGAATGTACAGTAGTTAGCATTTACCGCAAAATGCTAATAATATTTCGAGAATGCCATTTCTCTTCCTGGCCTTTTGACTAAGTTAGTTAATGGACTGAGACTTGGGAAATAATGGAAATAATTTAGGCAGAGGACTTCCCAACCAGGCAACCACATTGAATTGCACTGCATCTGAGCAGTGAATGCTGCACCAAGACGGCCCATCACACAGCTTTGGCAAGAGCACCCCAATCAGTGTGGACACTTGCAACTCTAAACAAAAAGAATACCTAATATGTCAATCACAGGTGGCCAACACCCACCTTTTAGGCATTCCTAGAACCAGATTTTCTTAAATACTATGAAATTAAAATTGAATGTCTCATGCATATGTAGAAAGCCCGAATCCTATAGCTGTAAAGAATTTTCTGAGAGTTTAAGTCCACACACACTCATGTAGCACTTAGGTCCCCAACCCAAAATGCTAATCACAATATGCTCATCTGTGGCCTATGACCCTGAAACTGATCAAGCAAAGCAGAGAAAATATTTTCTAAAATCTTTGCCTTCAAAATCCTTCCTTTCTAGCCCTACCATAAAAAGACAATCAACTTCTCTCATAAAAAGTTAATGTGCCAACTAGAACAACTCTGAAATACTTGTTATCCTATAAGATTAGCAAAGATAATGCTTTGTTACAGTGAAATTAAGAGATGGGCAGGCACTCCCAAATATTTGTTTTTATATTTGAAGATGATCTCTGGAAAGATACCAAAGAAACTGGTAATAAAATTTGCCTCTTCAAAGGGGAACTGGGTAGGGGACAGATTTTTTTTTTTAAACTTTGTATCCATTTATCCCTTTTTAATTTTGAACCCTGTGAATGTGTATTTTTTTAAAAAATGAATTAAAAATATTTAAATTAATAATATAAATGGAAGCAAATAAATATGGTCATTGTCTGAGCAAAAAAAAAAAAAATTCCTTTCAAAGAAGACATCTGACACACAGCTTCTGGAACTATAAAGGAGAGTAGCCACAGTGGCTGGCCACCTGTTACCATTTTGTAATGTTAAGTATGCACCCCCTTTCCCAGCAACACAGTAATTCCTCCCATCCATCCTCATATCCCAAAAATTCCTGAACAGGTCCACACAGGGACCTTTGCACTGATTATCACCAATGCACTTTTTGTTGTTGCCTGTTTTGTTTCTGTCTTGGGATAGTGGAGGGCTGGAGCAATCTAACTGTCCATTGCTAAGAGAATGAAGAATTCACCTGTGATGGGCGTTCACAACGGAACACCCATAGCAATTGGAATCTGGGTCTTTTCTTTCCTCACTCTCAGGAAGGAACTCAGGAAAATCTTTCCCACTGGTATCCTGAAAATCTGAGATGACAGGCCCTGAGAAATTTGACTTAAGGAAAGAGAATTTCCTATTATATTCAACAGTCACTCATTCTGTTAATTGTTTTAATTATATTGTGCCAAGTACCTTGAGAAACAAAAATAAGATCCCTCTGCCTACCCTGTAGGAACTCTTGCCTTGAAAGGGAGACAGACAGAAATCATGCTTAGACCTAATGATAAATCGTGTATACCCGGTGCAGGGAACGTTCTGGAGGTGCTGGGTCCCTCATAGGACGCCCACAGAGAGGACAACAAGCCGCTGGAACTCACCATGGAGGGGCGGAGCACCTTCTTCCCGTGTGGCCCCACTCCACAGCCTCAGGGAAAATCCCATAGCCCTGGAGGTGTTCAAGTACTTGCTACCTCCTCAATCCACTACAAGAAAGGGGTATGAGGCCTCACCAGAAGACCAAGCTATCTGTGACCTGTACCTGACCCCCTCTTGCTGGAAATGCAGATTGATGCCGACAAATGTCAGGAATGGAGACTCAGTACTGGACACTTGATGGGGGAAGAGGGGCAGGGGAGGGCAGTGCTACAATAAAAACTTCATTGATGTCCACAAATTAGTACCAGGCAAGCTCCATGGCCCACCATTCCAATTTGGTACTCACTGCTGTCCCCTTTCCCTGATAGCCCGAGGAGCAGCTCATCTTTGTGGAAATCTGAGGTCCTGACCAAGCAACTCCTTACATGACCAACAATCCCCTTCCTGGCGGGGCGTGGGGGGTGGGGGGGAGGCAGAGGAAGAGTCCTCTGACGACGCCCAGTGGGGCCTATGCTGCCCACAACCCTCCCCACCTTAGGGGACTTATCAAGGGTAGGCAGGCTAAGACACAGCTGTCAACACTCCCAGCAATTCCTCCTCTTTTTTGTGCCATGGTGAATCTACAAACTTCCTCTCAGAACACATATTGTAAACACATAAAATAAAATTCCAAGGATGGTGAAGGAAATCAGTTATATTAAAATACTCCAAGAACCCAAGCAATTTGTAAATACCATTTATGACATGTGTATACAGACATGTAACCATGTAACCATTAAGAAAAATGAGCAGGTAACAGGAGTTCCCACCTTGGCACGGTGGGATTGTCAGCATCTTGGGAGCACTGGGACACAGGTTTTCTCCCCCACCTGGCACAGTGGGTTAAGGATCTAGTGTTGCCACAGTTGTGGCTTAGGTTGGAACTGTGGCTCAGATCTGATCCCTGGCCCAGAACTCCATGTGCCAGCAGGGCGGCCAAAAAAAGCAGATAGCAGCATATAGATCACATGACAGTCTCTATAGGGATGCTTCTTAATTAACCTATTTCCCAAAAATTTCCAAGCTGGTACAAATAACAGGATATTCATAGAGAGAAGTTCTAACTCTGCCCTTCAAGAAGGTTCCGATATATACCCTAATAGTGAAATACCTTGCTCCACCTACCACCCACGCCACCTTTTGAGCTATCAGTGGTGTGGATGGAGCAGAGTGAGGAATTGTCAGGGCCCAGGGAGGAGAGCTGAGACATCTACTCACCTGGGACTGGAACCATCGGAACAAAGCAGCACCTTATCAGTGCTGAAACCACTATACATCATGGCCTCGCTACCCCTCAAAGCTTGGCAGACCCTTAGCGGATCATTTACCTGAAGGTGTCTTAGCTATAAAAAGATTACATTTAAAGTAAGAATAAACTTCACAGGGGATTCCGCATCAGATATGGCTGCATTGCTGTATCCTTGGATTATGAAAATGTAGACAGACACAGCATTAACAGGAAGTCAAAGCCCTTTTAAGTCCATTTCTATTTTCTTCACCAAAATGCCATCAACACCTGCTTGAAAAATGGGCTACAGATGGCAAAAAAAAAACACATGAAAAGATGTTCAACATCACTCATTATTAGAGAAATGCAAATCAAAACCACTATGAGATACCACCTTACACCAGCCAGAATGGCCATCATCAAAAAGTCTACAAACAGTAAGTGCTGGAGAGGGTGTAGAGAAAAAGGAACCCTAGTACACTGTTGGTGGGATTATAAATTGGTGCAACCACTGTGAAAAGCAGTATGGAGATTCCTCAGAAAACTAAAAATATAACTGCCATTTGATCCAGCAATCCCACTCCTGGTCATCTATCCAGAGAAAACCATGACTCTCAAAGACACATGTACTCCAGTGGTCATTGCAGCACTATTTACAATACCCAAGACATGGAAACAACCTAAATGCCCATTGACAGAGGAGTGGATCAAGAAGATGTGGTACATATACACAATGGAACATTACTCAGCCATTAAAAGTAAATAGATAATGGCATTTGTCCATGGATGGACCTAGAAATTATCATGCTAAGTGAGTCAGTCAGATAATGAGACTCCAACATCAAATGCTATCATTTACATGGGGAATCTGGAAAAAGGACACAATGAACTTCTTTGCAGTACAGATACTGACTCACAGACTTTGAAAAACTTATGGTTTCCAAATGAGATAGGTTAGGGGGTGGGTCATGCACTAAGGGTTGGGATGGAAATGCTATTAAATTTGGTTGTAACTTACAAGCTTTTG
Source organism: Phacochoerus africanus (assembly GCF_016906955.1). Lineage (NCBI taxonomy): Eukaryota > Metazoa > Chordata > Mammalia > Artiodactyla > Suidae > Phacochoerus > Phacochoerus africanus. The sequence goes on from NC_062544.1 coordinate 130,596,590, forward strand.
CACAGCAAAGGAAACCAAAAAGAAAACAAAAAGACAGCTTACAGAATGGGAGAAAATAGTTATAAATGATGCGACTGACAAGGGCTTAATCTCTAGAATATACAAGCAATTTATGTAACTCAAAAGCAAAAAAGCCAACAACCCAATTGAAAAATGGGCAAAAGACCTGAATAGACATTTCTCCAAGGAAGATATACAGATGGCCAACAAGCACATGAAAAAATGCTCAACATCCCTGATTATTAGAGAAATGCAAATTAAAACTACCATGAGATACCACCTCACACCAATCACAATGGCCATCATTAATAAGTCCACAAATACAAAGTGCTGGAGGGGGTGTGGAAAAAAGGGAACACTCCTGCACTGTTGGTGGGAATGTACAGCCACTATGGAGAACAGTGTGGAGGTACCTTAGAAATCTATACATAGAACTACCATATGATCCAGCAATCCCACTCCTGGGCATATATCCTAATAGAAATTTCCTTAAAAAAGACACACGAGACACATACAGGGAGTTCCTGTTGTGGGTGGTGCAGTGGTTAACAAATCTGACTAGGAATCATGAGGTTGCAGGTTCAGTCCTTGGCCTTGCTCAGTGGGTTAAGGATCTGACATTGCCATGAGCTATGGTGTAGGTTACAGACACGGCTCAGATCCTGCATTGCTGTGGCTCTGGCGTAGGCCAGCAGCTACAGCTCCGATTAGACCCCTAGCCTGGGAACCTCCATATGCCTCTGGAGCGGCCATAGAAAAGGCAAAAAGACAAAAATAAAATTAAATTAAAATTAAAATAAAAAAGACACATGCACCCGCATGTACACTGCAGCACTATTCACAATAGCCAAGACATGGAAACAACCCAAATGTCCATTGACAGATGATTGGATTAGGAAGTTGTGGTATATATACACCATGGAATACTACTCAGCTATATAAAAGGATGAAATAATGCCATTTGCAGCAACATGGATGGAACTAGAGACTCTCATACTGAGTGAAATAAGTCAGAAAGAGAAAGACAAATACCATAGGATATCACTCATATCTGGTATCTAATATACAGCACAAATGTACCTTTCTACAGAAAAGAAAATCATGGACTTGGAGAATAGACTTGTGGGTGCCCCGGGGGGGAGGGGGTGGGAGTGGCAGGGGTTGGGAGCTTGGGGTTAGTGGATGCAAACTATTGCTTTTCAAATGGACTAACAATGAGATCCTGCTGTGTAGCACTGAGAACCATGTCTAGACACTTACAACACAGCACGACAATGGGAGAAAAAATTATGTATACATGTATGTGTAACCGAGTCCCCATGCTGTACAGTTGAAAAAAAGAAAATGTAATAAAAAATTAAAATATTAAAAAAAATTGCTTGTGATGATCATTGTACAACTATAAATGTATCTGAGTAATAAAAAATGCTATAAAATTTTTAAAAAAGAAGAATGAGCTATATACAGTTGGTGGAGATCTGTCCAATCTAGACATTTACTGTGTCCAAGATGAGTGTAAAGATACCCAAGAATCTGACCCACATCTAGAGGACAGAGCTATACACAGTGAATGTAAAAACCAGTACAGGAAAAATTGACACAACACTGTAAATCCATTATACCTTAGTAAAAATAATGTAAAATTTAAAAAATTTTAAAAACATAAAAAAAACAACAAAATGAGAAAAAGAATGTATATATATATATGTATGTGAATGGATCACTATGCTATATAGCATAAATTGACACTGCACTCTAAATCAACTATACTTTAATAAAAATAAAATAAAATTTTAAAAAATTCATCTAACTTCTCAGTGTGACAGCTATAGAAACTGAGGCCAAAAGATTAAACCATTTGTCATGGTCTAAACACCCAGTTATTACCCAAGTCTGGAAGAAGAGCTGGTCTCCTGGCTTTTGGGTTGGTGGTTTTCTCACTGTTCAGAGCTACACAAATTCCATCTGTTGAAAACATTCTTACCTGAAAAGCTGTATTATTTAAATTAGTGCACATCTTTATTTTAACTCACTAATTCAGACTAATTAGTGTGGGAATATCAGTCTGGCTCATTAAAAAGTCAAAGTCATTTAAAAATAAATCTATGATTTTATTATCTTCAAGTACTCTCAGCAACTTCACCCAGGTAACAAGAGAATTTCTAATGAGCAATATTTTCTTACCTACTCAAAATGCATTAAAGTACATCATATACAGAAATTACCTCAAAAATAGATCACAGACCTAAATGTAAAGACTAAAATTAAAACACTGCTTAGAAAACAAGCTTTGTGACCTTGAGTTACAGGCAAATACTTCTAAGACATCAAAAGTACACTACACAAGGAGTTCCCATTGTGGCTCAGCGGGTTAAGAATCCGACACAGTGTCCATGAGGATACGGGTTTGATCCCTGGCCTAGCTCAGTGGGTTTAGAATCCAGCATTGCTACAAGCTGCAGTGTAGGTCACAGGTGTGGCTCAGATTTGGTGTTGCTATGGCTGTGGTGTAGGCTGGCAGCTGCAGCTCTGATTCAACCCCTATCCTGGGGACTTCCACATGCAGCAGGTGTGGCTGGGTTTTTTTTGTTTTTTTTTTTTTTGTTTTTTAAGAAAAAAAAAAGTTTGGTACTCAAAAAAACAGAGGTAAAAGTGACTTCATCAAAACAAGGAACTTCTGCTTTTCAAAGACACTGGTAAGAGAATGAACAAGCTGGGAGAACTTACCTGCCATTTCTTTATCTGACCAAAGAACTGTATCAAGAATATAAAAAGAACACTCAAAATTCAATATTAAGAAAACAACCCAACTCTTAAAAATGGGGGAATGATTTGAGTGATCTTCACCACAGATTTACAGAAAAGCCAATGAAAAGATATACAACATCACAGAAGAAATGCAAATTATCACTACTTGCCTACCGAAATGACTAAAAGTGAAAATACAGATCATATAGCAAGTGTTGACAAGAATGTGAAGGAACTAACACTCTCCCAGGAGTCTCCACTCTCTGCTGGTGAGGTTGGGAACTGATATAAGTACTCTGAAAAATAGTTTGACAGTTTCTTGAAAAGTCCATCACATGTCCACCATATGGACAGCAATTCTCTTTCCTAGGTATTTTTTCTCTTTCCTGTAGTCATATAAGCCCCTGTAAGAAATGTTCAGAACACCTCTACTTGGAATAGCCAAAAGTGGAAACACCCCAAAAGTCCATCAACACATGAATGGATAAACACTGTGGAACACATGACAGACTATACTATTCAGCAATTAAAAGAAATGATCTACTTATACGTGTGACACCATGGCTGAATCCTAAAGCAACTATGCAGAAAGAAACAAAAAAAGAATACATCCTGTATGATTTTACTTAAACACGATGCTAGAAAATGCAAACTCATCTATAATGACAAAAAGATCAGGAGTTGCCTGGTGATGCTGGAGGTAAGGGCATGAGGGATTGATTGCAAAAGGGCATGAGAAAACTTTCAGGGGTGATGAGTAACTCATATTTTGATCATAGAGATGGTTTTGCAGGTATATATATATATATGCATATATGTTAAAACTTATCAAAGTTTTTACAAGTGTAAAAATTTTTACAAGTGTAAATATGTGGTTTACTGTCTACCATTTTCATCTCAATAAAGCTGTCTTAGAAAACCAAAATTTTAAAAAGGCATGAAATTCCCAATGTAATGTAATACCCAACTCTTCATCTGAACTATTTTATTTAAACCTCACAAAAACACTTTGAGATAGAGGGTGTTCTTATACCCATTTCCAAGAAAAAGAGACTGAGGCTCAGAGAGGTGGAATAACTTTGTTATTCAACACCTCACATAGCTAGGACTCAACAGCCAAGGCACAAGGATTTTGATTTCACGGTAATGCTTCCAAAGCACTTGACAATTTTTTAAGATAACTTCAACAGCTCCCAGGCAAACATATTTACACTATTTATTTGCTTAGCAAATCTCCTTTCATAGACAGTGCATGGGTAAATGTCAACGCTCTAATTTCAGGATTATCACAAACTCTGAAATTAATAGGGTTCAATTTAAGTTTCCAGCGACTAAGAGAAATCCAGGTTCTGATGTGTTACACACCCAAGAGTCACTAAGATAGGCTCATCGGAAAACAAACTCAAGATCAGCCAACACAGGGTAGAAGAGATAGGCTAGTAATCTTTTTGCTCCCATATGGGGAGATCAAACTCCATATCTTTTCTTCCACAGAACACACACACACACACACAGAGCTGGCAATCAAAATGATTAACTAGCCATTCTGTGGATGTTTCAAATTTCTAGATGTACACTAACTAGGAAAATATTAGGTATTGATTGTCACTGTTCTGCTTTACATACAGTCATTATTTCCGATCAAGTATGATTGACCAGCAACAGCTCAAATACACAGAACAACCCTAGTTAGAAATCACTGGCCTCCACTGTCGACACTTCCTTGGAAGTCTATAAAATGACTGTGGGACATCTGGGGAGGGGGCGGCAGGCAGAGAAAATAGCAACATGTTCACTTCCCTGGCTCACATCCAACCAGCCTTTCAATGCTCCTTTTGCAAGAAATTACTTCCACCATTCCTTGCAAGTGATCTCCCAATAGCAAAATTTATAACTATTTTTGCTTTGGGGGAAGAAGACACACATCTTAACTTTGTGCCAAGTTCAAGCTGTTCAAGTGCCCCCCACTCCCTGTCGCCCCATTCCTGGATCACTGGTATTTACCTGCAGCCTTTTAGAAGGTAGGTATGCAAGGTCAGTGACAGACTAAAGAAAAATGATCCAATGGTGGATTTATTCATTTATTTCATGTTGCATCTATATTATTTTTCCCCCTGAAACAAAGTTCCCTAATGTTTCCCCTTGTGACTCCCCCACTACACTCCCCCTAACAGGGAAGAAACAGGAAAAGAAAGCCTAGTCCAAGATGCCACCACCTTCAGGCCCTCCTAGTCCTGTTTAAAGTGGTTACAGTTCTTACCTGATTTCCCAAAAACATACGCATTGATGGCACATAGCAGAGGGAGTAGAAAAGTTTTTAACTATTGCACAAACAGTCTTCTCAGAATGAATTAATCTGTTTTAATAGGCTTTTTTAACTTTTACAACTTTAATTATAGTTCATTTACAACATCATGCCAATTTCTGCCATACAGCAAAGTGACGCAGTCATCCATATACATACATTCCCTTTCTTATATCATTTTCTACTGTGTTCTATCCCAAGATACTGAATATAGTTCCCTGTGCTATACAGTAGGACCTTTCTGCTTATCCATTCAAAGACTGGTAGTTAGGAGTTAGTAGATGTTTTAATAGGTTTTTTAATCCCTTCAATAATATTACTTCAATTACATTACTTCCAAGGTGCTATCCTGAGACCACCACATGGGCAAAAATATTTTGAGTATCCAAGTCACACTGAGACAAACACAAAACCTCCTTTTTCTTCCAGCCCCATCTCTGCCCCTCTGGCTCCTTCTTACCAAAAGATTTTATTTTCTTTATATGGGACAGAAGATTCTGATGTCCTTGGATAACACTGACATGTAGATGAGATATTGGCCCCTGGCCTTTTAAACCCCAAATTGTAGGCTTTGTTTAGACAAGTTTAAGTGCATAGTTTGAAAGAAGAAAGAGGAACTTTCTTCTCAAGGGTAAGAAAATCTTTTTCCTAACTACCCAGAGAGCTCTTCAAAGGCCACATTGCCTTTTCTGCCTCAAAGACTCAACAAGAGACAGGGGGATGGGGGAAAAAAGCCTTCTCTGCCACATAGGATACTCAAAAACACATTTGAGGAACTGAAATTCTTTATTTCTCTGTCAATGCAGCAAACCATCCTTCCCATGAAAAAGAACATGAAGCACACTCATTTGTCAGGTATTTCGCAAGGCTGACTTTGACAGTAGCATTAGGACTTGAACTTGCAGCCAAGGAGATGAGAAGTCAACTAGCAACCCCTCACATAATATTTTCCTTTCCCTTCTCATGAAACACTGATATTAGGATGAGCCCATCAAAATGGCACTGGAGAAAAATGATGTAGGGTCCAAGAGAGGTCAATGGAATCCTTCATGCTCCAAGCTCTTAGCATCAGGAACAGTCACACCAGTGCAAAATGATTATTTTCACAGTCCTTCCAAAAAGGTAGAGATGGAGGTCACTGTTATAGGGAGAAAACAGACTTCTCCTGAGCCAAGTTGTATGTAGTGAGACTGAAATGGGGATTCCTTGCCACTGCGATCAAACTGTAGCTTGACAAGAGCTCGAATCAAACTTGCAATTTTTGTTTGTTTGGGTTTTTTTTTTTCCATTTTAGGACCACACATATGGAAGATCCCAGGCTAGGGGTAGAATTGGAGCCACAGCCACCAGCCTATGCCACAGTCACACCAGATCCAAGCCACATTTGCAACCTACACCACAGCTCATGGCAACACCATGTCCTTAACTCACTGAGCAAGGCCAGGAATTGACCCCATATTCTTAAGGTTATTAGTCAGGTTCCTAACCCACTGAACCAAAACAGGAATTTTTTTTTTTTTTTTTGGCAGTACCTGTGACAGGTGGAAGTTCCCAGGCCACAGTAGTGACAACAATGCTGGATCCTTAACCACCCGGGAACTCATGATTTTTTTTTTCTTCTGAATCAGTGGTTCTGATAATCACCAGGCAACTATTAAGTAAAACCATTGCCTGCACTCCACCTTGCAAGACTCAGATACAATACAGCTATGCTGGGGACCTCTTATGTTTCTTAGTATAAAAGCCCCCAGAGAGAGAATCAAGGAAGCATGGTCATAGAGATGCCCTCCTCACCATCACACACGGGTTTTCTGATCATTCCAGAACCTCTTCCATGTTTATAAATTACAGGGTATTCCCGTAGAGTGGCCTACGAGAATATACCCATACAGTTAAAGAAGTAAAAGAAGTGAACTTTCTTTTGTTTGGTTGGCGGGGAGCAGGAGGGTAGGGACAGTTATGGAAGAAACCATATGAAAACCATCGGATTTCACTCCAGTAGATAAATGCCCATTACAGATCAAAATAAGCTTCCAAAGAGTAACTCGAAGAATTAATGGCTGAAGTCATCACTCACACCAAGACATACATACACACACAATTTCCAATTATACTGCCACTTCTCTCTCCCTAAAGAAATGCTCTTGCAAAGAATGATCAATACTACGGGTGGTTCATCGGCAAACGAAATCACCCTCCCCACCCTGTATGAGGGTTATATACCCCACTTCCCTTTCACTTTCTGTAAATTTAGAAGCGGTCACTTAGGGGGAAAAAAAAAAAAAGAGCTGAAAGTAAAAAACGTAAAAAGAATTTAAATGGTGTTCCTGTAGTGGCTGAGGGGAAGAACCCAACTCATGGGGACTCGGGTTCAATCCCTGGCCTCACTCAGTAGGTTAGGGATCTGATGTTGCTGTGGCTGTAGTGTAGGCCTGCAGCTACAACTCTGATTCAACCCCTAGCCTGGGAACTTCCATGTGCTGCAGGTACAGCCCTAAAAAGACAAAAAGAAAAAAAAAGAAAAGAAATTAGTGAAATAAAGGAAGATAAAACACTGTGCCCTAGGATTGACACATGAAAATAACTCATAATTCTAATCTTTCAGAAATTAATGTTAAGACCCAATTTATTACCCTGTACTAAACAGACTACACTGGCCTCTGTCTGCATGTAGCTATTGAGCACTTGGGATGTGGCTTGGGCCACAGGTTGAAATGATCATATTTGGATACATTTGATTAAATAAAATATAATACTAAAATTAATCTCAAGTGGTTTCTTCACTTTTTGAATGTGGTTATAGAGCATTTAAAATTACACATATGGCTCTCTTATTTCTGTTAGACCACAGCTGCATTAGTCTATAGTCCTAAGTCTTGGAATTTAGCTCTTCTAAGCTTTGCCTGCCCCCTAGTGTCAAAACTCTGGCAATGCAGATAAATTATTTTTCAAAATCATCTCTATTATCTTTGAAAGAAATAGAAGTTTCTTATGGAAATTTAGGGCTCAGTAGTCATCCCAATCAAAATCATCCATACGGTTGCTGTAAAATTTCACCCATTAAAGGGGACAGAAACATGGGCCCAAACCTAAGTGCAGTTACTCTTCAAGCCAATTTAACTGACTTTAAAAGCAACACAAGGCACCCAAGCACACAAGTTCTACATTCATATTCTGCATTATCATTTATAACAAAAGAAAAAACATAAAATTTCACAAACTATATAAACATTACAGAACTTCGGTAAAATGGATTATGCTCTGAAGGGGAAGGAAGTTCTCAATAAAGATGAATAAGATTTATTGAAACAAATTATACAAACACAATTCTTAACACTTGCCAGACATTGACTGACTCTTCATTATGACTCAATGAGGATGGTTTTTTTCTTTTTTTTTTTTTTTTTTGCTTTTTAGGGCCACACCTGCAGCATATGGAAATTCCCAGGCTAGTGGTTGAATCAGAGCTACAGCTGCCAGCCACAGCTACAGCCACTCAGAATCTGAATCAAGTCTGTGACCTATACCTCAGCTCATGGCAATGCAGGATCCCTGACCCACTAAGCGAGGTCAGGGATCAAACCCACATCTTCATGGATACTAGTTGGGTTCATTTCCCCTGCACCACAATGGGAACTCCCAATGAAGATGACTTTTACTGTTTATTCTCCCCACTTTACAAAAGAAGAAACTGAGTCCCAAAGAGGTTTTGTATCCACCCCAAGTAAGTAAGGAGAATGGACACTAACCTCAACTTCTGCTGTTGACTGTGCAGTGAGGAGTAAATCCTTTGTCTCTGACCCAGGGATCTTATGTCATCTGCTAGCATCCAGGAAACTGACAGACAACCCAGTCGGTTTGCAAGTAAGGTGACACCTGAGACCCAACACGATTCTTGACACCAGCTCCCAATCCATGAGGTGTCCCCCCTCTACAGAAGATCTAGTTGAAGGCCACCAGGTAAAAGGCTCTCAGTACACCTGGATCACTCTGTCCCCAGCTTGGTGAAGTATTGTTTGTTAGAAACTTCTTTTTTCTTAAGGTTGAGCTGAAAACCCAGTCTTTATAAATTCTCATCATTATAGTCAGCCTTTCAAAAGAATGAAAAACAAGCTTTTTTTCCCTGTCCATGATAAAGCTTCAAATATTAAGCCACTGACCTTATCTCCCTACACATATTGGAGCTACAGAGTGTTCAGTCATTCCTTGAAAATTTCCACACTCCTCCTCATTCTGGATGCCTCTAAACATGAATATAACTACCATTTACTGAGTGTTTACTATGAAACATTCATAGTAAATTCTTTCAACTACTTTCTTATTTTTTCCTATTATTTGGTTATTTCCCAACGACCCCATAAGGTAGTATATCATCCTATTTTTACAAATAATGAAGCTGGTTCAGAGAGGTTACATGGCCTGGACAGGGTCATACAGCAGGGATATGGCAGAACCAGGGTTATGTTTGACCCCAGATTCCCTACCCTTTGCTGCCTCCTTCTCAGTTGTGCTCCATTTTCTCGGGGCCTTAACACTCAGAATATATTAAATAGGAGGCTTTACACTAGAATGGAGTATATTAAATGGTAGCTAGGCACAATGTCATTTGCTGGAATTAAAACACCCCAAACAAAAGTTCTCACGTGGGATGGAAATGCTATAAAATTAGGTTGTGATGATCATTGTACAACTATAAATGTAATAAAATTCATTAAAAATTTTTTAAAAAAATAAAAGTTCCCACTTGGTACATTGGCTTAAGGATCCCATGTTGCCACAGCTGTGACACAGGATGCAACTGCTGCTCAGGTTTGATCTATGAGGAATTTCCACATGCCATGAGCATGGTCAAAAATATATATATATATATATTGGAAAACACCTCAAACTAAATCATACTTAAAGCTCTCTGGGAAAATAGAACTATTAAAACGAACTTGTAAACCAACCCAAGTTCACAACCCTCTTCAGCTATATCGGAAAAGAAGCTATGATTCTGTCTTCAAAGGGGAAATTCACATTTTTGAAGTGACAAATATTCCCAGGGATAGGTCTCCAGGATGCAAGTTGTTTTGTGTCCCAAACTCATCATGTGAACATCTGATGACAATTTCACAAAGATCCCTAGATAGTTCATTTCAAATGACTCAGGTTTCTGAAATTGTCAGCATCCTTCCACTACGTTACATTTGCTGCCCTCTGGTGGAGAAATAACGCAGCATACGGGGGGGAAAAAAGGACAAAGAACAAATCTCTAGTTGAAGAAATAAAGGAGTTAATTCTGGCTTCCTTTGACATATAGATTTTTTTTTGTCTTTTTTGCCTTTTCTTTTGCCGCTCCCGCGGCATATGGAGGTTCCCAGGCTAGGGGTCGAATTGGAGCTGTAGCCACCGGCCTACGCCAGAGCCATAGCAACGCCGGATTGTAGCCGCGTCTGCGACCTACACCACAGCTCACAGCAACGCCAGATCCTTAACCCACTGAGCAAGGGCAGGGATTGAACCCGAAACCTCATGGTTCCTAGTCGGATTCGTTAACCACTGCGCCAGGACGGGAACTCCAACTCTGGCTTCCTTTGAAAAGAAACTGACCTACCAATTGGCCCCTGCACCTGGGGTTTGGGGCTACAGAGGCCCATGTGGTCTCCTCAATTACTGTCAGGTAGAATTTTTAAAACAACAAAGGTAGCCTTTTGTGTTTTCTAATTCCTTAAAAATACTACTGCTAGACTCTTGTGGAACATTACCAATGCCATTTGCCTTAAAGAAAGATTCCCACCACCCAACCTGTGAAACTGAGGTGCATTTTTATTTTGTGTTTTTTAACGTGGAAGTTAAAATGAAACTTCAAACCACACCTAGCACCCCATCTATTCTCCCCTAATTAGCAGTTGGGTCCCAGCTTCTCCTCTGTCTCTATCATAAAGGGATGAGTGAAGATGGGATCGTAAGAATATTTCCTTGTTTATACACAACCATCAATAAGCCACTCTTCTAATCTAAGCCATTAAAAGCATTAATAAGCTTCCAACTAGGGTTTCCTAGGGCCGTAGTTCCTTTAATTGGCCAGCACGAACCACAAGTCTCTTGGGACGGTGTCAGGAGTCCTTCTGGACAGTGCACACAGGCTTCTGCAGTTAACTCATTGCAGCTTGCTCCTGCTCTCAGGCTGTTTTGGATCCACCCAAAAACCTGACCAGAGTTTCTCAAGTCTGATGCTTGACTTTGTCACCAGCTGAGTGTTATTCTGGAAATAAAAGCCACAGGGCTACTGCAAGGCCCATAGAAAATTTGCAACACCTGCCCTGCCCCTTCTCCGTTGAACACACACACACCACACACCACACACACACACACACACACACACACACACACACACGCACGCACGCACACACACGCACACACACACCCCACCCCACCACCCCCACACACACACACACCATTGCTGGACTAGACAGCCTCCCTAGAACAAGAGTAGTGGGCAAAGAAAAAGCAGGAAGAAACAAGAAAATAATACACAAAGTACTCAGGTATCCTCAATTTACAAACAACATTTGAACATTGACAAGTAAAAAATCAAGAGAGGCCAAGAGAAAAATGGATAAAGGATAAGATAGTGCAGAGAAAAACAAATGCAAATAGTTCCCCCCCAGCACATTAGGAGAGTCTTTAGTCAAAAAGATATGCAAGTCAAAACAATTAGAAGGCAGTTTTCATTACCATAGCCACAAAACAGTAAAACCTGACAGCACCCAGAGTTGATGACAGACTGGGGAAACATTATTGTCGATGTAAGTAGAAGTAAGTTCAGAAGTTTTGGAGGGCACTTTGCACTATTAAAACTTTACTGCATTGCGTCAGACGCTGCAGGACACTCACCAAAACTCACGATCTCCTGGTATGTTTCCTAGAAGCCCCTACGGTAAGGCGTGGCCATGGGACTCAGCTCCAGCCAATGGCAGCATCTAGGCGTGACCATGGGACTCAGCTCCAGCCAATGGCAGCATCTAGCCCGGTTCATCAACGCCTCACAGGTGTACCCTCTAGCCCATTTTCCTTCCTGCTGGCGGGGATGGAGATGACTCCAAAACAATCTTGGAGACCACAGGTTGAATGTAGTAGAACCTTTTCTTTTTTTTTTTCCAGAAAAATGTTTTTAATTGTACATCAACTGTACTTCATTTTAAAAAAGGAAAAAATGTTTTCTGCATTTACAAAACATACTTTAAAGTAGAAAAGCCTTAAATAAATCAAAATAATAAATATTCAAATTTTCACGCATCTCTACTAGATGATAAAATTGATGGACAAGAAATGTTCCTTTTAATTCTCAAATTTCCCCTATTTGGCCATCTGCTTTGCCTACAAGGTCATTCCTGATATCAAATATATACTTGCCACCTTGGTACTACACTACAGCACAAAAGAACAAGTGTACACAGCATTCTCTCTCTCTCTCTCTTTTTTTTTTCTGTCTTTTGTCTTTTCAGGCCACACCCACAGCATATGGAGGTTTCCAGGCTAGAGGTCTAATTGGAGCTGTAGCCGCTGGCCTACACCATAGCCACAGCAAGGTGGGATCCGAGCCGAGTTTGCGAACTACATACACTACAGCTCACGGTAACACCGGATCCTTAACCCACTGAGTGAGGCCAGGGATCAAACCCGCAAGCTCATGGTGGTTCCAAAAAGACTACAGTAGAGGAGAATATCCAGTTTACATACTACCCACTCAAGGCTTCCATCCGACTTCTCACCTCCCCTGCCGCGGCTGAGTATTTGCTTGTACATAAGATATTGCATCTCTTGTGTACACAATTCAAATAATAATTTAGATTTACTTCTACAGTTCCACCTTTTACAAATTTAAAGGGTTATGGTACAAAATGAAGTTTGTCAGGAAGATTAAAAATGGAAGGTTCAGTCATGTCCCCCATTTCCTTCAAGTTTTAACCACTTTTTGTCATAATCCCTCAAATCTAGTTCCTGGAAATCTGGATGTGTGCTGGGGATAACCAGGACCACTGAAATGCTTTGTATTTTTACCAGCTGACTCTCTACCTGCACCCAAGAAAAGAGATGTATATTAAACAGATAAGACTAATGACTTCAAATGCTCAATCCTTGAGACTAACCTCATCAAAAGACACACAGAATAATAACCAACTAGCCCTGGGCATCTTCACAACAGCCAAATGGTGCTAATTTTATGCTGATCCATTACATTTTCAATCATTATTTCTGTCTTCTTGAAACTGTCACTTAAGGAAAATTGAGGCATGAGAGAGTTTAAAAACTTAAGCCTAAAATTTTGTCTTAATCTTAAATTAGCAGAATAACTAAGTGGAAAGCTTGACCTGCTGTGTACCTAAGGGTCAGGATACTGACCAAACGTCTCTACAATACTTTCTTGGCAAGAGACTTTATAATTCTGACTCACACATAGTCTAGGGTTCAAACATCGCTGTTTCACTAGAAAGTCAGAGCATGCCTGGCACTGCCACACCTCCAATTACTGAAGCAGAGACAGTAAATTAATTGTTTGGCAATGAGTCTGCTGACACATATGAATTATTCAGGAAAACACAATTCACTGGGGAGTTTCCAAGTCTATGTCACTTTCAACATAGATGTAACCAGGAAAGGAAAAAAGAAACACATACACACACTTAACTGAGTATTTTAATCTTTCTTTAGAAATAAGCAAAGTACAGCCATGGGTCTCATTAGAAATTATTGGAATGATTCTCTAAAATTTCAGACACATTGCATTTTAGTTTCTGTACAAAGATTACCACAGCTTTTTCCCCCTTTTCTTTCTTCTTTTTCAACCATTCACCACCTTTTCATAAAAGGATATAAAATTGTCTGAAAGTTCCCTTCACTATAGCTCTAGAAGTGTTCATTTAAGTTTATCAATAAAGATGTTTTTCCTCAAAGGAGGCTGGAGTATATAATTACAGAGTGCTGCTGGTTTTCCAGGACTCTTTGAGGAAAATCATTACCAAAAAAAAAATGCAAGTGTACTTAGGAAGGAAAAGAAAAAAAGGAAAACCTGGAGAACATCCTAAAAAGACATCTGGAGCAATACTCTTTAAGCATCAAATTGTTAAACTGCTTTATTCTGCTGTATTTCATGCTTCCTCTGGTTATTTACACACCACCAAAAGCTCTTGTCAGTTACCTTTGTCTAAAATATGGACTCTGACATTTGAAAGCGTTTTATTAATTGATCTCAGAGGCAAATAACAAGCTTAAAGGGCTTACCTGTGTGTCCCCGGAGGTGCTGGCTGGAGGCGGACATCAGCTTACAGCACACCATTAACACGTAGGCCAGAAAGAGCCAGTGTGACAGCAAAACTGACCTAGCCCAGACTCTCATCCTGCAGAGAAAGCAGGGCAAAAGTCAGTGAGGGCTGAGTGACATGACACGAGGCTCTTCAGCAAACACAACCCTGAGAAGGTGGGGAAAGCAGGAAGATGCTAGATGATGGACTTCTTTTTCCCCCAAGCAAACTGAAGGCCAATCAAACCTTATTTGCACTGTGCATTAACTCAATTTTCAATAAAAATCTTCTATAATTAAAAGTTCTCCAGCTTAGCTACAAGCCTCGCTGAGAAGTCTTTGAATCCCTAGGGTATAACTTGGATCACCCTGATAAAACATGAGGGTTATACACTATTTGATACCATGAAATTTGAAAAGCTACACACTTAGAGCTGCATTCAAATAAAAGATATGTGGGTTTGCTCAAATAAAGGTCTTAGCATTTGAAATTCCAATAATACTAGGTTCTGCCTGCCACATGTCTCATGATGTCTATCATAATAGATCCACAGCAGTGGATCAAAGGGACCCCCTTTTCATATATACAAGATGTATAAATACTTATGGGCAAACAATAAAGCCAAGGCCCATGGGGTTGGGTTCCTGTTTGGGTAATGCTAGAGGCAAAGCTTCTGAGGAAATTGTGGAGGGAAGGGTCTAACAACCTGCAACTCGCAGCCCCACTGCACCGCAACCAAAACCCTGACTCCATTCTTAAGGGAAACCACAGCCTTGGGGACCTGATGTCCACATCATAGTCTGGAAAATGCACATAGTGTCTACTCCTGTCTGTCCAGCTTCAACTAGAATGTTCCAGGACATATGCATGATTTACTTTGTGGGGCTGTGAGAAACAGTCTCAAGAAAAAGACCATCCTCTGAGGTATGAAAACACCCATGCCATGCTCCTTAAAATCTCATGGAAAGAGACTTCAAATATAAACCCTATCCCAGATCCATTCTTTCCCCTTGTCCTGGTTGATTCCTACACCCTGCATTTCCCAGGCTCCTGAATCATCTGAGTTTAACCAACAGGAGATACCATTAGAATCCCAGAGGGTAGATTTAACCAATAGGAGACACCAACTGGGTCCTGGAGGGTGGATTTAACCAATGGGAGACACTGGCTGGTTCCTGGAGGCTGGAAGCGAATTTCTCCCCACCTCCTCTGTCCTGGCAGGGACTATGGAGTGGACATTTCTCCTCCATGGCGTCAACTCCCACCAGAAGGGCCCACTACGGTTTCAGCTCCCACTGAGACTGGCAAGGAATACTGCCTTCCTTTGTCCCACCAGTTTCAGGATGGCAGAAGCTTCCTGCTGCTGCTGTTCTCTGGGCTGCCTCTGTATCTTCTCTGACTCTCTGACCATCTCTGACTCGTGCATCACGTGGGAAACCAGTGCCCTGAATTCAATTCCCTCTGTTCCATATTATCAGAATGGTTTCTTTCCCTGGCTGGATCCCAACAACAAATCCCAAATCACAAGTCTGAAGGGCCACTGTTCCAGATCTCAGGGGTAATTCCTGATCTGACTTCTTCTTTACAGACAATTCTATTCCAGGGTCAAGGGCAAATATAGCTACAAGTTCCCAGGACCTACAGCAAGTATTTACTCAACAATAGCTATCATTCCTTGGAAATATGTCCATGGAGAAGTAGGCAGATATTCAGCAATAATTCTTTATTTCATTCAATAATCCAGACTCAGAGTTCCCGTCATGGCTCAGCAGAAACAAATGGACCCGACCGGTATCTATGAGGATGCAGGTTCAATACCTGGCCCCACTCAGTGGATTAAGGATCAGGCATTGCTATGGCTGCGGTATAGGCCGGCAGCTACAGCTCCAGTTCAGTCTCTAGACTGGGAACTTCCATGTGCCACAGGTGCAGCCCTAAAAAGACAAAAAAAAATAATAATCGTAATAATCCAGATCCCCAGTAAAAGGATTTCACAGTACTATGTCTACTGTGATACTGAAATTTCTTCTACATTCAACATTTTTGTACAAATGTAAAACAAAACTGGTTTTATCTTAAAAATCTCACCTTTTACCCTGCTGAATAGCTAAAACATTGCTATACAAACTGAAATAACGTCAAAGATAAGAGCTAAAATTTTTAAAACTCCCTAAATTCCAAAAAATTCAATGTAAAAGAAGGCTTTTATAAAGGCTCATCAGCTCTAAGATGCTCAGTTTTGCTAAATTCTTCATGCTTCATAAAGGTATCATCTCTAGGTATGTATTAAAATCACCTTACCTTGGAGACTTCATAAGATTTAGTTCCAGTCTAACACAATTATTCCAGGATATATTTCAGAGTGACTCCAAATTCCCATTTGTAGCTAGGATCAACAATTTCGGCAATGTCAAAAAATTACCTTAACTTGGAAGACCTATTTAAAAAACAAACAAACAAAAAAAACAGGATGCCATTAGCATTTTAATGTTAAAATGATACAGATTTCCAGTAGCAAAATAATGCTTTTTTTACAATGACACTTCCACCTTCAGGCAAGTGGTAGACAGCCAAACATGTCCATATTTGTAAAGTATATCCTAATAGATCAGGGGTGAGGAAGGTTACAAAATTCTGCACTCATTAACTAGCTATATATTAGTTAACAGAATACAGTTTTAAAGGAAAAGTTCCTCCTGAAGCAAAGCCATCTCACATTTGACAGTGAGTCCCCAACCATTCATGGTGCAAAATTTCACTCTCTCACTTCATTAATCATGAGAAGAAATGAAACTGGAGATGACCAAATCGCAAGAGTTCTATAACCTGCCCAAGCTCACAGGCAGAGGAAAAGCCTGCATGAATATCTGAGTTCCTGTCTTTTTGTGATATAAACCTGAAGATGATGCTAACTAATGTGCAAGGATACTTTCTGAAAAATGTTGATGGGAGGCAGAGGGCAAAAGTCTTTCTAATATAAAACACCATACCAAAAACAAACACACACACAAAAATGTGCTAATGCTGTAATTGAGACCCAACACTCCCCTTTAATGCACAGACCTAAAAGGACTTTCCTACTTCATCAAAACATTTTTCAAGAAGGACTCAGATGACTCAAACCAAAAGACATCTCAGGAAAAAAAAAAAAAAAAGGAACACAAAACTACATCATTCTTTTTTTTTCTTTTTCCGCTACTCCCAAAGCATATGGAAATTCCTGGCTAGGGATGGAATCTGAGCTGGAGCTGCAACCTACGCCACAGCTGCAGCAATGCCAGATGCTTAACCCACTGTGCCAGGCTGAGGATTGAACTAGTGCTTCCAAAGAGACAAGCCAGGTCATTAACCCACTGCACTACAGTGGGAACTCCTAAACTAAACCATTTTTAACATTGTTAAGTTAAATACATCCCTCTTGGGGTAGAGATCAGAGAGAAATAATGATAGGCATCAGTAAATATTTAAGTTGCAAATATAACATAAAAATGATCTTTGCAATATAGTCTAATTACTATTGAATCCTGTTGTACCCATTACAAATCACCACAAAGCACAACTGAGATTTTTCTCTTCTTTAGATGTCCCCAAAGATGTTTGTCTAGAGGATACTTTAGGTGACAGGCCTTGAGTGATTAGCTCTATGAGAGGGAAGTGGTTTTGAATAACTACATAAATATAAGTTATTCGAAAAAACCCACTGGAAAATGTTCATCTCCCAGATCCTCCAACTTTATTAAATATGTTTATCCTAATGTCCACCCAAGGGGACAATGTGACCTTCTATTATCAGAAAGAAAGAACACAGTATAATTTATCAGAACCCATCATAATGAACTCCCCACATATTAGAAACTAAAATGACCTTTCATAGCTAATATTTATCTTGGGTTCTTCACACAAAGGGAACCACTGGGGATTCTTTTTTCAATTCATTAAAAAAGAATGGATCCATCAATGAAAAGAAATGTGATCTAATAGTTTATACACCAGACAAAAAGTTGGGAGTTTCATTTTAGGCCGAGCAGTAACGCATTCAATCAAATTTTCCCCAACTTTACCCTGGGCACTTGCTTAAAAGAATTAACTCTTTCTTGTCACTTCCTAACTTCAGTACATGAAAGACCACCAATAATTTTGTGGAAGTTCCCATTATGACTCAGTGGGTTAAGAACCCAATATAGTGTCCATGAGGATGTGGGTTTAAATCCCGGCCTTGCTCAGTGGGTTAAGGATTTGGTGTTGCCACAAGCTGCAGTGTAGGTCACAGATGTGACTGGAATCCACTGTTGCCATGGCTGTGATGCAGACTGGCAGCTGCAGCTCCAGTTCGACCCCTAGCCCAGGAACTTTCATTTGCCACAGGTGCAGCCATAAAAATTTAAACAAATAATAATTTTGTGCATGACACCAAGACCATTTACTTCCAGTCACTTTATTTCCCTCTTGGTTGTTTCCCAACAATAGCACAACCCTTTCTATCACTCTGCTTTAAACGTCGTCAGTTTTTAAAGAGTCTAGATGTTTACAATGATGAAAGACATTGCTCATACCCAGGACTAAAAAAAAAAAAATAACATGTCTAGTCATTCTCAGAATGAAAACAAAGACAGCATGTGAATGCTAGCTTGCATTTTTCATCTTTCACTTTACAATGTTGGTATTTTGTGGAATCGTTCTTTTACAACAAAAGATCAGAATGCCTGTTTATGTTTCCCGATACCAAGAAATCTGGAGCTTCGCAGGCAGAGGAGACCATTCTCCAGATGTTTACTTTATTCCTGTTGTACACAAGAAAGAATTCTGCCTGTGCTTGATTTCTTACCATGGAAATAGCGACCTCTACCTTTCTTTTCTCTTAACCTAATTCCCTTACTATTAGTAGGGTGAATTCCTTACAAGGATTATTCTTTGGAAATACAGCTATTTACTCATTATAGATAAGCACCTTCAGAAAGTCTCTGAGGTCAATTTGGTTACACCCATCTCATTGCACACACGTCAATCTGAACAGCATAACATACTCCTCATCTTTTCATTCTAAAATCTACAATGATAAAAGAGCATAGTTCCTTTTATTTTTTATTTTATTTTATTTTCATCTTTTTAGGGCCACAGCCATGTCCTATGGAAGCCTCCAGGCTAGGGGTCAAATCAGAGTTGTAGCCACCAGCCTACACTGCAGCCACAGCAACACAGGATAGGAGCCACATCTGTGACCTATGCCACAGCTCACGGCAATGCCGGATCCTTAACCCACTGAGCAAGGCCAGGCATGGAACCCACATCCTCATGGATACTAGTCGGATTCATTACCGCTGAGCCACAATGAGAACCCCACACAGTTCCTTTTAAACTCATAAGACACAATGACCTTAAACCTGAACCTACTCAGGAGGAAAAAGCAGACCAACTCAAATCTGAGAGACATTCTGCAACATAATTGCTCTGTATTCTTAAAAAGTGTCAAGGTTATGAAAGACAAAAAAGAAATGTGAGGAATTATTCCTAATAAAGGAGCAATACAAGACAACAAAATGAAATTGTGATCTTGAACTAGGAAAACTACACACATTCTCAGAATGAACTGTACAACATATTCTCATATACCTCATACACATATACACACTCACATACACACACACACAGAGCTATAAAGGACATTGCTGGGACAATTAACAATTTCTAAATATAGCCTAGAGATTAAATTGCAGTGCTACATCAACATTAAATTTCCTAATTTTCATCATTACACTATAGTTAAGAGAATGTCCTCGTTACTAAAAATACTCCTTGGGATATTTAAAAATAAAAGGGCAAATGTCTTCAATGTATTTTCAAGTGATTCTGAGGCGAAGAGTGAGAGGAAAAAAGGCAAGAGGAAAGGAAAGTAGGGAAGGAAGAATGAATGAATGTACGAACATAAAAACAAACCAACAAAATGTAAGCAATTGGTGAATCCAAGTAAAGGATATATAGAAATTCTTTAGTTTTTCAACTTTTCATTAAGTCAGAAATGATATCCAAAGAATACATTAAATATTCACTAAAAAGGATTCAGCTGGAATTCCCTGGGGGCCTAGAGGTTAAGACTTAGGCATTGTCACTGCTGCAGCATGAGTTAGATCCTTGGCCTAAGAACTTCCCCATGCTGTAGGCAAGGCCCAAAAAAAAAAAAAAAAAAAAGATAGCCAAGGAGTTCCGTCATGGCTCAATAGAAACAAATCTGACTATATCCATGAGGACCAAGGTTCAATGCCTACCTTTGCTCAGTGGGTTAAGGATCCAGCATTGCCGTGAGCTGTGGTGTAGGTCATACCCATGGCTCGGATCTGGCACTGATGCGGCTGTGGTGTAGACCTGGGCTGCAGCTCCAATTCAACCCCTAGCCTGGGAACCTCCATATGCCGTGGGTGTGGCCCTAAAAAGACAAAAAAAAAGAAAAAACTGGTTTAAAAAAAAAAAGTCAAAAGGCTTCAGCTTATTACATATACTAAAATGATTTAAAACTTACTATCAATCTTAAACAAGAGGAGAATTGACAATTGGAATGTTCTGGCTAATTTGACTCTCTTAACAGTCACCCAAATGCCCAGATGGAGTTTATTTGTTTTTACTTAAAAAGTACTTACATAGTGCTTATATGGGATAGGCACTGCATTAAACACATTAAAGTACTAACTTTAGGATTTACTTATATCCTGCTGTGGAAATGAGGAAATTAGGCATCCAGAGGACAAAGGACTTGCCCAAGGTCACTCAGCTGGCAAATGGCTCAGCCAAGATTCAAACTCGAGCCTCCGGCACCTAAGTACCTACTGTTTCAATTCTTGTAAAAATACTTTCAAAAAGTATTAGTCCTTTTGCATGCTTTAGTAAATAGACTGAAAATAAAGCTACCTTTCTTCAGGAATTCAAGAATTTGTGATCAACTTAAAAATAAAAATTCTGTCTGCAGACCCACATGTGTAGACCACTGGACTGAATTAGCAACCAGACCCTGGTTTGGAGCCTAAACTATTTTAGATTAACCCCTAAATAAAATTTTCCCCATCTCTGAAAAGCTGGTGAAAAACAGTGATTCTGATTTGCTGCAGATTTATTGAAGGCTTAATGTCATTTTCCAAATTAAGACTAAACATACAAAAATTCTGAAGACCTTGAGCATTCAGGCTGCCATTTTTCAAACTGATGGAAAACAAAGGCACTTGAGATCAGAACTCCTTGAAAACACTTCAGGGAGAAGATAGCAGAGCCAGAACATAACCCACAAAGGCTAAATGACTTCTGTCGATTTCTATGAAGGCATTCAGCGTCGAAATAAAACAAAACAAAACAAAAACAAAATGGATTTTTCGTCAGTGCATCCACTCAGACTCACTTCCTGACAAACTCCAATTCAGAGGCATTTTGAATACAGCACAGCAGAGTCTCGTTTAAAAACAAAGAGTCCTCCAGCAACTCCTCAGCACTGTCCTTTCCTGCCTGCCCCCACTCACCTAGGTTTCCAAGCCCATCTTGCATCACTCGCATGGAGTGGGGAATATTCGAATAATTAGCTACTTCCAGATTCACCATCAGTTCATCTCACCTCCCGGGGTGGGATCTACTGGGACGGCCTGGGAACTGCAGTTCTCAGCCCCTCAGGCATCAGGGCAGAGGTGGAAATAATTCTTCCAGCTAACGATGTAAGAGGTCGATGCCCTTAAGAGTTTAGATATCATGGTGAATTATTTTTCCACATTAATTTCAAATCCATCAAGACAGAAGATGATAGAAGAGAGGAATGTTTCCTAAATGAGCACTTGGGTTTGGGGAGTTCTGAGTGGAAAGGGGATGAAAAGATGGTCCCACTGTGAGAGCTTGAAAACCAATGGAAATTTTGAAACGGAAGTTGCCTCCATAAAATAATTCATCATTTCTTCAGAGAGAAAGGAAGAAAGATGCTTCCATTTTTAGTTGCCTAAGTAACACAACCACACTGAATTGTCTTCTGGAAATTTACAGCTTTTCCACAAAAGTATGCCATCCAAATGCAACCTCTCTTTTGACAAATTTATCCTGGAACAAGACAAGTATTAATGAGCATCTTATATTTAAGAGGGAGCTGATGAAAGCAAATGTACTTAATAGGTTATCGACGCTTTTGTGAATATATTTCAAGCACTGATACATTGTTGATGCCCAGCTGAGCTACCAATTACAACTCACATGATGCACGGAATTACTTTGTCTTAGTGCATGTTCACTATCGTACATTAAAGCGAGCAGGTTTGTCCACCAAAACGAACATCTGAGATTACTTTTTTTACTGCTTGCTTAAAAACATCAATGAAGAATTTAGCCCTTCATTTTACAACATACTAAAGCATGTTCTCAGTGAGCCATTAAAGACAATAACTGTGTCTATTAAATAGTAAAGAATTGTGTAAAATTTTATAAACGGCATTTTAATTTCAAGTGTTGCCAACACCATCTCATTTAAATTAGGTGGTAGAGTTCTTCAAAAGTGCTCTTCTGGGGAGAGAAGACTGAAAGATAATAAATAGACATGCTGTGGTTTTATAAGGTTCATACTCGGTCGCTGTAAGAACTGAGAAATTCCTTACAACCACACACAGCATCTTTCTGTGCAGTGACACATTCCTTTCTAATGGAAGTGTGGGCAAACAGTGCTTTTTGTTAATGAAGGAAAAGTCTAGCCTAAGAGTGACCAGGAAATATATAAAAGCAATCATTACTAATTGATAATGGTTCATGGAGAGCCAGTATACATAAAACAGAGATAACAAACCTGCAAGTTACATAAAATAAAATGTGCTCACCAGTTTCGGGGACACCCAGTATGACTCCACAGCTTGTTGTCCAAGAGACACTGCCCAGGTCTTGGACTGAACAAATATGAGCTGTGATGGCAATTTAGCCATAAATCTCTTAAGGCCCAATTATCCTTCCTGCAAAGGGTTTATTTCTTTTAATTAGACTGGTTTTTTAATTGGGAATTTTCCTCTCATTTCTAATTTTTCCAAGAATCAAAACAGTGTCCAAGGATTTTATTTAGGATAATCACCAGCATACCATTTTGGAGGTTACCCACAAGTTGCCAAAAATTGAAGTTTTATCTACAAAGTTTTTATGTGATATGATCTAACTACTGTATAAGAGTCATAAAAATAATTTGTACCTAAATGTCAATAAGAGCATGTCTAGGATGTTGATGGTTACACTTCTGGGGTGAGGGTTGTCTGTTCACTGACAAACAGAATGCAGACCTCTTGAGGGGCAGGATGGTCTCTTAATTCTCTTTACCCTAATCTCAAACATAATGCCCTGTACACCATGGGTGTTAAGTGTGTTTTGTTTAAAAAGTGAATACCTGTAAGTCTCTACTTTTACTGCAAAATGAACAGTCATGTCATTTCTATGCTCCCCTAATTCCTCACCTGGAAACTAACATAGTTCAACAAGACAATCACCAAGGTGATTTCCAACTGTAACAATGACTCCCAGAGCATTTTAGGAAATACGGTAAGATTCAGCTATTAATAGTCTACAGCTAGCTCACGGACATATATACACAGTAAATTAAACTGCAGCAGGATTACATAGCAAGACAATGACTACTGCAGGCAATATTGGCCACTTTAATCCATTCGTGGAATAAATGCTTCTTAAAAGCTTAATCTAAACCTTTATTAAATTGCTGACCTCAAAATTATCTTTCGTTTGACAACAGTGCCCTCCTGTGGCAACACAAAGGAAATCTCTTGACAGTGCTAGCGTGTTAACTAATTTACATGTTTTTATTATGTGTTTTATTTTTTAATAAAATAATATTCATAAATAGAATGTAATTATCCTTAAATAAGCATAATACACTATATAATTTAAATAATTTCACACTAAATGGCATCACAAAAAGTTAAATCAAAATACAATAAGAGCTTCCAAGTGAAATGGTAATTATTTATATGGAACATACATACACATATATATTACACATACATACATATAATAAGCACAAGCATAATGGGATTCAGTATTTATTGGTTCTCCCTGTTACTTCTTTAACATAAATCCATGCTACTATCTATCAAAGTTCCCCAAGCTATTTAAAGATGCTCTAAACACTCGGCCTATACATACTGAAAGCATACCAGGTATGCTTTATGCCAGGACATGCTGGGGAAATTAAGAATAAGACCTGTTCCTGTCTATGCAAAAGTGACAAACTAATTGGAAAAGGAATTGCGGCAACCAAGAGAATAGGTCATTAGTATTTGCCATTGTTTTCTGGAATAATGAGAAGAAAGACTTTGACAATGTTAAGAAGAGTAAGATAAGTGAGGATGCCTGTAATCCAGGAAAACTACCCGGAAGAGGCAACAACATGGAGGAATAAAAGGAATAAAGAAGTCTATGAGGGAGTTCCCACTGTGGCTCAGCAGGTTAAGGACCCAAATTGTCTCTGTGAGGATGAGGGTTCGATCCCTGGACTCGATCTGTGAGTTAAGCTTCCAGCATTGCTGCAAGCTGCAGCACAGGTTGCAGATTTGGCTCAGATCCAGTGTGGCTGTGGCTATGCCATAGGGCTGCAACTGCAGCTCTGATTTGATTCCTAGCCCAGGAACTTCCATATGTGGAATGGGCAGCCATTAAAAAATAATAATAATAATTAATTTTAAAAAATGTGTTTGGGGAAAGAGTAAAGATGTGTTCAGGAATTTTTTAATTTTTGTTTGGTTGGTCAGTTGGTTGGTTTTTCTTGAGGGGGAAAAACCTGCATATGCATGTGAGTCTATTTTGTTTTGTTCTAATTTGATCTGGTGGAGGAGGTGGAAGGGCCTCTGAAGGAAACCACACAGAGAAAGGGGGAAGGGAGAGAGTAGGGAAGGCAGGCTGACCACGGGGGGAAGTCACACAAAACAGGTGAGCAGCCTCCCACCTTCTGTCCATGCTCACTGCAGAGTCACCTCTGCATGATTCCCTCAACAAGTATTTTTTGAGCAACTCATCTGCACCAGGCCCTGTATTGGGTGATGGGCCCAGAAGATGGATAGGGTCCCAGGTGTTCCAGAGTTTGCACTGTAGCATGAGAAGAAAGACAACAGGTACATAAGCATTATTAAGATAACTGCAGGTTGAGATAACTGTGAGAGAGAAAGCAAAAGTTGAAGAGTGTGGCTGGGTTTGGAGGAGGAGAGGTTACAAGGATGGGGTGTTCGGGGAAGGCCTCTCTGAGAAAGTGACTCTAAACCTGATGATGAATGATATCGAGAGGACTCCCAAGGGAAGAGTGTCCTAGGTGGAGAAATGGCACAGTCCTGCAGAGGCCTAAAGCCAGAACAAGCTGGGTGTGGTCATGGAGCAAAGGGGCAGTCAGAGCAGCTAAATGAAGGCGAGTGAGGCACAGAAAGGTCAAGGGGGTCCCGGGAAGAGATCACACTGGAGCTGGCAGGTCACAGTGTGGAGCTGGGACTTGATGCCAACTGTGATACGAGAGTTGTAGGCAGGAGAGAAACAGAACATGGTGTGGGTCTGCAGATGATCTGTCCAACGGCTGGATGGAGAAAGCCATCTGGGGAGCACAAGTAGAAAATGGGAGACTACTACAGCAGTCCAAGCCAGAGAGAGGGATGGACTGAAATAGGACAGTGACAGAAGAGCCCAAGAAAAATTGATGTTCCAATGCCAGCCTAAAACACTATCTAGCATAAAACAGATGTTTAGTAAATTCATGTATGGGATTTAGAATAGATGGGCAATTAGGTCCTACGCATAGCACAAGGAACTGCGTCAAATCTCTTGGGATAGAACATGATGGGCTATCTCACTTTGCTGTACAACAGAAATTGGCACAACATTGTAAATCAGCTATACTGCAATAAAAAATAAAATTATAAAAATAAATAAATACATGTGAATGAATGAGTGAGTGCTTAAGTCTGCCAGCAAGAAAAGTCCCATTTTGCAATCTCCCTATTCTGCCTAGGGCTGGAGACTCTGTTACACGTAAGTGCAACGTAATTACTAACTGCCTTCTGGAGGCCCTCAAGAAAAGAAAAACTGGTGAAACATTTTATCAACTGTTTGCTGGGGATCGGGGGGAGTCAGTCTAGTCTCAACCTAGAAGTACAAGAGAATGAATTTGACAAGATGTTTCAAAGCAGAGCACTGATAAAGTCAGGCCCCTTTAAGATGTATTCTCACGCCCTGAGACACTCCATCAGGGTCAAATAATGAACTAACTCACAAGGTTCAAGTCTCTGGTGTTGGTACCAAGAACACTGGTTCTTAATCTTACAGTACTTTTCACCCTATAACATTTTTACTCTTCCCTTTGGCTATCAGAGCCAAATTTAGAGTCCACCCTCAGTAAGTGAAAAGGACCTTTTGCCAAGCATTTCATATACTAACCTTCTGCTTCGTTGTCCATATTTTCCCTTTTATCCAATTTAATAAAATATTTTTAAAGGCTTTCTCAAATCTGCTTGGATGGGGCAAGTACAAATACGTGAATATATAAACAAGACACCATAAGCTTTAACAAGATCAGAATTCACCTTGTCCTGTCTCCTCATCCACTTCCTTTTCATCCACCCATTCAACTTGCCAGACCAAAACTCAAAACTCCCACTTTGCCATGGTTGCCTCAGGGAAAAGCATTATTTCCAAATAATAAAATGAAATAGGCTACCTAGACTACATAGCATAGGAACTAAGAGGTGACGAACCACTTTGGGATTCATTGATGGCTTTCTTGGTAGACAGCAGAACATGAGCGAATGGAACAGAGGACTAAGTAAGATTTGGTTTAAAGTGAGTAAGGCTGTTCCCCTCGTGGCTCAGTGGTTAACAAACCCGACTAGTATCCATGAGGATGGGGACTCGATCCCTGGCCTTCCTTAGTGGGTTGAGGATCCAGCATTGCCAAGAGCTGTGGTATAGATCGAAGACAGTTAGGTTCTTAACCTGCTGAGCAACAGCAGGAACTCCACTTTAGAAGACTTTCAAAGCCAGGAAGAATGACCTCCCTTTCCAGATATGAGTTGAGGCCCTCAAGATAATAAATGGACTCTTAATCCCCCAAAGGGAGCAATGTGAAAACTAAGATTATCATAATCTGCTGCATAACATAAAAATGCACACCATGCAGATTTATCCTTGTGACCCACAGGACCTTCACCCTTTAATTAAAATACCAGAGGCCCCTGAAAACCCATCAATTATAGTCAATGTCAATGTATTTTTGGTATCTGGGGCCAGGGAAGCAGAAACCATAAAGTTCTAATATCAACCAAGGGAAGTTTCCTCTTTCTAAGCCTTAGAATTGAGACTAAGAAACAGTTGATCATTCTGAAATAAGCTGTGGAAGGAGGGAGATAGACATTTGGGTGCTATGGGACGACCATCCTTCTCTCATCACATACATGGGGAGACAAAGGAAGCTCATCATCCAGAGATGAGATCTCACAGATCCGCAAAGAGCAGAAATGACCCAGGGGAGCAGAATCGTGTCCTTGAAGGTTGTTCTATTCTTAGCCTTTCCTTGGCCTGTCTACACCCCTTTCATTGCATTCCACAAGAATGGCTATAATGTTTTTTATTTTTTTTTCTTTTTATATATACATTTTTTTTTCCCCACTGTATGGCAAGGGGATCAAGTTATCCCTACATGTATACATTACAATTACATTTTTTCCCCACCCTTTGTTCTATTTTTTAAAATAATAAGAGGTTTCATCTTTGGCCTCACTGCAGTGAATTTTTAATTGAATCCGAAGAAAATGGTCCCATTTCATTGGTAGGGAAACTGAGCTGCCAGGAATTGCCTTCCCCAGTCTGCAAAGCTAATCAGTAGTGGAGCTGGGCTTCCTACTTCAGCCGTCCAACATGGGTAACTCTGTCTGTACTGTCCAATTGGCAGCTACTAAGCCACCATTTAAACTAACTTAAATGAAGTCACATTTGAAATTGAGTTCATCCATAGAGAACAGACTTGTGGTTGCCAAGAAGGGGGGAGAGAGTGGGATGGATGGGGAGTTTGGGGTTAGTAGATGCAAATTCTATTACATGTAGAATGGATAAGCAATGATGTCCTACTGTATAGCACAGAGAACTATATCCAGTATCTTAGGATAGACCATTATCAATGATATTATGAGAAAAGAATACATATACATGTACGACTGGGTCACTTTTTTGTACAGCAGAAATTGGCACAACATTGTAAATCAACTGTAATTTTTAAAATGTAAAAAGTAAAATAAAATTGAATTCATCAATGACACTAGTTCCAGTTCAAGTGTTCAGTAGCTCCATGTGATGACTGCTGTGGCAGCAGATACAGAACATCTCACCATTGCAGAAATTTCCATGGGACAGTGCTAGGCACCTGACGCAACAATTCTCTTAATTTCTAAAATCTGAAATGAACTGCAGATGCTCACTTCAGCAATGGGAAGATTCACCATCATAGCTCATCGGTAATGAACCCACCTAGTATCCATGAGGATACAGGTTCAATTCCTGGCCCCACTCAGTGGGTTAAGTATCTTGTGTTTGCTATGAGTTGTGGTGTAGGTCGCAGGCGTGACTCAGATCTGGCATTGCTGTGGCTGTGGCACAGGCTGGCAGCTACAGCTCCAATTCAACCCCTAGCCTGGGAACCTCCATATGTCACAAGTGCAGCCCTAAAGAGAGAGAGAGAGAGAGAGAGAGAGAGAGAGAGAGAGAGAGAGAGAGAGATGAAGTGGTACCCACTGGAATGTGGAGAGATGTCTGGCCATGCCAAAGTCTGGGTTCTTGTCTGCATAGTTTCCAATCCTTTCAATAGACAAATCATTGAAACTCTCTGAACCTCAAGTTCTTCATCTTGAATATGGATGTTAAAATAGCTACTCGGGTTACTGTGGATTCAAATGAGGCCTGGTACAGGGAAGGCTTTGTGGACCCCACTTGTATTAACATGAGTTTTTATCATGATTAAGAGCAGCAGTGTCCAACCACTTCCAGAACCCATATTAATGCCTGGCTCTGTTCTAGCAGCTCCCTGGTAGCTCACTGGCTTAAGGATCCAATGTTGTCACTGCTGTGGCTCAGGTTCGCTCCCTGGCCCAGGATCTTCTGCATGCCAAGGGCACAGCCAAAAAAAAAAAATTTTAATAAAAAATAAAGCCTGGCTCTATTCTAAGAGTTTTCTATGCATTAACTCACTTCATCTTCTCCACATGCTTTTAGTTCCTATAATTATCCTCATTCACAGAGAAGCAAATATGGATTCAGGGAAGTAATTTGACTTGCCCAAGGTCAATGACCAAGTGGCAGAGCTGGAATCTTAGCCCACGTTCCAGAAGCTGCTCTCTCAACTACTGGGTACACCACCTTTCCAATATCTAAAAATGGGCATGTGTGGGTCACTTTGCTGTACAGCAGAAATTGGCACAACACTGTAAATCAACCACACTTCAATAATTTTTAAATGGGCATGTACCCCTCCCTCCCTTTTACACCCACCACCATTTTTTCAGCTAATACCTATACAATTCAATTCATATATGCACAATCCAGTTATAATCTTGTCTTATGGGCTTTTGCTTCTAATATTTTTATCTCATGTGTATACATTTTTGTATATAGGTATGAGATGCTTACTGCACACAAAATGTCAAAACAAAAAGCAGGGAGGAGTACCCGTCATGGCTCAGTGGTTAATGAATCCAACTAGGATCCATGAGGACTCAGATTTGATCCCTGACCTTGCTCAGTGGGTTAAGGATCTGGTATTGCCATGAGCTGTGGTGTAGATCACAGATATGGCTCAGATTTCACATTGCTGTGGCTGTGGTGTAGGCCAGCAGCTACAGCTCCAATTAGACCCCTAGTCTGGGAGCCTCCATGTGCAGAGAATGCAGCCCTAAAAAGATAACAGACAAAAAAAAATTTTTTTAATTAAAAAAAAAAAGCAGGCTTGTTTACTCTATGACATTCTACAGAGGAGTAATAAGCGAACAGATCCTGCTTGCAAAAACTTGACAAACCAAGTTAGTAAAATAACTTTCCAAAGTATTTTCAGTCTACTAAGAAATTTTTTCACCATTGGTTCTCCCAATCAATGGTCATTTCTACAATAAATGAAAGGAACCAAAAAAAAAAAAAAAGCAGAGACATAAATCCTGAGATAACATCCCAGAATCATTACTCTCATCATTAACACTCCCTGACCTGTAACAACAGCAGGTGCAGTGCAAGATGATGCTTTCCTGCAACCAAAATACGCCAAGCATCTCTTGTGAGGCAGATGCTGGAGCAAAAGACTACCACTCATCCAGCAAACAAGAGCTTCGGCCTAGGCCTAGAAGCGCCTGCCAATCCTGAGAACGGGGCTTCTGAATCTGGGGCCCTCAGATAGAATTCAGGGGTCCATGAACTGGCACGAGGGTAAAAAGACATCTTCATTTTTGCTAACTCCTATTTGAAACTCATTCCTTTTGATTAGTCGTGTCAGCCACACACCAGAGGGATACTGAGCAGTTCCTATGACTCAGTCCCAAACAGAAAGCACAGGCATTTTCAAACCATCGCGGCTTGTTGCAGACACCTCAAAACAGGTGCCCATCACAACCTCATAAGTATATAGTTAGTGGATCGGCCTGTAGATCGTGTTGTTTAATGCACTCATGCAGAAGCACATGTGTTCTACATCACAAAATCATGTTTTGATCACTACATTTCTGTAGAGTTGCCTTCTTTTATAATCCTTCTGTTTTAGGTGATTTAAAATATTATTTTGAGACGGGATCCACTGGCTTCACCAAACCTCCCAAAGGACTCATGGCAAAGAAGAGGTTAAAGGATTTGCAAACTAATGTGTAAAACCATATCTCCATGTGCAATATCACAGCTACCTTGTCCCTTTTCCCCCACCCCCACCCTATGTAAACTGAACCTTTTATCCATCAATTCTGCCAGGACTGACACACAATGTTTGAAAGAAAACTGACAGATGATGTAATGACTTCTATGTAAGGGCATAAACCAGTCAAAGAAGTACCAGGTAACAGCTGCAGAACAATTTGGGGAAGGTTTGGGGAAAAAAAAAAAAAGAAAGAAAGAAAAACAATCTGTCCTGTAGAGAAAGCACTGTCATTTCAAGTACTTCTTGCAACCACTATATGCAATGTATTCCAACTTGCAAATGTAAAAATGGCCTCATTATCTCAACAGAGGATCCTTCAGAAAGTCTAATTCAAAGCAAGCACACTCAGAAGTTCCATTGTGGCTCAGGTGTAATGAACCTGACTAGTATCCATGAGGATGTGCGTTCAATCCCCGGCCTTGCTCAATGGGTTAAGGATCTGGAGTTGCTGTGAGCTGTGGTGTAGGTCACAAAGGAGGCTCAGATCCTGAGTTGCTGTGGCTGTGGCATAGGTTGGCAGTTGCAGCTCTGATTCAACCCCTAGCCTGGGAACTCCCATATGCCACGGGTGCAGCCCTAAAAAGAAAAAAAACAAACAAAAAAACAAGTACCTCCGAAAGTTGGCCCACTGTCTAAAAGCCGGTGCTATAAATACACATGGCCTGGGAAAGCAACAGCAAGCTGCATTCTGTGAATGTGTCTTCATAAAAAATCTGGGAAAGTGGGAATTTGGTGGCTGGCTCAGGGAACAGCTATAAGAAAAAGGAGATGAAGTTTCTAGACTTTGAGGATAAGAGGTCTCAGAAGCCCCAGAGGAAAGAGACCCCTGCCATGCTGAAAGAGATAAAAGCCATCAGCATGCACACATTCATAAAAAGGTACAAAAATTTTTCGGATTTATGCTGTAACTACCTATGATGAAGGGCAGGCAACAACGAAGTCAAGGTGTCAATGTGAATGGAGTCCCAGGGTGAGTCCTCCCCAAAGCAGAGACTGAGACAAGGACAAAAGGTAAGAGCATGTGATTGAGGTTGCTGATGTGAGTGAGTAATGGTGGCTGGGTTCCCCCAGGGCCTCCCAAGAAGAGTAGAGAATGGCTCCCAGAATCAGCCACTCAAGGACAGAAGGTGGTTTTGAACATCAGGTTGCCATCAAAAGCAATGACTCCTAGGTTTTCTGGGATCCCTTTGCTTGGACATCATTGCATCAGGGAAGGTCCAGCATGAAGATAAGACGATGTCTGGCAAATGTAAGGGACAAAACATGAGTCTCTCATCCCAGCTGTTACCCCATTTCCTCTGCTCCCCACAGAGCTACCATGAATGTATACAGGACAGTCCTCCGTAGCTGTGGGGAGCTGAGAGCTAGGACACAAGGTACCAGAGCTCGCTGCTACCCAGAGCGAAGGAGGAATGTAAGCTTTTCGCTTCCGCAGGAGCTTCCCCTTCAATAACTTTTCTTTCTTTTTTTCCTTCTAGTTTTATTGAGACATAACTTAAATACAGCACCATATACATTTAAAATGCAGAGCATAATGGTCTGACTTATATACATCATGAAATGACCACAATAAGGGCAACGAATGTACATCATCTTGTATAAATACAAAGATAAGATACAGAAAAAAAATATTTATCCTTCTGATGAAAGCTATTAAAATTTAATCTTTTTTTTTTTCCCACTGTACAGCAAGGGGGTCAGGTTATCCTTACATGTATACATTACAATTACATTTTTTCCCCCAGCCTTTCTTCTGTTGCAACATGAGTATCTAGACAAAGTTCTCAATGCTACTCAGCAGGATCTCCTTGTAAATCTATTCTAAGTTGTGTCTGATAAGCCCAAGCTCCCAATCCCTCCCACTCCCTCCCCCTCCCATCAGGCAGCCACAAGTCTCTTCTCCAAGTCCATGATTTTCTTTTCTGAGGAGATGTTAATTTGTGCTGGATGTTAGATTCCAGTTATAAGTGATATCATATGGTATTTGTCTTTGTCTTTCTGGCTCATTTCACTCAGTATGAGATTCTCTAGTTCCATCCATGTTGCTGTAAATGGCATTATGTCATTCTTTTTTATGGCTGAGTAGTATTCCATTGTGTATATATACCACCTCTTCCGAATCCAATCATCTGTCGATGGACATTTGGGTTGTTTCCCTGTCTTGGCTATTGTGAAGAGTGCTGCAATGAACATGCGGGTGCACGTGTCTCTTTTAAGTAGAGTTTTGTCCGGATAGATGCCCAAGAGTGGGATTGTGGGGTCATATGGAAGTTCTATGTATAGATTTCTAAGGTACCTCCAGACTGTTCTCCATAGTGGCTGTACCAGTTTACATTCCCACCAACAGTGCAGGAAGGTTCCCTTTTCTCCACAGCCCCTCCAGCACTTGTTATTTGTGGATTTATTAATGATGGCCATTCTGACTGGTGTGAGGTGATATCTCATGGTAGTTTTGATTTGCATTTCTCTTATAACCAGCGATGTTGAGCATTTTTTCATGTGTTTGTTGGCCATCTGTATATCTTCTTTGGAGAAATGTCTATTCAGGTCTTTTGCCCATTTTTCCATTGATTGATTGGCTTTTTTGCTGTTGGGTTGTATAAGTTGATTATATATTCTAGAGATTAAGCCCTTGTCGGTTGCATCATTTGAAACTATTTTCTCCCATTCTGAACGTTGTCTTTTTGTTTTCTTTTGGGTTTCCTTTGCTGTGCAAAAGCTTTTCAGTTTGATGAGGTCCCACTGGCTTATTTTTGCTTTTATTTCTGTTGCCCTGGGAGACTGACCTGAGCAAATATTCATGAGGTTGATGTCAGAGAGTGTTTTGCCTATGTTTTCTTCTAGGAGTTTGATGGCGTCCTGTCGTATATTTAAGTCTTTCAGCCATTTGAGTTTATTTTGGTGCATGATGTGAGGGTGTGTTCTAGTTTCATTGCTTTGCATGCAGCCGTCCAGGTTTCCCAGCAATGCTTGCTGAATAGACTTTCTTTTTCCCATTTGATGTTCTTGCCTCCCTTGTCAAAGATTAATTGACCATAGGTGTCAGGGTTTATTTCCGGGTTCTCCATTCTGTTCCATTGGTCTGTCTGTCTGTTTTGATACCAGTACCACACTGTGTTGATGACTGTAGCTTTGTAGTATTTCTTGAAGTCTGGGAGAGTGATGCCCCCTGCTTGGTTTTTGTTTCTCAGGATTGCTTTGGCGATTCTGGGTCTTTTGTGGTTCCATATAAATGTTTGGATTGTTTGTTCTAGTTCTGTGAAAAATGTCCTGGGTCATTTGATAGGGATTGCATTGAATCTGTAGATTGCTTTGGGTAGCATGGCCATTTTTACAATATTGATTTTCCCAATCCAGGAACATGGACTATCTTTCCATTTCTTTACATCTTCTTTGATTTCTTTGATTAAAGTTTTATAGTTCTCGGCATATAGGTCCTTGACCTCCTTGGTCAGGTGTATTCCAAGGTATTTGATTTTGTGAGGTGCAATTTTAAAAGGTATCGTGTTTTTGTATTCCTTTTCTAATATTTCATTGCTGGTATACAGAAATGCAACTGACTTCTGAATGTTAATCTTATAGCCTGCTCCTGTGCTGAATTTATTAATCAGATCAAGTCGTTTTGGGGTTGAGTCCTTAGGGTTTTCTATGTATAGTATCATGTCCTCTGCATACAGGGACAGTTTGATCTCTTCTCTTCCTATATGGATGCCTTTTATTTATTTTGTTTGTCTAATTGCTGTGGCTAGGACTTCCAAAACTATGTTGAAGAGCAGTGGTGAGAGTGGGCTTCCCTGTCTTGTTCCCAATTTGAGTGAGAAGGCTTTCAGTTTTTCCCCATTGAGGATTATATTTGCTGTGGGTTTATCATAAATGGCTTTGAGTATCTTCAGGAATGTTCCCTCTATACCCACTTGGGCAAGGGTCTTGATCATGAATGGATGTTGGACTTTGTCAAATGCTTTTTCTGCGTCTATTGAGATGATCATATGATTTTTGACTTTTTTTTTTGTTAATGTGGTGTATGATGCTGGCTGATTTGCATATGTTGAACCATCCTTGTGAACCTGGGATGAACCCCACCTGGTCATGGTGTATAATTTTTTTGGTATGTTGTTGGATTCGGTTGGCTAAGATTTTGTTGAGAATTTTTGCACCTATATTCATCAATGATATTGGGCGATAGTTTTCTTTTTTGGTGGTATCTCTGTCTGGTTTTGGAATGAGGGTGATGGTGGCATCATAGAATGTCTTTGGGAGTATTCCTTCTTCTTCCACCTTTTGAAAGAGTTTAAGGGGGATGGGCACCAATTCCTCTTTATATGTTTGATAGAATTCACCTGTGAAGCCATCTGGTCCTGGACTTTTATTTGTAGGGAGTGATTTTAGGACCTCTTCAATTTCATTTCTAGTGATCATTCTGTTCAGTTGGTCTGTTTCTTCTTGATTCAGTTTTGGCAGGATCTAAGATTCTAGAAAATTGTCCATTTCTTCCAGATTGTCAAACTTGTTGCCGTGTAGTTGTTCATAGTATTCTCTTATGGTTTTTTGTATTTCTGCTGTATCTGTTGTGATTTCTCCTTTTTCATTTCTAATTTTGATTATTTGGGTTCTTTCTCTCTTCTTTTTAGTGAGTCTGGCCAGGGGTTTGTCCATTTTGTTTACCTTTTCAAAGAACCAGCTCTTGGTTTTATTAATTTTCTCTATTGTTTTTTGAGTCTCTATTTGATTGATTTCTTCTTTGATCTGTATAATTTCCTTCCTTCTGCTGACTTTAGGCCTTTTTTGTTCTTGTTTTTCTAATTCGTTTAGATGGAGGGTTAAGTTGTCCATTTGGGATCTTTCTTCTTTTTTGAGAAAGGCCTGTATTGCTATAAATTTCCCTCTGAGCACTGCTTTCGCAGCATCCCATAGATTTTGAGTGGTTGTGTCTTCATTATCATTTGTTTCAAGGTAGTTTTTAATTTCCTTCTTGATTTCCTCATTGACCCATTGGTTTTTTAGTAGCATGTTGTTTAGTCTCCATGCAGTAGGTTTTTTCTCTTTCCTTTTCCGATGGTTGATTTCTAATTTCATGGCATTGTGGTCAGAGAAGATACTTGAGATAATTTCTATGCTCCTAAATTTATTGAGATTCGCTTTGTGTCCCAATATGTGGTCGATTCTTGAGAATGTTCCATGAGCATTTGAGAAGAATGTGTATTCTGCTTTTTTGGGATGTAGTGTCCTGAAGATATCAATGAAGTCTAACTTTTCTATTGTTGCCTTTAGGATCTCTTGCTTTATTGGTTTTCTGTCTAGAGGATCTGTCCATTGGGGTGTGTGGGGTATTAAGGTCTCCTACTATGATTGTATTCTCATCAATATCTCCCTTTATGTCTGTTAATATTTGTTGTATGTATCTGGGTGCTCCTGTATTTGGGGCATATATGTTGACAATAGTAACATCCTCTCCTTGGATGGATAAAATTTACTCTTTTAACCACTTTCCTACATAACGTAGAGCAGTATTCATTATCTTTGTCATGTAGTACATTACTTCCCTAGTACTTATTTATGCTATAATTTAAAGTTTGTACCTTTCGACCACCTTCCTCCAATTCCCCCTCTCTGCACCTCCTGCCTCTGGTAACCACAAATCTGACCTCTTTTTCTATGCGTCTCTTTATTTCTGAACTATAATTGATCTACAACCCCTTGTTAGTTCCTTGAATACAGAGAATGATTCGATACATTTCAAAATGATCATGATGATGTCTATTACTATATATCACCATACAAAGATTACATAGTTATTGACTATATTCCTCATGCTGTATATTTCTGTGACTTTATTTTGTAAGTGAACGTTTGTACCTCTTCATCTTCCTCACCTATATCTGCACTGAATTTTAAATTTCATTCACTTACCAAATATTTCTGAGCCCCACCTATGCACTAAGCACTGCCTCCAGGCACTGGGACAGAGGAATGAACAGGAGAGGCAAGGTCTACGCCCTCTTACACCCTATATTCCAACAACAGCCATCTGAGAAATGAGTATTCCAGAAATTGACAGAAGGAGATAGTAGGAGAAAGAATGATGAGGAAACGGGAGAGGGCAGAGAAGTTAACTTAGCAAGGGGAGCTAGAAATTGTCACTTTGATTTGGACCCAGATAGATGAAGAATCAGCCCTTGAGACATACAAAGGAAGAGCTTTTAAATAGAGGGCACAGCACGAGCAAAGGCTCTGAGGTGAAAAGAAGCCAGTTAGAGCACAAGTCAGCTCAAGTTCCCAAAGGCTGGGGGTGGGGGTGCGGCAGTTATTACTATCTGGGTTTCTCCTCTGTCAAAGAACAAGCAGAGTGTGGAAATTTGCTTTCGGATGGCAACGAGCTCTGAACAATACATGGGGTCTTCTCTTTAGGCAGACTTTCAGCGAAACCAAAGCTTTTCTCCTCCCCCCCCCCCCTTTATTTTTTCTTTTCCTCAACACATTTTCATCCATGATTACGGAACTTGGAGTTTCATAGTACTTGAGCCAAAGTTGAAAAATCCCAAACTGCCTGGAGTCCCAGGGCATTTAGCAAACAACAGAACAACAGTAAACCATAAAATACTTTCACATTCCAGGAAAAGAAGATAAGGAAGGAAGTAGGAATCAGTACCCATGGACTGAAATAACATTCTGTATACACGGTTGGCCAGGTAAGGAAACAGGATGTGGCTTCTTAGTGGCCAAGCCAGCTCTGCATCTAGGTTCTTTCTCACATCCTGGGTGATGAGACGTCAATCGATGTAACAGAAAATCAGGTATTGATTTCCCGTGTCCCTCTCTGGGCATAATTGAAGATCTTGCCACATGACTGCTCTTCAATTTCAATTATTCAGGGCCTTTTAGCCTTGGGAGATCTGGTATGCAAATCATACTTGTGGCCACAAGAGAGCTTTTATTTAGCAGGATCTATGTGCCAAATACAATGCTTAAAAGTTGCTTTTAACATTAACTCAGAGTCTTGCCATAATCTTATGAGGTAGGGACCTCCTCAGAGGACATTCAAATACTTCAAGGTTAAACATTTGAGCAAGGGCATATGGTTAAGAAGGAAAGCTGTGATTTCAACTAATCAGGGTCTGACTCCAGAGTCCCTCTCCTGACCATAAGCTCTAAGGCTTTGTTAAATTTGTGGGAACCGAACAGCGGACATGGCCAGATGATGGCGTTTTGAAGGTATGGGAAGACCCTCTACAGCAAAAACCCTGTGTCTTATCAGAACTCACTGCTACCTGAAAACCAATTCCCACAACATACTGCACCCATCTTAAAAGGGTCTCAATAAAGTGATTTTAACCAAGAGAGAGAGGGGGAAAAAAAAAAAGCCACCACAGGAGAGATGGTTTGAAGAAAATGATCTTCCACTAATACCCAAAGTAGTCCAAGAAATTAATGCTCATTGTTCAAAGAGAAGGTGGAGGCAAAGATATGCACCAACTGTCATTCTCAATATAATTGTTTTCCATCTAGCAGGCTCTTGTAAAGTCATCTGCTTTGGAAGATGCCTTGATCCTCAAATGAAAAATCTTCCAGCTTCTGATAGGATTGTCAGGAGGGCAAAAGGCTGGAATGAGCTGAGCCCAGCAGAAAATTCACAGGACTACAAAAGGGCTATTTTTGTTATGCTCAGGGCAAGGAGAACAACACAAAGACATCGGTCTCTTGCTCAGAGAGGGTGGTGTGACACTCATGTGTGAGAGAAAGCAGAATGACCCAAGCTCCAGTCTGCATCTGTATTGTCAGGAGAGATGAGATGCTTTCCATAACGAATACAGGGGACCCTGGTTAGGGGGAATTGGGGTGTCCAAAAAAGGTGCTGCAATTGTCAGAGTGCCTGCTCCCTCTGAATGAGTCTGAGGTTCCTGGCCCTGATGAATTCAACTCCATGCTACTTATGGCACGAGGTGGCAGGTGGCAAAAACATCGCTGGCAAACTCTGAAGAATACTGAAGAATAGGAAACACGGCAACGAATGAAAAGGAATGGATAATAAATGTTTCTGTCAATTATAATTCAGTAAGCATCTGCCAGTCTCATCCAAAAAAAATCTTCAAATACCATTATTAGCGTGGGGGGAGGGCAGGAATGGAACAGTAATGATTACTTAGAATATGCAAGGATTCAAGAATAATTCATACCAGGCAATGCTCATTCCCTTTCTCCTTACTCAATGAAAGTGATAATCAAGAGACTGTTACGATCATAAAAGAATTCAGCAAAATATTCTAAGTTTTTCATAAAACTCCAATATAAAAATATAAAGAAATATATAGGCTAGACATAATGGAAATAAGTACGGTAAATAACTCACTAAATGCTTTCCTCTCAAAGTACTGCTTAATTATCTCTATCAATTTGTTCCCATTTTTAGGGGAATATGGAAGTTCCCAGGATAGGGGTCAAATTGGAGCTACAGGTGTGGGCCTAAGCCACCGCCACCACAATGCCAGATACAGGCCACGTCAGTGACCTACACTGCAGCTTGCAGCAACACTGGAGCGTGCAGCAACACTGGATCCTTAACCCACTGAGCAAGGCCAGGGATGGAACCCACATTCTCAGGGATCCTATGTCAGATTCTTAACCTGCTGAACCACAATGGGAACTCCTCTCTGTCAATTTAGAATGCAATCTCTAATAGCATATACACTTAGGCTCCATCCAGAGCCCCATTCTGTTCGTCTTCTTATCAATAACTTAGATGTCAATGTTGCCAGCATTATGCTCAAATCTGGGAATGAACTGAAGCCTGGAAGGATAATTGCAATTCTGAAATACTGGAAGGAAAACTGAAAAACATTCCAATACAGTGACTAATCCATTGAAAGCTAACAAAATTAAATTCTCTAGAAGTAAAGGCAAAATATGAAGCTTCGGTCTAAAAACAGAAGCAATACTCACTAGTATCACCCCCGATAAAGATTTCTTGTAAAAGTCTTACTGACTTTGAATTTAAAATGAGGAACATAAGGGAGGTCCAGCTGTGGCACAACAGGATCGGTGGCATCTCTGCAGAACCAGGATGCAAGTTCAATCCTAGGTCCAGCACAGTGGGTTAAAGGATCCAGTGTTCCCATAGCTGAGGTGTCAGTGGCAACTGTGTCTGACCCTAGCTGGGAAGTCCATATGTCATGGGGTAGCCAAAATAAGAAAGATTAAGAAAAAAAGGGAAATATAAAATGACTGCTAAAATTTTTACTTTGACCTTATGTTTCATTAATAAAATCATAGTAGTTAAAACTAGAGAAGGGATATAGTTCAGTTATAC
Organism: Phacochoerus africanus; assembly: GCF_016906955.1. Taxonomy (NCBI): domain Eukaryota; kingdom Metazoa; phylum Chordata; class Mammalia; order Artiodactyla; family Suidae; genus Phacochoerus; species Phacochoerus africanus. The sequence continues at coordinate 130,637,152 of NC_062544.1, forward strand.
TCTGAATTAGGCCAGAATGAAAGATATTATAGCATTCCGTTCAATATAAGAATGTCAGTATTCATTCAGCATCTGTGTCCAGGATGGAGGAGAAATTCTAGCCAAGACTGACCCAGACTACTTCCTTCCATCAAGAAATGTTCTATTTCAGTACAGCATTGACTACCCAAACATGCCTACTGAGCTCTTTACATGTGGCAAATATGGCTGAGAAACTGAATTTTTCCAATTTTATTTAATTCTAATAAATCAAAATGTACGGAGTCACTTCTGGCTCATGGCTACCATATTAGGCTGTTCCACTTTAGACAAAGTCATATGCCAAAAGGTGGAAGTGACTGGGAGGTTAGCAACCCTGAAAAAATGACTCAGCGGGACAAAATGACAACAGTGTTTATTATCTGAAGTGAGGTTTCATGGAAAAAAAGATTAGAAATATTCTTTGGAGCCAAATGGGCAGAACTAGGACTTGGAGAAATTAGAGTAAGATAAAATTCATGGCCATATAGAAGTAAATGTTTAATAATTATGACAATGTCAGTTCTATAGGGCAGAATCCATGGCCATTGCACTCACTCCCCAGTACCTAGCAATAAGGAGGCTCTCAGGAAATATTTGTATCGAATAAGTAAATGAATCAATTGATCAATGAAATAGGAAGCTGTCCAAAAGGAACACAAATGCCTCAAAAGACAATTAATTACACCAGTCTAGAGGAGTCCCACAGGAGCTGGCTGCCCACTTGCCAGGGATACGTACAAAAGCCAGGCAACCACCAAAAGGCAGCTGCAAAGGATGACTTTAAGGTCCCTCCAGATCTACTAAGAGCCTCGTGTCTACCCTCAGATGGGACTGGGTTCCAATCCTGACACTCACTATTTACGGGACTGTGTTAGATACCTATCACTGCATGATGACAGACTACTATCAACTGAGTGAGTTCCAACAGCACATGTGGATGAGCCCACAGTTTCTTAGCTTAGCTGAGTACTCTGCTTAGGGTCTCAAGAAGCTGCAGTCAAAAAGTCAACCAGGGCAGGGTTCTTATCCTGAGGCTCAATCGGGAAAGAGTCTATTTACCCACACGAGTGGCTGTTGGCAACATTCATTCCCTCATCCTCGTGGCTTCAGGACTGTTTTCTGGCTCTCAGACTGAGCTTCCCTCAGCTTCTAAAGGCCATCTGGATTTCTCTGCCACCTGTCTTTCCCAACATGCCCATTTACAGATCCGAGCCATCATAGAGTCTCTACAGCAAGTCTGCCACCAACAGAGTATACAAATGTAGCATAATCATAATGGGATAACATCCCATCACCTTTGTATTGCTCTGGTTAGAAGCAAGTCAGGTCCCACCCACATTCAAGGGGAGGCAGAATGCTGGGAGGCAGGGATCATGAAGAGCAACCCTAGTGTCTGTCTGTGAGCATGACCTTGGCAAGTCACTTAACACACTCCAGCTTCTCCTCCATAAAAATGAGGCCCCTAAGAGCACAAGGAAGTCATTAGAGGCACATTTAATGTACAACACACTTTAGAATGTAACGAAGGTTAGGTTTGTTTCCACGATAGTGTTTAAACCTCACAACAACAAATCTAGTAGGATAGATTTAGGTTAAAAAGGCTGAAGACTAAAAGAGAAGCAAGCCAACACTGTAAGTCAGAGAAATACTTAAGAATTCTCAACCCATCACCCATCGATAGAACTTTGATAGTTACAAGCAGAATTCATCCAACATTCATGTATTCAATAAATTTGAATGCCCAGACTTCTGCATGGAGACGTACCTTTTGTTCCCTCCCATGGACTAGCTCAGAGGTTCTCAAGCCCTGGGGATAGCGACTCTTTTAGAGGATTGTATACAAAAATATCTTATGGGATTATACAGGGAGTAATTCTGACTATACACGAGTCTTCTTTTACACATTTAATTAAGCACCAAATCCCATATGCAATCAGATTCCACTGCTCCAACATCATAGGTTGCTCCTAATAAAACATCATTAAAAGGGTAATTTAACACATGGTACCTAATTGTTTGGTGAACATCAACTTTTCTCTCTCACAAATGACTAAGCATGTACAGAAGGCTTGATGATAGATGTTGCCTGAACTATTTGCTCAGATTAATTTCACATTCCCAAAAAGAGGGGCAAACTCTGTATCTTTCTCTTCTGCTGAATTTACATTTCAATAACAGTAGCCCTGAAACACAGTAAGGACACTTCACATTCTAAGCAGCCTGCTGCCGAGAGCAAAGATGCAGCTGATGTTTGAGAGAAGAGCAATTACGTCAAGCCAATCGATAAAATGAACTGTAAAGATTAATCCTCTGTAATCCATTTTTTTTCCTCTATAGAAGCCCGTATTTGGAGATTTCTTGCAGCTTTCGCCCATGCTTCTATCACCTTCTCATAAGACAAAGATAAAACATCAGCAATTAAGAGATGCTCTCCAATTATAGCCAAATGTTCCTTTTTTTTTTTTTCTTTTTAGGGCCACACCTGCGGCATATGGAGGATCCCAGGATAGGGTCGAATCAGAGCTCACAGCCACAGCAACGCGGGATCCAAGCTGAATCTGAGACCTACACCACAGTTCACAGCAACAGCAATGCCAGATCTTTAACCCAGTGAGACGGGCCAGGAATCTATCCCATATCCTCATGGATACCAGTCAGGTTCGTTACCGATGAGCCACAACAAGAATTCCTTTTTTTTTAAGATTTATATTCCCTGTGGCATTCAGACTGAGAAAGTAAAGAGAAAGGGAACAATGACATTATGTGTCAGGCACTGTGCTGGACAAGATCCCCTGCTAGGTCATTTGTCCCTCACATCCAGCCTAGGTGATGGGTATGATCAACTCTGTTTTTACAGCTGGAGAAACAGAAGCTGTGGGAGAGGTTAAATGGTTTGTCTAAACACACACACACTCCCCAAACAGCAACTGGAAGCTAGATCCATAGAACAGGATCCCCTAAATATAGAACAAGGCTTCAGCACAGGAGAATCTCCATTACCAATAATTCGTTCAACAAATATCTAAAAGTCTTGTATGTGCTGGACACCACTGCCCACTATACAGCTTATAAAGAAATCACAGAATCAATAAACAGGGGAGACACAGAAACGCACCTTCTTGGGGTAGCAGGTAAGGGACAGGGAAGGAAGATAACTTCATTTAAAGCAGTATGTCAGACAAGGTTAAACAGAAAAGTAAAATGCCATAGACCTTCCTTGGGAGGGTGTATGTATGTGGGATGTATGCATCAGCAGATGGGGTTGCCTTGGTGCAAAACCCTTTTTCGTAGTAAGAGGTTTCTTACCCATGCAGAGGGCTTTAGCACCCAGCTCACCAGCCAAGTGCTCTCAAATCATTTCAATTCTCTGCACCTCACCTCCGAGGCATCCCCCCACCCCCCCCACCTGTAAGCTCCCCTGGATCAATGTCTCATCTGCCACATTCGAGCGAATCGCTGATCCTTCTCCTTCATCCTTTTGGTCAAGGCTCACAGAATATTTCCCACACCTTTATTCTATTATTGCCATTCTATTATTTTTCCCATTGTCTGTTTCCCACTTCCTGAGACATTAAAGAGAAGCCCTCTCCTAAAGGGTATACAAGTCAATTTCCTTTTCTTCACCTGCCAGGGCCCTTTTAATCATGAAACATCGGGAAAGACTTGCAAAGCAAAATCCCCCTCCCACTTTCACCAGTCCCATCAAATCAAATCTGGGTGTTTTTATTTGCCTGCAGAATAGTACATCAAAAGAAGGGGGATGGATGGCCATGATTAAAAGGCTAGAGCAGTTCAAGGACACAACCAAAATGTTACCTATACCTGATTTAACTACTGGCCGCTAATTAAATGCAAAAGAGTAGCATTAAATGAGCAATGAGATGAACAACACCACATCAGGTCTTTACTTTTTTCTGTACAATAAACACCCCTGCTTTCCCCCACCCCCATCCCACTACATTTTCAAAGTGTTTGGGACCAGACCAGCAAGCATGCAGGATGCTGTTAATCAAGTCTTACTCATCTGTGTGTGCCGCTGCATTCAGAGAGAATTAATAATGGCTTGGGCTGAAAACCAGAGGACCAAGGCACTGCTGGCTCCCATTCAAGTGCTCAGATTCGTGGGTGTTCTTTTAAGTCCCAAGAGCTCAAACTCACTTGTTCTTCTGCTACAGCCTGAATATTGGAAAGCCCTACGAATACCCTCTCTAGGCTTCAAAAAACCACTAGAGATTAACAAAGTTGAAGCAAAAGGTGCTAGGCTCTCTGTTATTTTCCTCTAGGTGGATGTTAAATCACTTGAGGATCTCTCTTTGAGGTTCAAGATATTTACCCAAGTTCCTAATGCAGGCTGGCTGCTGGCAAAGGTGCAACTGAAAGCAATGGGGAAAGGAACCCCTGCCCCCACATATTTCCACAGCCTGGTTATACTATTAAAGATCAACTCTTGGAGTTATTAAGGAATTTTCTGTCCTAGAGGTATTAACAAGGGAAGACTTTCAGCTGCCCAGTCATTCATTTAAAGAGCCCTAATGAGGAGTTCCCATCATGGTCAGTGGTAATGAACCTGACTAGTATTCATGAGGATGCAGGTTCGACCCCTGGCCTGGTTCAGTGGTTTAAGGATCCAGCATTGCTGTGATCTGTGGGGTAGGTCATAGATGTGGCTTGGATCCTGCATTGCTGTGGCTGTGGTGTAGGCCAGCAGCTACAGCTCCGATTTGATCCCTAGCCTGGAAACTTCCATATGCCTCGGGTGCAGCCCTAAAAAGACAATTAATTAATTAATTAAAGGGTCCTAGTGACACTCATTTTGAATAACAACAACCAAAATAAATAATAATAAACACAATGGCTGATTATATCTAATGAAAACTTCCTGTGTGTCAAACACTGGGCTGTGAGCTGCATATGCATTTCCCATCTACTTCTCACCTGATATGTGCTCTGTTTAATGAATGAGGACACCTGAAAGGGTTGCACAGTTAGGAATGAAGCCAAGGGTTAAATCCAAGCAAGTGATACTAGAGCCCAGTTTTGAAAAGGCCACCCATTTCTGCCCCTTTCACACTTAGTTGGGTGGGGGTGCAAAACAAAGCTGCCCCATCAGAAAGAGAACAGAGAGCCTGGGGAAGGCAGCCCTACCCAATGGGGAGGCAAAGAGCCCAGGAAGACGGAGGAAGGTGTGTTGAAAGGGACAGGAAAAAGCTGCCAAAGCTGAAGCTTGTTTTATTTAGCACAATATTTAAGAGCAGTGCCTTTGGAGCCATAAGTCCTGGGTTCAAATTCCAGCCCATATTGCAAGCTCCTGGAGGTCAATTTATGATGCTGTTCCCCACTCACCCACACTCTAGCACAGGGTCCTACACAATGGAACTATTTGAAGAAATTATTTTAATTAATCTGATCAATATTTGTAAGACATTCTTTTTTATTCTTTATTCTTTTTTTTTCTTTTTTTTTTTTTTAGGGCCACACCTGTGGCATATGGATGTTTCCAGGCTAGGAGTCAAATTGGAACCATAGCTGGGGACTACACCACAGCCACAGCAACACCGAATCTGAGCCACATTTGCTGAAGCTTGCAGCACTGCCAGATTCTTAAACCACTGAGCAAGACCAGGAATGGAACTCACTTCCTCACAGACACTATGCCAGGTTCTTAACCCACTGAGCCACAATGGGAACGCTCGAAAGACATTTTCAATGAGAGAAAGAGAGAAGTGGAAAGACAGAGAGAGTCAGAAAGAAACTGAAGAAGTTCCTGCTGTGGCACAACAGAATTGACAGCATCTTGGGAGCTGGGACACAGGTTCAGTCCCCAGCCCAGCACAGTCGTTGCTGCAGCTATGGTTTAGGTCATGACTGTGGCATGGATCTGATCCCTTCCTCAGGAATTCCATATGCTTCAGGGCAGCCAAAAAAGAAAAAAAAAATTAGGGGGGTAAAAAAACCTAATGTGCATTAATTCAAGAATGGGTAATAAATTCTGACAAGCTAATAGAATGGAATTCCACTTATTAGTGAAACTGAATTATCTAAAATTATATGCAAAGTAAACAAATACTATAGACATAATACTGAATTAAAAAACACGTCGGGGAGTTCCCGTCGTGGTGCAGTGGTTAACGAATCTGACTAGGAACCATGAGGTTGCGGGTTCGGTCCCTGCCCTTGCTCAGTGGGTTAACGATCCGGCGTTGCCGTGAGCTGTGGTGTAGGTTGCAGACTCGGCTCGGATCCTGCGTTGCTGTGGCTCTGGCGTAGGCCGGTGGCTACAGCTCCGATTCAACCCCTAGCCTGGGAATCTCCATATGCCGCGGGAGCGGCCGAAGAAATAGCAACAACAACAACAACAACAACAGACAAAAAGACAAAAAAGACAAAAAGACAAAAAAAAAAAACCACGTCGGAGTTCCCATTGTGGCTCAGAGGAAACAAATCTGACTAGTATCCATGAGGACACGGTTCGATCCATGGCCTTGCTCAGTAGGTTAAGGATCTGGTGTTGCTGTGAGCTCTGATGTAGGTCCAGGCACAGCTCAGATCCTGTGTTGCTGTGGCTGTGGCATAGGCCAGTGGCTGCAGCATAGGCCAGTGGCTGCAGCTCCAATTGGACCCCTAGCCTGGGAACCTCCTAATGCTGCCAGTGCAGACCTAAAAAGAAAAAAAAAAAATGTCACAGAAAATCATGCAGAGTGAACCACTTAGAAATTTCAAAGAAAGAAAGAAATTAAAGTTCTGTAAGTTACTAGCTAGCGACCCTGACCAAATGTTCCATCCCCATCACTTTGTTCCTCAGTTTCCTCATCTGTAAAATGAAGACAATAATCCTACTCTCCCTAGCTAGAAGGGATGATATATCCAAAGGATTCAGAATAGTGTTTGGCACAGGATAAATGCTATGTGAGTGTTAGCTTTGTTTTATTTTTATTTAACAATTCTGGAAAGAAATAGCCCTATATCCAACAATCTGAAAAACACAAGGCTATGCAATAGAGACAAGAGTGTATATCAACCAAACACATGTATGAGAACATTCAAAAAAGCCTAATGCACAGCATCCAAAACCTAGGAAAAAACCCAACTGTTCAACACTAGATGGCTAAGTAGTGGCTTGTTAATACAATGAAAGGTTGCATAGCAGTGAAGAACCACCACTACATGCAATAGCAGACATAAGGCTGACCAAAAAACTCAGATAGGAAAGAATACATACCATATATTTCCAATTACATGAAGCTAAAAAGAGAGGAAAATTAAGCTCTGTTGGCAGAGGTGGAGAGGTGGTCATGCAAGAGGGGTGGGAATGTCTAGCAGCAGATACAAGGGACCCATCTGGAAGCTAGAAATTGTGCATTCTATCTAAGCAGTAGTTTCATGTATGGGTGCATGTATGGTCAGGACACTCAGGATGGCTGTCCTCCTGCTCTCTGGACATCCTCCGCTCAACCAGGCCCTGCCTCACTTATATGACTATCCAATCCTCTTAATCATATGCTTAATCAGTAACTGCCTACAAGCCTGCCCCCTGCCCGTTTCCCTGGTAATTGAGGAGCCAACCTGATGTCAATTCCCCAAAGAATGGTAGCCTTCTCCCCTGAGTAGCCAAGAAGGTTGCCATGTCCTGCCAGTGGTTAATGGTAGGGCATCACTCCAGGACATTTTGCTTAAGATATCCTGTCCAATAAACCACTGATGTCTCTGTCACTGTCTCCAGGCTCTTTCATTGGTCTCGAGGCTGAGCAACTTATGAGGTAGCCCAACAGTACATATACGCAAATTCAATAAGCTCTCGTGGTTAAGATTTGGGTACTTTATTAGAAGTTACACCTCAATTTTTTAAAGTAACAAAAAATGAGTCAGCATGGTATATGATGCACTTTTAGGTAAAAAGTTAAATTTTTTTCATTTTAGTAATTACTATTTAAGTAGTAACGCATTTAGCCTGTATTTACTCAGAAGATCAAATGCAATAGCTCATTAATTTTTTTAAGATGAGACTCTGTTTCAATAAAAACATGAAAAAATGTGGGAAAACAAAACAAACTCTTTGAAGGCAGTGTGACAATGACTGAAATTTGGAAATCACTAGATTATGAGCAGTACACACCTTAGCTATGGAAGGAAGTCAAAAGGGCCTTTATTCTAGTCCAGAATAAAAAAAGAAAACTACACCCAAAGACCAAATCCAGCCATTGTCTGTTTTTCTATAACCTGGAAACTAAGAATGGTTTTTACATTTTTAAATGGTTGAGGGAAATCAAAAGGATAATATTTCTTAACACATGAAAATTATATGAAATTCAAATTTCAGTCTTCATAAACAGAATGCTATTGGAACATAGCCTTGCTCACTCATTTACATATTGTCTCTGGCTCCATTCCTGCTACAATAGCAGAGCTGAATAGCTGTACAGAGACCACGTGGCCCACAAAACCTAAAATATTTACTACATGGCCACGTACAGAAAAAGTTTCCTGATTCTGGCTCTGGCAGCTAATTTCCATTTTAGCCACTGATGCTGCCCCTAAGTTACCTACTCTTCTAATCCTTCTTCATGGAGAAGCTGTCCTCAAATACTCAACGATGATGAGCCCCTTTGCTCCAAATTCTGACTTTATAATGACCATGGTATGTGTCAAAGCTCTGAGTTCTGATCCACCGACAACCTGACAACCAGAGCATTGTGAGAAGATCCTAGCCACAAAAGATAATACAATCTCAAGCTTTCATGAGCAAATTTTAGAATTTAGTTTCTTGTATCACCCTTAAGATAGTCTTGTTTTATCTTTTTTTTTTTAATCTGGAATGTTTACTCTACCCTCCAGTTAGTTCTTCCTTATGAGCCAACGAACTGTAGAGTCTTTGTTTGTTTTCAAGCCACTAGTGTATCATTAAAGTACAAAGATTTAAGGCTATTGTTGAAAATGTACCAAAAGAAAATAATTGAGATGCTAACTGGCTGTCAAGAAAGTTTAACTGTCCAAGGGTGATGGAAAATGAATTTTCCCACCTTTGAACTTTGAGTAGGCTTATTTCCTCCACATGGAACATCCTTCATCCTAGCTTCATTGAAGTTACATGTCCTCTGCCACACTGAAAGCTCACTGACTATGAAATCCATGTTAGAATCAAGAATCATAGTCCAACCTCTTGGGATAGAACATGACGGAAAATGGTATGAGAAAAAGCATGTGTGCATATGTATGACTGGGTCACTATGCCATACAACAGAAATTGACACAACAGTGTAAATCAACTACACTCTAATAAGAAATAAAATAGGAGTTCCCATCATGGCTCAGTGGTTAATGAATCCGACTAGGAAGCATGAGGTTGTGGGTTCGATCCCTGGCCTTGCTCAGTGGGTTAAGGATCTGGCGTTTCCCTGAGCTGTGGTGTAAGATCCCGAGTTGCTATGGCTCTGGCGTAGACCCGATTAGACCCCTAGCCTGGGAACCTTTATATGCCGTGGGAGCGGCCCTAGAAAAGGCAAAAAGACAAAAAATAAAATAAAATAAAATAAAATAAAATAAAATAAAATAAAATAAAATAAAATAAATAAAATAAAATAAAATAAAATAAAATAAAATAAATAAAATAAAATAAAATAATAAAAAAATAAAAGAATCATACCTGGCCCACCATGTTATATAAAATATGTATCTGAAAAATACATACGGAAAGGAAGACACTTCTTAGAGAAAGTCCTATTATCATTCAATTAATATTGAATTGGTCAAAGTAAGCTGAATTTATCTGCTCACCTCCTTATATTTTAAGGGACTACATCTCTATCTGCAAAAGCAAGAACTATTTTTGACAGACAAGTTCCAAATCTACCAAGATGAATGTGTACTTTTGGAAATAGGGTAAATACCTTGCTCTTATGAGCAATTCTTTCTTGTGGAATGCTATTTAAGAAAAGGTGTGAGGTTCCTACTGGCTCTGTCTAGTATTAATCATTTATGAGATACAGTGGTTCAGGGCTCAGCAGTTGGAGTCATTTAGGGCAGTAAATATACATTTCCTGTCAAAACACATCAAATGGTTAAGTCTTCAATTTATTTGAGAATGAGTTGTAACTAACTTCAATACTGGCAATTTGGAGAAGTCTCTGATGGCTTTTAATAGCATTGGCTGTTTTCTTCACTTCCTGCCTCCAAACCACAGAGTATATCCAATTAACTCTCCCCAGAAATGGCTCTCAGGATGTTTCTGTGTAAGAGTCATTCCTCCAATTCCAAGTCTGTTGTACAGTGTAGGCTTCCCATCAATCAGGTTTTCCAGAACCAAAGCTCTGTCTACATATCACATGAAAGGGTGTTCTGGGTTGACAGACTATAGATCCTTCCACCACATTAAACTCATTAAGGGTAGTTCTTACTTGTCCTTACATTAGGCCTGTATCATTTCACCTTGATGCATATAACAATGACATAAAAAAATAAAGTCTCAATATTTTATAAAAATGAAGTCAAATGGTAGGCAGGCCAAAGCAGGTACCTCAGCTCCATACATCAGGGCCTCAGGCTACTTCCATTTTTCTCTTCTGCCATCTACCTTTCATTCTCAAGGAGGCCTCAGACTTGAACATGGCTGCTGGAACACCAAGAGGATTCAAGAGATCCATAAAGGGCTCCATTCTTGATTTTAGGTAGACTCCCCAGAAATACCACCTGACACTTCTACATTTATCTCACATTGCAAGAGAGGCTGCAAAACGCAGTCCCGATTCCGTGCAGCACACGCTTGGCTAGAAATCAGTGTTCCACTACAAAAGAAGGGGAAAGAGGTAGACATCTAGTATCTCCTCCACAATCCTGTGTTGTATATTTCCACTTCATATGGATGCCCATCAACAGTTAAATAAATAAAAGAAGTGTAGATTCTTCAACATGGTGCCTTTCATCACCCCAGAGAACCTCCCAGAAAATTGAATTCTGGATGTTTTCTGGAAGGCAACATTCATCACTGCATGTATTTCTTCTCAGCTTAGTCAGTCTTGAACACTTCCTTATCATATAAACATAATAACAGATTTTAGATGTAAATAGTACCGCAGCTGCACTTATCATGAGACTAAGGTGTTCTAAGGATCAAATTTTTAGTTTTTGCCTTCTGTGAAATTTATTGATAAAACCATGGGTGTTTCTATCTCATTCAACCCCAAGAACAGAATCAAAGCCTTCTATCACCTGTGTCAATGTGGAAAAGGACTAAGAGTTCAGAGAAATGAACATTTACTAAGGATGAGATGAGAAGGCAGAAGTCCAAACTGAATTCAACACCTCTGAGTTTCCATTCCATTGCCCACTTTTTTTTTTTTTTGGTCATTTCTTGGGCCACTCCCGCAGCATATGGGAGGTTCCCAGGCTAGGGGTCTAATCAGAGCTGTAGCCGCCGGCATACGTCAGAGCCACAGCAACTCGGGATCCGAGCCGGGTCTACGACCTACACCACAGCTCACGGCAACGCTGGATCATTAACCCACCGAGCAAGGGCAGGGATCGAACCCGCAACCTCATGGTTCCTCGTCGGATTCATTAACCACTGAGCCACAACAGGAACTCCCTCCATTGCCCACTCTTATAGAAGATCACTATGACTTGGCAGAAGGAATGTGGCCTCGGGCAGAACCTCAGGAATAATAACAAGGTGTCCTAACACCCTGAGCTGCAGTTTTATTTTCTTAGAGGCTTTTACTTTTTAGGTTTTGTTTTTTTTTTTTTTTTTTGGTCTTTTTAGGGCTGCACCCATGGCATATGGAAGTTCCCAGGCTAGGGGTCAAATCAGAGGTGCAGCTGCCAGCCACAGCCACAGCCACAGCAATTCCAGATCCTTAACCCAGGAGGGAGGCCAGGGATCAAGTTAGTATCCTCATGGATCTTAACCTGCTGAGCCACGACAGGAACTCCTGAGCTGTAGTTTTCAAAGGATTCCCACATAATAGTCAACAACTTGAAACTCCCACCAATGCTTTATAGAGGACAGATTGCTGTTGCTCCAAGTAGGTAAGAGGTGTAAGTACTCAAGGTAACATTTGACATTTAAAGGATGAGATGGAGCCGATGAGAAAAAAAGGGAAAAAAAAATACAGGATGTACCTTCCAAGACAAAAAAAAAAAAGCGTCAAGTATAGAGCCACTAAAGGAGGATTGAGTTTACCACATTTTAGAAAAAAGATGGATGGCTAGTGTGGTTACAGGAAAGTAAGCAAGTGGGGAGAGATCTCAGATGATATTAGACAGAAAATCAAGACACTGGCAACCACCATGTTTTGACACTACTTCTAAAACATAGGTTTTTCCTGCCACCGAATGCATTTTCAACATGGGAATCTTATCTATCAACTGTCTGTCTCCACCATCCCCATTCAATCTGCTTTGAAAGAGAAGAAAGGAGGGAGTTCCTGTCATGGCACAGTGGAAATGAATCTGACTAGGAATCGTGAGGTTGCAGGTTTGATCCCTGGCCTCACTCAGTGGGTTAAGGATGCGGGGTTGCCATGAGCGGTGGTGTGGGTCACAGATGTGGCTCAGATTGTTGCTGTGGCTGTAGTGTAGGTCAGCAGCTATAGCTCTGATTAGACCGCTAGCCTGGGAACCTCCATATGCCACAGGTGCGGCTCTAAAAAGACAGAAAAAAAAAAGAGAAGAAAGGAGTATTGTTTTAATGGCAAAGTCTAGCTTTTTTTTTTTTTTTTTGGCCATGCCAAAAGTTCTTAGGCCAGGGATCAAACCCAGAACCCAGCAGCAAAATGAGCTGAGGCAGTGGCAATACCAAACCTGCTGAACCAGGGCAGAACTCTCTGCCTAATTTTAAAATATATACAGATTCTAGAATTATAAAATACCATTTGCCTTAAAAGAAGGTTTTCCATAAACATCCTTTAACCTCATTTTGTGTATTTTTAAAAATCAGATGTACATACAAATACACAGAATCCTATTTTTTTATATATCAAGAATAAACCTTTAAGGAGTTCCCACTGTGGTGCAGTGGGTTAAGATCTGGCACTGCCTCAGAAGTGGCAAGAGTTCAATCCCCCCTCTTGGCACAGTGGTTAAGGATCTAGCATGGCTGCAGCTGCGATGTGGGTCACAGATGCAACTCAGGTTCGGTCCCTGGCCTGGGAACTTCCATATGAGGCCCATGTTGAAAAAAAAAAAAAGAAAGAGTAAACCTTCAAAATATCTCTCTTCGAGAACAGAACTCCCAATCCCTGTCATAGTACTTATACCTAGTAGGCCCTCAATTTCACTGCTTCCTTTGGCCAGTAACTTGCAAGTTGCACTGCTTCAACCAGTTAGAGGAAAGAAAAAAAAAATTTTTTTTTTTCTTATCCTAGCATCCATCAACCAACGTTTTCAAGGGCAAGAGAACTGCAGTGCCCAAGGAGCTGTCTGAGGTGCATAAGGTTAATGGCTGTATTTACATAGCCATCAATTCACTTCACAAAGAACTGTCCCAGTAGAAAGGTGCAGCTCCCAGCAGGCAGCCCAGCCAGGCAGAGCGACAAGTCTCTAAACAAGTGGAAGAAAACACCTGATAAATCTTAATGACAGCATCTTGTTCTCATTAGATTATTTATCTCTTTATTTTCAGTCAAAAGGTCTTAAGGCCTCTTACTGAACAAAACCTGACACTTCTATCCTGGCATGAGTCACTTTCTGAAACATTTTGGGACAGAAGCAAAATAGTAGCTATATTCCTAGGATGCTGCCTACCTTCCATTTGCACTGTTCAAAATGAGAGTCACACATATTGCTATTTCAATTTAAAGCTAAAGTAATTAAAATTAAATAAATTTTAAAATTCTGATTCTTGGTCACTATAGCCACATTTCGGGTGCTTAAACGGTCACAAGCGGCTTAGTGGCTATGATAGCCAACACCACAGACTTTAGAACATTTCCCTCATCACAGACAGTTCTTTTGGGAATTATAAGATTTTTTACCTATAATGTCCAGCCCCTGACGTGCTCTGGAGTTTGTACATCTTCATTCCATGAGAACTTAATGATGAAGGAGGCCTTCTGGAGTTCCCACATTCTCCAGACGCATTCTTAAGCAACTTAATGCTCTCAAACCTACTCTGACTGGGTGATTCCACTTCTACTCTAGAAAAAGGCACACATGGCTACAAACAGGCCTGCAATTACGAGAAGGCTTATACAGTGAACCCTGGGTCTCAGTGTCAGGTATGAGTTTGCTCAAGAATATCCTCATAGTATTCTATGATAGAAAAAAATGGAGAAAACAGCAATTCCTTCTATAGGGTAACAGCTAATTAAAATGCAGTACATTCATAATTGAACATAATTAATAATAGAACATTAATTCAGTTAACGAATTGGACAAGAGCTATGCATGTATCAATATGGATAAATCTTGAAGACAATCGTAAGTGAATAATGCATATTACTGAAACAGAGGTGTTCCCTGGTGCCCTAATGGTTTAGGTATCCAGCACTGTCACTGCTGTGGCTTGGGTCTGATCCCTGGCCTAGGAACTTCTGCATGCCAGGGGTGCAGCCAAAAGAAAAAAGAGTAGCAAAGTATTGAACAGATATATAGTGTTTTATTATTTAAGAAAAGAAATTCACACACAATATGATTAGTGTTTAAATAAAAAAATAGAACAGTTTAATTTATTTTGATGTTTCTACATTACACTTTTCATTTATTTTATTTATTTATTTTTCTTTTTAGGTCCCCACCAGTGGCATATGGAGGTTCCCAGGCTAGGGGTCTAATCACTGCTATAGCTGCCGGCCTACACCACAGTCACACCAATGCCAGATCCGAGCCATTTCTGCGACCTACACCACAGCTCATGGCAATGCCAGATCCTTAACCCACTGAGGCCAGGGATTGAACCCACCACCTCATGGTTCCCAGTCAGATTCGTTTCCTCTGCACCACAACGAGAACTCTCTGCATTACATTTTTTAAATAAAGTTTAATGCCAGATATGCTTACTATTTCTGTTGACCAGCGAGCACTGACAAATCAACTTCAGATGGTTAGAGCATATCAGGACACCATCAGTACATTCTTTCTCTTCACATCTGGATATCTTTGAGACATAATGCATATTAAACATTTTAAAGATATGCAGAGAAATATAAGCCAAACTTTTTTATGTTTATTTTTTCCTTTTAGGGATACACCCACAGCACATGGAAGTTCCTAGCCTAGGAGTTGAATCAGAGCTGCAGCTGCCAGCCTACGCCACAGTAGCACCAGATCTGAGCCACATCTTTGACCTACACCGAAGCTTGCAGCAACACTGGATCCATAACCCGCTGAGTGAGGCCAAGGATCAAACACACATCGTCATGGATACTAGTCAGGTTTTTAACCCACTGAGCCACAAGAGTAACTCCTAAACCAAACTCTTAATAGAATTTGGAGGGGGTAAAGACTAGAATGGGTTAGAGAGATATTTAAAAGTGATGTGTATTTTTTTAATCTAACTCTAATTTTAATTTTGCTTTTTTTGAACTTATGTGTTACCAGCGGAGCTTCCCCAAAGCCACTGGGACCCTGTATTATGACAAACGGCACCCTTGTCCACATGATGTAATGTTAGCAGCTGCAACAACACTGACCAGCCATTCCTAGCCAGCAGAAAATATGGTCTACTAGCACCAGACTCTACAGTAAATCAAAGGCCATGTTCTTTTTCCTAAGTGGATATTTGTTCTTAAGGGGAAAAAATCAGGCAATTTCATTGTTTGGATGCTTCTGTTGCTTAGTTTTCCATGTAAGCTATCTTCTGTTGTGCCCTCATCTGCCACTCAACTTGGAAGCCTCATCTCTGAACTGTCTGGAGTTGAATGCTGGAGGGGGACAAAGGGCAAAGTGGCAGGCGGCCAGGGAGGAGAGCCATAGCATCTTGACAGTTGAGCAGAGATGACCAAAGTAGAAACCTGCCAAAGAGACAACAGTGACGGATGGGTCCTAAGGAAATGTTGGTACAAACCTAGTCATACGCAACGCTCCACAGCCTTCAAGAAAGCACCACCATTCCACAAGCCATCTAAGTAATTAAAACACAGCTCTGGAGACAGAGGAGGTTAAATACCTCTGACCCAGCCCATCCACTCTTCTTGGTGGCTGCCAGCCCTACCCATCCTGCCAGCACCTACACATTTCTATAAATCTGGCTATCTCTAAAAAATCTCACAAAATCCCAATTTTGAAAAAGGACTAAAGATTTTTTAAATTTTTTATCATAGTTTGTTTACAATGTTCTGTCAATTTCTTCTGTACAGCAAAGTGGCCCAGTTTTACATTTATATACATTCTTTTTTTCAAATAATCCTCCATCACGCTTCACCACAAGTGCTTAGATATAGTTCCCTGTGCTATACAGCAGGGTCTCATTGCTTATCCATTCCAAATGCAATAGTTTGCATCCACTAACCCCAAGCTTTTTACATTTGTCTTCTACTCAGAGGAGGCTTCAGTTTGCAAACTTCACTTTTTTTAATAGTGCAAGATAAAGTCAAATCCACCGAAAGCTTTTCAGTTAAACAAACAGAGAAGATAATTTATTCCTCCAAAGTGGCAGGAGAATACAAGAAGCCAAGCATCTGTCCAGAAACTTTCCATAGCCCCTTAAGTCCTATAACTCTGTCTACAACTTCATCTTCTGGTCTTGACTAAATCTTCAATTATTCTCAGGATGGATGAAATCTCAAATCCACATCGGCTTTTAACATCTGCTGAGTCTTAACTCTGCGGGAATAGAGACGAAATTCCTTTATGTCACCTGCCGACAGGATTACAATTTAAATCAGACTCAAAAGTATATGGACAAAGAAGCCATATTTTTTTTCTCCTGGTCAATACAAACATCAGCCAGATGACAGAAGGCGGCAAAATGCTGGCTACATGCTCAGTGCAGCATAACTTCCTCAACATCTGTTTTAACTACTGATTCTTAGTTTTAAAGCCCTCAACTACAGAGGATGCATCTTATGCTCTAAAAGAAACTCAGGGGGCTCAGTGAGTTAAGAACGCAACAGAGTGTCCATGAGGATGCGGGTTCGATCCCTGGCCTCACTCACTGGGTAAAGGATCTGGTGTTTCTGCAGGCTGCAGCACAGGTCACAGATGTGGCTCAGATCCAGTATTGCTGTGGCTGTGGTGTGGGCCAGCAGCTGCAGCTCTGATTTGACTCCTAGCCCAGGAACTTCCATATGTTACAGGTGCAGCCCTAAAAAAGGAAGGAAGGAAGGAAGGAAGGAAGGAAGGAAGGAAGGAAGGAAGGAAGGAAGGAAGGAGGGAGGGAGGGAGGGAGGAGGGAAGGAAGGAAGGAAGGAAGGAAGGAAGGAAGGAAGGAAGGAAGGAAGGAAGGAAGGAAGGAAGAAAGGAAGAAAGGAAGGAAGGAAGAAAAAAGAAAGAAAGAAAGAACGAACGAACAGAGGGAGGGAGGGAGGGAGGAAGGAAAGAAAGGAAGAAATAAACAAACAAACAAACTAGAAATTTAGGGACATAATCAACATCAGTTTCTCATCCATAATACCAATCCAGACAACATCTATCTACTTTGTATTTTTGGCTCTGGGATTTAAACCAAACTTCAGAATCATT
This sequence comes from Phacochoerus africanus, assembly GCF_016906955.1. Lineage (NCBI taxonomy): Eukaryota > Metazoa > Chordata > Mammalia > Artiodactyla > Suidae > Phacochoerus > Phacochoerus africanus. The sequence continues at coordinate 130,654,783 of NC_062544.1, forward strand.
CTATTTTAGACAAGCTTATCAATTTACAAAACACAAAACCCACAACCTATCAACACAGCCTTGTTTTTGGAAAATCTTTGTATTAAAAATGTCAACTCTGGGGAGATTCTGTCATGGCTCAGTGGTAACGAAACCAACTAGTATCCATGAGGACATAGGTTTGATCCCTGGCCTTGCTCAGTGAGTTAAGGATCTGATGTTGCTGTGAGCTGTGGTATAGGTCACAAATGTGGCTCGGATCCTGAGTTGCTGTGTCTGCAGCATCGGCCAACAGGTACAACTCCAATTCTACCCCTAGCATGGGATCTTCCATATACCGAAGGTGCAGCCCTAAAAAGAAAAAAAAAAAAAATTGCCAACTCTTAAAGATGAACAGTAAAAAGAAGTGTCAGGCCCAATATAGTCCAAGGCATGGTAGCATCAGGGCTCTGGGAAAAATTGCCAGAAATGCAAATTCTCAGGCTCTATCCCAGACTTCTTGAACCCACAATTCTGGGGGTGAGGCCTGGAAATGTGTTTGAACAATGCCCTCCAGGTTATTTTTTTAATGTACTGGTATAATTGATAATATTAAGAATCTCAATATTGGGGGATATGCATGCTCAGCAAGGTTGATAATATGAAACTGATTTTTTAAAATCCAGAATTAGCAGAGGACCAAACAAACAAGAACAAAAAAAATATCTTGCAATCAACATGAGCTCTATATTCATCTCCCCTCCTCACTTACCTCGAAGTAAATGAAGCAGTAAAACTCGTATATGGATACAGTCAACTGCTTGTAAGTTCATGTCTATTTATGCTGTGGTTCAGAAATATTTGCACATCAAACCAGAATCTGAGTTTACACTTGGAATCCCAAGTTGTTTGTAAATGTGAAGAGAGTCAATTCAGAATCAAAGTATCTTGAAGACACAGGAGTTTTCTAGGAATCTTGCCAGTCCTTTGTCTCAGGGTGACTTTACCTTTCAGACCTGAGGAGTATCTTCCCTTCCTGATTAATACTTCTGTAAGATGATTAGTGTACAGTGATCATGCATATGTCAGGACTACCTGGCTCCACACTTCTACCAAGAACACTAGAGCTTGCTGCCCCATCATAATAGGGTGACCCAAGATAGTAGCCCCATATCTTTGGCCATATAGGTAATCTCTGCTCCCCTGACTCCCTCAGGAAGAATGTGGAGCTGATGTGTTCTAATTGCCATCTTCCTTTTTAACAACATAGAAACCCTGCAGATGAACTCCACACATCTAATTTAGGAGTCCAGAAGGACAAACCCCCAAACCTAGGTAGAAGCTTATTTCTAGGCCTGTAGAGTCAAATCAGAACATCCTGTCAGATACCTATTTATGAGACATTAATTTCAAGTATATTCAAATGTTTTCACATATTGATCATCACATCAAGCAGAGCCGTGTCTACTGTGTAATCACAAAAATGAATAAACATGGGGTGCTTATAAAGGACCCAGGAACCACAAAACTGATCAATTGTTAATTCTCTGAAGTGACTATACATGCCTTCTTTTGCAATAACTCCATTAAGCTCTGTTTGGGGGGTGGAAATGCCCATGTCCTCTGTTCACTGTCTCTGCAAAATACAGTAACAATCCGGAGTAGCTGTGAGCTGGAGTGTAGGTCACAGACACGGCTGGATCTGGCATTGTTGAGGTTGTGACATAGGCCAAAAAAAATGACCACAGTGTGTATCTACTGGCCTCCTATTATTTTGAACAAAGACCAATTTCTTTCTTTTTTCTTTTTTTTTTTTTTTTTTTTTTTTTTTGCTTTCTGGTGCTGTACCCATGACATATGGAAGTTCCCAGGATGGGGTCAAATTGGAGCTGTAGCTGCCGGCCTATACCACAGCCACACAGCAGCACAAAATCTGAGCCACATCTGTGACTTACACCACAGCTCACAGCAATGAGAGATCCTTAAGCCACTGAATGGGGCCAGGGATCAAACCCACATCCTCAAGGATACTAGTCTGGTTCATAAACCACTTAGCCACAACAGGAACTCCAAAGACCAATTATTTCTCAATGAGTTTTTGACCCAAGCCTCATTCAAGCTTGTCTGGCCAAGGACTTTTAGAGCTTTACTTTGAAATACATGCTGGTTACTTATCTCTTACCCCTGACCAAACCTGGGCCTTACATAGGAGGAGTTTAATCCTTCCTGAATTGGAAGAATGGATACTCTATTAAGAGATTTGGCTCTACCTCACTGCCTGGGTTCAAATCATGGCCCTTTCACAAGCTGCCTAGATGGCTTCATGCATAGGATGGAGATGATGGCTATAGCTACCTTGTAGAGACGGGGGGAGGATTAAATGAGACAGTACATAAATATACTCAGTGTAGTAAAATGATACAGCCTCCATGAAAACAAAGTGGCGGGACCTCAAAAAATTAAAAATAGAATTATCAGGCATTCCCATCGTGACTCAGCAGAAATGAATCTGACTAGTAACCACGGGGACTCAGGTTCAATCCCTGGCCTTGCTCAGTGGATTAAAGATCCAGCATTTAGGATGCAGCATTGCCGTGAGCTGTGGTATAGGTCACGGATATGGCTTGGATCTGGTGTTGCTGTGGCTGTGGTATAGGCCAGTGGCTGCAGCTCCAACCCAACCCATAGCCTGGGAACCTCCATACGCCATGGGTGTGGCCCCAAAAGGACCCCCCCCAAAAAAATTATATCATATGACCTAGCCATTCAACTTCTGAGTATTTACCCAAAAGAATTAAAAGCAGAGACTCAGATATTTGTACACCCATGTGCACAGCACCATTATTCACAATAGCTGAAAGGTGGAGACTACCCAAGTATCCATGGACAAAGGAATGGATACACAAAATGTGGTGTATATACACACTGGAATTTTTTTTTTTTTTCTTTTTAGGGCCACAGGTGCAGCATATGGAAGTTCCCAGTCTAGGGATCAAATCAGAGGTGCAGCCGCCACCTACACCACAGCCACAGCAATGCTAGATCCAAGCCACATCTGCAACCTATGCCATAGCTTGCAGCAATGCCAGATCTTTAATCCACTGATCGAGGCCAGGGATCAAACTCACATCCTCATAGATACCAGTCAGGTTTTTAACCTGCTGAGCCACAATGGGAACTCTGTATGCACAGTGGAATACTATCCAATCTTAAAAAAGAAGGAAATTCTGACACAACTACAACATGGATGAACCTTGAAGGCATCGTGCTCAGTGAAATAAGCCAGTCACCCAAGGACAAATACTGTATGACTCCAGAGCACCTAAATCCATAGAGATACAAAACAGAATGGTAATTGCCAGAGAGTGGAGGGAGGGGAAAGGGGGAGCTGTTTGTTGTTTAATGGGTACAGAGTTCCGGTTTTGCAAGATGAAGAGTTCTGTGGATGGATGAAGTGACGGTTGCACAACATTACAAATGTACTTAATACCATGGAACTATATACTTTAACACATTGAAACAGGTAAATTTTACGTTATTTGCATTTTAGCACAATTCTGTAAATGTCTAGTGCAGTAGCCAGCAACATCCTTATTCAACAAATGACAGCCGTTGTTGCCACTATAATTTTTTGAAAGATCAACAAAGCAAGCATTTAACAAATATTCCCTAATGTAAAAAAAGGAAAATACCAGCAGAAAACTCTAGTGAAAGAGACATTGGCTAGCCAATGTCCAATTCCATTTAAACAGCTCCCTGCCCATCCCCACTCACCCCTACACTATATGCTACTTTAAGGGGATGCTTAAATATTAACCAATTAGTTTCCTCAATCTCCTCAGCTGCACATCAGCCCCTAGGCTTTGAGGTGGTGAAAATTCAGCACGTAAGCAGAATGAGACTAGTACCAAGGGACAGACTCACAGCCATCCTCAGCTTGTTTCATGGAACTCTGTGCTCCTGAGCTGACCCAACTGTCTGCAAAGAGCAGAATGGAGCACAAAAAAAGATGAGAGTTTTATCTTGGGAGGACTGGACCCATGGTAACCAATTTTATGGTTCTTTTGATTTGTGTCTGTGTGTGTCTGTGTGTGTGTGTGTGTGTGAAGGAATTAATCCAAAAATATAGATGAAGAAAGCTGTGTGTCTCTGATGTGAGGCCGGGTTGCATAATCATTTCTGAAAGCAGAGAAAAGGTAACAGATGTTTACATTACAATCTGGCTGCTTCTGGAAGAGCTGCCAAATGATTTAAATAGTGACGAAGATGGCAAGATTGCAGGGCCCCAGTGATTTGCTGCCCCCACTGATACATGCAGAGAAATCACCTCAATGATATTTTCTTCAGATGGCCTCAATTTAACACCTCTTTGTTTAAAATATTTTTGGAAATATTGAAAAACTTATGGTTTCTGGAGGAGACAGTTTGGGGGTGGGGGGATGTGCTTGGGTTATGGGATGGAAATCCTGTGAAATTGGATTGTTATGATCACTATATAACTACAGATGTGATAAATTCATTTGAGTAATAAAAAATTTTTTGAAAAAAAAAAAATAAAAAATAAAATATTTTTGGCTTTTAAGTTACTCAAAATCTTAAACCAATTAAAAAAAAAAGAAAAGCTAGGAGTTTCCACTGTAGCACAGTGGGTTAAGGACCTGGCATAGCTACAGCCATTCTGTAGATCACAGCTCCAGTTCAGATTCAGTCCCTGGCCTGGGAACTTCATATGGTGCAGGTGCAGCTGAAAAAGAAAAATAAAGGTAGAACTCAAGGACTATCCCAGCACTGACATTATGAAACTTGCTGTCTTTGACAAAGAGGAATGCATTAAGATGCATTTTGAAGTAGAATAACATACAACTGTGAAAAAGGATGGTTTTCAATCTTTTCACTGATTCACCATCCTTCCTTGAATGGCCCCAGAGCATATCTGAGTCTCGTGTGAATGCACGTAAAACGGTCACCACTGTACAGGAGGTCTCCACAATCAAGGGGATTTTGCCTGACCACATGGATGTCAGCTGAGCATATGGATGTCAGCCTCCTTCCCCAGCTGTGGGTCCACTAAAGGCCCTCCAGTAGCCCTCTGCCAGGTAAACAAAACAGGACAGAAATTACATGGTGTAGGATCCCATTTAATCTAAAATGATTTGGTCTAAATATTGGTATATGGATGAAAGAAGAAGGAGGGATCTGGAAAAGGAATTGTCTCTGGAGACAGACTTGAGGTTGCCAAGAGTGAGGCGGGAGGGAGTGGAATGGACTGGGAGTTTGGGGTTCATAAATGCAAACTGTTGCATTTGGAATGGATAAGCAACGAGGTCCTGCTGTAGAGCACAGAGAATTCTGTCCAATCCCTTGTGATAGACCATGATGGAAAATTATATAAGGATGCATATACACATATGCATTACACACATACACACACACACATATGACTGGGTCACTTTGCTGTACAGCAGAAATTGGCACGTTGTAAATCAACTCTAATTTAAAAAAAATTTATTTAAAAAGAAACTGTCTTAGTGGCAGAGTTGGGTTCATTTTTCTTTACTTTTTATACCCTTCTACAGAGTTAGAAATTTCCTACCCCAAATAGGAATTATCTTTGTGAACTTATTTGAAAGAAAGAGAGAAATAGAAAAAGAACTCTACCAAATAGAAGCCTAGAGTGATGAAAAGAATCCTGGCTTATGCATTTAGGGACCTAGGTTCCCTGCCAGAAATAAGGAGCTGGGGACATTGCATAAGCCATTTCATGACTTTGGGCCCAAAAAGTTGTACTACAGCAGGGTTTCTCAACCTTGACACTTTTGACATTTAGGGCTAGCTAGAGACTAGCTGCTAGGGCTGTCCACAAAGACAGGCTACAAAGGATAGGATGTTCAGCAACATCCCCAACCTCTACCCATTTCAGACCCACTTAATCCCACCCCAACTTCTAACAGCAAAAATGACTCCATAAATGACCCCTGGGAAGCAAACCTGCCCTCAGTTGAGAAACTCTAAGAAACTTTAAGTTTCTTCCCTGCTGGAATCCTTCCTTCCTTGATTATTTTAGGAGCTATATCTAAAGTCTAAGATTTTAGGTCAATGACACATAGGGAAGTACCTCTGTTATACCAAGGACACATCAATATTTTAATAATTCATTAAGCAAAGGATGATATGAAAATGAATAAGAGAGTAAAACCATGAATTTTCTTCTTTTTTCTTTTTACAGCCACACCCTCAGCATATGGAATTTCCTGAGACAGGGGTCAAATCAGAGCTGCAGCCTACACCACAGCAACACCAGGTCCAAGCCACATTTGCAACCTACATCATACCTTGCAGCAACACTGGATCCTTAACCCACTGAGCAAGGCTAGGGGGTCAAACCTGCACCCTCACAGAGACTATGTTGGGTCCTTAACCCACTGAGCCACAATGGGAATTTCAAAACCATGAATTTTCAGAGAAAACTTTAGGGCACATGGTATAAATGTAAAACTAAGAGAATTCAAGCAGACACAATGGTCATTAAAAACTAATAATAATAATAACTCTACTTTTTGACAGTTCCAGCTTCAATTAAGACAAGTGAAATACTGCAGAAATGTTCAACTGCTTTCTTGTTTGTAATGAACCTACAGCACTAACAAAACCAACATAAGTTATTTTTCTGGAAGGTCGTAGTTTCATTTTTAAAAAATTGCTAGTGTTTTATTTTTACTTTGTAAGAAATACAAAGATATCTTCATGTCTTTCTAAAATGGAAATTGTACTCTTCTGCACTGATACTATGAACAAGCTCATAAAAGGAGATAAATGATCTACATCTTTACTATCTTTTTAAATACAGCATCTTCCTTTTATTTGCCATTTTATTAACAAGAACTTCCTAATATCTGATACTACCATATCTCTGAGTTAACATTATTTATGCTCATGCTAATGACTTGCTACTGCAAGACCCTGACATCTTCTGAATTAAAAAGAATGACAAAAAAATTCAACGTGGCTTTAAATTCATGACTCTTTGAAAATCAGTAGTTCATCCAGACAGAGGAAGCCATTTATTAACCCTAAACCTGGTACACACTAACTATTCAACAAAGACAGGATACAGTTATCATTATTCACAACCATGCTAGAAAAAAGAGTTCTATTTCAAATTATTGGTTCGGTTTTACAGCAACTAGAAACTCAAAGTGTGAAAGAAGAGACTATTACACAATAAATACATGTTCTGAATTCTTAGACCTTAAATTATGCCTCAGCATCATTTTAACATCAGTATCTCTTCATGAGCTCAAATAGGTCCAAATTGAGTCACCCTATCCAATCCTCATCCACCACCACCTCCCAGTTAAATATCTCTTATAAAATTACAGGTACTATGACAGCGACCAGGAAGTGACCCAAGCTTACTGGTGCATACAATTATCAAACATTTGAGCTGGGTTCAATTAATATAATGTTCTAACTAACTGAGCCTTGATAACACAAGAAGTGGATGTGGTTCTACCCCATAGAGAGAGCTGAAATGAGATGTCCTAGCACATCACAATAGCTATTCCCAGAGTTCCCATCATGACTCAACAGTAATGAACCCAACCAGTATCCATGAGGATGAGGGTTCAATCCCTCTGTGGGTTAAGAATCCATGAACTGTGGTGTAAGTCATAGATGTGGCTCATATCCTGAGTTGCTGTGGCTGTGATGTACACTGGCAACTACAGCTCCAATTTGACACCTAGCCTGGGAACTTCCTATGCCATGGGTACAGCCATAAAAAGGAAAAAAAAAAAAAAAAAAAAAAAAAAAAAAAAGCTGTTCCCTCTAGGGCTTTATTGGCAAGGGCAGCATGCTAGGAGTAAAGACCATGGGATTCTAAGCCCAAACTGGATGCAAGTCACAACACCTCCTACCCTTGATCTTCTGGAAAACTGAACTCTGAGGTACTTTTCAGATTTAAAATTCAATGAGCCTTTGAATCTTTCCTTAAATCACCCTGCACAGTTAAATTTATGTTTAAACACACATACAAGAGCTATCCTCATTGACTTTAGGGAGGAAAATGGATTTAACTTGAATGGCCACTGTAAATCAGGAAGAGTTACTTTAATTTTTTTCAATAGATATTAAATACATGGGAAACCAAAGCTAAGCTTACCTTGTGAAAGGTTGGCTGCTGGAGTTCACAGAGTCAGTGTTATTACAAAGCCCAACTCCATACACCCATTCAAGCCTATGTCTGTAAGGGCAGCCTAAGAAGGATGTGAGCTTTTTCTAATAATGTTTTCAAAACAAATAATTATGAAGTCATTACTGTAGCCAAGATCACTTTACCAATCCCTTTATGGACATCTTTTTCCTACTGTTTCTCCTCCACCCTCAACCCTGCATCTTCTTAACAAATTAGGATAAAGTACACTGTATGATCTCCCAAACATTCATGATTGGCTTCAGGGCTTGTAATTATGTTGTTAATCCTAGAATATTTGTATCCAACACCTGATGAAATGCACACAAGTAAGTCCATCACCTAGATGCTCCATCTATCTCAAGGACAAAAAAAAAAAAATCAAAAGGTTATTCTGTTTACTATAATGTCTCTCCCTATCTGTATAGAAAGAGAACCAAAACACAGGGTGAAAAACTCCCAAAGAGGAAGAAAGCATAAGGGGGGAAATATACTTATGCAAATTCTAAAGAGACCTATAAAACTGCAATCTGAGAATTTTATTATTAAGCTAAGCTTCTTAGTAGAGAAATCCCCAAAACTCTCCAACTGGGCAGCTAATTGAGAGTTAGGAAGAGCCAAAGGACATCCCTCTTTTTCTGATTCATCACAGGCAATATAGAAACCCTTGTTCAGTATGATAATGTGACTTTTGTCAATGCATGTTCAAATCAGATAGAGGATTGGCTGGTAATGATGTCATACCCACAGGTTAATCTCCAGTGGATGCAGTTTTAATATCATATGCACTCATCCATCATTTACATTAACACAGTATTATATTAAGTGTACAAACAAATGAGCTGTGCAGATAAAAGCAGCTATTAGAGAAAGGCTATGTGCCACTGAAAAGGAGGTAGGGGGACAAAGCTAAGAATCTTTGTGTGTGTGTGCATGTGTGACTAAATGGAACTAGGTCAGCCAACAATACACATCTCTAAAAAGAGCCAAAAATTAATATTGAAATTCAAGTGACCTAGAATATTCTAGTACTAGAAATAGGAAAGGTTGCCTCCAATAAAAAATATTCCATAATCAAACTGAGATATTTGTAGGGTTTGTGTGATTTTGTAGGGTATGTGTTTGGGGGAGAAATAAAAAAAAAATGGTCATTCAAAAGTAAGTGAATTGTCAGCCACTGCTTTTCTGGGAAGAGAACTTTCTTATCTTTTAACAAGGAAAATGGGCCACGTCAAACCATGACTTAAAATGTTAATACATTTTAAAGTGTCAAGGGGCAATTAAGATGCTACAGAAGGAAGACAGCAAAATCATCCAAAGCTGAACAATGAGACAGAACAACTGAAGAAGAAAACCTTGAAATCCAGCTTTCAGCTAGGAGAATATTGATCAAGAAACAACCACACAGATAAAGAATGCTTTTTGTACAAATGAGCAATGCCAACTCATAAGGTCAGTTTGGGAGGACATAAGTCATCATTAGTCATAAAAATTCTGAAAATTGCTCTCACACAGCCTTATTAAGAACTGTATTTCCAATCCAAAGGAAGTGTTAGGCTTACACACTGATCTATGACTACAAACTTTAGCAGAAATGCTTCTCACTGTAAAACCCACAGTGAGCTTTTGAAGAATTCTTCAAGTCACACATCCGTCCTCAAAGGACTGAATGCAAAATGCAGATTATAGCATGAAATGGATACTCTAAAATTATTCTGGCTTTTTTTTTTTTAATTCAAGAACTGCCTGAATGGGGCTAAGACACACAAATAAATTGCCCCACTTCATCTCTTAGCAAGTGGTCTGGAGGAGGGCAGTATGATAAGAACACTAACCCATCAATGTGTGCAGTGATGAGCTTCGGGTTGTTGCAAAAATCCCCGGACCACGGATATTACAGAAAGAACCAAGCCAAGGCTTACAACACGTCCATTCCCACACTCAGGGATCGCCTGTCACATCACATCAACCTTACCCTCTCAGAGGGACGCCATTTAAAAGTTAAAGGGGAAAGGAGTACAGGGATACAGACGCTTCACCAATGGGGAGAGGGGGGTCTTTAAATCCTGGGGGTAGGGGGACATGGGTAGCTTTCAGTGAGTAACCATGAACTTGTGCATCTCGCTGAGGTGTTGATTCACAGGCTGGCTAAGTGGTCCGTGGAGCCTCCAAAGACTAAACGATAATGATGCAGGAGAAAAACACACCAGTGGCACCGCGTCTGGCTTGGGCTGCCTCCCTAGGTGCGGAATATCAGGCTTTCTTCTTCCCATCCTCCCTGAGGATGAGCTCACGGTTCAGGGTTAAAGATGCCCTTCCTTTTAGGAGCAGACTAACAGGGCAAATGAGGAAGCAGGAGACGAAATTGAAAAAGAGGGGAAGAAATGTAAAGATGACTGACTTGGTGGACAAATCCATGGTACCCAATGTAGGAAGAGATGGAACTTGCAGACCCGCTCCAGTTCTCCACTTGCGCAGGAAGCTTTGCGCTGACAGCTGGAAGCGGGAGCACGCAACGTCCTTCAATCAAGAGCCCTGAAACCAGGAGTTCAGGTGTAGGCTAACCTGCTCCCTCTTGAAGGCTCCTATAAAGGTCCTGGCTCAGACCCGAGAAATGAAGCCCCAAAGCTGGCTTTTTCAAAATAAGAGCTCAAGGGCAAGTTTGCCCTCTCCCTGCTCATACCAGTCCATCAAGTGGCCTCTTCCGTATCCACAGAGCACCCCCAGGATCTCTGTATGCAGACTGGAACCCTTAAGTTGGAAGCGGCCACTGCTCCTCCCTAGCCGTACATGCCCACTTCTCAGCGCGGCTTCTAACTTCGGTGTGCAAGAGAGGTGTACGGCACAGGAGGTGACTCCCACACTCCAGAGCAAAATGATGAGAGGGGCTGCCTGGAGTCGAGTTAACTCCCTATCAGCCCGAGAAGCAGCTGCTGCCCACGAGACAGAAACTGAGAGCACCGGGTCCAAAGCCACCCCAATTCGCCTGCCTGCCCTCTCCTTCCCCATTCAACCCTCCCTACTCAACTAAAGCCAGCAGTCAACTCGGAACCGCACGTCCAGAGCGAGGCACCGATACCGCACTCTACCCGGAGGAACACTCACCTTGCTGCCTCCCAGAGGACGCCCCGGGAGTGGCCCATCACCTCCGTAGACTCTCTGTGAAAGGAAACTTTCAAGTCTCTCCAAAGACAAGCCCGAAACTGCACTGAGAGAACCGATGTCTACAGAAGCAGCCTTGGCAACTCCATTCCTGGGGTCCTGCGACAGTTGCGCAACGTGTTGGTTCGCCCCGTCCAGAGCAGTGCGCAGCCAGCAGTGCCGAGCAGAGCTAGGCTAGCGCGCCCACGGGGAGGGGCCAGGCCGCCGCCAGCCATGCTGATTGGCCAGACCAGCCTCCTTTCCCCACCCCACCCCCACTTCCCACCCCCGGTGGTCCACGTGGGCCGGCCCTCTCCCCGCCCAGCTCCCCTACTCTGTCCTCTCGCTGGCACAGCTGCCGGCCTCCTCCGGCCTCTCCCTGGCGCCTCGCTGTGGCCACAGCTCAGCAGGTAAGCTGTGGAAAAGGTCTTCTTTCTGAATAGCTGAGAACCTCCTTTAGCCCTGCCTTACCAAGGGGAATTTAAGTGTTTGGCTCCCAATGGAAAACAATTCCTAGGCATGATGTCTCCATCTAAGGACTGAAAGCAGCTTGCAAACAAGCTTCCTTAGCTGGCCTGACTGTAACATATGCATAGCTAATCCGGTTTCTTATGTAACTTGTATGCAAGGAAAAGGAGAGGAATCCACACACAGTCATTACCTGAATACTTTCTTATTTTAAAAACTATGAAAGTACAGCTAAGATTTCTTTGCCTCGCACCCCATACCAAATCCTACTCCCTCTACCTTCCCCAAGTGAAATAACACTAATAACTCTTGACACTTAAAGATCATTCATTTTGCATCTGAGCTCCATTTTATGGGCAAGAAAACTGAGGCACAGAGACGTTAAATAACTTCTTTAAGATCACATAGTTAAGCAGCGCTGAGTGTGTGTAATGCGAACCCTGGAAGTCTGGTTGCAGAACCCATGTTTTTTGATATTCAAAGTGTAATCCAGAAGAGGTTTCCCCTGAGGACTCATTTAGAGTGAAGAATTTCAGACCCCACCCAGAATCAGAATCAGAATCTTGTAGATACCCAGGTTATTAGTAACTGCCTAAAGTTTGAGGAGCTTCACTGTGCTATTCACTGTCACTGGTTTGCTTATCCTCTTCTGGTCCTTTTACTCTGTGTTGACATATAATTATGCACCATCTTGTCCCGCTTGCATTCCAAAATATATTTGCCCTCCTGTGAGCCTACTGCTTGACCTACCATAGCCTTTGTTCTATGGCACGTTTGTCATATCATACTATTTCATGTATCATTTAACCTCTTCAAGTTTTTGCTCTTTTATTCCCAAAGCTGGGGCTCTGAAAGACAGTCATCTTATCAAGCTGTCACCAGTCTAAGACAGAGCTCAAGCATCAGAGACAGACTTAATTTCTGAGGAGTACGCTCAGCACTGAGATTCTATTAAGGACACAGGCAGATCCAAGGAAAACCTGAAATGACATGATAGGAGATGCCAGTGTTTTCTCTTGTCATCATATGTTCATTCGCTTAAAGAAACTGAGGGCATATTCTGTGTCAGGCACTGTAATGGGTGCTGGTATAGACAGAAGTCACAGAAGCAAATAAAAGAGCAAAAACTGGAGTTCCCCTTGTGGTGAAATGAAACAAATCTGACTAGTATCAATGAAGATGAGGGTTTGATCCCTGGCCTCACTGAGTTGGGATCCGACGTTCCAGTGAGCTGTGGTGTAGGTTGTAGACATGGCTCAGATCTGGCATTGCTGTGGCTGTGACATAGGCTGGCAGCTGTATCTCCAATTCAACTCCTAGCCCAGGAACTTCCATATGCCATGGGTGTGACCCTAAAAAGACCAAAATAAACAAAGAAAAAACAGCAAAAACTCCTGCCCCTACAGAGGAGCTTATCTTCTAGCAAGGGGAGAAAGACAATTAACATGATACATAATGAAGTACAGAGCATGACAGAAAGTGTGTCACAGAGAAAAATAAAGTGCAGAAAGGAAAATAGGCTCCAGGAGGTTGGGATTTTAAATGTAGCATTTAGGCCAGTTCTCGCTGAGAAGGTAACCTTTGAACTAAGACTTGGAAGAGCTGAGGAATCGAAGTCATTTAGAAGAACGCTATACCCATTTAGTCACCAAATATTGATTGAGCACTGTGTATCAAGCATGGTTCTGGCATGGGTTTTGTGTTTACTTCAGCCCTGCTGTTTTGCATCTGTCCAAGTTCACCTGGACTAAAGTTTCCTTGTCCTATTGAGGGGGGAAAATATAAGCACTTTTGTGTGGCTCAACCTACTATCATATTTTCGTATCCTGGATGTTCAGGATTGTTAGAGCGTTGTGTCCCCAAAATGCAAAAGTGAATGTCCTAAACCCCAATACCTTAGAATTCAACCTTACTTGGAGACAGGGTCTTTACAGAGGTAGTCAAGGTAAAATGAGGTTATTATGATGGACCCTAATCCAATGTGACTAGTCTTATAAAGAGAGGAAATGTGCCAAGGGAAAAATATCTTGTGAAGATGAAGACAGAGATCGGGGTGCTGCTTTTACAAGGCAAAGAATGCCAAAGATGGTGGGCCATCCACCAGAAGAAGGTAGAGGCATGGAAAAGATTCATTCTCTCTTTCAGCTCTCAGAAGGAGCCAACCTTACCTACTTCTTCATCTCAGATGACTACCTGCAGAACTGTGAGATCATTGATTTCTGCTCCTTAGGCCACCCAGTTTGTAGCACTTTGTCACAGCTAGCCTAACTAATAAAAGTATGTTTCTAAGATAAGATGGTACAGTTTAGTGATTCATCTACAAATTTCCAATGACCAGATGTCCTTTGTGTAAGAACAAGAAGCCAATATGATCTGAAGTGAGATTTACCAAGCAAAACACCACAAGAAAAGGCAAATTGTATTTTTTTAAATAAAGCCAAAGGATTCCCAATTATTCAATTATTTCTTCCACAACTATTTATTAAATGCCTGCTATATGCCATGCTCTGAGATGGTGACAGACAAGGCAGATGTGGTCTCTGCTCTCATGTGACTTGTATATATCTTTATGGGAAGAGTTGGATGGTAAACAAATCAGCAAATACATAAACAAGATAATTTCAGAGCAAAATAAGTATTTACAGGAAAACCAAGTAAGGCGAGGAGTTCCCATTGTGACTCAGTGGGTAAAGAACCCAGCATAGTGTCCATGAAGATGAGGGTTCAATCCCTGGCCTTGGTTGGTGGGTTAAAGATCTGGTGTTGCCATGGCTGTGGAGTAGGCTGCAGCTGCAGCTCCAATTAGACCACAGCCCAGGAAGTTGCATATGCCACAGGTGCAGCCATAAAAAGGAAAAAAACAAATAAATAAATAAGGCTAAAGTTTTAAAAGAATGGGGGGATGGGGTTTTTTAATTTTATTTTATTTTTTTACTTTTTTATTAAAGTACAGTTGATTTACAATGTTGTGCCAATTTCTTCTGTACAGCAAAGTGACCCAGTCATATATATATATATATGGATGCCAAATGAGTGGCAAAGAGAAAAAAGAAGGGTGTTATGGAATAGAGGCAGGGGTGTTTTATATTTACATATATATATATATATATATCCCCTCTTATATTTTCTTCCATTCCACCATGGTCTTTGCCAAGAAATTAGATATATTTCCCTGTGCTATACAGTAGGACCTCATTGCTTATCCATTCTAAATGTAATAGTTTGCATCTACTAACCCCAGACTCCCAGTCCATCCCACTCTCTCTCCCCATCCCCCTTTGCAATCACAAGTCTGTTCTCTATGTCTGGGAGTCTGTTTCTGTTCGGTAAATAGGTTTATGTGTGCCACATTTTAGATTCCGCATATAATTGATATCATATGGTATTTGTTTCTCTCTTTCTGACTTACTTTACTTAGTATGAGAACCTCTACTTGCATTCATGTTGCTGCAAATGGCGTGATTTCATTTTATAGTATGAGAACCTCTACTTGCATTCATGTTGCTGAAAATAGCGTGATTTCATTTTATAGCCGAGTGGTATTTCATTGTATACATGTACCACATCTTCATAATCCATTCATCTGCTGATGGATATGTAGGTTGCTTCCATGTCTGAGTTATTGTGAATAGTGCTGCTATGAACATACAGGTGCATAAATATTTTTGAATTGTAGCTTTGTCTGGATATATGCCCAGGAGTGGGATTGCTGGATCATATGGTAGTTCTATATTCAGTTTTCTGAGGAAACTCCATACTGTTCTCCAGAGTGGTTATACCAATTTACATTCCCACCAACAATGTAGGAAGGATGGGTTTAATTTCAATTGGCTGCCCAGGGAAAGTCCCTATGAGGGGATGATATTTGAGCTAAAAATTCCATGGCAAAAGGCCATCCAAGCAAAGATACAGTAAAAATTGTTACAGGTAGAGATAACAATACTTCTCATAAGAAAATACCACTGCTTCTATTCCATAACACCCTTCTTTTCTCTCTTTGCCACTCATTTTGCATCCTTTGAGGTGGTACAATATCAATAGATGTCTTTTTCATAAAAATGGGGTTGAAGTATTTATCTTCTTATGCAAGAACCTGTGAAGGTCATGCTGAGAAGGTTTTGCACGCACACACACATTCACAAAACATCCTGTGATGCACCTCTGTGTTTATATGTAGTGACATCACATGACTTGGATATTATGTTTATTTTCCTCATTTGCATAACATCCAGAACACTTCCAGGCATGTCCTGGTGCTTAATCAATACACTGATGAGCAACTATGCCTTCGAAGGAACATACCAACTCTCCTAGGCCTGTTTATAAAATCCTCTTATTATCCAGTGAAGCTTTCATTTTAAATTTTTGCAATGCCCATGTACTCTGCAGGTAATTTTTACTTAGGAGACTAATAAGAATAACAGTTAACATTAATTGGGGGCTTGTGTGTGGCTCATTCTGCTAAGTGTTTCCCATGGATTATTATTTCTACAACCCTACAAGGTAAGTAAATTATCTTCTTTATAAGATCATGAGAAAACTGGGGCTCAAAAAGGTGAAGTAATAGGGCCAGGGCTTAAATCACTGTTAAATGGCAAACATGAGGCTTATGCTAGAGTGGGCAAGCAAAAAGCATTTGTCTATTGTTTTGCATTTGTCTTTAAAATGTTCAAAGCACAGTTTTGCTAACTTTTTTCTTTTATTTACCCCAGCCCTCTAGCTTCCAAGTTCACTTTTCTAGCCAGATATATGTTTGGCTTTCCCTTGCTTTAAACCGGGAAGTGCAAGAACTTTGATAAATGAAACGACAGATATATTTTTTTGTTTTCAGCCTGTCGGTTTTTCAGCATCTTCTAAGGAAATGTGAGTGAAGCTTCTTAGAGATCAGCCTCCTTTGACAGACATCCATATCTCACACACTGACAGCTCCCCATCTCAAAGGGGGTCTCTCCCCTCACTCAACTCATAGGGAGCGTCACACCCCCTGCCGGTCCAAATGCTGTGTGCAACATGCCATGGCAGCTCTGGACCTCATCCCATGGATACTGATAGATCCTCCTCCTGCCTGAGAGTGAAGATCTAAAAATGGCTTCAGCTGGTCTTTGTGAATCACTTTCTATTCTCACAGCTTGCCTCAAAATCCCGGTCCATGAGAAAGCCCGAGAAAATCCCAGTGGTGAAAAGATGTGAGGTATCTCTCATTGGATCCCAGATTCCCCTGCCTCACTTAGAAAGGGGGCAGCCGTTTTTGCAGTTAAATGACTTCCTGCCTGGGATGGCTCATTCAGGCTGGCTCTAAACTTCTGGAACTCAGACAAGGTGTCTGGCCGTTCACTTTGGAAGGATCAGGTGGGTTTCACTATCCTTCCCTTTACTGACCACAACTGCTTCAATAATTGATGCCCTGGAAAAGCACAGCACTTCGGTGCAAATTAGTATAAGAAGGATTTGTGAAACCACAGTGGGAAGGCATTTATTTTTTAGAGATCACACAAGAGTTGTTGCACAGAACAATATGAGCTGGTCCCAAGCAGGACCAGCCTCAGGTAGAATCATCAAAGAAATGATGCTCCTTTTAGAACACTTTCTTCTTCCTCCCTTCCACCCAACATCTCCCAAAGTAGTCATATTGCCCCGAGCAATGTGGAAAACTGATGCTATCATTTATTAATTCATTCTTTTATTGATTCCTTTATTAATTTATATAAAATTTTTGTTTGTCAAAGACGTATTTGTACATTCACATTCATAGCACCATTACGCACAACAAAATGCAGATGCAAACCAGGTGTCCATGAATGAATAAACAAAATGTGGTGCAGACATACAATGTAACATTATCCAGCCTTCAAAAAAAAGGAAGGAGTTCCTGTCAGGGCACAACAGAAATGAATCTGACTAGGAACCATGAGGTTGCAGGTTCAATCCCTGGCCTCGCACAGTGGGTTAAGGATCGGATGTTGTCATGAGCTATTGTGTAGGTCGAAGACATGGCTTGGATCCTGCGTTGCTGTGGCTGTGGTGTAGGCCAGCAAACAGCTGTAGCTCTGATTCGACCCTAGCCTGGGAATCTCCATATGCCGAGGGTGTGGCCCTAAAAATGAATAAATAAATAAATGGAAATTCTTACATATGCTTCAAGTATGACCCTTGAGGACATTATGCTAAGTGAAATAAGCCAGTCACAAAAAACCAAATACTTTTATAAATACTGAGAGTAACAGCCAAATTTGTAGCAACAGAAAGAATGGGGTACAGGGGTGAGGGGTGGAGAATGGAGAGTTAGTGTTTAATGGGTACAGCGTTTCAGTTTCCCAAGTGGAAAAGAGTTCAGGAGATGGATGGTAGCAATGGTGGCACACCAGTGAGAAGGTACTTAGTGTCACTGAACTATCCTTTAAAATGGTTGTGAGTAAATTTTATTTTATGTATATTTTACTACAACCTTTTAAAATTTTCAAAACTAACAGAAAATTTTCTAAATCAACCTAAAATGGAAAAGTGTTAAAGTTGAAAATATGAGATAGGATCTGATTTGTATCAGGACTTAGCAGATATAAATCAAACACACTTTGTGTAAACAAAAAACTTTTTTTTTTTTTTGTCTTTTTTGGGGCTGTTCCTGCGGCATGTAGAGATTCCCAGGCTAGGGGTCTAATCGGAGCTGTAGCCACCCGTCTACGCCAGAGCCACAGCAACTTGGGATCCGTCTACAACCTACACCACAGCTCACGGCAATGCCGGATCCTTAATCCACTGAGCAAGGCCAGGGATTGAACCCGAAACCTCATGGTTCCTAGTCGGATTTGTTAACCACTACGCCACAATGGGAACTCTAACAAAAAACATTTTTTAAAGTTTTTTTTGCATGTGTGTGCTAATCATTGGAGTAGGCACTTGAGATGCAGCTGTAAAAAGACATTCATTTGACAGAACACTGTAAACCAACTACAGTGGAAAAAGTTAAAATCATTTAAAAAAAGAAAGACATTCATAATCCCTGACTTCAACAAACTTAAGAAAAGAACATCATGATGACATGAGGGAATCCTTTATTCAGTTCACATTCTTCCTCCAATGAGTATGTTTTGAGTATCTACTATGGGATAGGCTCTCTGGTACCTGCTTAGATACACTGGTGAACAAAATAGATACAGAACCAATCCTTAAAGGGCTGCAATCTAGCAGGAGAAAAAGATAATACACATGAAATTATTGTTTCTATGACTTCTCTGCCCACCAAAATTTACTGGTTCTTACCTAGACTCTAAAAAGTGACCTTATGAAGTCTACTAATACATCCAGGCATAAAGCTTCTAACTGTGTTCCCTCCCGTATCTGTAACATATGTGTGCAGTAATATAAACAATATACTAAACTGTTTTTCTTCCAAAAGGTGGCTTGCATCCCAAAGATAGTTTGCAAAATGATTTTAGCTAAAACTCAGAAGAATTATATTAACAGCTGTAAGTTACTTTAGTGTAGATTAGGAAAAAAATGTCAAATGATGGAGTTCCCGTCATGGCTCAGCAGAAATGAATCTGACTAGCATCCATGAGGACACAGATTCGATTCCTGGCCTAAGTCAGTGGGTTAAGGATCTGGCATTGCCGTGAGCTGTGGTGTAGGTCTAGGACGCGGCTTGGATACCACGTTGCTGTGGCTGTGGTGTAGGCTGGCAGCTACAGCTCCAATTGGACCCCCTAGCATGAGAACCTCCATATGCTGTAGGTGTGGCCCTAAAAAAAAGACCAAAAAAAGTTAAATGATAATATCACATCAGTGACTTTGTGGAAAATTGTTATTTAGAATGAGGTTAGATTTGGAGTTTCCATCGTGGCTCAGCAGTTAACCAATCTGACTAGGAACCATGAGGTTGCGGATTTGATCCCTGGCCTCACTCAGTGGGTTAAGGATCTGGGGTTGCCATGAGCTGTGGTGTAGGTCACAGACGCGGCTCGGATCCCACATTGCTATGGCTGTGGTATAGACCAGCAGCTACAGCTCCGATTAGACCCCTAGCCTGGGAAACTCCATATGCCATGGGGGCAGCCCTAGAAAAGGCAAAAAGACAAAAAAAAAAAAAGAATGAAGTTAGATTAAAAAGTGACTCCAGTTGAAGAAAAGTGTTATGATAACAATAATAATTTAGGCACATGGTAAAATCAGGAAGGTGAGGCGGAACAAAATCAAAAACAGAGCTGACATTTGTAAAAATAGGAGTGGCTCTATTGGCAGAAATGCTTGATCAATGATAGGATGATGAGAATGATATTCTGAGGAAATACAGGTTTCATCGTCACCAGTATATCCCACCACAGCCAAGCCTGCCTCCATTGTTAAGGGTCTCTTCCCTTTCTAACTCTGCAACTCTGAGACACAATCACTCCACATAACACTGGGTGATACCATGTACTAAGAACCTCTTCCTTCCCCATTCACCAACTCAACTTCCTCTGAAAAGACTTAATCTAGAGGACAATGGTGGTAAAGAATGGAAGATGGTGAAATATCTTTAGTCCTGGGTTCTGAGCGTGCTGAGTTTGTATCACGCAAGTTGATATTGCAGCAAACTACACTGGAAACATTAATCACATTTCCAGTCCTCACCTGTCCTATTTACTCTCCTAGACTTCTAGTGCAAAGTTTTAGGCAAAGCAGAAAAATAAGTATTGGGTTTTATTCCAACTTTCTTTTCATCTACCCTATTTTAATACATGCCGCAAAAGCCACATGCCAGTTGACTTCTATTTTGGACTTAAGGTTTTTTGCCTCTACCTTGAAAGAACATTATTTAGTAAAAGGTCATGAATGTTAAAGTAGGATTGAAAAGGCTTCACTTGGACATCTGACATTTGGAAATCTCTGGATCAGGGACTTACCCACCAGGGAAGCCAAATCTATCAGTGGACCTCAAATCTCATGGATTTTAAGAAAGTAAAGGACTAGACATGTGCCTGCCTGCCAAACATCCCCTTTTGATAAAGCATTCTAGCCAGAACCCTTGATTATAAGTGACAGTAACTCAACACAACAGACAGATATAGGCACTGTCTGTTGATCTAACTGAGATGCTCCAGAAGTATCATTGGATACTGATACTTAAGGGAGGGCATGTGTATGTGAATGTGAATGTGGACCCACATCTTCCCCATCCCTCGGCTTTGTTTTGTTTGTTCCTTTGTTTGTTTGCATGGATTGGCCTTATTCTCTCCAACCAAAAGAGGCTTCTTTCAAAAGGTAGGGAAAAAATCCTTCAACAGCTCAATATTTTTCCAGCCAAGTGACCCTAAATGCAACAAGAATACCTCTTTAGCTTCAAATTAAAGAAGTTTGGAGTTTCTGTCATGGCACAGCGGAAACAAATCCAACTAGAAACCATAAGGATACAGGTTCAATCCCTGGCCTCACTCAGAGGGTTAGGGATCCAGCGTTGCCATGAGTTGTGGTGAAGGTCACAGATGAGACTGAGATCCTGCACTGCTGTGGCTGTGGTGCAGGCTGGCAGCTTCAGCTCCAATTCGACCCCTAGCCTGGGAACTTCCGTATACGAGGGGTACGGCCATAAAAAAGAAAAAAAAAAAACAACAACAAAAAGAAGTTTAGCCTAGCTTGTTTCACTAGCCTATTTCCATGCCCAAGTTGGGCATAGGAGACAGGAGTCCCATAATCACACAGCTATAAATTCTTCCAAAAGAAGGAGTTCTGGATAATAAAAACTAATGTCCAGGCAGGAGTCTGCCCTGTCTGCTTCCCTGAATGACCAATCCATCTGACAATAGCTAATTAGATTAGTTTGAGCTCCTAAACCAAGAACTGTCCATCCATCCAATACCCGTGACTTGTGTGGTCTGGCTGAAAAGGTTGCATGGACCCATCGGACTATTCCCTGGAATTTGAATACGGGAGCCCAAGAGACTAAGCCTTTAGGTAAGGCAGTTGAACTTTTAAATGACATGACAGACAATTATGGGCAATGCGCAACTGAGTTTTGAAGAAGCCAGCCTAGAGAAACTGGAGATCAGAGCAGAGAGAAACACTGACTCTGAGACCACATCCCCTGTGAAAAGATAAGTTCAGGAGTTGCTAGTTCAGTTTATTGGGAGTTTCAGTGCCTGAAAATTTTGTGATATAAGGAGGGTACCCACGTAAGAACTGGCTAACACATTTAGTGCTTTTACTCACCCTATTTCATTTATCTCATGGCAGCATCTCCATTAGAAAGGTTTTATTGTCTGCATTTTCAGATGAGAAAGTAAAGTTCAGAGAACCTATCTGACTTTTCTTCATGTGACTTTTCAATCTAGAAAGCCTCCAGCTTGAGAATGTTTTTCCCCTATTCCAAGCTGCCTCAGAAGCTTGAGTAGCAGAAAAATATCTGGCCTAGGGAGATGGATTTGGAAATCACCTACTTAGACTCCTAGTGATACTCATTAAAGCCATGGAAAGGAGTGAGGCAGGTGACAGTTCATCTTTTGTGCACTCCCTATGCTTGAGGTCCTGCATGTTCCGTACTCAATCAGAAAAAAAAAGAGATTGAGGCAGAACTGGGGGAGATGGCAGTGGTCATGCTTCTAGGTGCCATAAGACGAAAGGAACTTCAAATAACTTCTTTTGGAGGACTGGGTCACTGTTCTGACATGCTTATGTGGTTTCATGCTCACATTGTGCCAAGTCTAAAAAATTCAAGAGAATCTCCCTTTTACACATGAATTCCTAAACAAACCTTGCAAATGAGCACAGGCCTTTAGAGCCAGATGGCAGAGAATGAGATGACATGTCTAGGAGTAGGTGTCAGGTCAAATACGGAGAACCTCCGAGGCAAACACATCCACCCAATCTCAAAAAACAAGGTTCCACACTGAGTTGATTTTGCCCATGCTGAATTTAGAATATTCTAGCATTTTAATAAGATTTTTTTAAAGCAATACAAAATAAATTATGATTCATCGTGTCAGCGCTTTATTTTGTAAGGTTATTAGCACACAGTGACATAAATTTTAAGGGATAAATAAATGTGCTGAGATGATTCTTAAAATATTCCCTTTGCTTCCTTTTACTCTATGACCCTGCTCTCCATCTGCACCCACAACAAATTTGAGCAAGCTAGAAAATATGCTTACAACCCTAGGGAAAGATACACCAAAGCAAAACTCAGAGAACAAAGAGACAAAGCCATGGCTTGTGAGTTTCAAAGTAGGCCGCTGAAACCCATGCCGGAGATAATAGCTTTTAAAGGGTTTCTGAGTCTCAGAGCCAGCTTTTTGAATATCAAAAGGCCACCATATACCCTGAACAATAGACTGGGGAAAAATACAGCCTCCTCTCTAGCTTTCAGCTGAGGGCCAGATTTCATAGGCTGGATAGAAGAGATAGTTTGAAAAGAAGAAACCCAGACGAGGGTGAGCATTACAGAGAGACACCACTGTGGATAGCTGCCCCTGAGTTGTATGAGGTCGACCAGAGGTCTGACCAGGATGGAATTGCACAGGGCTCTTCAACCTTGTTATTACTGATATTTTGACTGGATAATTCTTTGTTGTGGGGGCTGCCCTCAGCATTGTAGTATGTTTAGCAGCATCCCGGGCCTGCACCTACTAGAAGCTCATAGTACCTCCAAGTTTTGACTATCACAATTAACTCCAGAAGTTGCCAAAACTCTACTGAGTTGAGAACCAATGAGATAGAGCAAGCATGAGAGTAAGAGAGAGAGAGATTATATACACATACATATCTTTCTAGTTAAAAAAAAAAGTTGCATGTTCTTAATACAGAAAACTGTAAGAACACAAAAAAATCACCCTCCACAAAACTAGCTAACTGTATTCACTCAGAAATCATTATTGTTCATGTTTTGTCTACAATTTTCATATATATTTATTTATTCCCAAATAACCCAAAAGTGGGGCCCTATTACCATATGTCATATAACCTGTGATTTCTTTTTACTTAACAAGATATTATGAAATTTCAGAGGGGTATAGCATTCCTTAACACACTCATAATCTAATCAGCCAATTCCAAACTGCTGAACATTTAGGTTACTCCTAGAATTTCACCATCATCGGTAATGCTCTGAGGAACATCTTCCTATATTTCTTTGATTGTTTTCTTAGGATAAATTCCTAAGGAATATTGCTACTAGTGAAAACTGCTATTTGGCAGTTCTGTCTACAATTTTTACTATTTCACTGTTTTAAGTTATAGTTTGCTGATTTAAAATGTAACCTTCTATTCCTCTAGGGTCTTTACCTTTCCACAGTGCTTCCCATTTTGCCAAGTATGCAAGGCAGCTACCAGCTGTCCCTTTTTACTGATAAGAAAATTGGTATTCATGGCAGTTCAATGACTGGCCCACAGCAACACAATTATTTAGCAATACCTGAACAACACCATCTCATCTGAGCCCTGGGTTTTCATTACTGCTCACACTGGCAATGTACATACTGCCAAAAGTGAAGTAATCCAGGGTGATTAGTATGTTCCCCACTCATGGATGTTAAGATAATTCTTGGTTATGAGTTGTGTCTCTAAGCACAACTTTGTATAGATTCTAGAGGTCCCAAAACATACTCAAGGCCATGAAACCTTAGAAGAGTGAATTTACCACTTCTCATGCAAAATTCCACAACCAATCTCATCTCCCAGTGCTGACTTAGATAATATTTAAAGATGCTAATTCTAACATCTGTTTCCTTTTTATCCCTGAAGCCAGATTATGCTGGTACAGTCTGTTTTTACTCCCAGTTATAGTCTGACACAGATTTATTACCGATTAATTTCTTATCGAGGAAAAACAACCCCATCGTAAGTATTTGAGATAATGACATCTAAGGATTTTATATTACTTTAACTCTGAATGGTTAGACTACCGAGTGCATCCAATGTTCATTACCCCTTAATGTTTGCATTCTTTTTCATGTTTTGATCCTCAAAAAAAAAAAGAAAGAAATGAAAATGCTACCCACTGCTTAGTCATTTTTTAAGTTTAATGAGATTAAATAAATTCTGAGGGAGAAAAGAGTACAGCTTAATAATGTTTTAAGTGGTTTGCAGAAACATTCCTTCTACCATGGGCACAATTTCAAACCAAAGCCAACTTATGCAGTGCCACTGAAGGCTAATAAATGCCTTAATAATATACAGAAGAAAAAAAAAAAGGAATGAGTTGATTAGATACAGAAATATCTGAGACCTCTGAAATAAAATCAGGAAAACAGCTCAATGGCACTCAGAGACAAACTTCCAACGAAGAATTGTCCTGCCACCCCAGTGACTCACTCCACTATCATTAATACCATTAATAATAAGTGATCTTCTTGGCAGCATATGTTGAGGTAACTGGCACCCAATCAATTGAGTGTTAAAATTCCGGATAAACCTTGAATTTTCTTCGGTTCTAACAATACCTAGAAAATAAGCACAATTTGGAACATCATGTAGCTTTTCTTTTTTCTGGAACCTAGTTGATGCCAATCCTCCCTTTAGCTAATTACAATTCTTTTGCAAGGTTGTACTTTTTTTAACAAAGTATTCAACTGATTGTACTCACTTTAGCAGCACATATACAAAGTATTCAACCCATTCATCCATATATGTTATTTAACTTTTCCCAGTTGCCTATCTAGTCCTTGGAGCTCTTCTGATTGTGTTTCTCTCTGTGTTTAAGATGATTACCTTCCAACACACTTCCTTTCTAACAGTAAGACACCCAACTGTGTAAATGTGCACTATATAAACCTGAAATGAACAGTCTGACAAATTATAACATGGTCGTTACTTGATCCTTGGAGTCTGGAACAAAGGGATACATTTGATGTGACACTGCCTGGGTAAAAGCAAATATCAAATAGCTGCAGTCATCTGAGCACATAAACCATTAGGGACCTCCCAAAGAAACTGAGGAACCAACAAACAGGAAAAAATGCAGGCAGATCGACAATAAACAGGGATGAAGTACTGATACATATAACACGGATAAACCTTAAGACTATTGCTTGATTTTATTATTAAATGAAACCATAACGAGAACCCCCTATATGGCACAGGAAAATCTACTCAATCATTTATAATAAGCTCAATGGGAGAAAAGAATGGATCTATTTATATACATGGCTGATTCACTTTGCCATACACCTGAAACAAATACAGCATTGTAAGTCAACTATGCTTCAATAAAATTAATTTTTTAAAAATAATAATTAAATAAATAAAACTAGCCAGTTACAAAAGTCTACGTAGTATACGATTCTCTCGATATGAAATATTCAGAATAGGCAAATCCATAAAAAAAGAAACCAGACCAATAGCCAAGGCCTGGTGGAAGAGGAATTAGAGAGTGACTGCTAAATGGATATAGGGTTTTGTTTTTAGGGTGACGAAAATGTTCTATAAATAAGCAGTGGTGATGGTTGTATAGCTCTGTCAATATACTAAAACCACTGAACCATATACTTTCAATAGGTGAATTTTATGATATATGAATTTATCTCAATAATGCTTAAAAACAACAACAACAAAACAGGCAGACAGAAAGAAGGAATCAGAAGAAAAGACCCAGGGGGGCTGAGAGGTACTGGAACCTCAGTCACAAGGAGAAGCTTCTCTTCTTATTGATCTAAGTAGATAAGGTTTCCAGACAACTCTGATGTGACTAATTAGAATTAAAAAAAAAAAAAGATAGGAATTCCTGCTGTGACACAGCCAGTTAAGAATCCAACTGCAGCAGCTCAGGTTGCCACAGAGGTGTGGTTTTGATGCTGGCCCAGCTCTGTTGGTTAATGGATCCAGTGTTGATGTGCAGCTATGGTGTAGGTCACAGCTGCAGCTTGACTCCAGTCTGTGGCCCAAGAACTTCCATAGGCTGCAGATACCACCATAAAAAATTTAAAAAAATTTTTTTAAAGATAACATCAACAATGGATCTGTTCTCACCTAGATTCAGCAGATATTGCCCAGCACCTCCTAGCTACCCAAAATATAGAGACTACTGCCCTCCAGGAGTCACAAGCTTTTAACTAGAAAACAAAATATTTTTTAAAGTAAAGGAAGAGAGTACAACTGTTAAGAATGATTCTTTTCAGATGATGGAATTACAAATATTTTTGTAGTTCTCTAGAATATAATGACTTTTTATATTATAAAGAGAAGGAAATTTTTTAATTAAAAAGTAAGAGAGAAAAATATAATAAGTGCCCTATTAGAGTTACAGAAGGACAGCAGAAGGAGAAGGGAGTTAGGGCTAAGGAAAATCAGAGAGAGTTGGACAGGCAATCATTGGGTATTAGTCCCAAGAGATGGCAATCTTGGGCTTCCAAAGGCCTGAGGATGTCTGTCCATTCTTTATTCCTGACTTGGAGGTCATGGGAAAGGCTGGCTGGAGCCTCAAGACTCATTAGCCCCTGCCCCCCGAAACCCCTCCCCCAGGCCCACTCTGGGGAAGCAAAGGGGCTACAGGCTCTGGACCTAGGAAATGCCGTCCACTCCCCCTGGCCACCCACCCATGTCCACCCACCATTAGGGCCAGCTTTTTGTTTCCATAAAGGCAGGAAGATTGTTAACAAATGGAAATCATTAGGAAGGAATTAGCTTCTGGATCGGAGCCAGTGGGTACCACTTCAGACTCTTCTGTTGTTGCCAAAGCACATAACACAGTAAGACGGTTTGCCGCAGAAGAAAACACAGAGAGCTGTGCTATTATTAATGCACGTACAGGATGGCCACAGGTAGGGGAAAGCCTCTAAAAGTACAATTATGCTGTAGGAGAGATGACTGCCTTTTCAAAGCTAATGCCTGGTGTTCATTTTTCATTATGAGCTGTGTTCACTGCCACAATTCTCACCCCATCTTCCTTTGCCTTGAGCTTGTGGTTATCTCAGCCTTCCCTGATGGAACAAAAGACAATGCCAAAAACTACACTGGCTCAAACCCCTGGTCCAGCCATTCCTGAGCTCTGAGTCCAACAGGGGGAGAGAGCCTATTATGAGAAAAGAGCATGGGCTTTAGGTTTGAATCCTAGTTCAATCAACCCATCAAGCTAAGTGACTTTGAGAAAGTTACTCCAGCTTTCTGGTGCTTTGTGTTTTCCTCCATAAAGTGCACACAGTTTTAACAATGTCCTCCTAGGGTGGTTGTGATAACTATTGCAAATAATATACACACAGTTACTTGGCACCACAGATATGGAACAAATTTGAAGTCACTTTCATCAATTCTCTTAATGGAAGATTCTCTAAAGTAACATCCCTAAAAGTTTACAGACAATGCCTATGAATTGTGTCATTTTGCTTCCTTGATTTATTTAGCTCATTTATATAATTATGTATCTATAAACCCACATACAACGTACATAGATATGTATACACATACCTACCTATATAGCATCTCCTTTGTTAGAACTGCTTTGGTTTCAAGTGACAGAAATTCAATTTCACTGGCTAAGAACCCCTCCAAAAGTTTAGAGAATATTTGCCAATTCACATAAATGCAAAATCCAGGGGCAGTTTAGTTTTAAGCACAGCTGTATTCTGATACCTAAATAATGCCATCATAAATCTGTCTCTCTTTATACCTTAAGCTCTACTTTTCTCTGTGTGGTTGAATAAATTAACATACATTGAATAGTGTTAGAATAGCTATGGGCTCAGAGTATAAATATTTGCTACTATCATCTCATTTAACCTTCCCCACCACTCTATGAAGCATGTACCACTAGTGTCCTGCTTTTGTAGAACTAAAAAATGAGGAGTTCCCAAGTGGTTCCACAGGTTAAAGATCTGGCACTGTCACTACTGCAGCACAGGTCACTGCTGTGGTGCAGGTTCAATCCCTGGCCCCAGGACCTCCATAAGCCATATATGCAGAAAAAAAATGAAAAAGAAAAAAAAACTGAGACACAGGGAAGTCAGATAGCTACTCAATCACCAAGCTGGACCAGGCAGTCTGATTCAAAAGTCTTTTCCTGACCACTTCTCCAAACTGCCCCCTCAATGGAGGCTCAAAGGAGGTTGAGCCCCAAGTGCAAAGGGGTAAGAACCCTAAAGATAGGTGCTTCAAGTTAGAACAAATGCGCAAGAAAGTTCCCATTTCAGATCTATGCCTTTCTTTTTGAAGCATACTATAAGCTCCTTTTCCTGTAATTCATGCATGGATCCTCTCAATCCAACACAAAGTCAGGAGTTACACCCACTTAAAAATTCTGGAGACAGAACCTGGTTGGAATATGAGTTCCAGTATTGGTTATTCTTTGCTGACAATTTCATCTCCCATCCCCAGTCTATTTTCTGCTCTTGCCTGTCCTTATCTGTGTGCCCTGAGGCTGACCTATGTACACTGAACTCTGGATTACTTTTTCCTCTGACCTCTAGCTGGGTATGGCCAATGGTCACTGCCCATGTCCCTTCAGGCCCACAGGTGGGGACAGTTACCATGGTTTCTAGTTCTTGAGTGCTTCACCCCCTCTAGTTGGTTTTCTTTTTCCTAAACTTTTTTCATTTTTTTAAATTTTTATTCAAGTATAGTTGATTTATAAGGCTGCAATAATTTCTGCTATATACCAAAGTGACCCAATCATACAGATACACATATCCATTCTCTCTCAGATACTTTTCCCCCATAGATTATTACAGAATATGTGGTAGAGTTTTCTATGCTATACAGCAGGTCCCTGGTGACCAATCATTTCATGTACTTCAGTGTGCATATGCCAATCCCAGACCCCCACTCCATTCCTTCTACCACCCCTTTGGTAACCGTAAGTTTTTCAAAGTGTATGAATCTGTTTCTGTTCTCAAATAAGTTCATTTGTATCCCTTTTTTTTTTAGATTCCACATATAGGTGATATCATATGATGTTTATCTTTCACTGTCTGACTAATTTCACTTAGTATGATAGTTTCTAGGTCCACCCATGTTGTTGCAAATGGCATTGTTCCATTCTCTTTATGGCTGAGTAATATTCCACTGTATTCTGTACCACATCTTCTTTATCCATTTATCTGTTGATGGACATTTATGTTGCTTCCATGTCTTGGCTATTATAAATAGCTCTGCCATGAACACTGGGGTGCACCTATCTTTTCAAATTATGGTTTTCTCTGAAGAGATGCCCAGGAATGGGATTGCTAGATCAAATGGTAGTTCTATTTTTGGTTTTTTGAGGAAACTCCATACTGTTTTCCATAGTGTTTGAACCAGTACACATTCCCACCAACAGTGTAAGAGGGTTTCTTAACCCACAACTTTGCAAAGAGCCCCTTCACCCCATGCTCTTCAATGACAAATCCTTGAGTTTGCCATCAGTTTCCAGGTTCGTGTGATGACTTCTACAGTCCCTCAGCATTTCCACCTTGGTGAATTTCTTCCTTCATAAAAAAAACAAAACAAACAAACAAAAAAAAAATTGGAAATTTTTATTTTACATTTTTATAAATATTTATTTTTATATGACATAATGATGAAATGATGAATATAATCCAGGCTGGATTATAGCCACTTTTTTCCTTCTGGTTTTCAAAGAAATTAAAACATTTTCATGGGCTTGTAAAATATGATGGGCCCCAGCCACTGAGCTTGCTATGTTTAAGTTGGCCCTCATTGTTTTCTGCCAGGATTTTGAAAATGCAATCTCTTCTGTCTACCTAACAGACAGAAAATGAATAAGAGTTCCCAGGTAGATAGGCTACTATCAAGTTAAAATCATGATCCTTGGATCAAATTTCCCCAACATATTGATTCCATTACAGTAAACCCAGAGTCCTTGTCCCTAAGCAGATCCTATTTCCAAGTCATAGCTATAATGACAAGATAGTAACAGAAAGTGAGTATCTAGTGTTGAATTCGTTCCTAATTCATTTATTACTCACCACATTCCAGCGACTGAAGACACCACAATCGGAGACTTCATGAATAAACCTCGCCTTCCTATAGGTAAATCTATCACTCTATAGGTGTGAAGGAGAGAACTTTTTCTCCATGTTCTCACAAAGACCCCAATTTTGAGGTCTCCCAAGAGTGAAGAGCAAGGTCAGAGTTTGTTTTGTTTTGTCTTTAAGGGAGAACTGGGATTTTTTTGATGATGCACATGGCCTTTCATTGGTCATTGGTTAAGTATTAATGATAGTGAAGGTTGTATTTAGGATTCTATGTGCTTAGGCAACTTGCAGTCCTTGGCCACCTCACAGTCCAGGGAGAGGAAAATGGATAATGTACAAGGATGCTGGAAAGAAGATTGTCTTTACATCTGCTAGATGCTGCTTCTTTATGCTGGAAAGAAGATTGTATTTACATCTGCTAGACAGCAGATATATTTCTAAATCTAAGGCAAAGTGATTGATTTTCTATAGGAGGTGAACGCTTCATCCACTAAGAGAATGTAGAACCAATGCCACCTTAGGTTTATTTTGTTTCTTTCCACCTTCAGTTCTAATTTCAAGGTAATTCCCAACTGAAATCTCTAAGCCTCTAGATCTCTCTGCATCCCCTTGCCAGTTGGTTCCTTGACGTACAAGAGGAGTGAGAAGGTCCTGAAAAGGATAGGGGAAGCTGAGCATTTGCCCCTCAGCACCCTAGATATCAACCATAAAACTAATGAACTGTGGCAACTGAATTGTCTAACTTCATTCTAAATGATGTTTTGGTAAAGTTCATCTTTGTTTTTAATTATCATCCTAGTTTCATGAATGTCAAATCTCAGGTACAGCTTCTCAGCTCTCTGAATCTTGTTTGCATTCTTCTCACTATTAAGCCCATGATACGTGATGGCCCACTTGACTGGATACTTGAGCTACAAATACCCTCTTGGAAAAAATGAAATAAAATTTTTTTAAGAAAACTATTTTATTTTTACAGAATCAAATCTGTAATGGTCTCCGAAAAAAAAAAAAAATCACCCTGATTCAATGAATCTCAATTTTGATGTGTTGCTGAGGATGGTGTTTTTAAGTACATTGCTCTTAACTATTCATAACCCAGTTATAAGTTCATGTTTATTTTATGTCTTTTTTTCCTTCATCCTCTTATGACTATATGACATTTACCCTGACAAGTTTATAAAGAATATTGAGGCCGATACTTGCTGGTCTTAGTAGAAATTAATCAAAATCCATCTGTTCCCTCTCAGCCTGGACAATTTCATTACAACTAAACCAGGGATTATAGGATTCTTACATCTTCTTCTTCTGCTTTTTTTTTTTTTTTTTTTTCTCAGCACAGTTCAGTTGATTTAGAAACAATGATTAAAGCTGCTTACTTTCAGGAAGATTGTTTCCAATCTCCCCTTTCTTGCAAGGCAGAGAAAGATGAAAGCTTCTTGATACTGAAATATTTATATCTAAGACTAGAAATCTGTATCAGAGGCATGATGAATGATTCTACCCAAAGACTTTTTATTTTAAAGTCATATTTCTTATCTTTACACTTCATTTTGCTCACAAGCTGGAGGAAATAAGCCCTAAATACTCTCATTGCCCCCACCCCAGATAGATTTTCTATCTTTATTTATTTGTAAATCCAGTGTGGCATAATAAAAAGACTCAAAGGTAAAGATTACCTTTCTGACACTGACTATTTATAGGGATAAATATCCGTTATCCTTACGAGGCCTCAGAAAGACTGCCTTCAAAGGAATGCAGAACACAAATTAGAGGGAATGAATTTAAGCCTCCCGCAAGGAGATACCTTGATCTAGGATTCAAGAAATCTAAAGAATTAGAAGTGATTACTAGAGAGTGATTCTGGGTTTACCCAGCCTCACACAGGTACTATAACTGACTATTCTTTTTTTTTTCTTTTAATATGGTTTCCATATTTTTTCCCTCTAATGCCCTTTTGGTTGAGGTTAAAATGCTCAGATCTTCAGTATACAGTTGGATACCCTTTGATAAATGTATACACTCAGAGGACCATTGCTCCAATCAAGATCTAGAACGTTCTCCAGTCTTAACCCTTTTTGCGAGTGGCTGTTTTTAAAATATGAGCATTATTGCAGCCCTCTGCTACTTGGGGGGAACTCCACTCTAAAATCCAAAAGGAATGAAACAAAACCAATGACCTAAAGCCTGGTTCCCTAGGGAGCCAGATGCTGTTTGAAACCAGTCCACGTCCAGGGCCTTTTAACAATATAACAAAAAAAAAAAGGAACTGATCTTGACCGGCAGGCAGAAGGGGAAGGCGTCATGACCCAAACATCAGATTAGAAATACAATGATTCCCTGGGACTAGACACTAAATCCTGGCAGATGACACAGCCTTTGATCTTCTGAAATGGATAAATTGAATGAAGCAAGGCCAATTCTGGGCCAGACTGTTGGACGAGATTCTTTCTTTTTTTTTTTTTTTTTAAGTTCCTAACTGTTCTACATAGACATTAAAACTTTGATTACTGCAGACCTAGAAGCTGTCCTTCTGCCCTTGACATTTCCTCCTTCCTCATAAGTTTCTGTATAGCAGAAAATCGGTTCTCCACCTCAATTCCCAGACCTCAGTCAGGATTCTGCCCCTCAGGGGCACTTCCTTGTAAAGCAGAGGGCCTGTTACACAAAAGGTGAATGATAAACACCCATTCTGAGAAAGTTTGCAGGGACTCTAGTACAGATACAGCCTAAAGAGGCAAAGTGCTCTTCGCTTCATTCGGGTATTGCTGCTCGGGGAACTACGTACAGAAACTGAACAGACTGTAGAGGATAATTTTTAAAAAGCCAAATTATGCAAAGTTGTTTCTGCTGGCCTGTTTTTTGCTGTTGTTGTTTTTCCTTTTTCTTTTTATGGCACTTTTTCTTTTTTCTTTTATGGCACCTGTGGCATGTGGAAGTTCCAGCAGTAAGGGTTGAATGGGAACTGCACTTGGGGCCATACCACAGCCTCGGCAACAACAGATCCAAGCCACATCTGCAGCAAGGCCAGATACTTAACCCACTGAGAAAGGCCAGAGATCAAACCCACATCCTCATGGAGACTACACTTGGTCCTACCCCGCTGAGTTACAATGGGAACTCCTCTGCTGGCTTGTTTTTTAAAACAAGGAGCTCTAACCTTGTAAGTTTTATTGTCACTACACTGTGGTACTGAAACCATCCACGTATGTGTGGGGATCCTAGGCACACAAGCTTTTCTGTGTCCCCCATTTCTTATTTTTGGGAAATGGGCTTTAGCCTCCATGACTTTCCCTGAGTTCCAAAAAAAGCAGATTCAAACAGTTGCTAATCAGGGAAGGTCCCTACCTGAAGAGTCAAGAGAAAATGGCACAGTCTTGGGACAGGGCCCGGTTCCTCCTCAAGGAATATACATAACAAATATATATAACATTATCTTTGAGTTCTTCCACAGAACTGAACCCCCCCCAACAAATGGAAGACATCGATGAAGCATTCTTCATTCCAAAATAAGGATCATCAGAACCAATCCTGGGAGCACCTGGACACCAACGAAAAACAATGCAAGTTCACAACTACCCTGATCCTTATCAATGGCCCTATTTTTCACTCCCAAACTATTAAACCACCTCCCAATCTCCCCCAAGGTGCGTGGGGCGGGGGAGAAGACAGTCTTTAAGACATTAGCCTGCTGTGGCTCCCTTTGCCTGGCAAAGCAATAAAGCCATCTTTTTCTCCTTGACCCCAAACTCTGTCTTCAAGTTTGTATTCAGCACCCGTGGACAGAGGCCGAGTTTCCACAACAGTATCAGACCGTCCAAGTTCAAATTTTGGCTCTGTCACATACTTGATGCCTGACTTTGTTTTTTTGTTTTTGTTTTTTGTTTTTTTTTTGTTTTTGTTTTTGTTTTGCTTTTTGGGGCCGCCCCTGTGGTATATGGAAGTTTCCAGGCTAGGGGTCAAAGTGGAGCTACAGATGCCGGCCTATACCACAGTCACAGCAATGCCAGATCCGAGCCACATCGGCGACGTACACCAGAGCTCACAGCAACGCCAGATCCCTGACCCACTAAGTGAGGCCAGGGATCAAACCTACATTCTCATGGATACTAATCAGATTCATTTCTGCTGTGCCATGATGAGAACTCCCTGATACCTGACTTTGAACACACTTTGAACAGTACTTCTCTGTACTTTCAGCTCCACCTCTGTAGGATGAGGGCAGTTCTGGCACCCACCTCAGGGTCAGCAAGTTTTTTCCATCAAGGGCCAGAAACTAAGTCCTTTATGCTTTGTGGATGGTGTGGTCTCTGTCACAATCACTTAGCTCTATCAAAGCAGCCCCAGACAGTATGCAAACAAATGGGCATGGCTGTGTCCCAGTAAAACTTTATTCAGGGACAGTGAAAGAGGACTCTCATAATTTTAGGGGGTCAGGAAATATTCTTTTGATTGTTCCAACCCCTTTAAAAAGTATAAACGATATTCCTAGCTCACAGGCTGTACAAAAAAAGGCAGCAGCCAAATGTGGTCTGTGGGCCGTAGCGCATCAACTCTTGAATTTGCTCACAGGGTTGTTAGAATATTAACACATACAGAGCTCTTAGATCTATGCCTGACACATCATAAACACTACTTCCATGTTATGATGTGTGACTATTACCTCTCAGAATGTGATTAATGCAACAGAGAATACACACTCCAGGGGTCTCCTATCAGTATTATTTCCCAGAAAGTTGATCGTCTGGGCTTCTCCTTTGGAGAAAAATAGGCAGGGGTCCTAAGAGAGAAAATGATCTTAGTGTATTCCTGCAATAACTAAGAAAGATACAGTGAACACAGTCTCCAGATATGGATCCAACATATAAAGTGTACCATTGTATAGATCCCATCATTTGGGGAATGATTTTTTTAAAGCCATAGCTGTCCATTTTTGCACATTAAATCCCACAAAGAGATTTATTTACAGCATTAAATCATTTCCTTGCTGCCTAGCTACATTTTTAACTATTAAAATATTCATCACACACTCTAAGAACCTAATGCCAAGTGTTTTATGGCCTTTTAAAGGATGGCTTCTTTAAAAAAAAAAAAAATCACTTTCAAATGTGGATGTCAGTTTCCAATCGAGTCGGATGAAGAGCAGTCCATTGTCAAACAGCCAGGAGGTAAACATGAGATCATTGCCCTGGAAAGCACCCCTGCAGATGGGCTGAATAAACAGAAATGTGCGTGATACACAAAGCTGTGGGGATGGGAAGGATGGAAGAGTTGGGGGCAAAATATTTTTGCTTCCTTCTATGAGAAACACTCTGCTATCTATAGCAATAATTATCTACAAGGGGCAATTGGGCCCCTAGGCAAGCTTTGGCAATGTCCGTAGACATTCTTGGTTGTCACAACTGGGTTGAGGGATGGCAATGGCCACAGCATCTAATGAGTGTTTAACAGCCAGGGATGCTGTTAAACATCCTCCAAGGCACAGCAGGGCCCCTCCCCCCAATAAAGAATTAGCTGGCCCCAAATGGTCAGTAGTGTCAAGGTTAAGAAACCCTGGTCTATAGGAATCACCCCAGCTGACCCCCACCCAACATTTGACATTATTTTGCTTTTACATTGAATTGGCTATGATAGGTATATGTCAAATGACTAAAGACAAACCTGAGAAAGCATCCTTCCCTACATTTCTATTAAGGATCACCAAAGTGAACTCCCCATCCACCCACATTCTCAGAGGCACCGTAATGGAAAAACTGCAAGACTGGTGGTCGTTTAAATTACACAGATTAATTCAATTACCCCGAAGAACACTGGTACCAAATCACCAGATTGCTGAGCAACTGATGCTCATTTGGTAATTCAATTTACTAAAGAGGTAATGTGACAAATGTTTAAAAGTTAGTCAACTGCAACCAGTTCCAAGCTATGCAACAAAGTCTCTTCTTCCTGGGTGTCAATTTGGATCCAACTCTACTCCTTATTATCCACCAAAAGGAACTTGCTCAATTCCCTTATATAAGAACCTTTCAGACTCACATAAGGCAAAAGAAGAGCCAAGAGTCAACCCCCATCCTTATACAAAGACCCAAAATACTAAACAGACAGGGAGACGTGATAAAAAGCTTCCAGATCGATTTATGGAGAGTCCGAGTCATTCTGATGATCCTAATGTAACTAAAAATTACAAGGACATTCATTAACATTGAATGTTTAATACTGTTTTTAATTTTTGTGAGATCAGTTTAAAACTTTGCATAATAAAAATCTTTCAACTGCATTTATAGAGTGCTTTACAATTCGATTTAAATTCATCTATATTTGTAGAGTGCTTAATAATTTATGAAGTGCATTCACATATATTTTTTTCACCTCTTCTGAGAAGAGGTGGCAGATATTATCATCCTTGATTTACAGGTAAAAACACAGGCTTTATCCTTTGGCTCAAGAGAATATTCAACTGATGGCATCATGTTTTACAAAGTTGGATCAGGAGTGAGTATGGCACAGACAACTCTTTCAGTTTTCTACGGCTTAAAAGACTCCCAAAATTGGAGACTTAAACAGTAACTATTGCATTGTACTTCATAATGTACTGAGATAGGACTCCAGGGGGAGCCTGGCTGAGCAATGGCACTCACTGGAATTGCAGGTGTTCCTCTGATACTCAGCTGCTGGCTGTGTCAGAGGATTCAAGGCAGCTTCACCCCCCAAACCTGAGAGGGCTGATGCCAGCAGGGCTCAGCACCTGTGTGTTTGCTTGTACTCTCTCCTGGCTGTTGCCTTTGATCCTATTCATTCCCAAGGCTTCATCCACTGTTGCTACACCAGGGGCATCTGTGCTCCCAAGACTCCTGGACCCAAAGGGTACCTCTACCTCACAGGCACCTCCAACTTAACACCTCCAAAATGGAATTCACCATCTTCCCTCCAAAGCCTGCCTCTCCCCCTACCTTCACCGTTACGCCAAGTGCCACAGTCATCCACCCTATTTTCCAAGTCTGCCTCCTGAGGGTCATCCGTGACCTCTTCACCCTCATTTTCTTCATTAAATTGATAAATCAAGGACTATGGATTCTAACTCCTAAGATGTGCCCACTTCCCTCCATTCTCACTCTCACTGTCCTAGTTCATCCTCACTTCCTTTCTCCCTCACTGACACTACGGACAGAATCCTATCTATACCTCTCTTCTATGTCCCCTGTCTTGCTTCCATACAATCCAGGCTGACCTTTCTAAAATCTAAATACAATTATGTCACTTCCCATTTTAGATGGGAGATATACTGTTAAAGATAAAATCCAAACTCTTTAATGTGATTTACAAATTCTGTGCTGTGTAATTCAATTTGAAGACATCCAAATGCTATCCTGCCCCAAAATTGTTCTCAAATTGGCATTGCCAGTAAAAGGTCCCAAGGACCTATTCCTTCTAGTCAAAGGGTTTGGCGTGTCTGTTGATTGCAATTGGTATATCTAAGAGGAGTATCCCCAATTAACCCCATATCAACCATTAACTCCTTTACTGGGGTTTATTCATCAAAGTATCTCTGGGACCATTCGATTCTTTGGGAATGGGTCACAGGATAGGTAAGTTTTGAGAAAAAGCAAGGGTTGGGAGTTCCCATTGTGGCTCCATGGGTTAAGAACCCGATTAATATCCATGAGGATGCAGATTCAATCCTTGGCCTCGCTAAGTGGGCTAAAGGATCTGGCATTGTCATGAGCTGTGGTGCAGGTCAGCAGCTGCCACTCTGATTCGACCCCTAGCCTGAGAACTTCCATATGCCATGGGTATGGCCCTAAAAAGACAAAAAAGAAATAAGGCAAGGGTTGTCAAAGTCAGTGCTTGAAGCCATTTCTAATGCATAACAGTTAAAATAACTTACGCATATACATAAAATACTCGAGCATCTGGAGAGACTCTGTACACTGAAATTATCCTGCATGCCACTTTTGGATGAAGAAATTAGAGAGTAATCAATATTAGTCAAAAAATAAAACAGGTGTCCAATGAATGGAAGAGTGGAGACAGCCACCTTTGATCCCAAATTTCAAAATTATCTGGGGAATCATCCAATCATCTTTACTTGGTAAGATTAGCATCATTAGAGAATCAATTAAATCCCCCCAAAATAAATTCCATGGATGACTTATATGCATGGTTCACATATAAATTTGAAGTATCAATCATTTCTGGAAATTAGGGACCCATCAGGTAAGACTTAAAAATTATTTCCTTATATAGTTCAACCTCTACATTGTAAAAGTATTTATTACTACTGTTTGACTTGACCTTTAATACAATTTAACATTTTAAAGAACTCAAGTTACCTGTCTCTGCCTTGTCCATATTCTACTGATGTTTCACTTCTCCAAGGATCTATCCTGATGCCAAGAAAGGAAGAGACTTGTGGCCAACACCATCAGAAGAACCCCACCTCACTGACCCCTATGCCTGGGCAACTGGGTGTTCCTATAATGTTACTTCTTCACAGATCTCCTGCTTTCCTTATGTTTTTCTGACATATCTGCCACATTTTCCTCTTCTCCTTTTCCAGCAGCCTCTTAGGCCCCTACGTCTCATCACTCAGTTTCCCAAAGCTTCCTTATGTCATTTGCATTTAAGACCTGAATTCCAGTGATGATATTGGCAATGATGATTAGCTGACATTTTTTTTATCACTTTGATGTTCTGTTTTCTGCACTATCTTCTATAATCCTCACAATACTGCTACAATGTCTAGTAATAACACTAATAAGTATTATTAGTATCCCTTTTACAGATGGGGAATCTGAGGCTCAGAGAAGTCATTTTGCTGAAGTCATACAGTTAATTAACATTTTACAAGGATATTTTGATAATGCTACATGGGAAAATTCAATTGATTAGGACTCATCACACCAAATCACCTTTTTATACACTGAAATATTTATATGTAAAGTGATATGATGTCAAAAATTCTTTGCCAGAATGGGTAGGATTTAAATGTAACAAGTGTGGCCACAAATTGATGATTATTTTAAGTGGGTAATGGTATGTGGCTGTTCTACTCATTCTACTTCTGTGAATATTTCAAAGTTATCAAACAAACATTGGGCTTTTAAAATGTCATATTTTTTTTCCATGCAGTTAAAAACAACCCAAGCCATTCAATGTTGGAAGACACTTTCAAAATGTTCCATTATGCACCCAGGTTTACAAATACCTAATATGGGGGGATATGGGAAGAGTAGTCCAGCTTTAGATACAAGTGTTTCATCTTTGTCCCCCAAGTTTATTTTTTTTCAAGACCTCTGTAATATTCATTGCATACTTGTTCTTACTGGAAGAAACAATTACTCCCGGCGCTGTGTCCAACTGCATGGTGTTATCTTTTAATTAACCTGTGTAGCCTTTTTTACTTAACCTAGTTTGAGAAGTGACAGCCACTTGGCCTGTCTAAATAATGTTCTCCACTGTTCCTGCATCAGGTCTATTCAATCAAAACAATAGCTCCTGGTGTGTGGTCCAGTTAGCTCTCCAGAGCTGGTAATGCTTTCTATTCAGCTGTGATTCTTGTCACAACGTCAGTGTTGCAACTTGTCTTGCTAACCAGAGGGTTGAGAAGTGTTTCAATATATGAAACACAGATTGATCTAATATGTCCTCTTCTCTCAGCTTTTTTGTGGAAAAGCTGTTCTGCAACTCTGCTTAAAAACCCTGCCACCAACTTACAATATCCAGTATTGTGAACATGCAGGATTTTTGGATGCTCAGATACCTGCTGAAGGGTTAGATGAAAAGAACCACAACTCTGGATGAAAATGGATCTGTATGTAGCTAAATCTCTGAAAATGTGCATATCCTGGCATTTTGCAGTGCCATATCTAGAAATTTATCCTAAGAAAATAATTTCACAGATTCATAAAGATGTACGTGTAAGGATAGTCAAAGCATGGTTTTTTTCCTTCTTTAGTAATAATAAGTAGCTAGAAAGAGTCTCATTGTTCAACAGTATGAGATTGGCTTAATGAAATGAACTGGAGACTTTAAAAATGTTCATGTAAATATTTTTATGGGGGAGGGTCCTTTAAATCCTGTTAGTAAATAGTAGGTTACCCAGAAATATGCATAGCATGAATATGCATATATAGCTTAGCATGAATAAATTATATCTATACATGTGTGTACAATTTGTGTGTGTGTGTGTTTGAGGGAGTGTTGGTGGTGTGTACACAGCCTAGGTCTGGACTGATAAATACTAGAGTTTTCCTCAAGTGGTTTTTCCCCCATCTATATTTTCATATATTTTACAATGAATATTAGTAGTTAGGTAAAAAAAAGAAAAAGTAAACAAAAATAGCAGATAATACACATTCTGTCTAAATGTGGTTCAAGAGTTCAGATAAAAGGAAATAACCCAGAGAAGATGTTAAAAACCTTTTGGGAGCCTAGTCTCAATAACGAAAAGCCTTTCAGTATTAATTATTGAATAGAAACAATGGAAAAGGTAATGAGGAAAAGAGCAGAGAGAAAAGGGAAGAGTTATCTTGCAATTGGTAAGAATACACAATTGTTACCAATTCAAAGCTTGGAGTGGGACTCACCTCCCCCCCAAAAAAAATAGGGAAATATTTTAACATATTTTCTCTTCCTTTTTAGGCTGTCAAAGCTCTTTGGAGCTCCTCGAATAAGCCAGCATTATCTGCTGACCATTATAGCAACCCCTCAGGGTAGGTTCTTCCAAAGGGTGGCCCTGGTGGTTCCATGCCTCGTTCAAGGTCATGGAGCTGGAAGCCTGGAGTTGAGGTTATGAATCCAGGTGTGCCCTTTACCACTATGCTTCAGAGGATCTCCATGAGAGAGGAAAGGGACCCAGGACAGCTCAGAGAGAAGCATGGTCACTGTTGTGTTAGTCACCAAGACAGGACCTTGGTGATGTCCGGGTCGGATTCTCTGAAGAGGAATGAGGTCAAGCTGAGTTGTACAGGCAGTAATGAGAGGACTGTTTCAGGAACCAGAAGTGAGCCTTTGTGACTGTAAATTATTCAGGCTAGATGTTTACAATGAGCAGTCTAGCTTCAGGCCAATATTAACTTCCATTCCTATTACTATCAGATTAATTGCATTTTGTTGCTTTTTCTAAGTACACTTCAAATCAGGAAACTTATAATTCAGCAGTTAGTCATTAAAGTAACAGCAGATCTGCAACTATGCTATTTGAAGATGATCTACAAAATGAAACAAAAATTCAGGGTTGGGTGTTGGGTTTTTTTTTTTTGGATGATAAACAGAGGAGTAATAATAACTAACCAGGATATTACTTCTAAGTTGAGAAACGTCTAAAGTGAAAAATTCTTCAGGTAACAAAAGAAATCAAAGCAAACAGATAAAAGAGGAACATCGGTAAATTTGCATTTTAAATAATGGCTCTCAAACATGTATTAAAAGATACAGTCGCAAAAACTGTCATTGCAAGATTATACAAACCATGAAATATACAAATACTGTGTATGTTAGTATGTTGGCATACAAAGATAAGATAGACTTAAAGGGAAGTCAGTATTATCTGCCAAATTTCTAACACTAAAATATTAAAAAGTCATATTTCCTATGTACTTCAGAGACATATAAATATGCATATATATAAATTAGTCTTCATTTTTCATTGTTCCCCCACAATCGCATGCCTTTACGTGCAGATGATATCAAGTACCATTCCACTGCTAATCAATAAAACACAGTTTACATCAAATGACCGGAGAGTTGTCAATTTTTAAAAATCCCAGCCTCTCTTGTGGTTTGCTGACTTCAAAGACATGCATTAAGATTATTAAGCAAGTAATGATTGATTTATTACATAACATTAAGAAATGTTTTCTTTGAAGCACAAATTAAAAGGTCACGGATGCCCAGATTTTTCTCCAGGTTGAGAGTTAAAATGCAGAATAGATCATTTTGCTGCCCGTGAAGGACATATGAAGGGGTTTTGAAGTAACTCTCCTTTCCGGGCAATATTTTAATGAAATGCTTAATATTCTGCTGTGGATTAATGAGGCTGTTCCCTATTTTCAAACAATGGTGAACAATTAAGACTCAATTCTGAAAACAAATTGGCATTGCTGTTATTTGTGATGGCATTAAAATGACCATCGCGGGAGCAATGGGACATTACTTAACAGGACAGAAAATAACCACTGACATCAAGCAATTCAGTGGAGATATTTGAGGGTGAAAAAAAAAATGTCTGTAGCAGCTGCTGATCCTAGAAATAAAGCTGACATTTTAGGATGAAAGCAATTTGACCAGCTGAAACCTCGACGTGCTTTGTGCCATGTTCAGAAGTCACCCAAAATGCATGCCAAGGTCCTAAATATCCACCATAAAGTCACTGGTTTGTGTAATTCCTCAGCCCTGGTTTCCAAATACTCAGAGGAGAAGAGATGGGTGCCTATCTTCGAAGAGCTCAGACTTGTGAATGAATGGAATTAATTAGCCACAGGAGTGTTAAAAAAAAATACATCAAGTGTGAGAAAAGGAATCTATGTACAAAGGTTAACTGGGAAGAAAATGACCTTCCAATTTAACTCAAAACCCAACCCAGGAGTTCCTGTCGTGGCACAGGGGAAATGAATCTGACTAGTAACCATGAGGATGCAGCTTCAGTCCCTGGCTTTGCTCAGTGGGTTAAGGATCCAGCGTCACTGTGAGCTGTGGCATAGGTCTAAGACTTGGCTTGGATCTGGCGTTGCTGTGGCTGTGGTGTAGGCCAGCAGCTGTAGCTCCGATTCGACCCTAGTCTGGGAACCTCCATATGCCATGGGTGTGACCCTAAAAAGAAAAAAAAAAAAAATACAAGACTACCCTCAACACCCATATGATCTAAATAATCAGGAACTATACGGTTCAGCAAACTCACATCACAATGCAAACAGAATCATAAATTATATTTTCCCAGTGCCTTATTATGGAAAATTAGGATGAAATTTCAGTGTTATTCTACAAGTGGTCAATGAGAAAGAACTATTTTTCATGCCCAAAAGTTATCTGACATCAGGTAACTTTTCTCATACTTTCATGCACTATAATTCTGTTTACCTCACTATTTTTCTGACCAATATTCTTTCTAATTCTACTTCTTATAGCTCCAGTTCTTGCTTCCCTGGATGCAAAGTTATTTTGCTCACTATTTCAGATAACTTATAACTTAGTCCTGTCCTCTTTCCCCCCACTGAAAGAAAAGCCTCCATGGCCAAATTGATGACATGAAATCAGAGGTTTAAAGAATAATTCATTATACTATCAAGATCTTGGCATGCCAATTGCTGAAAAGACTATTTTGAGCTGTCAGTTCTAAAGCACATATTTTTTCATTGACTGACATGCCAAGTGCTTGATGGAATAATGAATTGTTCCCATTGACATCACCATCGCGCACAACCCTTGGGCTCCATGTAGCATTTTTCAGGGTGATGAATGACACTGCGATTCTTTCCCTGGTGGATAAAACCAGGAAGGTGAAGTCAGGTGCAGGGACTTGCTGAAGAAGGGGACAGAGGTTTAGGGATGGAGGGAAGAGTGGAGTGAGGATTGGGACACAGTAAAGGTCAGCCGTGATGGTGGTATATCCTCTACATTCTGTAATTAAA
The DNA here is from genome assembly GCF_016906955.1 of Phacochoerus africanus. Classification (NCBI taxonomy): domain Eukaryota; kingdom Metazoa; phylum Chordata; class Mammalia; order Artiodactyla; family Suidae; genus Phacochoerus; species Phacochoerus africanus. Next base: position 130,699,038 of record NC_062544.1, read on the forward strand.
AATACACATGAGTCCACATTTTCACATGATTCCAGTGAAACAACATCTTCTGAGTAGTATTCTGCTTCTTGCTCTGAAAGGTTTTTTTGGTTACTGTTGTTTTCACCAGATCCCAAACCCCTGGTTTGTTACCACTGAGCCACAGCAGAGGGGAAAGGTTTATGTTTTTTTTCTCTCTCTCTCTTTTTTTTTTTTTTCTTTCTGACTTGTAACCTATGTGCTGCTGCTGCATTCAACTCAGAAACTCAATTCCTCCCACTCAGAGACAAGCAAGGCCAAAAGAAGGCCACCAGATCAAAACCATGTGGATGCTGTCCTCAGCACGGGACAACCTCTTCCTAAGGTATCAACCACTTCTGTATCTGTAGGCTGGGCCAAATCTAACACTTTTGAGCCAAGGGAACACCTTCTGAAGGCTTGAAGACCCACTGAGCAGACTTGGCAGGAGTCCTTAATAATTATAAGGCACGAGATGGACAAAATGCTGAACACTGACAAAGGCCAGCATCCACAGAGGTGGTAATGTGTTAGGAACTTCCTGTTCATGTCAAGAACTTTTTTTCTGTGTTTGAAAGGCAGACTTGGACCTTCACTGAGACACAGCTCTAGTTTCTCTGTCATATTTGAAATGAGATGCTGGCAAGGGGTTAACTTCCAAAATTTATCGACATCTCATACAATTCGACATTAAAAAAAAAAACCCAAAGAACCCAGTTAAAAGGTGGGCAGAAGACGTGAATAGCTATTTTTCCAAAGATGACATACAGAAGGCCAACAGGCACGTGAAAAGATGCTCAACATCTCAAATGTAGAGCAGGCCTGTGAGGCCTTCCCAGAGTGGACCCCTGCTCATGTCCTCCACCTAAATTTTCAGCTATAGAAAAACTTTATTTTTATTTTATTTATTTTATTTTTTTTTGCCTTCTCTAGGGCCGCACCAGCGGCATAAGGAGGTTCCCAGGCTAGGGGATGAATCGGAGCTGTAGCCGCCGGCCTACACCAGGACCCCAGCAACGCGGGATCCCAGCCGCGTCTGCGACCTACACCACAGCTCACGGCAACGCCAGATCCTTAACCCACTGAGCAAGGCCAGGGATCAAACCCTCGACTTCATGGTTCCTAGTTGGATTCGTTAACCACTGAGCCACTATAGGATCTCCTAGAAAAAGTTTAGTCGAAGAATTGATGTAATCAGAGAAGTGAGAAAAAAAATACAGAGGAAAAGGAAAACAGTCAAGAAAGACAGAATAGTAATAGTTTAGCCATTCAACAAAGTCAAGGACCTTTAGTTAGTTCTTCTTCAAGGACCGCAGATACTATTCTAAGTCATGTCCTTGAAGGTTTTGCAGGTGCCAAAGCCCTCACCTGGTGAAAGAAGTCAACTCTGTGCTGCCCACAAGCATGTAGACGCCAGACCAGTTGGAACTAGGAGGTTGATGATGCTGACTCCCAATTACCTCACTACCCACCAGTCAGGAAAATGTCCATGAGCTGATCACCACCTGCCTCTTGAACACTGTAAGTCTCCTCACACCCCCTCCAAGAGGGGCAGAGTCATTGAGGCATGTGCCCGCTGGGTTCCCCTCTTTGCCTGGCAATTAAAGCTACTTTTTCTTTTTCCTTCAACTCTGTCTCTGAGTTTCTATTTTGCATTGATGTACAGAGGCAGCTGATATTTGGGTAACACTAATCATCAGGGAAACGCAAATCAAAACCATGATGGGATATCACTCACACCTGTCAGAATGGCCATCATGGAAAAAGAACACAAATAACAAATGTTGGTGAAGATATGGAGAAAGGGGAACCTTTATCCGCTGTTGGTGGGAATGTAAATTGGTGCAGCCACTGTGGAAAACAGTATGGAGGTTTCTCAAAAAGCTAAAAGTAGAACCACCATAGGACCCAGCAAGTCCACTCCTGGGTATATATCCAAAGAAAATCAAAACATTAATTTAAAAAAATGCATGTACCCAATGTTCACAGCAGCCTTATTTACAATTGCCAAGATATGGAAGTAACCCAGGTGTCCATCAACAGATAAATGGATAAAGAAGACATGGAATAGATAGATAAGTAGACAGACAGACAGACAGACTTGGAGGCTATTAATACTTAATGAAATAAGTGATAGAAAAAGACTAATACTGGATGATATCACTTATATGTGGCATCTAAAAAAACAGAACAAACTAGTGAATATAAAAAAAATGAAACAGACTCACAGATATGGAGAACAAACCAGCAGTTACCAGTGGGTAAAGGGAATCGAGGAGGGGCAAGATAGGGGTAGAGGATTAAGAGGTACACACTATTATGCATAAAATAAATAAGCTGCAAGGATATACTGTACATCACAGAGAATACAGCCAATATTTTTAATAACTATGAATGGAATATAACTTTTAAAATTGTGAAACACTGTGTTGTACACCTGAAAATTATATGATTGTAAATCAACTGCACCTCAATTTTAAAAAGGGCAGGCTTGGGAGTTCGCACCATGGCACACTGGGTTAAAGATCTGGCATTGCCATAGCTGTGGCATAGGAACTTCCCCCAAAATTTAAAAATTTAAAAAATGAAAAAGGCAGGCTTGGATCTTCATTGACACAAATCTCCAGTTTCCAGGCAGAGGCCTAATCAACCACGTGACCTGAGCATTAAGCATCATTAATAACACGTGCCTCGGGAGCTCCCTTCACCCTCTACCAGACAGCAATTCATTTTATCTCTTAAATAAACACACACACACACAACTTTCGTTCCCCCCCCCACCCCGTTCCCCAGTAGTTATTTTCCTATATATAACAAAATTCTGGACTCTACCAGGATTTTTCTTTTTTTTTTTTTTTTAGGGCCACGCCTGTGACATATGGAGGTTCCCAGGCTAGGGGTCAAATTGGAGCTGTAGCCACCAGCCTAAGCCACAGCCACCGCAATGCTCAGGATCCGAGCAGCGTCTGCGACCTACACCACAGGTCACGGCAATGCCAGATCCTTAAGCCACTGAGCAGCAAGGCCAGGGATTGAACCTGCTTTCTCATGGATGCTAGTCAGATTTGTTTCTGCTGAGCCATGACGGGAAGTCCCCAGGATTTCTTTAAATCTTAGCCTATCCTTAAACATTTTAGCAAATGAATAAATCCATCCTTCCCCCCAGGATTAAGAAGGCACACATTTTGTAGAAAATACTTTAGGAGGAGGCCCAGAAGACCACCCTCCCATCACAGCCACCCCTTGGCCACCTTGCATAACTGCCCGGTGGATTCACATAGGTACATACATCACTTACCACTCACTGGTCAATCACAGCAGTAATGAGCAGAAGCAGAGGTTAGACGTGGGTCCAAACTCCTCGCACAGCAGCTGAGAACTCGGAGGCCAGGCCGTTATGGTGGGTGAAGTTCTCAGGTGGGAAGCAAAGGTTCAAATCCCACAGCCCTAGAGCCTCTGCAACTTTTGTCCGTGGACCATCTGGTCTCCCTGAGGTCCTCCACCTCTTAGCCTGCCAGCCTATGGCTGGATGGAGCATTCCAGGGTTGCAGACCAGCGTGGCCACTGTCCTCGGAGCATTTCAGGCTAAGGTCGTCCTCACACAGAGATTTCTCTGGTGCTCCTGGGCCTAAGACCGTGGTCTCGTGTGTCTGTGTCTTCTTCCTCCTCTTTCCTCTTCCTTCTTCATCTCCCAGCTCACCTCCCTGCTCACGGAGGTCTCCAGGTATGGGAGACATTAGGGGTGTGATTTTCCATTTGTCTGGACATAACCTGCCTCGGCCCCTCTAGGGCCCTGGCCAGGATGTCTCCCTTGGTAACACGCTCCTCCCCTTACGGGCACCCCCGCAGTTCCTCCTTACCCTCACCTGTGTGATTATCTGGTTAAGATCAGACTCCTCTAGTCCTCACTAGTGTGTGCCAGGCAAAGTGCTTTACAGATAGACCAACCAGATACATCGTCACAACAACCTTCAGCTTGGTGTCCTGAATAGCCTCCACTTACAGGTGTGAACATTGAGGTTCTGTGAGTGTCAGTGGCTGGCCCTAGGTCACTTGGGCAGTAGGTGGCCGGCCAGAGCCTGCACCCTTCCCCGCTCAGCCATACTGCCCCTCATCACGGCCCCGCAAAACCCTCTAATAATTCGTGAGATGTCACGTGTGTGCGCTTGCCCCACGTCATAACCCTGCAGAAGACCTTTGGTGGGTCCCAGGAAGCCTGAGTGGCTGTAGAAGAACTTCTCCTTGGGTCCTCTGGGTCCTATGGGTCCTCTTCCAAGGCGCAGCCCAACAGAGTCCAGAATCGGCTACAGTGTCTTACGTCATGGGGGACCACTTCGACCACGATGCTGTCCACTAGGAACCAACTAGTCCAGACGTTTTTGCAGGATCCCTGGCCAATAGGTGCTATTCCACCAAAAAGCTGGCTTTTACATGCTAATATTGGGAGAGGGAACACAGGAGTTGGGGGGGGAGGCATGGAAGGGGAGGGAAAAGAAGAGGAAGAAGGTGGAAGAGGGGGAGGGGGAAGAGGAGAGGGAGGAATGGAAGGAAAAGGAAGAAGAGGGAGGAGGAGAAGGGGAAAGAGGAGAGAGGAAGAGGAGGAGGAAGAGAACTAAAGAGGAAGGACAAGCCAAAGGACAGAGAAAAGCAGAAAATAAGTTCCTTCCCAGCTGCTAGTCCTTTTCACTAGTCTGAAAGGAAAGCCATAAAAGAAGGGGTGCATTTTCTGCCTATTATTTTTATTCCCTTGTCCCCTAGATGTATTGCCTGCACCAAGTAGCAGCCACCATAAAACTCTTCTTTTCAATAGATTGCTATTTGAATTGCAAACGCTAGGCTCTCCAAGAACATATCATCTAGTAAAAAGTAAATATGATAAATATGATAGTGTTACCAGGCAGTTTCTGAAAGGCAGTTCATTGGCACAGAGACACCTGCCAGGCAGAACCTAGTCCTTCCTGTCTCTGCTCCAAGTCTTGGTTGGGTGATGGCTCCATGGGACGCTCCACCCTCCCATCCTATTTTTAATTTTATAAGAAAGTAGATGTATTGACATATTTGTGAACCGGAGGAGGAAAATGTCCAAGTCCCATTTCCACCAAGTGAACCATAAACTCTCTAAAAGCATTTTGTGTAAATTCTCTCCCTGAAAGGTGCTGAATATTTGCTGCATTTTTGAAAAATGGTACATAGACCAAGGTATTTCTGGAGGATTTACATTTTTCTATCAGCGTAGAATTGCTCTTCCTGTGAATCACTGCTTCCTTGCTCTTGTCCCTGTTTTCTGCCGGCCTTAGGGCCTAGAGTGGTTACTGCCCTTAGAGTGTACTTGTTTCATCGGCTTTTCCATTGTCCTGCCCAACCTCCCCTTCAGCAATTTTTATAGTATTAATCCTGGCTTCCCCCTGCTTTCCTTTGGCCTGTTCAATGTGTCTAATACTTGCTTACGTCACTGGAGTCATTGGCTTTATTTACTGTCTGTTCCACTTTTTTTATATACACTTTTTATTCCTATATGCAAAGCTTATTCTTATGCCTCTCCTCTTACTTCTAACATGGCAGACCTCCTTGTGTTTCTGTGCAGAAAATGGATCTTCCTATGTTATAATTTTTTCTTGTATGTGTGTGTCTATTCCACCTTAAGAGCGGGTTTTCTTCTGGGACTTGCAACTTTCACCTTTAACTTCATCTCCTCCTTGATGATTCCTCATCCAGTTGTCTCCTAGCAAAGTGGCCTGATTTCTCTGGCACATGTACTTAACCCTGTGCCAGCTCCAATTTCTACCTAAGACCATAGGTACATCTACAGACTTGTGGCCTTGCAATTTACTTTGCTGATTTTCTGAAAACAATTATTACTTGTTTTTTTTTTTAATGGCCACATCCACGCATTTGGAAATTCTCAGGCTAGGGCTGCAGCTTCGACTTACACCACAGCTGCAGCCATGCCGGATCCTTTAACCCACTGCACTAGGCTGGGGATTGAACCCACGACTCCACAGCGACCCAAGCTGCTTCAGTTGGACTCTTAACCCACTATGCCACGGTGGGAACTCCCCAGCCATTACTTTTCACCACTTGTCCTGCTGGTTGAGTAACCTAAACTTGATAGGCAACATAGTGTTAAGATAGCTGGGTGGCAATAAACTTGGAATAAGCGTTGTCACTGATGTGTCTTGGGTTCGATACCTGGCCTGGTATGGCCAAAATAATAATAATAACAATAATAATAATAATTGGGTGTTCCCTCATGGCCAACCGGTTAAGGATCCAGTGTTGTCATTTCTGTGGTGCAGGTTCCATCCCTGGAGCAGGAACTTCCATGTGCCTCAGATGCAGCCAAAAATAAAAACAAGTAAACTTGGAATAAGAAGGCCTGGGTCCGAGTCCTTCCAGGGCCATGGTGTAGCACGGAGATAATCAGAGCCGGAGTGCTGGCATGGCTGTGTTAGTTAGGTTTTTGGACTGGAAGGAATAAGGACTCCATTGCATGATGTGAATGTGCAAGTGGCCTCTTGGATAACTGAAGAGTAGCTCATAATTGAACTTGACACAGAAGAAGCACCAGTAGCTCAGATCTGGTGTCTTGGTTCCAGGAACCTTGACATTCTCTGTACATTTCATGTCCAGATGTCAGGCTAAAGGGCTCTGCTTGGGGCTTTTCTTTACTGTTTCTCTTACAACGTCCCAGTTGGATAGAACACAGCTCAGCCATATTCCTGGTCCAGTCAGCTGTGGTCAGGTTTCACAGTAGATTTAATTCACAAAAAGATGCAACCAGCCAGAGCAACTTCATGTCCAAAGCACTGCCTGGTACCCATTACCCAGAAGGTGGACACAGCCCTGGTCAGCACTAATGGCAGCCTTTCTAAAGGGCGTTTCTGCACTCTGGTCCTTCTGCTCACTGAGAAAAAGACCCGGTACTCAAATAAATTTGGAAACGGCCTCTATTACCTCTTCCTTTTTAGAGATTCACAGTGTGCATTAGCATATCAAAGATGGGCAGAAACCCTGCAAGAAACAGCTCTATTCTATTTAGCTTGAGGCCTTTTTTTTTTTTTTTTTCGGGCTAGGGGTCCTGTAGGAGCTGTAGCTGCCAGCCTATATCACAGCCACAGCAAGGTGGGATCTGAGCTGTATCTGTAACCTACACCACAGCTCACAGCAACACCGAATCCCTGACCCACTGATCAAGGTCAGGGATCAAAGTCCTGGAGGTCATGTCCTCATGGATACTAGTTGGATTTGTTTCTGCTCTGCCACAATGGGAACTCCCCCTAGTAAACCATTTTTTAATGTAACGTCTTAAGGATACCCAGTGGAAGAGACTTTGACAAGTACTGGCTTAGACCTCATGGCCTGTCAGCTGCCATCAGCTGTCACTCTCTCCTACAGACACAGGTCCCAACGCCTATGCATTGGAACACCTGGGAACATTTGACCCAATAGAGTCAGCCAACGATTATATCCCTGAAATTCTAATTAACTTGGTCTGGGGAGAGGTCTGGAGATTAGAATTTAAATAGTCCCCAGGTACTAGAGCTTTAAGTATTTATGAGTCTATGGTTTCATGGTATAATAATAGCATTTACTGAACACATGCTGTGGGCCAGGCCCTAAACAAGTGTGATTTTATGTTCCTACTTTATCCTTAAATCTACCGTGCCTGAGCGCCTAATACATGTTGCCACCAATTTATAAGAAAATTGAAGCTTCATGAGGCTAAGCCATGAACCCGTGATTGCACAACTTCTGTGCTGCCAAGGCTGAGGAATTAGGGCCTCCTGAATTCTTGGGTATACACAGCATGCCTCTCCCAGGAACCTTCTCTCCCACCAGGTACAGGCACTTCAGTTTGACTAACAACCCACTGCAGAATGAACAATGCCATGAAGAATATCCAAGGTCACTTTCAGCAAAAATATCCCCAAATTCTGCAACTCATGATTATGAAAAATAAATAACAGCAAATACATGGAGCACTGTATTATCTCAGATCCCTGTAAAGACCCAGGTTAATTTCAACACCTCTTTGTGCTGAAAAGCCCCCCTTAATTAACATGGCACCATTCTCAGACATTTAGACCTCAGTGAACTGCTTCACTTATAGTTTGGTGCTATTCAAATGACATGATAACAGCAATTGCATATGCAATAACCTATAAAGCCAAATAAGAATGAATTTAGTTCCTAAATAGTATTGAGCAACTATGAGTTATCTATAGACCCTACAATAGATCTCTTGTCATCCCAAGAAAATTCCTCTGCACATCAATGAGAATACATTCCACTTAACAGCTTATGTCACATGGAATCATCTTCCCAGGGCCGAATGCTCTTTGCACAAGATGACTAGGAGATATTACACCAGGTTTGGGAATTGGCTGCTGCTAAGAAATCCCACACTTAAACCTGAAAACTGTCCACAATAATTTTCCCACTTTTCCTCAAATCAGGGGTGAAAAAAAAATCCTTCACATGCAGAAGCAAGACCTTACTCCTAGCGCTCAGGTGTCTGGAATCTACAACGAACTTCTTAAACCTGGGCTTTGGGGCACCAAGAGGCCATTTGGAAGGGCTTGGCTGCCACCTTGTGGTAAAAATATGCATTACCATCCAAAGCGAGAGCCTACGTAACACGTACCCTGCTGCAAACAGCTTCTTCCATGCTAACAGTGCGCATGACATCTTTCGCCGTGCCCCAAAAAGCTAAAAGAGGTAGGTGATATTAAAGTGTCTGGCAATAGCCCTTGATCGGGAATAGGTTATTTTATTATATTTTCGGCTGCACCCAAGTTATGTGCAAGTTCTCAGGCCAGGGATTGAACCCTTGCCACAGCAGCGCCCCTAGACATTGCAGTGACAGTGCTGATCCTTAACCCCCTTCACCACAACGCAACTCCTGGGAATAGGTTACCTTAACCACTGGTTCCTTCAAAGCAGCTGTTGATTTGCTTCTCTACTCCTAATTTTGAAAAAGCTAGTGTATGCCAAATTCTCTCACCATTGACTATGCTTCAAAGAAAATAATATATATATATAATATATATATATATATATATATATATATACTTTTTTTCTTTTTAGGGCCACACCTGCAGCATATGGGAAGTTCCCAGGCTAGGGGTCGAATTGGAGCTGCAGCTGCTGGCCTACACCACAGCCCTGACACCACCAGATCCTTAACCCACCAATCGAGGCCAGGGATGGAACCCACATCCTCATAGATACTAGTCAGATTCTTAATCCACTGAGCCACGAGAATATCAAGAAAACTATATCGTAGCTGTAAGACAGGTCTTAACTCCAGGGCTATTTTCTCTCCTTTCTTCTCCCCCTAATCTCTCTCTTCTCTTTTCCACTCTCCCTTCCCTCCCTCCTTCCTTCATTACCTTCCCTGTTTCAGTTCCTTTACAAAGAAAGCTCTATATCCAATTCATCTGTTACTTACTGGCTGTGTGGCTTTGAGTTTAAATATCCCAGGAGTTCCCCTGTAGTTCAGTGGGTTAAGGATCCAGCATTGTTACTGCAGCAGCTTGAATCCCTGGTCCTGTAATTTCTTCCTGTTGCAGGCATGGCAAAACAAAACAAAACAAAACAAAACAAACAAACAAAAAAAAACCCACCCAAAGACTGGTTTTTCACATTTTTAAAAGATTAGGCAGGGAGTTGGGTGAGGATGGGGAGCCAATATGTTTCAGAGAACACTTATGGCCCAGAGGGCTCACTCTAGCTTGCTATCACATAAATATCACCTCTAAGTAGTCTTTAAAACAAATAAAATTAGAATCTGACTTTCTTCATATTAAAAATGGAACAATTCTCTGTGGCACAATGGGATCAGTGGCATCTCTGCAGCACTGGGATGTAGGTTCAATCCGCCACCCAGCACAGTGGGTTAAAGGATCTGGTGTTGCCATAACTGTGGTGTAGGTCACAACTGCAGCTCAGATTTAATCCCTGACCTGAGAACGCCATATGCTATAGGGCAAACAAAAAAGAAAAAACAGATAAACAAAAAATGCAAATGGGAACAGTTCTGGAGTTCCCTGGTGGCTCCATGCATTAAAGATCTGGTGTTGTCACTGCAGTGGCTCAGGTCACTGCTATGGCAGGGTTCCATCCCTAGCCCAGGAACTTCCACATGCCACGGGCACAGCCAAAACAAAAACAAAAACAAAAAATTCTTACATAGTTTTTGTATAAATTATGCAATATAAACATTTATTAAAGCATCAGATCATAAACTGCTAAATAACTGTAAGATACCATTTTTCCTTAAACAGAATTTTTCGTCAGTGAGCCACTCAATTTGTATAACCTCCAGCTACCAGACTACCAGAAAAAGCTTCTGACATTCAGACACAAAAAACCCTGAAAACAGCCCAGTGTTCAAATAAAATATAAAAAGATTTATTCCAAAGCCATACCCAACAGGTATAAATGGTGAAATGCATCTGTTTCAAAGACTTAATAAAAAGCACAATCATTACATTTTACATTTTCTAACAATTCCAATAAAGTGGCTAACATATTTACTCGTTTCTATAAAACGTATTTTCTTTAAATGCAAAATAGGCAAATGCAAATGTAGTACTTTATTATGAAATTATCCTCAATGTGGGAAACTCTCACTCATGGACAGAATCACACTGCCACCTGCTTCTTAAAATGAGATAAGGAGATAAATGTTGAGACTGGTTTTTTTCAGGCCACTTTCAGATGTTTATGCCTCTCTGACTAAAAGTACAACACAGCCTTGACAATTCCTTTCCAGTGAATTGTCTTCTTAGTGTTTACTCAGTATTCTGGACCAAAAAAAGCAGCAATACCACTCACTTCAAAATTCATCTGTTGGAGTTTATGTTGTGGCTCAGTGGAAATGAATATTACTAGCATCCATGAGAATGCAGGTTCATCCCTTGCCTTGCTCAGTGAGTTAAGGATCCACCATTGCTGTGAGCTGTGGTGTAGTATGCAGAAGCGGCTCAGATCTGGTGTTGCTGTGGCTATGGTGTAGGCCAGCAGCCACGGCTCCGATTTGACCTCTAGCCTGAGAACCCCTATGTGCTGCAGGTGTGGCCCTAAAAAGACAAAAAAAAAAATAATCTGTTATAAGTCTTTTTAAACAATATTAAGATCACAAATCAAAGCTATCACTACAGTAACTATTTCCTTTACAGGTATTTTAATAAAGATTCCTAAACTCTAGAAGACTTTTCATAATCCTTTAATGCAAGAGTCAGCAAACACGTTCTGTAAAGATCCAGATAATAAATATTTTAGGTTTTTTGTGTCACTTCTCTGTTGCATATTCTCCCTTTTTCATTTTTTTACAACTTTAAAATACATTAAAAAAATTAGCTCTGCTGTACACTGTTAGTCCTCTACTTAAAAAAATAGGAGTCATTAGTCTCTAAATTAGACTACTCAAGTGTTAATAAAATGTAAACTTCATATTTTGCAGTAAAATAAATCCATGGTTGCCAACCACTAAATTGAAATTTCATAAACAGTAAGAAATGATTTCCATCCAAAGAGTGAGACTGCATTTCAGATAGCCATTTTAATCACTGGCACTTTCCTATGGCTTCTTTTTTGTGTTGAATTAGATTATTTACGTGTGTCCTTACCCTTTTTTTTTTTGTCTTTTATAGGGAAAAATAATCTTCTGGCAGCTAATTTGATATTTGCGAAATCAAAGATTAAAATACTTCCACGCTAAAAGAGGTAGACGCATACACACAGGCAAATACAGTTACAAATATGTGCGCAATGGAGCCACTATTTGAGATAATAAATGCTCTTCACGGCTAAGAAGGAACCAGCTAAAAGGTACATCAAACGGTCCTAAAGAACACATTCTCATTTGTTTTTATCATATGTGGTTGTTACATTTGGGGAAAACATGATGTGCATATGAAATGTGTGAACATGAATTAATGCAAGAGCATGGTTTATTCAGGTTCTTGATGCATATAACCTGGCTTGACTAAAAAGATTATTGCAGAGATTTCAATGGAGGTTAGTTTGGACTCATCGAGTAAAAGAGATATGTTTATAATACTGTTTGATCTATAACAAGGTCCTATAGCTTGGTACTGAGAACCACAACCGTGTGTGTGTGTGTGTGTGTGTGTGTGTGTGTGTGTGTGTGTTTGCATGTTTTCCTTTTCTACTACACACAGTGCTATGAACAAACCTTGGCAAATATACGAGTGTGTGAATTGACTCAAATACATCATCAAATACATCATTAATAAGTTGGAAGCCTCTAGAATGATGATCCCATGATTATTTGATTAAAAACATTTACAAATTGTAAAGTGAAGAAAGTTGCCAACTTTGGTATCCCCTAAGAAGGCTCCATTACATCTTGAGCCCACGCTCAATTTCTGAACTATATACAAATTACAGTTTTCAGTGCAAAAATAGTATTTTGATAAATAGTAATGACACAAAAATCACATGAAACAGTTAAAGACTATAAAACACATAAGTAATATCCTGAAGGCATGTTTTGGTATTTAAAAAAAGGTAATTTGGGGCTAGGAAATAAAAGCCTGGTTTACTGATTTTACTGGAAGGTGAGTGGGGTCGGGGACCATTTAAATACTCCCTTTTGGCAAAAAGACTCAACACATTTAGAGCTCATCATGTTTGTTCTTAAAAGGCCACTTTGGGTGTTGCAATACATGGTCTGCAGCCTGAAGGACAAGGAACATAAATTCTTCTACATCAAAAGAGTAGTTGGTAAATTTTGGATGTTCCCCCAGAGTTGGGTGGTGACCCTGCAAAACCAAAGCAAAAGACAAATACATAAGCCATTAAGGACATAGTTTTCTGAACCAGAAGACAATTATTTTGCTTCAGGCAAAGCAACTATTTTAATTTATGCTCTATCTCGGAGGTTGACACATTTTTTCCGTTAATGGGCCAGAAAACGTGTATTTTCTGCTCTGCGGACCATATATATGGTCTTCACCACAGTTAGTCAACCCTGACACAGAAGTGCTCAAGCAGCCCCAGATAACACATAAAAAGAGCAGCAGGACTGTGTCCCAATAAAACTTTATTTATACAAACACGTGGTGGGCCAGATTTAGCTCCCTCCTCTATGGTTTGCTGACCCCCTCCTCTAAATAATTTAATAGATCTCTCTAGGCTCAGATGTCACAATGTTGTCTTTTCCACGTAAAGATAGTAGTTAATTTCCGTTTTCCCCCGGTTTTCGAATAGAAAACATAACAATTCACAATTCCAGAGAAGACCAGTCTATCTTCCAAGTTCAAAGGCAGTTTGTCATGTTATCTAGACACCTTATATCAATTAAAAAGCAAAACAATAGGGAGTTCCTGTTGTGGCTCAGGGGTAACAAACTCGACTTATTACCCTTCAAGACACAGGTTCAATCCCTGGCTTCGCTCAGTGGGTTAAGGCTCCTGCGTTGCCATGAGCTGTGGTGTAGGCTCAGATCCCACATTGCTGTGGCTGTGGCTGTGGTGTAGGCCGGCAGCTGCAGCTCCAATTCAACCCCTAGCCTGGGAACCTCCATATGCCATGGGTGCAGCCCTAAAAAGACAAAAAAAAAAAAAAGCAAAACAAGGTGAATTTTGTCATTGAACTTTACCTTATCTTGAGGAAAGACTTTGTTCTGCCTTCGCCAAGTGATATAGTGGACACCTCTCAGCCTGGCCAGGTCCAAGTAACAGCGTTCGTCCCCACAGTTGTACCTAAGGATACAAGGGCATCCCCAGAGGGGGCTTTTGCCTGGGATTTCTAGCCAATCCATAGTTCTCTAGGGAAACAAATGCACCTCCCAAATATGTCCTTGCAAAAGGTATTATAAACAGTGAAGAAGAGCAAAGAGATTCACATTCATGGCAGCAGTGTTCACAAGAGCCAAAGGGTGGAAACAACCTGGATCTCCATCAACTGATGAATGGATAAATCAAGCATAGTATAGCCATTCAAGGAAGAACTGCTGACAATAAAAAGGAATGAGTCCTGGTTATGCTACAGCAAGGATGAACCTTGAAAACATGACGCTACGTGAAAGATGCCAGTCAGAAAAGCCCTTATATTGTATGACCCCATTTACAGGAAATGTCCAATAGGCAAATCTAAAGAGACAAAGTAGATGAGTGGTTTCCAGAGGCTACGGGGAGGATGGAATAAGAAATAACTCAGCGTACTGAGATTTTTGGTGGGTAATGAAAATATTATAAAATTGCGGTGGTTACACAACCCTATCAATATTCTAAAACCAATGAATTATACAATTTAAACGAATGAATTGTCTGATATGGTCATTATGTCTCCATAAAACTGTTTAGAGAAAAACACATTAAAAAAAGACAGCAACATGGATGGAACTAGAGACTCTAATACTAAGTGAAGTAAGAAAGAGAAAGACAAATACCATTTGATATCACTTATATCTGGAATCTAATATATGGCACAAATGAACCTTTCCACAGAAAAGAAAATCATGGACTTGGAGAACAGACTTGTGGTTGCTAAGGGGGAGGGGGAGGGAGTGATATGGATTGGGAACTTGGGGTTAATAGATGCAAACTACTGCCTTTGGAATGGATAAGCAATGAGATCCTGCTGTATAGCACTGGGAACTATATCTAGTCACTCAGGATGGGGCATGATAATGTGAGAAAAAAGAATGTATACATGTATGTGTGACTGGGTCACCTTACTGTATAGTAGAAAATTGACAGATAACTGTAAACCAGCCATAATGGAAAAAATAAAAATCATTAAAAAAGAAAAAAAGTGAGAGGGAGTTCCTGTTGTGGCTCAGCAGGTTACGAATCTGACTGACTGGTATTCATGAGGTTGCAGGTTCGATCCCTGGCCTCACTGAGTGGGTTAAGGATCTGGCGTTGCAGTGAACTATGGTGTATAGGTTACAGACACAGCTCAGATCCAGTGTTCCTGTGACTGTGAGGTAAGCTGGCAGCTGAAGCTCTGATTCAATCCCTAGCCTGGGAATTTCCATATGCCACAGGTGTGCCCCTAAAAAGCAAAAAAAAAAAAAAAAAAAAAAAAAGTGAGAAATTATTTTTTAAATAATACTGTAACTAGATTACTTTAACTTCCAAAAATTAGAAGAAGATCAAGGAAGGGAAGGGACCTTTATCAAGAGGGCTGTAAACTTGGTGTTAGCTTCTAACACCCTGGTCTTTGTGCACATGGACATGGTCTTGGGGCAGGTAGCACATCCCGCAAAGACCTGACATTTTTCAATTACATTTCTTTCCTTCCCTCCTTCCCTCCTCCCCCTTCTCTCTGAGGAGAAAAGAGGAATTGAAAGAGAATCCACAAGTAATCCAGCTATTTCCCTAACATACATATTTTTTAAATGTTTTCTCAGGTTGTTGGAAGTTCTTGACAGTCTCCCATTTAAATGCCAAGTCAAAGAGTTCCCACTGTGGCACAGTGGGATTGGCAGTATCTCTGAAGTATTGGGATGCAGGTTCAATCACTGGCCTGGCATAGTGGGTTAAGGATCTGGCATTGCCACATCTGTGGTGTAGGTTGCAACTGCAGCTCAGATCTGATCCCTGGCTGGGGAACTTCATATGCCACAGGGCGGCCAAAAAAGAAAAAAAGTTAAAAAAGCAAATGCCAAGTCAAATCATTTTTAAAGTGCAACCATAAAACCAAGATTTTTATTTTATTTTTGCTTTTTAGGGCCACACCTGAGGCATATGGAAGTTCCCAAGCTAGGGATCGAATCAGAGCTACAGCTGCTGGCCTACACCACAGCAACAGCAACAGGGGATCTGAGCCGTGTCTGTGAACTACATCACAGCTCATGGCAATGCCAGATCCCTGACCCAGTGAGTGAGTCCAAGAATCAAACCCACACCCTCATGGATACTAGTCAGATTCATTTCTGCTGAGACATGACGGGAACTCCCAAAATCAAGATAGTTAGATGCAAGGGGAAGAATCAGGTAACAGTAAATGCTCTTGGTCTTCAGAGCAGAATTATTATGGGAGAGAAGGCCCTGTCTCTAAAACGAACCACTGAGTTAAAGGAACACTAGGAAAGTCAGTTCGCCTGGAGGCCTCAGTTTCCCTGTGTATGGAATCAGGGAGTCCTAGGCAAAGGGATCAGCTTATGCTCTGGAACGGTGTTCTCTACCTAATATGTACATTGTACATGTCCTCAAATTCCTTCCCTCTCTCTCTTTCTTTTTTTGGCCATGATCAAGACCAAAAACATTCCTATTGTCGGGCTAGGGATTGAACATATGCCACAGCAGCAACCCAAGCCACAGCAGTGACAACGTTGAATCCTTAACTCACTGAGCCACCAGAAACCTCCAAATTCTCTCTTTATTTCTTATTTTTTTGAATTTTTAAATTATAGTTGATTTTCTTTTTAAATTGTTGTAGAAAACACATCACATAAACTTGACCATCTTAATGATTTGTTAAGAGTGCGGTGCAGCTATTGTGTAACCAATTTCCACAACACTTTCATCTTACAAAAGTGAAACCATCCCCATTAAACACTTAAGTTCCTGTTCAGGTCTTGCCAGTTGCCCACCTACTTTCTCTATAAATCTGACTACTCTGCGTAGCTCATGTAAGTGAAAGCATACAGTATTTGTGCTTATGAGAATAGTTTATGTCACTTACCATAATGTCCTCAAGGGTCATTCCTTTCATAGCATAAGACAGAATTTTTTTCCTTTTTATTTTTTTATTTTATTTTTTTTATTTTTTGCTTTTTAGGGCTGCATCCATGGCATCTGGAGGTTCCCAGGCTAGTGGTCAAATCAGAGCTACAACTGCCAGCCTATAGCACAGCCACAGCAATGCCAGATCCTTAACCCACTGAGTGAGACCAGGGATTAAACCCGCAACCTCAGGGTTCCTAGTGGGATTCGTTTCCGCTGTGCCATGACGAAAACTCCCAGAATTTTTTCCTTTGAAAGTCTGGGTGTGTGTTTGAGTGTGTGTGCTTATCCATTCAGAGGTCAATGGACACCTGGGTTGCTTCCGCCTTGGCTACTGTGAATAACACTACCATGAACATGGGTGTACAACACACAGCTCCTCTTTTAACATAATAATGACACTGACTGCAGGGAAATGCTTTCAGTTTGAGAAGCACAAAGCAATGCACTCAGAGGAAGGAAACAACAGAGTCACATCTCCTGCATGATGCTGAGATGAGGGAGGAAGGGGATATTTGCTTGCTAAGTGCAATGGCAGGCTGCAGACTTCACATTTTTCAAGTCTCTTTTTCTTCCTAGACGCCTATACGATGTGACTTCTTTGTAATGATTAAATATTAAGCCTTCAGAGGCTCTGAACAAAAGTCTCAGCATGCATAAAATGCATTATCAGCTGCCTCTGTGTAAAACTGTCCCCAAACACTTACAGTTCAAATACAGCAGCCCAATCTGGAAGGAAAAGTAAGTGGGTAAGGCCAGCTCCGTGCATTCCAATAAATATGTCCGTGTTATGTGTGATCCTTAGCTGATCTAAAAACGCAAGTTCTCTGGACACATAAAGAACAACAAAAGAAAGAAGGGGAGAAAAGTATTGAGTAAGCTTTTGACTCATGATGTCAACATTTATACAAGTGTCTTTCCCAACTTAAATCCCATTCCACCGTGGTTTTTTGCCAATTTCAAGCCTACACCAGGAATTAACAACTTAATTGCTTAATAACTTAACAGACTTGTGGTTGCCAAGGGTGGGGGGGGGATAGGTTTGGGAGAGGGATGGAGTGGGAGGTTGGGGTTAGCAGATGTAAGCGGTGATACACGGAGGGGATAAACAACAAGGTCCTGTTGTATAGCACAGCTCACTCTACTAGGATAAACCATAGTGGAAAAGAATACTTTAAAAAAGAACATATACATGTATAACTGAATCACTTTGCTATAGAGCAGAAATTAAGACGACAGTGTAAATCAAATATACTTCAATTTTTTAAAAAAGATACTCTGAAATAAATAAACAAATTTAATTAAATAAGACAATTTCTCCTAGGCCAAAAAAAAAAAAAAAGGATAGTGTAGCAACATCAGTCCACCTATAACTAAAGGGCTTCTAGCCCCTGTGCCTGGGCTCCTCACCCACCCACTTCACTCACTGATGGCGTCTCCTTGTCCCCTTTGGGGTCTATGACTACCAGCAACTCCCATTTGAAAAGCTCTTACTCTCCCCCATTAACTCATCCAGCAAAAGATGACAGGGTCTGCCCAAGAGTAGGTTATTACTTACTTATACTTATAATCGACAATCCGGACCTCAAAGGTAGATACCGTCTTCAGTGCATTAACAAGCTGGCGGGGGGGGGACAAAACAGAAACATTTAGAATTACTTTCCCTTCCTTCTCTTCTGTTTTACTTACCTTGGAGTTTCCAAATTTCTTATTTTTGATATAAAATATTTTTCACATGTGAAATATCCTTCCAGTCTATTGTTTTAATGCTTAACTGAGTTCAAATGCAGGTTCCACCCCTACTTTTTTTTTTGTCTTTTTTTGTCTCTTCTTGGGCCACTCCCGTGGCATATGGAGGTTCCCAGGCTAGGGGTCTAATCAGAGCTGCAGCTACAGGCCTACACCAGAGCCACAGCAATGTGGGATCCAAGCCTCATCTTCGACCTACACCACAGCTCACGGCAACGCCGGATCCTTAACCCACTGAGAAAGGCCAGGGATCGAACCCACAGCCTCATGGTTCTTAGTCGGATTCGTTAACCACTGAGCCACGACGGGAACTCCCCACCCCTTCCTTTTAAGGAGTACATGCTACCTCCCTAAAATTGCACTGCCCTGGCTTGCTGCAAGACTGAAAGGAGAAAACTCCTAAGAGCAAAGGCTTTGGCACCAATGCACTGTAAGTGCATCTTTTTTTTTTTTTTTGTCTTTTTGCCTTTTCTAGGGCTGCTCCCATGGCACATGGAGGTTCCCAGACTAGGGGTCTAATTGGAGCTGTAGCCACCAGCCTGTGCCACAGCCACAGCAACGCGGGATCCTTAACCCACTGAGCAAGGCCAGGGATCGAAGCCACAACTTCATGGTTCCTAGTCAGATTTGTTAACCACTGAGCCATGACGGGAACTCCTCAACTTTCAACACATATTTGTTGGGCACCTATGTTGTTCCAGAATTTTCTTCGTACCCATTATCTCATTTCAGATAAACTCCTAGTGCTTTTCTTCACCAACTGAAGATCCTAAATTATTGGCAGAAAGACACTTTCAACATTTCTTCATAGGAAAACAACTATTCTTTCAGCAAAGAGAAAGCAACTAAGCCTGATTAATCCATCATAAATACATCGCCATGGTTCTCTGTGTCCCTCACACCTAAGCTGTCTCAACCCAACACCATGGATCACTGTTTTCAGAAACATCCTGCGTTTGTATCCTGTTGCCTCGAGATACACACTATTACTGCAACAGCAATAGTTTCAGAAGCGGCACTGAGTATACACATAAATTGTGTCAGCATTTCTAAGTGCTTTTGGTACATGCCACTTAATGCTCATAAAAATCCCATCAAGGAAGTATGATCATTGTGTGCATTTCACAGATGGTGTAATGAGACCTTAGAGAAGTTAAATAACTTTCCCAGGATCTCCAAGCTAACAAAAGGAAGAACCAAAATTAGGTCATCTGACCCCAGAACCTGTGTTCTTAACCAGCACATTCCATGCTCCTGCTTATAAAAAGCAACAGGCAAAAAAAAAAAAAAAAGGAAAAGGCAGTGGCCAAAATCCAGTCCCCTACCCCTGTGTCTCTCTCTGTCTCTCTGTCTCTGTCTCTTTCTCCCTCTCTCTCTCTCTCTCTCACACACACACACAGAGTCATAAAATGGAAGTTTCTCTCACTAGACAACCCCTGGAATTCCACAGGCACACTCCTCCTATCAATAAGTTGGAGTGAGAAATCTAGAATTCCATTTTCCAGGGGAGAATTAATCAGGGGGCATGAGCCTGGTCTTTCAATGAGATGGGCCCACAGAAAAGGAATCACGTGTTTCTGTGGGTCCCACGGGAAACACGCTCTTCTTCAGAATTTCTAGTCACACCTGAGAGGTGTGGCATGATTATTCTAGCTGTGAGGTTGGGCAGGATGGCATGTCCCACCATTTAACGACGGTACCTGAGTTTTGTTAGCTATTCACAAGCCAAGGGCAAGGTGCCTTCCTCTCTGATTGGGAGCAGCTGTTCCCAGGGATGCCAATCCAGGGATGCAAGCAGCTGAGTGGGCACTCTTTGGCTCAGAGATGGAGCTGAATTACCAAATCCCACCAAGTGGGCAACCTGAAGGTGGGTCCAAAAACGTCAATGGCTGCAGTGTAGCATCCGCTGGTGCTACCTTTCTTTTTTCTTTTTTCTTTTTTTTTTCTTTTTTTTTGCTTTTTAGGGCCATACTTGAGGCACATGGAGGTTCCCAGGCTAGGGGTCGAATAGGAGCTGTAGCCGCTGGTCTACATCACAGCCACAGCAATACCAGATCTGAGCTGTGTCTGTGACCTACACCACAGCTCATAGCAACACCAGATCCTTTACCTACTGAGTGAGACCAGGGATCGAACCTGCATCCTCATGGATACTAGTCAGATTCCTTTCTGCTGAGCCACAATGGGAACTCCAGTTGCTACCTTTCTAATGGACTTCTTTCCAGAGGTTGATGCTATTCCTTAGCCTGCCCCTTCCCGATGGCCTGGGAAGCAGGAGGGTCAGCCTCCTCCAAGGTCCTCTTGTGTTAGAGCAGTGGAGCACTCTGCTTAAGCAGGCTCAGAGAGCTCCCACTGTGGATCCAGCAACTAGTATCCAGGAGGACGCAGGTTTGATCCCCGGCCTCACTCAGTGAGTTAAGGATCCAGCATTGCCAAGAGCTACCATGGTGTAGGTCACAGATGTGGCTCAGATCCCACGTTGCTGTGGCTGTAGCGCAGGCCAGCAGCTGCAGCTCCAACTTGACCCCTAGCCTAGGAACTTCCAGGTACCATGGGTGCAGCCCCCAAAAGACCAAAACAAAAAAGAAGAAGAAGAAGAAGCAGGCTCGGGAGTTCCCTGATGGTTAAGGATTCAATGTTGTCACCTCTGTGGCTCAAGTTCCATCGCTGGCCTGGAAACTTCTGCATGCCATGGGCATGGCCAAAAACAGAAGAAAGCAGGCTCAGAGTCTGACTACCAGAGTCCACCCCCCATCACTCTGCTCACTAGCTAGGGGACCTTGGGCATGTTTTTTGTTTTTGTTTTTTCAATTTTATTTTATTTTTTGTTTTTTTTTTTGTTGTTGTTTTGTCTTTTTTAGGGCCGTACCCTCAGCATATGGAGTTCCCAGGCTAGGGGTCCAATCGGAGCTGTAGCCTCTGGCCTACATCAGAACCACAGAAAAGTGGGATCTGAGCCACATCTGTGACCTACACCACAGCTCACGGCAATGCCAGATCATTAACCCATTGAGTATGGCCAGGGATCGAACCCAAGTCCTCATGGATGCCAGTCAGGTTCGTTAATTACTGTGCCACAATGGGAACGCCTTAATTTTTTTTTTTTTTTTTAATTTTACGGCTGCACCTGCAACATATAGAACTTCCCAGGCCAGGGAATGAATCAGAGCTGCAACTATGACCTATGCCACAGCTATGGCAACGACCTTGGGCATGTTTTTTAATCTCTAAGCTTCATTGTTCTTGTATAAAATAGAGAATAATAATAAAATACCTATATTCCAGGTTTTCTGGAAGAGTTGGAAGACATGTATGGGGGACACAGAGCAACACGCTTGGCCCACAATTGCACTCAATGCGTGTTACGTATGCCAGTAAATACTGTTGATCGGCCTGCTAATGAGGCTTCCCATCCATATACCCCAACATTGCATTACTTGATATATTTTTGTTTCCAGGTCTTTAAACCTCCCCCACCCCATCCCCCACACACACTGTTCATTTCTTCCATCCACACTGCCTGCAATCAGTGCCTCATTACACCATATGTCTAACTCCTCCATAATCCATATGGGTCTCAAGAAGAGATGCTAATTACATAATGTGGATCAGCCTGCTAGGCATCCAAACTAATTTATGTACATTTTACCCATCAAACCCCACCCCCACCTCCCTCCCACTAAGTTATTTCTGGCTCAAGTCCACTGAATTGCTCAAGCTAAAAGCCCAGGAGTTCACACTTGATTCTCAATATCTCTCCTGGTCTTACCTGACATGATACCTGTACACTCCCGCAGTAAGTATCACAGGCTTTATCTCCAAGACAGATCGTGAAACCATTTTTTTTTTTTTTGTCATCCCCACTGTCATCCCCTTCATCTCAACTCTGATCGAGGTGACAGCTCTTAATCAATCTCCCTGCTCCTACTCTTGCAGCCAGAGTAATTTAAAAATAAATAAGTCAGCTCATGCCTCTTTCTATGTCTTCATCTTCTGTTTGCTGCTATGACAAATTACTACAAACTTAGCATCTTAAAACAACACGATTTATCCTCTTGCAGTTCTGGAGGACAGCAGGCTGACACAGGGAGCTAGAAATCTCACTGGGATGTAATCAAGATGTAAGCAGCATTGCCCTCCTTCAAGAGTCTCTAGGTGAGATGTTTGCCTTTTCCAGCATCTAGGAGCCATCCCTGTTAGAATACATCTTTTTTTTTTTTTTTTCCGCTTTTTAGGGCCACACTAGCGGCATGTGTAGGTTCCTGGGCTAGGGGTCAAATCACAGCTACAGATGCCAGCCTATACCACAGCCACAGCAACACAAGATCCGAGCCTCATCTGCGACCTACACCACAGCTCACGGCAATGCCAGATCTTTAACCCACTGAGTGAAGCCAGGAATTGAACCCGCAACCTCACGGTTCCTAGTTGGATTCATTTCTGATGCGCCATGACAGGAACTCCCAGAATAAATCTTAACTAATGCAAGGACATTGTTCAGCTATGCTGTCACAGGGAGGGGCCTTCCAAGGTGATCTTATTGGGGTTAAGTATAATTTATGAATTGATAGTGTTGAAATGAGTCAGGGAGCCTAAGAGATGAACCACTTCTAAGATACATGAAAAGGATAGAGACTTTTCCAACTTAATCTGCTGTTGATGCCACCATATTACCACACTTAACAATCTCCCAAAAGATACTCTCCCAATTGCTTGGCTGCTAGCTTGTCCAGAGACAAAATGTTTGGCAATCCATGGCAGCAAAAGCAGGACTCAGAGGCAGTTTTTTCTGTTTCCACTCTGAGTTGGTGCAGATGAATGTCAACACTAAGGCAAACTCGCTTAGCAGTGGGTGATTTGATGACTTCCAGGAGAAATCGAATTAAGTGAACTGGGCACAGCCATCACAGTTTTCAAAACATTAATAATTTCAAATCAATGCATTCAGAATGATGTGAAAAAATAAAACACTTCAGTCATAGGAAGTTAAAGTCAATATGATGATACTGAAAATGCACACCAAAGACTAACCTCATTTTGGTTGAGTATTTTCCGGTATTCTGTGCTCCGTGCAAGAATGGTGACTCGAATTTTTCCATCCTGTGGAAAAGGCAAAATAATGCTATGTATGCCTCAACAGATAAATGAAGACCTGAACCTAAAATGTGATTTTTACCAAGAGATGAAACTCAATAAAGGAGACTCATATTTTTTTAGCCCGATTTCTTCAGTTTTCTCAGGGAATAAAAATGTATCCACCTTAGCTACAAAGGAAAACCTGTTCATTCCACTACATCTCTTTGGTTGGTTGGGTGGCTTTGGGGGCAGAGGTTATATGCAGGAGGTAGAGGGTTTGGGGAGGACAGGGAGATATAGAGAAAGGAGAAAAAAAAGAAAATAAAAGGAGAAAAAAGCACATTCTTCCATTGTCTCTTAGTTTATCGCAGTTTCCTAGGTTTCTGACATGATTTCCGATCACTCCAGGTGAGAAAACATTAACCCAGAAAACACTGTCTGCTGATGATCTCCCGTTTCTGAAGCGCTGGTAGTGATTTTTTTTTTTTTTTTTGTCTTTTTTAGGGCAGCACCCGTGGGATATGGAGGTTCCCAGCCTAGGGGTTGAATTGGAGCTGTAGCTGCTAGCCACAGCCACAACCACAGCAGCTCAGGAGCTGAGTCGAGTCTGTGACCTACACCACAGCTCACAGCAACACTGGATCCTTAACCGACTGAGCAAGGCCAGGGATGGAACCTGCGTCCTCATGGGTGCTAGTCACATTCATTTCCACTGAGCCACAACGGGAACGCCTGGTAGTGATTTTTATTTGGGGTGAAATGTCAAACCCACCTCAGTGCCAATAATGTATTCATTACCTTGGGACCCTGTTGTGTGATATTCAGTCTGTGTAATACATGCTGGGAAAATGCCCTGAATAATCCAGTATTTTGACAGCCAGATATCTAAAATAAAAAAACAATTATTTCCTATTACAATGAATAATTTCCACATTACTATTTAAGATGTTCTTAAGTTATATATGTTATCTTAAAATCTATCAAGAATAAAGTCTAAGAATATGAATGTAAACCACAGACAGACTTACCAGAGGGGTGTTATAGAACAGCCCATATCTCATCCGAGGAAGTAAGGAAAAAATAGCTTCTTTAAAACATACCTAAGAATGAAGATATTTTAAAAGGTAAGAGAATACAATTTGCACCCTTCATGCCAAAACATAAAAGAATGAATTAATATATTTTTCATTAAAATATTTTGAGAGTTTCCACTGTGGTGCAATGCGATTGGTGGCATCTTGGGAGTACTGGGACTCAGGTTCGATCCCCAACCTGCCATAGTTGTTTAAGGATCCAATGTTGCTGCAGCTGCAGCTTAGGTCACAACTATGGCTTGGATCCAATCCCTGGTCTGATAACTCCATATGCCACAGGGTAGTCAAAAAAGAAAAAAAGAAAAAAATGAAATATTTTGAATGGCCAATTATTTCACTCAACTGGCCTTCATATTTTTGCAAAAGCTATGGGAAAACGTTTTTAAATGCTACATGGTTAATAAACAGGATGACTCTAGTTCTAAAAAAAAAAAAGAAATATAATCAGAAATCAAAGGTAATAGCTCGTAGAAACTCAGATTAAAAATAGATTTGAGGAAACCCAAAAACAAAAAGACAACTTACAGAATGGGAGAAAATAGTTTCAAATGATGCAACCGACAAGGGCTTAATCTCTAGAATATATAAACAACTTATACAACCCAACAGCAAAAAAGCCAATCAATCCGTGGAAAAATGGGCAAAAGACCTGAATAGACATTTCTCCAAAGAAGATATACAGATGGCCAACAAACACATGAAAAAATGCTCAACATCGCTGGTTATAAGAGAAATGCAAATCAAAACTACCATGACATTACCACCTCACACCAGTCAGAATGGCCATCATTAATAAATCCACAAATAACAAGTGCTGGAGGGGCTGTGGAGAAAAGGGAACCCTCCTACACTGTTGGTGGGAATGTAAACTGGTACAGCCACTATGGAGAACAGTCTGGAGATACCTTAGAAATCTATACATAGAACTTCCATATGACCCCGCAATCCCACTCTTGGGCATCTATCCAGACAAAACTCTACTTAAAAGAGACACGTGCACCCGCATGTTCATTGCAGCACTCTTCACAATAGCCAGGACATGGAAACAACCCAAATGTCCATCGACAGATGATTGGATTCGGAAGAGGTGGTATATATACACAATGGAATACTACTCAGCCATAAAAAAGAATGACATAATGCCATTTGCAGCAACATGGATGGAGCTAGAGAATCTCATACTGAGTGAAATGAGCCAGAAAGACAAATACCATATGATATCACTTATAACTGGAATCTAATATCCAGCACAAATGAACATCTCCTCAGAAAAGAAAATCATAGACTTGGAGAAGAGACTTGTGGCTGCCTGATGGGATGGGGAGGGAGTGGGAGGGATTGGGAGCTTGGACTTATTAGACACAACTTAGAATAGATTTACAAGGAGGTCCTGCTGAATAGCATTGAGAACTTTGTCTAGATACTCATGTTGCAGCAGAAGAAAGGCTGGGGGAAAAATGTAATTGTAATGTATACATGTAAGGATAACCTGACCCCCTTGCTGTACAGTGGGAAAATAAAAAAAATTAAAAAAAAATTCCCCTGGCATTAAATAATAAAAATGGAAACTCTTTAAAAAAAAAAAAAAATGGATTTGAGGCGTTCCTGTCATGGCTCAGCAGAAACAAATCTGACTAGTATCCATGAAGACTCGGGTTTGATCCCTGGCCTTGCTCAGTGGGTTGGGGATCCGGCATTGCCATGAGCTGTGGTGTAGGTCACAGACGTGGCTCAGATCCTGCATTGTCGTGGCCGTGGTATAGGCTGGCAGCTATAGCTCAGATTCAACTCCTAGCTTGGGAACTTTCATATGTCATGAATGTAGCCCTTAAAAAAAAAAAATTGATTTGATGAGTAAGTCTTTCTGTAATGACAATTTTTTACAGACATTTCAGCAAAGTTTCCAGTACCCTTTTGGAATCATAAGTTTTCAAATGGATAACATCATAATCAGTAAATGCTTTCCATGTGTCGGAGAACAGGTCACCATATCCATAGGAGCTCTGAAAGCGGAAACAAAATAAGTTAGGGAATTAAAAGGCTATGACATGGCTTTTCAAAAATGCATCGAAATACCTGAATTAGCTTGTTAGGGTTAAGAACCAATAAACCGAAACAAAGTCATAAAAGAAGAAAAATGGATTTTCAGCTTGGACCTGATCATGTTCCTAATTTCATGTAATATGAGAAATAATCTCCACAATTCTGGTCTGCTAAAAGTGTTTTGATTTTCCCTCCTAGCCTGTTTACTCTCATGTCTTTGAAACTGCAGTTGCTGTGGAAATTTTTGCCAGTGAATTTTCTAACCAAATCACAGCTACATACAACACACACATACTCTTCCTTTTGTACACACCGTGATACACTCAGGGAGCAAAACCCATCAAGGTAGACAGAACACATTTTTGGCAAGAAATGGGAAAGCAAGAAAATGCCTTGAGTTCCCATGGTGGCACAGTGGAAACAAACCTGATTAGGAACCATGAGGTTGCGGTTCGATCCCTGGCCTCACTCGGTTAAGGATCCAGCATTGCCATCAGCTGTGGTGTAGGTTGCAGACGTGACTCAGACATGGCGTTACTGTGGCTGTGGCGTAAGCCAGTGGCTACAGCTCCGATTAGACCCCTAGCCTGGGAACCTGCATATGCTGCGAGTGCAGCTTTAAAAAGCAAAGTAAATAAATAAATAAAATAAAATAAAATAAAATAAAATAAAATGCCTTGAAGGTTTTAACGCTAAAAATATGATGAATGTAACTCTAGGAAATGATCTCCCAATTGCCTAATGAGTAAGGTGATAGTTCCCCTTTAACATTAATAAGAGTAATAATGATAACAATAATAACAATATCCTCTTACATACTTCCTATATCCCAGGCACTGGTCTAAAACCTTGACATTATCAACACATTAAAACACCCCCACCAACTTAGGGAGTTCCTCTAGTAGTGCAAAGGGATGGGCAGTGTCTCTGCAGCACCAGGACAAAGGTTCAATCCCCAGCCCAGCACAGTGGGTTAAAGGATCCAGTGTTTCAGTAGCTGGCCAGATCTGATCGCTGGCCCAAGAACTTCCATATGCCTCAGGGCAGGGCAAGGGGTTGGGGGCAAAAAATGAAAATGAAACAAAACAAAAAGACAAGACCACCCCACTAAATTAATGAGCAAGGGAATATTATTATTCCCATTTTACAGATAAGGGAAACTGGAGGCAAAGTTTAAGTCATTTGCCTCAACTGTAGAGCTGGTTTGTTTGCAGGGCTGGGATTAAATTCAGTCTCTTTGGTCCCAGACTCCAGGCTTGTAACCTCTATATGGCAGTTCCCTTTCCATGGGGATTAATTCTTTCTGGTACATTTACCTGATGCATTTCATTTTTGAAAAATAGAAATTAATTACACGCTCCTTCAGCTAAAGGAAGAAGGTCAATTTATGTTGAAATGGTAGAAGGTTGATGGGGAAACCCAACCAAAAGAAACAAGGAATACATATTTGTAGGGTTACACTCAAGGTCTGCAGTTAGTTATACATTGTGTTCATTATGTTCTTATCTTTTTATCTTTACAACATTCTTTTCTTCAGATTTTGAAAATTTTATGTTGCACATATTACTGTTATTTCAAAGTTATTGAGAACTGTTAGATGTGGTGATAAAAAATAAAAATTCTTTCCTTCGATGTTTCACCAGCACTGTTCTAATAAAGCTCCTTCTCAATACCATCGAAAATTAAATGTCCCTGTTCTGGTTCAATAATAAATAAAGAACAATTAAATGAAATGATCCTAGACAGTTTCCTGAGAAAAAATACTTGGATAAAATAAGATACCTTTGAAAGGAAATTTTAATGATAAAACACGGTAATCCTGACTGATCCCACTTGAGAAATTTTGTATTATTCAGCGATAACCACTTCTAGAAGCTTCTTTTTTTTTCCATGTCCCTCAAACTCAAATTATCTGCCAAAAGGGAAGGAGGGATTTTTCTAGTCTTATGTAGAAGAATATTTGGATATTCTTAAAGACAACATAAAATTGTCTCCTGTGTATGTCTCAAACTTAAACATGCACATAACCTATGACTTAGAAATTCAACTGAGAGCAATGTGCCCTACGGAAATGCTAGGATGAGAGTTCCCTTCATGCTGCAGAGGATGTGGGTTCGATCCCTGCCCTTGCTCAATGGATCAGCAATCCAGTATTGCCATGAGCTGTAGTAGAGGTGGCAGACTCAGCCCAGATCCCCCATTGCTGTGGTTGCAGTGTAGGCCAGCAGCTGTAGCTCCAATTCGATCCCTTAGCCTGGGAACTTCCCTATGCTGCGGGTGTAGCCCTAAAGAGCAAAAAAAAAAAGAAAAGAAAAGAAATACAGAATGACTGTGTGTAAAGACATATATATACAAAAAGCATGTTCAGGGTAGCATTTCTGTAAAGAGCAAATAATTGGAAACAAACTAAATCTGATTGGGATGGAAGCAGATAAATATGTGCCTTAAGGCATCCACCAAACATACATATGTGTGTGTGTGCTTGTGTGTGTGTGTATCCTTATACAAATCCTTATAAAAGTATTATATGAGAATATATTTACATATTAAAACAAAGTCCTGCCAGGGACTCCTGTTAACTACAGTTACCCTAAAAGGAAATGGAATTGGAGAAGACAAAGCAGGTGACTGTTTTTTTGTCTTTTTTTTTTTTACTATATGCACTTCCGTGTTGTTGAATTCATTATAACCTGGTCTTACTTGTGTAATTAAAAGCAGTACTAGTAGGAGTTCCCTGGTGGCCTAGCGGTTAAGGATTTGGTGTTGTCACTGCTGTGGCTCAGGTTCCACCCCTGGCCCAGGAAACTTCTACATGCCACAGGCACAGTCAGAAAAAAACTAGTAATAATAAAGCTATATGACTTCTCTACTACCTCTCAACATAAGGAGGTCTGGAAACCCTGCAGGGCTTACTCTTTTTTTTTTCTTGTTAAGGCTGCACTTGCAGCATACAGAAGTTCCTGGGCCAGGGCTCAAATGCGAGCTGTAGCTGCCAGCCTGCATGACTGCCATTAGCAACACTGGATCTGAGCTGCACCTACAATCTATGCTGTAGCTCACAGCAATGCCAGATCCTTAACTGACTGAGCAGGACCAATGTTCATACCTGCAGCTTCATGGATACTAGTCAGTCTCTTAACCTACTGAGCCACAATGAGAACTCTGTGCCCTTCTGTTCCTTGTGTTAGTAAGAACAGCCCTGCTGTGCCCAGAAGTGCGTCTACAGGAGCATCCCTCAAGGAATCTCTGCAAGTTGGTGGCCCTGTCCATCTCGCCAAAGAAGCCATGTGCTGGAAGGATGGCCAGACTGCTGAGCTTCTTAAGGATGAGAGGAACGGCCTCAGAGACTTTTTGTGGGGACAGTCTGTAAAATGTCACTAGGGTCTGAACTGCAGCCACAGCCACTTCCCTGCTCTTCCCCTGGGCACAAGCTCGTCCGAGGCCTTCACAACAAGCTCTGTGGAAATATTGTCCACTGTGGGCGGTTCAAGTCACAGTCAGCCTTGGGGGCACAAGTTGCTTGATTCAAGGCTTTATCAGCAAGAGAGGACCAGTCAGCAGCCACACACACTTTGCCACTCAGCCCGTCCAACCTACAGGATTCTGTGGGCCTCGATTCCTATCCTGAGAGCCTGACTAAGCAACTAGCAAAGGCCTCTCTGACCAAGAACGTAGGATTTTTGTTTGTTTGTTTGTTTTTCTTTTTCTTTTTACAGCCACATCCACAGCATATGGAAGTTCTCAGGCCCGGGGTCAAATCAGAACTGCAGCCTACACCACAGCCACAGCAACACTAGATCCTTAACCCACTGAGTGAGGCCAGAGATCAAACCTGCATCCTCATGGACACAATGTCAGGTTCTTCTTCTGATGAGCCACAACAGGAACTCTAAGAACGCAGGTTCAAAATGGACACAGAGAGAGCAGCAAAGGAGGAAGGTCACACCAGAGAAGCCAACCCACTCAGCTAAATCCATCCTGTCTGACCATGCAGGTCGAGGTCAGGCTGCACTGACGTCACGTGCCCAGTGAACCCAATAACCACGGAGCCTCGTAGGGGCCATGCATCCTACTTACTCCACCCCAGGCTACACAAAGAAGGGGAGGGTTAAAGAAGTAGGCTCAGTTTAACTTAGTCTATTAGCAGAAGACATAGGAGCGCATGCAAGAAGATACAAGGAAGCTTCTGGAAGGTGTCTAGAGGTTTTTCCATCAGCTTAATGGGTTTTACAGGGAACTACAAGGAAGCCACACAGCACGGTAGTTTCAGGGCACAGGTCTGGGGGCAGGCTGCCTGCACGGGAACCCATGACACCACTCCTCGCTGACTGTGTCATCTTAGACACTGCCTGCCGCTCAGAGCCTGAGCTTCCTCATCTGTAAAACAGAATAATAAAAACACTCATTCACAGAGCGTTGTGAGCATTAACTCAGATAACATCAGGTGTCATTTTAAAAAAATAAGTTACAAAAGTACAACAACACTGAGTTAATCATCTGGGGCTGCCGATAGCTAATAACATGGCCTTCAAGTCACAATCCTACACAGAAGGATCCCTTTGCTGGAGAAACACTTCCAAGAAATAGAACTGTGGTGGCAGCAAAACTGGAAAACAGATGGACAGGAAAATATGTGCAAAACCAAAAGCATCATTAACATGCCAGGAGTGTTATAACTAATTCCCATCAGACTTCAAACTACAGGTCTATGGAGACCCAATGATAAACCCTTTCCAGACAGCTCAGCCACCAGCCTTGTATCACGGAAAAAAGTGCTAGCAAAACTAGTTCCTCTTGGATTTCCATCGTGGCTAAGCAGTAATCAATCCAACTAGCATCCATGAGGGCACGGGTTTGATTCCTGGCCTCACTCAGTGGGTTAAGGATGTGGCATTGCTGTGGCTGTGGCTGTGGCTATGGTGTAGGCTTGCAGCTGCAGCTCTGATTCAACGCCTAGCCTGGGAACTTCCAGATGCCACTGTGCTGCCCTAAAAAGGCAGAAAACAAAAAGAAAAAGAAAACAAAACAAAAAAAAAACAGCTGCTCTTCTGTACAAGAATCTGACCTTTGGTAAACCATCTAACTCTGCTATCTGGAAACGAAACGGCCTGTCTCCACTATGTTCTAGGTGGCATTACTTAAGATTTTACTTTATTTTTTAAAATTTTTATTGGAGCTGGAGTTTCCCATTGTGGCTCAGGAGTAACAAACCCAGCTAGTAACCATGAAGACGAGGGTTTGATCCCTGGCCTCGCTCAGCGGATTGGGGATCCAGCATTGCCGAGAGCTGTGGTACAGGTCATAGACACAGCTCAGATCCTATATTGCTGTGGCTATGGCGTAGGCCAGCAGCTGCAGCTCTGATTCAATCCCGAGCCTGGGAACTTCCATATGTCGCAGGTATGACCCTAAAAAGAAAAAAAAATTATTAGAGTTGACTTACAATGTTGTATTAGTTTCATATGGCATATGGCAAAGTGAATCAGTTATATATATACAAATATCTGTACTCTTTTTCCCAATGTAGGTTATTACAGAGAACAGGGAAAGCTGCTGCTTATGACTTTAAAGGACACCTGCTGGGTACGTTGCACCTGGACTGGAAGGAGGACAAGGACTCTTGTAACTGGCTGTGTTTCCTGTGGGGATCCTGGGGGCATGGCCAGCACAGCTGCTCCAGAAGATACTGACCCCTGTGGGATATATACCTGCCCCAAGATCTCCTTGCACCTGAGCTATGCTGGCTAGGATAACCCCAGAAGCGATGCCTGATGCTGCCCTGTGGTTCCCCTGCAATACCCTTGACTCAGGACAAGAGGGGGGCCTTGGAGCATCCTATGAGATGGAATGTCTGCTGAACCTGGGTGTCCCCACGTCCCAAGTTGGGTAGCCTCTCTCGCATACACTACACACCACGTGTCCTCCTTCCCGCTGTCACCGTCATGGGTAACATTCAGAGCACACGTGCTGTGGGTCAGGCACTGTGACTGTTCATGCGTGATATGGTTTATCCTCAGGATGACACAGCAGCAGATACTATAATGATCCCATTTCACAGATGAGAGTTCCAGGGCAAACTCAGGGTTACCTTGGCCAGTGCAGGGGCCGGCAGTGGGAAAACACGGAGGAAAGGCAGGCTAAGGAAGAGAAGGAAAGATAGCACTAAAAACAAATAAGCAAACAGTTGTGACTTGACGTGTATATTTACATGCAGGTGTAAGACAGATACAAACACCCCCATTTGCCATTAAGTGGGAAACAATAGGAAAGCTGTCATGAAGCAAAACTGATGGTAATTCCAAGAGGCCAAACTGTAATCAGAGGCAAGCTCTCCCTCCCTGGGTCATGTGGGGGGTCACAGAGGCTGAGTGAATGACAGTCCTTTATACCTGTCTCAGAGGAACCCTGAGCTCTACCTGCTCAAAGCCATTCTAAAATTCAAGGACCAAAGGTATACACATACACGTGTATTTGCCTATATGTATTAACCACACCTAAATTCATCCACACAGACGCATTCACACCCACCTGCACAGGTATGGCTGTATATGTGTA
This sequence comes from Phacochoerus africanus, assembly GCF_016906955.1. NCBI lineage: Eukaryota > Metazoa > Chordata > Mammalia > Artiodactyla > Suidae > Phacochoerus > Phacochoerus africanus. The sequence goes on from NC_062544.1 coordinate 130,732,258, forward strand.
TGAATGTATATTCACTTATGTGCATCTTAGAAAATTCCATTACACAGGATCTGAGTCACACAGGTTTTGAGCAAGGCAAAGATGGCACTGAAGCAGAGAGCACTTTCTTACTTACAGTGTCCCACATGACGACATACACATCTGTGCTGAAGGAATTATTAACGTGCTGAGTAATATAAAGATTGACAAAATCGCAGAAGTGGTGATACATGTTAACACCTAGTATTCAAAAAAAAGAAATCTATGTTAATTAACCCCAAAGAACAAATGATTACACGATTTTGATTCTAGTCCATATGTTTATAGTAGGATAGACTTTCAGCTGAAATATATGGGAAGAAAAATAAGAACTTTTCTAAACATGAAACGATTAATACGCAGGTAGTCCACGGTTGACAGATTCTGTTCAAAAATTCATTTTCAGAGTTCCCATTGTGGTTCAGTAGGTTAAGAACCCGGCTAGTATCCAGGAGAATGTGGGTTCAATCCCTGGCCTCGCTCAGTGGGTTAAGGATCCAACATTGCCTCAAGCTTCAGTGTAAGTTGCAGATGCGACTTGGATCTGGTGTTGCTGTGGCTGTGGTGTTGGTGGGAAGCTGTGGCTCTAATTCAACCCCTAGCCTGGGAACTTCCATATGCCACAAGTTGGCCATAAAAAAGAAAAAAAAAAAGAAAGAAAGAAAGAAGGAAGGAAGGGAGGGAGGGAGGGAGGAAAGAAAGATTCATTTTTAAAATGACTATTAGGAAGTTAGGAATGCATTTTCCCAGATACACTAAGAAGCAAATGATGTTGATCTCCATATGAAGTTGTTTATTTTCTATATTCATCTGTACTTGCCTATCAAAGTTCGAGGTTGCATTAATTAACTACTCCGTCCGTTTTCTAGGCCAGAGGGCACTGCTATATAGTAAAAGAAATCAGGAGAAAGCTCTCAGGCCAGGTGAGAACATTTCTCTGGTTTCTTTCAGGTACAGAAACCTGCATATCTTTGTGTGGGGTGTGTGTGTGTGGGGGGGGTGTCTGCGCCCTTGACATGTAGAAGTTCCTGCGCTAGGGATCAAACCCATGCCACAGCAGTGACAACACCAGATCCTTAACCTGCTGAGCCACCAGGGAGCTTCTAAAACATGACGTAAAAGAAGGGAAAATGTTAAGGGAAAAAAAAGGTGACTCTCAAAAGCAGAAACCATAAAGTATTCCAACTTCATTCCCACAGTGAATAAAAATGTGTGCCAGAAAAAAAAAAAAAAAAGAGTAAAAAGGACTCCATTGATGAAATCAGGTCATTATGCTACACACCTTCAACTTACACAGGGCTGGATGTCAATTACATCTTAGCAAAGATAAGAAAAAGGAAAAAAATACTGCCTTATTTTTAGATGGGTATCTGAGCAAAATGTTTGGAGGGATTTTTTTTTTCTCACCCAGAAAAATCTTGCCTAAGAGCATAGTTTCAAATCAACAAGGAAAAGGAAGTTCTATGACAACACATACCCTTTCCCCAGGTTAGCACAGAGCACCCATTAGCTCTCACATGAATCATTCAGCAAGTCCATAATGTTTACTGAGGGATGCCGAATGCACAAAACAGTACTTGGTGCCAGGAGGATTTATAAAAGGGAGAAAATGCAGGCTCCATCCTCAAGAAATGGGCCCCCAATGAGTCTTGTTCCTTGGAATGCTCATTCTCTCAAGGTAAGTGTTAATAAGAAAAGAAATGCTGGATGACAGTATAAGTTAGCAGAAAAAGGTAGAGTTATGAATATAGGAAAGAAATGACACCTGTCTACCCTAACCTATTATTCCTAATTTACATACTTTATTGCCTAAGTAGCTGCATAAATTTAACCGTTCACACATGTTCAACCCTTTTCCAGGCAGATCTGTGTTTTCTTTACCCCTTTTTAATATGCATATTTTAAAAATGAGTCAGGACCTTGAATAAAGCATTTTTTTTAACCTGCTCTAATTTCTGAAACCTAAATTTGCCTGATTTCTGAGCCCCATACTTTGTAAGAGAAGAATTACGACTCCAGAAAGCAGAGCATACTAAAAATATGATCAATCAATTAGAGGAATGCTGAAATACTTGTGAAAGGGGGCTCTCTGTGTTTCACTGTGAGCCCGGCCTCTGGTGAATTTGGATGTGATATGGCATAGAAGTTCCATCTCTTGTAATGAGAGAGATAATCTTTCTCCTCTCCAGGGCAATGAGTTCACAAAGGAAAATCTCTGCTTGTGGGTGGGGAGTTAGAAGCTATAAGCATAAATAGAAAAAAATAATTTTAATTTTAACTTTTTTTTTTCAAGAATATATGGCAGAGCTGACTTCCCCAAGAATTTTTAAGTTCTCTTTTATTATGGAGAAAATATCAGAAAGTTTGCCAGAGGAAGTCATGGGCATTCCTTTCCCACCTATACTATACACATGGCTTTTAATTTTAAAAAGTTCTCCAGAAGCACAATCTAAATCAAATGAATAGAGAAACCAGTTGGGGTAAATGTAGTCACAGAAAGTGCACCTAGGCTTTCTCCTATCATCTTTTTTCTTTTTTTAATTTTTATTTATTTTTTTTTTTTAGGACCACACCCGAGGCATATGCAAATTCCCAGGCTAGGGGTCAAATCAGAGCTGCAGCTGCTGGCCTACAACACAGCCACGGCAACACCTGAGTCAAGCCGCATCTGTGACCTTCACTACAGTTCATACCAACGCCGGATCCTTAACCCACTGAGCGAGGCCAGGGTGGAACTTGCATCCTCACGGATACAAGTTGGTTTCATTACCTGTTGAGCCACAACGGGAACTCCTCTCCTATCATCTTTTGACTGTGATTGAATCATGTGATATATCAAAGTGAAAGTTTCTTCTAAAATGCCAAAAATGTAACATAGTGAGAAGTTCAAATCGGATCATTTCTTCCAGAGAAGAAAGCAAAAAGCAAATCTAATGTTTAATGTTACACTGCTTCCCCCAAAGTTATACAAATATATATCTCACAAAAGGAAACAAAGCCACACTAACCACTAAGTAATTAATGGACATATTAACTTCTCACCTGCATCTAATTTCATGAAGTAGGTTGGTTTTTCAATAACAATGTCACACGCAGCATCTTCTATAGGTCTGAAGTTGAGCTGAGTATAGCTTTGTAGCTCAGCAAACCTGGAATGAAGAATCCAGAGATGGGAATTCCCTTCTTGGCTCAACAGAAACTAATCTGACTAGCATCTATGAGGACACAGATTTGATCTCTGGCCTCAGTCAGCAGGCTAAGGATCCAGCATTAGCATGATCTGTGGTGTAGGTCGCAGACACCACTCGGATCTGGTGTTGCTATGGCTGTGGCATAGGCTGGCAGCTACAGCTCAAATTTGACCCCTAGCCTGGGAACCTCCATATGTCGTGGGTGCAGCCCTAAAAAGACAGGAAAAAAAAAAGAATCCAGAGATGCTTTCAAAGAGATCCTGCTGGAATCCCTATTGCAACATTATAACTTAAGATCTGTTCATTAAGGGGATTTTATCTCTAGGAAAACTCTTATAAAATATGTGGAACTTCCTCAAACATATTACACTTACATAACTTGATATCGATTTTAATGTTGAGACCAGAGGAGTTTCCACTATGGCAACTGGTGACTGGTGGTGTCTCTGGAGCCCTGGGACACAGGTTCAATCCCCTGCCCAGCACAGTGGGTTAAAGGATCTGGTGTTGCTGTGATTGTGGTATAGGTCACAATGGCAGCTCCATCTGATCCCTGGCTTAGGAACTCCATATGCTGTAGGGTGGCCAAAAAAAGAAAAAAAAAATGTTGAGAGAGATAAGAAACAAAAAGATTTTAAATTTCAGCCTAATGTGCAAAACCAACAGGGAACTTTCCTGTCAAAGAAGAAATTTACAGAGAGTTGGCTAAAAAATTTACCAGTAAAGTGGGAAGATTCAAAAAGGTTCTTGCAGTCTGATGAGCCTCAGACGTGAACAATGACCCAGAGAACTTTCTTGGATTCTGAGACAGATGGCATTCCAAGAATGATTGAGTATCTTGGAAAAAAACAGCAGACAGCTATGCTTCCCTGAGAAAAGGAAAATCTTTTTCTCAGCAAACAACTTTGGAAGCTCTTTGGTATGATTTTCTTCCATACAAAAGAAGACAATCCCAAGCTAACCTAGGAGTTCCTGCTGTGGTACAATAGGTTAAGAATCTGACTGCAGAGGCTGGGGTTGCTGCAGAGACACAGGTTTGATCCCCAGTCCAGCGCAGGGGGTAAAAAAGATATGACAGTGCCACAGCTGCAGCTTGGGTTCAATCCCCAACCCGAGAACTTCTATATGCTGTGGGTGCAGCCACTTAAAAAAACACAAGTTAAAGATTGTTTGTAAATCTCCATATTTGAGACCACTTCTGAGGTAAAACAAATATCAGATATATCCTTTTAAAACATACATGAGGCTGTAATATTTATTGCAGTAATTTCAAAAATATGTCCACAAATTCTTTGGTACTTCTCTCTTCAAGAGGTGGGGTGAATTCCCTCCCCTAGAGTGTGGGCTGAACTTAGAGATCTACTTCTTTTTTTTATTTTCAATTTAATTTTAATTTTCTAGTGGAATGTTCTTGATTTATAATGTTGTGTTCATATCAAGCATACAGCAAAGTGATTCCATTATACACATACATACATCTATTATTTTTAAAATTCTCTTCCCACATAGGTTATTACAGAATATTGAGTGGAGTTCCTCATGCTATACAGTAGGTCCGTGTTAATTAGTGATTCACTTCTAATGAACAGAATATGGTAGAAGCAATGGTTATCACTTCCTAGATTAGGGTATACAAAGACTGAGGCCTCCATCCTGGGACATGAGCTCATACATTCTCTTTCTCTCTCCTCCACTTCTGTTCTCTCTCTCCATCTCTCTCTCTCTCTGACAACATGCTCTTGGGGAACCTGGCTGTGATGCTGTCAATAGCACTAGGGAGAAGCTCATATGGTAAGAAATGTCACCTCTAGCCAATGGCCAGAGAAGAAAACCTGAGGATTACAATAACCGAAGTGAGCTCAGAAAGCCGATTCTGCAGGCCCAGGTGAGCCTAAAGATGGCTACAGCCCTTGAAAATAGCTTGACTGGGAGTTCTTGTTGTGGTTCAGTGGTAACAAACCCGACTACTATGCATGAGGACGTGGGTTTGATCCCTGGGCTCGCTCAGCGGATTAAGGATCTGCCTGTGGCATGAGCTGTGGTATATGTCACAGACGTGGCTTGGATCTGGCACCCATATGCCATGGGTGCAGCCCTAAAAAGACAGAAAAAAAGGAAAGGAAAGGAAAGGAAAGGGCTTGACTGCAACCTCCTCTAAGAGCCTGAATCACAACCATCCAGCTAAGCTGCCTCCAAATCCTGGCTCTCAGAAATTTTGTGAGATAATAGGTGTTTATTGCTTTAAGCTGCTAAATGTTTGAGCAATTTATTATACAGCAATAAATAATTAAGACAAAATACCTTAGGAACTATCATATCAAAAAGTACTAGGAAGCAAATAGCAAATATTTGATTTTTGATTTCAGCTGTCAAAGGGTACCAGCAATTAAAATGCCCACTAGAAAATAGGAATTCCTATCTCAAAAGTCTTTTAAGTCAAGTAAGATCCTGTATTGTGTAATGTAAAATGCCATATAAGCATATGACAGAATGTTAACCTAAATAGTTTGCTTAGCATGAATGTGTGACCTCAAAAAGGAACTCTTTGACATAAATCATAGCAGTATTTTTTGGATCTGTCTCCTAAAGCAAAGGAAATAAAAGCAAAAATAAATAGGACCTAATTAAAATCTAAACCTGTTGCACAGCAAGGGAAACTGTAACAAAAGGAAAAAACCTACATAATGGGAAAATATATTTGCAAATAATACGACCAATAAGGGGTTAATATCCAAAATATATAAATAGCTCATACAACTCAGTACTGAAAAACCAAACAACCCAGTTAAATATGGAGAGAAGATCTGAATAGGTGTTTTCCAAAGACAGGACAGAGATGGACAACAGCACATGAAAAGATGCTCAACACTGCTAATCATCAGGGATACGCAAATCAAAACCATAATGTGCTATCACCTCACAGCTGTCAGAATGGCTACCATCAAAGAGAACACAAGTAACAAAATTGGCAAGAATGTGGAGAAAGGAGAACACTTATCTGCTGTTATTGGGAATGTAAATTGGTGCAGCCAGTATAGAAAACAGTATTGAAGTTTCTCAAAAAATTGAAAACAGAACTATTATATGACCCAGCAATTCCAGTCATGGGTATGTATCCAAAAAAAACCCCCACTAATTTGAAAAGATACATGCACCCCAATGTTCATTGCAGCATATTTCACAATTGCCAAGGTACAAAAACAATCTTGGTGTCCATTAACAGATATGGATGAAGAAGACATGACACACACGTGAGCACATTCAAACACACACACACACACACACACACACACACACACACACAGGAATATTACTCAGCCATAAAAAAGAATGGGTCTGGAAGGTATTTATTTGAAGCAAATCAAACAGAAAAAGACAAATACCGGAGTTCCCGTCGTGGCGCAGTGGTTAACGAATCCGACTAGGAACCATGAGGTTGCGGGTTCGGTCCCTGCCCTTGCTCAGTGGGTTAAAGGATCCGGCGTTGCCGTGAGCTGTGGTGTAGGTTGCAGACGTGGCTCGGATCCCGCGTTGCTGTGGCTCTGGCGTAGGCCGGTGGCTACAGCTCCGATTGGACCCCTAGCCTGGGAACCTCCATATGCCTCGGGAGCAGCCCAAGAAATGGCAAAAAAGACAAAAAAGACAAAAAAAAAAAAAAACAAATACCATATGATATCACCTATACATAGAATCTAAAAACTAGAACTAGTAAATGTAACAAAAGAGAAACAGACTCACAGATATAAAGAACAAACTAATGGTTACCAAGGGGGAGAGGGAAGTGTGAAAGGGCAAGATAGGGGTAGGGGATTAAGAGGTAAAAATTATTAGGTATAAAATAAATAAGCTACAAGGATATGTTATACAACACAGGAAACAGCCAATATTTCATAATAACTGTGAATGGAATATAAACTTTAAAAATTATGAATCACTATTCACAACCACCTGAATCTTATACAATATTGTACATCAACTATACCTCAATTAGAATAACGAACATTATATGAGCGACCTAAGTGACCACAAAGGGGTAGCATGACAGTTTCTAGGATAATAGAACAGTCCTGTATCCTGATTAGAGTAGTGTACCTGAAAATATGATATAAATTTTACAGAGACAGACATTCCCCCCAAAATGCAGGTGATTATTGATGAGATCCAAATGTTTAGTTAGTAATATTGTACCAATGTCAATTTTCTGGTTTTGATCACTGTGCTATAGTTATGTAAGATGTTATCATGAGAGGAAGCTGGGATAAGGGTACAATGGAAACTCCCTCTAATGTTTTTAAACTATTTTTAAATGTCTTCAAATCTCAAATTATTTTAAAAAAAAAGCTTTTTAAAGTATCCTAATTTCTTAATTTTCTAAGATGGCAAATTTCTTGATAGAACTAGTTTGACATTTAAAATGTTTTAAATCAAAATGTGTTCCCCAATTTTTACATAAAGTTCAAAAAGCTTATTAAAGGTACTGAAAGTCAACATAGTGTTTACCTCTAGAAAGGAACATGGGAGTTGTAATTGGGAGGGACCCTGGGTGGAAGATGGTCTGTTTTTGACACGGGCAAGAGTTAATCAAGTGGTTTCACTTTTTCATAAGCCAAATTGTACATGTCTTCTATATGCTTATTATGTACTTCAATAAATGTGTTTATAACAGTTCCTGTTGTGGCACAGAGGAAAAAAATCCAACTAGTATCCATGAAGGATGCAGGTTCGATCCCTGGCCTCACTCACTGGGTCAGGGATCAGGCATTGCCTTGAGTTGTGGTGTAGGTCACAGACATGGCTTAGATCCTGTGTCGCTGTGGCATAGGCTGACAGTTGTAGCTCCAATTAGACCCCTAGCCTGAGAACTTCCAATATGCTGCAGGTGCGGCCCTAAAAAGCAATAAATAAATATGTGTTATAATGTGTTCCCCAAAACACATGCAGCAATTATGAAGAGTTAATAAAAATTCTTTTACTTTTTTTTTTGGCTGCATAAGTTCTCAGGCCAGGGAATGAACCCATGACACAGCAGCAACCTAAGCCACAGCAGTGACACCAGATCATTAACCTAATTAGCCACCAGGGAACTCCCTAAAAATTCATTTTTTCCCTTCATGAGCAGATAACACATACTATATCATACTTTCTAATATTTTATCAACATATATTTAACTCATATATTTAATTCACTATGGAGCTACCATTCCCTGAAGGTTCATACCAAATTATCTACAAGTGAACTTAATATTTTCCATATGAGAGTCCTTACCAAAATCTTCAAGTACCAAAAGTAAAGAAAAATATTTCAGAAGCATATTTTGCAAAAAAAAATCTTACCAAGACTGCAAAGGGCTTTTGCGCTGACCTTCAGACATCAATGTACGAATGTCAAGTTTACAGTGTCCTCCAATTTCCCCACTCTGGAAAAAATCTTCCTTAAATCTGGTGGGTAACAAATTAAACTGAGTTCAGAAAATTTCTTCATGACCCATGTCACTTAAGATGTTACTAAAGTGGTTTACCATTTTCCAAAATCAATTCATCATTAGAAGTTAACTCTATTTTATTTTTTATTTTTTGTCATTTTAGGGCTAAACCCATGGCATATGGAAGTTCCCAGGCTCAGGGTAGAATCAGAACTGTAGCCGCAGGCTTACGGTACAGCCATAGCAACACAGGATCTGAGTCTCATCTGCAACCTATACCCTAGCTCATGGCAATGCCGGATCCTTAACCCACTGAGCAAGGCCAGGGATCGAACCTGTGTCCTCATGGATACTAGTCGGATTCGTTACCACTGAGCCATAGTAGGAACGCCAGAAGTTAACTTTCTATAACAGAATATTTCAAACGTATACAAAAGTAGCAGAATAGTATAAGGAATCTGATGTACCCATAGCCCAGCTTCATAACAATCAACTCATTATGGCCAGTGTGGATCACCCATCCATCCCCCAACCTCACTGCCACATCACTAGGAAGCAAATTCAAGGTGTCTCCCTGGACTGGAAAATATTTCATGATCTCCCTGAGATTTTAACATCAACCACTGAAGTACCTGTCATGGTTTCTCTTGATGTTTCTCAAATCAAGGTAGATATTGGTCGCTCTGCAGTACTGAAGGTAACGGGAACACACCAAACTTGAGTCATTCTGAAAGAACGTTGAGAAACAAGAAAAAAATAATAATAACTCTGAGTATTAGCACTTCAAAGACACACCCAGACTTGCTAGACATCATGCTGATGGCATGTAGCCTTCAGGTTCCAACCACACGATGTGATACAAATTGCTTCCCGATGACCTGGTTTTGTTTAAGGATTCTTCTTCCAGGGAGACCTTGGTCAAGCATCCTTTTGCAATTTGCACACTTGGAGGTTGCTGTGAAGAACTCCTAAACTTACTATCACCCTCAAAATTTACGAAACCAAGAGCTGAATATATGGTTCAGTTCATCCTCTTGGGGAAGAAAAAAATAGTACTCAGAACCTTCACAACCCCCACATCTATGAGAAAAAAATACTTTCCAAAGACCAGCCAAAGGAAACAAGGAAGAAGGCACAGGTCAGAGACATTCAGTGCAAGGCAGGAAGGGCAATTTGCCAATTTGAGTAAGAGGTACTTTCTGCAAGACTTAAAACTTGTGGGAGTCTCTGTTTCAACGCAATGTGGGAGCAATGTTTTCTAAATCACTTATGTGAGTTTCAGAGTCAACTACCACAGTCTGTTTCTACTTCCCCCATTCTACTTTGTGCTGAGAGAGCAGGGGCTTCAAACACTTTTATCTACCCTGGGCTGGATTTCTAGATTTAAATGCCATTTCGTTGCTTTTCCCATAACTCCCAATGACCCTTAAAGGCCATTAATCTTGACCGGCGTGGTATTCTGGAATCTGTACTTGGTAAGGCATCATACTCTGATGGCACAAAACCTATCGTGGTAGATCTCAGGGGGGAAAGCATTCTACAAAGCAAGGACCTTGGAAGAGGTGTGCAAGGTGGGGTTGTGAACTGGAGATCAACACTTGCCATCTGCCTCTATGGCTGATTGACTCACGAGCCACTACAGCTGCTGCCCCTCAACACCCCCTGAAAGAGCTCAGAGTGGAGATCAGGAGTGAGGTATGCTGTGCTCTGGGAAAAGTGGCAGAACAGGCCTTCAGAGGGTTAGATATATTCAGGAAAGATTTTATAAGCCCAGTTCTTGCATCTCCTATTATCTAGAAAAGCACTAAAATCCTTCATGGTGTTGTCTGCTTCTCATGACTAGCAGTAACCTTCATGAGACTAGCAGTAACCTTCCGTGAAATGCATGTTTGGTGGCATGTACCTCCCCCTTCACCCAAATCACACATACACTGACATTTTCCCCTGCCTCTTTGGAGCGGTATTTCAGAACTCTCTGAAATGCTGCCTCCCAGGCTATAGTACTCATTTTGCTCCAAATAAAACTTAACTCTTAGGAGTTCCTGTTGTGGCTCAGCAGTTCGCGAATCTGACTAGCATCTATGAGGATGAGGGTTCGATCTCTGGCCTCACTCAGTGGGTTAAGGATCTGGCATTTCCATGACCTGTGGTGTAGGGTACAGATGCAGCTAGGATTCAACCCCTAGCCTGGGAACATCCATATGCTGTGGGTGTGGCCCTAAAAAAAAAAAAAAAGACGAAAAAACGAAAACAAACAAAAAACTTAACTCTTAACCTTTAGTTTGTGCATATTTTTTACATCGACATTTTAAAGCGGAAGAAACTCACACTCACAAAGGTGGAGTACCCTGCTCCTGAGTCAAGATTTGAACCTTGCCATCTGGGGGACCTGCTCTTCTACTTACTCCCCCAAAACTGCCTCTGGAAAATGTGTTTGTCTTACACACTGAGCGCAATGTGCTATGGGTGAAAGCACACAGAAAAAGATCTGCATTATAATTCTAGGTGTATGTTCTCCTTAGTAGCTGTGTAGTCTTAGAAAGGTTGCTTAACTTCTCTGAGGATCCTGTTTTCCTCTCCAGTCAAGTGGCATTACTAATACCTCCCCTGTCTATCTGCTAGGGTAGAGAGCAGATCAGAATCAAACCAGCTAACATACAGAAAAGCTTTTTTGTAAACTAACAAAAAGTACTAGCAAACACAGAGCAGCATTGGGGGCGGGTATACTACCTGTCCCAAACTACTTGCAAGAGAGTTGATAAAGATGCACAGTAGATACAAACTATTCCATTTAGAATGGATAAACAATAAAGTCCTACTCTAGAGAAGAGGGAACTATATTCAGTCTCCTTGGATAGACCATGATGGAAAAAAATATTTAAAAGAACATATGTATGTGTATTACTAAGTCACTCTGCTATACAGCAGAAACTGGCACAACATTGTAAATCAACTATACTTTCATTTTAAAACATTAAAAAAAAATTTTTTTAGGGCCATACACTGCAGCTATGATAACACCTGATCCTTTAACCCACTGTGCTGGGCTGGGAATCAAACCCACACCTCCACAGCAACCTGAGCTGCCACAATCAGATTCTTTTTTCTTTCTTTTTTTCTTTTTTCGTCTTTTTAGGGTCGCACCTGTGGCATATGGAGTTTCCCAGGCTAGGGGTCCAATCGGAGCTACAGCTGCTGGCTCACACCACAGCCACAGCAACGCCAGACCCGAGCTGCATCTGCAATCTATACCACAGCTCATGGCAATGCCAGATCCTTAACCCAATGAGCATGGCCAGGGACTGAACCTGTGTCCTCATGGATGCTAGTAGATTCATTTCCATTGAGCCATGACGGGAACTCCCACAGTCAGATTCTCAATCCACTGCAGTACAGAGGGAACTCCAAAATTTTTTCTTAAAAAGATGTAATTCATCAATTTACCTTCTTTAGCATATGTTGGGGGGAATAATTCTAAACCCAGAAACATTTTAACTGCCTCAAAATATGACCATCTGATGATATGTGTGGAAATGAGGACATGGCTTCCAACTGAACAGAACCTCTTGTTTTTGGAAGTTAAATAAAATGTTAAGCCATTCAATATATACAAGAGTAAAGGACTCCTCTCATTGTGCCAACTACCTTGTTTTTCATTATGATCTATCTGATGCATGTATTTTAAATAAACATATTCACTGCTAAAGGGGCTAAACCCTCACCATCTCCTCCGCCTGGCAGAGCACATGGAGTTCCTCCAACCGCTCTCCAGCATATCCAAAGTCAGCCTGCTTCCAGAATATGTCCTCAGCGGATTCAAGAGTATCCGTCCTGTTGGCATATAAAAAATTCTGTGACATTCCTCTTTTTACTTCTTCTGGACCTGGAAATTCCTTTCTAAATGTTAAACTTCTAGAAATCAGTCAATGATTTTTTCAAAGTAAACTATCATAGTTTTTAAAAACTAGCCCTCAGGACATAAAGTTAGCAAACTAAGTTAATAAATACCCTACCCGCTTATAATAAATTCACGATGGAAACATATGAAGTTAGGATCAACCTGGAAATGAAGACAATGAACTGTTAATTAATGTATTTTCTTTACTCTGTTAACCGTGAATATCTTGGAAATACTGATTATACTTAACATTCCCCTCCAGAATCAAGAGGAAATCATCCATTTATCTTTTTAGCATATGTTGGAGGAAAACATTTTGTTTTCTCCCTCTGTGGGAGGAAATGATAGATATTCCTGCCCCAGAGGGAGACAGTCAACTTGAACTCATGACTGGATAAGCAAATTTATATCTAAAGGAATTACTTTCTAATACTGCTGGGAATTGGGGCAGTAGCATACACTGCAGAGAAAGAAGATCAAGGACAGAGGAAGAGGAATTCCTCCTAGAAACTTACCATCCCATGTCGACGTAGGTGCAAACAGGGTAACCAAACCTGAACTGTGGTTTGCAGGATTTCTCATAACCCCAGCAGTACTTTAAATTTTCTAAGTATTTCTGGAACATAAGAGATGTCTGTTTAGGCGGATTTACCTTCCTCTGACTTTTAGAGAGGACTCAGATTTTTCCCATGAAGAAAACAAATCTTTATAGAACTTTCACTTTTCCATTTTGCAATACATACCCATGTAATAGAAATAAGTAAATTCTAAGAAAAGCAGTTCTGGGATCCTTAACAATAATTACCCTTAATCACCATCCTTCCTCACCATGTCTGTCCACTAAACAAAAGTCTGGGTTTTAATGAGACGACCGCAGACCACCTGAACTGGAATTACTTTTCCTTTTTTTTTTTTTTTTTTTTAATAGCTGCACCTGCAGCATTTGGAAGTTCCCAGGCTAGAGGTCGAATCAGAGCTGCAGCTGCAGACCTATGCCACATGCATGGCAATACTGGATCCTAGCCACATCTGTGACCCACACCACAGCTTGGAGCGACGCAGTGTCCTTAACCCATGGAGCGAGGCCAGGGATCGAACCCTCATCCTCACAGACACGATGTCAGATTCTTAACCCACTGATCCACAAGGGGAGCCCCTGAACTGGAATTTCTTGAAAAAGCTTAATGAAATCAGTGAGTAAATGGATTCTAAAATCAGTCCTGAGAAAGTCATAAAGATTGGAATGTCTATCACCAGCAAGAATCAGAACTAAATTGAATGGCTCAGAACCTGATAATCAAGATCAACAGAGACTCCAGAAGATGTCACAGCTCTGCAGACCTCGGGGGATGCAGCAGTTGCCAGCCAGGGAGCCCAGAATGCTGTCTGCAAAGCCCCAGGAGCAGTGCTGGGAGGATTCCCAGTCTGCCCTCCCCATACACTTCCTGTGCCCCCACCATGGGAAAGGAAATGTCTCACATGGCCCAGCTTTGATCTCTGAGGCCTCCGAGATGTCTTAATGGGCTCCAATTTGCAACCTTTCCAACAACTCTAAAAACAGAAGGAAGGCCACAGTAACAGTCTTAATTCTAAGGAGGCAGAGGTGGCCGTGTTAGTAACCAAATTAAGTTGCTAAGAGACCCCTTTGAGTGCAGTTTAAGAAAGAAGAAATGTAAGATTCTTTAGTTACCTTTATTCTTCTCTGCATCAAATCTAATATACTTTATTTACAGAGTCTACAAATAGTACAGGCTGCCTATTTATTTTACTAGTGTCTTAGATTTTAAATCTCAGTCTTGGGACCAAGACCTAATTCTAAGCCAGGTTGAGTTACTGAGAAGCATTAGATGAAATACAAACACTGACTGACCCACAGTTAACAACCAAGAGATAAAAGTCAACCTTCAGGTTCAAGTCATAGAGGAACTGGTAAGCCAGGCTAAATTGCATCTGTTTAAAAATATACAAGAAGAGAAGAAATCATATTTACCTTATAAGGACAATGTGAGTCCTTCTTGCAGACTGTGGCAATGTGCCTGTTATTGTGCAAAAAGAAGGGAATATGCTCTTCCGGCAGGCGGAGGCTGGCATAGTTGAACAGAGGGGCACCCAGAATGCCATCAGCCTGGGGAGGAGCCTTGTCTTGGCCACTCAGGGGTACCTCATGAAGCAATGCTCCAAAGACAAGCAACATTAACATAGCAACCTCCAAACCTAAAGGTCAAATGGAAAACATCCTCGTTAAGACAGATCCTTAAAAAAAAAAAAAGACATATCATTCAAAATTCACAGAAATCAAGGACTAAGCACAATGACAATGAACTTCACTACCTCACTGAATAATGTTCCTTTACTCAACAAATACTGATTGTGTACTGGTTATAGGCCAGACACTGCGTAGAGGGGAGAAGAGAATGGGAAAGGCCCCTATTCTCATCCAGTTTACAATCAAGTCAATGGACATAAAATAAACACTCAAATAAATAAATAACTTCAGATGATGACAAGGGCTCTGAATCAAATAAACCAGAGGCCGGCAAACATTTTCTGGAAAGGGCCAGGTAGTAAATGTCATTAGCTTTGCAGGCCAGAGAGTCTGCATGACAACTCCTCAACAGGGCCTTTGTCAGTAAAGCAGCCATGGCTATGCTAGAGGAATGTGGGGTAGGGTGTACTAATAAAATTTCATTGACAAAGATAGAAGGAGCATCTTGACAAGACCCTATTTGCTGATGCCTGAGTAAGGTACTATGGTAGACAACATCATCTGCTGAGTGAGCACATGGGCTTTGAAGCTAGGCCACGGAGGCCGCTTCCTAAGCTGTATGACCTTGAGCAAGTTATATAACCTTTCTGTGCCTCAGCTTCTCCAGCTGTAAAGCAGAAATCAGAAAGAATCTCCCTCATAGGGTTGTTGTGAGTTAAATATTGGTAACATGCCTAGATGTACCTGGCACACTAAATGCTATGCTAAGTGTTTATTAAATAAATATTTAAAGCTCCAGGGGATGAGGTGTGGTTGCTATGTAACCTCTGAGCTGACATCTGCAGGACGAACAGGGAAACATGCCAGGTAGAGAGAAGAAAGGAAGTGCAATTATTCTGAGCAAGTGTGTACCTGCTGAATAAAAACTAGCAGTCTCTACAGTACATGAGAGCATGCTACGTGCCAGGTACTTTTCTAGCTCCAAGGATGCATCGAGCAACATGCAGTTGAAAACCCTTGTGAAGCTTATATTCTGGTGGATATAATAACAATCTATGATATTAGCAACTAAGACTAAGAACTCTACTGGAATGAAATCCAGGCAATCTGCCTCAGAAGCTGTGCCCTTAAACTTACCCTGTCTGGCCTTAGTACTGTGAAAAGAGCCACTGGTCACAGACCTTACTGCATTTCTAACTAAACCCAGAAGGATTAAATCTTAAACCAGATTTTGCTTTTACTTGACAGATAATAATTGTGCCATTTTGGGTTCACTTTAGGTTTCTTTGCTCTATTTTTTTTAATGTGCTTTTTCTACCAGATGATAGAGCCCTAGTTCACATTAGCAACTCCCCACAGTGGGACAAACTGGAAAACCCAGCGTACAAAATCAGTCTTCATTGTCTATCAATGATAAAAATGAGGTCTTTAGAAATAGACTGCTATATTCAATCAGGCCTCAAGTTCCAACCAAGGGAATTGTAACTGAATAATGGGGAGACCAGGAAGAAATCCTTTTCCCCTCTGGAGTGGTAAACATACTGGCTTTTTCAGGTGACTCTGAAGAGTATATTGTTATCTGTTGTACAGGTGATCTGAATTAATATTTTTAATTAGGACTTTGACCCAAAAGTCAGTTGATAGCTATTTCACAAAACCTAAAAATACCTGTTGGAGTTCACGTTGTGGCACAGTGGGTTAAGAATCCAACTGCAGCTGCTTGGGTCACTGCAGACGTGCGTGTTTGATTCCAGCCTAGCTAGGTTAAAGGATTTGGAGTTGTTGAAGCTGTAGTGTAAGTTGAAGCTGTGGCTCGGATTCAATCCCTGGCCAGGGAACTTTCACATGCTGCAGATTAAGCCATCAAATATTTTAAATTTTTTTTTAATTTAAATTAGAAAGAACTGGAAAAAAAAAAAACATTTTAATGGTGACAGTGACTCTTCTTTGTAATGAAAACATTTCCTCTTCAACCCTCAGAACCACCCAGAAGCTGTTGTGATGTTTCAGTTATCTCAATCCTGTCAGAAATGAAACATATTACCTTAAAAGGATGCAAAGGTAGACTTTCACAGACTAGACTTAACAGACCAGATTCTCACAGTGAGCAGGAACGAGACAGTTCACTTTATACAGGAACCAAGTGGTACAGACCAACAGGACACTCAGCAGATAAAATGTTCCTGGGAACAAATAATCTGCCTGGTTCTTACCGCAGCAGTCCCAATCTCACAATCACACTGCTCTCTGGGCCTTATTACCATTTGGGTCCTCCGGGGTAACAGACAGAATAGCCTATCCTTTAACACATACGTGCCAGAAATAAGGTCATTACTATGACCAAGTCCCGACCTTTGGTCCAAGTCCACTGTGGTAGACTGAGCTCTAGCCATAACTAAAACCCACTGATCCATGGAGAAGGAGCAAAGCTGATGGCAAGGGAAACATCTAAAGACTCAGATCAGACACCTGGCTTTTGCAGAGGGCACGTACCCACTTGCACAAACTAGAAGGAGGAGGCTGCTGGTGCATGAAAGCACAACCCCAGGGCCTGGCCAACAGCCTTCCTGGTGTTGAATCCTCTCGCAAGGAGAGCCCTCCAGGGAAGGGCAGCCGCAGTTCAGCAGACGGAAGCGTTAGAGGCTTAGCTACTTTTTCTTTCAACACAAAGCAGCTGGCTTCCTCCACTCTGTATCCCTTGACTGGATTTCACAGGCCTAAGAAAGGGGGAAGAAAAAAACGAAAAAGCCTGAAAGATGATCAGAAGTGAAACCCCGCCGCTCACAGGGAGCACGGTGGGTGAGAGGAGGAGATGCTCCGTGACAGAGCTTGGGAAACTTTAAAGAAGGCAGTGGACAGATGAAAAGTTAAACGCACCTGAGACCCAAAAGAACTGCTAAAGGGCTCCCCTCAACTAGTGCTAGAAGTCTCGCGGTCGGTACCAGGCAGGGGGCGAGAAAAGGCCTGGCTGCCTGAGATGCGTAGGTGAGGTCTATCAGCTGTCAGGGAGAACGTCCGCGGAACCCGAGCGGCGGGGTCAGCAGTGAGCGCCCTTCCGCGGTCAGGATGCAGCGCTGGGTTTCGGGGCACAGAGATTCCCGAAGGCCGCCCGCCACTCTGCACCACCCCCGCCCCAGTCCCCGGAGCGCCTGGGAGGGGCCTGGAGAGCGGCTCCGCCCCGGGCTGGGAAACCCGGTCAAGGGGGCGCGGGCCTGGAGACCCAACGTCCTCCCCCGTGCCCGGCGGGTCCCCCGGGATGCTGCGCGCCGCTGCAGGCACCGTGAAGGGACCGAGCGCTTGGGACCCTGAGGTCAGGGTAAGCTTCCCCACGCCCGCCACCTCGGCCCTCTGGCGATGCAAAGGCGCAGGCGAACCGGTGGAAAGGCGCCAGCCCGCCGGGGAGCCGCGCGGGGAGAGGACGGAAGCACCCACCACGCTCACAGCCAAGAGGTTGGCAGCGCGGCCGCGGCAGAAAAGTGGGCAGGTGAAGGCTCCGCGGATCGCGCTGCGAATCCCACCTGAAGCCGGGGAAGCCGGGGCTGCAGAGAAGGAGGCGGCGACGGCGGCAGCTGCTCCGAAGGAGGGAGTCGTCATAACCGGCGACTGCAGCTCACCGGAAACCTCGGGCGCCGGAGCCGGGCCAGGGGGCGCCCGGGAGCCGCCGGGACACCTAGGCCGGCCTGCTCCAGGAGGCGGGCCCCGCAGAGGGCGGCGGGGCAGGGGCCTGGGCACGGCAGCCGGGCGGGCGCTGAGCGCGCCGGGCCAGCTGTGGGGCCGAGGAGACCGGGCTCGAGAGGCACCGCCTACGGTTCCCTGCGCCTTCCCGCTGGGGTCAGAACCTCTGAGCCAGCGGCCCCCGAAGAGCCGGAGAAGAGCGGACGGAGAAGAAGCAGGCCTGTCCTCTTGGGGAGAAAACGACAAGGCTCTTTAAGGACATTGGGACGAGTTAGGTTGAAAACCTGACTCTCCTTCCCTTCGTCATTATGAATTGCCTTGCTCTGAGGCAGATTTTTAATGGTTTTCTTAATTAAGGCAGAGGTTGCCGCCCTAGCTTTCGTATTTGGGCCTAGACGTCATTGGCGGCACTTTCTGGTGGTGGTGAGGATTCTTTGGAGTCCTTTCATTTTATGTTGTGGTTAGTAGTCTTGCTTCTCCGTCACTATCTGGAAACTCACCAAGCTCAAATGCCACTTGGTGGAATTTGGTTTTTATCATTTGAGTATTTTATAACGATTTGAATTGTAATTGCTTATTTTTATTTGTTATTATTATTATTATTATTTTTGTCTTTTTGCCATTTCTTGGGCGGCTCCCGGGGCATATGGAGGTTCCCAGGCTAGGGGTCTAATCGGAGCTGTAGCCGCCGGCCTACGCCAGAGCCACAGCAACGCGGGATCCGAGCCGCGTCTGTGACTTACACCACAGCTCATGGCAACGCTGGATCCTTAACACACTGAGGAAGGCCAGGGACCGAACCCTCAACCCCATGGTTCCTAGTCGGATTCGTTAACCACTGCGCCACGACAGGAACTCCTATTTTTATTTTTTATCGTGATTTGAATGCCCATCTCCCACACTGCTACTCTTGGCACCCTTGGTTTCTGTAATATGCTGCCTAATATACAGAACAGTGGAGTTGACGTTAAATGATGTCAACTTGAACTTGGGAAAAGTTAATATCATCAAAATAAATTTATGCTCAGACACATAAAATCACCAGTAGTATTAAGTACTGTGATCATAAGAAGACACAAGTTTGTTTCTAAAGGCTTACATACTCTTTAAATAATTTTTTTTAGATACTGTTATGAGAATTGTTACTAGTTCCATTAGTAACCTGCTAAATGAGGAATATTATCTGGATGCTTTTTTTCCAAATAAGGATGCAAAAACACATGTGGTATTTGACATGTACCAGGCATTATTCTAAAGCACTTTAGAGTATGAACTCATTCTTCATGTAAAAGACTTTTCCTCTAAAGGAACTACTACTCCATTTCATACTTGGCGCACTCCTTGCCAATAAAGACAGTAATTTTTAAATGTGGTTTCTCAGCTTACTTGCCACCAACCTATTTTTGTCATGTATTGGAAATACAGATTTTCTGTTAGTTGATTCAAAGAGAATTGTAGTCATTTAAAAGTCTAGGAGTTCCTGTCCTGCTGCAGTAGAAACAAATCCAACTAGGAACCATGAGGTTTCAGGTTCGATCCCTGGCCTAGCTCAGTGGGTTAAGGATCCGGCATTGCTGTGAACTGTGGTATAAGTCGCAGACGCAGGTCAGATCTGGCATTGCTGTGGCTCTGGCAATGTAGACCAACAGCTCCGATTAGACCCCTAGCCTGGGAACCTCCATATGCTGTGGGTGCGGCCCTCAAAAGACAAAAAAAAATAAAAAAATAAAAAATTAAAATCTAAGCAAGCTGGTTTGCTGCTGAGTGATACACAATAAAGATATATGGATATATATAGTTTGGGTTTTTTTTAAGAACACATGAGAACAATATATGAGAGAAGCTCCTAAAAATAGTTTAGTCTGGTAGAAAGGGCAGACAAACCAATCTAACTGTCGACAGGTGTGCATTCTTTTGTTTTTTGTTTTGTTTTGTTTTCTGTCAGCACTGGCATCACATGGAAGTTCCCAGGCCAGAGATGGAATCCAGGTCTCACTTCAACCTACAGCTCTGGCAACACTGGATCCCTAACCCACTGCGCTGGATAGGGATCAAACCCGAGCCTCAGCAGCTGCTGCAGAGACAATGCTGGATCCAAAACCCACTGTACCACAGTGGGAACTCCCATGTGGTGATATCTTAAATGGCTAAATATTAATTCGTGGTCATTCAGACTCAGAGGAAACAAGATGTGACAGGGCTTTAAGAACACGAGGTTGAGTTCTATCATACTGTGAGAGCCATTCTTTTTTTTTTTTTTTTTTTTGTATTTTGACGGCCGCACCTTCGGCATATGGAGGTTCCCAGGTTAGGGCTCTATTCCGAGCTGTAGCTGCTGGCCTATGCCACAGCCACAGCCACAGCAACACCAGATCCAAGCCATATCTGCAACCTACACCACAGCTCATGGCAACCCTGGATCCTCAACCCACTGAGAGAGGCCAGGGATCGAACCCCCAACCCCATGGTTCCTAGTCGGATTTGTTTCCGCTGCGCCACAACAGGAACTCCATGTGAGAGCCATTCTTAATGGAGAATTTCCTTCCCAAAATATCAATGTTAAAATTTAGTTTTAGGATTTCCCGGTGTGGTGCAGCGGAAATGAATCTGACTAGTACCCATGAGGATGTAGGTTCGACCCCTGGCCCCATTTATTGGGTTAAGGATCCAGCATTGCCCGGAGCTGTGGTGTAGGCCTGCAGCTATAGCTCTGATTTGACCCCTAGCCTGGGAACTTCCATATGCCACAAGTGTAGCCCTAAAAAAAAAAAATTTAGTTTGAAGAGTTCCATTGCCACTGTGGCTCAGCTCACAATTTAGCTTTAAACAATAAACTCAAAGAACTACCATTTGATCCAGCAATCCCACTCCTGGGCATCTATCCAGAGAAAACCACAACTCGCAAAGACACATGTACTCCAATGTTCATTGCAGCACTATTTACAATAGCCAAGACATGGAGACAACCTAAATGTCCATCGACAGAGGAGTGGATCCAGAAGATGTGGTACATATACACAATGGAATATTACTCAGCCATCAAAAAGAATGAAATACCAGCATTTTTAGCAACATGGATGGACCTAGAAACTATCATGCTAAGTGAAGTCAGCCATACAATGAGACACCAACATCAAATGCTTTCACTGACATGTGGAATCTGAAAAAAGGACAGACGGAACTTCTTTGCAGAACAGATGCTGACTCACAGACATTGAAAAACTTAGGGTCTCCGGAGGAGACAGTTTGGGGGGTGGGGGGATATGCTTGGGTTGTGGGATGGAAATCCTGTGAAATCAGATTGTTATGATCATTATACAACTACAGATGTGATAAATTCATTTGAGTAATAAAAAAATGAAAATAAAGTATAGTTGATTTACCAAAAAAAAACAAAAAAAACAATAAACTCAAATGTCTATTAACAGGAGACTGATGAATAGATTATATTTTCATGCAATGTAGAGCAATGCAGATATAAAAAAGGATTAAGAAATATCACTATACACTGCAGGATACATTATTGAGTGGAAAAAGCACAGTAGAAAAAAATGTACAATATGCTCTCTTTTATTGAAGAAAGGGTATATTTATTTATATATATAAATTATTATTTACAAATAGAACAACAATAAAATGATTACCTATGGGGGGAAGGAGAGAATGTAAGGTAGGGGACAAAGAAGATAACTTCTAGAATATGCATTATATAGAGATGACTTTAATATCATAAATATTTTACAATATAAAACAAAATTAATTTTTAAAGAAGTAATCCCTGAAAATTGACAGCAAAATGAAACTAAATGAATCCAGATGCCATCCCAAGTGACTATTTTTGCTTTTTAGGGTGCACCACAGCACATGGAGGTTCCCAGGCTAGGGGTCAAATCGGAGCTGTAACTGCCAGCCTACACCACAGCCACAGCAACGCCAGGTCCAAGCTGAGTCTTCGACCTACACCACAGCTCAGGGCAATGCCAGATTCTTAACCTACTGAGCAAGGCCAGGGATCAAATCTGCATCCTCATGGATGTTAGATTCATTGCTGCTGAGCCACTACGGAAATTCCCCAAGAGACTTTGAAACAGAATTTGTACCTTCAGGACCAAGGGAATTACAATAAATTGTTTTCAGAAGGCAAACTGCTGGTGGCAATGTTGATTGGGATAAACCAAATAAAAGTAATTAAGATGGTATCTTTTAAGCTGAATTTTTTTTTTTTTTTGGTCTTTTTAGGGCCACACTTCCGGCATATGGAAGATCCCATGCTAGGGGTTGAATCAGAGCTGCAGCTGTTGGCCTAGGCCACAGCCACAGCACCACACAATCTGAGCTTCGTTCTGTGGCCTACACACACCACAGTTCACGGCAAAGCCTGATCCTGAACAAGGCCAGGGATTGAACCTGCATCCTCATGGGTATTAGTAAAAATTAATTTTACTCTGAGCCACAATGGGAACTTCTGAAGCTGAAATTTTTGAAATGCAACATAGTCATAAGCCTGATAGTTACCTAAAAATCCACAGTTTCAAACTGGAAATGGAAGTAACAGTGTGAATTAATATATTTTATCTTTAAACACAAATCTGTCCTCCGTTATCCATTGAAGAGGCCTAGAGACAACCAACATTACAGTAGAGGCACCCCTTGTGCCCAGACTGTGATCTCTGCAAGCTTTCCCATTTAAGGAACATGGGCTCCATAGAAAAATAGATAATTTGGGGTGCCCGAAGAAAAATGATCTTAGATAGGGGGCAGGAAATGTACTAGAACCTGAAAGATCTTACATGAGTAAGAAGCAACCAAAGGCTTAGAGGGTCATATCAAAAGGACTCAGGCACCAGTTCGAGATGGTTCCCTCTTGCCAAAGTTAGAATAATTTAAAGCATCAGTAGGATAACTGTAATGAAGGACAAATACATTTAAATATTATATTCGAAAAATCCAACTGATCAACCAAATATACAAGCCAAAACCTCAATGTTCATCTTTGATGACAGAAAGGAGACAACTTTGTGAAAACTGGTAAATAAAGCATGTTTATCCTGTCTTTGCTATATGATTTATGATGCAAATAACCAAATAGCTGATGAGGTAAAATTAATTTTTACAGAAACATTTCAGACTTAAATAATCAAGTCCACATATCTGAAATTGGCTTCAAAACAGTATGAGTTGAGAGGAAGCATAAATTAAGTATAAGCGAAACAAAATGGGCCATAAATTGTTGAACAGTTAGAGAGTAAATGTTAAGAAGTATATGGGGATTCATTATCTATTTTATGTAACTTTGACATTTTGTATAATCATCATTTTTATAATTGCATTACTAGTTTGCTAAGTGTGTGGGAAGTTTGCTGCTCATATACCGGCATTTTATTTTTTTTGTTTGTTTGTTTGTTTGTTTTATACCGGCATTTTAGATAGCTCACAAAGAATGTTAGAAAAATGATGAACTATTAGCAGATTATTGCTTATTGGTTCTCTGATATATTCAACTGCTTAAACCATAATTCAAAGGTATTAAAATTTTAAGCAAACAGATTTTGACTAAATTTGATCTTATGCTACAGTTGTTCTATATATACTAGAAAAACAGTAAGAGAAGCAGCTTTATATAGTTAATAGTTCACAGCATGGGTTCTGGAGCCAAACTGCACAAATTAAATCCCAATTTTGCCACTTATTTGCCCTATGACCTTGAGCAATCATTTAACCTTTCTTCATTTTAAAAACAAAGATAATGGTATTGACTTTAAAAGTATACAATTTGAAGTTCCCATCATGGTGCAACGGAAATGAATCCGAGTAGGAACCATGAGGTTGTGGGTTTGATCCCTGGCCTCACTCAGTGGGTTAAGGATGTGGTGTAGGTCACAGATGCAGCTCAGATCTGGCGTTGCTGTGGCATAGGCCAGTGGCTACAGCTCCGATTTGACACCTAGCCTGGGAACCTCCACATACCGCATGCCTAAAAAGACTAAATAAATAAATAAATAAATAAAAGTATACAATTCATTTTCTGAAAATCCTTGGGACCGTATGTGTTCCTGATTTTTTTTTTTTAAATAGAATAGGGTATGCATACCATTTTACTACCTAACACCCTGATTGTGCTTTGGGTCAGCACCCCGTAATCTCACATAAAGTACAGCAAAATGTATGAATACTCTGAGGTTAAGCCTATTACAATAGCCAAGTACTAAGTTTCCTATTATGAGCTATGATCATAGATTTTAATATGTATCTGTAAAAATTAAAATTATAAATTTCAAGAGACAAATGGGCATGGCATTACATAAAACTGAAAGGAACACCTCCATCTACCATGCCCACTACCTGTAAAAGAAGAAGAGAGTTTTAATGTTAAGCAAACAGAAAAACCTCCCATTAGCCCTTGCCTAGCATTATTTGAGGAATGAAAACAAAATTTAGCTTACTTGAGAGTAAGTCAGGATGAGGAATTCTGGCAGCACTAAGAGTAAATTCTCTTGAGTCACAAGAGAGAGCACTATTGAAGCATGAGTTTTAAGAAAAAGCATTGAAGTATTAAGAAGAAAGATACATTTAATTCTTATTCTATCTTATAAAAGGAACTTGATTTGCTAAAAGTTAAGTGGGTATGTGTAAAGGCAATAACTTAAAAGTACTTTAAAGGTCATTTCTATTGTGGCTCATCTCTGCGAGGCTGTGGATTCGATCCCTGGCCTCCCTCAGTGAGTTAAGGATCCAGCATTCCTGCAAGCTGTGGCATAGGTTGCAGATGCGCTACTGATCTAGTGCTGTCATGGCTGTGATAGAGGCCAGCAGCTGCAGCTCTAACTCAGCCCCTAGCCTGGGAACTTCCATGTGCCGCAGGTGCAGTAGTAAAGAGAAAAAAAAAAAAAGTACTTTAAAGGATAAAGATGCAGAGTTCAATAGTACAAGCAATGTGAACTCAGGATAACTTATTTTATCTGTTATAATTTGAATATAGAAATGCTTTAAGACTTTCATTTTTTATTTATTATTATTTTTTGTCTTTTGAGGGCCGTACTCTCAGCATATATTGGTTCCCAGGCTAGGGGTCTAATCAGAGCTGTAGTCACCAACCTAGGCCACAGCCACAGCAATGCCAGATCCGAGTCACGTCTGTGACCTACACCACAGCTCACGGCAACACCGGATCTTTAACCCACTGAATGAGGCCAGGGATCGAACCAGCAACTCATGGTTCCTAGTCGGATTTATTTCCACTGAGCCACGACGGGAATTCCTGTTTTAAGACTTGTAGAAGAATAGCTTGATTCTGTTTAAGACTTTTTAAAGACACAAACCACCCTTACAGTAATTATACC
Organism: Phacochoerus africanus; assembly: GCF_016906955.1. Taxonomy (NCBI): domain Eukaryota; kingdom Metazoa; phylum Chordata; class Mammalia; order Artiodactyla; family Suidae; genus Phacochoerus; species Phacochoerus africanus. The sequence goes on from NC_062544.1 coordinate 130,758,009, forward strand.
AGTTAATTATAAGAAGTAAAGTCTTAGAATTATATTTTCCAAAAACCTATCTTCATTAGGAAAACTTTTTTAAGACTAATAAAATTCTTAGTAATATAACTCATAGAAAATCCAGGCCTATCCTCATATTCTTAAGAATTCCAAAGTTATACAAGTCAATATCTTCATAAAACAAAACTATTTTCACTCATTGGTACTGACCACTCTAAATCATGTTAAAATGAAATACATTATTACTATTTTTAAATCTTTATTCAAATTAGATCCATGCTTATTATTTACATTACCTTTTATTTAGAATTAAAATATAATAGCCATTTGTAGTTTAAATATTTTTAGCCCTTTACAAAATATGAAATTAAAGTTGTTATAGTTTAAAACTGAATAGAATTGTGACAATTTGATTTTTAAATGAAAATGAATGATTATGATACATTAGAACATACAGGTATACATTCTAGACAGATAGTGGCAAAACAAGGTAAAATATCTAGTCATTTTCTACTTTTGTGTGGCTAATTTCTAAATATTATAAATCACATGTTTTCTCCCTTTTCTTTTTCAGCTGCACCCACGGCATATGGAAGTTCCCAACAAAGGATCAAATCTGAGCCACAGCTGTGACTTATGCCACAGTTGCAGTAACGCTGGATCCTTAACCTGATGCACCAGAGTGGGAACTCCATAAATCACATACTTTTAATAAGCATTTAAATAAAATGTATAATTAATAAATCTAATGTCAATCAAAGGATTACAAGAAAAGAATTTTCCTAAACTTTTCTTTTCACTTAATCTACATGTTTTCCCAGGTCAGAAATCATCCAAGTTTACAGTCTCTTAAATCACAGTATAGATACATTTGATACATCCCCATACGCTAAACACTGTACAACTGGAAGTTCTTAAAAAAGAGGTAAACAGAAAGAAAGAAATGGTAATCTCAATTTAGCTTCCCAAGAGTTGGAAGGATACCCATAGTCTGTGCTTACTTGGTTTCATATAAAACAACAATGTGCATAACTCTTTTACACCTTTTTAATATTCTTGACATTGCTATGATTTGTATTATCTATTTTCTTTCAAGAACGGAACCATCTCATTGCAAACTATTTCCTTATCTATTAAAATATAAATATTTAATTAGAACATGGATAGATAATCAGTTTTAATGATAAACACCAAAATGCAGCAACCAATATTCGATAGGTATTCTGCCATTTAGTGGAGTTTGTCAAGAAAGCAATTCAGTACACTTTTTCAACTTACAAATGTATTGAGAGATCTGAGCATATACTGAAATAAAATCAGTACAAACATCAGCTATTAATTTGTGGGTAAAGAACAGTATAGAGTAATATACAGCCAAAGACTTAAATATTAAATAACTGCTTCTTGTTGTTAAATAAACTGAAAACACTTTAAAATTTTGAGTTGATTTATTAATGTTAATAAGGATTAAGAAAAGAGAATATTTAATATTATAAAATTGAATGGTAAAGGAGTTTTATTTCAATCTTTTCTCATCAACTGAAGGTTCCCCCCCTTCTAATGGATATATTAAAAGAACAATTTCATAATTCCTAAACTTCTAATTTCAAACACTTGACAGAATATTGTAACTTAAGTTTCCTACATCTTCTAATTCTGTACATTTCTTATTGCTATCAGTCTTGTCATTCTCTGTCAGCCCCTGAATATTAAAAAAAAAAAAATCCAACTGACAAAAAACTATTATACTGCTTTTTTACCATTAAAATATAGAAAATTAGTTATAATGAATTTGGTTCACACCAAAAGACTGTTAATGCTACAAATCAGAATCCAATGACAGAAATACTGTCTTAAATACAAAAAGAACTAAAATGAGGTCACTTGAATTGCCCTGAAAAGCAGTCCAGAATCTTCAACATGGCTTACTTGTAGCCATACTCTAAAGATCTAGTATTTAAAATTTAACTAAATATCAAGTGAGAGTTTTTATTTGCCAGTAAAGGGCAGCTAAATGACTTTCAGTAATAAAATGTATCAAAATATTTCACAAGTCTAAAACACAGCTGGGAAGAAGGCAAAGATATTTTTTGAGCTATTCCACACTATTTTTAAGTTTAAAGGTTCAAGAAAAAAATTAAATGATAAACTATAGAGAATTAAAAAATGCCAAATTTAACTCCTACAATTTCTCTATTTTGTTATGAATATACTGTAATATCAAACATTCATTTTTAATGTGCCAAAAATAAGGCTTTACAAAATGTGAACAATTAAATTATTTTTCTTTTTACAGCTACATCTATGGCCTATGAAAGTTCCCAGGCTAGGGGCTGAATTGGAGCTGCAGCTGCAGCCTACACCACAGCCACAGTAACACTTCCAGCAATGCTGGCTCCTTAACCCACTGAGCAAGGCCAGGGATCAAACACTCACTCTAACAGAGACAACTCAGGTCCTTAACCCACTGAGCCACAACAGGAACTCCCATAAATTTTAAAAATAAAATTGTTGGTAATTTTATTACTTTCACTTCATTTTATAGAGTAGTAAGACAATACTTCAAAACCACTTTAATGTTAATGATACCATCACAAAATCATTCTAAATAGATTTTTCCACTATCCAATCATGTCTAGATAACTTTAAATAGCTACAGTTTTCTCCAAATAGGTACCAAAATTTGTACAGACTTAATCATGAAATCTGGGTGAAATAAAATTTGAGACCACAAAAACTTTTAAGCTTAAATTATTTACCCTTTAAATTTCAAAGTGTCAGTGTGACTTCTACTTTAAAAGAAAAATTACTTCAAAATTTAATAATCACAGGTTTAACAATTTTTTACTTGAACACCTGATGTCCACTTTCATGAGTAGGAATTAGAGACACTGAAGATTTAAATGTGAAAGATTTCAAAGTGTCAATATGTTAATTATCATTCTTTAAATGTTCTCAATATATACAAACACATATAAATTATAGATACAATTAGTTATATATCTACAATATGATATATGAACACCATTCTCCTTCCCTAACCATATTGATATGAAGATAAAGTAATAAATCTCTGCGCTATTCAAGGCCCCCCCCCAAAAAAAAGGCGCTTTAAAAAATAAATCTTTGAAGAAGTTTCAAAAATAAAGTTCAAATATTGCACAAAATAATTTAACTGCAAATATTACTACATACTATAAAACAATTCTTTTTCAATTTTTGAACTCTACAGTAATTTCCACTTTCTAATTCTATAAAAGAATTTATTGGAAGTCTGACTTAAATATTAAATGTTTACATTCAGTTTGATGGGAATGTAATTTTCAGAAGTTAACTGAGCCTTTGTCTTAAAAGTTCATCTATTTGAGTCTTATACATATTTTTTACATCTTCAAGATCTAATCGAAGTTCTTCTGCCTCTTCTGCTTTTTCTCCATACATCTGCAGAATAGTGTTGTATCTTTGATCCAAATCCTATAAAATATATTTGTTTATAATTTTATAAATAACTCTACAGAAAATCTCTAATATTTTATTATCATAGGTTAGCCATCAAAAAACACATTACAATCTAAACAAAAGTGTATAGTCTTCTCTCATAAAAATTAAAACTCATGCTTCAGTCTGTTGGAATAAATAACAAATAAAAGAATTAAAAAAAACCCTTAAGCCAGATGGGAATTAACCTTAACATATCTCTCCACTAAATCTACAATTCTCCCCAAATATAGCTTAATCTGTCTTTTTCTCCCATTAATTTCAGCACATTTGATGAAATTTCAGTCTCTCTTGTTCACTGTGGTTTACATACTACTTGGCATTTACACCATAAGAAAAGTCAAAAGAAAATATATTCTCACATATGGCTTAACAGCAATTCCCAATACCAAATACACTAATTGTGATGATACATATAATATCAATCAACAAAATACTATTAAGATCATGCAAAATTTCAGGATTATTAATGAGCCTTGGCCAAGTGACAAGCAAGATAAGATTCATCTTTAAAGTTTAAATTCCCACTGTGGCACAATGGGATCAGCAGCATCTCTGCAGTCCCAGGATGCAGATCCAATCCCTAAGCCCAGCACAGTGGGTGAAAGGATCTGGTGTTGCCACAGTTGTGGTATAGGTTGCAAGTGCAGCTCAAATCTAATCCCTGGCCCAGGAACTCCATGTGTCAAGGAGCAGCCAAAAAAGGGGAAAAAAAAAACAAAAAACCACCAAACAGTTCTTTACTCAAATATTAATACTCTAATTATCAAACAAAATCACTAACATGCACATAGGCATTTTATGTAAACTAAAAATAAGAGATTTAATGTAACTAAATTGAAGTATCTTAGACTCATCCTTAGGTGAAGAATACTTACTCTCAGCTGAGTTCGAAGTCTGGGTATCTCCTTCACTTTCTCTTCAAGTTCATCATTTTGATTTGTTAATTTAACTAGCTCTTCAGCCATTATTGAGCGTGTTTTTTCTAGATTGCCAATTTCTAGCTGAAAGATTAGCAGAAAGTAATTTAAATCAAACTATACCTTGTTAATATAACCCCACTTTAATAACCCCACTAATATAAACATATTTAATGTGTTATTTTCTAAGAAATAGATATGTTGACATAGAACCATGAGCTAGCTCTCTTTCTTTTTTTTTTTTTTTGTCTTTTTTAGGGCCACACCCACAGCATACGGAGGTTCCCAGATAAGGGCTCAAATCAGAGTTGTAGCCCCTGGCCTACACCACAGCCACAGCAACACCAGATCCGAGCTGCGTCTGCGACCTACACCACAGCTCATGGCAACGTCAGATCCTTAACCTACTGAGCAAGGCCAGGGATCAAACCTGCGTCCTCATGGATATAGTCAGATTAATTTCCACTGAGCCACAATGGGAACTCTGAGCTAGTCTTTTCTTAGAAGAAAACAGTGGCACAAAAAGGGTTTCAAAATTTCTCAGGGGTATATCATTGTTAGGGTTTACTATGAAAGAGAGAAAAAGATTTGAAGAAAATCTAATCATCTATTTGAAACATGCAACTCTGTATTTTTCTCTGAGCTAAGGAAATGGTATACATTTCAGTTATTCTAAATTACGACAAGAACCCACAGAAATAAAAACAAACTTTAATGTAGCACCGACTATGTAGGTCATACTGGTAGAATCTATCATCAACTACCAAAGAAATTCATTTGTGCCTTCAAGTATAACACTAGGCTACACACACTTAACAGGTGTTAAGAATTTTCTGATCTATTTTCTTCCATTTCAAGGACATCTTCTTTAATAGAGAAATGTTTTCAACTAAATAAAATCATAAATAAGAATAAAAAAGGAAAATTCTACTTTTGAGTGTTTCAAGTTTAGCAATGAAAATAGGTAAAATGCTTTGCCATTTCTCACAGCATTAAGTTTTTAAAAAGCAAGAAAAGATGGGAGGATGCTCCCTCCTGCCCACTCATGATGTCTCGTTCACGTGTATGATGTTGGAATTCTAATATCTCTTGTCACCTTTATTCCTTCCTCACAGGAGGAGTTGGAGCAACTTACTTATGTGGTGAATCTGGGAAGAATAAAATACTCAGCTCAGCAACCTCCTTTTTTTCATGTTTGGAAAAAGCTGTCTACAAGGAGCTGTCTGCTCCAAGATGCCTCTAAATCCTAACTGAGCAGGCTATATATAGCATATGGGGAGGCCTATTCCAGCCCAGCACTTCCTGTGACAATCTCCCTAATTCTGGCACTTGTCAGCAGGCCCATTTGGCTTCCATCCTTCCAAATTTCTCCACCTATCCTTTATTGTGAATATACATGATTTATTTGGGGCTTCACATGCCACTATTTCATTTTATTTCTCAACTTGCTCAGAATTAAGGTGAAAATGAAGGGTGCTACCTATAGGGTCTCAAAATTCAATTTAATTTTTATAATACCTGTAAATGAGTAATTTCTCCTTCCCTTAGCTTTAGCTGAGACTGTAGATTTTCAATAATGCTTGATCCTGCTCCCATCCTTACAGCATCATAAAGATTGCTTCCATTTGCTGATACAGACATTGGTCCAAATGAGTGATCATGAGGCTCATCCTATGTTAATTAAAGAAAACACATATAGTTCTTCAGTTACTATAGTTTCATTATAAGGTTCAAACAAAATGGCTTGGTCAATTCTTACTTTAAAATGTCTGTGACTTTCTCAAAGGCAGAAAATCATCTATATTTCCTCAGAGCAATTAGTACTGCCTTAAAAATATGCAGATGAACTGTCTATAGAATGGTAAGGTCACGGTGAGAACTGCTATCTGTATACTCCCTTTAATGTTATTCAGTTTAAGAACTAAATGCATATAAGAAATAAACATCACCTGAGAGAGAAAAGACGTCTGTAGCCCTGCCATATCAACTCCACTTATTGAACTTGAGCGTGACATTGTGGGAGTGCTAGAAACAGAAAATGGCTTCCGTTCCTTAAAGTATTAAAAAAAATTTTTTTCAGGTTAAAAAGTGAAATGATAGAAAAACAAGAAAATTATCTAGGATTAGTCACAACAAAGATTCATTCCAGTTTCCTCCTAAATGTTACAGCTGCAATTTCTGAAGTCTTATCAAAGGCATAATATTTAGTAATTTAAAGGTATAGACAAACTTGTTGGTCAAATCATCACAGGACCCATTATATTACAACAACATAATTTGTTTATTCTTAATGGAATGAGAGTGTTTTCACTGAAATAATTATATGAACTACTTATTTCATATTACATAACATGCCACCAATTAAATCTATTTCTTTAGAATAAGATTATCAATGAAATTTATGAACCATAAAGTTTATGGCTTATTCATTTTATTTTTACTACATATTTCTTAAAGATTTTTATTTCTCACATTATCATCCATCATGTTTCATCACAAGTGACTTGATATAGTTCCCTGTGCTCTACAGCAGGATCTTGCTGCTTACTATATTTTTTAAACTAAATAAATTCAAAAGGTAATTTTAATGTGTACACATAAGGTTTTTTTTTTTTTTGTCTTTTTTGTTGTTGTTGTTGCTATTTCTTGGGCCGCTCCCGCGGCATATGGAGGTTCCCAGGCTAGGGGTTGAATCGGAGCTGTAGCCACCGGCCTACGCCAGAGCCACAGCAACGCGGGATCCGAGCCGCGTCTGCAACCTACACCACAGCTCACGGCAACGCCAGGTCGTTAACCCACTGAGCAAGGGCAACCTCATGGTTCCGCAACCTCATGGTTCCTAGTCGGATTCGTTAACCACTGCGCCACGACGGGAACTCCCCATAAGGTATTTTTTTATATATTATCCTAACTACTGAGTCCACTCCAATCCTTTAAATACAGGAAACACAACTTCAGAAAAATTACCTTCATTAATCAAAAAGAAAGTGAACAAACAGTTCGCTTGTGAGTTTTACTCGCAAGGTGCCTATGGGGCCAAATGAGGTGGATTAGTGTCAATAGGAGACCACAGAATTCATTTAAAAAGGGGCAAGTACTTCCCTAATTCAAATCCTAGAAATCACAGATCTTTTTGGATACACTTATATTGTTCTGCAGCCATTCTGATTTAACAACTAGACTTCATCACTATTGACTTTGGGCATAAGAAAAGTTATTTATAAAGTAGAGCTAAAATTATAATAATGATTAATCACAACAGCTACTAAATGGATACATCAAAAAGAGGGCAAAATGAAATTTAATACCTTTTCTTTTATTGCTTCTTGGGTGAAAATTGCTTTCTTCCTTTCTTGTTCAACTTTCATTTTCTCAATTTCTAACTGGCTATTCAACAGTGTCTAATGGAGAGAGATACAGTTAGATAATTTCTGTGGTACTAAATCATCACCAAAAGTCAATCTCAAAGTTAGGAAGGAACATAAGGTATATACTCCTTTTTGTTTTATTACTAAAGACCAGGTTCCAAAAGCAGAAACGTCACCCATGTCATCTTGTCATCTCATTAGTTTGCTACTAATCCCAGCCTTTCTCTAATGGAAGCCCTAAGAGGCGAGCGAACATTAATAGAAATACCTTTTCTTTCCTTGTCTCTTCAAGTGTTCTTACATATTCATCTTTTAGGTTTTCTAATTCAACCTGGTACCTATTAAGCAGAGGGAATTAAAACAAAAAAGATGATAGTACATACTATTAAAAACTCACTACTTATTAACTCCAGTTATATATTTAGTAGTCATTTTTATTACCAGCTTAATTTTCCAACTGAATTTTCCAGATGACTCGGTTTTTATGTAGAAGCTGCACTACTGCTTTTGTGTATTTCATTTATTGGTGCTCTATGTTGAGATTTCAGTTAAAAAGAGACTTTTTGAAAAGAATTTTGAATACCACCATTCTATAATATGTTCAGATTCTACAAAAGCTTATTAGGGAGTTCTATGAAAATGTCTGCAAAAGTTCATATATTATTTTATAAATCATTTTTGCTGGACTACTTTTTTAAAAGTAAAATTTTCAAGGAAGAACTCAGAGGGTAAAAACACTAATCATAGCCTTAATATAACTTAAGATAGATGGATTCTACAGCTTGTGGTTTCCACAGAGCCCAGACATTTATTTAAAAAGACTGAAACAGGAGTTCCTGTTGTGACGCAGCAGAAACGAATCTGACTAGGAACCATGAGGTTGCGGGTTCGATCCCTGGCCTCACTCAGTGGGTTAAGGATCCGGCGTTGCCATGAGCTGTGGTGTAGGTTGCAGATGTGGCTCGGATCCTGCATTGCTGTGGCTGTGGCGTAGGCCAGCAGCTACAGCTCCAATTGGACCCCTAGCCTGGGAACCTCCATATGCCTCAGATATGGCCCTAAAAAAGACAAAAGACATAAAATAAAATAAAAAGACTGAAACAATGTTTAAATCCTTATAATATTAAAATAACTACAGTGAGAAGTCTTCAACTATTTTGTGGTAATAGACTTCTTTAAAAAAATCTGATTAAAGCAATGAATCCTTTCCCTGGAAAATGCAAATACATTCAGAACATGCCACACAATTTCAAAAGCTTATGCAAGGTTCAATGAATCCCAGTCCTATCTTGCTATAATATCCTATTAGAAATGACTCTGGCTTCAAACACTAAAAGTATGCATTTTTAGTTCTCAGTGCTATGAAGCTAAAAATAAACAATATATTTTTTAAACTGCTTTTAAAATTCCATGAACTATCAAGAATAATATTCAAGAAACACACCCACCTATTATTTTCATCCTCTAGTTTCCTTAGCCTATTTTTCTCTGATTCAAGCTGGGCCTGAAATCTACTGTTTTCTTGTCTTAAGAGAGAATTCTGTGACTCCACAGAAGACATTTGAACTTTGTTGGCAAGAAGTTCTTCTGTAGCTGCACGTTCTCTCTCAACTGCTGCTGCCAACAAGGTCTGGGATTCACCTGATGATAGATAAAAAAGAAAAATCATATATATATATATATTCCAGAGGCCAAGATACCAAGTAGATTCTGACTTCAAACTTTTAATGAGGCAAGTAGCCACATTTAAAACTTTTTAGGTACTCACTGACTAAGGCAGGACTACCTACAGAGACAAAAAATAATAATAATAATTTATACATGCTTTATCATTTTTTTGACCAAAATATTTTAATTTGGAAGTGGAGTCATGTGTCAACAGAGCAGTGAATCAACCAACAGTACTGGATGAAATGGTTATTGAAAGGCAAAAAAAAAGAACCTTAAGCTAAAATTGACACTGCAAAAGAAAATCTACTCAAAATGGACCATACACTTAAATGTAAAACAAAATATACCAAGGGGAGGAGTAAATGGTTGAGGGGGATTAAGAGGTAAAAACTACCAGGTATAAAATAGATAAGTTACAAGAATGTATTTTCTTGGCACAGGAAACACAGCCAATGTTTTATCATAACTGTATATGAAGTATAATCTATAAAATATCAAATTACTATGTTGTATACCTGAAACTAACATAATATTGTAAATCAACTATAGTTCAATTAAAAAAGAAGCCATGAAACTTTCAGGGAAAAAAAAAGAAGAAATCTTCAGGATCTAGGGTTATGCAAAGAGTGCTTAGGCTTAACACAAGAAGCATGAGCCATAAAAAGGAAAATTGATAAACTGGACTTCAAGAAAATTTTAAACTTAAAAGAAAAAAAGAGGAGTTCCTGTCGTGGCGCAGTGGTTAACGAATCTGACTAGGAACCATGAGGTTGCGGGTTCGGTCCCTGCCCTTGCTCAGTGGGTTAACGATCCGGCGTTGCCGTGAGCTGTGGTGAAGGTTGCAGACGCAGCTCGGATCCCGCGTTGCTGTGGCTCTGGCGTAGGCCGGTGGCTACAGCTCTGATTCGACCCCTGGCCTGGGAACCTCCATGTGCTACGGGAGCGGCCCAAGAAATGGCGACAACAACAGCAACAACAATAACAACAACAACAACAAAAAAAGACAAAAAAAAAGAAAAAAAGAAAATTTTAAACTTTTGAGTTATGTGAAAAAGATGAAAAGACAAGCTATAGACTTGGAGAAATAAATGTAAGCCATATTATATACGACTAGTATCCAGGTTATACAAAGAAGTCTCAAAACTCAACTGTGAAAATACAAACAATTCAATTAGAAAATGAGCAAAAGATATCAACAGACATTTCACCAAAAAGGACTTACAAATGGAAAGTAAACACACAAAATGATGTTCACCATCATTCATGAGGAAAATGAAAATCATAATAAGCTATCACTGCACACCTATCTAAATGACTAAAAGAAAAAAAAGGACAACACTAAAAGAAAATGTAGGCAAGGATGTAGAGAAACTGGATTACTCTCATATGTACAGCCACAATGGGAAACAGTTTGGTATCTTCTTCAAAAACTAAACATGCAACTATCCATACAACCCAGTCATTGCACACTTGGGCATTGATCTCAAGAAATGAAAACTTAAATGCACACTAAAACATGTACATGAATGTTCATAGCGGCTTTATCTGTACAGACAAAAATCTAGATCCAGCCCAGACATCCTCTGTCAAGTAGACAGTTAAACAAGAGGTACTACAAACACAGAAAAACACAGCAATAAATATTAAATCGTAGACACACAAGAATGTAAATGAGGAGTTCCCTTTGTGGCTCAGTGGTTAACGAACCCGACTAGGAACCATGAGGATGAGGGTTCAATCCTTGGCTCACTCAGTGGGTCGGGGATCCAGCATTGCTGTGGCTGTGGCGTAGGCTGGCAGCTGTTGCTCTGATTCGACCCCTGGCCTGGGAACTTCCACATGCTGAGGGTGCGCCCCTTAAAAAAAAAAAAAAAAAAAGGGCAACAGAAGCCAATTCCAAAAATGTCATATATTATACAATTCTATTATGTAACGTTTTGAAATTCCAAAATTTTAGAGATGGAGGATAGTGGTTGCCAGGGATTTGGGACAGGAAGGGAGGGCCGTGAGGGTAGTTAAGTGTAGTTATGAAAGGGCAAAATGAGGGATATTTGTGGTGTTGAAACTATTCAATATCTTGACTGTAGTAATGGATAAATGAACCTACATCAGGGGCAAAATTGTACAAAACTCAATACACACATAGACACACACATACATAAAAAAGAGGACCAGTAGAGCTAGGAAAATCAGAATAAAATCAGAATAATATCCATATGATATTCAACTATAATTTTGCAAAATGTTAATATTTGGATATTGCGGAAAGTGTGCAAGGGATCGTTCTGTATTATTTCTTATAACTGCATATGAATCTCAACTGAAAATTTCAATTAAAAAAAAGACAAGTGGATAAGGTTCTGAGATTTAACCAATGCAAGAATTCTATTTTTCCCTCACCAAAGTAGACCTAATAACATCTCTATTTTACATTTTATATTCTGTTCTGTACTGCATCTATGCTCTTATTTACAGCATTCATCACATAGTATGTTTGTCCTGGGGCTTTGCTTATATTCCAGTACAATACCATGTATCCCTGAGGGTATGGTGGCTCCAACTTTATTATTATAAAAATAATAGCATCTAGTTTTCATTTATTGCTTAAATAAATATTCATTTCAGGAGGTGTCACTTTCAGATATCTCCTAACAAATGAGCCTCAAAAAGTTATTTCAGATAAACAATAGACCTTTTTTTTTTTTTCTTTTTCCTGGCCACATTCATGGCATGCAGAGGTTTCTATGGCAGGGATCAAACCTATGCCACAGCAGTGACCTGAGCTACAGCAGGGACAATGTTGGACCCTTAATCTGCTGAGCCACCAAGGAACTCCAGACCTAAAATTTATACTTAGAAATTAAACAATATTTGAAGGTTCCTCTGTTCAGTGATTTTTTTTTTAAGCAGATGAATCTATTTCTAGACGAAGTGTTACACAGACCTACAAAAAAAAAAAAAGTAGACAGGAATTCCCTCATGGCCCATTGGGTTAAAGATCTGGTGTTGTCAAGGATCTGGTGTTATCACTGCTATAGCTCTAGTTACAGCTGTGGCAGAGGTTCAATCCCTGGCCCAGGATGTGGGTGTGGACAAAAAAAAAAAAAAAGATAGACAAAGGAGGCATTACTTTCATTTCTTCAAAGCAGCCTGGAGAGAGCCCAGCACCTTACTTATTGAGCTTTCCTCTCCCCATGAAGCTAGCCCTAAGACATCCAAAGGATCTTCTGAATACTGTTTGAAAGCCACTAATCTAGTTCACCCTTCATGACTGCCAAGGAATAGTCCAGAGAAGATAAGTGGCTTGCTCCATACTGTCTGGCTGGATGATTCAAAACTAAACATTAAAACCCTAGGTCCAAGTCTCCTGACACTAGTTCAGGTCTGCTTTTTATCACCACACCATAATGTCTCTCAAATTAGAGCTAATTTTAAGGAAGAGAATGAACATAGGAATTTTTTCACGATTTGCTAGCTTCTGGGATATCTAATATATACTTATACTACCTGTCTGTGCTTGAATAAGCATATTGAAAGAATAATTTTCTGTTTATTAATAGCACAAAAGGGCAACCTAGGGTGTTCCTGTAAAGGAGAATATGGAATCTTATGGTTCCATAGTACTGTTTGCTAGAATTTGATCTTGATCCAATTTAGAATCTCTGTTCTTGGAATTCCACCACTGTCTAGAATCATATCTGACTCTACTTCCTATGCTACTGCAGACAAGCTAGAAAGAGGTCAGATTTAGGAATGGACGAGAAAACAACTGAATGTAACAATCTGTGAAAATAAACAAAAGAATGACATGGAAGTATTTTGGACAGTTCCTGACACATCATGTAAGGAACGGTTTGAAAGAGTCAATTAAGATATTAGAAAATAACTGTAAAAGAGGAAAAGAGATAAAAATCTACAAGTTAGACACAAGATAAACCATGAGATCAAGTGAATTTCAATTTTTTACCATTACCCTAATTCTACAAAGAAGATGGAAGGGCTTCTGCATTAAGCTTAAGAACTAAAGCAATTACCAAGTCTATCAGAAAGATTCTTCTCTAACTTCTCCCATGACGACGTCTGGGACCCTAGTGTTGCTTGCAAATTTTCTATCTGTCGAAGCAATGGTCTTGTTGTTGATGAAACACTTTGACTCAGTTCTTGGTTTCGATTCTCTGCTTCCTGGAGTCTCTGAATCATGACATTCTTAAGTTATTACTACTGACAACGATAAAAACACTAATAATGCTAGCAAACTTTATAGAGATGTCTACAAAAAAAATATTTCTCCAAGACAGAACTATTTGTTTTTTATTAAATTATTTTCTAACTATCCAATCCTTAAGTTACAGTTAAGCTACATAACAAAGTAACTAAATAAGTGCTTCTTTACAAAGCATTTCTACAATAAAGACAGCCTTCGATTACATTAAAGTAATAAAGAGTATCATTCAAACCTCCCAGTAGTTGCCTCCTCGTCCAAATATTTCAAAGTATTTATAAAAACAGAAAGATCATTCAGAGTTGCACTTTCTCTCCCATCTCCTATATATGTTCATGGAATGAAACTAACAGAGTAGTGGCATGGAAACTGGATATTGCTTATCTGCCCCACTGTAATCAAAGACTGATAATAATAAATTAGCCATTACAAATAAAAGAACGTTACTGAATACATAATATATCTATCATGATAAAATTATTTCCTAGAAAGCCAAATTTGGGCTTTTCTTATACATTTTTAAGCTGCCCATTCTGATTTTATTCACAAAAGCCACAAAAATACAGAAAATAAGTACGGTAGTAATCTTCTCAACTCTAAGAACATTACCCCCACTGAGTCATTTTTTTATTCCTAGAAAAATACATCTCAGACTTGCGTTTAAGAAAACTCTGACAATACCTGCTGGAGTTCACTGATCTCATGGCGCAAATAATCCTCTTTTCTGGCAGCTGCTTGTTCCGCACGTTGCAATGCCAGCCTAAGGTCACCCACCTGTATGAGGAGAACCAACACACTATCAAAAACAAATATCAGGATATTGTCTATAACTTCCTGCTAACTGCCCATTTTGTGTTGACTTAGCATTCATGTATAACACTCTATACCACACAATTAGCTTCTACGTATGATTATCACGCATCTCACTCAGTCAATCCCAAAACCATATGTATTCAATTATGTACTTAGGAAAGTACTATTAGGTACACACACTTACACACAAAAAGCATATAAATTTATCCAAGGCCCAACTTCTGGAACACAATACAGGAGGAAAGACAATGCATCTGTTTGCAGTGTAAGGCAGAATGTGATAGGAGATACATTAGCTATAAAAACTTGCTGCTATATTTACATGCAGCTGCACATGTTGTAAATTGCTATTGCCCTTTGGAAAGCATTATGGCAACATGTTGAAAGAATAATCATCAAACTTTTTACATTCTTTCACCTGATAATCCTAGTCCTGAGAATTTACTCTATGGAAGCAGATCTATAAACATACAAAGATGTTCTCTACACTGTTAGCTAGACTAGCAAAAACAAACAAAACAAGAAATATTGTAAACATCCATGAGCAGTAATAATCTATTTTTGCAAATGTTAATACAACATGGATATACCCAATAAAAATTAAAATACACATACAAATATGTAGAAACGTACAAATGAATCTTAAACGAAAAACTATAAAATTATCTATATGATATCAACTATAAAAAATACGTACATGAAGGAGTTCCCTTGTGGCACAGCTGGTTAAGGATCTAGCATCATCACTGCAGTAGCTCGGGTTGCTGCTGTGGCTAGGGTTCCTGGCCCAGGAACTTTCACATGCCACAGGCACAGCCAAAAAAAAAAAAAAAAATTGTACATGGAGATAAGGACAAGAAGGTGATACATAAAACTGAGAGTATTTGTAAAAGGTGATGCCTTTTTGAATGGTAGTCCCATACACTCCCATTCCCTCAGTTTTTCTTTATTATTATTCTACTGTATTTTTTATTTAAAATATTAATGTTTTATCTATTTATCTAGTATGGGAATGGAAGATACAAGGGGCAAATGGACCATGGTGTGATTTGCAAGAGCAAAGTATTGGAAACAACCAAATATCCATCAATAAGAACCATAAATCCATAAAAAGGATTTTTTTTTTAAAAGAACTTTTTAAAATGCTCTGTTCTACCATACAACGATCACCATATTTTATTAAGCATATAAAACAAGCTGTAAAACAGTATAAATAGTAAACTATATTTTATGTAGGAAGGATGAGAGAGCTACAAATAAATAAGTGTATAAGTGCATGTGTGTATATATACCTGGGAGTATATAAATAAAAGTAGATATGTATATTTTCTTGCATTTCCAAATAGAAACACTGTCAAAATGAACCAAACACTAATAAAGTGGTTGTATATAGGCAAATAAAGGGAATGGAGAGGGCCTAAGTTAGAAGCAAATATTGGCTTAGTATATTTTGTAATATAGCTCTCACTTTGGAATCATGTAAATTTTTATATATTCATGTGAAATTAATACAAAAGTGTATTGAGGTCAATAAAGAATGAATAGTCTTTTCAACAAACAGTGCTGGTACAACTTAATGTTTACATGCAAAAGACCTAAATATGAGAACTAAGACTATAAAACTCTTAGAAAGAAAGAAGACCTGCATGATAGTGAATTAGGTAACCGTTTCTTCTCTTCTCTTTTCTTTTTTTTTTTGCCTTTTGTCTTTTTAGGGCCACACTAGCGGCATATGGAGGTTCCCAGGCTGGGGTGGAATCGGAACTGTAGCCGTTAGCCTACACCACAGCCACAGCAATGCCAGATCCTTAACCCATTGAGCAAGGGCAGGATCCAACCCGCAACCTCATGATTCCTAGTTGGATTCATTTTCAGCTGTGCCACGATGGGAACTCCAGCTAACAGTTTCTTAAATACAATGCCCAAAGGAATAGCAACAAAAGAAAAAAACAGCTAAGTTAGACTTCATTAAAATTAAAAAACTTTAATTTTGTATCAAACAGCACTATGAAGAAAGTGAAAGAGAACCTATAGAGTGGGAGACAATATTTGCAATTCCTACATTTGACAAGGGTCTAATACGCAAAATATATAAAGAACTCCTCCAAATAAACAACAAAAAGATAATCTAAAAATGGGCAAAGGATTTAAATATTTCAATAAATTTCTCCAAAGATACATAAATAGCCAATAAGCAGATAAAAAGATTTCAACATCATTAAACACTAAGGAAATATAAATCAACATCACAATCAGATACCATTTTACATCTCTTAAAGGGCTAAAATGAAAAAAAATATATATTGGCAAGAATGTAGAGAAACTGAAACCCTTATATATTGCTGGTGGGAATGTGAGATGGTGCAGCCACTATGGAAAATTTGGTACTTCCTGAAAAGGTTAAACATAGGATTACCATATGACCCAAAGGTGTATATATAAAAGAATTTACACAGAAACTTGTAAATCAATGTTTAGAGCAGCATTATTCATAATGATCAAAAAGTATAAACACTCTTAGGTATACATCCAAAGGAAATTTGAAAAAAAACACATGCACCCAAATGTTCATAGCTGCATTATTTACAATAACCAAGATATGGAAGAACTTATGTGTCCATCAACAGAGGAATGGATAAAGAAGATGTGATATACATATACACTAGAATGTTACTCAGCCACAGAAAAGAGCTGAATTTTGCCACGTGCAACAACACGGATAAAGGGTACTATGATTAATGAAATAAGTCAGAGAAAGACAAATATTGTATAATATCTGTTATATGGGGAATCTAGAAAAATAAAACACACTAGTGAATATAACAAAAAAGAATAAGACTGACAGATTTAGAGAACAAACTAGTGATTATCACTGGAGAGAGAGAAGGTGGAAGGGGCAAGATGGGGGAGAGGATTAAGAGATACAAACTACCATTTATAAAATAAATAAATAAGCTACAAGTATATGTTGTAGGAGTTCTCACTGTGGCTCAGCAGAAACAAATCTGACTAGTATCCATGAGGACACAGGTTTGATCCCTGGCCTTGTTCAGTGGGGTTAAGGATCTGGCATTGCCATGGGCTGTGGTATAGGTAGCAGATGAGGCTGGATCTGACATTGCTGTGGCTGTGACGTAGGCCAGCAGCTATAGCTCCGATTTGACCCCTAGCCTGGGAACCTCCATATGATGCAAGTATGACCCTAAAAAAGGCAAAAAAAAAAAAAAAGGATATGTTGTACAACACAGGGACTATAGCCAGGCTTTTGTTTGTTTGTTTGTTTGTTTTTTGGCTGAGCCCACAACATGGAGAAGTTCCAGGGATAGGGATCAAACCTGCACCACAGCAGTGACCAGAACCACATAGTGACAATGCCAGGTCCTTAACTCACCAAGCCACCAGAGAACTCCTTGCCAATATTTTCTAATAACTAGAAATGGAGTAGAACCTTTAAAAATTGTGAATCACTGTTGTACACCTAAAGCCTATACAATACTATACATAACTATAACTCAATAAA
The DNA here is from genome assembly GCF_016906955.1 of Phacochoerus africanus. Classification (NCBI taxonomy): domain Eukaryota; kingdom Metazoa; phylum Chordata; class Mammalia; order Artiodactyla; family Suidae; genus Phacochoerus; species Phacochoerus africanus. Next base: position 130,776,012 of record NC_062544.1, read on the forward strand.
AATACACAAATAAAATTTAAGTGTAAATAAACTAAATATCTATCAATTGATGATTTTATAAGACAAAGCCTGACAAATGTTGGTTTTCTTCCTTCATTTGAAGGCCATAGATTCCCACAGATGTTATGAATGAGGTCAGGAGTTATAAAGATTCTCCTGAAATCATATATAATGTTTAGCATTTATCTGCATGTGCATTTCTCTGCTAAGAAGGTCTTTAGTTTTCATAATACTCTCAAAAAACCCTGAAATTCACACAAAAAAAACAAGCAATACTGGTATAACGTAAGCATCACTTTAACAACAGTTTTTAAAAAACACAATTGATTAAGTTTGGCACGATCCAGTACTTTTAGAAAAGAACTCAATAGGATCATAAAGGAAATGCAACACATGTGCCAAGTCATAAGTTTAATTCAAACTAACTAATGGATTCTTTACTTTGCAGAAGCACAAACAAAGATTTTAAAGACTAATTTATCATCCATGGCTTACTTGAATTGCTAATGTTTCTTGCTGCTGACGGGCTTCTTCTTGGGCCTTCTCCAGTGCTGCAGAAAGTTCTTCTTTAGCTCTCATTTCACGACTCAGAGCAGCTTCCTGGGCTTCACTATCCTTTGCAGCATTGGCTTTGTGGAGATCAGTAAGTTCCCTTAAAAAAATTAAACAGATAATTTTCTATTTAAAATAATATACAGTTAACTACATGACCAACAACAAAGTTTCCTTCAGATTTACGGAATAAGGAGGAGTTTACCACACAATAAACACTGACTACAGTAAGGACTTTCTGTTGAACTTGCTTTAACTAGTTTTAAGTTCATATATAGGTAAGTTTATAAATGATCAGATAATAGAAACAGTGTTTCTTCAACAACCTGCTCTAATAACTGATGAGTTGCATATTTGTTCATTTTCTTACTTATATGCACTGTCAAGAGCAGCCTGAATACTTCGGTTCTTTTCTTCAAGTTCATTCATGTCTAATTGAAGTCGGCCAAGATCCTTCTCTTGGCGTTCTACCACAGAATTAAGTTTCTTAATATTGTCTCTGTGTTGCTTCTCAACCTCTTCTTTGCCATCAAGGACCTATATTATAAAAACGGAAAAAAAAATCACGGTAGATCATTGTATTCCAGGAATTTCAAGTGCTACAATAATGAAGAAAGATCTTAGCATTCCCTATTAAATTGCTTGAAAAATTCTCCCCAAATGATATACCTTTATAAACAATTTCAAATGTTTTATAAATCATGGTCAATTGTTCAGAGTGAAGGTAATAACAATACATACATGTAGGAAATGGTTAATATTCACCTGTTTTAAATGTTGTAACTCTTCTTCTAGCTCTTTAACTTTTTTGTTCAGCTTTGCAATAATATTTTCATTTTCTTTGTCTTTAGCTCTTAATTTCTTAATGATGTTAGAATTATGCAGCTGCTGTTTTGAAAGCTTTTCTCCTGGCAATGGCAAAAATGGCATAAATTCAAATAATAATGATTCTCTAAGAATGTGAATAGAATGTTTTATCAAACCAATGACATAAAATAATAGAACATTTTTTAAATCACAATGCTGCAGTACTCAATGTTAAACTGATTTGGACAGAAATCATCCATGAATGCTAAAATTACTAGATAGAAGGATGGTGTGGGACAGGATAATTACAGTCTTAAAAAAATCATTCTCACTTATAATGAATTACAAAGAGAAATAAAGTGCTTTCACAACAAAGAAATATGGAAATCATCATTTTAACCAAACGTTTGGTTTTGGCATCTCCGCTTCTTCTAGAGCCTGACATTATATGTCCAGTGATATGATACAGTGGAAGATGCACAATATCATGTATTATAATTCTTACTAGAAATCTCATCTGAATTTAATCTTGAAGAAAGCAACAAATTCCAGAACATGGGGCATTCAATAAGACAAGTGGACTTTACAAAATCTGTTATGTCATGAAAAAGATATTCTAGATTGGTGGAAGACTAAACAAATGAAATGACCAAATGCAATGAACAAACTTTGATTGGATCCTGGGGCATAACAAATAACCAGATAAAAGAATCATTTTTAGGCATTCGTGGCACAGTGGAAACGAATCCAACTAGGAACCATGAGGTTGCAGGTTCCATTCCTGGCCTCACTCAGTGGGTTAAGGATCTGGCATTGCCATGAGCTGTGGTGTAGGCCGCATATGTGGCTCAGATCTGGCGTTCCTGTGGCTCTGGGGTAGGCTGGCAGCTAGCTGTAGCTCTGATTCAATGCCTAGCCTGGGAACCTCCATATTGTGTGGGTGCAGCCCTAAAAAGCAAAAAAAAAAGAGTCATTTTTAGAGACAATTGAGGTAAATGATGAAATATACGCTGGAATACACTTCTGAATTACTGCTGATTTTCTTAGGTGTAATTATGATGTGCTTGTCAAGAAAAATGTAGTTGCCCTTGGGAGATGAAGACTGAAGAACTAAGGAGTGGACTACAGATTCAATGCAATTCCCAACAAAATTCCAGTGGCATTTTTCACAAACATAGAAAAAATTACCCTAAGATTCATATGGAACCACAAAGACCTCAAATAGAAAAAGTAATTCTGAGCAAGAAAAAAGGCACAGGTATTATATTTTCTAATTTCAAAACATATTACAAAGCTATAGTAATCAAAAAAGTATGGTACTAGCATATAGACCAGACACATAGAGTAATGGAACAAAGTAGAGAGCCTAGAAAAAATCCACACTTTTACAAGGATTTTGTGTGCCAAAAATACACACTGGGAAAAGGATAGTCTCATCAATAAATAGTACCCTCTCACAATCCAAATACCATAAACAACTCAAAATAGATTAAAGAATTAAACATAAGACAAGAAACTGTAAAACTACTAGAAGAAAACATAGGGGAAAAGCTTTGGGCATTAGTCTTGGGAATAAGTTTTTGGACATGATCCCAAAACAAGGGCTACAAAAGCAAAAAAAGACATGTGAAATTGCATCAAACTAAAAAACTACCACACAAGCAAAGGAAACAAGACCCTGAAGAGATAATCTGCAGAATGGAAGAAAATATCTGCAAACCATACATCTAATAAGGGATTAATATCTAAAACATATATAACTCACAGAAGTCAACAGAAAAAAACCTAATCAGCCAATTCTGAAAACAGGCTAAAGGCATGAATAGACATTTCTCAAAGAAAGACATACAAATGGTTGCAGGTTTATGAAAAGGTGCTAAACATCACCAGTCATCAGGGAAATGCAAATCAAAACTACAATGAGAGGTCACTTCACACCTGTTGGGACAGCCATTATCAAAATGACAAAAGATAAATACTGGAAAGGATATAAAGAAAAGACAACCCTGTGTACAAGTGGTGGCCATGTAAATCAGTCCAGCCACTACAGAAAACAGTATGAAGATTCCTCAGAAAATTAAAAATATAGCTACCACATGATCCAGAAATCTCACTCCTGAGTATATATCCAAAAGAAATGAAATCAGTATCACTAAGAGATATCTGTACCACCTTTAATTATGATAGCCCAGATATGGAAACAACCCAAGTTTATGTCAACAGATAAATGGATAAAGAAATGTGATACTGATAGATCATTAGAGATATACAAAGAGATATAAATAAAATATTTATTTAGCTTAAAAAAAAAAGTTTTGCCCACTTGTGAAAACATGGATGAACCTAGAGGAAGAAGTAAACCAGACACAGATATAGCATGATCTCACTTATATGTGGAATATTAAACAGTTGCATTTGTAGGAGTTCCTGTTGAAGCTCAGTGGGCTAAGGATCCAGCATTGTCTCTGGCAGTGCAGGTTCGATCCCTGGACTGGCACTGTGGATTAAGGACCCAGCATTGCCGCAGCTGTGGTGTTGCAGCTATGCTTCGACTTGATACCCAGCCTGGGAAATTCTATATGCCATGGGTGTGGCCAAAAAAAAAAAAGTTGCATTTGTAGAAAAAGAAAACAGAAAGGCAGTTCTCAAGGGCTAGAGGGTGAAATGGGGAGATGGTCAACGGGTAGGAAGTTTCAACTATGCAAGATGATTAAGTTCAAGAGATCTAATAGATGGCATGGTGACTAAAATTACTAATACTGAATTATACACTTGTAATTTGCTAAGAAGAGTAGATCTTCAGTGTTTTCATCACACACAAAAAAACAGTAACCACATGAAGTGAGGAATGCATTAATCAACTTGATTATGGTAATCACTTCACAACATATAGTATATAAAAAATCACACTGTACACCTTAAACATACACACCTTTATTCATCAATTATACCTCAATAAAGCTGGGTTAAAAAAAAGAAATTAGGAGTAGAAGTATACAATATGTATTACCTATTTTCAAATGATTTGGCAAATGGGTAATATATGCATGTGCAAAAAGATATGGAGGGGGTATAGCTAGACGTTAACAGTTGATGAATCTAGGTAATGAGGTAATCAGTTACCCATTTTAGTGTACTTTCAGCTTTGAGACTTTCAGCTCTGAGTTTAAAAATAAATTCTGGGGTAAATAGAAACAGTATGTGAATATACCCATATGCAATCATTCTATTTCTTCTATAAAAAAAATTCATTAAGCAAAAGAAATCAGCACACCCTGATTAAATTACTAAATTCCAATATAGAGAAATTTGATATTAATATTCTTAATAATTTTTGAAAATTATGAAACCATGCACATACCCTTCCCCTCGGTCTCTAATGTTGTACACAAGACAGCAACTGACTGTAGGATGTCTTCAATATAATTATGCATTTTATCAATTCTTCCTTCATTCTATGTTGGGGCTTACTTTGTTTTTTCATTATCTATGTACCTATATTTCCCTCTTATCAAACTATAAGATCCTAAAGGACAGGGAGTGTGTCATATTAATTGCTGTATCAGGAGTTCCCGTCGTGGTTCAGTGGTTAACAGATCTGACTAGGAACCATGAGGTTGTGGGTTCGATCCCTGGCCTCAATCAGTAGGTTAAGGATCTGGCATTGCAGTGAGCTGTGGTGTAGGTCGCAGATGCATCTCAGATCTGGCATTGCTGTGGCTGTGGCACAGGCCTACGGCTACAGCTCCAATTAGACCCCTAGCCTGGGAACCTCCATATGCCACAGGGCGGCCCTCAAAAGACAAAAGACAAAAGAAAAAATTGCTGTATCAAACATAATATTTTATACATTAACTGGTAAATGCTAGCTGTATAAATCTTCTTTTTTTTTACTTTTTAGGGTCACTCTTGTGGCACATGGAAGTTCCCAGGCTAGGAGTCAAACCAAAGCTACACCTGCCAGCCTACATCACAGCTACAGCAATGTGGGATCTGAGCCATGTCTACGACCTACACCACAGCTCACAGCAACACCGGATCCTTAACCCACTGAGCAAGGCCAGGGATCCAACCTGCATCCTCATCATTCCTAGTCAGGTTCATTAACCACTGAGCCATGGAGGGAACTCCAAAACTAACTTTTTCAAAAGGGATTTTGTTTCCAATTGTTCTCAAAAATTCTAGAACTTCAATTACATCTTAGAAATAAATGTGTAACATTAGAATAAAACAAATTATAGTTAATCCACATATACTTTAGTACAGCCATTAATAATGGTATCAAAGCATTTAATGGCATAGAGAAATGTAAAGAAGACTACAAATTATATATATAATCTTAATTATGTTTAAAAATGTATTAAGGGACTAGAAAAAATTAACAGTTCCTTATAAAATTGGATTATGATCTATTCTTCCTTTCTTCATATACTTTCTATAAGTTCAACATTTTCCACCAGTAGCAAGCATTATTTACTTTTACTTTTATTTTTATTTTTACAGCGATACCTGCAGCATATGGTTAGAGGCTAGAATTGGAGATGCAGCTGAGACCTACACCACAACACCGGATCTAAGCTGCATCTGCAACCTATGCTGCACCTTGCAGCAACACCTGATCCTTAACTCACAGAGTGAGGCCAGGGATTGAACTTGCATGCTCACAGAGACAACATTGGTTCCTTAACCTTCCAAGCCACAACATGAACTCTGGAAGCATTATTCTTTTAACTAAATAAACTTTAAAATAGAAAAAGAAAAATTCACTTAACTATCTTTTCCAAAATTTCTTTCTTTCCTATGATATTATGGAGAGAAATTAATTCGATGTTCAATTAGAATGTTTTCTCTCATGAAAAACCTTTAATTTCCATAAATCTGCTAATTAAAACCTTTTCATATACAAAGTACCTAACAACTGAAAAATTAAAACATGAATATAAGAAAAAATTCACTAACAAACACCAGAACAATACAATAATATTATACAGTGCCTGAGCTAGAGATTCAGATACTACATAAACTCTGGAATTATAACCTTTAAATACCTTGGTTTAAATGTGGGCTCTAAAACCTGTTACATGCTTTCTTAGGGAAGCACAAAATTCCATTTCTCAGGGAGTTATTTTCTACCCTCTAGAAACAAAAAGCTACACACACACATCTCTACCCCTCTACAACCTTGCTGGGCCCCATTCTTCCATATATTGTCGCCTACGATTTCTGAGGTTTAAGTCCAAGACTTTCTTGTTTTCAAAACTTTTTTTTTATTATGAAGCAGCAGCTAGTCACATGGCAAGTATCTTTCCTATACTCAAAACATTTTTCATAACTAACTAAATACTTTACGCACCTTCTTCCATTAACCCTCGGATCTGCTCATCTTTCTCTTTCAAAAGGTCTGATGTTTCACTACTATTTAATCTAGTAGCAAGTTCTTCTTTCATACTTTTGATTTCCTGATTAAAAAAGAAAGAATTGATTATCATAAAGAATTACTCTCATTCTGGGCATATTTTTCAATTTTTTTTCCATATCCAAATAATCCCATTTTCTACAAGCATCTGTAACTTTTGTTCTATTAACATGACTTTCTATTACATTGGTTAATTAAGAGTAAGTGAACAGCTTTGAAAATGACACAGAAAACTTGAATTCAGATAGAAACAGCTTTTAACATGGAAAATGTAAATGAGAGTAATTTAATTTTCAATGACTTTTCTGAGTATCTCTACACACATTTTCTATAGGTTAAGCATTATTTTTGGAACATTCAAATAGTATGTCTCCATTTTTAACTGTATTTCTTTTTCTCATTGGAAACTCACCACACATAGTAGTATGTTATGAAATAAGAGGAAAAACATAATTTCAAAAGCTTCAATCTACTTTAATAAAGCAGAGATTCAGCAGAAACATGTTAAGACATTTAATCTTTCAAAACTACAATGGTAAGTACAGTGATATGAAAAGTGTTCTATGATTTAAAATTTAGTTTTTACGATGCTCTGAAACTAAACAGTAGCTAAAATCAACTAAAATTTATTAGGTATTTAAACCATGCTTTGTATCCATTATCATTTAATCCTTACAACAATCCTATGAGGGAGGCACCTGTATTATTCAACTACACAAATAACAAAGTTAAGACTAAGAAAGCCTGAGTGAACTTAGAAGGTCAGAGCTATAAAGTGTAGAATAATAATGTGAACTCAGTTCTGTGAATCCCTAAAGCCCATGCTCTAAACCAGCCACAACATTTCTTTCCATTTCCAACTGTCAAAATTCCATCCACCAAGGTCCAGGGAGAATGTCATATCTCCCATGAAACCTTCAATTCCTCTTATCAGAACTCATCCTCTATGATACTATTTCAAAGAGCTTATTCATCTCCATGTATAACTTACTTCATTCTGCCTACTACCATATATTTGTTGGCATTTATCTGTCTTCCAACATCCTAGGCAAACTCTTCACTTAAGGTAATTAAATGCTTTAAATTTCCTATGGACCTAAGCAGGGGTTCATATGTCAGTACACAAAAAAATGTGTTAAAACCTAGGATCCAAGTTTTTTTCCACCTGTAATTAATGGTTTAGATCTACTTTAGATCCACAATTCAAAGTGCATAATAGGAGTTCCCATTGTGGCTCAGCAGAAATGAACCTGATTAGGACCCATGAGAATGCGGGTTTGATCCCTGTCCCTCTTTAGTGGGTTAAGGATCCAAGATTGCCATGAGCTGTGGTGTAGGTCGCAGATGCAGCTCAGATCCCAAGTGGCTGTGGCTATGGCTTTGGCTGTGGTGTAGGCCAGTAGCTGCAGCTCCAATTCAACCCTTAGCCTGTGAATATCCATATGCCTCAGTTGAGGACTTAAAAAGCAAAGTGCATCACAGAAGACAAAATTACTTAATATCTATTTTCTTTATTGTATTCAGATGGAATAGAGCAAGAACAAGAAGTTGGTTAGATAATCTCAGGTTATTTTTAGCATCTGAAATGATACTAATTAAAGCAAGCAGAAAGAAGTATATTATATCTTTTTGATAAGAGTATACACAGAAAAATTATAAATATTAACATTAACATTTGTCAAGAAGGGGGAAAACAACCTCAGAAGGGCAAATACTGAGAAATGATATTATTAATAGTTGGGATATTAGCAATAATTACTAACTATAATTGCTTACCAATTTCTGAAATAGCTAACTCTTCCAAATTATAAGAATTAGAATAATGGTTCCCAATCAGAAGCAATTTTGCTCCCAAGGGGACATTTAGCAATGTCTGACAACATTTTCAATTACCATATCTGAGGAGGGGATTGGGACAGGCAGGAGAGGGTGACACTGGCATTCTTGTACGTAGGGAGCCAAGGATGCTAGTAAATAACCACAATGTCCATGATAGTTCCAAACAACATAAAATTATTCAGCCCAAAATGTCAATAGTGCTGAGATTGAGATTTCCTATATTAGAATAAATCAATATAATTAATATAAGTGATTATATTCAGTATCACTAATCATTAGAAATTTTTATTTTAAAATTACTTTGACTTGAAGGATTGGGACAGGCAGGAAAGGGTGTGTACATACATGTGTATGTGTATGTGTGTATAGATGTGATGGAAGGGAAAATAACAAGTGAGAGTAATGATTAAAAATTATATAGTACAATTAGATTTGTTATTTTGACAGAATTATCATTTACAAAAATTGTTCTAAAGATCCTTGCTATATATCTTGAAAGGATTTAAACACAAATTATACAAATATTTGCTTAGTTTTTTTTTAAGAATCAAAAATCTGTAATTCTAAAGGTACTGAAAAACCTAAAATCTAAGTATTAATATACTATATGGTATCCTTTTAATCTTAATTTTTTCCCCAATACCAAAATATTATTTAATGCATTCCTTAAAAATCTATGTTTCTGTAAAGTTTAATTAACATTATTTTAAACTTCCATTACCTTTTTAGCAGCATCTCTCTCTTTGCAGGCTAGCTGAACTTTCTTTTCTGCTTCTGCAATTCTTTGAGTAAACTCATCTTTCAAGGAAGAAATGCTGCTGCTTTCTTCTTTCACTCTGAACATTTCACTAAATTTAAAATGATACTGAGACTGAAAATACTTATTTATATATTCCAACATTAATGAGTTCAGTTTTCAAAAGGAAAATAACATTCTCTGCAACATACACCTTACTAAAATAAACTAATTTTAAGTCTATTAACTTTTAAGAGAAATATTATCCTGCTTAATTTATTTTAAAATACCTCAAAGAAAATCCATTAGAAATTGAAAATGTCACCAATATTTGATATGTAAAAATAAGAAAAAGGTAAATAAAATTTTTCATTTTTTAATCTATTGTATCACGTTTTACTAATCACTTCCTTAAAGCAAACCAATATTCAGTATTTTTTAAACTGTAATCTCATAGCTTTTTTTAAAAAAAACATACTTTAAATCTCTAATATTAAAAGATTATTAATAGTAAAGGGGGAGAAGATTTTTGGTCTTGCAAAACACCTTTCTTCAGTGCCAAAAGTAACGGAGTAAGATAATTTGAAGAGAAAAGTAATGTCTAAGGGTAGAACTGAAATGTTATTCAATTTTCAATAAACAAATTAAATTATAAAATACTTTAATTATAAAATATCTTAAATGACAACCAAGTGTATGGGCCACCACAAAATGTGTAAAATTACTCACATGTGTACAGTACTTACTCTTTCAGATTATCATAAGCTTCTTCTAGAAGTGCTTTTTCTTTACTAAGAGATAATAACTGAGCTTCCCTTTTATCCAGTTTCTCATTCAGAAATTCAACTGTCTGGATAAGGAGATATACAAAGTCCACATTTAACTTTAAAAGACCATTTTTACATGAAAAGTTATAAAAAGATAACCTAATCACTATAATAAAATAAAACAGCATTATCTCACAAAAAGAATTAAACACAAAACTAAGAACACAGTAGACACAGATCAACAAGAACTCACACAGTGAGTAGGAGAGTATAAATTAGAATTATGGGAGTTCCTATTGTGGTGCAGCAATAATGAACCTAACCAGTACTCATGAGGACACAGGTTTGATCCCTGGCCTCACTCAGTGGGTTAAGGATCTGGCATTGCCATGAGCTGTGGTATACGTTGAAGAAGGGACTTCGATGCCACGTTGTTGCAGCGGTGGTGTAGGCTGGCAGCAGTAGCTGTGATTTGACCCCTAGCTGAGAACTTCCATGTGTCCCGGGCATGGCCCTAAAAAAAAAGACAATTAAGGAGTTCCTGCCATGGCCCAGTGGAAACAAAACTGACTAGGAACCATGAGGCTGCAGGTTTGATCCCTGGCCTCATTCAGTGGGTTAAGGAGCCAGCATTGCCGTGAGCCGTGGTGTAGGTCACAGATGCAGCTCAGATCTGATGTCGCTGCAGCTGTGGTGTAGGCCAGTAGCTGTAGCTCCAATTCAACCCCTAGCCTGGGAACCTCCATATGCGGTGGGCACGGCCCTAAAAAGCAAAAACAAACAAATAAACAAACAAAAAGACAATTTAAAAAGTAAATAAAAGTAAAAATAATTTTTAGGAGTTCCCATCGTGTCACAGTGGAAACGAATCCAATTAGGAACCATGAAGTTGCGGGTTTGATCACTGGCCTTGCTCAGTGGGTTAAGGATCTGGTGTTGCTGTGGCTGTAGTGTAGGTCAAAGACACAGCTCGGATCCCACATTGTTGTGGCTGTGGCATAGGCCAGCAGCTGTAGTTCTGATTCCACCCCTAGCTTGGGAACCTCCATGTACCAGGAATGCGGCCCTAAAAAAAAGAAAAAAGAAGGAAAGAAAAAAAAAAGAGTCCTTTCCAAATAAAAAATTAATAGAATTAATAAATATAACAAAAGAGAATTTTAAGGTGATATGGACTCAACAGAAAGGCCTAAGATGAAAAGTTTTTTATGCTTAGTTAAATAAATGAAGTGAAATATCAACTCGTGCTACCACTGTTGCCCTGGAGAATTTTCAAAATAATTTAGTATCAATAATTCTTCAACTTTAAGGTTCTTAACACCACACTTAAATGGCAAAATGCCCATCTTTATTAACTGGTTCAAATAAATCATTAGGCATCACAGAATATTAAAAATAAACCAGTTATAATAAAAAAAATAAACACTATATTTAAAAATTAAACTAGTGATTTAATGTCTGAAAAAAATATTTAAAAATCTCCTTTCACTTCCTGGAGTTACCTTGCATACATCTTCCTTTTCAGAAAGTGCTTCTGGCTGACTTTCAGGAGCTTCACACAACTCAGCCACCTTGTCTGAGACAGTATGTCCTTCATTTATTGGTGTAGAAGAAACCAAGCTATCTGGCTGTTCACAATTAACAGGAGTTGCACTTCGTCCACTTTCTTCCATTTCTGTTTCCTCAGTGGGCATAATTAATGCTTCCTTTACTTCTTCTTCAGATTTTCCTTCAACAGATTCAACTATTTTAGTCTTTGGAGTTGAAGGATTAAGTATAATAGGTGCTAAAGCATATCCCTTGCCTGACAGTTCATCATCTGAATTGATTTCGCTTACACTACGGCTATCTAATGACTGTACACTAAATGAGTCTATTCTTTCAAAAGCATCAGAAGAGCAGCCACTCTCAGTGAGTTTTTGGAAATCATCTAAACGATTATATTCAGGACAAGCAGATGCTGAGAGAAGCTGAAAGGATGTCTGCATCAAGTGCAGACTTGATTTTGCATCTGTAGTCTCTTGTCTCGAACTTGCTGAGCTCTCACTTATTACACTTTCATGATCTAAAACTTCAATATCACTAGTGGTAGAAGTACCCGATGAGAAGGTACTAACAGGAGGAGAAGGTGTATTGCTCTGTCTGTCTTCATGTTTTTGTTCCTTAGGTTCCAGGGCCAAATCCTTTGTTTCTGCTGTGAGAGGCTGTGTAGATACATTTGAAACATTTTCCCTAGTTGTCTTTACATTAATTACACTTTCAGATACTTTCAAACTCACAGTTGACACCTTTGTATCAGATTCCTTATTAACAGTTTCTTCATGCTTGCCTTCAGCTGTAGGTGGCAGAGTACCTACTGCCAGAGTTTCCTCTTGTACACATGGAGCAGAATCTTTTACTTTTGACTCAGTTGTTTCAGCTGTTCTTGACTGTTCAGTGTCCAAGGACTCCTGTAAGGTGCTTTTCACTTCTTCTTCTGGTCGCTGTGATTTAGCTGGTGGTTTTGATACCACAGGACTCTTCTGAATGGTCTGGACATCGTTGGGAGAAAGAAAGGCACTGAAGAAATTTTCAGACTCATCTACCACAGTTCTCCGAACTGGCTTTGTAATTGCTTTAGGAGAGGCTACAGGTTGACTCTGAGGTTCAGTGTTTGATTTTAACCCCCAGGTTGAAGTATCCCATCCTCCACTGACAGGAGGACTTATTCCTTTGACAAAAAAAAAAAGAAAGAAAAATTATATACATATATATTACATTTATATTACAATCATTATTATAAGTCAACATAAATATGTTTTCAAAAAACCTACAGAAAGAACCTGTAATTTGTACATGTTTAAATTCCTTGCCTACTACATAAGTAATTAGTTCATAGGTTAACTTCAGGCCTTAAAGAGGAAAACTGGTGTGGATCTGCCCAAGAGGAACTAGGAGCAAAAATGAAAAACTAGACAGGAGAGGCCTACCTGAACCAAGTATGCTATTTCTGACTATGACAAATCCATAAAGTAATGGTATATGTTAATAATCCATGTAAGTTCAAAACACATATGATGTACCTCAGAATAATAAGCAATGTCTTCACTTACAGGTCATGTGTTATCATGGCAAACAGAACCTACCTTCTATTCAGTTCGTTCCTTTTTTATTTTATTCTTGTAATATCAATGCTAAAACATAGTGAACGCTAGACAGATGGCAACACTCGAAAAATGAACCCAAAATACTAGTGACAAATGTCCTTTTCCAAAGATCAAAATAAATTGATGGGAACAGTAACTTCTAAGGAGAAATTCATTTTCAGCCACTTAATGACAAGCTCATTCTCCTAGTCCCACTCTCCAAATCCACTCTCTAAGAAAGTTTTGTTCTCTTGCTAAATTCCAAATTATGTTAGCAATCAGTAAAAGGTCATATGAATTTCAGAAATATGTATTTTTTTAGAATTATTGCTTTTTGATAAAGATGATAGTTTACACTAGGATTTAAAAAAAAAACGGGAGAAAAAAATCTTCTGGACAAAAAAAGGTAATTGCATTAATCATACAAATAATATGTTACTGAAAAACTCGATGATAAACAAAAACGGCATATTTGCTAAAATATTTAAAGTATTTCTTTAAAAAATATCTTTCATTTCTGGAGTTCCCGTCATGGCTCAGTGGTTAACGAATCCGACTAAGAACCATGAGGTTGTGGGTTCCATCCCTGGCCTTGCTCAGTGGGTTAAGGATCCGGCATTGCTGTGAGCTGTGGTGTAGGTCACAGACGCGGCTAGGATCCCGCGTTGTTGTGGCTCTGGCGTAGGCAGGTGGCTACAGCTTCCATTGGACCCCTAGCCTGGGAACTTCCATATGCCCCGGGAGCGGCCCAAGAAATGGCAAAAAGACACACACACACACACAAAATTTCTTTCATTTCTAAATTCAAAAGTAGCTGAGCAGAATTATCACAAACCCTGAACAATTAGAAGCTGGTGGGCAGAGCACAAGCACCTAAAACCTCTAAAAACTATCGAGCCCTATATAAAAGTCTATCCTTTACGATGACCTCGGAAGTATGTGCAACACTTTAATTTGAGGACATAGATTTATATATCCATCTGTTCAGTATATTAGAACAGTGAAAAAAGAAAAGCAAAATTAAAGACACAAAAGAAAGGAATCAACAAGATTAAATCTGATTAGTTTATTAGTTTCATCTCAACGAATGACATGAGTGTCAAATTTGCCGCTTAGAGAAAAGTCATCTATAAACTGCAGGGTTATGTGATATCCACTTGAATTACTCCATCCTGAAGACTGGTCAACTTTGAGTAATGGCGATGTAAGTCGTGATCGATAAATACAGCATTTTACTAAAATTTGAATCTATTCTAGATAACCTATTTTTAAAAAATGAACTACAGATCAGGATTCAAAGCACAGGTTTCATAAAAGGTTGTAACCTTATATTTACAACTTATACTCTGTCTCCTTTAAAGTTTAGTAATTCAAAATGTGAAGTAGCCTGGGGAAGGGGGGGAGGGAGGAAGAAGTTGAGCTACTCCAACAAGGTCCAATCCATCTCATAAAAAGTCATAGGATTTACACACATGAGCCAAAATGTCTTAAAATAAGATACCCTAAATTTAGGTACTGAGTTTTCAACGATATGAAATGAAAAACGAACCAGAAAGGAGTAGAAAAACATTCTTCTTCCCAGAGGTCCACACCCCCAAAGTTAGGCCAATCTTTACCCCACACAGCAAAATGCTAAAACACAGCAAAACACAGCAAAGTGTTTCTTAGGCTTGGAGTCCAGAAAGATGAAGCCAAAGGGCTCTTACAAAGAGAGACAGGGCTATAGGAACTACAATGCGGTACAACCCAAAATCGCGGGCCGCGTCCCAACGATCCTCCCTCCAGCGGAGCGGCCTGGAGGAAGGGGCCGCGCCATCTCAGCCTGCTGTCCCTTACTGTCCCACACGGAGGGCAGTCAGCCATAGCAGAACACAGTACGCGCTTTCAAGCGCGCAGTGCTCACGAAGTGTTCGTGACTGTCTTTCCCAGCCCTGTGGACAGATTCCCACGTCGGCTCCAACCGCGTCCCGAGAACGTAGCGGATTTAGTTTCCCGGGGGCCGCGAGGCCAAGACCACCGATGCCGGCCCCTGTCAGTGCCCACAACCGGAATCACAGACAAGGAGGGCCCCGGGGGTTGGGTCTTCCCTGAGGAAAACGGCGAAGATCCACCTGAGAGGCAAAAGCGGTGTTGGGCTGGGGGCAGTGATGTGGTCGGAGGTCCGTCGCTCAACGAGTCAGGAGCCCCCACCCCCGGTTCACCTGTTGGCCTCAGAAAAGACGCCCGCGGGAAGGCAGGAACGCCCTGCTCCCGCTCTTACCCGGCTCTCCGTACGGAATGGTCTCGGCCCAGGCGCTCGGTTCCTCTTCCTGGATGTCCAAGACCCTGTCGATGGACTTCTGGGCCTGAGACAGGGCCTGCTTGGCGAAGCTGGACAGCTGGGAGGCATTGAACCAGCTCATCTCCCCTCTTCAGCCAGCGGCGGCAGCGGCGCCAGCACCGAGCGGGAAGGCAGACGAACGCAGGCTCCGGGCAGAGCGCACGGAGAGCCTCGCCCCCTTCTCCGCTCCGCAAGCCTTGTCACCAGGATGCCATAACCCGGATCGGCCCCCGGGAGCCGGGGATGTTTCCCTTAGTGCTTCCAGCACAGCTGAGACGAAAGGCTCGGACTGCGCAGGCGTCGGCTGCTTCCACGTACACAACTAGTAGGTCCGGGAGCCCAGTGTTCCGTCGATACACGGAAGAACCCGAAAGGGACGTGACGTCACTTCCGGGAGCCTAGGCTTGCCACTAGTTACCGAGGAACAAGGAACGAGGAACGTGGAACGCTTTCTGTTGAAACTAATTACAGGAGTAGAGCAGAAATTCTCAGTCACCGAAGAAATTTGTGGCTACCATCAGGGATAGGTTTCTCCAGGAGAAACATGTGAGTTTTTTGTGGGTTCCTTCCTGGAAAAGAGCTCTAGTATTACGAGATACCGCCTTGCTAAAGTAATTGCAAAGGTTAAGTTTGGGTCCCGCATTTCTCTCAGCGCTTAGTCTCAAATATTTAATAAATTGTCTCAACTTGGCCTTAAGGAGGAACGCTGGGTTTGAGTCTGTGTCAAAATTGTTGGACCTAAGGAGGAACCTTGGGTATGAGTTTGTAGAAAAGACCTGAACCACCGCACCTGATGGAAGCGAGTAAAAAGCCGTCTTCCACAGCGAGTAACAAGTTAGACCAAGCGTACAGAAGGCACAATTTTCCCCTAACGAAACAGGTTCAGTTTTCGCCCCAGTGAAAATAAACCTGGGAAGCATTAAAACTGTTACTCTTAATGTGTATGTACCTATTATTTAAAATACTTGTTATTTGCATGCACTCTTCAAACAAATCAAATTGGTGGCCTTCCTAATCTAGTCAGCAGCTGTTTTGTTTGCGCAGACCACCCCCCAGTGTTAAAGATAAAATTCTACCAACATTTAAAAGCCAGATTCCATTCAAAAATCCAGATTCCCAACTGATTGTACAAATGTGGGTACCGACATGCAACCGCCAGATGGAGCAGTTGATATTTTCACTCCAATATGCCACAGACCCCAATGATTACATCCTTTTATTGCAGCCTCCGTGCAGTGGTTTGTCTATATTATTTTATGCCACAGCAAGGAACTATGCCATAAAGGAATTGTTATTTTTAACCAGATTTAAAGTCTACCCTTGAGAAGTTATGATCTGATAATTTTATCTAACACCTGTAAAAATATGCATATTGACTCTAACAATTTAGTAATGTACACAAGTAGTACTAAATAACTTAGGTCATTTCAGACAGCTTAGCTAATTAGCCTGAGAAGATCAAGTTAGGGTTGGAATCCCTCCCTGTTCTAAGACTTCTAATTGTACAGTCTGAGGTAAATGACCTAAACTTTATAAAACTATTCAACTCTCAGATGGAGACAGTATCACCTTCTCACAAGGCTACTTTGAGAATTATTGTAGCATCATATAAATATATCTCATGATTCTATAATTAAACACAATTTGTCAATATAGAGCTAGAAAGAATAAAAATAAATAAAAATTTAACCCAGTGACATGTAACTTCAAAGCTTTTAAATAGAAAACTGCCATCTAAGTCAAAAACAGAATGAGAACATGTACTATGTGTTCCCACACTAAAATACTAAAACTCATTTTCAGAACTTAGCTTAATTTTAAGCCTTACTCTTTGAGGAGGGGGGGAAAACATTTAAGAGGACTTAATATAAAAATAAGAGCCATTCCATTTCATTATGTTAGAGCAAATTAAATTAAATCAGTAGATATTAATTGTGGCTAAAGTATTAACTCCAGCACCATAAATTTTTTTCCCCCATTTTTTGGCTGCCTCAAAGCATATGGAGCTCCCAGGCCAGGGATCAAATCCAAGCCACTGAAACTGCGGCAAGGACGGATCCTTAACCCACTGTGCTGGATTGGGGATGGAACTCATGTCCCAGCGCTCCCAAGAGGCTGCCAGTCCTGTTGCAGGAGCTCCAGGTACCATAAAATTTTTACATTAGTAAATCTGCCTCACATTTAAAAATTATTTCTACATTACAATGGAACTTACTATCCTTAATATATACTTCAAAAATTACAGTGAGAAAAGTAGACAATATATGATTTTATTAATAAATAGTGTGAAAGCATCAGTGATAACTGTTTAAACATTAAATTCTTTTAAACATCCATGTCTTGGCTTTAATGTTATGCATATTGGCCTTTATGGCACTGCAAGTAAACACACGAAAATATTTCCCATTTCCATGCACAGGTATTTAGCTATAACACCATTTATAAATTATTATGGACAAGGTAACTTTTGCAGTAATTTTCATTTGGACAGCCACAATTAAATGAATATTAAATCAGGCAAAAAGGAGGCTATGTTCAATATGATCTAGATGTCAGGTTGTCATATTTAATGTTATTTAAATTTAATTTTCTTATTTTCTTTAAAGAGACATCTTTTGTATATGTGGGTGCTCAAATGAAAACTGAAGAATCCGTTCTTTGACCAAAACAAAATTCACACATACAACGGTATTTGCTTCCTCCTCTAAAAGAAGCAATAGATTTGCTCAGAGTCTCTCTCTCCAGGCACAATTTTCCATGTTACTAATGAAAACACTGACAAGCACCAACCCCAAAAGTCTGTCTTCAAGGGAAAGTTATAAAGATAAAAAAGAGTGGCTCATTATATATAAAAAAATTCAAATCCCAGCAACACTAATGCTAAAAATGACATCAATTAAATTTCTTAGCATCCATGAAGTACAGTATTTCCATGAGTTTTCTATTATGTACAGATTTATTTCCTTAAGAAGTAAAATGAAGTTTGAATAGTACAGTCTGTGGTGTGGTAACATCAGCAACTGCCAATTCTTGCCCATCAACGAGTCCCAATTCTAAAATGAAAAAAAGTACAATTAACCCAAGCAAAAAATCTCAACAAAATGGATAACAACACACATATACACAAACTAAGGGGTATTATGGTCTAGATAAACAACAAATTCCAATTCTATTTAATCAAGGTAATATTATATTTCCTAGAGATTTGTGTTTCTTAAGGTATAAGTAATTATGATATTACCATTTAAAGGCATTCAGAGTGAATCTAGAGAAAGCATTTTTACCAAAAGAAGAGTAAGAAATTGATTAGTATTAGTAAATATACTCATTTAAAATACTTTCAGGAATTCCCGTCGTGGCGCTGCATAAATGAATCCAACCAGGAACCACAAGGTTGTGGGTTCGATCCCTGGTCTCACTCATCAGGTTAAGGATCCAGCATTGCTGTGAGCTGTGGTACAAGTCACAGACGTGTCTCGGATCTGGTGTTGCTGTGGCTGTGGTGAAGGCCGGCAGCTACAGCTCCAATTAGACCCCTAGCCTAGGAACCTCCATATGCTGCGGGTGAGGCCCTATAAAGACAAAAGACAAAAAAATAGATAAAGAAAATACCTTTCAATGTCTTGGAGAGATTTGGCCTTGTGCGTTCTTCAATAGAGGTTACTGACTAGAAGACAATAATGTAAAGCACGTTAAATGAAATTAAACTTGTAATAGAAATGTGGAAAAAAATAAAAACCGAACACTTGATCACCTGTAAGTAAAGTGTTCTATTTTTTCCCTCTAATGTGGCTGTGATGGCTGGAGATTTCATTTGCCTAAATTATGAGGGGAAAAAAATTCAGGTTCACTTTTTAAAATGCAATTTTAGTTTTTAAAGTTTTAAACTCACAAAATATTTTCTACAACGTAAGTCCAGAACACTTACAGAGAAGCACTATTGGTTAGATAATCCAAAACTTCCTGCAGTTTAGCTGATGGAGAGAATTGAATGTTTTGCGGAAGCTGGCTACAAGCTGGGCAGTTTTCCTAGATACAATATAAAATAGAAATCACATGAACCAATAACAGTCTCTTTATAATGATGAAATTAAAATCAAGTTGTTTTATAATCACACATATTTCTATGAACAAATTTTTATGCCTTATAGACCATTTCTCCTAAATTATTTTATAATGTAGTATTTATTCCAGGCTATACTATAAAGGATATATTGTAAGTAGTATTCTGCAAGTTAGAAAATACTTAGAAAAGGTGTGGGAAACTTCATATACATTTCCAACCAATAATTAATATTTAAAAATCAAAGTATGCATGGTCAAAAAAGTTTTCATTAGTATACTACTACTAACCTTTCTCTCTGCTTCAAATGTGTATGTGTACAGTCCATCTACATCATTGAATACCAAGTAATTATTAAGGGGAATATATGCACTGTAATGAAAAAATATGCATATTTATATAACTGAACCAGATCAAAACAAAGATTTACGAATAAAAAAATGAAACCCATTACCTTGTGGCTATTTTGAAAACCTCAGTGGCACATACAGCTGAAGAGGAGAGAAAATAAAAGCATGTTAACTCAATGAAAATTAAACATTTAAAATTAGAAGTTTTTGGAGTTCCCGTCGTGGCACAGTGGTTAACGAATCCGACTAGGAACCATGAGGTTGCGGGTTCGGTCCCTGGCCTTGCTCAGTGGGTTAATGATCCGGCGTTGCCGTGAGCTGTGGTGTAGGTTGCAGATGTGGCTCGGATCCCATGTTGCTGTGGCTCTGGCGTAGGCCGGTGGCTGCAGCTCCGATTAGACCCCTAGCCTGAGAACCTCCATATGCCGCGGGAGCGGCCCAAGAAATAGCAACAACAACAACAACAACAACAAAAAAAAGATAAAAAAAAAATTAGAAGTTTTTTTAAAGTCAGTTATAAATCAGAACAGATAATTTTACAGGGCTCTTGATTACAAAATAAACATAAATATACATATATACACACTTTTGTTAAAAAACAGAAAATAACAAATTTTATATTTGTTTTGTATAATCCAAGTAATACAGTAAAATTACAAAAGTTTATCTTCCTTTTCTTCAGATTAATGAGCACCCTGTTAAATTGATTAAAAGGAAATGATACTGGAGTTCCCGTCATGGCGTAGCAGAAATGAATCCGACTAGGAACCATGAGGTTGCCGGATCCCTGTCCTTGCTCAGTGGGTTAAGGATCCTGCTTGTGTTGCTGTGGCTGTGGTTTAGGCCGGCAGCTGTAGCTCCAATTCGACCCCTAGCCTGGGAACTTCCATATGCTGCAGATGCGGCCCTAGAAAAGTAAAAAAAAAAAAAAAAAAAAAGAAAGAAAGAAAAGAAATGATATTAAAATGTCCCCTTACCTCAGAGCATTTTATCTATAATATAATGTAAGACAAAATATATACAATGTCCAATAGCTTTTTTGTGGCTTTTTTAAAAGTAGCTTAATTATATCACCCACCCAAGAAGATTATCAAATTCCTAGAATACCAGTTTTCTGAGATTAAGTAGCTGTAGAAATGTCAGTTTAGGTATCAAATCAAATCTAAAAAGAAATCAAAATTAAGTAGTGGCCATTTTTCCTCACCTGCAATGACTGCATTTGTGGAAGCTACTGCAGGAATGATTCGTTTTACCACCCCTGAAAAAATATATTAAAGTATGGTCATTTCTTTTAAAAAGTAGGTATCTTAAATTAGACAATATAATCATTACACATTTTCCATAACTTGATTTTTCAGGTTTTCAGGTCGGAAATTAGACTTAAGTTTTTAACCGTGAAACAATCTTCTTTCACATTCACATCATTCTGCAGCATGTTCAGAATCTTAAGTTATGGGAGGAAAGAAAAGTAAATTCTTCCAAGTTTCACATAAAAATGAGACAATAATATATTGATAACTGCTAATAATCAAGAGTGCTTATTTTGTTTCAGGAATAGTATGAAGTTTAAATATTACTGAATTTTCATTAATGCCATATGTTAGTCTTATTACTCTCATTTTAAAGACAAGGAAAATGAGGTTGAGAGAAACTAACAACATCCACAGCTATACACTTCATAACTAATGGGTGGTTTATGAAGTCAGCTCTGCTCTAAGGTACATAATCTTAACTGATACATTATATCATGCTTTACTCAGCAAGGGTTAAGTATGGAAAATAAGACATTCTATTCACAAAAATGTAAAATGAACAGAAAATCTACCCCTCATCATCTTTGTTCACTCTTCAACTTGGACTACACAAAATGTTACACACAGTTCTCTGTTTCTACCCCAATTTTTTGCTATCAGTATCCACAGATTAGGAATGAAAAAAGCCCCACCTTAAACCATTTCTTGAAGTACAAAATAAATATTCCATAACTATTTGTATTGGTCTCTTTAGAAAACAAAAATTCAGAGAAAAGTAGCCATATTATCTTGAGTATGAGAGAGCACTGAAAAGATGTGTTCCCAGACTTAAGGTATAGACAAGTTTCTAAAACTTCAGAACAAAGGGAAGTATCTGAGACAACACGAAAGGAAGACAAAGAAGTTAGAGAAGCAGTTTTACAAAGTCAATTCTGACCCTTTGATTAGGTACAATTTCAAAGAAGAGAAAATACGGGGGAGCTAACCACATAATGACCACTAGAAGCTCTCTAGTGAACCAAAGAGAACAGGATGGACTGAAAGAAAGAATAGACAGTCACAAACAGTGAGGAGTTAAAGAGATATTGACCAATAAAAACAATGCCAAAAAGAGAAAGACTCGCCCCTGTCCCCATCCCTCAAAAAAACCTGAACTGCACTTCCAATTTGGCTTCTGTACTCCGTGTGAAGGCCTGCAGTCATCAGGCTGAGAAGTAGACACCAAGCCTTGCTAAAAGGCATGGAAGGATAAATGAGACTACACACTGAAATGAGTTTACAATTCCTGATCAGAACAAACTGAATTGATTTGTTAATTCAATCAATTAGCAAATAAATGTGCACTATATGCCAAATACTGTTCTAGGTATTGTACAGAGGAGCAGTAAAACAAAACAAAACAAAACTAAACAAGTCTATTCTTACAGTGATGGAGGAGGCCATTAGACTGGATGGTCAGGAGCTGAAATCTAAACCATGAGAAAGACCCAGCTATGCAATGACCTGGGGAAAGAGCAAGTCTATAAACAGCAAGGGCAAAGGCCTCAGAACAGCGATGAATCAGAGTGTAAATATGAAACATTCTTCATGTAGAAAAACAAGGCTACCATGAGGACAGAGCAATTATAAAAAGGTAAAATAGTGAATGGCTTAGGAATCATTTTTGGCTGAAGGATAAGGAAAACTGGTTGAAACCAGAGGGGCAAGCAGCCACTTTGAAGGGGTCCAAGGAAGAGCATTCCAGGCATAAGGATCAGAAGTATTAAAGCTCTGAGGTGGGACTATGCTTGGTATATCCCAGTGACACAGAGCAGGTCAAAATATGGGAAGTAAAGGGAACAAAAAGGAGTATATAAGAATGAAATTTTCAAAAAACATTACATCAGTTGAAAAAAAAAAAAAATCACAGGAGAGAAATGGCAGATTTTCAAAAAGACAAAGCTCCTTCTGGTGAACTTGATGATCCTGGACAAAATTCTAAGAACAAACTGTGAGTGTCTATATCAGGAAACACTGACCACTAAAATTGAGCATTATGATTGTTCAGAGACAAGTCACAAGACTACTTCATATTTAGTTACTGGGACTAGCTTGGTAACCAGGGAAATGTGGAAAATAGTATATCCAGGCTTCAGCAGAGACTCTAAAAAGGTCTTTCATGACATCCTTGTGAAGAGAGCAAAGAAATATGAAGTACTCAAGAGGTATATATAGATCACTAGAATGAGACAAATCTAAAAGTGCCTGACCAGAGGTATGATTCAGATGTCTATTCTCAGCTAGTTTAGTCTTGTCAAAATGTTTAACTAATTATTTGGAAAAGAGATACAGAATATGATTATTAAAATAATATGTGATATGTAGCTGAAAAGTATATACTAACTTTATGTGGCTTGGGCATAAAAAAATACACATATATAAAGAGAGAACAGTAGGTTGAATTGAAGAATAAAATCATAAGGACCTACACTTGAGATAAAACAAAACTACCACCCCTTAAAACTGCCAAATCTATAATAGAAAGATGTGACTTAGCAATTGCATATATGGAGAAAACCTCCAGATTTTAGAAGACAGTAACCTGAAAGAATTAAAAGCATAGCATCAACGTAAGCTACAAACAATTAGAAAAAAAAAAAAAAAACCCTGCTCCTCCTCTAAGACTGCACTGATGATCAGAAGTGTCTTATCAGACACATCCCAGAACAACACATTCTCACCTAGACAGTTAAGAGAAGTATGGATAACTAAAATATGGTTAGAAAAAACCAACATTATGGAGTATTGAGTCATGAAACACGCCAAAGGGTTAAAGGAACTAGTAAGGTTGGTGGGAATGCTAATGATTTGGAGGGTTCAATACTTTAACAGCTATTACTTTTTTTTTTTTTTAAGGGCTGCACCTGTGGCATATGGATGTTCCCAGATAGGGGTCAGATAAGAGCTGCAGCTACTAGCCTATGCCACAGCCATAGCAATGCTGGATCCTTAACCCACTGAGCAAGGCCAGGGATCAAATACGCAACCTCATAGATATTAGTCAGGTTCTTTACTGCTGAACCACAACAGGAACTCCTAAGGGCTATTATTTAAAAAAGAATTAAATTTATATACGGCATATCTTGGGAAAATATTCAGACCTTATACAATACAGAGATTTCTGTTCAATATATAGAAATGTCTTAATAATGACCAAATGTGAAATAGACTGCCCCAGGAAGGGATGAATTGCTCTTCAGCGGAAGATAAAGTAAATGATTTGACCTAGATGAGTTAGGGCCTCTTCCAATCCTAAGTAAGTAAGATTCAATGATTTTACTAAATTCCTCCTGGTTAAGAAGTAGTATGGATTCTGGTGAACTCAGTTCCCTCCTACCAAATTTGGGACACCTGGAAACTATTATTTCCATGGTAGCTTAACTAAACCTCAAATGGACAGTACTATCCAAAATCACTTATCAGTTATTTCCTCGAAAGCATTCCAATCCCTGAAAAGGGGATCATTCTAAGAACATAATTCACGACTATTCACTAACTTACCTTGAGTGAGTCTATACGTAACACCTCTAATATTATATTGTGATGCTCTCTCTAGTGATTTTTGGAAAATCCACTGAATATGGTCAGGATCATCTCCATCTAATGGAACCCCTTCTGTTAGGGGAAGGAACAAAAGGAAAGGAAGACAGAAACATGTAAACAAAGACCAACTTATTTTTAATGTAATTTTCCAAATAAATAACATAGACAAATATCTTACATAAATCTGGATTGTGAAATTAGGTTTATTACCTCCAAAAGGCTGCTCCTTAGGCCACTGCAATATCCTTACATACTCAATACAGTGCTCTGGTAGCCTGGGCATAGATGCAATGGTGCACATGGGAAAATTAACCTAAAACCACAGTTTTCCTTTTTTAGTGGATTTAAACAATAAATTATTTTAAAATGTAACTTCCGGTTGTGATCTAGTTTGTAACCATTTTCAATAACTCATCTTAGCCCTCTATTTACAGAAACAAAACATTTTATACCATGAAAATGCCATTTAGGAGTTCTTGCTGTGACACAGTGGGTTAAGAATCCGATTGCAATGGCATGGGTTGCTACTGAGTTTGATCCTCAGCCAGGCACTGTGGGTTAAAGCATCCGGAGTTGCCACAGCTGCATCCAGGGATTCAATCCCTGGCCCTGAGAACTTCCACATGCTGCGGGTGTAGCCAATAAATAAATAAATAAATAAATAAAATGAATCTGAAAATAACAGATCTTCTGAGTCACTCCCCTTAGCTTGATCTGCCTAAAAAATAGGTCTGCCCTCCATTTACAAAATACATATAAATTTAAGCTTTGTTAGAGGAAAGGGCTGAATAAATTCTCGAATTGCTATGTTTACCTAATATTTATATCTGAAGGTATAAAATCAACCAAAACAAAAGAAAATTCACAGTGTTAAAATCTGGAGTTCCCGTCGTGGCTCAGCAGAAACAAATCTATTATCCATGAGGACATAGGTTCAATCCCCAGCCTTGCTCAGTGGGTTAAGGATCTAGTGTCACTGTGAGCTGTGGTATAGGTCACAGATGCGGCTTGGATCTGGCATTGCTGTGCCTGTGGCGTAGGCCAACAGCTATAGCTCCGACTGGACCCCTAGCCTGGGAAGCTCCATATGCGGTGGGGGCAGCTCTAAAATAAATAATAAATAAAATCACTTTCAAGTAAATACTAATAACTATAAATCAAAATTTCAAATGTCCTTAAGTGAGTATGTAAAGAGCCCCATCTTTGGAAATCATTCTCATTCCTGGTATCTTTACCTCCTTGAAAAGACAAAAACCAAAGAAAATAGATTACAGCTATACAATATATAACTTTGTAATTGATCCTTTGATCCCTACTCTCCAAATAAAAAAAAAATGAATTATGAAAACAAAACAGTATCAAAATGATGTTATTCTGTCTGTATCTTTCCTCAAACAGAGCAAAATTTCATGCTTTATCATCTTTCTTCTTGGGATGATTTTTTAAATATGGGTACCCCATATCTAGAAATCGTAAATATTGACTAGTCTTTCTTAATAATTCAACCCTCATTCCACCCCGAGATACTATAAAATAGATACAAGTGTTTTTATGATTACCTGCGGTGGGTACAGTTCCAGTGTGCATTCAATACAAGCAGTCATTCCTGGGAGAATTACTCGGGCATTTCCTTTAAAACCTTCTGTCCCCCCATCTATCAAAGGGACAATGGAGCTTGGATCTAATACACCATCTTCATAATTTAGAAGAGATATCTAGAAAAATTATTTGAAGGATTTTAAGGAGAAGGGGATAAGAATTCAAAAATAAAGAAAATGTTATCAAGTAATTCTATGAGTCAATCACACTGTTGAGTACTAATATATCAAATCAAGGGACTATTTTCTTAGCAATTTATGTCCTCACCTGAAAATTAATGACTGGCAATATAATCACTGGACTATGTCTATCATTAAAAATTAAACTGTGATTTCTCAAAAATATGTCATGAAAGTCTCACTTTCAGTCTGTTAAGAGCAGCACCAAGAACCTTAGAGAATCGTAACAACACTAAGTCTTTACCAGCATGCCATTTATCCATCTTCTGGCTATGATAGAGTCCAGTCCACATACAATTATATGAAATTCTACAAGAAAAAAACACAAATTTAGTTTTTTAAAGTATCACAGCACAAAATAATTCACAATTTCTAAGAAACAAACAAACCCATTTTTCACTGTAATACACACACAGCTTCTAATCCTTGAGTAATCTTTACTCAAGACAGAATACAAATATGTGGCTAACAATGCCAACTAGAAATTCAAACAGTGGCATTCCCTTTCCGATCAATTGACAATCTCCTGAAAAGTCAACACCAAGAAATGAAGGCAAAGAAAGAAACAGCCTTCAAAAAGCTACCAATCTTCAGGAGTTCCCATTGTGGCTCAGCAGTAACGAACCCAACTAGTACCCATGAGGATATGGGCTTGATCCCTGGCCTCGCTCAGTGGGTTAAGGATCCAACATTGCCATGAGCTGCCGTGTAGGCTGCAGAAGTGGCTTGGATTTGGCATGGCTGTGGTTTAGGCAGGCAGCTGAAGCTCCAATCTGACCTCTAGCCTGGGAACTTCCATATGCCACGGGTGTGGCCCTAAAAAAGACAAGAAAAGAAAAAAAAAAGCTACCAATCTTCAAATAAACAGCAACTAAAAACAGTAAGAATTTAGGGAGAATTTAACTTCAAGTGGAAAACTTACGTCGATAGAAAGTGTCGTTAAAATCCTGAATCTTGTTGAAATGTCTGAATACAAGTAAAGGAACTTAGGCTGAGTTTTTATCTTATAAAGTGAATCTGACAATGCCATAAGGATCACATTATAAATGTATATTTAAAACAAGACATAAGTCATCAATGTTCAAAGCAATGGAATTCAAGGAATCTGACAAAAAGAACACAACCCTAGCTCTCAGAAAAGCTTTTTCCTAAACACTCTTCCCCTAACTAGTTAGTTTCTCTCATCTCCAAATCCCCATCATTATAATTGTGTCTCTGCTATACTTTCTAATTCTGCTTCAGTTTTTATATAAAACTGTAAGCCCCAGGAAAGCAGAATGCACATCTTCAACCGCCAGGACCAAACTAAGCAGCAATTAACATTTGTTTAGTAAAGGAAACAGACATTGTATTTCCCATTTTAGAAAGGTGATTTTAGGAGTCAATATACTACACAAAATAACAAATTGCACACCTTAAAATTATACAATGTTATATGTCAGATAAGATCAAGTGGAAAAAAAAAAGTTACAAAAAGCTAATTTTAAAAGAACAGAGGAGTTCCTGTTGTGGTGGTAATGAGTGGTAACGAACCTGACTAGAATTCATGAGGACATGTGTGTATTCGATCCCTGGCCCTGCTCAGTGGGTTAAGGATCCAGCATTGCCATGAGCTTCAGTGTAATTTGCAGATGTGGCTCGGATCTGGCATTGCCACGCTGTGGTGTAGGCCAGCAGCTGCAACTCTGATTAGACCCCTAGTCTGAGAACATTCATATGCCACAGGTACAGCCCTTAAAATGAAAATATAAAAATTTTTAAAATAAACATAATTTTTACAAATAGATGTTTTAAAAGCTTTTTCAAGTACTTACTGGTCATTGGGTTTTGTTTTGTTTTGTTTGGGGGTGGTCAATGAATTCTTTCTCCCTCTCTTGTTTAACTCAGTATTCCAAGTCTCTCTCTCCTTACCCAGCCCACACCTTATCAGCAGTCTTCCCCAGCCTGGAGGGTGCCAAGGGAACCCCATCCAAATCGGTGGGGAATGTGAATCACAGTACGTAGCATTTGAACAGCATATCTACAACAAAAATTTTTTTTTTTATTTTTCTGTTAGAAGCAACAAGTACAATATACGTTTGCCCTAGATTTTTTTATTCTGGCCTAAAAATAAAGTTATGAAAATTCTAGCTCTCACCCACTCAGACCTCTATTCCTCTGGAATGCCAGACAAACAAGAGACAAAAACTACAGCTAGAAAAGGGAGGTCAACTATGGAGAACAGTATAGAGGTACCTTAGAAATCTATACATAGAACTACCATATAACCCACTATTATTGCTATCCCACTCTTGGGCATATATCTGGACAAACCTTGCCTTAAAAAAGACACATGCACCCACATGTTCATTGCAGCACTATTCACAATAGCCAAGACATGGAAACAACCCAAATGTCCATCGACAGATGATTGGATTAGGAAATGTGGTATATATACACAATGGAATACTACTCAGCCATAAAAAAGAATGCCATAATGCCATTTGCAGCATCATGGATGGAACTAGAGACTCTCATACTGAGTGAAGTAAGTTCGAAAGATAAAGACAAATACCATATATCACTTATATCTGGAATCTAATACATGGCAAAAATGAACCTTTCTTTCCACAGAAAAGAAAATCATGGACTTGGAAAACGTACTTGTGGTTGCCAAGGGGGAGTGGGAGGGAGTGGGGTGGATGGGGAGCTTGGGGTTAGTAGATGCAAACTATTGCCTTTGGAATGGATTAGCAATGAGATCCTGCTGTGTAGTGCTGAGAACTATGTATAGTCACTTAAGATGGAGCAAGATAATCTGAGAAAATAGAATGTGCACATGTATGTGTAACTGGTTCACCATGCTGTTCAATAGAAAAAAAAAATGTATTGGGGAAATATCAATTAAAACATAAAATAAAATAAAATAAAATGTTAGGTAGGCTAGGAAAAAAAAAAAAGAAAGAAAGAAAAGGCAGGTCAAAAGAGAACCAGAGCAAACAATGAAGGAACAATAGGAGATAGAGGAGCAAGGCCAAGAAATCCCACCTCCTAGAGTTCTACAAAACACCCAAATTTTCACAGATCTAAATAATGGGGATGGACAAAGAATGTGAACACTTGAAAAAAACAAACAAACAAACAAAAAAACCCTGTTTCTCCCTATAGAGATCTGTATTCACATTATTGAACTTTATTTTTATTAAGATAGTACAGAGGGGTCCCACATTTCCTTCACTCAAGTTTCCCCCCAATGGTTACATCATATACCTACAGCACAATATCAAACCCACAAACACGACATGGGTACAATGTGTGTAAAGTTGTCATTCAACCACATGTAAAACTGTGTAACCACAATAAAGATACACAACTATTCATCACCACAAAGATCTCCCTCCAGCTACCCCTTTTACAGTCACACCTATCCCCTCAACCATCCCTGATCCCTGGCAATCACTAATTTGTTCTCTATCTAGATAACTGTCATTTGAAGGTTATATAAATGTAATCATACAATATATGACTTTTAGACACTGGCATTTTCCATTCAGTATCATGTTCTTGATATCCATCCAAGTCGTATTTCATTAATTGTATTTCATTCTTTTTTATTGCTCAGTATTATTACAAGGTGTGGCTGTTATCACAGTTTAACAATTCACCTAGTGATGGATATTTGGGTTGTTTCCAGTTAGAGGGTACTGCAAATAAAGCTGCTGTGAACATTTGAGAATAAGTTTGTACGTGGACATAGTATTCATTTCTCTGGGGTAAATACCCAGGAATGAAATTTAGTCATATGGATGGTACCTGTTCAGATTTTTAAGAAACAGCCAAATTATTTTCCTGATGGCTATATCATTTTACATTTCCCAGCAGCAATGTACGAGTAATCCAGTTTTTCTATACTTTTGCCAAAACTTACTATTTTTTATTTCAGCTATCCTAATAGGTGAGTAGTAATACCTCATTGTGATCATAATTTCAATTTATTATACCTCATGATTCTGAAAATCTTTTCAAGTGATTTTTGCTATCTTCAGTGAAATATCCCTTAATATTTGTTGTCTATTTTCTAACTGCATCGTAATTTTTTACTGTTGAGTTTTCAGAGTTCTTTATATGTTCTTTATTGAGTCCTTTGTCAGAAACCTACTTCGTAAGTATTTTGCAGTCTGCAGCTTAGCTTTTCACCCTCTTTACAAGATCCTTTACAGGGCAGAAGTTTTTACTTTTGATCAAAATCAATTTAACATACTTTTTTCTTTAATGGCATGTTTCTAATGTGGTCTGAAGACTCTTCATCAAGCCCTATGTCTCAAAGATTTTTCTTATATGTTACCTTCCAAAGTGTTATATTTTATGCTTAAACCTATGATGCAATTTGAGTTGTTTTGTTATGTTGAGGTTTGAGATTCACTTTTTTGCCTAGCAACATCTGATGGCTTGACCACAATTTATCAAGAGATAGTCTTCCTCCCTTGAACTGGCTTTGTACCTTTTGTGAATATAAACTGGCCATACCTGCAGGAGCCTACTTCTGGTTTCTCTAGTCTGTTCTGCTAATCTCTCTCTGGCAATACCACACAGTCTTGATTATTGTGGCTATAGAGTAAATCTTAAAATTGGATAGTGACTCCTTCCACTTCAATCTTTCTCAGAATTGTTTTAGGTGTTCTTACCCTTTCAATTTTAGAATAATCTTGTCTGTAGCAACAAAAAAAACTGCAGGCACTTTGATAGAAGTTGTGTTAAACTTATACACAAATTTGGGGAAAAGTAACATCTTTAGTATGTTGAATTATCCAATTTTTGAAAATAGAATATTTTCCCATTATTTAAATCTTCTTTGATTTCTTTCTTCAGCATTGTGCAGTATTCAACATACAAGTCCCATACTTATTTTGTTACATTTTCACCTAAGTGTTGTTCCTCCTTTTCTTTTGAGTGGTTGTGAGTGGCACAGTGTTTTAAGTTTCAGTTTCCATGTGTTCACTGCTAGTATATAGAAATACAAATGATCTTTGTATGTTGATTTTTGAATCCTTCATAGTAAGTCCCATTTCCTGAATTTCCATGATATACTAAAAGTTCCCCAAAGGTATAGGAATTAATAAAGTGTGTATACTCCTTTTTTAAAACATATTTCTTGTAAAAATAAATTTACTCCAACATGTCTTCCACATTTGGCTAATAATAACGCTGACTCTTTGCTGTAGTAAGACACAAAGATTAACAGGATCCAGCCTGTGAATTTAGAGTCTAGTGGAGAAGACATACCATTGAAACTAAAATTAAGGGCAATAACGCAAAACAGTAGATGGCACTGGCTACATAAGCTAGATTTTAAAATTACAGCCAGGAGTTCTCGTCGTGGCTCAGTGGTTAACGAATCCGACTAGGAACCATGAGGTTGTGGGTTTGATCCCTGGCCTCGCTCAGTGGGTTAAGGATCCGGCGTTACCATGAGCTGTGGTGTAGGTCACAGACTGGGCTCAGATCCTGCATTGCTGTGGTTGTGGCGTAGGACGGCAGCTATAGCTTTGACTAGCCCCCTAGCCTGGGAACCTCCATATGCCGTGGGTTTGGCCATAGAAACAGACCAAAAAAAAAAAGTATATAACTTTAAAAAGAAAAGATTGGAAGGACATAAAGCAAAGTGTTACCAGCAGATATCTCAGTAATAATAAGCTCACTGCTGCTGATTTTCCTCTTCTTTTTGCTGATCTATATTCTCTACGCTACAACTCTTTTACAATAATTTTTTTTAAAGCTTCAAAAAATTAAGTATTAAGTAACTTATTTTTCAAAAGGATACGGAACTACATTGCAATTAGGAACTCTGTCATTTAGAAATTCTGCAGCAACTTCAGCCTTAGGTCTTCCAACATCTTTAGGCCTACAGGAAAAATTATATTTCAATTATCATTCATGATACAAATCTACATGATCTACATAACCTACTTTCAAACATAAAAATATCCATGGTGAGTTTATCTGGAGGATATTGAGAAGGAATATTTTTACCTAAGTATTTCTGATGAATAATTAGCCATTCAACACTAAATGTCAACCCCTGGTGCTGTTTTAAACTAAGTATTTACAAGTATTGACAAATCTAAGTATTTAAGTGAAAATATGAACAACAGTGGTTTTTGTTTTTTGTTTTTTTTAAGGTAAAGCATAACAGCATGTTTCCTGGCTACTTCTCACCATTGCATTTCCCAATGCAAGAAATTATCCCAGGAGTTCCCGTCGTGGCTCAGCAGAAACGAATCTGAGTAGTATCCATGGGGATACAAGTTCAATCCCTGGCCTCGATCAGTGGGTTAAGGATCCAGCGTTGCCATGAGCTGTGGTGTAAGTCGCTGATACAGTTTGGATCTGGTGTTGATGTGGCTGTGGTGTAGGCCAGCGGCTACAGCTCTGATTGGACTCCTAGCCTGGGAACCTCCATGTGCCATGGGTGTGGCCCTAAAAAGACAAAAAAAAAAATTATCCCAGATCCAGAGATTTCCAAGTATCTGCCCTGAATCCCAGATCTTTAAGGTGTTACTATGCAAGTCTTGGTTGAAATAAACTTAGGGATATTAGGGATGCAAGAATGTTCACTTATCCCCTTCTTCCTGTGTGTGCTGATTAAGAAGTACATTTTGTGTCCCAGAAGAAGCCATAACCATGTTTTTGAAGGAATAATTCCAGATGCATTATCTGAAATTGCAAATGTTACCAATATTTTCAACAAGGCAAAAATTAAAGACCTCAAAAAGTCACTCCTAGATAAAAACCATAGCTACAGACAGGAAAAGGCATAAATTCTCGCTCTTCTACATCTCAATACAAATGATATTTTCTTTCCTGGTATTTCACTCTCCTCACAGAAATAAACTATCCCCTCATGTATATATAGTTCAGTGCTTCATTAGCACTTTTTCACAACATATTTTTGGTTCATATAGAGGTCTATCAAACTACTAGACTATGAACGACTGGAAGAAAGTTACCATATTCTTATCTCTTTGTATTCCTTCCCATTTAAGTACATTTAATAATAAGTGAAAATAAAAAATCATTTTGCTCAACAGAATTCATATTTTATTTAAAATTGGAATTTAAAAGAAAAATGCTCTACCAAGTCAATTTTCTTCCCTCCACTAGAGCAGTATGCTTTTTTGCCTGAAAACTTCGGACAAGAGTTTTATTCTGCCTTTGTCCTGAGTTGCAATAGAAATGACTCTGGTAAGTCAAGGAACTTGATTTCAGCCCTGCATTCAACTACCCTGGAGAGAGCTCTTTATATATGTAAAGGAGATCAAACAGGATTTCAAGAATCTTTTAGGTTGTGTATTTTATGTGCTTTTACAGTAGAACTCAAATGAAAGAACTCCTAGATAGTTTCTGTGGGGACCGTACTTTATCATTCCCCAATTTGGGAATAAGACTGCTCCATTTAAAACTACACTTGGAACAAAATGGCCTCTCACACACATCATCATTGCAGGACACCTTGGCCTAATTACCTAACCTGAAAAACAAGTACCTACCCTGGGGTTTGCTCTGAGATTAAATGAGGTAATACAGATAAAGAGCTTAGAAAGTACTCACACTTGCTAAGCACTCTACAAACGATCTTTCATGTTAGCTTCAAATTAAAGGACGTGGCCTGGTATCAGTAACCGATTAATTCAATGGATGTCCTTTTTTTAAAGTGGTTATACAGGAGTTCCTGGCCATGACTTAGAAGTAACGAACCCAACTAGTATCCACGAGGATGCAGGTTCAATCCCTGGCCTCCCTCAGTGGGTTAAGAATAGTGTTGCTGTTAGATGGGGTATAGATTGAAGATATGGCTCGGATCTGACGTTGCCTGTGGCTGTGGCTCAGGCTGGCAGCTGTAGCTTCAATTCAACCCCTGGCCTGGAAACCTCCATACGTGCAGCCCTAAAAAGACAAAAAAAATTTAAAAATAAAGTGGTTATACACTAAAACTGTGTCTGACTGGAAAGGGCCCACAAGCTTTTTCTTTTTTTGCTTTTTAGGGCTGCACCCATGGCATATAGAGGTTCCCAGGCTAGGGGTCTAATTGGAGCTACAGCTGCTGGCCTGAGCCACAGCCACAGGCAACGTCAGATCCGAGCCACATCTTCGATCTATACCCCAGCTCACCACAACGTCGGATCCTTAACCCACTGAGCAAGGCCAGGGATTGAACCTGCAACCTCATGGCCTCAAATCAGATTATTTCTGCTGTGCCACAATGCAAACTCCAGCTTTTTCTAAGAGAAGAATAAACAAAAAAATAAACCTTAAAAGAAGGATTCACACTGCAATTACAATACTTCATTAACTTGACTTAGTTAACCCATCCTTTAATCTCTTTTAGATCTTTCAAAGATAAAATAGAGGTTTTATGCCTACCCAATAATTTCATCCTTTCTGCTAACCTTACCTCATCCTGCAAACCTAACACTATCTGAGCACTTTGTCAGTACTCTAATCACCAGAGAGAGGAGAGCAAGAGCCAGAGCAGAGCGCACACGCCCTGATATCTCCATATCTATAATTTTTTGATTTACAAACAGACACTTTCATCTAAGCCATTCAAGACCATAAATACCACATACTAATATCCATTAACAAACTTTTCCTCAGGTCTGCATATATGGCCTACTTTCAGTTTTTAAAGTCATTTCTAACAAGCCACTTTTAGATGATTTCTGTGTTCCCTGTACGTCTAAGGTAATTATCCCTCTTTGTGCCATTTATATTGCTTCTCGCTTTTCTCTCCTTAACTCACCATTTTCTTTCCTTTCTAGAAAAAGCTCTTCACAACTTCACTGCCCCAGAGTTGCCATTCAAATCTTGGCTCACAAGTCTCCACTAATGTATCTCAGCAGGTCCTAACATACAGTTACTATTCTCATGAAATCATCAGGAAGAAAAGAGCTGCACTGAGTGTTTTCAGGGCATAATCACCCCAAAATCACAAACACCTTTTGGAAATTTATTTAAAAACAACAAAAACATGTATTTGCTTGCAAAACTTTTACCAGAGTACTCAAAATTTTCCTGCAAAATTTTACCTGAGCTGGGAGTGGTAGTTATTTTCTTAATCAAATTAGTGTTAGCCTCTCATTAGTTTTTTAAATTAGCAAACAGCAATATACTCAACTTCAAATGATAACCACAATTTTTAAGTAAGATGTTAAAACTTACCTAAATAAAAACTGCCTATTTAGATTGGAAACATCTATAGTGTCCATGTCTATAACATGAATCTGTCTAAAACCAGACAATGCCTGTGGGAATAAAAAGAGTCCAATTAAGCAGAGGTTTTCGCACACTTGAATTTTAAAATTTCTTTCCAATTGCCTTAAATCTACAAATTCTAAATAATAAATTCTACACAATAGTATTCATTAGTTAAAGAGTCCTACAAAGGTACATAAAATTCAAGGTTCTTGTAAAGTTCAAAAAAGTATGACTCAGTTTTAAATCGTCTATAACCAAAAAACAGTAACTCAGAATTTCTATAGTTGCTTTATAAGCCTATCAACACATTTGTGAAGTTTACTGCTTTGCTGCTACAAAATATTTTAATTTTATTAGTTTTACCACTTAACTATATTTGCTATTCTTTCTTGGAATACTGTTCAAAGTAATTTCTATAAGCATTATCTTAGTTTATGTAACATTAAGCATTCCGCCATTCAGAAATAACTCTAAGATTATATTATAAACACATATACACTGTACATGTAAAAGAAATACCTTAAAAGTACTGAGTCAAGAGCAATCAAAAAGCTGTGGCAAAGGAACAAACTCTTTTGTTTCAATGATAATGCCATATATTTTAACAGTAAAACCACTGTTCAAATTTACTAGCAAAAGCAAAAGATTAAAAAAAAAATAGGTCTCAATAATCAATTATGCTTTTCTGGTCTTGGTCAGCTTACTTAAGTAATCAAATTGAATCACAAGGCAATAGTTTCCCCATTTTTCTGCCCTTCTTTACAGTAAGAGATTCTCAAAAAAGTTGTCCATACTTGCTTTCTCAAATTCCTCTCTTGACAAACAAGATTTGCTCACACCAGGCCATCAAAAACTGCACTTGTCAAGGTCACCAGTGACTCCACATTGCTACCTCTGATGACCAACTCTCCAGCCCCATCTGCCTACAAAGTGAGGGGTTTGGACACAGGACTGGGGCCTCAGCTCCTTTCGCAACCATCTCTCCCCACCAGCCCCAGCTCAACTTTACGCAGAGTCTGGCAGGCTTTTATAGTGACAGCTTTCCTGTCACTATAGCGATGGGTGGGGCAAGAAAGCAAAGCCTCGCTATCTCAAGTATTTGACAGAGTGTGGATCAATTCCCCTCCTTAAAACGCATTATTCCCCTGGTCACTCCACTCATGAGAATCTGGATATTTTTAAAAACTGGTTTCCCATTCACCACACTCACAAGTTTTCCTGGCCAGGTTTTAGAATTTCTTTATGTTTACTAGTTCTGGTTAGTTCTAGTGACTTCCGACAATCTCCTACAATAAAGCATCATCTAACATTTATCTCAACAATTTTCAAAACCAAAGCCACTCTTGCTCACCAACACCACTAAATATGTTCTTTTTCCATCCCCTTTCGTTTCAGTCTGAGTGCCAACTCCACCCTTCCAGCGGCTCAGGACAAAAATCTTACTGTCATCTTTGACTCCTCTCCTACTCTCATGGCCCACACCAATCCATCAGGAAATCCAGCTAACTCCATCTTCAAAACATATCCATAAACCAACCATCTCTCACCACCTCCAATACTACCACCCCATTCTGAGTCACCTCTTGCCCAGATGACTTAACAACCTTCTAAACGGCCTCCCAGCTTCCTCCTCTCTTCTTAGTCTTTTCTCAAAACACCAGCCACAGTGATTCAAGTTAAAGTCAGATCAAGGAAACTCATCTGCTTAAATGTCTCCAAGGACTTCCTGACTCAGAGTAAAAGGCAAAGTTCTTACAGAAGCCCGTAAAACCGTTTGGTGACTCTCACTCCTAGCCCCTCCACTTCCCATTATCTCTGATAGCCTCCTAGAAAATGCTCTCCCTTACCCACTTCTGCTTCAGCTATAGTGCCCTTCTTCCACTCCTGGGACATTAACAGTCATGCTCCCACTTCACAGCTTTTTGCACTTAATGTTCCCTTTGCCTAAAATGTCCTTGCTCATCTTTTTGCCCAAATAGCACCTTTTTGTGAACACTTTTCCTGCCAGCCAGGCTATCCTTTCTTTCTCCAGAGCATTTATTACCATCTGACATGCCACATAATTTACTTGTCTTTTTTTCCCCACTGAAACATAAACCCCAGAAATACTGTCTTGTTCAATGCTGTACCTTTAGCATCTAATAAAACAATCCCTGGCCTATGAAGGAAGGGGCTTAATAAACATTTACTCAATAATATTAATGTCATAGCTTTTTTTTTTTTTTTTTTAGAATGAGCCTTTGGGAGTTTACAATCAATTGAAAAAGTATATATGTATATCTCTTAGAACTCATGTCTAAAACAAACAAGATAACAAATCGTAAAGTTGAAAATCCTTAGGTTTCTTTTGTGTAAGAGGTTATTACAATGCAATAAATAAATAACAAGGCCATTCCTAAAGTTGCTTGATGACTACTCCTCAGATCTTATCTCCAATTATTTAACATTTAAAACTGGTACGTGTCACATTTGTAAATACAGCTTCGAAATAGAAAAAGTTAATTATATTTAGAAGAGTGTGTGCACACAATGCCTACCAAAAACACTGCTCATCCTCCATAATGTTTTAGTTCTCACACTGCAAGGATATTTATGTCTGATAAGGTACAGTATTTTGGCACCCTATCACAGAGCATAGCATACATACTGATGTTTATTTTGTGTGAAATCTGTTTTCCCAATATTTCAAATTCATTAAGGACATTGACAATGATGACCTACAGTCCCCGCGGAACCCAGCAGAGCACTAAGTACCATGAATTGTATTAAATTTTTAGTTTCACTAGGAGTGATGTTAGTATTTCCTGGAAAAATTAATGTGGCTGTTTCTATATAAAGTTTAGTCCCAGGACTGACTTTTAAAGTCTTTCATCTGGCTGTTAACATGCTTCATTTTCTAAGGAGCCTACTCTAGCATTTCCAATTTTCTACAGAATAATGAGAAGGCTCTCTTTCATACAACAGCTCTAAATTAATTCTTCTTCTAATCCATTTTTTCTTATAAACAGCTACTTTGTAGTTATCAGACATCAATGAAACTAATTCATTAAGTCACAAATTATGGATATCCAGCCAGAATATGGAAATGACTTCACTAAAGAGTACCCTCTCTTCAGAGGATATTCATTTAAAACAGACTGAAAAAAAAGAAAAAGGTTTAGTTTTCCCAAATTTTATGGGTCTACTACCATGTAGTCATCAAAAATTACTGTCTGATCAGAGAATGTAATGACCTAATGCTTCAGTGAAAAAAATACTTGACTAAGAAATGATGATCAGGATTAGATTCCAGGCACATGACCATAATCCAGAGAAACCTGTCATTTAACATCCCTGACATTTTTATCTCCATCTATATAAAATAAGACATCCTCCTATACACAGAACTAGGTTATTTTGAGGAACAAAATGATAAATTTTTTTAAATTACATGTTAAATATGAATTACCAGTTTTGTTATAACTTCACTGAAATAATGAGCACTTTGCATGAGGAAGCACAAAGATTAGTTTTACAAAAAGCAGAGAAGAAAACAGAAGTAAGAATTTCAATCAATGACTACATAGCTGAGGACTTTAAGGTTTAAAAAGTTACATCATTATTGTAATTTTTCTAATTTGGCTAAACAGCGAACAAAGGCTCAAAAAAAAAGGTTAACAATCATAATAAAATTTCTAAATATGACAAAAGGAAAAAGGTTTAATGACCATAAAGGAGAAAAAATACATATTTATATAGATATTACCAGATTTTTCAGGAGCTCACATCCTAAGCCGCCAGCTCCAATGACTAGAACTTTACATGTTTCTAACAAAAACTGGAGAGACTGTAAAGAATGAAAAGGCATATTAAAATCTGGTTGATAAAAACCTTACGTACCATCAATAAAGCAACAAGCCATAAAATAGTTTCTGATGTTTCCATGAAAAACATAATTGATGATTAAGAGCAAACTTTGTATTTAATAAATTATTTTAACCCTATGAACCAAGTAGAACCAGAAATTGTATACCCCTAATGATTACAGAGTGTTACAATTTCAATATTTTTAAATTGACTTTTATTGTATGAAATTAAAAGGCTTTTTTTTTTTTTTGGAATGGCTGCACTCAAAGCATATGGAAGTTTCAGAGCCGCGGCTCCATAGCCGCGGCTGCAGCAACACAGGATCCTTTGACCCACTGCACTGGGATGGGCATGGAACCCACACCTCCACCAGTACCCACGCTGCTGCAGTCAGATTCTTAACCCACTGTGCAAGGAACTCCTAAAGGCTATTCCTAAAAAAGAAAACTATGCCTATTTAAGAGTTGTCTTTTTTTTTGAAACTTTGAAAGGGATGGAAAGCATTAAATTCAGTTATTTAACTGACGTCCTAAAAACAGAAAAGTGTAAAAATCATAAGAACTGAAGATCAAGCCCTGCACAAGGTGTTTAGAGGTCTTAAAAAAACAGGGGGAGAGGAGTTTTCAAACAATAATAGGTGCTTTTGAATACACTTAGTTAAACTTAGAAGACATGAGATGACAGGAAGAAGAAAACAGAGAAAACTCTTAGAAAACTGCCTATCAGCAGAAATATTATTTGAAACAATCACTTAATAGAAGTATATTAAGTTATTAGGCCAAAATAACAATTTAGAAGTACAATATGATGGATTATCCAAAAAAGGAAATTAACGTCAATTTCTATCCAAGATCAAAGGACAGAATAGTGTAGTTCCCATTGTGGCTCAGCAGTAACAATCCCTGACTAGTATCCATGAGGATATGAGTTCAATCCCTGGCCCTGCTCAGTGGGTTAAGGATCCGGTGTTGCTCTGAGCTGCAGTGTAGGTCACAGACGTGTCTCAGAACCCTCATGGCTATGGCGCAGGCCAACAGCTATAGCTCCAATTCGACCCCTAGCCTGGAAACTTTCATATGCCGTGGTGCAACCCTAAAAAAAAAAAGAAAAAAAGAAAGGAAAGAAAAGTTATTCAGATAATACATTGAATTAAACCCAAGAGTCTGCACCTTAATTTTAAGATCAGCCCAATTCATCTATTTCAAAACATTTCCTCATAAATACAAAAAGACATAAAAATTTACTGTAAAGAAATACTTTCTACTTTGTAATAAAAAATAAGTTGTATTTAATTGAACATTTGCTTTAAGCCTGATACCACCAGCCCCAAATTCTATTCCTCTGTCATACAGCAGTCACATACTTTTTAACATGCAATTAATTATCTCTAATTCCAAGTGAAGATACTCATTTCAATCACATTTCAAAATATAAACAAGAACATCTATATTCCCATGAAAATTAAATTTCTCATAGCAGGACTAAAAAGGTGTGTCTCAAAAGCCATTTTAAACTGGAATTTTAAGTAAAGTATAACTTAGAATTTTGAATGAGGCTATGAAGTTATTTTACTCTTGAAAAATTTCAACCCATTACATGAGAAATGTGAAAGTAACAACTCAAATACTAGTCACTCAAATATAATCAGTTGCAAATATTCCATTTAGTATTTTGATTATAAGAGCAAATTGATAAGCATTTTATACTTTTGAAACAAAACTACTACAGGAGTTATTTAAAAATAAACGTTTCTCACTTCAGTGCTCGGTTCGAAATCAGGGTGTGTGAAGGGTCCAGATCGCTCGAGGAACTTCTTTACATGGTTCCAGCGACCTTCCCAGTCTCCAGTGTCCCCACACCCACCATCAACAGCCATTCTGCACAGAACACAGTAAATTCAGCTGCAAGATGAGTATGAAAAAGGCACACCTACAACTACTCTGGTTTCCCCAAATGAAAAGGTAAACCACACCAGACCTGCTAATAAAAAGGGAAATATTCAATGTGGTTATGCTTATTATACAGTTCATTTAAAGGTAAGCACTGCCCATGTTTGCTGAAATAAATCAGTCAATCCATTTCTGGGTTCCACAAAAACCACTAAGATCAAACTTGGGATACTGGTCAATCAGTGAGAAATGGGCTTTGAAATTTACTAAAGAACACTGCAAACTGCCCCAATCTGTTCTATCAACACACCTGCATCAGGAAATAACAATTGCAAGAAAAAACAGAAACAAAAAAACCCCTACACTTTCAGAATCTTGATTCTTTAAACTGAACACAACTTATGTGTCCTTTCAAGTTTGAAAGGTGTGATTTTAAGGTTATTTTTGATGAGAGGCATTTTCACACATTTTTCTCTGGGAGGTGCTAATTTTCAAAAAAGAATCTCTTAGGACTACGAGGTGGTTTCTATTGCTACTAAACACAAAAGAAGTTATAGGTAATAATTATGCCACATATAAAAATTACTATCTAGAAATCTTTTAGAACATACAACTGAGTAATGAGACTACTCTAACAAAATACATTCCAAGATTCAGGTTTAGTAGTGATTATATTTAATTTTCAAATTTCCTATAATCCCACAATTTCTACTTTCAAATATATTGGTCAATATCCAGTTTTTACACAAGGGACCAAGTATTGCCTAGCACTAAAGATCAAAGGTTTAAGCGTCACAGCTGAGTGTGGCTCCACAATTAATAGATTGTGACCTTGAGCAGATTACTGAACAGCCATAAACCTCATCTGTTGTTTGTTGTTACTTCTTAACATTAGCACGAGGACAAAGCATAATCCACATAGAGGCCTTAATATAACACTTGGTATATCGTAAACACTCAAACGGTAGCTGTCATTTTAAGCAAAAGGGGAAAGATGGGAAAAAATGTGAAATTAAACGTGTTCCAGTCCTCTTGCAAATGAAATTCAACTATTTGAGGGAGATAGCTAAAGACTAAGGCACTGCTGCTGGGAATTGGCACAGAAATTACTAACTCACCACGCCCACTGCAAGAGTACTTTCTTTTCCCTCCCATGTAAGGAGGAAGAAAAATCATGTGGTGCTGCCCAAGTTGGAAAACACTTCGTTTAAACCTGTCTCACCGGAACAAAACTAAGCATCTGATAAGAAAAAAGGTATGTAATAAACGGGGGAAATAAGCTCTAGGAGTCAGCGCTCTCCTTCAGGAGCCAATGATTTTGCAAAAATGACTGAAGTGCTTAGTACAATACCTGACACAGTTCACATAAAAAGTTTGCAATTAATACTATTGTCTCAGTGTTTACACAGGCCAAAACGGCCTACTGTCCGTTTCATGTGTTTCAGTAAGATTCCCTTTTCACCAGGTCACGGCTCTGACAATTTGGATGGGGAGGGGGCGCAAGGGTCCTTCGGCAAGACCTTTAGGTCAAGCACCCCGGCGGACCAGCGCGGGGACCTGTGCGCGGCACCCAGCTCGGCACCCGCCGTAGGTAGAGACCAGGCGGGCCCGCCGGGCCCCTGGGGCTGCGGGCGGGGGTCAGGGGATGAGGCCGCTAGGCCTGCGCTCCGGGTGCCCCCCTCCCAGCCCCCCGGGCCCGCTGCGGCTGGTCCCCTAGGCCTGGGGTTGGGGGAGGCGGGGGTCCCCGGAGAGGGCCCCGGCCTCCCGGCAGCACTAACTTCTCAGCCAGCAGCTCCTCTATTCTCCTTCTTTTCTTCTCCCTAAAAGAAAGAGAGAATAAAAGAAGGGTCAGCATCACGCTACGCACTGGGCGCCGCGAGGGGATGGGGGGCGAGGGGACCGGGCGGGGGGTGGAGGGGCCCCGGTGGAGGCGGCGACCGCCCACCGCCGCGCTCTCTCACAACCCAGCCCGATCCGGGGCGCCTGCAGAGGCAGGGTACTTACGGCTCCTCGCCATCCGCCATATTGTTCTCCGCCTCTTCCCAGGAGCCCCCACGGCGGGCGGAGCGAAGGGTAGGGCGGGGCCATCTGGGAGAGGGCGGGGGGCCGCCGAGGAGGAGATGTGGTCCTCACAGGGGCGGGGCCAGTGACGAGAGGCGGGGTCGGCCGGGAGGAGGCGGGGCTGGTAGGGCTCACTGAGCAAGGCTCCCTTGGGTTCAACGACTTCTTTGTAATTAAAATCTTGATTAAATGCACTTAATTAGGGAAATCTTACCCAGTGTATAATGTCGTTATGCTGTGTGAAAATAAAGATGTAATACATTATTTGTTTATACAATTTATGTATATGCAAACATATCACCTAAAGACGATAAAATTTTGGACTATTTTCTTCCAGAGCCAGAGATAGACAGGAAGATATGTAGACAGATGGGTGTGTGTGTGTGTGTGTGTGTACTTCTGTCTAGATGGCTGAATACAGAAAAACAAGCATATTCCAAATACACACGCTAACACACGACCTTTCTTGGTGTGGGACAAATGAGATTTAGAGTCAGAAAGAACAGTTTAAATCCTTAACATTCCATCTATTGACTATGAGACCTTGGGTATGTCTCTGTCTTCATTTGTAAACTGGGGAT
Organism: Phacochoerus africanus; assembly: GCF_016906955.1. Lineage (NCBI taxonomy): Eukaryota > Metazoa > Chordata > Mammalia > Artiodactyla > Suidae > Phacochoerus > Phacochoerus africanus. The sequence continues at coordinate 130,820,208 of NC_062544.1, forward strand.
AATAATGTGTACTCTCTAAGACTGGAATTAAGTGAAATCCACAGGAGTTCTCAAAATACAGTCCCTGATCAGCTGCCTCAGCATCATTAGGGGCCTTGTTACAAACACAAATGTTCAGGCCCCACCCTCAACCTTCTGCAAAGCCCTGGATGATTCTGTGCAAAATAAAGCTTCAGAACCACTGAAATGGAATACACAAAGCCTAATGGGCACTCAATAAAAGAAGCTGCTATTAATAAATTATGATATTTAATCTCTTCTTTGTCCTTTATTATCCCCCTCAAAAGCACTCATTGAGCTGAAAGTCAGTGCCAGGCAGTAAACGGCAGGATAGAGTTCACAGTCTGTAGCAGGAGACACCAGCCTCTCTCCAGGTCACATGTCTCAATATCAACCCAAAAACTCTTTTTCTTGCCCACACAACTCTGAAGGTGGAAACTACTAAGGTTAAATACTTTTTTTTCAAAATGGGCTCATATGCACTGGGTCCCTAGCAATGCAACTTTTTGGAGACCTTTCCATTAGCAGCAATGAGCATTACAACACCCTTACGTGGTAAAAAACCAGCAGGCACCTTGGAGATCATATAGTCCAAACCCACACATTTATTAAGAAGGAAGCTGAGGCCCAAGAACAGAAAGCTGATGGCCTAGGAAGGATGTCTGCAAAGGCATCTGGCCCTGCAGTTGCCTTGGAACTAACACCCTGACTCACTGTGGTGGCATTTTGATAGATGACACCAGGCACTCCCACTGGTTCAAAATGACTGATAAGAAACAGCCACCTGTCCTTGCCGGTAATGAAAGTAAGTGACATGCAAGCAAAATCTACACAGACTTATTTCATTTCAAATGAAAAACATCAAAAACTATTAGGCTAATCACTATGGTTTACATACAGACAGACAAATATTCTGGGTGTTCCTATCTAGAAGCACAGTTTTGGACAGAAGAGCCCCAGAAAATCCTCTCCATTGCATCTGATCCCATTGAATGAATAGTGACAAAGAGCTGTTACTAAGAGCATTTCAAACATAGTCCAAAGTAAAGTAAGGATTCCACATGAGTTCGTTTTATTTCAGATGATTTTATGATAAAGGTCGAAATGTTTAGTAGAGAAAAAAAGTCATAATCAAACAACAGAGAGAAGCATGGTTCACAATTTAGGAGAGAGGAAGAAAGGAATCATGCTATATACAGCTAAATACAGCTTTTTTCATGTCTTTATTTTTAAACCTCTCGAGAGTTTTCAACAAATTAATTTTAAAAAGACTTGAACAGGAGTTTCCGTTGTGTCTCAGTGGTAACTAACCCGACTAGTAACCATGAGGATGTGGGTTCGATCCCTGGCCTCGCTCGGTGGGCTAAGGATCTAGCATTGCCGTGAGTTGTGGTGTAGGTCAAAGACATAGCTTGGATCCCGAGTTTCTGGGGCTATGGCCTAGGCTGGAAGCTGCAGCTCTGATTTGACCCTTAGCGTGGGAACTTCCATATGGAGTGGGTATGTCCCTAAAAAGCAAAACAAAAACAAAAACAAAAACAAAAAAAAGGAAAAAAGACATGAACAAATGTTTACTGAATATCAATTGCCTATGATCAATGAGTAATCATATTATTATTAAGACACACTTGACAGCTTAGTGTCATGAAGTCAGGAGCAACTGGAAGGTAGAAGTTTGTGGTCACAGCGCCTAATGCTCACTGATCTCTCTAACAGGTGTGGAAGCCTACTGGGGCTCCCATACAGTCTTGATCAAGGTCATTTACTCAGCTTGCCCACAGTGCTACTTCCTGGATTTCTTAAGCCCCAGGGAATTCTTCCACACCCTCTGTTTCTGTAATTGAGCGCCAAGGCCTGGCACACCTCTATCTAGTATTTTGTATTTAAGTTTAGGTTTCTACTGCATTGCAAGATTCTTGAAGGCATAGCAACACTGCCTTCTTTTCACCTTTTTCACCTGGAAAGGATTCAAAATATCTGTTGACATCAACCTTTTTTCTTTTTTTTTTTTTTTTGCTTGAGTACAACCACAGCAATAAAATTACAAAAAGCTAGAGAAAGTTCAATGAATGTTCACTATAGCACCATAGAAAATAACTCAGGTTAAAGCACTACAATACCATAAAGATGAGTCATGTCCTGTATTAATAAAAGTAACAATAATATCTAACTGTAAGCCATTACTATACACCATTCACTGTTTTCTTTGTCTCAGTCTATATGGTAGAAGTTCCTATTTTACCCACTTTTCACATGAAGAAAGTGAGGCTGAAGGAGATTATGCAAATTCTCCAGTCACTCACCAGCAGTGAAGGAGCTAGGACTCTAATTTTGCTCTCTCTGACTTTAAACCTTCTGATTTTTCCGGGATCAAGAAAATATGATGGAGTTCTAATTGTGACTCAGCTGTTAAGAACCCAACATAGCGTCCATGAGGATGCAGGTTTGATCCCTGGCCTCAATCAATGGGTTAAGGATCCTGTGCTGCTGCAAGCTGAAGCTACACGTAGGTCACAGATGCGGCTCCTCTTTGGTGTTGATGCAGTTGTGGCATAGGCTGGGAGCTATAGTTCCAGTTAGACCCCTAGCCTGGGAACTTCCATATGCTGCAGGTGTGGTCCATTGAACGAAGGAACAAAGGAACGAATGAAAGAAGGAAAGAAAGAAAGAAAAGGAAAGAAAGAAGAAAGAAAGAAAGAAGAAAGAAAGAAGAAAGAAAGAAAGAAAGAAAGAAAGAAAGAAAGAAAGAAAAGAAGGATGGAAGGGACAGGAAGAGAGGGAGGGAAGGACAGGAAGAGAGGGAGGGAGGGAGGGAAGGAAGAAGGGAGTTAGGGAAAATATGAGAGCTCAGGAACATTTTCACATTTTAAACTTTGTTCAGAAAGCATCAGCTATCATATGCCTTAGCACTGACTGGATTCAATTACCAAGCTTTCTTAAACACTAGTGGCAAGAGTAATTTCTTAGAATCATTGAAAGTTATTTAACTACCTTCTGAATCATCATCAAGGGAAATCAAACTATGTCTTCCACATGTTGCATTAGGTATTTTTTTTTTGCTTTCCAATTTTTTGAAAACTGGTAATCTGAGGAGAGTGAATTGAGTTTTGTTTGTTTCTTTGTTTTTGGCCACACCTTCTGCATATGGAAGTTCTCAGGCCAGGAATCAAACCCAGACCATGCCAGAGTAGTGACCTGAGCTGCTGCAGTGACAATGCCAGATCCTTAACCCACTGCACCACAAGGAAATTCCAATTTCAATTTTTTAAAAACAGCTCCACTTGCAGGTTTAGAGACTTTGTTATCTTAAAAACTAATATCTTAGAAATCTACCTACCACACAATTAACCTACAATTAACCAAAATACTTATGCATTTTGGTAAAAGGAGGCTTACTGTATCAACCAGCTCCTTATTGGAAAGAAAAGGAAAAGATGACTCTTTGGAACCCCTAGAAGGAAATTTACAAGTAATACACCTCGGTAGTTTTTTGGGCAGGGATTATCTATTACAATACTATCCTCCCTTAGAATTGTCCCCAGATATTAGGATAATACTAAGGTTTTCTGGAGTGGAATCCATGTTTCTGCCCAGAAAACACTGAATGCGGAACAATTAGTTTATTGCAGATCACTGTTTACTTTCAAATATAAACATGCTCAGCTCAGGTCTGAAGTGACCAGAGTGCCCACTTTCTCAAAACAGCACAGTAGTTGTATAATTTTGTCCCAAGAGAACAGAGATGGAGAACAAAGAAGAGAAGTGAAAGAACAAACCAGCCCTATCGTTCTTCAGTCCCTCTTTCCCATTTTGCCGATCTGATTTCACTCATAGTGACTCACGGTGAGAAAGAAAACAGGAGAATTGCATTCGGATGTGCAAGAGTTAGTAACCACTTAATTTTCAAAACCAGGCTCATCCTCCAGTAACACTATAGTTGTTCCACTCCATTTCACTTAGATGGGCATATGAACAGCTGCAAAAATTGTCCCTAAAGTCCAGAACACTTTCCTCGGTTAGACACTCAAAACGGGTATTTTTAAAGGAGGCTGCATTCGAACTGCTAGGGAAGGAGTTGCCACTTCGCTTCAGACAGAGGACTTCCGCTGGTTTCTTTCTGTCCTTTCATCTCTGTTTTGCACTTGGTCTTTCTCTGGGCCTCAGTTTTCCTGTAACCAACCTCTTAGAGCCAATCAAGGAGTAAAGAAGAGAAGAAACGCCCGCCCGCTCTCAATTTTCTTCCTTCCACTGCCTACTAACCACAAAGCCGACTGCGCCAGGGCCGCTGTCATCTTTCACCTAGCTCAGCTGATCGGTTGCCGCCGCCGCCGCCGCCAGATTCCAGAAGCAAAGAACCACAAGCTGGTAAGATAGACATGGACGTGAATATCGCTCCGCTCCGCGCCTGGGACGATTTCTTCCCAGGCTCTGATCGCTTCGCCCGGCCAGACTTTAGGGACATTTCCAAATGGAACAACCGCGTGGTGAGCAACCTGCTCTATTATCAGACCAACTATCTGGTGGTGGCTGCCATGATGATTTCCGTCGTGGGGTAAGTGGGGTCCCCCTCCTGGGCACTGATCGGGGTCAGCACCGAGTGGGCTCTGGGTGGAAGATCCCAGGATATAGAATCGCTCTCCACGCCCAGCGCCTGCCCGGGTAACTGCAAGAGGCCAAACCAGTGGAAACTAGTTCGGAGGGCGAGGCCGCAGCAATCAAGAGGTCCCCTGTTCTTTTCCGCCCTTCGGGCTGAGGTGTGATGGAGGTCCTAGGGGTGAAGAAATGTTGTCAACCTCGGACAAAAAAAAAAAAAAAAAAAAGACTTTCCCCCCGCCTGTGCCTAGATTACGCTCTTGTTGGTGGGTGGTATTTGTAGCCCTCCAGTCTTTTAAAAAGAAGAAAGAGGAAAGTGGTGTAACCTTATCCTGGGGCTGGCTGGGGCGGATGCCGCCCTGGAAGGCTTGAGGTGTCGTGGTGTGGATCCGGATTCTGCCTTCTGGGGTGTTAGTGTAAAAAGGGCATCAGAGAGGCGACCCGCTTGTTAGGTTTCTCTGCCTAGTGGCTGCCACATGGTACAGGAAAGCTGAGCTTGGGAGCAAAAGGGTGGGTGTTGCCTGGTGGCGCATCTCGCAGTGTGGGATGAAGTCGGCCTTGACTCTGGAAACGGCGTCGTTTTGCTCTTTTTTCTTACAGGAGTTGCCAGGTTTGGTCACCTTATCTGCACACTTGATCTTAAAATGAACAGTGCCCTGTGTTATACACGATTTCATGCACACACCTGAGCAGCTAGAAACCACTTTGTCTCCTAGTTTACCCTTTAAGAAATGCTTCACTCACTTTTGCAAGATGGGTGGTGATATTCTAGATCTTGCTGATCCCATGCATCCGTAAAGAAAAAGCCACCTTCAGACTTTATGAAGGAACTCTCTTACCATTAAAAGAAGTATCAGACTTTTCCATTTGAAAGCAAACACAGAGGGAAAGAAAAAGCAAGCTGGCCTGGGAGAAAGGAAAAAAACCTAATCTTGATGGGTATGGGAAAGGGTGAATAGGGTGGTTTCTTAAGTTGCTTTGCTGTTCTCTGGCTTATTTATTGAGTCACTTTTCCGTGCCAAGCTCTGGCACACCAGGATCAATCAGACATGAATCCTGGCCGAAAAGCACATGACAGTTGTTGTTGAGAAGCTGCTATAGGACCAAATATCTAGCACAGAGGAAAGAGAGAAAGAGTTCACAGTTTCTAGGTGTGGTTCAAAGGATTTGCCCCCATGCAGAAGAGGACTCGCATTTGTGGGATTCTGGAGACGATTACACAGATCCTCATGATGTGTTGCTTAAGGAATTTCAAACTCAGAATGGCGTGGTGTGTGGAGGACATGGGTTCTGAATTATACTGCAGCCAAGTTAAAATTAGGTGGAGTAGGAGAGGCCCAAAGCAGCTGCCTTCTGAACTGTCCCCTAGCTTTATGCTTAAGGCTTATTTCCCTGAGCAATAAAACATTTAAGATAAAATCAATTGTAAATAGGATTGCATCTATTGTTTTGCTCTCTTTTTCTTTTTCTTTGTAATGAAGCGAGCAAAAGCATCTTATCTAGTGATCTAGCTATAGGGTCTTTATTTAAAGGGATCCCCCCTCCCAAAAAAACACATAGAAATGGGCAAGATTTGATGCAGATTAATCAAATGAACAGGAATATATATATATTGCTTTTCAAAGACATGTACTGCCCAGACCAAACACAAGCTCAGGCAGCCTTGCCTCCTTGATGGAATTCATTTTTCACTGTGAATGCCAGGGGCCGGCCCCTGTCTAAATATAGCTCTCTCATGGTGTCTTAGCCCACTGAACTCAAGCAGTTTGGGTGTTGGCCCTTCCCATTTTCTTTTTCAAATAGCAGGTGTTGATTGGCAGTGAAATTTTTGAAGGTAAAAGTGAAAAATAACCATTTTATTTTTTATTCATCTTATTTTTAAAAACTTAAAAAAGATTCATACGAGTGAGTTGTTTTGAAAATTCTATGTCAAGTGTAGAATTTCCTTTGTTCGGTAAAATCTGGTGTATGATCTTCAACTGTTTTTTATGTGTCTCCAAACACACAGCCTTTAGTTCTTTCCCAATTGCTCTTTTCTTTCTTTATAATCTAATCATAATAAAAGCTAACACTGATTGAGTGTTTCGTGTGCCAGACACGGATAACTTCACAAATTGCCTCATACAAATTTAGCGAATTAAGTAAATTCCCTCATATAACCCAAGAAATTATTGTTTTATGACTATTGCTATTATTTTTGTCATTATTGTTAAGGCTGAGGCTCAGAGAGATTGCATGACCTGCTCAAAGTCACAGATCCAGGGTTGTGCTTTTAACTATTATACCGTCTTCCTATGAATCATGAGGTTTTAGAGTACTAGTATCTTAAAGCTGGAAGAAACCAAATATCTTCAGGGTCAGGGAGCCTTAGTTGATTATGGGTCCATTCCTCATTCTAAAGAAAACTCTCCTCTTTTGGTGATGTCAGTAGATGAGAGTGTCAGAACAGTGCTGGAGGCTGTTTGTCTGAATCGCCTTCCGGCTTCTGATGGTTTCTCATGGTATCTTGGTAGAGTGTGTGGGAAAATGAGGCCTGGGTGTTTCCTGAAGCAAGGGCTGTTTTTGAAGGGTCTTCTTCAATGGTTCTGTCCCCTTCTGGACAGGAGGGGCCACGAGGTCATTGGTGGAGGGCTCCAGCCTCAACTCTGAAGGCTCCTAGTTGAAAAATGTCTGGAGTGAGGATGGAATCTGCTCTTAGAACAGGAAGGGAGGAAGAAGGGAAGGGAGGGAGAAGACCAAGTGGATATCATCTAGTTCCAAAATACCTGAAAGAGATGCCCAGATGAGATGGAGTTTAAGAGGGATTCAGATAGATTTAATCTGCATGTGAGGACCTGCTCATGCAGGACCTGGAATCCTTGGTTAGAGGTTGGTCTTAATCCTACAAGCATTGTCTCCCAGGCACACAACTTCCACTCATTAGATCTACTCTGCCTTTTAGGTTAACTTTTAAGTCTCTTAGCTAAGAGCCCTTGTTGGGGACAGTTATATCTTCTAACTCTTCACAAGGTATATGATAGTGGTTGTTTAGGTACCAGAGCCCAGTTATATCAATTTTAACTAACCAATTGCTAGCCATGTGACCTTGGGTAGGTCCCTTGAAACACCCTGTGTCTTAGCTTCCTTATTTGTAAAATGAGACTAATTATAGTACCTGTGTTATAGGGCTTCTGTGAGGATTATCTGAGTTAATATTGGCAAGTTGCTTAGAAGACTGTCTGGCTCCTACTTTTGGCATCACAAAATTTATTTCAGAGTTTTCATTATTTTTATCATTGTTGATGCCATCATAGACTCACTGAGAAACATAGATAGCATCTTTATCCCAGAAGCTCCATCTACCCAAACACCAGTTCCCAATTTACTCATCTACTCCTGCTTGTGAGGGCTCAGCTTTGGTACCATCTCTTTGAGGACATAGTCTCCCTTGTCCTTCACTCCCCACATCTGTGTCTATATCCTGCCTGGTACATACCCCATGAGCCTTTAAGTTGTTTGTTCACTTGTCTCCACTCTGTGCTATAGACTCCTTGAGGCCAGAGACCGTGGGTGTTTTTTGTGACTATTATTTTTTTCTTTTTCTTGTTGTTGTGCCTAGCATTATTTTTATTCTCTGTATCCTTGAGGCCTACAATAGAGCAGATGCTTAGCTGGTGAATGCAGAGAGGAAATACATGAATGTAAGGTTCCAACATGATCACAGGGGCATCATTTAACTTCCCGAATGGAATAAATTATCTCGAAGCACATAGCAGCATGCTAGCACAAAAGAGCAACAGGCTCCTGGATACCAGTTAGAATCTGGATTTATTGCTGACTGTGCTTGCTACATATTGCTTAGGAGTACTATGGCATAAATTATAATTTTTTAAAAATTCAGATTCTGCTAATTTCTATTGCCCTTGCCAATTTGGTAAAATATCCTTCTAAAGAGTTTCTTCCCCCTTCCAGGCACTGCTGACATTTTGGATTGTAGATTCTTGGTTGTAGGGGGCTGCTCTGTATACTGGAGAATGTTTAACACTGTCCCTGCTCTCTACTATGTGAAGACTGGTAGATTAATTTTTATTTGTTTTATTCATAAATCATAATTTGGAGAAAGAAGCACCCTCCCTTTCAGTTGTGACAATCAGCAATACCTCTAGACATTGCCAAATGTCCCCTGGGGTTCAAAATCACCCCTGATGTAGAATCACTGCTCTCTTGCCAAGATCGTGATAATTTCTCAATATCATCTTTACTAAATGCACGTTGCTTTATCACGAGTTATAAAAACAGAGTTCTTGGCAATGACAGAGCAAAGCAGTTTGACCTTAGCTCCTGGCTCCTGACTTTTCAAACCTAGAAATGGAGTGGATTTGAAGCTTTGTACAGCTTTGATCATTATCCTTAATTTATTAAATTTGTTATGCTATCATTCTTTTTTTACTCTGCCTAGAAGACAACTGGTTCCGCAGACTCCATCTTTTATTTTTTGATAGACTTCTTGCATTTGCTTTTATTGGCTTTCTGTCCAAAAGTTCATGCTCTGGAGTTATTCTGCTGTAGAATAGGAATTAAAAGACTACATGAATATAAAACACTTTTAGACCTAGTAAATGATAACACTTAAATGTTAGCTGCTGTTATTATATTAAATCATAGGTTATAGGCATATTTAAAATTCTTGCAACTTGTATATTTTCTTGAGCAGAAGTATTAGATGATTATTTTAGTAATTTTAGTTACAATTTAGTAATTTTGTCATAATTTCAACTTGTGTTTCTTATAACACTTGTCTTCCCTGGGAGACTTGAGTTTCCTTTTGAAATGCAGATATCACTTCAGAAGAGATCCAATGAGTTAAAAAAGCATAAATAACAAGCTGAGGATTGTGTTTTTTTTGCTGAACATGACTTTGGGTCCATTAAATCAAGAAAGGAACAATGCCTAAGATAGAAGGGGACATGACTTACCTTCTCTATCCTTGACAAGATATGTGTCAGGACTAGATATTATATCACGTATAGCAACAGACATCTCTGCCTCTATTTTCAAAGTCAAAAGCAAAGGCAACAGCGAATTGCACTTACAATACAATTGCACTTACAATACAGATACCAAGCATATGATACACTCTAGCCTTGCACAGGAATTTCTGTGTGCTTAACGGAACTCCAAAAGATTTGAGCTAGAGAAATCTGTCCAAAGCGTGGGCCATGGAACTGCAGCATCTTTCACCCTGGGAGAGTTTTAGAAAGGCAGAATCTCAGGCTTATTCCCAGACCTGTGGGGTCAGAATATGCATTTTAACAGCACTCCTAGATGAGTCACAGGTGCATAAAAATTTTAAGAAGCCCTGATCTTAAGAAGCACCGATCAAATGTGGTTCAAAGGAAACACTAAGAAAATTGAAATAACTATACCTATAAGCCCAGGTGTTACCTTTGGGGATTCTTCATATGCATTTCTTGGCTGGGTCCAGGCATCTGTATTTTTTTTAACTCCCCAAGTGATTCTGATATACACCCCTAAGTTGAAGATGAGAAGTACTGATTCCATCCAACCCCCCAACTTTCACATATGTAAAGGCCTGAGGTCACATGGCTCGTTGGAACCAAACTTGCTTATTAGAACCCAAAGTCATGTTCAGCAAAGAACACAATCCTCAGCTTGTTATTCATGCTTTTTAAAAGTCATTCAATCTCTTCTGAAGTGATGTCTGCATCTCAAAAGGAAACTCAAGTCTCCTCAGGAAACAATGTATTATAAGAATAGTAGCTTCGGAGTTCCCGGTCGTGGCTCAGTGGTTAACGAATCCGAATCCGACTAGGAACCCTGAGGGTGCGGGTTTGATCCCTGGCCTTGTTCAGTGGGCTAAGGATCCAGCATTGCCGTGAGCTGTGGTGTAGGTCGCAGACTCGGCCCGGATCCCGAGTTGCTGTGGCTCTGGTGTAGGCTAGCAGCTACAGCTCCGATTAGACCCCTAGCCTGGGGACCTCCATATGCCGCAGGAGCAGCCCAAGAAATGGCAAAAAGACAAAAAAAAAAAAAAAAAGAATAGTAGCTTGTTTTATTTTTTGAAGTAAAACACGTTGTCCTTTAAGCCATTACAAATATTCTAACTCACCAAATTCAACACAATACCTGACTCACAACATTTGTATCCTTATTCTTATCTTCCTCTTACAAATTCCTCCCTGCCCTCAGAACTCATAATTTCCCATGTGACAGAAACCACACACAGATTTTGCAAGCATACACATGCCTCTGCTATGGCTCCAGCCAGAAAGACAATTTTATTCTCAATTGTGTCCACTGTGCCTATCGGTGCCTCTCTTTTAAGGCAATATAATGTAGGTGCTGAGTGAATGAACTCATATTTTCTTAGCTGAAGTACCTCATCTCCACATGGTCTGTGGTGGTGTTACCACTGGGCAGAAACTAAAGTTACCACTTTGTGCTTGCAGTTGCTTGAGATAGTAAAGGAATTTCTGAAAGGCTGGTAATCTTACCTGAAAAAAGCATTATTGTAATCTTTTCAAAATGAGTGTGGTTCCATAATATGTTCCAGGCCGGTAGCTTCCAGCATCTGATTTTAAGAAATGGTCAGATGGTTTGCACCTTTTAATGCAACAAGAAAGAAAAACCAAGTTTCCAGATGGTAGAGGAAGAAATGAATCAGAGTGCTCTCAGACGCTCTGGGTGGGAATGTAGTAAAACATCTGCAGGTGGAATTAATTGTGATCTGTTTATACTGAAACCTAGTAAAAAATGTTTCTTAAGTTCAGCAGCTTCCATGCCAATTCTACCATATTATTCTTATTTGTGTTGCTTCATTTGTTCACTCCATAAAAAGTATGAAGCACTTACCAGCTTCTCAGGCACTGTGCTGGTAGATGCGGTAGAGAATAAGTCAGCTGTGGTTCCTGCCTTCATCATGTTGAGAGTCTAGAGAGGCACCAAGAGGTTGCTGAATACATAATGATTTTTATATGAGTACACCAAGTACATGGAAAATGTACCTATAACATACATCATTTTCAACTTGACTTACCTGATCTCCCCTGTATGTTAGATTCCACATCCTCAAACTCTCAGGTGTTGGAAATGGCAGAGGCATTGAGTATGTGAATGGGGACAGGGTTATTAAATTGAATCATCCTCACCTGCAGCTCAGATGGCTTCTATTCCATTGAACAAATGTTTACTGAACACCTGCTGTGTGCCAGATACTGTCGAAACCCTGAGGTCACCAGTGAGAGTACAAGTCCACCCAACCTTCCCAAATCCTCCCATAGTTCATCTCTTCCTGCCCTCCCTGTACTTTTATTTGCCCTGAAGGCAGTGCACATGGCATGCTGGCAAGTCTTTCACTAGCAGGTTGTGTGTTTCTTCTGAGTACAGAACTTTAAGAGGTCTATCAACACTCAATAAGATTTTCGGGAAATTCCTGGGGGTACTGTCACTGCTGTGCCTTGGGTTCGATCCCTGGCCCAAGAAGTTCCACATGCCACTGGTGTGGCCAAAAAAAGGAAAGGAAAAAAAAAACCCACTCAATAGGGTTTTAATCTCAAAATTCTTCACCTAGTAAGAATTGTCTTTTGTTAAATCATTTTCTGACATTGTGTATGTATGTAACCTTGTCCTTCTTGGCTTATCCTCTCACACACACTTAAAAAAATTTCCCTGCCACTGTCAACCTAGGGCTGCTAGTTTCTATCCCCTTCCCCTATGTAAGGATTTACAGTGATTCTGGGGAAATGTGCAAATAAGTAAGCATATTTTGGTTTCTTATTACTCCTTTCTTAGAGGGCAAAAGCTCTCAATCAATTTACTAGGGGGCAGAGACTGTACAGGAAATGTAATTCAAAAAGATGAACTTGACCTGTCCACTTAATACCAAATTGAGCAGTACCCTTGGAAATTTTTGGACAAATGAGTCACTTGAGTTTCAGAATACTTACTTTTAACATCCGCCTCTGTCTCACATAATGAGCTTGGCTTCCTTTTGCAGGGAACCCTTTTATGCATATGATCTTAAGCAAAACCTGCATGCGGGCCGCCTCTCCTTTCTGCAAGCATTTACCATGAATGGATAGGCTTTCCTGGTCTTTTCTCTCACAGAGCATGTGTATGTGGCAACACCTCAATGGCAGAAAGCCCAACTGAGGTGGAAAACTGGGGTTTGATTCCCGCATCTATTAACCTGCTTTGTATCCCATCAGTCAAGTCCTCTTTGTCTCCAGGAAACGAAGGGCATGCAGAAATTAGGTATTAGTGGGAGGGAAACAGACAGGAACTGCTTGTAGGAAGGGAGTTTATGTGTCACCAGGTTCATTAGCATTTGTCCAAACCCCTGTTCTCTTGCCCCAGCGCTGGAAGAAATTGCCATGTGACAACAATTTAATTAACTCCATGAAATGCATTCAGAAAGTGCAGTTTGAAAACAAATATCTTTCCACTTGAGTTCTAAAGCATCGTCTTCATGAGTTCCTAATTGTTGAAGGCAGTGAGGGTTCATTATCTCATCCTGTCTTTACTTTTTTTTTTTTTTTTGCTTTTTAGGGCGACACCTGTGGCATATGGAAGTTCCTAGGCTAGGGGTTGAATTGGAGCTGCAGCTGCCAGCTTATGCCACAGCCACAGCATCTCTGGGATCTAAGCCATAATGGTGACCTACACCATAGCTCAAGGCAACGCCGGATCCTTAACCCAATGAGCAAGGCCAGGGATCGAACCTGAGTCCTCATGGATATTGATTGGATTCATTACCCCTGAGCCACGATGGGAACTCCTCTCTACCTTTAGAAATTTGCCACAATAAAAAGGTTAAAAATTATTTTGTTGTTTGTTTGTTTTTTGGTCTTTTGTCTTTTTAGGGCCATACCCACAGCATATGGATGTTCCCAAGTTAGGGGTTGAATCGGAGCTGTAGCTGCTGGCCTAATGCCATAGCAGTGTGGGATCCGAGCCATGTCTGTGACCTACACTACAGCTCATGGGAATGCTTAACCTACTGAGCGAGGCCAGGGATCGAACACATGTCTTCATGGATTCTAGTCGGGTTTGTTAACCACTGAGCCATAATGGGAACTCCTCTCTACCTTTAGAAATTTGCCACAGTAAAAAGGTTAAAAAGGATTTGTTGCAGTCAAATCGGTCCTCTTGTATGGTGACTCTTTTTAGCTCCATTACTATGGGAGGTTGTGAGACTTATGGCCTCTGAGCCAGGTCCAGCCAGTTGTTTATTAAAACTAAAATCAGTTTTTAGCTTGATAAATACAAAAGAAAACATGGAGGTTCATAAGGTCTGTCTTATGGTGGAACTTTTAATCTGCCCACTGCTGCCAAGATGGTGGATCATTTGGATGTGTTTAGTTTGATGGCACCAATACACAGGGTGCAATAAGCATGCCGTCCACAACAAGTATGCAATCAATACCATGGACCTCCCTGATTCCATTGGTTAGGAACATCTCAAGGTTTGGTGACCCTGACCTTTCTGTGACAGGAGAGACAGGCCCCGGCCCACCTTAACTGCTTGCTATCTTTCAGACCCAGGAGACACTGATCACATTTACTTAAGACTGCTTTGTACATTTATGTGTATACTTTACTGTCAGAAATTGTTCTTGCCAGGAAGGAAACCATGTTGGAAAACCAGAATAACCACAGAAGACTGTTGGGGTTATCTGGGGAATCAGAGAGCAAGAAGGGCCTCTACAGATAGGTCTGCAGAAGCATAAATCTCTCTCTGCCCCACCCACTCTTCCTCCTGGCCCCCACCCAGCCAGCACTAGTGACAAAACTTACAAAGATTTCTCCATCCAGCGAGCTCAGGTGCTCTTTGATCTCATCTGGTCCTCTTATATTTGTACAGTTTTTCCTACTTTGGGTGTTTCATTTGTTCCTTTCATCACAGCCCTGTGAAGGTATAAAAGTGGGAACAAATACTGTTTAGTGTACAATTAGAATAACTGTGATTTTTTCTTTTCTTTTTATGGCTGCACCTGTAGCATATGGAAGTTCCAGGGCTAGGGGTCAAATTAGAGCTGCAGCTAAGGCCTACGTCACAGTCACAGCAACACAGGATCCAAGCTGCATCTGTGACCTATACCACAGCTACAGCAACGCCTGATCCTTTACCCACTAAGCGAGGCCAGGGATCAAACCCACATCCTCATGGACACTCTGTCGGGTTCTTAACCTACTGAGCCACAACATGCATTCCCAATAATTGTTATTTGTCCAAGATAAATCTCATGTCACTTAATTCATAGAAAGTTCCTGAGCTTACTTTTAAATAACATGAAAGCGTGCTAGATTCCTACTTACCTCTTTTCTTTCTTTCAACAAATATTTATTCAATTGCTACTCTGTGCCAAGCATTGTGCCAAATGCTGGCAAGAAAATGTCATGGTCCCTGCCTTCCTGGAGCTTCATGCCTAGTGGGAAACAGAGACATTCATCCCATATTCATTCAAATAAATGTCAAAGTGCCACTGGATTCAGGGCCATCAAGAGGCAGATGGTGCTATGACGTGGTCAGGGAGACTGAGAAAAAGCAGATTAAGCTGAGATTTGAAGGAGATAGGAGTGAATCAGGCAGAAAGAATGACTTGTACACAGGTCTGTGATGGCCAGGGGTAGGGCGAGTTCTAGAGATAGATAGAAATGCCCACGGATGGGGTGCAGAATCGGGAGGAGGTGATGTGAGAAAGCTGGCAGGCACAAATGCTATCGCCCTCTGGGATCCCTCCTTCTGGTAAGAAGCATCCCTTCCTCCTCGCAGATTCAGCTCCAGCAAATTGCAGGCTTGGCGGGTGAAATGTGGCCTGGCTTTCAGGCTCTATTTACCCCCTCAGCCCAGCCCCCTTGTCCCAGGTACAAACAACACAACTATATGCAGTGGCCCTGGCTGC
Organism: Phacochoerus africanus; assembly: GCF_016906955.1. NCBI lineage: Eukaryota > Metazoa > Chordata > Mammalia > Artiodactyla > Suidae > Phacochoerus > Phacochoerus africanus. The sequence continues at coordinate 130,835,705 of NC_062544.1, forward strand.
AGAGGCAGGTGAGGCCAGACCCTATGCGGCCTTGCAGAATGTGTAAAGAATTCTGGGTTTTGTTTGCTTTTGTTTTTTGCTTTTCAGGGCCACACCTAAACCTATGGCATATGGAAGTTCCCAGGCTAGGGGTCAAATCAGAGCTGCAATTGCCAGCCTACACCACAGCCACAGCAATGAGGAATTTGAGCCCCATCTGCAACATATACCACAGCTTATGGCAATGTCAGATCCTTAACCCACTGAGTGAGGATTGAACTCATATCCACATGGTTACTAGTCGGGTTCATAACCCACTGAGCCACAACAGGAACTCCCCTAAAGAATTCTGTTTTTATCCTAAGAGCAATGAGAAGCAAGAAAATGGATGGGTGGATTCACATTTGCAGTGATCCCTCTGGTTGTTTAAGGACCACAGAAAAACATCACCAGTTTGGAGAAGTCCACTATGAGTAAATTATTCCCCCCTTTCTTGGTGAGTCAGGCACTTCCTCAGGAACCAAACTACAAAAACAGCTTTTTGGATTAGAAAATTGACAACTCAGTGCAAAGCTGCTTCTACTGCTCAAAAAATGTTTCATTGCGTCTTTGGTTCTTGTTGGCATTACAGCATGGCAGGCTTTACCAAATATGCCCTTGAGTTGATCTGAGGATCTCTGGGGGTTTTCTTTGTTGTTTATTTGTTTGTTTGTTTTTTAAGGCCGAACCTGCTGCATATGGAGGTTCCCAGGCTAGGGGTCTAATCAGAGCTACAGCTGCCAGCCTATACCACAGGTTACAGCAACGCCAGATCTGAGCCACGTCTGCGGCCTACACCACAGCTCATGGCCATGCCAGATCCTTAACCTACAGAGTGAGGCCAGGGATCAAACCTGAAACCTCACAGTTTCCAGTCGAATTTGTTTCCGTTGTGCCATGACGGGAACTTCTGAGGATCTCTGTTTTGATAAAACTTTATCACCAACCCTGCAACTGGTGGTCTTGGAACAAATTTATTAACTTAATTATTCCTTACCTTGCTTATCTGTAGAATGAGGTCTGTTTTCAAATTCTACCCTAGCTCTAAAATTCTGCAGTGGTCCAGGATTTCTTTTTTCTCCTTTTAGCGACCTGTGCTGAAACTGTAGCAGTAGCGAGCTGAGTAACGTTGGCAACTTTAGGACCTGTGTCCACACCCTTCGTAGCCAACTTCCTTCAGAGAAACATGAGGGTGCTGAGGAATTTCCCAGAATGATCCTGAGTTGCTGGAAGAATAGGGTTCAAAAATGACTGGGCGGGGGTGGGGTGGATCCCTGGAGCTGGCTAACAACACAGCATGGGTTTTACTGTGGATTGCTGTCACAGTTACATCAACTGGCACCATGTTTCTCTCTCCTTAGATCCTTTTGAATATGTTTATTCACTTCTCTGGGCCCTTAGTTTATTCGCCTGTGTAATGAGACTGGACTGATTGATCTCTGAAGACCATGCTACTGGATTCTGTGTTGGGATTTTAAATTTTGTTATGATGATTCCACTAGAATTTTTAACTCTTATATTTATCTACTTATTAATTGAACAGAATACATATGTATGCAGGTATATATTTTTAACTCACAGTAGAAAGACATACTTAATGTTTGTGATTTGTAAAACCAGGTCCTTCTTATTTTCACCAAAAGACAGAAAATCACAATCTCTGCTGCTCCTTCCTCTTTTCTCTCCTTCCTCTGCCTCCTTCCGTCTCTCCTCTCATTCCTTCTCACTTCCCTCTATCTTCCTGCCTCCCTTCCTCCCCTTCTCATTCATGGACTACTAAAAATTGAAATGGCACCTGTGGAGCCCAATGGCAGTTGTTCACATGAAAGCTGGGGTGCCATATTTATGGAAGTTTTGTCCTAAAGGTCCTTGGACTTCACTGTGACTGATGTCACTGAGAACCCAACTGCTGAGTAAAAGTTTTACTCATGTCAAGTAAGAACTGGCTCCCAAACTCCTAAACTCACTAGAAAATGAAGTTAACTTCTGGAGGGTGGTCTGTGTATTTTGTTTTGTGCCAAGTGCAGGCAGGTGCCAGGGCAGTAGGGGTGGTGTGCATTTTTACCCTTTCTTAGAGTAGAATTGCTCTTAAGCAGAGTAAGGAAGAAAATCATTTCTGCTCCAAGTAACTTTGTTCATTTTTTCCAGCTTGGAACCTTGGTTGCTTTCTAATTATAGATCGTGGCTGGGCGGGTGGTAGGTTTAGACCAGTTGGTTCTATAGGAGGCTTTGCTCTTTTCTTTTCCCTTGAACATGAGCAACAGGAACAGGTGAAAAGCAGATTTGGAATTGCTTGAGTCAGGCCTGAATTTTTCTTTGTTCTTTGTGCTTGGCTTTATTTAGACTTTCAGCCTAGTTGTCTACTTCACTTGTCCCAAGGGAAATAGAAAAAAAGCTTGGTATGTATTTTATTATATGAATTATTTTTATGTTTTTATCTTTGTTTTGTTTTTAGGACCATGCCTGCAGCCTATAGAAGTTCCCAGGCTAGGGATCCAATAGGTATTGCAGCTGCAGGCCAACACCACAGCCACGGCAAAGCCACATCAGAGCAGCATCTGCAACCTACTCTGCAGTTTGCAGCAATGCTGGATCCCCTTAACCCACTGAGCAAGGCCAGGGATCGAACCCGCATCCTCATGGACACTATATTGGGTTCTTAATACACTGAGCCAAAACAGGAACTCCGTGAATAACTATTTCAATAGGTATTCCAGGAAGAACCAAGTCCAAGACCTTTGACACTTTGCCACCAATCAACCATCTCCTATTTGCAGCTCATGCAAAGGAGTTTTCTTATACTTGAACCCTCTGTTCTAGTTCTTTGAGTTAATGTTGATTTTGTCAGCATCAAGGCTATGTAGAAGGGTTTATTTCATTCAGGCATCTTTCCCCGATTTCTTTTTCTTTCTCTCTCTCTCTCTCTTTCTTTACAGCCATACCTGCAGCATATGGAAATTCCTGGGGCCAGGGATTGAATATAAGCTGCAGCTCACTGTGGCCAGGCCAAAGATTGAATCTGTGCTTCTGCAGTGACCTGAGCCACTACAGTCAGATTCTTAACCCAGTGTGCCATGGAGGAAATGCTCTCTTTTATTTTTAAATATCAATTTCTTTTACTTTTAAGTAACACTCAGCTATTGAAAAAATATGAGAATAAAAACAAGCAAATGGGAATAAACTACCTATGATCCTACTACCCAGTATATTTACTGGAGTCTTTTGGTTTAACTTGTCTCAGAATCTTTTTGGTGTTAGAAATGAAATGTATTCATCTGTGAGAGCTTCTGAGCCTTTCCATCTAGTCTCTCCACCACCTGCTAAAGAGAATTTGTTTTGGCCCTGTCCAATTTTGTCTTTCCCAAGACCTATAAGGAGATTTTTGTCTCTCCCAAACTAAATCCAGGGTTAAATCTGGATATAAAAATTTAAAATTTTTTTTCAATCTGGAGCAGAGTATAACCATGATAAAATTGTAAAAACGGAAAGAAAAAAGAACAAAGAGACTAAGTAGATCCAATTAATAAAAGAACTGAAGGAGAAGGTGGACAGACAGACTAGCACGTGTACTAGATACTGGGAAAGCTTGGAGTATGAGGATGGTGTAGGTTGGTTAGCAGAGCATCTGAAGAATGGGCAATAAACCAAGGTTTGAGTGGAGAAGGAACAGCTTAGCTGTATAATATGAGTTGAAATGTCATGAATGTTATTGGAGAAATAACGCAAGGAAAGACTGGATTGTTGCAGTTGGCCCATTCCAAGCCTGAGCTGTGGGGTGGTGAGAAACTACTTTTTCATTCTTATATATATATTTTTTTAATTAAAAAAAATTTTTTTTGCTTTTTTTTTTTTTATAGCCGCACCCACGGCATGTGGAGGTTCCCAGGCTAGCGGTCTAATCAGAGCTGCAGCTGCTGGCCTACGCCACAGCCACAGCAATGCCAGATCTGAGCCATGTCTGCAACCTACACCACACCTCACGGCAACGCCAGATCCTTAACCCATTGAGCAAGGACAGGGATCAAACCTACAACCTCATTTTTCCTAGTCAGATTCATTTCCGCTGAGTCACGACGGGAACTCCTTATGTATTTTTCTATGTTCATTTTAATTTTGATTACAAAATAATTTACTAATTGTAAAAACTTCCTCTTCTGAGTTATATAAGTGATAAATCCACCTAACAGAATTGTTTTTACCCAATGATATGTTATTAATGTCTTTCCATATTAAGGTAGTTGTATATGCCACCACTTGTAAAACTTGTTCATCATAAATATCACTTATATGAGTACTGTTACAACACAGTCTATGAATTTGTATTCATTTTCTTTTTTAATTACTCAATGAATGTATTACATTTGTAGTTGTACAATGATCATCACAATCCAATTTTATAGGGTTTCCATCCCACAACCCCAGCATATCCCCCCAACCCCGAACTGCCTCCTTTGGAAACCGTACGTTTTTCAAAGTCTGTGAGACAGTATCTGTTCTGCAAAGAAGTTCAGTCTGTCCTGTTTTCAGGTTCCACATGTCAGTGAAAGCATTTGATGTTGATGTCTCATTGTATGGCTGACTTTACTCAGCATGATAATTTCTAGGTCCATCCATGTTGCTAAAAATGTTATTTCGTTCCTTTTTGGCTGAGTAATATTCCATTGTGTATATGTACAACATCTTCTGGATCCACTCCTCTGTTGATGCACATTTAGGTTGTTTCCATGTCTTGGCTATTGAAAAGAGTGCTGCAGTGAACATTGGAGTACATGTGTCTTTGCGAGTCATGGTTTTCTCTGGATAGATGCCCAGGAGTGGGATTGCTGGATCAAATGGTAGTTCTATTTTCTGTTTTCTGAGGAATCTCCATACTGTATTCCACAGTGGTTGCACCAATTTACAATCCCACCAAGAGTGTCATAGGGTTCCTTTTTCTCCACATCCTCTCCAGCACTTATGGTTTGTGGACTTTTTGATGATGGCCATTCTGGCTGGTGTAAGGTGGTACCTCACAGTGGTTTTGATTTGCGTTTCTCTAATAATGAGTGATGTTGAACATTTTTTCATGTGTTTTTGGCCATCCATATGTCTTCTTTGGAGAATTGTCTGTTTAGATCTTCTGCCCATTTGTGGATGGGTTATTTGTTTTTTTGATATTGAGCTATAGGAGGTGTTTATAAATTTTGGAGATGAATCTCTTGTCAGTCGATTCATTTGCAAAGATGTTCTCCCGTTCTGTGGGTTATCTTTTCATTTTGTTTAGGGTTTCCTTTGCTGTGCAGAAACTTTGAAGTTTGATTAGGTCCCATTTGTCTATTTTTGTTTTTACTGTCATTACTCTAAGAGGTGGATCTGAGAAGATGTTGCTGTCATTTATGTTGGAGAATGTTTGGCCTATGTTTTCCTCTAGGAGTTTTATAGTGTCTGGTCTTATATCTAGGTCTTTAATCCATTTTGATTTTATTTTTGTGAATGGTGTTAGGGAGTGTTCTCCTTTCATCCTTTTCCATGTGGCTGTCCAGTTTTCCCAGCACCACTTATTGAACAGGCTGTCTTTTCTCCCTTGTATATTCTTGCCTCCTTTGTCATAGATTAGTTGGCTGTAGGTGTGAGTTTAATTCTGGGCTTTCTATCCTGTTCCATGGATCTATATTTCTGTCTTTGTGCCAGCACCATATGGTTTTGATGATTGTTGCTTTGTAGTATAGTCTGAAGTCCGGGAGCCTGATTCCTCCAGCTCCATTTTTTTCTTTATCAGGATGACTTTGGCTATTCTGGGTCTTCTGCACTTCCAAACAAAATTTACACTATTTTGTTCGAGTTCAGTGAAAAATGTCCTTGGTAATTTGATAGGGATTGCATTGAATCTGTAGATTGCCTTGGGTAATATAGTCATTTTAATAATATTAATTCTTCCAATCCACGAGCATGGTATGTCTTTCCATCTATTTGTGTCATCTTTGATTTTTTTCATGAGTGTCTTATAGTTTTCAGAGTACAGGTCTTTTGTCTCTTTAGGTAGGTTTACTCCCAGGTATTTTATTCTTTTGGATGCGATGGTAAACAGGTTTGTTTCCCTAATTTCTCTTTCTGATCTTTCATTGTTAGTACATAGAAATGCCATCTATTTCTGTGTATTAATTTTGTATCCTGTGACTTTGCCAAATTCTTAGATGAGCTCTAAGAGTTTTATGATAGAGCCTTTAGGATTCTCTAGGTATAGTATCATGTCATCTGCAAATAGTGATAGTTTTACTTCTTCCTTTCCAATTTGGATTCCTTTTATTTCTTTTACTTCTCTGATTGCTGTGGCTAGGACTTCCAAAACTATGTCGACGAGTACTGGCGAGAGCGGACATCCTTGTCTTGTTCCTGATCTCAGCAGGAATTCTTTCAGCTTTTCACAATTGAGAATGATGTTAGCTCTGGGTTTGTCATCTATGGCCTTTATTATGTTGAGGTAGGTTCCCTCTATGCCCACTTTCTGAAGGGTTTTTATCAGAAATGGGTGTTGGATTTTGTCAAAGGCTTTTTCTGTGTCTATTGAGAGGATCATATGGTTTTTATTCTTCAGTTTGTTAATGTGGTGTATCACAGTGATGGATTTGCAGATATTGAAGAACCCTTGCATCCCTGGGATAAATCCCACTTGATCATGATGTACAATCCTTTAAGGTATTGTTGGATGCAGTTTGATAGTATTTTGTTGAGGATTTTTGCATCGATGTTTATCAGCTAAATTGGCCTGTAGTTTTCTTTTTTTTCCTGGTATCTTTGTCTGGTTTAGGTATCAGGGTGATGGTGGCCTCCTAGAATGAGTTTGGGAGTATTCCTTCCTCTGCAATTTTTTGAAATAGTTTCAGAAGGAGAGGTGCTAGCTCTTCTCTAAATGTTTGATAGAATTCACCTGTGAAGCCATCTGGTCCTGGACTTTTGTTTGTTGGAAGTTTTTTAAACACAGTTTCAATTTCAGTTCTTGTGATTGGTCTGCTCATCTTTTCTATTTCATCTTGGTTTAGTCTTGGAAGATTGTACTTTTCTAAGAATTTGTCCATATTTGCTAGGTTTTCTGTTTTATCAGCGTATAGTTGCATAGAGTAGTCTCTTATAATCCTTTGTATTTCTGTGATGTCCATTGCTACTTCTCCTTTTTCTTTTCTAATTTTATTGATTTGAGTCTTCTCTCTTTTTTTCTTGATAAGTCTGGCTAAGGGTTTATCAATTTTGTTAATCTTCTCAAAGAACCAGCTTTTCGTTTCGTTGATCTTTTCTATAGTTTTCTTCATTTCTATTTCATTGATTTCTGCTCTGATCGTTATGATTTCTTTCCTTCTACTAACTTTAGGTCTTTCTGTTCTTCTCCCTCTAGCTGCTTTAGATGTAAAGTTAGCTTGTTTATTTGAGCTTTTTCTTATTTCCTGAGGTGGGCTTGTAATGCCGTAAACTTTCATCTTAGAACGGCTTTTGCTATATCCCATAGGTTTTGGAGTGTTGTATCTTTGTTATCATTTGCTTCTAGGTATTTTTTAATTTCCTCCTTGATTTCTTCAGTGATCCATTGGTTGTTTAGCAGCATGTTGTTTAGTCTCCACGTGTTTGTGGGTTTTTTTGCAGTTTTTTTCTTGTTGTTAGTTTCCAGTCATATAGTGTTGCAGTTGGAAAAGATGCTTGATATGATTTCAGTTTTCTTAAAGTTACCAAGGTTTGATTTGTAGCCCAGGATGTGATCAATCTTAGAGAATGTTCCATGTGCACTTGAGAAGAATGTGTATTCTGATGCTTTTGGATGGAATGTCCTATAAATATCTATTAAGTCCTTCTGGTCTAATGCTTCATTCAGGGCCTGTGTTTCCTTCTTGATTTTCTGTCTGGATGATCTTTCCATTGATGTAAGTGGGGTGTTAAAGTCCTCCACTATGATTGTGTTGTTGTCGATTTGTCCTTTCAAGGTTGTTAGCAGTTGCCTTATATATTGTGGTGAACCTATGTTGGGTGCATAGATATTTAAAATTGTTATATCTTCTTCTTCTTGGATTGATCCTTTGATCATTATTTAGTGACCTTCCTTGTCTCTTAAAATATTCATTTTAAAGTTTATTTTGTCTGAGTATTGCTGCTCCAGCTTTCTTTTGATTCCCGTTTGCATGGAATATTTTCTTCCATCCTCTCACTTTCAATTTGTATGTGTCCCTAGAAGTGAAATGGGTCTCTCGAGGACAGCATATATATGGGTCTTGTTTTTGTATACATTCAGCCAGTCTACGTATTTTGGTTGGGGAGTTTAGTCCATTAACATTTGATGTAATTATTGATATGTATGTTCTTATTACCATTGTATTAACTGCTTTGGATTTGTTTTTGTTGCTCATTTTTCTTCCCTTCTTCTCTTGTTCTCTCCTCTTGTGGTTTGATGACTATCTTTAGTGTTGTATTTGTGTTGATTTTCTTATTTGTTTGTGTATCAATTGTAGGTTTTTGGTTTGCAGTTATTCTGAAGTTTCGATGTAAGAGTCTATATACATATGAGATTGTTTTAAGTTGTTGGTCTCTTAATTGCAAGTGCATCTCCAGTGTCCTGAATTTGTACCCACCTCTTCTCATGATTTCTGATTTTGCTGGCATAATTGTACATGGATTATTTCATATCTTAACTGTATACATACCTTCACTGGTGAGCCTTGTCATTTGTGGAATTTTTGTTTCTGGTTGTGGCCTTTTCTTTTCTGCCTAGAGAAGTTCCTTTAGTATTTGTTGTAAGGCTGGTTTAGTGTTGCTGAATTCTCTTAGCTTTTGCTTATCTGTGAAGCTGTTGATTTCTCCTTCAAATCTGAATGAGAGCCTTGCTGGGTAAAGTAATCTTGGTTGGAGGTTTTTTCCTTTCATCACATTAAGTATATCATGTCACTCCCTTCTGGCCTACAGAGTTTCTGCTGAAAAATCTGCTGATAACCTTATCGGGGTTCCCTTGTATGCCATTTGTTTCTATTCCCTAGCTGCTTTTAATATTTTCTCTTTGTTTTTAATTTTGGTCAGTTTGATTAATATGTGTCTTGGGGTATTCCTCCTTGGGTTTATTTTATGTGGTAGTCATTGTGCTTCCTGGATTCGAGTGAGTGGTTCCTTTCACATGTTAGGGAAGTTTTTGGCTATTATCTGTTTGAGTATTTTTTTCTGTCCCCTTCTCCCTCTTCTCCCTCTTCTCCTTCTGGCACCCCTATAATATGGATGTTGGTGCATTTAACATTGTCCCAGAGCTCTCTGAGACTCTCTTCATTTGTTTTCAATCTTTTTTCTCTTTTCTGTTCCAAATCTGTAATTTCTGCTAATCTGTCCTCCTACTAATCTGTCCTCCACCTTGCTTATTCATTCTTCTGCCTCCTGTATTCTGCTGTTAGCTGCTTCTAGTGAATTTTTTATTTCAGTTATTGTATTTTGCATCTCTTCTTGTTTAAGTTTTATATCTTGTATCTCTTTGCTCAGTGTTTCCTGTAAGTTATCCATCTTTTCCTCCAGTTTATTTCCAATGTCTTGCATCATCTTCAGCATCAACAGTCTAAAGTCTTTTTCCTGGAGGCTGGGAATCTCCTGATCACTTAGCTGATTTTCTGGTTTTTTTTCTTTCTCCCTCATCTGAGTTATAGTTCTCTGTCTTTTCATTTTTTATAGGCTTTTGGTGTGGTGACCTTTTTACAGATAATAGGGTTGTAGCCTTTCTTACTTCTGGTGTCCGCCCCCCTTGTGGCTGAATTTGGTACAGGGGCTTGCTGTAGGCTTCCTGATGGGAGGGTCTGGTGCCTGTCCACTGGTAGGTGGAGCTGATTCCTATCCCTCTGGTAGATGGGGCTTTGTCTCTGGGTGAGATTAGAGGTGGCTGTGTGCCTGGGGGTTCTTTAGGCAGCCTTTTTACTGATGGGTGGGACTGTGATCCCACCTGGATTATTGTTTGCCCTGGGGCTTCTCAGCAGCTGACTGATGGGTGGGGCCAGATTTTCCCAAAATGGCCACCTCCAGAGAAAGGCATGCTGCTGAATATTCCCGAGAGCTTTGTTTCCAATGTCTTTCCCCCACAACAAGCCACATTCTCCCCTTTTTTCTCAGGAGGTCCTCCAAGAACTGCAGTCAGGTTTGACCCAGATTCCTATGGAGACTTTGCTTTGCCCTGGGACCCAGTGCACTCAAAAGTCTGTGCGTGCCCCTTTTTTCTTTCTTTCTTTTCTTTTTTTTTTTTTGTCTTTTTTGCCTTTTCTGGTGCTGCTCCTGCAGCATATGGAGTCTCCCAGGCTAGGGGTCTAATTGGAGCTGTAGCCGCTGGTCTACACCATAGCCACAGCAATGTGGGATCTGAGCCGTGTCTGCAACCTACACCACAGCTCACAGCAACACTGGATCCTTAACCCACTGAGCAAGGCCAGGGGTCGAACCCACAACCTCATGGTTCCTAGTCAGATTCATTAACCACTGAGCCACAAAGGGAACTCCTGTGAGCGCCTTTTAAGAATGGGGTCTCTGTTTCCCCCAGTCTCATAGAACTCCTGTGCACAAGCCCCACTGGCCTTCAATGCCAGATGCTCCAGGGGCTCTTTCTCCCATTGCCAGATCCCCACACGTGGGAGTTTGATGTGGGGCTCAGAACTCTCACTCCTGTAGGTGAGTCTCTGTGAACCAGTTACTTTCCAGTCTGTGGGGCTTCCCACCCTGGACATGTAGAGTTGCTTATATCACATAATCACCCCTCCTACCTCTTGATGTGGCCTCCTCTTTGTCTTCTGGAGTAGGATATCTTTTTGAAAGTTTCCAGTCCATTTGGTTGAAGATTGCTCAGCATTTAGTTGTAAATTTTGTTGTTATTAGAAGAGAAATTGAGCTCCAGTCCTTCTACTCCACCATCTTAATTCAATTCTCTATATTCATTTTCTTAGACTATTCTGAAGAGGAGATTTTTGCCTTTAAAGGTGTTAAGTATTTGCAAGAGTTTTGAATGAAATAAGCAACTTATTAAGGGTTTTACTTTTAAATTCTGTGCTACTTTGTAAATCAACTATAATAAAATTTTTTTTTTAATAAAATAACCAAAAAAAAAAGTCTGTGCTACTTTTACCACTGTTTAACTCTGTTCATTTTGGTAGGAATTTTTAACTTTTTTTTTTTTGTCTTTTTACGGCCACACCCAGGGCATATGGAGATTCCCAGGCTAAGAGTTGAATTAGAGCTGTAGCTGCTGGCCTACACCACAGCCATTGCAACACCAGATCCAAGCTATGTCTGAAAACTACACCACAGCTCATGACAACACCAGATCTTTAATTCACTGAGCAAGGCCAGAGATCAAACCCACGTCCTCATGGATACTAGTCAGGTTCAATAAACAATGAGCCACGATAGGAACCCTGCAAGTTTTAACTTTTTAAAAGAAGTTTGACATACTTATATCCCTGATTTCATCCATTAAGATATGCAGTACTTTCATTCCTAATTGAAAGTATTTAAAATAGGTTTTGTGTTTCAGAAGACCAAATCAGAACTAAAATTTAAAGGGTCTTTTTTTTTAAAAAAAAAAAAGAAAAAAGAATCTTGGCTATCTTAAATATGAATTCCAATATGAGTATGAATCTTTCATCTTTTCTATTTCAGAGAAAGCAAACTCTTGGCATCACTGTTCATTATCAGTCATGTTTATATTCAGAGCGTGATGAAAACACACTGACCCTCTTTGTCCTTCCCAAGCAAAGTGTTCATTAGCCTCTTATGAGGGTAAAAAGTTAGTAATAAATCATACTTGACAGCCACAAGTGCTTGTTAAGGATTTTGTATACACAGTGGGTTGCGGGGGAGTGGGGTGGGGGGGGACTCCAATGCCAAGTCATTCTTACTCATGAAATACTTGATCTAAATTTACTCTTCATCATGCGTTTTTTCCCCATCATCAACAGTAATGTAAACATTGGCTCATGTAACAATGAACCTGGAGGTTCTGTGCTTGGAAATCTGTTGATAACCCATCTTCTAATGACACTCTGAGCCTTTTAAAGAATTATAAAGTCCTCTCTAGGCCAGAAATCATAAACTCAAATGCCTCCATGAGCCAGGCAGCTTATGTAAGAATGAAATGCAGGGCAGCTGCTAGAAAAACAATTATTAATGGCAACTCCCTGGGGGCCTCTGTGTCTGAGATGCCATAGATAGTGGAGGGGGCTGAGGCTAAATGGGGAGCATTTATTCTATCTGAATGAGAAAGCATTCCAGCCAGTGGCTGACATGTGGGAAAGTAGGCCTAGTTTGGTTAGATTTTCTTGTTTCCAGGAAAAGCAAGAAATCCCAAGTTTTATGGATTTTTAAAAACACGTTGGAATTCAAGTAAAAGTGTCTTTAAAATTATTGTACAGTCCAAACACAAATGTGGCTGCAGGCTGGATCCAGTTCATGGAGCACCCTATGTGACCTCTGTTCCACACCCATCTCTCATGGAAGCTCCTAGGAGGATTTAAATAAGCCCTGAGTGCTCAGAAAGTACACTCAATGTGTACTAGGGCCCAGGATATACAAAAGCTAAACACAGTCCATCCAAAAGAGGGGCTAATCTTTTAAATGGTGGCTGTTTCAGAGTTCCCATCATGGTTCAGTGGAAACAAATCTGACTAGTATCCATGAGGACACAGGTTCAATTCCTGGCCTCACTCAGTGGGTTAAGGATCCAGCATTGCCATGAGCTGCGGTGTAGGTCACAGATGAGGCTCTGCTCTGGTATTGCTATGGCTATTGTGTAGGCCAGCAGCTATAGCTCCGATTTGACCCCTAGCCTGGGAACTTCCATATACTGCAGGTGCAGCCCTCAGAAGACAAACAAAAAACAAGCAAACAAAAATCTTTAGATGGCGAGTTTCTAATGAGATGGGCTGTTCAGTGAGAGTTGCGCTGCCTCGGTGGGAATCTTGGCACCAGCATTTTCTAACCTCTTTGCCTAACTATCTTCCTTTGAGAAAGGAAATAATCACATCTACCTCATCAGGTTAGGAGGATTATATGAGACCATGTAGATAAAAGGCTTAGTAGTGCTTTGTTGTTCCTCCTCCTGACATAAGCTCCCTCTTTTCTCACATCCCAGGTTCCTGAGCCCCTTCAACATGATCCTTGGAGGCATTGTGGTGGTACTGGTATTCACGGGCTTTGTGTGGGCAGCCCACAATAAAGACATTCTCCGCCGGCTGAAGAAGCAGTACCCTACGGTGTTTGTCATGGTGGTCATGCTGGCCAGCTACTTCCTCATATCCATGTTTGGGGGAGTCATGGTCTTTGTGTTCGGCATCACTTTCCCTTTGCTGCGTAAGTGAACCAGAGTCTTCCTTTCCTGGTATCATAAAAAAATATAGGGGTGAGGAGTTTCCCCTGTACTAGAACGCAGTGGGTGGTATCTCTGCAGTGCCAGGATACAGGTTCAATCCCTGGCCCAACACAGTGGGTTTAAGGATCTGGCATTTCCATTGCGGTGGTATAGGTCACAGCCGCAGCTTGGATTTGATCCCTGGCCCGGGAACTCCATGTGCCACAGGGTGGCCAAAAATGAAGAAAAAAAAAATGTGGGCACAATTGTTCAGAGGGAGTTACCTATCCTGATTCAGAGGTGTGTTGGCTGGTCTGCAAACTTATCAGAATTTTCTGAAACAGCCAATCAAGGTCTAATAACCCTCAAATTGCACAAAAATGTAGTGGGGCACCTTCTCTGTGCCATTCTTTTGGGGACACAACAGTTAACAAAACAAATACAGATCCAAAGTGCTATAGCAGGAAAGTGGTAGGGCCTGCATTGGACTCCTAGCATACTGAGTCTGGCATAGAAATGAATGTATTTCATTTGGAAGTTAGCTGTTTACTTACTCAGAAGGTCATATTTAGTGTTGAAAGTTTCGGAAGTTGGCCCAGAATATAGATACCAAATACTCCAATTCTAGTGAAGAGGATTAGACATTTTCTAAATTTTACATGCATTCTTTACTGAGATTCCCAAACACGTACGCCTGAAATACAGAACAGATAAAATCCAGTCTCATCAATAGAAATCTGATTAAAATTATAGTATATTAAGTGAGAGGAACATCCCTTTAACTTTTAATAGCATTTCATTTGTACATCTATTCCACTGAATAAAATCAATCACTTGTTTAGAGTTTTGTTAGATTAAGACCAGAATATTTACATATATATCCCACACCTTATTAGATAAAATATGTGAATCTGGGTGTTCCCGTGTGGCTCAGTGGTTAATGAACCCGACTAGCATCCATGAGAATTCGGGTTCAATCCCTGGCCTCACTCAGTGGGTTAAGGATCCAGTGTTGCCGTGAGCTGTCATGTAGGTCGAAGACACAGCTTGGATTGTGTTTGGCTGTGGCTGTGGCGTAGGCCAGCAGTTACAGCTCCAATTGGACCCCTAGCCTGGAAACCTCCATGTGCCGTGGGTGCAGCCCTAAAGAGACAAAAAGACCAAAAAAAAAAAGAATACGCATAAGCTCAAAATGAAGGAATAGAAAAAGATATTCCATGCAAGTGGAAACCAAAATAGAACAGGGACAGCTATACTCACATTAGACAAAAAAAAAAAAAAAAAAGAGAGAGAATCTGCAAATTCAAACTTTTGGACATATTCTTCAGGTTTTCCTTATGTACTAGAGGCTTAGTATTTCATTGATTCTTTAAGCACACATGGAATAAAACACAGGCCAGTATAACAAAATGTATCACAGGTGGAGAGCCAAGGGTTCAAGTTTCCATTCCTAGACCTGCTAGAAACGTGCCATGTTATTTGGACCTGTTATCCTATATGGTCTGTAATTCGCTATCTATAAAGTAAAGAACTTAGATAAGACCAGTGATTCCCACACTTTGGTGCTTGTGAGAATCATCCAGGATGATTTTTTAAAATATAAATTTCCCAGCCACATTCCCTTGGAGATCTCAATTCTTTGGGTCCACAGTGGTGCCCCCAAAACCTGTAATTTTTATTTATTTATTTTTATTTTATTATTATTATTATTATTTTGTCTTTTTGCCTTTTCCAGGGCCACTCCCGTGGCATATGGAGTTTCCAGGGCTAGGGGTCTAATTGGAGCTGCAGCCGCTGGCCTACACCAGAGCCACAGCAACGCGGGATCCGAGCCACATCTGCAACCTATACCACAGCTCATAGCAATGCCTGATCCTTAACAACCGAGCAAGGCCAGGGGTTGAACCCAAATTCTCATGGTTCCTAGTCGAATTCGTTAACCACTGAGCCACAATGGGAACTCCAAGAACCTGTATTTTTAGAAAACTCTTCAAATGATTCTGTCACTTTAGATTGGGAGCCTCCAGAGGACATGCACATGAGTGCCTCTGAAAACAAAGGCTCCAAAATCACCTACGTCAGAATCATCCACAGTGCTTACTGAAATTTTACATTCTGGAGCCCTACGTCAGTCTTCACAGTCTGAATCCAGACTGTGGAGAGTGAGATTTTGTCTATTTAACGGGCCCTCCAGATAATTTGTATATGCACACAAATATGAAAACTGCTGGTATAGATCACCTGGGGTGTCTGTTAAAAATGCAGATGCCCAGGCCTATCCCTTTAAGGTTCAGAAAGTCCAGCAGAGGGGCCAGGGAATCTGTTTCTCAATAAATAAACTCAGGTAATCCTTAATGATCAGACACCTTTGGAGAACACCAGGTTACACAAGGTCCATGAAACCCTTAGCTTTTTACCTAGAAACCTATATCCAACACTGGAAAACTACCCCTTAGGAGGCAGCTTCTAAGAGGATTTCACCAGCATGCCTCTTGCAGGGAGCAATATACAGATAATCCCTGCACTGAGCATGAGTTCTTTTCTGGAAAACTTAGTGTTAAGTCAGTTTTTACGCAGGTTGGAATCCCATGATTTGCTTTGAATTTCAGGGCACTTAAATAGCCTCCGAAAGGTAAGGATGTCAGTGTGTGCAGGAAAGAGCGTGGCTGGCTGATTGTGGTCCTTCTTGCTGAATCCACTTGCCGTCACACACAAGGAAAACCTTATGACTTTTCAAAGAGCTTTCTAGAAAGTCTGAGGATCCATGAAGAGACCTGTATTGATTAGAGAACCCGATTGAACTTCTTAATTGAAGAAGTTTTTACAAAAGGGGTGAAGGGGAGAGAGAGAACTGTAGCTGTGGTGCTAATCACATCTCACTTCCCTGTAGTGATGTTTATCCACGCGTCGCTGAGACTCCGGAACCTCAAGAACAAACTGGAGAATAAAATGGAGGGAATCGGTCTGAAGAGGACACCCATGGGCATTGTCCTGGATGCCCTAGAACAGCAGGAAGAAAACATCAGCAAGTTTGCTGACTATATCAGTAAAGTCAATGAGTAAATGGAGCTGACCTGGCGATAGGGTTGCTGCAGAAATCGATGTGCAGTGTGCCCTTGTCCAGACCTATTTTCCGTTTGTGTTTCTGACGTAGGAGGTTCCCGCACCATCCAACCATCCGTGGCAGCGTGCACGTAGTGGCCATGCTGTTCACATCTCTGCTTTTACAGAGAGCAGGCCTCAGAGACTGAAAAAAACACCCTCCTATTGTGTCTGAAGTTTCAGGTGTGTTTATGGAAGCTGATAGGAAATGGAGCACACCTATTTTTTTAAGGGGAATACAAATAAAAGAATCATGGATTGTATAGCAACAATACAGTGATCTTGTGGGAAAAAATTCAATTGTAAAATATCGAGGCAGTATGAGTAAATGAAAAGACTGTTAAAGTAGATGATGTCATGCACTAGCCTGTTTTAATCTGCCCCCCCATCCTCCTCCTCCAAAAAATTCCCTTGTTAGAATTATGTGTAGGGTATATATTAGTTTTGTTTTTATTATTATGCTTTTAAAATCAAAGATGATCTCCATCACTTTGCCTCCTGTTTGATGTGCAGTGGAAGTTGGATAAATCAGTTTCTAGTTTGTTTACAAAGCTAGCTGTTTGTGAGAATATTTTGTCAACTTTTTGTCCGTTTTTGAAAGGCTAGTAATGTGTTTGCACTAGCAGGCATTTGTTGCAAACTAAATGCCATCTTCTTTAAGGAGGTTACAGTTCTGTAACCTGTATTATTCTCAATGGTCTTGTTTAAAAAAAAAAAAAGAAAAAATCAAAATAAAACTTGAGTTCTGTTTCTGTTGCAGTTTTTCTTGTTCTAAGGAAAAAAAGATGTCCACGGTAAATGTTTCCCTTTTTTCTTTATTGTTTAGTTTTTAACTGGAACATTGAGAAAGAAGGAAACAAACGTGCATTTTACTCATTCCTTAGGGCAGAAAGAGGACATGAAGAGCTGATCTTTTGAAATCTGAAAAGCATCTTTAGATGACTGAGCAAAAAGTCTTTTTAAAAAATGGAAACGAGGAGTTCCTGTCGTGGCACAGTGGTTAACGCCGACTAGGAACCATGAGGTTGCGGGTTCAGTCCCTGCCCTTGCTCAGTGGGTTAAGGATCCGGCGTTGCCATGAGCTGTGGTGTAGGTCGCAGACGCGGCTCAGATCCTGCATTGCTGTGGCTCTGGCGTAGGCCGGCAGCTATAGCTTTGATTAGACCCCTAGCCTGGGAACCTCCATATGCCACGGGAGTGGCCCAAGAAATAGCAAAAAGACCAAAAAAAAAAAAAAAAAAAGGAACGAAAATGAGAGTGATGAGCAACTTCTGCAGTTCATAAAAATTTTAGATAATTCTTGGTATCTATAAAAGCCAAGTTTTTTTTTAAATAAAGCCATTAGAATTAAGATAGCATGAGTTTTTTTTCCTTTACTTTCTTGTACTTACCATGTATTTAGCAATAGGTGATACAAAATGTTTTGCTTGCCAGCTAAGTGATTTCATAGATGAACAGAAAATATTTAGGTTTCCCTTCATTGAATTATGAAGACAGTTGGAGCAGTAGTAATTGAAGAGACTCTGTACCTCCTAGAATAAGTAGCAATGCATATGCCACTCCTGATTTTTCTTGCATTTTAATTCCACAGCCAAACTGCAGCCTTTGTCACTAGCACAGTGACATAACCATGACTTCATACACATGGTCTAGAACTTGTACTCTTAGCAAGCTATCAAGAATAAAATTTATCAAAGGTTTTTTTGGGAGATGAGACTTTATTTACTGTACCTCTGTGTTAAATGTCTGAGAAACTCAGTGACAACCCTATCTATGTACAATGAGGGTGTTCTATACAACAAAATCACTCAGCTTGTGCTTCAAATAGTGTTTAATAAAACTTTAATACTCTATTCATTCCCAGTCAGGGTAAAATCAAATTCTGATGGGATCTTTTTTAAAACCTGACATGGGTTTATACATATTTTAGGCCCATTTTCTACATGGTGAATTCTGCAGACTAAATGTAGCAAATTTAGAGAAAGTGACAATGTGAATGAAAAAATATAGTCATTATAATTACTAATGGTTGGTATTCAATTCTGGAAGGATTATAATATAAAAAGCTAGCATGGTAATTCTATAAATTGTTTCATTTTAAAAACAAGTTAAAATCTTCATTAAGATGTTTAGGGTGGGAGTGGGTGAATAGAAGAGCAGAGTTCTGTCTTTGGACAAAACCTGTAGACTGAGGCAGTAACTTTGAACTGGGATCATCTTTTCATTTTGCACATCTAAGAGTAAAGTCCTCTTTCAGGACTATTAACACTTTTTGAAATTCCTGATTTATTTATTAATACTGGTGCTATATAAGCAAACACAAAGGTTTTCCAGAACTTCAACTCCTCTCATTTACATTAGGCTTTTAAACATTTTCAGAGTGCTTTGTCCCATCAGAGTTTACCCTCCTAAATGCAGAGTATGCTAGACATTTTTAAAGTGTTATTTAGTGCAGCCCTTTTAAAACCATCTGGCTTGGTATGCAAGAAAGTTTATAGAAATAGGAAAGTAGGAGAAAACAAAACTCTCAACCTTTGCCTATTCTAAAATTAGTTACTTGATTGAAAACTCTATTTAAATTTGGATACTTTTGTATCCACTAAATTATCTTTAAAAAATGGGGAGTTCCTTTGTGGCTTGGTGGGTTAAGGATCTGGCACTGTCACTACTGTGGCTCTGGTTACTGCAGTGGCACAGGTTTGATGCCTGGCCTGGGAACTTAGAACGGTATGGCAAAACAAACAAACAAACAAACAAACAAAAAACAAAAAACAAACAAACAAAAAAAAACAGGGCCATATTTCTTTCCCATGGCTTGTCCTTCCAAATAATATATTAATTTTGTCCCCATTAAGTCCATTCTCTCCTAGCCTGTTTTGCCTGTGGTGTTACCACCTATGATTATATAAAAGGAGAAAAGAGCCAGGTACTAATTAGTTGCTCAGGTAAAGAAGAGAGAAAAAGCAACAAAGTCTGATTTCCTGATTTCTAAGGTTCACGCCACTTCTACACAAAATTTCAGATCTCTGCACCTAGTGACTAGAAGGAATAATTAATGGTTCTAAGAACTTTTTTTTTTTTTTTTTTTAAGGTAGAAAGAACACTGGGGTTGGAGTTTTCTGGAAGACTTTTGTGGAGTCTCTCAGGACATTCTATAGAATGGTCAATGGGAGCAGAAGCATGAGATGTTTTATCAAGAATAATACAAAAAATTTGTGGCAAATAAGACTGAATTACTAAATTGAGAAGAGGCAACGGAGGGCCTTGAATGAGAGGATAACAAATTTAAATTTAATCCTATGGCTAGTTTCCTTTAGAAGATTTTTGAGAACAAGATCAAGATCATTCACAGACTAAACTTAAATACACACACACACACACACACACACACACACACTCAGCTAAAACCAAAAGCTTAGCAATAGCCATATTATTCATAAAGTTTTTTCCCCTGAAACCAGCATGCTACCTCCCATTGTCTCTATACGTATGGAACAGGGCAGTTTTACATATATGCATGGTTTATTTTCCCTGTTACTTTTTCTGGAAATACTGTTTTCTCCATGTACCATGGCTTAAGTGTTCTGCTCTTCACAGATACCCCTATCAAAAGTATACCCCAACACACAGGGAAATGGGCAAGAGAGAAAGCTATCAGGATTGGAAAATGGAGCTCACAGATGATTCTCCAAGAAAAGCTAATTAAAAATTCTCCACTTTCAAAGACTTGGAAGGGCCTGGAGTTCAATTTACCCCTCACCTTTCCATAGAGTGAAACAACGTTTTGTTCCCTTTAACAAACATCTGTGTTAAAGGGAATTACAGCAGAGTAGACATAAGGAGAAGAAAATGGAAATATAATACTTAGAACTTTTATAGTATTTATTGTTTTTTACCAGGAGAAAGCAATAGTAAAGCAAACATTTATGGAAAAAAAAATTTTTTAACTTTGGTTGGAGGACTCTACATTTCATGTAAGTCACTCAAACTGACCGCAAAGTAGAAAAGGTGCAAGATAAAGACTGATATTTTATCTCCTTTCCCCTGCCTTTTCAGCCCCTATCTTGTCTTGAGCCAAGCATTCTGCCTTTCACAAAATACTCCTATCAGATGTTAGCATTGTTCCCAGTTCCACCACCTGGATCCAGAAGTACACCGCTGAAATCATCTGCAAGCTCTAATCCAGGAGTCATTACATCAGTTTCTTCTTCTAGATTATTTCATTACTGCTTATGCCAGTTCTTTTGGCAGTTGCACCTGTGATTTAAGCATTTAAAAAAAAAAAAAGGAGAAAAATTAATCTGGATATTCAAGTGTTTTACAGCAAAGATGACAAAATGTACATGTCTCAAAGGGTATAAAATGAATTATAAATCCTAGCCAGAGTCCCCCCACCCAAATCATGATAAAACAACAAAAACCAACCACCATGAACTGGGCATTTACTGATGACAGGGACAGATCCAAGGGCTCTGAGCACTCAGTGAAGCTTATCCTATAAACAAGAGGGCAGCTACTGGAATGTGCCTGGTTCGAATCCTAATACTAGCACTTACTAATTGTGTAGTATTGGGCACCAATTTTCTCAGCTATAAACTGACGGTATCTCATCCACAAGGCAACCATAAGGAGTAAATGATACTAGTTAGTAATCAATATTAACACTTCTAAAAAATATTTTTAATTTTATGGCCACACCAATATATGGAATTTCCTGGGCCAAGGATTAAATTACAGCTGTAGCTGCAACCTACAAGGCAAAACCAGATCCTTTTATCCTACTGCACCAGGCCAGGGATTGAATCCTCACCTCTGAAGTGACCCGAGCCACCATAGTCAGATTCTTAACCAACTACACCACAGCAGCAACTCCAACTCTTATTATTAAAGCATTTTCTCACTTCATCTCACAACCACCTTGTCAAGAGGGAACAGGCTCAGAGAAAAATCAATTTGCTTAAGGTCACAGACAGGGCTAGGAAGTGGAAGAATAGGATTTGAACCCGAGTCTGCCTGATTTCAATATGCATGCCTTAACCACCAAATAAATTCCATTGTAACAATATAAAATATATGTTCTTTTAAATACTGGTCTTTCCTCTTGGAAGCACATTCCTAATGTGAAACACTTACTAAATTTTAAAATACTATTTGGCAACCCCCCCCCAAAAGAAAAATAATTATAAAAGAGTAATGTAAGACTGACTGCAAATCAACTCTGAGATTTGTTTCACAGAAACAATTTAAAGATAAAACAAGTTCTTAAAGGGTGTCAAGTGGTGAAACCTTTTAGGAGGAAGAGTCATCCATTCATCCTGGATGTACCTTTCAGAGAATGCTGACAGAGTTCAAAGGAAGCTAAGAGTTCATATAATAATGAGTAAAAAGGGATTGGTGGTGTCTCCGCATCGCCAGGATGCCGGTTCAATCCCTGGCCTCTGCACAATGGGTTAAAGGATCCCATGTTGCCGCAGCTGCGGCTTAGGTTACAACTGTGGCTCAGATTCAGTCCCTGGCCTGGAAACTCACATACCATGGGGAGGCCAAAAAAAAGAAAATGAAAATGTCTCTCCCATTGCCCATGTCCACCTGCCATTTTGATGAACCATTTTGGCCCCATGCTATGGGCCCTCTTCAGCCACTTCTCTCTGCCCACAACCTTTGGCTAAAAAGGTTTCCCAACATCCTGCCCATGGGAGAACCTTGGATGTGTTGCTACTGTCTACACAGCCTGCAAACCAAAAGGTCCTCCACATGCTTCTGACTCTCTCCCTCCCTAGTGCCAGACTTTTAGGAAGGGAAGGTATGACTATAACTTGGTAGGACTCACCCATGGAGAACACCAATCAACAAAATGGTTGATGCCAGTTGTTTAACCACAAAACTGCAACAGTCAAAACTGTGTCCTTTGTATCGTTGAATGGAAAAATAGTTTTATAGTATGTTCTTCCTTATATATGTATGGAAGTGTTCCAAATTAATAAAAGTGTTTTAAAAATCAAAACATGGCAATGACCCAACATAGTAAACCCAGAGACATATTGACATATTTAAAATATGACCAAGATGGCAGTTGAGATCACTGGGAAAAAGAATGACTCCCTATGGGAATACCCATAGTGGCTCAGCAGAAAGAATCTGATTAGCATCCATGAAGATGCAGGTTTGATCCCTGGCCTTGCTCAGTGTGTTAAGGATCCATTGTTGCCATGAGCTGTGGTATAGTTTGCAGATGGGACTCAGAACCCATGTTGCTGTGCTTGTGGCGTAGGCCCGTGGCTACAGCACCAATTTGAGCCCTCGCCTAGGAACCTCCATATGCCTCAGGTGCAGCCCTAAAAAGACAAAACAAAGAAACAAAAAAACAAAGAACGAGTCCCTAAATGATCAGTGAGTGGTTAGCTATTTGGCAAAGAAATAAAGCTTCTTGCTTCCTACTTACTTCTAAAATTGAATCCTTTAATTTATAATATGGAATACTTTTTAAAAAACCAAAAGCTGGAGTTCCCGTCATGGCTCAGTGGAAATGAAGCTGACTAGCATCCATGAGGACATAGGTTCAATCCCTGGCCTCACTGAGTGGGTTAAGGATCCAGCATTGCCATGAGCTGTGGTGTAGGTCACAGATGCGGCTCGTATCCCGAGTTGCTGCGGCTGTGGCATAGGCCAACAGCTCCAGCTGATTCGACCCCTAGCCTGGAAATCTCCAAATGCTGCGGGTGCGACCCTAAAAAGACAAGAAAAAAAAATCAAGCTAATACTACAAGACTGTTTGATGCCAGTGGAAATGCACATATTCAATAAAATTATTAAAAAATTAAAACCAAAAGCTATAACAGTAGAAAAATAGGCAAATATCTTACTAAGCTTCAGAAAAGCCATTTCTAATAAGCAGAACACAAAAGACAGAAACCAGGAGTTCCCTTGGGGGTCGGTAGATTAAAGATCCAGCATTGTCACTGCTGTGGCATGTATCCAATCCCTGGTGAGGGAGCTTCTATATGCTGCATGCACAGCCAAAACCCAGGAGTTCCTGTTGTGGTGCAGCAGAAACAAATCCGATTATTGTCCATGAAGATGTGGGTTCAATCCCTGGCCTCGCTTAGTGGGTCAGGGATCCGGCATTGCTGTGAGCTGTGGTGTAGGTTGCAGATGCAGCTCAGATCTGGTGTTGCTGTACTATAGTGTAGGCCGGCTGCCACAGCTCTGATTCAACCCCTAGCCTGGGAACTTTTATATGCCAAGAGTGCAGCCCTAAAAACTAAAACAAACAAACAAAAAACAAGAAACCAAACAAAAAGAAAAGCAATAGGAGTTCCCTCGGGGGAGCAGTTGGTTAATGATTCTGCCTGTCTCTGTGGAGATGCTGGTTCAGTTCCTGGCCCAGTACAGTGGTTAAGGATCCAGCACTGATGCAGCTGTGGTGTAGGTCACAGCTCTGGCTCAGATTTGATTGCTGGCCCCGGACATTTCAGATGCCACAGGTGTGACCAAAAAAGAAAAAAAAAGAAAAAAAGAAAAATAATAAAGACAGAAACTGTGAAGATCTGATGTAAAAACAGATAGATCTGATATAAAAACATAAAACTTATAAGAAACAAAAATCAACTTGCAGCATTGTTAGGGAGTTCCCCCTTCTCTTGTTAGTTAAAATTAGTTTTTTAAAATTACTCAATGAATTTTATTACATTTATAGTTGTACAATGATCATCACAACCCAATTTAAAATTAGATTTTTATCTTCTTTTATTTTTGCCTTTTTAGGGCCGCAGCTGTGGCATATGGAGGTTCCCAGGCTAGAGGTCTAGTTGGAGCTACAGTTGCCAGCCTACACCACACCACACCAATGTAGGATCTGAGCCATGTCTGTAACCTATACCTCACCTCATTGCAACACCAGCGAGGCCAAGGATCGAACCCACAACCTCATGGTTCCTAGTCAGATTTGTTTCTGCTGCACCACAATGGGAACTCCTAAAATTGGTTTTTCAAAAAGATGTGTGTGTATATAGCACAAAGGTTGCATATGATGCAGTGGGCCTCGGTGAATTAAATAGTTGCTGCAGATGAGATTTTTATCTCAGTGAAAAGTACAAATACTCATCTGGATGGTAGGTAGTGATCAGACCACAACATTTATGAGGGAGGGATAAGCCTGTACAAGCCTAATGTTTTTGTTTGGGGCTGGCATCATACTGATTCAGTTATGAACTCAAAGAAAAGTAAATTAGTGAATAAATTCAGTTAGACAAGGTTTAAAATAGCTAAAAATAGTAAGAACAACACGACAGACCAAAGAAATTGTACAGGAGTCAAATAAGTCATGTAAATGAGTGATAAAGGCCAGGTATTAGGCAGTAGGGCATGGTAGAACTGAGGGAAAACTGCAGAGTCTATTACCTATCTTTTTTTTTTTTTTCCCACTGTACAGCAAGGGGGTCAGGTTATCCTTACACGTATACATTTCTATTACCTATCTTAAGGGAGAAGCCAATACACTGATCTAGCTGACTTGTGCCATGTACATGTAAGCCCCATGAGGCTGGATCTGATGTTCCCAGTGCTCCCCATATATCTAGATGTTATTTATTTATTTATTGCCCTTTTTTTTTTTTTTTGTCTTTATAGGGCCTCACACATGGCATGTGGAGGTTCCCAGGCAAGGGGTCGAATCAGTGCTACAGCTGCTGGCCTACGCCAGAGCCACAGAAACATGGGATCTGAGCTGCATCTGCAACCTACACCACAGCTCATGGAAATGCCAGATCCTTAACCCACTGAGGGAGGCCAGGGATCGAACCCACAACCTCATGGTTCCTAGTCGGATTTGTTTCCGCTGTGCCACGATGGGAACTCCTAGATGTTATTTATTATGTGTTATTCTATAATTTGTACTACACTCAGGTCAAACAAAACAAGCCTGGAGATTAGGTTTATAGTCCACTAGTTTTCAATACATCTCTCTTAAACTGAATTAAATGGGCAACTTTTTGGAGGAGGCAGAAGTTGAGCCAAGCAATTACACAGTCTTTCCTTTCTGCTAGAAACTTCATTTCAAGGATCCCAAGCCAGAAGCATGAGATGAGGAGAGAATCAACATTAAAAGGAAGAAATACAAATTAAAAATATAACCTTACTAGTTTATGAGCTAGAAAACTCAAAAACATTTCCAAGTCTAGGAAAGAAAAAAAGAACTCATGGTTTTTCCTTTAAGAATAAATAAGTGTTGTGGCATTCCCATTGTGGCTCAGTCGGTTAAGAACCCAACATAGTGGAGTTCCTGTTGTGGCTCAGTGGTAACAAACCCAACTAGTATCCATGAGGACATCAGGTTTGATCCCTGGCCTTGCTCAGCGTGGTGCAGGCTGGCAGCTGCAGCTCCAATTGAACCCCTAGCCTGGGAACTTCCACATGCCAAGGATGTACCCCTAAAAAGAGCAAAAACAACAACAACAAAAACCGACATAGTGTCTGTGAGGATGCCAGTTCAATCTGTGGACTTACTCAGTGGGTTAAGAATCCAGTGTCACCACAAGCTGAAGCATAGGTCACAGATGTGGCTTGGATCCAGTGCTTCTATGGCTCTGCACAGACCTACTGCTTTAGCTCTGGTTCAACCCTAGCCTAAGAACTTCCATCTGCTGCAGGTACAGCCATGAAAAGAAAAATAAAAAGAGTAAGTAATTTCTAAGGATGTGTATGGAAATTAATTTTTTAGTTGAGCATCAGTTAGAAAAATAATTACAAGATTTCCCAGTTGGGTTTTTTTTTTTTTCTTTTGGCTGGCTGGAAAGTTTGGTATGCAGAAGTTCCTGGGCCAGGGACTGAACCTGTGCCACTACAATGATCATAGCCACAGCAATGACAACATCAGATATTTAACCCACTGAGCCACCCTGGGACTCCCCCCAGATGGATTTTAACTTCATATATGAAAATCCAGGGTTTGGAGATCATCTCTGTCCTCCAACACAAATGGAGAGGGAAAACCCTGTAACCTTTAGTTTTATCTCCTTACAGTGAATATTGATGTCTCATTTGACCATCCCAAAATAGCCCTTTCTGCTGGGATTTTGTGACATCACCACTGCTGAAGTTTATAGTATTTTACTGAGTCTAAAATACACATTTTGGAGTTCCCATTATGGGTCAGCAGGTGACCCACAGCCATAGCAACATGGGATCCAAGCTGTGTCTGCAAACCTACACCACAGCTCACGGCAACACCAGATCCCCAACCCAGTGAGCAAATCCAGGGATTAAACCTGCTTCCTCATGGATAATAGTTGGGTTCATTTCCGCTGAGCCACGACAGGAACTCCTCCAGGGGCCACCTTTAATGCAGATTTTTATTTTATTTTATTTTATTTTTAATGCAGATTTTTAAAAGACTACTCTTTATTCTTTTCAGACTAATGTTATTTTCTAACTGTGTAGCCACAAAGGCTACTTGGATTTTGAGGACTGGTTACAGAGTGACAGCGCTGGTTTCTCTCAAAATAACACCCTGATCCACCCTCTACAGAGGTCTGGCAGCCTGGAGAAGAGCAGGTTGATATTGTGCCCAAGGGCAGGCAGAGGACTCTTGCCTGATGTTATGTAACCTTTGATGTTCTCACCCTGGCCCCTTCCCCAGGAAGAATCAGAGTCCCTCTAAATCACAGTTCAAAGTCCTCTTCAATTTTGAGGAATGAAATGTTGTCAATTCTGTATTACTACAAGATGGGAATAAGGACATACATACATGTATATGAGAATAATTAATTATTTTAAAATATAAAGCTCTTTAAAGCAGAAAAAGAACTAGGTTATATGAAAAATTTTTAAAACGTCTTGAAAAAACTCTCCATCTATATGAAGAAATAATACACTATTTTGTCAATGTAATATCTTGGCTAAATTACACATTAGATTTTACTTTATTCTATTCTATTTTGGCCACACCATGGTATATGGAAGTTCCTGGGTCAGGAATCGATTCTGAGCTACAGCTTTGACCTACCTCACAGCTGCAGCAACCTCAGATCCTTAATCCACTGTGCACAGTGGGAACTCTTAAGGCTTTAAAATAATACAGTTAATTACCTATTACCTATGACTTTTGGATACACACCTTTCAGCCTCCATAAATGCCCTCATAGTAATGACCATAAAAAATTATTTCTATGGCTGCAAGGAATAAAACATTTTCACCTATCAGCAGCAGTAATAGTGAGCCATAGTCAATATGGCAACTGAAATAGTAAAATATTTTAAAGCTCCATTCATTTATGGAGACACTAATCTGAAGTTTATTATTGTCTGTCTGCTAAAAAAAAAAAAAAGAATATAATTGCAGTTTTAGGTAGTCTCCATTCATCTACCAAAAAAAGAATCAAACATTCTAAAAGTACTGTGGAAGCACCCATCTACCAAGGACTGGCCTAATTCGGCCTCATTCTTACCTATTCCTGCATGAGGTTCCTGGGATCTCTGCTTGTCAGCTTGATGTGGATAGGGTGAATAAGACTGACAGTTTCCTTTTTTTCTTTTTGGCCTGGATGGTGACATGCAAAAGTTCCTGGGCCAGGGTTGGAACCTGCACACAGCAGTGATCCAAGCTGCTGTAGTGACAACAGCCAGATCCCCAACCTGCTGTGCCACAAGAAAACCCCTCAGCTTCCTCTTTTTACAAGACGGGGAGAATCATACCTACCTTATAGGATTGTTAAGGTGATTTTAAGTATTAATTTATATAATGAATTTGACCCACAATAAGTGCTCAATAAATGTTAGTTAGCTGTTAGTGTCACTGTTACAGAAGTTATAGAGATGTGTGTAATTTAGAT
Source organism: Phacochoerus africanus (assembly GCF_016906955.1). NCBI lineage: Eukaryota > Metazoa > Chordata > Mammalia > Artiodactyla > Suidae > Phacochoerus > Phacochoerus africanus. The sequence goes on from NC_062544.1 coordinate 130,863,971, forward strand.
CTATGGGTAATGCTGATGGGATTCCCTCAGTCCCAGTTAGTGAGAATCTCTTGGTATTAAAAGAACAGGGAATAGACTGAAGAGATGGTGAACATACACCACAGTAAACATTTCTCCTTCCTCTTACTTACAGGTTTAAGATAGGCGATGTTGCTGTGACGAATGTCATTCAAGAGTTGATCTCTGGGCGTGATTTCCACCAGTGGGGGTGGCCTATTTCTCGGCACCGGTTTGAGCGTTTTGATCACATCTTTGAGGTTGGTTTTCTCAGGTGGTTCTCTGGCTTCCGGCATCCGTGATTTGCGCTGGATCCTCTTGAGCTTCACCACGCGGAAGGAGTCGGGGTCCGTCCTGTATTTCGGGGGCTGCGCTGGTTTTGTCATTACTTCATTTCGTCGACTGAAGGGGGCTGTCTGGGGATGGAGAGATTTAGGAGGAGGAGGTTGGAGGAACTCCTGCATCTGGGAATCGGGCATTGGTCCTCCCAGCATCTCCCACATCCCAGGGGGCAGACCCAACCCGTTCTCCAACATGGCTATCAACTTCTTCTGCTCTTTGAGTTGCTGCTGTTTTTGTTCTTCTTGTCTTTTCTGCCTTTGTTTATCCTGATTCCTGGTGAGCAGATTGGTTACCACCATTCTGGGACCTGGAAGCTCAAAATGGTAGCCCATCTTCAGAAGAGTGGTGTTTGCCTTCAAAAGCCTGGATATTTCCATTTCAGCATGATGGCCCAACATGTGCCTTTGATTGTGAAACCGAAGTTCGGTGAGGGTCTCATTAAACTGGAGACACCTCATGATGGCCACGATTCCCTTGCCTGTGATGAAGTTGGACTCGATGTTGAGGGTGGTAATGCTCCGATTTTCACGCAGCATGTTAGCCAAGGCAAAAGCCACGTTCTCATCCGCACCCACATTGGCTAAACTGAAGGTTTTGATGTGTTTGTTTTTCTTCATCGCGTTGACAAAGTCCAATAACATTTCTTTGGGGATGTTTTCAATGTTGTTCAGGTTGAGTTCCTTCATGTCAGGGTCATTTTGTCTCACTCGCCTCAAGCTCCCATCCAGGTCTGTTTGGTTTCCAGAAGGCCGAGCACTTACTTTCAAAAAACTGGTATCTAGAGCCAGCTTCTTGGGATCTAATTTTGATATCTTTTTCTCAAATTTTTCTTGGGCCTCTGGTCTGTCTTTCTGTTCTTCAAATGCTTTATTAGGGACCTGCTGGCAGTTGCTCTCACCATTTCTGATTGGCTCCTTCACCTCACCTTCCTCTTCTTTTGTTTTTTCATCACTCTCATCACCCTCATCTTCTTCATCTTCTGCATCATCTTCTTCATCGTCTTCATCATCTTCATTATCTTCATCATCATCATTTGTTTCTTGTTCATTGTCACTGCTCTTTGATTCTCGTTTATGTGCAGCAATTTCATTATTGAGCTTTTCTTTTAAATACTGGGACATATTTTTATTACCTTTGTCTATTTCTTTGCGCTGCTCTTGAGCTTTTTCCTAAAAGAGAAGTTACAATACATAGCAGTGAAGAAATATGAAGTAGATATATGAAGCAGAGCAATCTCTCCTGGAGGTAATAAAAAGATTTATTACTAAGTGAAAAAAGTAAGCAAATAAGCTGTATGTACTGTATTCCATTTGTATATGTGTGTATTTATGTGTGTATATTGGTATATGTATACTGATATTACACACAAACCATATGTAAAGGCTTATAAACATTTAGAAAAAAGTCTGTTGTAGTGTTTGCCAGATTAGTCTTAGTATCTTAAGATAACTGAGAAAGGGAAAGATTGGAGAGATTTTCAGATTTTACGTTATGTAACTTTAGAGAGTTTGATTTTTTTTTGTCTTTTGTCTTTTTAGGGTCGCACCCACGGCATATGGAGGTTCCCAGGCTAGGGATCGAATCAGAGCTACAGCTGCCAGCCTACGCCACAGCCACAACAATGCCAGATCCAAGCCTGTCTGTGACCTACACCACAGTTCACAGTAATGCCAGATCCTTAAGCCACTGAGGGAGGCCAGGGATCGAACCCACAACCTCATGGTTCCTAGTTGGATTTGATTCTGCTGCACCACGACCGGAACTCCAAAAGTCTGAATTTTTTAAAAGAAAGTACACATACTAGTTTTGCTAGCAAATACAACCAAAATAAAGATAAATTTTTATAGGCATACACACCCACACATACACACATTTTTGGTTGAGTTTTTCTCATCCCATGTATTAAAATAAAACCTAGTAAATTTTGTTTTCAGACACTCAAAGATGGTGTTCAGTTCCAGAAAGTTAAAAGTTGTTTGTTTTGAAAATCTTATGGAGTCATTTATCCATTCATTGAACACTTTGTTTTGTATAGAACTGAACAGGCATCTTTATGTTCAGTAGTTCTGGGTTCAATATTCTATAGCTCTGCATTACACAATAATTACCTTACTGTCCTAACCAAAATTCACATATCAATTTGTTTGCCAATCTAATATAATGTGCACAACAAAATATGAAGAAACGAGATGTTGTGGAAAAATTAGAGCAGTTTGATATTTTGGGACATACCAAAACCCTTAACTTTGCTCAGCTCTGTAAAAACTGCCCTGGATAGTCCAGGTTCAGATTTCTAGTCCAGTTCCTCCATATGGAAAGTGTCTAGGAGGCAAAGCCAGCTACGAAAGGACACAGGATTTTCAGATACTTAAAAACACAGCTTAGTCTGGGAAGGAAAATAATAGTCTATTATCAATAATGTTTATTACATGTTTGCACATCAATTATACACTTTCCCATAAAGTGTGTGTACTGCATAGGTATCATTTTAAAAGCTGGTGTAGTTTGAGGAGTTCCTGTCATGCCTTAGTGGAAACAAATCTGACTAGGATCCATGAGGACACAAGTTGAATCCCTGGCCTAGCTTCTGGCATTGCCGTGAGCTGTGGTGTAAGTTGCAGATGTGGCTCGGATCTGGTGTTTCTGTGGCTGTGCTGTAGGCCGGCAGCTGTAGCTCCGATTCAGCCCCTAGCCTGGGAACCTCCATATGGCTGCGGGTGAGGCCTAAAAAGACAAAAAAATATATACACACACACACACACACACACACACACACACACGTGTGTGTGTGTGTGTGTGTGTGTGTGTGTGTGTGTGTGTGTGTAGCAGTTTGACGCAAGGGTTTTCTGAGCAGAAACTTGATCTTGGGGAGACAAAATGAGTAAAGGGGATCAAGTGTGTGGTGACAGATGGAAATTAAATTTTTGGTGCTGAGTATGCTATAGGGTTTATAGAAGTATAAATATAATGTTGTACACATAAAACTTATATAATGTTATAAACCAATGTTATCTCAATAAAAAATAAACCTAAAATTAAAAAAATAGCTTGATTTTACAGCTCATAAGATTACAGTACAACTTGAATTAACACCACACCTGAACTACCTAAAGCCTTCATCGCTGCATTTCTCATTTGAGTCAGCAGGGGGAGCCAACTATCAAGCTGTTTATACAAAAATGATGAGCAAGTGGTAAAAGTACCCTTTTCTTTTTAATCTCTAACATTGGTGTTCATACAGAATTGGCTTTTACTCTCATTGTAAAATGTCTGCAGATTGTACCTTACCCTCTAACCTGACCAAGCCAGCAACTTATTTTCTTCAGTGCTATACTTGTTTAAACTCTCCTGACCAGGAAACCTGTTTAGAGCTTTCCTTAAGTTACAGCCAGTGTGACCATAATGTCACAAGATGGATCTCTATCATCAGGCATGACTAAAAGAGACTTTACCTATGGGAATCTCTGTCTTCTTTTTGCTAAGTCCTTTTAAAGTGAGACATTAATGATTATTGCTGATATACAAGTCCACTGATTGAACCAGAGTTCTTGTTTTCATGTCAGAATATATTTAAAGAAAGAACTCTCTTTAAAACAGAGTTCTTAATAGCATCACCATCTAAATTCATCACTGATATCCAAGGCACTATGGTAATACTGGATTTTTCTTGTTATTTGACATAGTTTAATCGCAGGATGTGTGACTGGACTTCAGGATCTGTATCACCCTTGAGATTAAATGTGAACTATCTATGCGTGTGCCAGAAAGAGAGGACACGGAGCTTTCTTTGGCTTATTAAAGGGGACTGTGAGCCAAAAAGCAATAAGGACAAATGTCTCTGGGTTACGAATTAATTCATTAAGTATCATGTCTACAGAATAGAGGCTTTCCTGCGCAAGAAACCCCCTAGTGATTTTTTAAAAAGAAATATTAACAAGAAGTTACTACTTTTTCCTCCCAATTATATCATGTAAGTATTTTACAGAGTTTTGATCCAGTGTAAGATTAAATATTCTGATTTATCTATAAAGGTCGACAAGACGAAACATAGAGTCTTGAGGAATAAGAGTCACAATATGAAAACGTGCCAGCCCAGCAATGAGCAGCCATTTCTCCTTTGTACACAAATCCCCGGTTACCTCAGATGGCACAAAGGTGACAGGAACCCGTTCGTCTTCCAGCATGCGCCTGGACGCCTTTTGCCAATACATATAATCAACGAGAGATTTATGGTCGAAGTTTCCTGTTGGTGGCTTGTCGGTCTGATCCTTCTGAATCATTCCCACAGGAAGCCTGGGGTCAGGGGCCATCACGTCCATTTCCGACTGTAGTTCTTTGAGCTCTTCTGGGGACAAGTTGGCCAAGATTTCATCTTCGTCAATCTCCCTGTCAAAGGGTTCTTCTTGATCTGAATTCCTGCTGTGCTCTGACATGATTCTTTTCTATACTTTTCTATCTTACTAGAAAAGGAAAAATAATCAAAGAAGTTTTTAAAAAAAAAAAATTCTCAAGAAGTCCCCCCAGGTCAATAACACCTTGAGAGATGTTTTCCCCCAAGAACCCCAGTGGTGCTTGCAGAGCTTCTGAGAGTGACTGCAGCTAAGCTCATGCCATAACTATATTAAGCAGGGCTTGGCTGGAGAGGCTCAATTTATGGAACTACTATGCGCCTCTCTTTTCGGCAACTTGAGTCAGCTGTGCAAATCCATCTGACATTTCAGTACAGCTGCTTGGGTTCACCAGTGAGGAATAGGTCTACAGAATCTCTGCAGGAATAAAATTAATTCTCTTCCTATGTCCTCTCACACTGTCCCACACCAAATTCATGCAGCCCATACACACATACCCCAATACTGCAGGGGAGACCACTTTTTTTATTGAAATGATTAAAACAACTTACAATATTTCAGGAGGAAAATCCAAATGGCGACCTGAGTTCCACTGAAGTGAAAAATTCTTATGAAGGCGGAAATCAGGCTCTCAGGGCTTGCCTCTTCACTACAGTGAGACTCTGGAAGCAAATAAACCTGCACAGAGCCAAGCAGAGATCTGGCTATCCTACTCACCTGCTGCGTAAACTGAACCTTTGCAAGATGTCCTTATTTGCATCTAGATCCTGTGATCTAACAGGTAGGGAAAAGCAGCACTTGAATTTCCACTAGGAGTGAGGAGTTTAGTATTTTAAATAATTTGTTTTTCTTATTAAGTATCCATTAAGCCAGGATAAAAATTTAAATGGATCTAAATTCAAATGCAAAAACAAACTAACTCAAACCATTAAAATACGGGAAGAAATTATGAAATTATTTTTTACACTACTTCAGAGAACAATATGGCAATACGTATCCAGATAAGAAACCTACTATTCTTTGACTAAGCATTCCACTTTGAGGAATATATCCTTCAGATATATTCCCATTTAAGTGAAATGATAGGTACACAAGATTATTCAATATAGCAAACTACAAAACTGTGTACTGTATGCTATTATTTGTGTGATAAAGTGTAAAAAGAATGATGAATATACAAATTTCATCAGCACAACAGATTCTTGGAAATATGCACAAGGAACCAGTAACACTGGATGCTACTAGAGAGAGAAATGGGCTATCTGGGAGACAGGGCTAGGAAGACTTTGTTATTCCATATCCTTTCATAGTTGTCAAATTTGGGGACTTAAAATGACAATTCAAAAATGCACATTTATTGTGTAAAACTTGGGATGGCACAGGAAAGCATAAAGAAAATAAAAGTTTCCCCTTATTGTACCACTAATTAACATTTTATCATTCCAGTTAGTCCTTTCTTCTAGGCATATGAATTCAATAATCTTTTGTCATCTGTTTTTTAACTTACAAAATTACATTGTTTCCCCCCCCCCCAGGCTATACAGAGTATATTCTACTACCACATAATTTTCTTTTTTTGGCTGTACCCACAGCATGTCAAAATTCTTGGGCCAGGGAGAGAACCCAAACCACAGCAGCGACCCAAGCTGCTGCAGTGACAAGGCTAGATTTTTAACCCACTGCTCCATAAGACAATTCCTCTCCTATCACATAATTTTTTTCCTCTACTATTACATAATTTTTAATAGCTCCCTCTTAAGATTCTTGATACCTGAAGTACCATAATTTATGTAACCAGTCTCTAATCATTGGATATTTGAACTGTTTTCAATGCTCACAATCTTCTGGAAAAATATCCCTGTAGTGAAATATTTATACACACGCAAAGTTCTTTCTTTGGGATAGATTGAATACCTTCCAAGAAGTTAAATTGCTGGGTCAAAGAATATAAAGAAATTAAAGGCTTTTCCCAGGTATGGCTAAGCAATCCCTCAATATTATCATCATTATTTTTTATTCTTAGCTATTTTTCTTCTTAGTTGTGCAACCATCATTACAACCCAATTTTACAACACCTCAGTATTATTATAAACCATCCCCGACCCATATATATTGAATTACTTACAAATTATATACATTATTACTCTAATATATAAAATATATATCAAATATATCCTTCATTATATTGTATTTATGGTATTTATAAATACAAATGAATTTGAATTTATATATCTACATAACAAAACAGGCAAAAAATTAATTATGAAGTTTTCAATGGACATTTGAATATTTTTTCCTACCCCAGGGGTTTATTTTGAACGCCCCACAATTGGCAGCCTTTTTATATTTTCATATACACGGGTAATTATTTTCCAGAAAAAATATTACCAATTTACTTGAATGGTCATTTTGAAAGAAAACAGATGCATAGTTGGCCTCTCCTTTGTGGGGACTTCCTTTCATCCTGGTCCTATAAAAGAGAAGTAAAACCTTGGACTCAGTGGGCAGGAAGGTAGAGCAACCATTTCACAGACAACCAATTTGCAGACCATCATTTTATAGACTTAGTTTGCAAAACAATGGTCTAAATAGACTAGATCTGGAGTTCCCATTGTGGCTCAGCGATAATTAACCCAACTAGAACCCATGAGGATGTGGGTTCCAACTCTGGCTTCGATCAGTGGATTAAAGATCCAGCATTGCCATGAGCTGTGGTGTAGGTTCCAGAGGCAGCTCGGATCTGGCATTGCTGTGGTTGTGGTGTAGGCTGGGAACTTTCATATGCCACAAGTGTAGCCCTAAAAAGAAAAAACAAAAACAAATTAAAAGCTTGACTAAAAAAGAGTTTTGTGTTCAATGAGGTTTGGAAATGTATTAATTATGCGTAAGTATTTTAGAGATTTGTAAAGCACATGAACACTTAGAAACAGAAATCATACGTGAAAAAAATCCAATTGTTTACCCAATATTCTTTAACCTTAGTTAATTGGTGCTTTTTTTATTTTAGAAATCACTAATATCCTGTGTCATTACTTTCCAAAATTCATACTTTGGGAAATAGTGATATAAATATGAAAGTGGAAGATCTAGAATCAGTCTACTGGATTCAAATCTCAGCTTTACTCCTTGGTAACTGTGTAATATTAGGCAGCTTATCATATAATAGAGATATGAGAGTATTATTTCTTTTTTTGTATTTTTTAGGGCCACATTCATGGAATATCAAAGTTCCCAGGCTAGGGGTCAAATTGGAGCTGCAGCTACTGGCCTACACCACAGCCACAGCAACATGGGATCGAAGCTGCGTCTGTGACCTGCAACACAGCTCATAGCAACACCAGATCCTTAACCCACGAGCGAGGCCAGGGATCTAACCTGCATCCTCATGGATACTAGTTGGGTTTGTGACCACTGAGCCACGACAGGAACTCCTGAGAGTAATATTTCTATATGTAATTATTGAGAGAACTAAATGAGAAAACAGGTATTGATAGAGATAGAGATACATAAATTACTACATTAATACATGTTAAATGTTACTAGTCTCATTTTTCATGGATAACCACAAAAATATTTAAAGAAAAACAAAGGCAATTGTAAAATTCATACATTTTATAAGTCACTTCCATGGTAAAAACAATTATATTAATGACAATAAACAGAAGGTCTAAAAATCTTGTTCTTACAGACATCAACTCAGAGTCTTTTAAATGGAATTTAGTATAAAGAAAATAGCAGACCACCATTTGCATGCAAGTGTGAAGCTGTCCTGAGAAAATGATCTGAATTATGGCTTGTAAGCTTTCAGATTCAAATTCTATTCTGGTGATCCAATGTTTTTGATTATCATGCAGATTTAGAAATTTCTGTGAGGGGCACTGCTTCAGCTCACTTCCATCTTACTGAATGAGTTTAGGAAATGGGCACATCTCTCCCAGCTGCTTCCACTATGCATTTCATCCGTATGCTGACAGGGAGGCTTTTGCTGGTGTAATTAGCCTCATTTGATGCACAGATGATTTAGTCATGCTTTCTACTAATGATGTTCTGCTGCTGCCACCTCAGCAGCTTCTCACATCAGAATCCAGCTACGATGCCAAGAGAAAAAAACAAGCTGTAGGATAATCGATTGACTTTGAGAGCCAGAGGGGGCATCATAGATTAGAATCTCTGGTGTAGGTTTATTAAGAACATGGATGCCCTGAGACCTCCACCTGCACCCCCAGAAGCTACTAAATCAGAATTCTCAGGTTTGGATCCAAGAATCTCTATTTTTTGAAAGCTCTCCAGGAGACTGTGATGTATACATGAGTAAGGGAATCACAGCACTATTGCAAGCCACTCATTTTAAAGATCAGCCTCAGAGACCTTAAGAAACTTTGCATTTGCACCCTCAACTATGGAGTCTTGGCATACTGAGGTTGCTTTTTGTTTTTTTCCTTTTTCAGCTGTACCTGTGGCATATAGAAGTTCGTGGTCCAGGGACTGACTCTGAACTGTAGCTGTGACCTATGTCCCTGCTGCAGCATCTCCAGATCCTTAACCCTCTGTGCCACAGTGGTAACTCCCATATTGAATATTTCAAACTAAAGGAATTTGAAAAAGAGCAGGGGTAAGAAGGATTTTTTGAACTTCTTCATCCCTATTGCAGGTCATAAGACCTTCCTATGATAGGAGCATCCTTATCCTTAAAGACAGAGGGACCAAGATGAATCCTAACATATAGGCCTTGCTCATCTTCTTCTAGTTTACTAATTTGCTCATACACTTCTGTCTTGTCACATTTTCCCATGTCTTTCCATTCTTCCAATCAAACCTAGTATAAAAACAGTCAAGTTTAGGGAGTTCCCTTGTGGTGCAGTGGATTAAGTATCCAGCATTGTCACTGTGAAACCAAGCAGGGCCTTGTGGGCTCCTGGGCACACAAGCCTTTCCATGTCCCCCATTTCTTCTTTTTAGGGAAGAAACTTCAGCCTCCATGACCTTTCCTGAGTTCCAAAGGGCAGATTCAAACAGTTGCTAGTCAGGGAAGTGAAGGGATGCAGAGACCAGAGAGGAGCAGTCAAGAGACAATAGTGCAGCTTTGGGGCAGGGTCCTGGTCCCTCCTCAAGGAATATAGGTAACAATATCTTTGAGTTCTTCTGCAGACCTCCCCCCCCAAAAAAATGGAAGATGTAAATGAAGCATTCTTTATTTCAGAAAGAAGACCACCAGACCACTGAACACCAGCTTTAAAAACAATGCAAACTTGCTTCTACCCTGATCCTTATCTGTAGCACTATTTTTCACTCCCCAAACTGTAAAACCATCTCCCAATCTCTTCTAAGGGAGGACACAGTCTTTAAGGTATTAGCCTGCTGTGACCCTCCTTTGCCTGGCAAAGCAATAAAGCTATTTTTTCCTTCTTCACCCAAAACTCTGCCTCCACATTTCTATTTGGCTCCAGTGAGCAGAAGCCAAGTTATGGCAACAACTGCAGTGGCTTGGGTCAGTGCTGTGGTGTGGGTTCAATCTCTCGCCTGGAAGCTTGCACAGGCCATAGGCACAGCCAAAAAATCAAACCAAACCAAACCAACCAACCAACCAACCAAAAAAAAAAACATTCAAGTTTAAGGAGTTCCCATTGTGGCTCAGCAGTAACGAATCTGACTTGTATCCATGAGGATGCGGGTTCAATTCCTGACCTTGCTCAGTGGATTAAGGATCTGGCATTGCTGTGGCTGTGGTGTAGGCTGGCCGGTACAGCTCCAATTTGACCCCTAGCCTGGGAACTTCCATATGCCGCAGTTGCGGCCCTAAAACAACAACAACGATAAAACCACTCCAGTTTAACCTTTCTTGAGGGGGGGGGGTCTTCATTTTCTTTCGACACACATGCAACACGTGTGTTCAGTAAATGTGTACACTTTTCTCTTGTGACTCAGTCTTCTGTCAGTCCCATTGACAGGGACGCAGCTGGAAAACCCAGAGGGGAGCAGGAAAAAGCATTTTTTCCTCCCCTGTCCTGGGCAAGTCAACATCTGGGCCTCATTACTTCATCTAGATAAAAGTGGGATGGTACATTTATACTTGTGTTATAGGATTTTTGAATAAAAACTAAACGACATAATCCACGTTAAATGCTTATTCAACATTAGGTATATTCTTATCTTTTCACAAAGAAATTAATTGTGTGACTATTTTCTGTCTGGTAACTAGCAAATATTGTTCAAGACAGAAGTACATGGCTTTTCAACTTTATTCTTTCCAAGACAGCATATAAAACACACTTTTTTATTTTTATTTTTTGTCTTTTTAGGGCTGCACCCAGAGTTATATGGAGGTTCCCAGGCTAGGGGTCAAATCGGTGCTGTAGCTGCTAGCCTACACCACAGCTCACAGCAATGCCCGATCCTTAATCCACTGAGGAGGGCCAGGGATCGAACCCATGTTCTCATGGATGCTAGTCAGATTTGTTTCTGCTGAGTCACGACAGGAACTCCTAAAACACATTTTAAAAAAATATTTAGGAGTTCCTGTTGTGGCTCAGTGGTTAAAGAACCTGACTAGTATCCATGAGGATGAAAGTTTGATCCCTAGCCTTGCTCAGTGGATAAAGGATTTGGTGTTGCTGTGAGCTGCAGTGTAAGTTGCTGAATCGGCTCGGATCTGGCGTTGCTGTGGCTGTGGTGTACGCCAGCGGCTACAGCTCCAATTCGACCTCTAGCCTGGGAACTTCCATGTGCCATGGGTATAGCCCCAAAAGGACAGAAAAAAAAAAAAAAAGAAAGAAATGTTCAAAGCTTGATACATTTATGAAAATCCTTAACAGTAAGAGGAAGCACTTTTTCCTTATCTATTCCTTTTTCCATCCCATCTTCATTCAGGAGAGGGAAGATGGTGAATAAGCCATCTCTTTCATCAGCTCCAAACACTAACTATAAATGGACACAACTTCTATAAATGGTTCCCAAATGTTACTAAATAAATCAGTTCTGTCCTGTTTGTGGCATGCTATTCTCTTATGCAATTCCATTTGGGTCACCATGACTCTGCTCACTGGCTGCAGGTTGCCTGAAGACTTTGGGAGTGTGAAATAAATGCCTAGCTCTCTCCTCAAATTTCCCTGACCCATGGCTGCATTACCTCAGAAGGCGCTCTTGCATTTTTGAAGCAATTGCTTCCCTAGACTCAAAACGCCCAGCCTGTCTTTTGCTCTTACTAGACCTGAGTAGAGTGAATTACAAGTAGATGTTTACTACTTTGGCTTTATAAGCTTTCTCACAATTCTTATTCAATTGATTTGATTTTGGCTTAATTTCAAAGGTAAATTTATTCTATTACTTTGGAAGGTGTGAGGATGTTCTTACGCTATTACTACTAATATTACTACTTCACTAAATATAGCTGGTACTAACAATATTGCTATTACCATCACCACCACTACTACTAGTACAGCTACTACCGATATTACTACTGCTGCTACAATTACTAGCACTGTTGCTATTATTACCATTAGTATGACAGTCTACTGCTATAACTACTGCTATTAATTTTAAGGCCACATTGCCAACATTTTTTAATATTACTACGACAGTGTTAAGTGCTTTATCCATAATATGTCAGTTTCATCACACACAATCTTGAATGGTGGATACTTTTATTATTTACCTCCTTTTACATACATTAAAACTGAAACATAGGCCGTTGAGCTAAGGACTGCCTCCAAATTGGGGGCTCTTAATCCCTGTCCTCTATTAACTTTCTCAGTCCAGCATAAATAGCATATCACATATCTAAAAGACTGGAATCACATAGCAGGGGAAGCAGCTGCTTTGTTTGTTGGCGAAAGTAAGAAATGAGGGAGAGTTCCCCTTGTGGCTTAGTGGAAACAAACCAACTTGTACCCATGAGGACACAGGTTCCACCCCTGGCCTCGCTCAGTGGGTTGAGGATCCAGCATTGCCGTGAGCTGTAGGGTGGGTCACAGATGTGGCTCGGATCACATGTTGCAGTGGCTGTGGTGTAGGCCAGCAGCTGCAGCTCTGATTCGACCCCTAGCCTAGGAACATCCATAAGCCACAGGTGCAGCCCTTAAAAAAAAGGAAGGGAGGGAGGGAGAGAGATAGAAAAGAAAGCAAGAAGAAGGAAGGAAGGAATGAAGGAAGGAAGGAAGGAAGGGAGGGAGGGAGGAAGGAAGGAAGGAAGGCAGGCAGGCTGAAAATTGGTAGATTCAAGTAATGTAATCACCAAGAGCTGTGCTATCATTAAACACCTATTGAAAATGTTAAGACATCGTAAAAGGATTCTTGGATCAAATTGGTCTGGAGAATGCTGGCTTCAAGTAATTTAGAGATATTTCTTAACCACAAAGTTTTGAACATGCCGAGAACTGTGAATTTTTAAATTGAGAAATCAGTCAGTCTTCTGAACTGATGACCACAAATAGCTTTTTACCACATGACATGAGTCATGTTCCTCAGAACACATTTTGTGAAATCATGATCTAACAAGGTCAAAGAAAATAATATATCTTAAGAGTTTACATAGAAAAAAGACTGGAAGGAAATACTCTAAAATGTTACAACTCCAAGTGGAGGGATTACAGATGATTTTTATTTTATTTCATTTTATTTTTGGATCCAGCCTTTTTTCTATGTCCAGAAAACCAAATGGATGCTACTTTCTTTTAAAAACAGAAAATAACCCCAGATCACCTTTAAATCAATTTCAGAATAATTGCTTTAATTTCCTTACTAACTTGGACTATGAATATCCTGCTATAACAGAGGAAAAATAAATGCAGGTCTAATCAGATTTGCAGAGCAAATACTGTCACCCTTAAAACTTCACCATCTTTTAAAACAACTCATTCTTAGTTTTCTATGACATTTGGAAACATAGCAGGCAAATGCCAAGTCTTTCTTTTTGGATACCTCATGAATATGATATTTCCCAATTACTTTGACAAAGGTTCTCATTATCAAAGGCAGAGATATCAAACTACTTAAAAACAAAGCAAGCCTAAGATTTCTTTCCTTTTCTTTCTTTTTTTTTTTTTTTTCTTTTTGGGCCACAATGTGGCATATGAAGGTTCCCAGGCTAAGGCGTTGAATCAGAGCTGCAGCTGCTGGCCTATGCCACAGCCACAGCAACGCAAGATCCAAGCCATGTCTGTGACCTACACTGCAGCTCACAGCAATGCCGGATTCTTAACCCACTGAGTGAGGCCAGGAATCGAACCTGCATCCTCATGGATCCTAGCCAGATTCGTTTCTCCTGAGCCATGATGGGATCTCCTCTTTTTATTTCTTGTTCTTTTTACAGTCACATCTGAGGCATGTGGAAGTTCTTGGGCTAGGGGTCAAATTGGAGCTGCATCTGCAGGCCTACACCATAGCCGTGGAAACACCAGATCTGAGCCACATCTGCAACCTACACTGCAGCTTGTGACAACATGAGATCCTTAACTCACAGACATTTTGTTGGGTTCTTAACCTGCTGAGCCACAATGGAAACTCCCAAGACTAGGATTTCTTGAGGGTTGTTTGCAACACATTTCATCACAAAGAGATTTCTTCAATTGAGCTATGAATTCACACTCAGTTGAAAGCAGTGTGAATGTACCTAATGCCACTGAACCATACATTTAAAAAGATTTTCTGATAAATTTTGTTATTACCACAATAATAAAAAACAAGAGTAATGAAACTATTTAGGTAGCATATTTTATTTTGAAAGATTCTCACAACTTCAGATATTTATAAGTGTGTTCAATACACTGTTGATTACAGTGACCTAGAAACAAGCTAAATGCCCCAACATGGGGAACTGAATAAATCAATCTTATTCCTACCCCCTAATATGACAAAATCTGTTTTTAAAAATTGATGTAGCATTGTATTTATTATTTGGTAGCATTATATTTATTATTTGGAGTGCTAACTAGAAAATTCATTAAATAAAAAATGCCTGTTTTTAGGTGGTCTATTTTGTTAAAAATTTTAAAACATTTAAATACAATCCCTCTCCCTCTCTCTCTATATATATATATTATAAAATGTTTCACAGAATGTTTACCAGTATTAAACAATCTCTTTTTTCTGCTTTAAACATTTCCAAGTCGTTTGAATATTTTACAAATGCATATATGATTTTAAAAAATGAGAAAAACCTGACCCCATATTTTAAGTGTGTTAGTATTAGGTAATATCCCTGTGGGGATCATTTTACAGCATTAAAATGTAGGCCACTATGTATTAGCATTATTATGGAGAGGCAAGCATGGACCTCTATTTCACTCGCTTTAAATGAAAACTTAAAAATGAAGACTTTTTTTTTTTGGCTATGCCATGCAATGGCTGGATATGGGATCTCAGTTCCCAGATGAGGGACTGAATCCACACTGCAGCGATGAACACGCTGAGTCCTAACCACTAGGCCACCAGGGAACATCCTAAAGAAAAATTTTTAAAGGAGAAAACAGAAAATAAATGGGACATGAAGTAAAATTATGTGGGGGAAGAAAACATAACCAGCATTTGTCCCCTTCAGATTAAATTAATTTATAAACTTTGATAGACTATCTTTTTTAATTGTTAAAAATTTTTATTTTTTTGGCCCCTCCTGCAGCATGCAGAAGTTCCCAAACCAGTATTAAACTCACACCACAGATACAGCCAGAGCCACAGCAATGACAATGGATTCTTAACCCATTGAGCCACAAGGCAACTCCCTAGACTTTTGACAGACTTTAATATAATCATGCAATCATGCTTAAGATGTTAATGGAAATAAAGCGTAACTTCTATTATATTTATTTATTTGTTTGTTTTTGTTTTATGGCCTCACTTGCAGCATATGGACGTTCCCAGGCTAGGGGACAAATTGGAGCTGTAGCTGCCAGGCTATGCCACAGCAACTTGGGATCTGAGCCGTATCTGTGACCTATATCACAGCTCACTGAAATGCTAGATCCTTAACCCATTAAGCAAGGCCAGGGACCAAACCCATGTCCTCATGGATGCTAGTCAGATTCATTAGCTGCTGAGCCATGATGGGAATTCCCATAGATTGTTAAATAATAAGTATAGAAAAATTAATGTAAAACCTTGGAAATAAACACTATAGTTATTGAAATAAGCCTTGCAATGAATGGGATAAACTCCAGCTGAATAGAGAACATATTTTTTAGCTGCAACATAGAAGTGAAATGTTCAGGGTGTGGTGGGGAGCCAAAAGGGTCAAGAATAATAGAAGTCAGGAGAGCATTTCATAGGCTTCCATATTTGTTTAATGGAAATTCCAGAATAGGAAGGTTGAAAAAACAGTGAAGAAGCAGTATTAGAAGGTAAATTATGGCTAACTTTCCAGAACTGAAGAAAGACCCATGTCCTCAGAGCGAAAGTGTTTTCTGAACAATCCAAAATAAGTTTAAAACATTTCAGACCATCAGCAATTTTAAAACTCTACACCTGGCCATACTTAGACAACCTATAGTAAAATTGCAGAACTTCAGAAGAATCTAGGTGGGGTGGGGAGGGAGAACAAAACATTATCTACAGAATAACAAAAATCAGAGTGACAGATACCTTATGCACAATGATAGAGGTCAACCAAAAGTCAAAAAGGTAATACAAAAACATGCATGGGCAAGAGAAGTACCCAATTCAGCAGAGTGACTCTTTCTGGGAAGAGAAAGAAGGGTGTGAAAGGTAAAGGTAGCCAAGGACCTCGTCTCTACCTACAATATTTGACTCCCTCAAAAAATATTTGAAGGACTATTGATG
Source organism: Phacochoerus africanus (assembly GCF_016906955.1). NCBI lineage: Eukaryota > Metazoa > Chordata > Mammalia > Artiodactyla > Suidae > Phacochoerus > Phacochoerus africanus. Next base: position 130,880,428 of record NC_062544.1, read on the forward strand.
GGAATGTAGAATGGTGTAGCCACTATGGAAAATATAATGGCCATTTTCCAAAACATTCAAAATAGAACTACCCATACAAAAACTACTAGAGCTGATAAGTGAATTCAGCAAAGTAGCAGGATACTAGATCAACATATAGAAATCGGTGGCATATCTTTATACTAAAAATGAAATATCAGAATGAGAATGTAGGAAAAAATACCTTTTAAAATAATACCCTCAGCCAACTAATCTATGACAAAGAAGGCAAGAATATACAATGGAGAAAAGACAGCCTGTTCAATAAGTGGTGCTGGGAAAACTGGACAGCCACATGGAAAAGGATGAAAGGAGAACACTCCCTAACACCATTCACAAAAATAAAATCAAAATGGATTAAAGACCTAGATATAAGACCAGACACTATAAAACTCCTAGAGGAAAACATAGGCCAAACATTCTCCAACATAAATGACAGCAACATCTTCTCAGATCCACCTCTTAGAGTAATGACAGTAAAAACAAAAATAGACAAATGGGCCCTAATCAAACTTCAAAGTTTCTGCACAGCAAAGGAAACCCTAAACAAAATGAAAAGATAACCCACAGAACGGGAGAACATCTTTGCAAATGAATCGACTGACAAGGGATTCATCTCCAAAATTTATAAACACCTTTAAAGCTCCATACCAAAAAAACAAATAACCCCATCCACAAATGGGCAGAAGATCTAAACAGACAATTCTCCAAAGAAGACATACAGATGGCTGAAAAACACATGAAAAAATATTCAACATCACTTATTATTAGAGAAACGCAAATCAAAACCACTGTGAGGTACCACCTTACACCAGCCAGAATGGCCATCATCAAAAAGTCCACAAACCATAAGTGCTGGAGAGGATGTGGAGAAAAAGGAACCCTATGACACTCTTGGTGGGATTGTAAATTGGTGCAACCACTGTGGAATACAGTATGGAGATTCCTCAGAAAACAGAAAATAGAACTACCATTTGATCCAGCAATCCCACTCCTGGGCATCTATCCAGAGAAAACATGACTCACAAAGACACATGTACTCCAATGTTCATTGCAGCACTCTTTTCAATAGCCAAGACATGGAAACAACCTAAATGTGCATCAACAGAGGAGTGGATCCAGAAGATGTTGTACATATACACAATGGAATATTACTCAGCCATTAAAAGGAATGAAATACCAGCATTTTTGGCAACATGGATGGACTTAGAAATTATCATGCTGAGTGAAGTCAGCCATACAATGAGACATCAACATCAAATGCTTTCACTGATATATGGAACCTGAAAACAGCACAGACTGAACTTCTTTGCAGAACAGATACTGACTCAGACTTTGAAAAACTTATGGTCTCCAAAAGAGACAGTTTGGAGGGTGAGGGGATGAGCTGGGGTTGTTGGATGGAAATCCTATAAAATTGGATTGTGATGATCATTGTACATCTACAAATGTAATAAATTCATTGAGCAATTTTAAAAAATCATACCTTTCACAATAAAATACTTAGGAATAAACTTGACCAAAGAAGTAAAAGACTCATACAATGAGAACAATAAAACAATAAAGGAAACTGAAGATGATTTAAATAAATAGAAAGATATTCTATGCTCTTGGCCTGGAAGAATTAATATTGTTAAAATGGTTGTACTACTCAAAGCAATCTACAGATTTAATATGATCCCTATCAAATTACCCATGACATTTTCCACAGAACTAAATAATCCTAAAAGTTACATGGAAACATAAAAGACTCAGAATTGTGAAAGCAATCCTGAAGAAAAAAAAAATGAAGCAGGCAACATAAACATTCCAGACTTTAGACAATACTACAAAGCTATAGTAATCAAAGCAACATGGTACTGGCATGAAAACAGAATATAGATCAGTGGAAGAGAATGAGAGCCCATAAATAAACTCACACATCTAAGGTCAATTAATCTTTGACAAAAGAATCAAGAATATAAAACAGGAAAAAGACAGTCTCTTCACCAAGTAGCATTGGGAAAATTGCACTGTCACATGTAAATTAATGAAGTTAGAAAACATCCTCTCACCAAATAGAAAAATAAACTCAAAATTGCTTAAAGCTTTAAACAGAAGACATGACATCAGAGTTCCCATTGTGGCTCAGTAGAAACAAATCTTACTATTATCCACAAGGATGCAGGTTCAATTCCTGGCCTTACTCAGTGGGTTAAGGATCCAGCATTGCCATGAACTGTGGTGTACGTCACAGATATGGCTTGGAACTGGTGTTTATGTGGCTGTGGTGTAGCCCAGCAGCTCTAACTCTGATTTGAACCCTACCCTGGGAACTTCCATATGCCATGGGTGCAGCACTTAAAAAAAAAAAACATAAAAGTCCTAGAAGAGATCATAGGAGAAAACATTTTCTGAAATAAATCATAACACTGTTTTCTTAGGTCAGTCTCACAAGACAACAGAAGTAAAAACAAAAATAGGACCTTATCAAGCTTACAGCCAAAAAAAAAAAAAAATAGAGAAAGAAAAAGAAAAGACAACCTACAGAAGGAGAAGGTATTTGCAAATGGAGTGAGCAACAAGGGCTTAATTTCCAAAATACACAAACAGCTTATACAATTTTTTAAAAAAGAAAACCTGATTGAAAAACAAGCAAAAGACTTAAATAGACATTTCTTCAAAGAAGAAGTACAAATGGCCAATAAACATATGAAAAAATGCTCACCATCAGTAATTTCAGATAAATGCAAATCAAAACTACAAAGAGGTACCACCTCACAATAGTCAGAATAGCTATTATTAAAAAGTCTACCCGTATCAGACAAAACAGACTTAAAAATGAAGCCATAAAGACAGACAAAGAAGGACACTATTTAATGACAGAAGGATCAATTCAAGAAGAGGATATTACACTCATCAATATATATGCCCCTAATATAGGAGCACCCAGATTCATACAACAAATACTAACGACATAAAAGGAGAACTTGATGGTGTATATATAGGAGAAAATCAATGTGGTAACAGAGATCCTAAATGACGCAATGGAAAAGTTAGACTTAACTGATACTGTCAGGACATTAAATTCAAAAAAATCATAGTGTACATTTTTTCAAGTGCACATGGAACATTCTCAAGGATTGACCATATACTGGGGCACAAAACTAACCTCAACAAATTTAAGAGTATAAAAATTATTTCAAGTATGTTCTCTGAGCACAACGGCATGAAACTAGAAATAAACCACAGGAAAAGATATGTGAAAAAACTGACTACACAGAGACTCAACAACATACTACCAAAAAACCAATAGGTCAATGAAGAAATCAAAAGAGAAATTAAAAAATACCTTGAGACAAATGATAATGAAAACACAACAATTCAAAATCTATGGGATGGCACAATAGCAATTCTTGGAGGGAAGTTCACAGCAATACAGGCCTTCCTTAAAAAGAAAAAGCTCAAATCGACAACTTAACCTACCACCTAAAAGAATTCGAAAAAGGAACAACAAACAAAACCTAAAGTCAGCAAAAGGAAGGAAATCATAAATATCAGAGAGAAAAATCAGTAAAATAGAGATTTGAAAAACAATAGAAAAAAAATCAATAAAACCAAGAGCTAGATCTTTGAATGGGTAAACAAAATTGACATACTTCTGGTCAGACTCACCATAATGAGAGAAAGAACTCAAACAAAATAAGAAATGAAAAAGGAGAAATCTCAATGGATACTGTAAAAATACAAAAAAACTGGAGTTCCCGTTGTGGCACAGCAGAAACAAATTGGACTAGGAACCATGAGGTTGCAGGTTTGATCCATGGCCTCATGAGCTGTGGTATAGGTTGCAGACGCGGCTCAGATCTGGCATTGCTGGCAGCTGCAGCTCTGATTAGACCCTTAGCCTGGGAACCTCCATATGCCACAGGTGCGGCCCTTCAAGGACAAAAGACAAAAAATAAAATAAAAAATAAGAGAATACCATGAACAATTATATGCTAACAAATTTGACAACCTAGAAGAAATGGACAACCTTCCATCTTCTAGATACATACATCCCACCAAAATGGAACCAAGAAGAAATAGATTAACTGAACAGGTCAATCACTAGAAATGAACTGGAAGTCGATCACTAGAAATGAAATGGAGTATGTAATAAAAACACTCCCTAAAAACAAAAGTCTAGGACCAGATGGCTTCACAGGTGAATTCAACCAAACATACAAAGAACTGATACCCATCCTTCTTATGCTTTTCTAAAAGGTTGAAGAAGAAGGAACACTCCTAAAGCTGTTTTATGAAGCCACCATCACCCTAGTACCAAAACCAAACAAAGATACAACCAAAAAGAAAATTATAAGCTAATATTTCTGATGAATATAGACACAAAAATTCTTAACAAAATTTTAGCAACTGAATCCAACAACATAAAAAATATCATACACCACGACCAAGTGGGATTCATCCCACGTTCACAAGGATGGTTCAACATACACTAATCTATCAGTGTCACACACCACATTAACAAAAGAAAAGTCAAAAACCACACAATCATTTCAATAGATGCAGAAAAAGCATTTGACAAAATCCAACATCCATTCATGATAAAAACTCTTACCAAAGTGGGTATAGAGGGAACATACTTTAACATAACAAAAGCCATTTATCACAAACCCACTGCCAGTAAAATACTCAATGGAAAAAGCTGAAAGCCTTCATGCTAAAATCTGGAACAAGACAAGGATCCCCACTCTCACATTCAACATAGTATTGGAAGTCCTAGCTACAGCAATCAGACAAACCAAAGAAATAAAAGATATCCGAACTGGAAGAGGTGAAATTGTCACTCTATGCAGATGACATGATACTATATACAGCAAACCCTGAGGACTCCACATAATAACTACTCAAACTGCTCAATGAATTCAGCGAAGTATTAGGATACAAGATTTACATTCAGAAATCAGTTGCTTTCTGTATACTAACAATGAAACATTGGAAAAAGATTATAAAAATACAATGCTTTTTAAAAATCACAGCCCCAAAAATTAAATACCTAGGAATAAACCTGACCAAGGAGGTGAAAGACATATGCTGAGAACTAAACATTAACCAAGGAGATTGAGAAGGATTCAAAGAAATGGAAAGGTAGTCCACGCTCCTGGATTGGAAGATTTAATATTGTTAAAATGGCGATAGTACACAAAGCAATCTACAGATTCAAGGCAATCCCTATCAAATTACCCATACATTTTTCACAGAACTAGAACAAATAATCCAAAAATTTTTATGGAACCACCAAAGACCCAGAATTGCCAAAGCAATCCTGAGGAACAAAAACCAAGCAGGAGGCATAACTCTCCCAGACCTCAGGCAATATTACGAAGCTATAGAAATCAAGACAGTGTGGTACTGGTACAAAAATAGACATACAGACCAATGGAACAGAATAGAGAACCCAGAAATAAACCCACACACTTATGGTCAATTAATCTTCAACAAAGGAGGCAAGAATGTAAAACAGGAAAAATTCTCTTCAGCAAGCGTTACTGGGAAAACTGGAGAGCTGCATGTAAATCAGTGAAACTGGGACACACCCTCACACCATGCAAAAAAGTAAACTCAAAATAGCTTAAGACGTAAACATAAGACAATACACCATAAAACTGCTAGAAGAGAACACAGGCAAAACATTTTCTGATATCAACCATACAGGTGTTTTCTTAGGTCAGTCTCCCAAAGCAATAGAAATAAAAACAAAAATAAACCAATGGGACCTAATCAAACTTACAAGCTTTTGCACAGCAAAGGAATCCATAAAAAGAAAAAACAAAAAGACAACTTATAGACTAAGAGAAAATAGCTGTGAATGATGCACTTGACAAGGGCTTTATCTCCAAAATATACAAACAACTCATACAACTCAACAACCAAAATCAAACAACCCAATTGAAAAGTAGGTGCAAGACCTGAATAGACATCTCTCCAAAGAAGACATATGGATGGCCAACAGACACTTGAAGAAATGCTCAACATCACTAATTATCTGAGAAAAGCAAATCAAAACCACAAAGAGGTGGAGTTCGCATTACGGCCCAGCGGTAGTGAACCTGACCAGTATCTATGAGGATGCAGGTTTGATCCCTGGCCTTGCTCAGTGGGTTAAGGATCTGGTGTTGCTGTGAGGTGTGGTATAGGTGGCAGACACGGCTTGGATCCCATATTGCTGTGGCTGTGGTGTAGGCCAGTAGCTATAGCTTCATTTCGGTCCCTAGCCTGGTAACTTCCATATGCTGCAGGTATGGCCCTAAAAATCAAGACAACAACAAAAAACCACAATGAGGTACCACCTCACACTGGTCATAATGGTCATCATTTGTAAGTCTACAAAAAACAAATCCTGGAGAGGGTGTGGAGAAAAAGGAACCTGTTAGTCGGAATGTAAATTGGTACAACCACTGTGGAGAACAGTATGGAAGTACCTTAGAAAACTAAATATAGAACTACCATATGATTCAGCAATCCCACTGCTGGGCATATATCCAGACAAAACTCACTGAAAAAGATACATGTGCCTCGGAGTTCCTGTCATGGCGCAGTGGTTAACGAATCCGACTAGGAACCATGAGGTTGCGGGTTCGATCCCTGCCCTTGCTCAGTGGGTTAACGATCCGGCGTTGCCGTGAGCTGTGGTGTAGGTCACAGACGCGGCTCGGATCCCGCATTGCTGTGGCTCTGGCATAGGCCGGTGGCTACAGCTCCAATTCGACCCCTAGCCTTGGGACCTCCATATGCCACGGCAGTGGCCCAAGAAATGGCAAAAAGACAAAAAAAAAAAAAAAAAAAGATACATGCGCCTCATGTTCATTGCAACACTATTTTCAACAGCCATGATTTGGAAACAACCTACATGCCCAAAGACAGATGAATGGATTAAGAAAAGGTGGTACATATACACAACAGAATACCACTCAGCCATAAGAAGAATGAAATAACACCATTTGCAGCAACATGGATGGAACTAGAGACTCTCATACTAAGTGAAGTAAGTCAGAAAGTGAAAGACTAATACAATATTTATATATGCTGAATCTAATATGTGGTACAATTGAACCTAACTATAGAAAAGAAACAAACTTATGGACCTGGAAAACAGACTTGTAGTTGCCAAGGTGGAACCAGGGATGGAGTGAGAAGACTTGTGGTTGCCAGGGTAGAAGAGGTATGGAGTGAGAAGACTTGTGGTTGCCAGGGTAGAAGAGGGATGGAGTGAGAAGTTGGGGACTAGCAGATGTAAGCTATTATACACAGAGGGAGTAAATGACAAGGTCCTACTATATAGCACAGAAAACTGTATTCAATGTCCTATGATAAACCATAATGGAAAAGAATATTTAAAAAGAAATGTATATATATATATGTGTATAACTAAGTCACTTAACTGTATAGCAGAAATTAACATTGTAAATCAACTATATTTAAAAAATAAATTATTAAAAAACAATTGCCAGAGTTCCCATCATGGTGCAGCAGAAACAAATCTGACTAGGAACCATGAGGTTGTGGGTTCAATCCTTGGCCTTGCTTAGTGGGCTAAGTATCCAGCATTACTGTGACTGTGGTGCAGGGTGGCAGCTGTAGCTCTGATTAGACCCCTAGCCTGGGAATCTCCATATGCCACAGGTGCAGCCCTAAAAAAAAAAAAAAAAAAAAAATCCATTTACATTAAAAGAAACCATTTACAATAGCATAAAAACGTAGAGCTCTTTGGGACATATATATCTTTATTTTATCTTTTTGTCTTTTCTAGGGCTGCTCCCGTGGCATATGGAGGTTCCCAGGCTAGGAGGGGTCTAATCGGAGCTGTGACCACCAGCCTACACCAGAGCAACAGCAACGCAGGATGCAAGCTGCGTCTTCGATATACACCACAGCTCACGGCAACACTGGATCCTTAACCCACTGAGCAAGTCCAGGGATCAAACCCACAACCTCATGATTCCTAGTTGGATTCATTAACCACTGAGCCACAATAGGAACTCTGGGACATATACATCTTTAAATATACATTATTTGTATGCTAAAAGCTACAAAATATTAATTAAATAAATTAAAGAACACATAAACAAAAAGCAATAGAACTACCATATGGTCAAGCATTCCCACTTTGGATATACATATAAAAGAATTGAAAACACGGTCTCAAAGATATAATTTTCTTAAGAAAAAGATGTTTATCTCAGTAATATTCATAATAGCTAAGAAGTAGAAGCAACCCAAATGTCCATCAATGGATGGATGGATAAGTAAAATGTGGTATATACCTTCAATGCAATATTTTTCAGCTTTAACAAAGAAGAAAATCCTATCAAACAGTAGAGCATGGATGGACCTTGAGGACATTGTGCTAAGAGAAATGTTCCATTCACAAAAAGGCAAAAACTGTATGATTCTAATTACATAAGATACCTAGAGTAGTAAAATTCATAGGGTTAGAAAATGCAATGATGGTTGCCAGGAGGTTGCTTTATAAATGGGTATAGAATTTCAGTTTTGCAAGGTGAAAAAGTCCTGAAGATCCACTGTACAATAATACTAATATTCTTAACACTACTGAATTGTACTTAACATGGTTAAGATGATAAACTTTATGTTAAATACTTTCATTCCATAATTTTAAAAATACCTACAGATTGTTGAGTAAAAATATTTGAAGCAAATAATTTGATTATAAACCTGAATGTGTCTACTAATATTTATTTTAAGATTCTATTCATTTTTTTCTTAATTATTTTATAAAATTAAAAGCCACTTTAAAAAAGTTGATGGTATTAATTCCATCAGCAAAAGAATGGGTAGAGAAATTGTCTACCCAACAAAAATATTGGTACAGAAGGAAAAATTACTCAATAAAAGTGAGCTATTGATACACGTGGAAATATGACTGAATTTCAAGAACAGTTGGTTGAGTGAAAGAAGCCAGACACCCAAGAATACATGCAGTAAGATTCCATTTAAATGAAGATCTAGAACAGACAAAGTGAAACCATGGAGATAGACATCAAAAGAGTAGTTGCTTATGAAGGGTAGGAATTGACTGGAAAGTTGGTGCTAGGGAATTTTCTGTGATGACAGCTCTATCTTGATAGGGGTGTTGGTTACACAGGTGAATACATTTGTCACAGTTCATCTATTTGTACACTTAAGATCTAGACATTTCACTCAGTGCACATTTTACCTCAATACATAAATAAAATTAAAACAAAAAACAGGCCATTCACAAGCGGAAAAAGAACCACAACACTGGTGGCACCCCAAACTTGGGAATACAAGGCAAAGGGCATCTCAGTTGACTGAAATGAAAGGAGAAATTTAGGTATCACAATTCTGTTACTCAAGAAGCATTCAGGACACTGGAGAAAAAGCCAGAGCATTAAGAAACTGGAGAAGCATAACCTGAAACCACCTGAAACCACATTCAATGTCTCAAGAATTTTATCAGATCTTACCCAGGTACAAACAAGCCTCTTCCTTGGTCCCTTTTCAAAGAAAGGGCTGGAAAATATTGTCATTTGAAATAAACTAACACATTCTCTGTTTAAAATAACTTGATTTAAATACACACAAATCATATATATTCGTTATACAAAATAATAACTATGGATAGGCGGAAAGAAAACAGCTGAATTCAGCAGTTAACAGAGAATTACTCAACATGCGGTTTGCTTTATTCTGAGCACTCTCATTTTTTTTTCTTATTGTCGTACATTTTACTTTAGATCACAGACATGGAGGGCAGACTTGCGGTTTTCAGGGGGAGTGAGGAAGGAGTAGGATGGATGGGGACTTTGGGGTTGGTGGATACAAACTGTAACACTTGCCATGAATGGGCAATGGGCTCCTACTGTACAGCACAGTACAGTATGGTTGATTTGCAATTTTTTAAATTACAGTATGGTTGATTTGCAATGTTTTCAATTGTGTGATTCTGCAACATCTCATTTTGCAGAAACCTGTGGCTATCTTCGTTGGGGTAGAGCCCACAGTTAGCTTAAGCAGTTAATCATATTTTTCTCCCCTAGACTCACAGTGTGATCCTAAAATCCTTTCCTCACTTACTCTTTATCTAAAGGGGGGAGGAGAGGTGTCTATCGTTGTCTACCACAAAATAAATTATCTTTCAAATGTTAGCATTTATCACTTGGAATGTGTTATGTAATTTTAAAAGAGTACAATTTCTTCATAAATGATTTCTTCCCACAAGTATAAAACGACCATTATCAATGCTTGTGTATGAAACAAGACTACAAATGACTGTAAAACACGATTTTTTTGACGGGGGGGTAGCTGTACCCACAGCATAAGGAAATTCCTGTGCCAGGGATCTGATCCAAGCAGCAACTGTGACCTATACCGCAGTTGTGGCAATTCTGAATCCTTAAATCCACTGAGCCGCAGCAGAAATTCTATAAAACAAGGTGTTTGTTTTTTTTTTTTTTAATGAACAGAGTTTACCAATCCAAATCAGTTCCCTTCTATAGTTTTTTTGTACCACATGCAAAATCCAGGCATTTCAGCCGTTCATCAAAACATCTTTGCAATGTCTCTGAGAGATGCCTATAGCCTGTGTTGGATTCTGTTAAATATTTTGTTTGTTTGTTTGTTTGTTTCATTTTCCCACTGTACAGCAAGGGGATCAAGTTATCCTTACATGTATACATTACATTTACATTTTTTTTTCTCCCCACCCTTTGTTCTGTCTGTTAAATATTCTCAATTTGATTCTTCTTCCTTAGGATACAAGCCATGCAAGATCAGAGATTTTGTTTGTCTCATTTGCTTTATTATCCCCAGTGACTAGAAGAGATAAAGAGGGACCCAAAAATAATATGTTGAATGAACGGTAACAAATTTTCATTTATTGAGGATCCATGGATTGCCAAATAATTTATAGTCTCCAAGATGACTATTCCCTTCCCTTCCTCCCATCTCTCCTCTCTTTCTGGTGTGGCAGGGGGTTAATGAGTGAGGGTGAGCATGACAGGAAGCAGGTCTAGGGGGAGAGGCAGGGGCCAGAGAACACATTCTAAATGCAAATGGAAGCCACTCCAGGAGAACTGCATGGAAATAAATTGATCTATGTCTTTAAAAAAAAAAAATTCCTCTGCCTTAACAAGGAGACCAGATATCATGCGGGCAAAAGTGGAAGCAGGGAGACATTTAGGAAGCAACTGTGGAAACCCAGAAGAGGAAAAATGGGAGCATGAGTTTGAGAGGTCATAATGACCATGGTGAGAAGTGAATTGTTTCTGAAATGTTTTGGTGATAGAACAGACTGGGCTCCAGGAACCTAGTTTGCAGGAACTAGGGGGTTGTCTTCCTCATGCCTTATAGAGACAAATAAATCCCTACCATTTCAATCTTCAAATTTCTCAGGTAAAGATTCAAATTCCAGGAGTTCCCATCCTGGCTCAGCGGAAATGAATCCAACTAGGAACCATAAAGTTGTGGGTTTGAACCCTAGCCTTGCTCAGTGGGTTAAGGATCTGGCATTTCTGTGAGCTGTGGTGTAGGTGGCAGATGTGGCTTGGATCTTGCGTTGCTGCGGCTGTGGCGTATGCTGGCAGCTGTAGCTCTGATTGGACCCCTAGCCTGGAAACCTCCATATGCTGCGGCTGCAGCCCTAAAAAAAAAAAAAAGATTCAAATTCCAGGGAAGGGGCAACTGATTTCATTAACATAGATGCCTGGGGGAAGGTGGGGCACCTTGAGTGGTTGTGCCATAAATATTCCTAACCGATGAGCAAGAGGATAGTTGCCCAATAATTACAGGGGTGCTGTTATTAGGAGAAGAGGAAATGATGGCTGAACTGGCAAAAATAAAACAGATATTTCCTACTAAGATTTATTAATTTTTTTTTTGTTTTTTTTTTAGGCCCACACCTGCGGCATATGGAGGTTCCCAGGCTAGGGGTCAAATCAGAGCTACAGCTGCCAGCCTCAGCAAAGTGGGATCCAAACCATGTCTTCACAGCTCATGGCAAAGCCAGATCCTTAACCCACTGAGTGAGGCCAGGGACAGAACCCAAGTCCTCACAGATACTAGTTGGGTTTGTTACCTCTGAGCCATGATGGGAACTCTGATTTTTTAAGTTTTTTTTCTTTTTTTTTAAGATTTAACTAAGTTTATACTCACATCATTGATTCTTGGTAGGAAAAGAAATCATGCTATATTGTATTATTGAACACATGGATACTAATTTATAAAATATTGGTGCAACACACATGTAAAATATTATAAAAAATTAAGGTATTAATCCCTAATATTTTCACCCATGCATACCTAAGCTACCTCCAAAATCAAGGACAAATTGGGAATGTTTTGCTATGTTAATTTTTAAAATTTTGAGTCACTTCTGTTGGGTTTTTAAATTCTAATAGGCTTTCCAGAACTCAGGTGAATACTCCAGGTTCAATAATAAAATCTTTCTTTTTCTTTAAAATGGACTAGGAGTTGCTTTCTCCATTTTGTTCTCTTTATGTTCACAACTGCCCTAGCCAATATAATACAAGGCATTTTGTATTATACCAGCTAATACAAAGTGGAGGCAACTGTAAAGCAGTAGGGAAACCTGACATTCGGGTATTGGAACCCTGGAACCTGTCTCTTAGGAGCTCTTTCATGTTAGTGAATCGCTTACCCTAAGTGGAGTTTTCCCATCTGTGAAGTGTTACTAAATGTGTATATGTGACAGGTTAGCACTTAGAATGGGTGTGAAAACATTTAGGAAACTGTGGTGAACTATACAAAGGCAAGTTAATGATTATTAACAAACTCCTTCAGAATTGGGAATCCTGATCTCTTTGTATTACCTATCAAGTTCTCAGTCTTACCTTCCCTTATTTGTACATTTGACTTGAAAAATCACCTATGCTTTGTTTTCCTAACTCATCTCCATCTGAGGTTTTTTTTAAAGCTTAAATATTACTTCCTCTAAGAACTCTATTCTATCTTCTCCTGTTTAAGATGCTTCCTCTTTGGACCTTCAGCCACCTGTGCTATCTCTACCAGAACATGTATCACATTGAACTATTTTGTGGATACAAGGCTCTCTCTTATGAACTCTATTTCCTTGTGTGTAATTCTTTCTCTTCTTGATTTTGTTGTCCTTTCATGACATCGGTTTTCTCGTCTTTTTGATGATGGTGATGTGTGTGTGCTCACCTTCGTTAACTTGTCATGAATGCTCATACATGCTACTGCAGCTTGACTGCAGTGATTCTGAAGAAGGGCTGGGCATGCTATTAGGCAGGATATACCACTAGTTAGTTCTCCAAACTGTAATGTTTTCAATTAACAAACTTTTCCCTTTTCTTCGTAGTATGAAAAGGAGGAGAGATGACATTCTAACATACAAGAGATAAAAGCTAAGTATTAGCAAAATGATCAAAAGCCGACTTGGTTATTCCTGGCATTCTTTATAACAAAAGATTTGTCGATGTCTCAAGGATCAGAAAGCTGGGTAAGGACAAGGACTCTAAAATCTGTTTTTTGCCTGGTTCAGTGCATACAATATGGGTTACCAAGTATTTTGGTTGAGTGAATGAATGAGCCACTCATGGTGGTTGGGGAGGATGTGTATGGCACATATCAAAAATATCAAGGTTCTTACCAAAACAAATTTGATACACGAATGAGGTCAACAGGAACATAAAGCCACAACTCATGTGTCCCCATCTCTGCCCTGATGTGGGAACCAGGCCTTGGCATCAGTCTCTGTGCAACAGAGCGTCCAGAGGGGATTTCACCTCCCACTCCATCAGGACACAGATCTCATCATCTTGCAATTGTACGCAGCCTGGAGAGTAACCAGAGTGTCAGCTTACACAGTAAGGTTGTCAGTGGTTCTGTGACAATGTTTAAAACAGCTTGAACCAAAAATAACCAATCATAGTCCAAAAGAGCCAACCCTACAGTAGTTGGTCTTCAGGCCACAAACGAAAGTCATAATCAATTCACCTTGTGAGCTCCTTTTGTTCTAGATAAAACTGTTTAGCATTAGAGGTGAGGAAATGCCACTGATGACCAGCAGAGAGCCAGTGTCATAGTTTCTCCAGTTTTTTAAGGCACAGCCAATATGCATGATTGTTCCAGAGTTTTTCAGCCTCACTGGTGTATATTCCATTTTTCAGTAAACCATTTCAGTGGGTCATGACCAGTTTTTAGCAGTATGGTTCTTACTATCTTTGGAATTTCTTATTTGAAAAAAAAAAAAAATCAGGTCTTTGTCTAGGAGTTCAGAAATTCAACCCTTACAGAAAGGAGAAACAACTACAAAACTATGAAGGGAATTCAAACTGGAGATTGATTCATGGTCACCCTACCACCACCATTTTGTTTTTATTTTTTTAGTTACAGTGAGGTTGTCTCCCTCATCCTGTGACCAATGTCATTCCCTACATACTTGACATATTTCTTGTGTTCTATTTTTAAATAAATGACAGTGTCATATGCTAAATGCTTCAAAACAAATTTCATACTATTGGTTTTAATTTCCACCCCTCCCCCATAAATAGCACCAAGTGATTGATTTAACCATTTCTCCCTGTCTTTACTTGCCAGATCTTGCCTGACTTTGCTCAGCAAATGTTTCCACGTAACACAAGCTAGGACTCCTTTAAAAAATATTTGTAGGTATGATGGAAGCTTCTAAGCTTGAAAAAAAAAAGTATCTGCCTGTCCAACTGCAATCCACTGAAATGCAATATGGGGATTACAGAGGGTCAGATGGTGCCTTTACAATAACAACCACACAGCAACTGGGGGAATACAAGTGCAAACGTCTGGGAAAAAGGCAAGGTTATGAGGACACAGTATCTGAAAGTTTAACAGCTAGGGTAGGCACGAATTGGTGGGGGAGAAACTATTCTGCTGTATTTTACTAAAATAATTAGTTTTTTTTTTAAACACGTCTTGGCATTTAAATTTCTTTTAGAATGACCGTCCCCATTTTTCAAAAGTGTATGTTTTAAGAATGAAGAGAAAAAACATTCCAAAAGTTTCATGGAAAAATTAAAACAAGGTATTTACTAGCAAATTTTGAGCTAAAGTAATATCTTTCATTTATCCTGATAGATTTTTCCATTTTTCTTGGCATCAGAACATAATTTAAAAGTGCAAACACTTCTTAAGAGCTCATATACGTTTGTCTAATATATTTGCCAATCAGTGATTAACATTAAAATACAATTTTAATTAGTGCAAAAATAGTTCCTGTACATTAGACAAGATAAATAAATAGCAAAATTACCCATTCACTACCATGGCATCTGAATAGCCTGCCAAGACCATGTCAGGGTATGACCCAGCAGAAAATTACAACTACTACCACTGGCTGAGGCTTCTATTATAGATCAGGAATGACAAATACATGGCGCTCGTATTGACACTCCCCTAAGTCATGTCCATGGCAGACA
This sequence comes from Phacochoerus africanus, assembly GCF_016906955.1. Classification (NCBI taxonomy): domain Eukaryota; kingdom Metazoa; phylum Chordata; class Mammalia; order Artiodactyla; family Suidae; genus Phacochoerus; species Phacochoerus africanus. The sequence continues at coordinate 130,895,904 of NC_062544.1, forward strand.
TTACTAAGTGATCATGGCACTCTCTCTGAGCCCAGGAGCAACCTCGGAATCTTTCACAGAGCCCCACTCCAGGCAGCCACTATCCATCAAATCGGTGTCTGAGATGAAACCTATACTCAGCCTCTAATTAAAACCATTTATCAAATGAGATAGCTAAATAAGATATCCCTCACTTGGATCCTCCCTCAACAATAGGAATTCAGCATCTATCCCCAGACAAAACTGCCTTTGTGAGAGCTTCGGGATCAAGGTACTTTGTGGGAGTTTGGGGGTTGTAAAACCCCCTTCCAGTCAAAGTCTGAGGAGAGATGTTGTGAGAAGGCAGGCTTACACCCAGCTGGCTAACTCACAGACCGTGGTCTTTGTTACAGCCCCAGAAACAACCTCATACCCTGAGAACTTAGCTACAATCCCAACTTAGACAATTGTGTTCTGTCACCAGACCAAATGCCAAGAGTATCCAACAAGAGTAATACACTCTTTTTTTTTCTTTTTACAGCCATGCCTGCAGCATATTGAAGTTTCTGGACCAGCAGTTGAATCGTGGCTGTGGCATAGGGCATTTGTCTTCCTTTTCTTCCTTCCTCCCTTTTTCCCTCCCTCCCTTCTTTCCTTTTTTCGGCACCAGGGGCATATGGAAGTTCCTGGGGTAGGGGTCAATTGGAGCTGCAGCTGAGGGCCTACATTGCAGCCACAGTCACACCAAACTGCAGCTGCATCTGCAACCCACACTGCAACTTGTGGCAACACAGGACCCTTAACCCACTGATTAAGGGCAGGGATTGAAACTGAATCCTCATAGAGACAACATGGTGTCCTCAACCTGCTGAGCCACAATAGGAACTCTGTAATACACACTTGTATGTTGAGTAATAATCATATAGATCTCAGTACCAACTGTAGACCCTGAAGTGAATCACGAACCAGTTCCAGCCCCTCTTAACCATGGTCTGGGAGCCCCTAGAATTAGGTCCAGCAAACCCAGCTTGTAGATTCTGAAAAGGCCCTGAAATGGGTTTCCAGCCTGCCCCAGCCATAGACCATGGGCAGGCCTGCACAGGGACCCAGCAGGATACACTCCTACCTGTACTACTGGAGGTCCTTAGAGACCCCATAATCACCTTCAGCCCTGTCTTGGCTACAGCCTGCCATCAGTGAAAACTGATCACAAGAAATAAAGAAGTGAAAAGAGGGTTATACAGTGATAAAATGTTTTATACAGTGATAAAAGGGTTAACTCATTAAGAGGATGTAACAGTTATAAATGGACTGAATATTGGAGCATCTAAATGTTTAAAGCAAATTTTAAGATACCTGAAGGGAGAAATAGATGCAATACAGTAATAGCAGGGGACTTCAATACCACAATTTTAATACTGAATAAATCATCCACAGAGAAAATTAATAAGGAAACAGTAGACTTGAAGAACAGTAGACCACCTGGGCCTAAGAGACATATAAAACATTCTGTCCAGGAGTTCTTGTTGTGGTGCAGTGGTTAACGAATCCGACTAGGAACCATGAGGTTGCAGGTTCAGTCCCTGCCCTTGCTCAGTGGGTTGACGATCTGGCGTTGCTGTGAGCTGTGGTGTAGGTTGCAGACGAGGCTCGGATCCTGCGTTGCTGTGGCTCTGGCGTAGGCCGGTGGCTACAGCTCCGATTGGACCCCTAGCCTGGGAGCCTCCATATGCCGCAGGAGCGGCCCAGGAAAATGGCAAAAAGACAAAAAAAATAAAATAAAATAAAAATTAAAACATTCTGTCCAACAGCACACAGAATACATATTTTTCTCAAGCAAACATCAAACAGTCTACAGGATAGATGATATATTGGACCAAAAAGTAAGTCTTAACAATTTTAATAAGACTGAATTTTTTTTTTTCTGTCCCCCAGCATATGGAGTTCCCAGGCCAGGGACTGGATCCAAGCCACAGTTGCAAGCTATACCACAGCTGCCACAATACCAGATCCTTAACCCACTGTGTGGGGCTGGGAATTAAACCTGTGTCCTGGTGCTGCAGAGACGCTACAGATCCAGTTATGCCACAGCATAAACTCCAAGATTGAAATTTTATCAAAATCTTTTTTCTGAACACACAGTGTAAAATTAGAAATCAATAACAGGAGTTTGTCTTGAGACAAACTAAAATGAAAACACAATATAGCAAAACTTATGGATGCAGCAAAAGCAGTTCTAAGACAAAAGTTGACAGCAACAACTATCAACTATGTTAAGAAAAAAGAAGAATCTCAAACAGCCTCACTTTATACTTCAAGGAATTAGAAAAATAAAAATAAACTGAGCTCAAAGTTATCAGAAGGGAGGAAATAATAAAGATTAGAGCAGAAATCAATGAAATAAAAACTAGAAAGACAATGTAACAATTCAAAAAAGAAACTGAAGATTGGTATTTTGAGAAAGTAAAAATCTGACAAAGCTTTAGCTAGACTCACAAGAAAAAAAGGACACAAATAAATAAAATTATCAACTAAAGAGGAGACATTACAATTGATACCACAGAAGCAGAAAGGACCACAAGAAATTACTGAGTTCTTACACATCAACACATTGCATAACCTACAAAAAAATGAATACATTCCTTGAAACATACAACCTACCAAGACTGGATCATGAAGAGGTGGAAAATCTAAACATACCAATAGTGACTAAGGAGAATGAAGTAGTAATCAAAAATTTTCTAACAAAGAAAAGTCCAGGATCAGATGACTTCACTGGTGAATTTCACTGTTTTATTTATTTATTTATTTTTATGTCCGCACCCCTGGCATATGGAAGTACCCAGGCTAGGGGTTGAATTGGATCTGGAACTGCCAGCCTACACCACAGCCACAGCAATGCAGGATCTGAGCCACGTCTGCAACCTACTCCACAGCTCACGGCAACACCAGAGTCTGACTAACCGAGCGAGGCCAGTGATCGAACCTGAGTCTTCATAGATCCTAGTCGAATTTATTACCATTGAGCCACTATGGGAACTCCTCACCAAACATTTAAAGCAAGAATAATGACCCTTCTCAAATACCTCAAAAAAAACTGAAGAGGAGGGAACACTCCCAAACTCATTTTATGACACCTGCATAACCCGGAGACCAAAGCCAGATAAGGACACTCTTAGAAAATAAAACTATAGGCCAATATCTCTGTTGAATATAGATGCAAAAATTCTTAACAAAATATTAGGAAACTGATTTTAACAACATATTAAAAGCATCATACACCATGATCAAGTGGGGATTTTAGTATGAAACAAGAGTGGTACGAATATTGAATATGAATGAGCTACAGCTGCCAGAGATGGGTAGAATTGTTCTCATTCTACAGGTTCAGAAGCCAAGGCTTAGAGAAAAGGGGGAAATAAGATTAAATAGCTAATAAATGCTAAAGCTGCACTAGATTCCATTTAGGCTGAAACCAGTATCTTTTACACCATTACATTATGGGATCTCGTGACTTAAGGAGCTTCAGAAAGCGCTAGGAGAGGTCAGGTTAAGAGCTCTTTAGCACAATGACCACCTCACCAGTGAAATGTGGCCCAAAGGAGGTCTGATTGCCACCAATCCGATTAGCTACTCCTCCTTTTGGAGCAGTGGTTATCTACTGGGGCAGGGAGTTTTGCCGCTTGGCCATGTTTAGATACAGTTTTAGTCGGCACAACTGGGGAGAAGGTACTACTGGCATCTAGAAGATAGAGGCCAAGGGTGCTGCTAAACATCCTACACTGCACATAAGACAATGCCCTACAACACAAGGATTCGGCCCAAAATATCTATCATGCAGAGGTTGGAAGATCCTGTCCTAAAGGAAAGAATGAGTGAAGAAAAGAAGAAGAAATCCCACAAGTATAGTATACACTCCCATACACGAAGAGGGAGCTTGTACCAAGAGCCATGCAGGAGATATCCTCTAGCAAATGACTGTGTGTCATTTGTACATTTAACTTTGCCTACAACACAGGAGCCACCATGAAGAATATGGCAGGAGAAGAATTCTATAGCTAAAGGGGCCAGGGCCCTACCAAAGGATTTTTAGAATTTATGATTATGAGAACAAGTTACTAGCACCATGATGAAACTTTTTATTTGAAACAAATTGCAATGTGTTTGGAAGCAAATTGCAACAGGAACCCAGGTAATTTAACATCAATTAGTTATTTATTTATTTTTTTTGGTCTTTTTGACTTTTTTAGGGCTATACTTGGGGCATTTGGAGGTTCCCAGGCTAGGGATCTAATCAGAGCTGTAGCCGCCAGCCTATGCCACAACCACAGCAATGCCAGATCCGAGCCATGTCTGTGACCTACACCATAGCTCACAGCAAGGCCAGATCATTCTTGATGTTAAAGCCAAGCATAAGTAAAAGGAAATACACTATTTAAAATCATATTTATAAAACCAAATTGAGATTCTATTTAGGTTCTTTTGAGTCAGTAACACTACTACTGTCCTCTAAGTTGGGAATTAATTTAGATGATGAGGGAGTCCACAAATTTGATCTTCCCAGATTGGCTTTTTTTTTTTTTTTTGGTCTTTCTGCCTTTTCTAGGGCCTCTCCTGTGGCATATGGAGGTTCCTGGGCTAGGGGTATAATTGGAGCTGTAGCTGCTGGCCTATGCCAGAGCCACGGCAACGCAGGATCCAAGCTGCATCTGCTACCTACACCACAGCTTACCGCAACACCAGATCCTTAACCCACTGAGCATAGCCAGGGATCGAACCTGGAACCTCATGGTTCCTAGTTGGATTCCTTAACCACTGAGCCATAACGGGAACTCCCTGGCTTTGTTTTTAAGAATAGCCTGTGTCAAAGAATAATTATTGATGTGTTGATTCATAAATCAGTTTAAATTGACATAAATTCTCCTTTCACATATCATCTTTCAAGAAGGACTAACAATTGCTTTATTTATGTCACTAAATTGATTGAGAGCAGAGACCTAGATTTCTGCCACTGCTGTACTTGTGAAAAACATGTTGCGGATCAGAATCCAGGGACTCTTAAGTTTGGAACTATTTGCTTTCTCCCGCTGGGTTTATCTGGTTACCTTGCTAGTTATATGGCATGGTAACCTCTGATACTGCCCCAACATAGACAGTGGGCTAAAGATGTCTGTCTGTCTTGAGATTCTTGGTAGATCTCCAACCCAAACCTTCTGCTCTGTTGAGACTGTGCCAGAACTACAGTGTGTGTCAAGCCAACAGCTTTTAAAGAGTATATTGCACCTTCATTCCTAGTCCAGCATTATTTATGCCTCCCTTCCTATATTGCCATTTAATTATTGAGGCACTTGTGTTAACGGAGACCAGAATTTTAAGCTTATTAAAGATGTGAAGGTTATGAGGCTTTTCTAAATGCACCTTTGGCCAAAAGGTGTTGGTTACTTAAGTAACCAAAGGGGGTGGTTAAAGAGAAGGCTCATTTCTAAAGCGGTCCAGTGGCACCAATCCCAGTGGAGGAACCAGAGTGTGGAGATTCCCTCCTGAGTTATATACTGTTTGTGGCTATTTCCCATCCACTTCTTTTTTCTTTTTTGCTTTGTTTTTTTTAGGGCTGCAGCCACGGCATATGGAAGTTCTCAGGCTAGGAATCGAATCGGAGCTGCAGTTGCTGGCCTACACCACAGCCACAGCAACATGGGATCCGAGCTACATCTTCGACTCCACCACAGCTCATGGCAATACTGGATTCTTAACCCACTAAATGAGGCCGGGGATCGAACCCACATCCTCACGGATCCTAGTCAGGTTCCTTAACCACTAAGCCATGAAAGGAACTCCAGTCCCATCCACTTCTTAAAACAATAAAACAGCCTCCTCATTCCCACTTGAGCGGTGAGGAAAATGACCTTGGGCATGTAATCTACTAAAGCATCAGTTTGTTTGTAAAATGGGAGTAAGATAATACTTGCTTCATGGCGATGCTATGAGGATTAAATGGGACCACACAGGCAGAATCTTTCTATGTGACAAGAAGATTAGGTCTTATTATTTCTACTAATAGGACCACTGGGCAAGAGAGTAACCCCAAAGACTCTGTTCTTTCGACTATACCACTTGACATCCAAGAGCAGAAGCCATAGTTTTCTCATTTACATACAATATTTGTGACGGCGCAGATGGCGCAAATACATTGGACTTTTTCTATCTCCTAAATATAACATTATTTTCAGAACCCTTCCCCATAATCCCAAAAAAAGGAGAAGCAGGGGGGAACTGTAGACAGAGCAGCTTACATATGTTGTTCCCTAGTGTTAAAGTAGCCTTTCCTTCAGCTTTTAAGAAAATCATGTCTGTTTTAGTATGGTGTACTTGGATTACAAGGATCCATTACAGTCAGGATGACCCTGTAACTATATGGTTCCTGGACAGGAACCCATTAATTGGCAGGTGCCCTGCAATGTTAACACCATAAATTGCTTGCTGCTGATTCTGCTCTTGAATGGTGACTATCCAATATTGTCTGATGCTTGATAATTATGAAAAAAATCTTTTTAAAAAAATTTAACAAGATAACAGAAAACTTCAACACACACAAATTGGAGGTGACATCCCTCAGGAAGCCTTCCTTGACTGCATCTTGCCCTCAGCTGGGTTGACTGCCCACTGTCAGTTTCCTATGTGTCCCTGATCCTATCACTTTTGTACTACATTCCAATTACCTATGAACTTGACTGATTCCCTGATTAGACCGCAAACTTGTAGGAGGTAGAGCGCACGTATGAGACTGCAGTATTCTCATTGCCTAGCACAGTACAGGTAATAGTTTTATAAGTAATAGTTTATAAATAATTCTAGAGCATGTGAGAAACCAAGGACCTAAAAATACACCCAGAGTGTGTTTGCACACACTTGCATGGTGGCATTTAAGAGCATAAGGAGAGAATGGGGAGAGTGGATGGGGGAATTGCAGCCCTTGGAGATGAGTGAAGCAGTAAGGTGAACTAGAATAAGTATTCAGACTTGTGACATGAAAAAGAACTATTCTCCACTTTTTTTTTGGCCATGCCCATAGCATGTGGAAGTTCCCAGGCCAGAGATTAAATGCACACCACAGCATTGAAAATGCAGGGTTCTTAACCCACTGAGCCACCAGGGAACTCGTTTCCTCACTTTAAACTTTATTTTTTATGGGTATTTTATGCAAATGTGCCTTTGTATCTGCAGGTTTGAGGGAACAAAGATCACATGGATGCCTTCCAAAAAGATCGCAGATTTTCCTCTTGGTGTGTCTCAGGCCCATGTACACCTTGTTTTGTTTGTTTGTTTGTTTAGGACCGCATCCACAGCATGTGGAAATTCCCAGACTAGGGGTTGAATTAGAGCTGTAGCTACCAGCCTACACCTCAGCCACATCAACTTGGGATCCAAACTGAGTCTGCGACCTACACCACAGCTCACGGCAACATGGGATCACTAACCCACTGAGCAAGACCAGGGGTCGAACCCTCATCCTCATGGATACTAGTCAGGTTCATTACCTCTGAGCTGTGACAAGAACTCCCATGTACACCATGTTGAACATCCATCTACATTCAGTAGATCGGAGAGGAGCCTGAGATTGTGTGTCATGTCACAAGCTCCCAGGTGATGTTGATGCCACTGGTCCTCTGACAAATATTTGAGTAGAATATTCAGATGCTGCTAATGTGACAACATTTGGTCTCTGGGGCCTTCACTTTCAAACTCCAAATCAGAGGGGACATGATTGCAATATCCCACCTCAGGATCCAGGTACCTAAGGAGTCAGGTCAGGAAATAGCAACACCACCCCCACCACAAGCATGTGATGAGTGCTCCCTCCGGGCCTGTCTTCATCTATGCATTTGATGCTTATTATCTCCTTTAATCTGTAATTCCTCTAATTTCATTTCCCTTTGAAGTGAGGGGAGAAAATGGAGGCTTAGAGATGCTAAGTGACTTTCCAGGATCAGAGCAGGGCTTTGAACCCAAACCACCTGGCTTTCCAGCCCCTTTGCTTCATTGACTTTAAGATTTGGCCATGGGGAAGGAAGTACCTTGTGAATATGGGGAGTAGTCCTCAGAGAAAGAAGAATCATTCTCACCTGGGCAGTTACGGTCCAGAAGATTCACTGTATAGGCACTACCTTAGGATCTGGGTATCACTGTAAGGGGACCAGTTAGGTTACTAGAGTTTTATGGTTTCTTCAATAAATAATAAACCCAAGTTCAGAAAAAGGACAGAGGCATTACATGAAACCAAAGTACATATACAGCTGACCCTTGAACAGCAGGGGTTTGCTGTTGCTACTGCACACGTCCACTTACCCGTGGATATTTTTCGATAGTAAATAATACCACATTACTACACAATCCATGGTTGGCTGAATCTGTGTAAAAACAGTGGCTATGGGGGAACTACAGAAATGGAGGAAATACATACATAGACAAAGAGCGACTCTAAGCTACTCAAAGATTTCCAAACTCAGAGAGGTTGGCACCCCTCACCCTCAAGGGTCAAATGTTCCATGAATAGCAGAAAAAGCCCAGTCGGAAGAAACAGTTTAGATGCCATAGACAAGAAAATGAAACAAAGGCAGGCCCTGGGAACATGTGAGAAATGCAGGTTCCAGGACTCTAACCCAGACTTCTGGGATCAGAACCTGCATGTCAACAAGGAGCCCAGGGATGGATAGGGTGGGGTTCATCAAAACTACCTGGAATTCCACCAGCAGCTCTGGACCACCACAACACTCTTGGCACTCTTGCTGGAATAAGCAATCATGCTGTCTACCCCATGGCCCAGGAGCTGACCGTACGGCCCCTTTTGGGCAGGCAGGCAGACAGAGAAAGCAGGAAGAGGATGCCGTGCTAAGTGGAAGAAGCAGAGGAGGGGCTAGGTTTCCACGCCCCCCACTGCATATTACAATCACCTGAGGACTATAACAAAAAAATCAGTGCTTGGCTTTAATCTCTGATGCAACAAGGGGTCCGAGCCGTGTCTGTGACCTACACCACAGCTCATAGCAACACGAGATTCTGAACCAACTAAGTGAGGCCAGGGATCAAACTCAAGTCCTCATGGATACTAGTTGGGTTTGCTTCTGCTGAGCCACAATGGGAACTCCCATCAGTGTTTCTTTTAAAGCTCCGTGGGTAGATATAACATACCCAGGTCTAGCTAAGTCCCTTTATGGAAACTTGTTGGGTGAGGAGCGAAAGTTCCTTCTTAACAGTAACCTTACTTTCAGGTGTGAAATTTGGGGAAGTTAAAGGGCAGGGCTCCTTCCCCTGGAATGTGTTTCAGCATCAGCTGAGGAGCTTGTGCAAATGCAGCTTCTGACTCAGGAGATGCAGGCTGATCATTATTCTGTTTTCTCTCCCATCAATATCCCAGTATGATTGAGGTATATTCAGTTCGGTGTCATCATTCAGGGTAGTTGTGGGGGTTTTTTTGGCCACATCCATGTCATATGGAAACTCCCCCAGGGGCACAGGATCAAACCTACACCATAGCAGGGACCTAAGCTGCAGCAGTGATAACACCTAATCCTTAACCATCTATGTCACCAGAGAACTCCCAAGGATCATTTTAAATCAGAATTTACCTCCCCAAATCCTTCCCTCAAGAATCTCTCCTTGAGATTCTTGAGATTTCTCACAAGAAATTCTAGATTTTTAAAATCAACCAGAGCCTGTTAGTCTATAGTTTTATGTAACTTGGACCTTACAAATATATTCTTCAGATACAGGTGAATTTTCGTCTTCGTTTGGTATGTGTTATGGATTGTGTCTCCTTCAAAAACATGCATTGGAGTCCTAGCCCCCAGTAAGTACCTCAGAATGTCACTTTCCTTTGGAAATTGCATCTTCACAGATGCGGATATGGTTAAGTGGGGCCTACTAATAGGACTGGGAACCTTATGAAGAAGGGAAATGTGGACACTGGGATGTGAAAGGGAGAATGTCACGTGAAGATGGAGGCAGAGATGAGGGTGATGGTTCCACAAGCCAAGGCATGCCGGAGATGTCCAGCCAACTTCCAAATGCCAGGTGTGATACGTGGAAGAGATTCCTCCTCACAGACCTCAGAAGACACCAATCCTCCCCACATCTGCTATCAGACTCCAGCATTGGGAGCCAATACCTTTCTGTTAAGTTCCATGGTTTGTGTTTCTTTCTTTACGGCAGCCTTGGCAAATTAACACAGTATGTGTATACTCCACAATTCCACAAGTACTTGCAGAACAAGGGGTTGGTTTTAGATTCTAAATAGAACACATATTTATTTAAAAAAAAATTTTCTGGCCACAGCCTACAGCATGCAGAAGTTCTCAGACCAGGGATTGAACACACCACAGCAGCGACCCAAGCCACAGCATTGACAAGGCACGATCCTTAACCTGCTGCACCACTAGGGAACTCCTCAAATGGAACACATATTAAAATAAAACATGGTCTCTGATTTCTAAAAACTCACCACCTAGTGAGGGAGAAGGGCAAGCATAAATATGCATGTGCGGTACACACACACACACACAGCCAGCAATCCGGAAACTGGTGGGTTGTGTGACATGTTAGGTATTGCCTGCGAAGGACTCATTTACCTGGGAGGGATCTAGAAAATTTTCATTGGGTAGGTAGGGTGTGAATTAGAATTTGAAATGGTTGTTCAATCATGCACTTTCCTAAATGTCTATTGACATGTTTTAATGATTCACTCTTACATAATTAAAAGCCAAATTCCTCCAATGCTAAAGTTCAAGTTAGTCTTGAAATATTTCCCCCTCTCCATCTGCGTACAGCAACATTCCTAGAAGAAATAATCGCTGACAATATGTTCAATTTACTGAGCTCCAAGGAGCCAAATCGGCTAGCTCCAGGTGAGCAACATGATTACTAGTATTTTTAAAGAACGAATTTCACATGTTCTCAATCATTTTCATTGCACTATAAGTAGAAGCAAATCATTGGACTATTGTTCTGCCAAGAAAATAATTTCTGTCATCTGTAGCTGGAGATCTCAAAATAACAAATAACATTTGTAGGACATGCAACACACAACACATAAAGCATTTTCTTTATTTTATTCCAACTCAGGCTTGTAATTTCTTATCCCAAAGCATCTCATTAAAGGCTAAAAAAGGGCTTTGGTAAAGCCAGATGAAGCTCAAACTGCCCCTTTGCCTTTAAAACCTAAGATTTTAAGCCATTTGCCTCTATTTTTATTTTATTTTTGCCCTTATCACTTTTGTAAAGCCATTTACTATTCCTGATCTGTGCTCAGGTTCAGACATGGCAGCTTAATCTAGCAGATCTATTCTAAAATTCTGTTTATTAAAATGACTGGTTGCCTTGGTGATGGGGCAGGGAGGAGGACTGTCAGATAGATAAAGGACGTGTGGGACACACACATACTAAAATTTGTTTTTCTCAACTTCAATTTTTTTTTCTTTTTTTTGCTTTTTAGGGTATACCTGAGGCATATAGAAGTTCCCAGGCTATGGGTAGAATCAGAGCTGCAGTTGCCAGCCTACACCACAGCCACAGCAACACCGGATCTGAGCTGCATCTGCTGGCCTACACCATAGCCCACGGCAACACCAGATCCCTGACCCACTGGTTGAGGCCAGGGATCGAACCTGCATCCTAATGGATACTAGTTGGATTTGTTTTTGCTATGCCACAACAGGAACTCCTCAACTTCAAATTTAACTTTACTTTTTATTTAGTAAATCTGGCCATTCTACATACAGCATGAGTGAAATTATACTCTGGGGTAGAAAACTGGTAGCCTACATCCCTTTATAAATGGGAACATAGAAATGGCAAGACACAGGAGTCCTGTTGTGGCTCAGTCGAAACTAATATCTATGAGGATGTGGGTTTGATCCCTGGCCTCACTCAGTGGCTTAAGGATCCCGCATTGCTTATGGCTCTGTGGCTGGCAGCTGCAGCTCCAATTCTACCCCTAGCCTGGGGACTTCCATATGCCACAGGTGTGACCCCAAAAAGACAAGAAAGAAAGAAAAGAAAGAAAAGAAAGAAAAAAACAAACAAAAGAAAGGAAGGAAGAAAAGAAAGAAAAGGCAAGACATGAGGTTTAGAATTGTCCTGATCCAGCGCAGATTTCTGGCCTTATTCTTGGTTATGTGGCCCTGGGCAGTGTATCTGAGCAGTTCCTCTGGTTTCTCTTTCTCTCATCAAAAAAAAAAAAAAAAAAAGGGTATATTTAATTAAAACTTGCCTCTTCCAGTTGTTAGGATGACATGTGAGCACAGTGCAGTGCAGTGCAGGGTAGGGCTGAGCCTTGATATTTTGGAGTTCCCATTGTGGTTCATGGGGTTAAGGACAAGACATTGTCTCTGTGAGGGTGTGGGTTTGACCCCTGATCTCAACCAGTGAGTTAGAACCTGGCTTTGCCACAAGCTGCGGTATAGGTCATAGGTAAGACTTGGGGCCGGTGTTGCTGTGGCTGTGGCATAGGTCTCAGCTGCAGCTCTGATTAGATCCCTAGCCTGGGAACTTCCATATGCCACAGGTGCAGCCATAAAAAGAAAAAAATTTTTTTTGATATTTTGTTCATATTTTTTGCTGTTTTGAATATTTTAAAAAGATTGCATTAAAATATTATATATCTTGTCAACTAAGTTTTCTAGTGCCCCCTTACATTTTGCACCTGAGCAAGTATTTTACTCACTGGCTCCAATCCTAGCCCTGGAGCTCCTGAATGCTAAATCTTATTAGTATAGGCTACTTTGCTTTTATTAATACAGTTAATTATAACATTAAGTATTATAAATAACATATAAGTAGTATAATAATATTATATAATAATAAGTAATATAATTATATTTCACTTCCTTGCAGTGTCGCATTAGAAACAATAATGACAACAAACATTAATAAGGGTTCTGTCCCAGGCACTATGCTAGTGTGAGTTTGTTGCAGTTATTATTTTTCTTTTATAGAAAAATGATAGTTTAAAAAAAATAACAATTTCCCCAAGAAGACATCACTAATAAATCAAATCGCTGGGCATTCGAAATTGAGTTTTTTCCTGAAGAGCCTCTGAAATTTGTACATCAAGTTTGAATTCAGTGGCATGGGGCGGCCCATCAGAAACCTCCTTCCTGCAATAACCCAAGGAGGCCTCTAGGTGTCCTCATCGACCCATTTTGTAAGCACAGGAATTATAGGCCAGATAAAACCTGTTTAGAAAAGGTTTTTTCCAGGGGTATCTTTCCAGAACTTTCACATGTTCTGTGCATGTATATAGACTAAACTGGGCCTAATCTAGAAGGTTTCTGGACTGAAGAAGGCTCTGGATTGAGCAGGGCCAACCTCTCAGTGTGGGTGTAACCTATCTCCCTAGCTCACCATCTTCAAAAGTTTCTCAAGCATCTGTTACTGTTTCACCTGACCTTGGACAGAAGCCTGGCAAGGAGGGTTGCCAGGTGTCCTGTGTCTTCAGAACAATGGTTTGTTTGATGTTCTTTATTGATTTTTTTCCCAGGATGCCCCATATGTCCCGTATCCAGCTTTTTTCCCCCCTTAGCAAAATTCAACATTAGTACTATTTTACACATGTAATGGGTCATCCTGCATTTTCATTTGCTAAACCTGGCCACCATCCTGCCTAGCTTGTATGCTTTCTTATGCACATGAAAAGGCAGGTACCGGTCTTTGAATCAGCATCAGAGACAAGCCATGGGAGAAGGATCCAGGAGGGCAGGGCACCCAATTGAAGGATCCCTCTTATAAAGTGCACCTTGCTCTAGTTCTGGCCTTGCAGGAAGGCTCTGGCTGAAGGTCAGGAAAACAGCTTAACTGGTTCTACTCCTCGGGTTAAATGTCGGTGAAGCCTTCCTCCACAGTAGACTCCAGAGAGGCACAAATCCATAGTTTAAGGATTTGTAAATTGCAATCCAGGTCTGGATACTTTTTTTTTTGTCTTTTTAGGGCTGCACCTGCAGCATATGGAGGTTCCCAGGCTAGAGGTCGAATTGGAGCTACAGCTGCCAGCCTATACCAGAGCCACAGCAATGCCAAATCCAAGCCATGCGTATGACCCACACCACAGCTCATGGCAATGCTGAATCCTTAACTCACTTAGTGAGTCCAGGGATTGAACCCGCAACCTCATGTTTCCTAGTCAGATTCGTTTCCACTGCGCTGGGATGGAAATTCTTAGATACTTTTCTTGATAAGTAGCTTGGGCAAACTATTCAACTTCTTCAAGCTTTTGTTTGAGATTAATTAAATCTGCATTGCAAATGTGCTGTGAGGATTAAGTAAGAAAATTTTATTCCAAATGCGCACCAGACAGTACCTGAGACATATGATGAGTTGTTCTCAAGAGTGCTGTCATTTCAGGGGCTAAACTAAGGCAGTGCAAATCCTCAGAATCCCAATTTTCTAGACCTCCTTTAATGCTCAATGTCACTTACCATCTTTTTTCAGGGAACTATTTATATTATGAAGCATCTGCTGGGAACCAGATGTTGTGCCCAAGCTGTTTATGTGCATTATCTTGTTCAGCCCACAAAATACCCTTGCATGATGTGTCCTAGAGAGGAAACTGAGGTCCGGGGAGGTTAGGAAATTTACCCTAGTTCATAACAACCAGCGAGCAGTGGGGTTGGGATGGAGCCCAAGCCCGGCAGCCTGTCTCCAGATATGCCTGATCTCAAAGCGCACACATTGAACCACTGCTTTATAAAGATGGTGATGTCTGCTCTGACACCCACTATCAACTCCCAGAAAGGCTTCTTCTGCGGTAATTGAAGGGCTGCTGGAAATGCCCTTCCCAATTTGGGGCTGCCAGCCTCCATGATGAGATCTATCTCACCCTGGCTTCCCAAACTTTGATCTCCTTATGGAACCATTTTCTTCCAAAAATGAGGAGAGGACCACATAAAACATGGTGTTCTGGGAAGAATTGTGTTTGTGTTGGGACAGAGCAGAGGCTGGGAGGCTGCAAAGCTTGTCTCATTCATAGGACTTTCCAGTGCATCCCTCAAATGCCTCTGCTCTTTCCTTCAAACTTTTTGCAAAGGTAATTCCTGCCCAGTTGACTGTTAACTGGCCATTAATTAGGAATATCTTCAAGCTACATCCTGATTGAAAGTGTCTCAATTGTGCCTCTTGGAAACCCATAAACTACAGATTGCCCAGGACACTCTTTTCCTTGGCCATCTGATTTCCATCCCCTTGATGCTCCCTCTTTCTCCTCCCCAGACTGACACCTGTTTGCTCCTTCTCTTACCTTTTCATTTGGCTTAGTTTCCAGTGAAGAGAAGTGCAGGGTGAGCAATTGCTTTTCATAAAGTCATCGTTAGTAGACAGCATGAGATTTGGAGTCAGACAGAGGTAGGTGTGCATTTGAGCTTTACAATTTACATTCTGCGTGGTCATGAAACTAAGGCCATGGTAACCTTCCTGAGCCTCTTTATGTCCTTTTCTGGGATAAGACAACCTCTGTCACACGGCTGGAGGAAGGACTGAATGAGGTAGTGTATGATAACACTTAGCTCATTGTTGGGACTATAGTGAGGGCTTGAAAATGGCAGCTTTTTTATTACCTATATTCCTTTAATCCTAAAATAATCTGTCCTCCTAGTTTCAGTTTTTAGAACTGGTTAAGCTTCTCCTATCTTTTAAGACATATGCCAAAATGCCATTCTCTGAATGCTAGGTGTGCTTCTTTTCCTTTTTGCCTAAATGGATGTTTTCTTACCAATCCCCATCACTGCCACAAAGGTCCCACTGTGTCCCATAACCTAAGGTATCATCTACACCCCCTCTTTTCTCTCACCACTCTTGGCTCCCATAGGACTAAGGAACATTTTAAGTTACTCCCTTTGTTCACTTCCCTTTCTCCCTCCTTGGGCTCTAAGTGTCAGGAAAACATCGTATCTTCATTGCCTAGAACAGTGCCTCACATATAGTTGCTACCTTAATATTTCTTGGATATACTGTTTTTCTTTTCTCTTCTTCTTTATTTATTTATGTATTTATTTTTAGAGCCGCACCCCTGGCATATGGAAGTTCCCAGGCTAGGGATCTAATCAGAGCTGTAGCTGCCAGCCTACACCACAGCCACAGCAACACCAGATCCCAGCCATGTCTTCCACCTACACCATACCTCACGGCAAGCCAGATCCTTAACCCACTGAATGAGGCCAGGGATCGAACAGACATCCTCATGGGTAGTAGTTGGATTGGTTACTGCTGAGCCACAATCAGAACTCCTTGGATATACTTTTTTTCAAATCCCCCACCCTCAGAAAACCATCGTCTCCTTCACTTCCCTTCTTCCTCCCTCCAAAATGAAGAGACCTCTGCTTTAAACACTGGAAAGCAGCATCCAGACACAGAGGTTGATGGTTAATGTTTAATGCCTGTTCCTAAATGAGTCACCGAAGGCTTCTCAATGGGGGTAGTCTGGGCAGTTTAGATAGAGCATCTGTTTGTTGTATCAAATCAATGCAATGCCTCTGCAGTATATTTCATGTCCCTGGTTTCTAAATGCCAGTAGTACTTCCAAATCACTGGGAGATTCCAAAACACAGCAGCAACACATTTCCAAATGCCCCACTTGAAAATCACAGAACTATTTTTTCTTGGCCATGCTTGCAGCATATGTTAGTTCCTGGGCCAGGGACTGAACCTGAGCCACAGCAGTGACCATGCCAAATCCTTAACCTCTAGGCCACCAGGAAACTCCGGATATCACAGAACTTCTAAACCTCAGGCATTTCATAAATGTAAGTATTCAGAAAGAGATAATTTTCTAAAACTCAGGAGTTAGGTCATCCCCCATCCCCTTCCAGGTCCCAGGCCACAGTTCTTGTTGAGGCTACTGGTATTCAGAAGCAAAAGGAAATGGAGAGAATGTGTCTGTGTGTTAATGTTAAGAACAGCACTCAAATGAGCATCACCAAGACAGATCTTGCGTATATTTCTTACTTTCTTTTGCAGGGGAGATAGACTCATTCAATGAATCATGAAAGGTATAAGAGGATGGAACTATTATAAGGACATTCTGGGAGTGGGCTCGGGTTCTAATAGGAGATTCAGATTTACTCTTTCCAAAGAGAATCAAAGAGCACAGGTCACAAGCACGGACATCTCATATAGCTGAATTCTGAGAGCACTCCTCAGGGCATGGATAGAAGAGCATAAAAACTTCATATTATCAGACTGCCTAGAGCAATCATAAATGTGGCAAGATCAATAGATATTTTCAGTGTCCCTGATCAATATTAGTTCATTATGGTTATCTGTAATTATAACAAGTCTTTTCACTGGCATAGAACACTTTATTGACAAGAAAATAATTTAAGAAATATACTTGGTCCACTGATGAGGTCCCAGAGCAATAAATAATGCAGCCTCGTGGGCAGTCACCTAAGACTAGGTAGTATCCTAAATAAGAGTTATCTTAATCTGTGTTTAGACTGAAGCCTGCCTGTTTGCCTTTATGCTGCAGGTAAATGAAAAAAAAAAAAAAATCAGGCCCATTACCTTTAAGAAGTAATGAGCAAGGAAAGCTAAGCTTAACATGTATTCACTCAATTTTTTTATTTTTATTAATGATTTTTATCTTTCCCATTATAGCTGGTTTTTCAGTGTTCTGTCCATTTTCTACTCATTAAAAAAAAATATGTTTGCTACACTTACTGTAGAGAAATTGTTCATGGAACAAGGTTGTAGTAGTTTGGGATGCAGAGTTTAACAGGTCAAATCTATTTCCTGCTTTCCTCCCAATGAGGTAGGAGGTAGCTGGGCCCCAGGCTGAGCAGCTGTGGCCAGCCTTCTGATGACATTTCACGATAAGATACCTGCAGGAGCATTAGGCCTCAGTTAGGTGAAAGACAAGGTGACCACAATTTCCTCCTGCCCAACTTTGCTCGAGAGGTACTTCCAGCCCAGTACATGCACAGAGAAGGTCTTCAGTCTAGGAAGGGGGCCTAAGGGGAGAAGGCCTCCAGCCCATAATATGTCCTGCCAAACCTCCCAGAAACCTTCATGCTGAAATCACCTTGATTAAAAGATGTGTGAGCCCCACAAGGAAGGATCCCAAGTCAGACCAAGTATGGGCACAAGCAAGACTGTTGGCTAGAGACAATGCCTATCCCTGACAAATCCAGCTGCCTCCTCCATAAAAGCAATCTAGGCCACGCCTACTGCGTGTAGCTCATTCTGTGAGCTGGCCCATGTTTTGTGCTCTTTCATGTATACTGTGCTTTTAATAAACTCTGTACCTGCTTCACAGTCTTGGCCTCCTTGCTGAATTCCTTCCCCAAGGAAGACAAGGACCGAGGTCCTCTCACTGCCAAACTCACCAATAGCTGCAGGACTTTTGGCAAATTATTTGAACTTTTTAATTCTCTGAGTCTGTGACATGGACGTAATAGCCTTGTATACTTGATTGGGCTGCTGTGGTGATTACATGAGCTATTACATGGTAAAGTACTTTAGTGCAGTAGCCTGGCACACACTAAAGCAGAATTCAACAAATTCTAGCTCATTTTTGTAGAGGGACATACTTTTCTTTTTGCTACTTCAAGGAGACACAAGGAAAGGGGTGGAGAGGAGTCAGTAGAGTAGAAAAGAGATACAGAAATCCAGGAGAGGGGAGAGGAATGGAGTGAGAAAAAGGGGATAAAAGGCTTAACAAACTTCACACTCAAACATGGGTTAAGTTTTGCATCATCTTTTGGACTCCAGGTAAGTGTTAAAAGAGCTTTCTCTCTGAAAATGGACAGCATCTCCATGCCTTGTGAGATCTTAGGGGACCTGAACAAATTGCTTTTTTTTTCTTTTTTCTTCTTAGGGCTGCACCCACTGCATATGGAAGTTCCTAGGCTGGGGGTTGAATTGGAGCTGCAGCTGCTGGCCTACACCACAGCCACAGCAACAGCAGATCTGAGCTGCGTCTGTGACCTACACAACTCACAGCAATGCTGGACCTTTTAACTTACCAAGTGAGGCCAGGGATCGAACCTGCAACCTCATGGCTCCTAGTAAGATTCATTTCCACTGCACCACGATGGGAACCTCCCCACCCTGAATTGCCTTATTAATAAGCATGGAGGTAGCACCTCCTTTGATGCTCCAGATCAGTGCTACTCAAAGGGTAATCTGGAAACTGTTGCTGGAACTTAGAAAGCTAGGAACAGAAACTGAAAGTGTTTAAAAACTTTAAAACTTGGAAGTTTCCGTCATGGCTCAGGGGTTAATGAACCCAGCTAGTATCCATGAGGATGAGGGTTCAGTCCCTGGCTTTACTCAGTGGGCTAAGGATCCTGCATTGCTGTGAGCTGTGGTGTAGATCACAGATGTGGCTTGGATCCTGAGTTGCTGTAGCTGTAGTGTAGGCCGGCAGCTGCAGCTCCGATTTGACCCCTAGCCTGGGAACCTCCATATACCGAGATTGTGGCCCTAAAAAGACAAAAAGACCAAAGGAAAAAAGAAAAAAGAAAAAAGAAAAGAAGCTTTGAAATTTGACAGAGTAGTTTAATGTCTGGTGAATGTAATAATAAATAAGAACATATTTTTGTATCTCTGTTATTCCACCTATCTAGTAATTCATATTTTTGAATTAACTTTTCTTCCCCTTAGTAATTCACTTTATTTCACTTTACAAAATATAGGCCCACAATGACTGAAAAAAAATACTCTGTTTTTACAGCCCCACCTGTGGCATATGGATGTTTCTGGGCTAGGGGTCAAACTGGAGCTGCAGCTGCCAGCCTACACCATAGCCACAGCAATGCCTGCAGCTACCTACACTTGAGGCTGGTGGCAACACAGGATCCTTAACTCAATGAGTGAGACTAGGGATCCGACCCACATCTCAGAAATAATGACAGGTTCTTAACCCATTGAGGCACATTGGGAACTCTGAAAATTTTAAAAGCAGGATTTTCTCCACTGCTTCTAAGAGTTTAGGAAAAAACCATCAAAACTTTTCTACTGTACCAAAGAAAGTCATCATTCCAATTCTGAAAGCTCTTAAAGACTGATACTTGAACCTCTGTCCCTAAGAAAAGACTTTAAACGAATAGTTTAAACAATTCTAGAATCTTTATTGCTTAACATTAAGCTTTTATGAATACATGGAAGAATTTTGAATGATCTTCTCAGATATAGAAAAAAATTAAACATCCAGGAAGGAGGAAGGTGAGGCAATTTTTTCAATCCACCTTGTAAAACATACATCTTCATGAGGTAGATCAATGTACACTGACAAAAGGTGAGGCCGAAGATACTTTGGTTAAAAAGTAAGTTGTGAAACTGAATTTGTAATATGATGCTTTTTTTTTTTTTGTCTTTTGTCTTTTTAGGGCCACACCCGAGGCATGTGGGGGTTTCCAAGCTAGGGGTCTAATAATCAGAGCTACAGCTGCTGGCCTATGCCACAGCCACAGCCACAGCCACGCCAGATCTGAGCTGTGTCTGTGACGTACACCACAGCTCACGGCAACGCCGGATCCTTAACCCACTGAGTGAGGCCAGGGATTGAACGCGCAACCTCATGGTTCCTAGTCGGATTCGTTTCCCCTGCACCATGACAGGAAATCCTGTTTGATTTTTTTTAATTACTATAGGCATAGAAAAAAAATCTGCTGATATACAATAAATTCACAATTGTATCTGGTAATGTTAGGCTTATAGGGCATGACTATGTTCTTATATATTTGCTTCATGTTTGAAATTAAAATTTTTAACACAAGTACATGATATTTTGTAGTAAAAAACATCAATTTGACATATTGAAAAATTTACCTCTGCCGCTTTTGGATTATTAATAAGCACATCAATAATGTGACTGAGAAATGTTTTTCAAAAAAGATGAGGGGAAAATCATGTAGCAGGCTAACTCTGCTTCCATTTCATTTTTTGTTTGTTTCCTTTTAGAGCCTGTGGCATATGGAAGTTCCCAAGCCAGGGGTTGAATGGGAGCTGCAGCTGCAGGCCTATGCCACAGCCATGCCAACACCAAATGCGAGCTGCATCTGCAGCCTATGCCACAATAGCAATGCTGGATCCTTAAACCACTGAGTTAGGCCAGGGATCAAACCTGCATCCTCATGGACACTATGTCAGGTTCTTAACCCTCTGAGCCACAATGGGAACTCCTCTGCTTCGATTTCCATACCTTCTCTTCCCATTTGGGAGCCAAGTTTTATTTGTTTTTTCAAGGTACACTTGCAATTCTGAGCATACCAGTTCTTGACTAGCAGAAGATTATTTCCATGAAAGGTACTTGCACAGAAATAATAACCTCCTCATATTTCACTTCCCCCTCCCCTCTCCCCATTGTAAGGGATAAAAAGATGTCAGATGAAATATATTCTTGAATTTAAAAGACCTATTTGCCAGTCTTCAAAACTAGAATGAATGACTTGTTACAAATAAACAACATTCATAAAACTGGGAAGCCTAAAAATTCACATCAGTCATCCTCCATGAGGCAATTAACTACCGTATTTCATCAATTCTAAGACAACTAACTTTATTCTAAGGCACAGCAATATTTTATGTATCACCAAGAAAGAAAAAAAAAAAACAAAAACTTCCAACTCAAATAGAACATGCCAGGAATCAAAAGATGCATGCTGATTTTGGAGATATAAATGTGCAAAATGAAAAAAAAAAGGGCATCTTGGAATCAATAAAATATGGTAATACTATAACTAAAAATTTAGTCTTTTCCAGCCTGATTACTTGAAGTAGAGCACTTTTAACTGCTTTATGTGAACCCTGAACATAAATGGAAGGATACATAAACATTTTCAGTAGCACACCTTTAATTTATTGACCTATGTAAAAAAAATAATAATAATAGGTCTTAAAAAGTCAGAACAGTAAAAGAATATGCAAAAGGTATTTCTGTTTCTAGAAGGCTATACAAATATGCAAAAAGAAATAAGTTATTTTTTGCATGTCTTTCGGTTTTCCAATTTTTTCCCCAAACTTCATTTTTAATAATACAAATGACTAAGGACCAGTTTAACAAATCATCTTTATGTATATATTACATGCTTTGGAATATACGTAGAAAATGTTCCCAAAAAGTTGTTCAGAAACTTCTCTATTCACAATATGAACAAGAAACCTGTATAAAAGAGATGGAAGGAGCACCTTTTATGGAATTCTGAAGCAGAGTAAAGATGACAAAAAAGATGTATCTGGAATATGGAAATAGTTGCTTAAAAAAAAAAAACAAAAACAAAACCAAAACACCCTATAATAAACCACAGCGAATTAGTTCTCCCAAGAAAAAGTATGAGGTAGTTTTAGCCTCATAATTAAATCTACTGCAGCTTGGAGGTTTTTTTGCTTTTGTTTTTAATAACTAATTTTGTTTTTGTCACTTGGTGACTTAGAACTACCTGTGGAATCCAGACAATATGCTTCCTTTTCTAATGTCCACAATTTTAAGGCACGCAATTCATCTAAAATGATGTGGTTTTCGTCTGTGTGTTTCTTTTTTCTTTATGCTGTGTTGGGTTCTTTCTGTATCACCCTAAAATACTTTTTCAAACTCTTGATTATAAAAACTCTCCATGTCAAGTTTACCATTTCAATGACAGCCGAGTTGGAGAGTTACCAGCCTGAATAATAATGCCATTGGCGTAGAAAGAAAGAAAGGAACTCAGTGATATTGTACCTCAGAAAATTCTCCAAGCAGAGTTTGTCAGTTATTCAATGGGCTGCTTCATTTTCCCCAATCTGCTACCAGAACGTTATATTACAGGATGCTACAGCAATAAGTCTTTCCAGAACCCATTTTATGGTGCTTATGAAAACCATCAGTCTTGATCATTGACTAGAAACATTTACACTCATCCAGAACTTCATGAAAATCCAGCTTTTCAAGTAATTTTCAAATACTGTCTAAACTGCTCATGTCCAGGTAGACACAGTATGCAATTCTTCTCCTGCTTACCAATTCAAACGTCAGTGACTATAAGGAGCTTCTGGTTTCCCTTCTGCCATCATTCTGAATTGTGCTCTGAAATCTCCCCTGTCCTTCTTTCCTTCCTTATGGAATCCCTGAACGCACTTATCAGCGTTTTGAGGTCTGTCTTCCACAACTTTTATTCCCTTAAAAAGTGCCTGCTACCATAAGGGCTGAGTCCTTCTTGGCCATGGCTCACGTGAGGTCCGGCCTTGCTCTGTGAGGTTAGCGCCTGCACTTGGAAAGGCGGGTGGTCGTGCAGGGGTTTTGTGCGGCTTAGTATGTGATTCACTTCCGGGGCCATGTGAGTCTTCTCTTCCGGCGTGGATGCCTCTAGGTTTCCAAAGCCAGCAGCCCTCTGGGAAGACGAACACGATCTGCAAGGCACGCTAGTGTGAGGACGCAGTGCTGTGTGTGGTCCAGAGGCCCAACTGCCGTTCAGACTAATGTTCCAGGCTTTGAGTCTTCGTGCCAAAAGAGCCTCTGCTCACTACTCTCCAGGCTGTCCTCCAGCCGGCTTCCATCTGTACCGTCCAGTTGACTGGTCTCTGTGTACTGTCTATTAAAGGAAACCAGAAATGTTACGATTTGGGGTCATGTTTTGTTCTCAGAGTACAAAGATGACTACACTCAAAGAGGTTAGTAGGAAGCACTGTTAAGAACATTCTCCAAAACTCTGGAATAAGGCAGGGGATGGTTGTGTGGTTTTACGACGTCACACTGGAACACTGTCAAACAGCCCCATGTGAGGAGTATTGACTTCTCCTGAGTAAGTAGACGTTTGTCTAACTTAGGTTTACTGTGGATGAGGACTCAGATTGTTGTCAAGTTATATGTTAATATGGAGGCTTTGTCTGGAAGAAATACAAATAACTTCTGCCTAATAAAAAGATTATGGTCATAGTTTTATTGCCTGGTTGGACATTAGCTGGTTTTATATCGAATTGCGTAATCTCATCTTAAGACTCTCCCTTTCAGTGTTTGGAATCCAGTCTCTCTTTTTCTCTGTTTTTTTTCATTAACATATAGTTGATTTATAATGTCGTGCCAAATTCTGCTGTACAGAAAAGTGACTCAGATATAAATATATATACATTCTTTTTAAATGTTATTTTACATCAGGGTCTATCCCATATCCAGTCTCTTGAATTCTCTGGGCACCAGCGTTACCATTTTGTTAGTATTCTCATTAATGAGTTAAATGAATCTTTGACACGTGCTCATTTTCTGTTTGTGTGAGAGTCATATTTTGGACTTTTGAAGTATTTTTCATAGCTGTCCTTTAAATATTCTTCAAATTAAGGGAAATACACTAGATGTTTTCCTCAGAAACAAAGGAATATATTTGGAGTCAGGCAAGAGTATCTTGGGACATATTTCACATCCCTAGACTGTATGGGTCAAGTGTAAACCGGAAACAGCATCACACAAAAATCTCAGGTCCATTCAGAAAGCATCATACTGTACAGACTAATCCAATATGCAAAACCTCATTCCTGTAACAGTAGGTTAGAATATGTTAGTTAGTTAGTAGGTTCTTTTTATTTTAAATTCCAATGTCTTTTAGTAAAGGTGAATATAAAGTCCTGGAAAGAAAGCTTGGGAAATAAACACTATGCAAAGCCAGGTATTTAGTGTTTTTTTCCTAGTATAAAAACATAGGCAGCTTTCCAACACTTCACACATCAGTCGGAGCAAGCAAAATACCTGCTATGGAAGAAGCAACACACGGGACTGTACTTACTACAGCTGGCTACACTTAAAAGAGAATTTAAAACTGATCTCATTTCTGGAGATACAACCATTCTCCCAGACAGAAGACTTTGGCTTTGCCTAGTAATAGGTAGAGTTAGATAAGGAAAAGAATTGGAAATGGAAAATAGGAAGTGAAAGAAAAAAATGTTATGTGAAAATACAGTTTGCAGCAGCAGAGCCCAGAATCTGACCATTATTACATACTAGGTAGCATAAGAGACTTCACTATTTCTAATTTTGGAAAGTTTATGCTGCTGACTGTTATACTACATCATACTAGGAAAAAATTTTTTTCTTGGTATAAATTTGTAGCTTTTTATATAATATTAAGACCTGGAAACTCTTGGGAAAGAATCTTAAAATAATATGCATTTCATTAAAAAAAAAAAAAAACATGGATCTATGGCTAAGTATTTCAAATCTTTAAGGATAGATCTAAAGTTTTTATCTTTATATTAAAACCCAATTTTTCTCTTATTTACAATTTTCATTTTCATAAAAAATAACATGTAGTTTTAGAGCAAATTTCTAAAGCTTTATGGATGACTGCTTGTTACTAGGTCAAGTTAAATTGATTAGACTGTATCATCATAATAATAAAAAAAGTCTTGGAGTTCCTGCTGTGGCACAACAGCATGGGTGGTGTCTTGGGAGCCCTGGGGGGCAGGTTCAATCCCTGACCCAGCACAGTGGGTTAAGGATCCCACATTGCTACAACCATGGCTTAGGTTGCAACTGCAGCTCACATCTGATCTCTAGCCCTGGAGCTCCATATGCCATGGGGTGGCCAAAAAAAAAAAAAAGAAAGAAAAAAAAATCCTAAATAGATAATTGGGTAGAATTAAACATTCTCACAATTCCCAGAGCTAGGAAGATAAACTGGCAAATATTTCTAGTAAGCAGGAGTTTCAAAAATATGCTTTTCAATTTAATCCATTAATTCTACATATTAAAATATATCCTAGGGAAATAATATAGAATTCAGACAAATATTTTGCACAAAGATGTTAAAAACAGCATTACTCACAATAAAAAAAGAAAGAAAAATTTAAAACCATTTAAAATCAAACTATGGGGAACTGTTTAATAAAGTATGGCATATTTATTGAGTGGACTATCACACTGATCATATAAAATAAGGTTTAAAATTTTGTAAAAAAAAAAAAAAGGGAGGGGACATGTTGATGCTAGGATATTAAGCAAAAAACTGGGATGTGCAATTCCATGTACAATGAAAGATGTAGAGTTGTATATACAATCATTATGATCATGTTAAAAATGGATAGAGAAAAATGGGAAAAATGTGCCAAAATGTTACTAGCTACTATCTCTACATGGTGGATTTATGGGTAAATTATTTCCTGCTTATTTATTCCTTTATTATTTTCCTAATTTTCTAAAATGAGCTCATGTTATGTGCACACCCACACACACACAATAGGGATCTTTAAATAGTTTCTAATTTCCTGTACATTGTGCCCCTTCTGACACTAGACTCTGCTGTCTTGGGCTGGCTGAAATAGATGGGCAGACTTTGTAAACTAGATTTTTCTCTAAAAATGTTTAACACTTCCTGAGTCTGAGGAGACTGGTGTTAAGGATATCAGAACTGTCTTGGGCACTGCATGGTTTGTTTTATATCATTTCTAATTTAGGCAACGAAAAGGACAGTAAAAGTATACCAACAGGAAAACTATTTTCAAATGTATTATGCAAAATGATTAGAACTGAAGTGAAAAAGTCCAGCTCAAATTTGGGGCCAGAGTCATTTTATTTGCTGCTCCTAACTCATTTCCAAGCATTATTTACAGAAGCCCAAGCTATTGGACATCCTCTGGTGTATATTTTCATTAAAATTCTATTTTGAGCACACCCTTTGTTGAGTTGAGACAATTGGCCTAATATTTCAAGCCAAGAAAAACTTGTGCTGAATATGGAAAAGAAAAACAAAACTCTGGGGGCTGAATATCTTCCATTTGCTTATAATACTTAAGTGCGTTCATAAGAAACTAACCACTCAAAATCACTAGTATAGGCACCTTTAAAAGTTTCAGTCTGTGTTAAGTCTCCTATGCCTGAGGCAATCTGACTTAAAGAAAGCAAAATTCAATTTTCATGAAAAGAAGAAAACAAATAAAAAACAACAGAAAATGCTCTACTTCTTGGCACCAGGGAGTGTGGATTATATTCTGTGAGAAATTAATAAAGAAAAATGACCTCTTCAAACTTAATTCTTCCCTTGTATGCAAAGAACTGAAAAGCACATAATTGAGAGTTGGTAATCTTTTTAAAAACCACATTTTAACAAGTTGGTCTTGTCTGTTTCCTCTAAATGTTTACAAAGAACTGCTATTACAAATGCACAGGACAGCTGGCTGTGTCTGCTGCTTCTTAATGAACACAGTGGTCAGATAAAAAAAGGCAGCAAATGTTTGAAATCAAGCCTAACAACTGTCTATGAGGCATCTTGGTATGAACAGCCTTTTCCAATGTAGCTATTTTTCCCACAAGGCCAGAAGAATCTTAATGAAAATACCAATAATATAGCTTCAAGTAGAACAATTTACAAGAACCCTTCAAACACAGAATGTAATGTACAGAACTCTAAGAACAGGGTAAAATTGGAGTTCCCATCGTGGCACAGTGGTTAACGAATCTGACTAGGAACCATGAGGTTGCGGGTTCGATCCCGGGCCTTACTCAGTGAGTTAAGGATCCGGCATTGCCGTGAGCTGTGGTGTAGGTTGCAGATGCGGCTCAGATCCTGCGTTGTTGTGGCTGTGGCGTAGGCCGGTGGCTACAGCTCCAATTAGACTCCTAGCCTGGGAACCTCCACATGCCTCAGGAAGCGGCCCTAGAAAAGGCAAAAAGACAAAAACAAAAACAGGATAAAATTTAAATGAGCTAGATTAAGCATCAATAAGCTATTTCTTTTCTTTTTTGTTTGGCTGTGGCCATGGCATGTGAAGGTTCCCAGGCCAGGGATCAAACCCTTGCCACAGCAGCTACTGGAGCAACAGCAGTGACAATGCTGGATCCTTAAGCTGCTGGGCCTCCGGCAAATTCCTTAATAAGCTTTTTCTTAAAGGGCCAGATATTTTTGGCTTCAGCCATATGATCTCTCTTGCAACCACTCTGCTCTGCCTCCTAGCACAAAAACAGCCATGGATAACATGTAAATGAATGAGCATGGGTGTTTTCCAATAAAACTTTATTTATAAACATAGGTGGCAGCTGGTTTTGGCCCTCAGACAAAGGTTGGCCTTTGACAAACCTTGAGCTAGATCACTTAGTGTTCATAAAATCAACTTAGATTCCTGAATTCTGACCAGGAACAGGGTAATAGCATTTTTGAGCATTGCTTTCTCACCTGCCTGGAGAGGACAAAGGATTATAGATGTTGCCATAGCAGCTGGTGTACGAAGGATGTGCTGGGGTCTCGTATTCAGATAGCCCTACGGTTATCTGGGTCCTCCAGTTCCCAGAAGCATTTGTAGAAGACACTAAAAATGAAAAGATAAAATTAGTGGGACCATTCAAAGTGAATTATTTAGGCCATTTAGATGTACAATATAATCAGCTGTGTGCAGAGTTGTGCTTAAGAGCCAATGTTTAGAACCAATAGAGCTCCTATTCCAATGTGGTCACTTACTGGCCATGTGACCTTGGGCAAATAACCTCTTTAAGCCTCAGTTTTCTCATCTGTAATGTGGAGCTAAGAGTATAAATATATTTTGTGTAGGGATAATATCAGGATTAAACAAATTAATTTGTGAAAATATTTAGCACTGTGCCTGGAAATAAATGATAACTATGATTACTGTAGATATGAATAAAGTTAATTGAAAGACATGCTATTAAAAAAAAAAAACCCAAGGAGTTCCCTTCGTGGCTCAACAGTTAACAAACCCGACTAGTATCCATGAGGATGCAGGTTTGATCCCTGGCCTTGCTCAGTGGGTTAAGGATCCAGCACTGCCATTAGCTGTGGGGTAGGTCGAAGACTTGGCTCAGATCTGGCATTGCTATGGCTGTGGTGTAGGCCTGAAGCTGTAGCTCTGATTTGACCCCCTAGCCTAGGAACCACCATGTGCCACAAGTGTGGCCCTAAAAAGCAAAAAACCCCAAAAAACCCCAAACCCAGAAGACAAGCCAGAAAAGAAGTCTCATATATGGAAAGAATCTTCCCAGTCAGGCTATGGTGGCTGGATAGCTTCACAGGCTTCCATCATAAAGATAAGGTGACAAGTTTGAATTTCCTGAAGCCCTTTGGAGGAAAAGCATTCTATACGTCGATTTGTTGAGACCTGTCCATTCCTCAGCCAAAGGCAATATTGGCCACTAGCAGGATCAAGTCATTTTTTTTGGGGGGGAAAAAAAAAGTGTGTGTAGGGGGGAGTGGGAGTGGGGGAGGGTAACTAGGACAGGAAAGATTTCAGGAAGAAGAGACTTAGCTCTTCTGAGGGCACTAATCCGAACAAGACAAAGGCATAATTTGGGAGCAAAACTCAGTGAATGCCTCATCTCTGGGTGTTTGCTGTCCTCTCTCTTAAACCGTCCATGAATTCCCTGGTAGCCTAGTAGTTAAGGATCCAGTATTATCACTGCTGTGGCTCAGGTTGCTGCTGTGGCACTAGTTCAACCCCTGGCCAGGGAACTTCCACATGCCACAGGCATGGCCAAAGTAAGTAAATAAATATAACCAGCTCTGCTCTGTGCCTAGGATGCATGATGTCATGCCGGTCACCTAGGACTCAAAAAACCACCATTGCTCCTGGGTCCTTCCTGATCTCCTCTATTTCCTGTTCCTGGCGGTCAACCTTCTCTCTTCTCACCCCCACAAAGCATGTGGAACCAGCATGCAACAAACACATTTCAAAACTCATCTGTGGTCCTGGATGCCCACAAAGATTTGACTTAACGATGTAAGATCCTCACTTTGAGCTTCTAAGAAGGTTTCATATCTCTAAGTCAGGGGTTTTGAGGCATGGTGGTTAGGATGTTGCGCTGTAATAGAATTCCTACTCCACCACTTTCCGGCTTTGGAGATTGGGCAGGGTCATTTAAACCCTGTAAGGCAGAAGTGTCTCAGCTGCAAGATTAGGATAATAATAATAAACATGACAACAGCACTCCCTACATAGAATTGTCGCATACACTAAATGGGAGAGCGCAAATAAAGGGCTGAGCAAACCG
This sequence comes from Phacochoerus africanus, assembly GCF_016906955.1. NCBI lineage: Eukaryota > Metazoa > Chordata > Mammalia > Artiodactyla > Suidae > Phacochoerus > Phacochoerus africanus. The sequence goes on from NC_062544.1 coordinate 130,925,806, forward strand.
GGTGGCACAGGGTAAGCTGCCAATAAAAGTGGCTGCTACTACTCCTAAAACTGAGTCACCAGGAGAGCCTTTAGGTGGCTGGAAGGGATTGCAAAACCCCTGACTAATTCAGCAAATAACTGGAAACTTATCTCTCCATGAGAATGGTGCATGCCTGTTGTAATACATCAACTATAAAATGTAGTAGGAAAGAGGAAAATCCCAAAAAGGAATTCTGGAAGCACTGATTCCATCCCTGTGATGCCTTTTGGCCTGTGGGGTCAATTCCTGCTGGAATCAGCCAGGCTCACGCTGTCACACTGGGTCCAGGAAGCATTATCTCCATTCTCACCTTTGCCCCAGTGCTGAGACAATGGCCGGGAATGTTGAAGTTTCAGAGTTACAGCTGCTTCTCTGTTTAAAGAGGCATTACCCCAGCCCTGTGCCCTGCTGACTATACACAGGTATCTCAGTCCTCCTCCTTTGGTTTCGGAAAGTTTCTCATGCAGCGCCCTGAACTTTGAAGGGGAAGAAAGGCAATCTCTGGATCACAGCCACAAATATGAAATAATTACAGGAGACTTTTCATATGTTAGATGTGGTAATAAATGGGGAAACCCTAGCAGAAGTCTAAAGTCCTGCACAAAGAGGATAGAACTGGAACCCAAACAGAAATCTCCATGGAAACACCTCTTGTCAACAAACTTAGGAAACTTTTAAAGGTACAGTTTTCACAGATGATCACAAAATGATTCAGGAATCCCTGTGCTATGTCTCACTAAGGCGTCATACTTGCAAGAGGGGGCAAGACTCATGACCGTGGTCTTTTGTGCAGTTCGAGAATTCATTTCTTTAAGCTTTAGTGCTGCTTAATTTTCATACATCCCTCTGGCTGCTAACGAGACCGTGAACATATCCAGGCCAGAAACTGGCTCCTCATTATCTTGGATGTGCCCGCTTGTTAGTTGAATAAGTGAAACCAGAGGAAGATTTTTCTCTTAGGCCCTCATATCCCTACTTAAGGTAACTGGCACAGCTCGGGGTATGCAATAGATTTAGGGACCAAAGTCAATGCATGAAGAGAATCTCTCTCATCAAAATTACCTTTGAAAGTCCCTTAAATTAACCAGAAAGTGGAGGATATATGATTACTGAATTGAGTCAAGGCCTGAGGAGTATTTAGAACAGTGCCAACAGTGCTTAGTAAATGCCAGCTCCAGTCAGACTTACTAGAAGACTTACACAGATTCCTAAGCACTGGGAATGAATGGCATTTATGTATGTATGTACGTCTTTTTAGGGCCACATGGGTGGCATATGGAAGTTCCCAGGCTAGGGGTCAAATTGGAGCTACAGTTGCTGGCCTATACCACAGCCAAAGCAACGCGGGATCCGAGCTGCATCTTCGACCTACACCACAGCTCATGGCAATAACAGAACCTTAACCCACTGAGCAAGGCCAGGGATCAAACCCACATCCTCATGGATACTAGTTGGGTTCATTACTGCTGAGCCACAACCGGAATTCCAGGAATAAATGCTTTTAGATGATCCAATTCCTCGTGGTGAACAGGGAAGGATGTAGAATCCTAAAGGCTTTCTTCTTACATAAGTGTTTATCCTATTCTTTTAATATATCAAAACTCAATGCCCTGAAAACTATTTTTATTTATTTATTTATTTGCTTTTTAGGACCTGCACCCATGGCATGTGGACATTCCCTGGCTAGGGGTCAAATGAGAGCCACAGCTGACAGCCTACGCCACAGCCACAGCAACGGAGGATCCAAGCCGTGTCTGCAACCTACACTACAACTCACAGCAACACCAGATCCTTGTGGATACTAGTTGGGCTCATTAACCAATGAGCCACAATGGGAACTTCCGATTTTTATTGAAGTATAGTTCATTTATGATGTTATGTTAGTTTGAGGTGTATGGCACAGGAATTCAGTTTTACATATATATATATATATATATATATATAATTTTTTATTAGTTTTATATAAACTAATATAAACACATATTCTTTTTCAAATTATTTTCCCTTATGGCATATTACAAAATACTGATATATATATAAAATATAATTCTACTGTGCTATACAGCAGGTCCTTGTTGATTATCTATCTTATATATAGTAGTGGGTACATATTAATTGCAAAGCCTGAACACTTTAAAGAGATGTGGCCATCAACACAAGACCTAGAAAAGATAAAATACAAGAAAGCCTCTAACACAGGGCAGCACAGAGAGTAGGTGCTCAGTAAATGTTTGTTGGATTTTAACCTGTGGCTCCACCCAATAGCTACCACCCTTATGATCTTGGGTCCTGGCCTCATGGTCCTTGAGGGGAGTGGTTTGGGGTAGCTGGGGACACAAGGTAAATGAAATCTGAGTACAAAGGCCTCTGTGCTATTTTTTTTTCCTTCCTTTTTGGGCCACACCCAAGGCATGTGGGACTTCCCAGGCCAGGGATGGAATCCCTGCCACAGCAGTAACCCAAGCCACAGCAGTCACTACAACACCTGATCTTAAACTCTTAGGCCACCAGGGAACTCAGCCTCCAGGGTATTCTTACCTGAAGAATAGGAAGATGCTCGGCTGCTTGGAGAACAGGGTACCTGTAGGCCAGCAAAGCCCAGGCTTCTCTGCGAGCCCCGGTCAGAGTCAAAGCTAGTCTGTGTGCTGTGGCTCTGCTCCTTCTGCCCAGAGGCCCGCTGGTACCAGCCACGCAGGTGCTCTGCAACTAAGGCCTTGTGGATGTTTTTGGTGATGTGCTCTGACTTTGCAGCAGCCTTTCTTGGCAGCCGGAGAGTGGCGTATGGGTTGTGGGGTACCCTGTCGACCTCATCTTCACGAAAGGACCTGCTGTAGTCCCTGGGGCGGTCGTACCCATAGTGGGCTGATGACCGGTAGGAAGGATTGACACTGTACTGTCCCTCCATGTCGTTCTCATAGACATAGCCACCACTGTAATAGAGATCACACTCTGCGTACGGCGTGTACCCGGCAATGTAGTAACTAGAAGATGTCTGCTCTTGACTCTTGGAGTAGACACCATTCCTCAAACTATCCTTTTGTGCTAGGTTGGGCATGCTTCCTGAATTTGAAGTCGAAACGTTCTGTTTCTTGGACCTTCTCCGGCCCCTGGAGCGAGTGTCCAGAGTCTGGGTAGTGTAATAGGGCCCGGCCACTGGTGTCACACAGTAATACTCTGTGCTTGACTGGCTGGTGTAGGAAGACCCGTCATCCAGGATTTCTGTGCTGCTGCTTCTTTGGGATTTGGAGAGGGAGAAAAATGGCTTATCGTGGTCCATCTCAGAGAGCAGGTGAGACTGGGACTCCAGGCTCCCACTCCGCTGGCGGCAGTGCTGAGATGACGATTCGGGTCTGCAGGAGAAGAAAGGTAAACTTGTAAAAGACAAAAGGAGAGGAGTTCCTGTCATGGCTCAGAGGTAATGAACCTGACTAGTATTCACGAGGATGGGGCTTCGATCTCTGGGCTCTCTCAGTGGGTTAAGGATCTGGCATTGCCGTGAGCTGTGGTGTAGGTGGCAGGTGGCAGGTGGCTTGGATCCCATGTTGCTGTGGCTGTGGTGTAGGCTGGCAGCTATAGCTCCAATTGGACCCCTAGCCTGGGAAGGGAACCTCCATATGCCGCGGATGTGGCCCTAAAAATACAAAAAAAAAAAAAAAAAAGGAGAGGAGGACCAAGATAAGGAAAAAAGGGACATCACTTCAAATATTTAACAGCTCTTGAACTGCAATAGGATTTTTAAGGTTTCCAAAGCAACCACACAACAGAATCCACTGGGTTTACAAAGTCAAAATGAGAAGAGAAACACGTTCTGTCAATTAGGTAACCTGTATCCTTTCTTGAAAACAGGGAAGATAAACTGATGATGTACAACTTGCATCAAAGCCTAAGAAAAACCCCACGCATCTTTGGAGGGTCTTTTATCCCAACAGGAGAGCAGTAGCTAGACCACAGTGAAGGCAGCCTTTGTGGGGGAGCAGAGGTTGATCTGACATTGGAAACCTGGGTTGAGTCATGGCTCCATCATTTCCCAGCTATATATGAACGTGGGTAAAATATTTAATTAATCTTCCTTCCTCCTCTGTAAAATGAGGACCAAAACAGTATCTAACATCTTCAATTAGGCTTGTTGTGGGGACTAAATAATATAGTGCATACGGATGGCTGTGCTCTTTTCTATGCACAGCCATCAGTAAACATGTCAAAGGGTTACCATTGTCATTATCCACATCCTTAACACTGAATGCCAAATGGTACTGTCTGGTTAGAAAAATCCAGTATCTACGCAAAGCCCATTTTCAAGTACATTTTTTTTTTGACTGACGTATTTGTTTTGTTTGTTTGTTTTTCTTCTTTTTATGGCTGCACCTATGGCTTATGGAAGTTCCTGGGCTAGGAGTTGAATTAGAGCTGCAGCTGCAGGCCTACACCACAGCCACAGCAACACCAGATTCAAGCCACATGTGTGACCTACGCTGCAGCTTGCGGCAATGCCAGATCCTTAACCCACTGAGCGAGGCCAGGGATCAAACCTGCAGCCTCAGGGACTCTATATCAAGTTCTTAGCCCACTGAGCCACAACAGGAACTCCTTGACTGATGTATTTGAATTCTTAAGTGTAGAGGAAACATAGAGTCATAGAATAAGGGACTATGGAAACTCTCTTAACATGATTCAAACACAGCCAGGTAAAGCACAACCTTAAACCTTAAAGTAAAAATCAACAGAGACAAAGCAACCGGACTGAAGTTGAAGTGCTCTTACTCCAAGTGGCTGCTGCTGTAGGCATTTCGGGTCAGAACAGGTGTGGTGGGCATGCTTCGCCCTCCCTGGGGCCGCCTCTCCAGAGTTTTGTATGGACTGCTATGTGTTGACAGCATTTCTCTGTGATGGTAAAAAAGAAGAATTCAGGAAATGACGAACCTCCCAACATCTCTGGAAAACTTGTCCTAAGCTGATCAGAAACTACCTGGAAGCTGAAGGAATGGGAGCATAGAAAGAAAATTGAGAGGAGTTCCTGTCGTGGCTCAGCGGCTAATGAACCCAACTAGCATCCGTGAGGATGCAGGTTTGATCCCTGGCCTCGCTCAGTGGGTGAAGGATCCAACATTGCCGTGAGCTGTGGTGTAGGTCACAGACACAGCTCGGATCCCATGTTGCTGCGGCTGTGGCGTAGGCCAGCAGATGGCTCTAACTGAACCCCTAGCCTGGGAACCTCCTTAAGCCGAGGGTGCGCCCCTAAAAAGACAAAGAAAAGAGAAGAAAATTGAGAAAAAACTGTCTTTGTGGTTTAGTTATCCTGGTGCATCCCAGATGAGTTTTAGGGGAAGCACAGTGATCTGACTCGGAATCATAAATATGAAAGGAAAAAAATTAAAAAGACTTTTAAGAAAGACTGTACTGAATAAAACATTGAAAATAACTAAAGTAGGGGCAGCATTTTTTTTTTTTTTTTTTTTTTTTTTTTTTTTTTTTTTTTTGCCACACTCATGGCAAGTAGAAGTTCCCAGGCCAGGGATCAACTCACACCATAGCAGTGACAATGCTGGATCCACCACAGAAGTTCCAGCAAATCTTTTTTATAGAAAGAGTGTTAAGTATTTTTGGCTTTGTGGGCCTGATGATCTCTATTTCAACTACTCAACTCTGCCCTTGAAGTAAGAGATCTGTGTAGACAATATGTATGTGATTGGAGGTGACAGTGTGCCAATAAAATTTGACCATGGACATGAAGATTCAAATTTCATACTATTTTTATGTCACAAAATACGACTGCTTGTGATTTCCCCTCCAATTATTCAAAAATATAAAAACCATTCTTAGTTCAGGGGCATTGCAAAAATAGGTCACGGGATGAATTTGGCCAGTGGATTGTCATCCATAGCATCCTTAAATCACTTTGTCTACTTCCCAGCACAGTAAGAACACGATTTGAAGTTAATTTTTTCAATTAAAAATGACTTTGGGAGTTCCCGCTGTAGCACAGTGAGTTAAGAATCAGTCTGCAGCAGCTTGTGTCACTGCAGAGGTGCAGGTTCAATCCCCGGCCCGGCACAGTGGGTTAAAGGATCTGGCATTGCCACAGCTGTGACTTGAATTCAATCCCTGGTCCAGGAACTTCCATATGCCATGGGTACGGCCATAAAAGGAAAAAAAGAAAAAAGTTGGTAATCCTATATTGGGCGCTATTTTAAAAAACAAACAAACAAACAAAACTAGTATTGATTCAGGCAGCCAAGTTCTGGCAATCAATGGTCTGTCATCTTTTAAAAAATTATATTGTTCTGTTGTTACTGCCCTGATAATATTTACTGGAGACACCTGAGAAAAAGTCGTATTATCTATTTTACAGATTAAACATGTGCTGAGGTCTCAATTTCATTTGAAAGATTAGAAGTCAATTCTGTGTGCTTGGTTTGGCAGAATGGACTTTCATGACAGTTTCCTGAGACCCATGGGTTATAAAACTAAACTTTTGACACCATACCCAAAACCAGGTGATAATTAATGTCCCTATAATTTAATATAAATCAAATAGATTTTAAAGTCAAGAAAAGAGCCAGGTGCTTTTCATTTTTAAAAATTTTTTTGTCTTTTTAGGGCTGCACTCATGGCATATGGAGGTTCCCAAGCTAGGGCCTGAATTGGAGCTGCAGTCGCTGGCCTACACCACAACCACAGAAATGTCAGATCCAAGCCACATCTGCAATCTACACCACAGATCACGGCAACACTGGATCCTTAACCCACAGAGCGAGGCCAGGGAATGAACCCTCGTCCTCATAGATGCTAGTCAGACTGGTCTCTGCTGAGCCATGACAGGAACTCCCCAAATGCTTTTTCAAAGATCTCTTTAAAAACACTTCCACTTGCTGTCAACAACAAATAACTGGGTGAGCTTCTATGCTTTGGTTTTGCAAGATAACCTCCTCTGAAAGAATAAATAGGATTAACACAGAAATGGGTTGACTAATTTAGAGAAAAGGTCTCCTAGTGAGTGGCAAGGCCTTTGTCTCACAGATGATGTGACCTCTCACCTGGACTGTCTGGTATCCACAAGCTGTTCATTGACAGACGACTTTCTTAAATGGATCCTCTCGATACCGAGAGACTTGGGAGGAAGAATTCTTGGAGAATGAGGTACTGAACTTGACCGCTGCCCAGACAGATTGAAGGTGTCATTGGCTAAAACAAGTAAACAAACAAACGAATGAACGAACGAATGAATAGATAAATAAGTAAACAAATACTCATCAACACCCCCAAAACAGAATGTGGAAGATTTGGCTGGTGCGCAAAATGTTCTTCCACAAAGATGACGTTTTTGAAGGGGTATCTAAGTTTCAGGAAATGTAGCTTTGTATTTTACACAATAGAAAAAAGAAATTAATGAATATTCGTGTGGGGCCTGATCCAACCTTTAGCAGTTCAACTGGTTCACTCGGAGCAGCAAATAAATCTCTCAGGTGGAATGGGTGATACTATTTAGCTTTTCGAGAGTTACATTACAGAAAAAACTCAGTGTGTTAAGGGCCCAGAAGTTGGCCTGTGAGGCAGGCTGGGATCAGTTTTGTTCAGCATTACTTTTAATGTTCTTAAGTCTTCTGGGCTCACCAAAGGCTCATCCTATCATTAAAAGTAATGAAACCGATTTATGGTGAGTCACTAGAGACCTGTTTTGCCTCTTACTGATATTTGTATTTCCAAGGAGGAATGGCAAATGCGACCAAATCTCAGCTCAGAGGAATTGGGAAATGGGAGACTTTCATGAACCATTGAACTTAGGGGAAGATAAAGCAGGGTTAGCAGCTTCCCTGAATTCTTTAAATCATATCAAATAGAGAGGGCCAGCTCCTCTGCTTCAGAACAAGGAAGGGATTACAAGGAAATACTCTTGTAATAACTTGATACGAAATGCATTCCACCATGAAACGTGTTGAACACAGCTCATCACAACAGATACAGCCTACCTCTAGGAAATCGACACAATGACAGGAAGCCCAATTTCTAAAATGTGTATTTCTTCCTAAGGAAACTAAAATAAACTCCCACTTATCCAGAATAAGTAGGCAGGGATAATCAAACTCTATACTATTTCCTGGTGATGTAGCATAGCCTACACAACACAAATTTCCTTGTTTTGCTATTGGACACCAAATATATAAGATGTCACCACTGGAGGAAGCTGGGTGAAGGATTCTGTATTAATTATGCAACTCCCTACGAGTCTGTAGGTACTTCAAAAGTTAAAAACAAACAAACAAACAAACAAACAAAAAAACCCTACAGAGCCTTACAAATCCTTATTGAGATACTTACTTAACTCATATTATGGTTTTCTGATTTTCTGACATCATGTGACCTATGTGGTACTGTATTTAATGTTGAGTTAACCTGCGTAGAAGTTAATCATAATCCTCCTCTCCCAACTGCTCTGGATAAAAGTAACTTAATTGATTCTTCTTTTCCCAACAGAATAATAAATAGGCTTTACTTAACTTAAAAAAAACCTTCCTATTTCAGAATATGTAACATTTTTAACTGAAAATGGGGAGCTACTTACAATCATCATAGGTGGTGGTGTCAGACAAGGAGCTGCTTTCTGATGGGATTATGTCTTCTATGAATAAAATAAAAAACTGCCTTTAGTATCATGGTTGCATTTGTACACCCAAAAGAGTTCAATAAAACCATTTTAAATGGAATGCATCTTATTTTTATTAAAAAAATGCAACTCATTATAGTACATGAGGAATAATTAACCGTTCTAAGAATGGATTCACTGACTACTGAAGATATAAACATCTTACAAATGGTACAAATGAATTCTTTCTTAAAGCAGAACAAACTTGGGCAACCCTCCTTTGAGAATCTACTATACTGTTAACTTTTAGAATAACTTATTTTTTTGAACACTTCCCTGAAGAAAAGGGCTTTTTCTTGATAGAATGTGGACATTTTGGGGTGCTTAAGCTTCTCAACTAGAAGGGTTGATGAGGGTTCTCAACTATACCAGGGTTTTCTCAACCATAGGTGGCACTACTGATGATGTGGACTGGATGGTTCTTCACTGAAGGGAGCTGTCCTTTGCACTGTGGGATCTCTAGCCTCTACTAGTGGATGTCAACACCATGTCCATCCTTAGTTTTGATAATCAAAAATGTCTGCAGACACTGCCACATGTTCCCAGGGGTACAAAAATTGTCCTGGTTGAGAACCCCTGAAACAGACAGACCTGGCTTCAAATCTTGGTTTTGTCATTTATTGGCTATGAGACCTTGGGCAAATTACATAATCTCTCTAAGCATCACTCGACTCAACTCTAAAACAGGGATAAGAATAGTACCTAGCGTTCAGTGACGTAATAGAAGTAAAGCCCTTAGCCCAGCTCCTGGCACAGGACAAATGCTCATTAAACATAACCTATACTAATTACTTTGGTTACCTAAGCCCAGCATTCTGGTGAAAGAACACTAGTAGCTGGAAATACTCATAGTGATCTGATTATTATTGGTGCCCATCACACAGTACAAAATGGATTTAGCAAAAAGTGAGATCTCAGATGTGATGATGTGTTTTGGCAAATCATTCCATATTCAATGTCAAGAATTTGCAAGGTTACAGGCAAACATTAGGCCTCAGGGTAAGCTCCAAAGCCACTAGGAAGTGAATCTCCCCATCCAACCTCAAATGTTCATCTCTGTCAGAGCCAGGAAGACACACAGTGGAGCTTAAAGGCAAGGTGCTAGCATAGTCAGCTGTCAGGCACGCTTTAAAAAAAACTACCCAATATGTGCTCAACCATTGGCACCTGTGCTGCCCAAAAATCAGCTACTGTAAAGGATAACATGTGAATCTTACACAATTGGGATGAATGGGCCACAAGCAGCTATGAAAGTTAAGTGCATTGCTAATCAACCATCTCTGTAAGGCCAGAACATGGTCACTGAAGAGACCAACTGAATTTCATGTCCGGAGTCAAAGCCATCCTAAATTCCCCAGCTGTAGCTAACACTTGCGTGTTGATGTCTGTGCATTCTCTTTCCAAAAGCCTTATCTCTGCTTGATAAGTCATATGCCCTAAAGCCGAGTATACTTTAAGCCACGTTACCATATTTCCTCAAATCTAAGATGTATAGTTAGTGTCCCAGTAAAAAAAAAAAAGTACTGCCAATCATAACTGTAACATACCATCTACTGTAAGAATTATCCCAATTTTATAGATGTTTAAATGTGAAAAAAAAAATTTTAGAATGAAAGAAACAGAATCATATTTCAACCAAGGATCAAGGCTGAAAAATATGTAACAAATACCTAAGGCCAATTGGACTTGAAATCTACCTAAATGAGATTTTTCACTTTTTTTCTGAATATTAAAATTTTAGATACATAACATCAAGAATTTTGAAAATATGGAAGAAAATGAGGAAGCAAATTTATATGATATTCTACAACTATTAATATTTTGAAATATTTCCCAACCTGCCTTTGTGTGTGTATATTTATACAATGTCAGGATCATGTTGTGGCTACAATTCTGTATTCTGCCTTTCTGCATTTCATAATATACCCATGACATATGCCCACGTCTTTAAATAGCCTCACAAAGTGACAGTAATGTTAAGAGTCTTCTCTATCCACATATGTTGGATAGGTCCCTTAAAAAAAAGGAAGGACTGCTGCGCTAAAAACTTTCGAGAAAGTCCTGAGGGGGCCCAGCTCTCTTAATACTCTGTGTTTTCAGATATATTTCTTGCAATGACATCAGGCCAATTAAAGGTGAATCTGTTTTATCAGAGACCAATATTGCTGTGAAAACTCTTTCATCCTAAAAATTAAAGGAATGTAATAGTATAGTATTATAATAGTGAAAAGGTCACCAAAAATCAAGTTAACACACTTGTAAGACTGAAATTTCAAACCATTTTTAATCCTAAAAAACTTAAGATTAACCTCTTTCTTTTATCTCTCACCAGATGTACTGGTTTGGAAATGGTCCAGTCCAGCAAGAGGACTGACACACACACACAAAAAACCTTACTAATTACTAACCTGGTAAAGTAACAGTTGCTTTCTGGCTGGGTTTCTTTCCACATCTAATGCGGTATTCATTTATTGCATTTTCAATCTCCTGAAGCTTTTTCACTGCATCCGTGTAATCTTGCTTTCGTTTTTTCTTCACGGTTTTGCAAAGGTCTGGCTCATTGGCAAGTTTCTTTGCAGCTTCCACCAGCTTTTGGTGTATTAGGAAATTGCTCTCCAGTTCTTGCAAAGCAGGGTCCTGCATTTACATAATGATACTGCTTTATTTTTATGGACACACACAGTCACTCTCACATGTACTGGGTAATAAAATTTCTCTTTCTCACATTCTCAAATTAGATATTCTTTGAGAATTAAATCTTCCTAAGTTTTACTGATTAGGTATTCTCAAACTCTTTCCTAGAGGACAAGACTTCCCTCCTCCATTTACTTTAACTTTTTATTAGACCAAGTCTCTTTCCATTTCAAAGAAGGGAATGGTCTTCCATTCATTCAGGTGGTTGGGTGAAGATCATATTTTTCAAGACAGAGATTCTTCGCCCAAGATTCACAGATATAAAATGTTATATTCACATACATAGCTTCAGAAACAGATACATTTAGGGTTTTTTTAATTTGTTTTTTTGCTTTTTAGGGCTGCACCTGTGGCATATGGAAGTTCCCAGGTTAAGGGTTGAATTGGAGCTGCAGCTCCTGGCCTATGCCACGGCCACAGCAATTCGGGATCCGGGCCACATCTGCAATTTACACCACAGCTCTCAGCAACTCTGGATCCTTAAATGACTGAGTGAGGCCAGGGACTGAACCCGCCTCGCATATACTAGTCGGGTTCTTTACCCGCTGAGCCACAATGGGAATTCCCACGCTTCAATTTTTTTCGTTTGTAAAATGGACATAACATCCACCTTTTAAAAGTAAGGTGAAGATTAGAAGAGATAATATACATGGATTGCTTAGCTCAAAGCTGGGTATATAGCGAACACTCAATAGCTAAGCTCACTTATTTTTAATAGAAACCACTATCATTTTCTAAAATCAAGATGGCTAAACTTCTGCAAGAAACACAAGTGGGGTCATAGCATCTGATGACATGCAAATGACCAAGTACCCTCAAATATTGGCTAACCAATCTTTCAATTTTATTATACCCAAGTGCTGTACATGTGTTATCTCATCGAATACTCCTTGCATACCTCAGTTGGAAAACATTCATTACTCCTATTTTATAGATGAGGAAACTGAAAGTCAAGGAATGAGACTTCAGAGAAGATTAACTATTTGCCAAAAGCTACTTGGCTTTAAGTGGGAGACTCTCGCGCTGGAATTCTTAATTCTTATAATAATGCGTCTCAGTGTATCAACATTTAGGGTTCATTTAATGCTCTGTTTGGGGGCATAAAGATATGAGAAATAACTCAATTTTAATTGGACTGTGCATGAAAGCAAGAATTCAACTTGGTCTCCATGATCCTTTGTAAGGGGTGAGATAAAAATGGTACAGCAGCAACTCAAAAACCAAAGGAACAAGTTGGCCACATCCCACAGCCAGCTTTTCTGTCTTACTGTTGATAGAAATTCTCAGAGCTGGTGCTCATACCTCTTCACTTGGCAGCAAGTTGTCATCTAACTTGAACGCGGTACCCACACGCCTTCTGACCTGAGGAGGTTTCTCACCTACGTTCAGTGGATACTCCTTGGGGATTTTGCCTGTGAGCTCCTGTAAAACAGGACAGATATGAGAGGAGGGGAGGGTGACCCTGGCCAGAATTGTCAAACACAATTTGAAGTGCTCTCCCACCAAAGGAGAAGACACTCACGGCCTCCCGCAAACAGATCTTCTTAAGCTCTTCAACTTTCTTCAGGAGTTTTTCTTGCAATAGCTTTTCCTTCTTCTTGAGTTCAAGGATTTTCTCTCTCTTTTGCTCCTCACTAACTTCTGAGTCTTGAGAACCTGAGGGAGATGAGAGGGAGGGCAGGGAAGGGTTATACAAGGCATGTTTCCTTCCTTTTTAAAGGACAAAGGAGTTTTAAGCCAAACCTGCTATTTAATAATAGTTTATTTCTTTTCTCCTTGTTTCTGAACATAATCAAAGGAAACTGGAGAACATGTTCTCATGCTTCTGGGCATCAAACAGAGTCTGGTAATAATATATGCCGTTTGCACTGGCTCAGTCATTTTAGAAGCAATGATAAAATGCTTATCAATGTTTCAGCCACACCCAAGGAAAAAATTCATTTTTCTGAGCAGGAGAGAAGGTAAGATTTTCTTTGAGATAGTTGTTCCAAATGTTCTTTTAGAAAGCAGGCAAGATGAAGGAATGTTCTGTGCTTTAGAATCACAAGTTGACAATGGGATTTAGATGAGAAATTATTTTTAGTGAAATTACATATCCTTCGTGATAAGAGATCCCAGAATTTCTACAGAGGAAGGGCTTGGAGCAGCAATCACTTTAGGGGTGAGGTGGGGCCCAAAGGTTGTAGTCATGGTTCAATTTATATTAAATGAAGTAGATAAGTTCCTGTATCAAAAGCTATATATTGGAGAAAGAAGCACTTCAGGTGTTACTTATACAATCAAACTTTATCATTTTAACTTTCGTCATGCTCCTTTAAAGGTTAGTTTTTAAATTTTATTCAAACCTGCTGTATCCTGTAGATTTTCATCTGCTTATTTATTCCCAAAATAATGGGTTAAAAGATAAATTTAAACCAGGTTAAAAAAAAAAAGTGAAATAAGATAAAGATCCCTTGCACATTCTCTAATCCAAAAATATTACCTGAGGAGATTAAACTGCCATTGCTTGCCATGATGAACTGACTTTTTGCCTCTAGTGTCACCAGTTTGGAGACCCGTGGTGCTCCTGTCTCCGTCAAATCCATTGCAATGTCGTCTAAACTTCTGGCTGAAGGGATTTTTGCCTAATACAATATTGAAATGGAATTCACTCAATTAAACCTATTTCAAATTAATGAAACAATTCAGTTGCTGTGTATTAAAAATGTCAACACAGGACTACTTAGAAGTTTTACACACTAAAGTAATATATTTTCAGAAAAAAAAAAAGACCTCAACTTTGCAGGTAAAATGTTTTAGTAATGCATGATTCTCTCTCATAGTATATTTCAATCATTAACTTTCAAATGTAATCAATGTACACATACATGCATGCCAAAATGTTGGCAAATCTGACAACTTTCGAATCTGCTTATATGTTGCCCATCTTTTAAATGTAAGAAAAATGAAAACAAATGGTAGTTCAAACATTATAAAGTGACTATACTGTAATTTAAAAAATTGGTATTAAAGTTTAAAAAATATGAGAAAAAAAGTGTATACACATATGTGTGACTGGGCCACTTTGTTGTACAGCAGAAATAGACACAATATTGTAAATCAACTATACTTTAATAAGAAAACAAACAAACAAAAAACCCTCAAAGAACAAAAACCCATGTGCCTGCATCATTTCTAAGAAAACTTATCTTCTGAACAGAAAGCAAATCAGTGACAGGACTTTTTGTCCTTTCAGAAGCGCTTCTGGTTACTTACTTTGCTTTGCTTCCGGTCCAGGTAAAACTGATGCTGACTAATTGCCATTACCCAGATGGACTTGATGAGAGAAGAGTTCGCATACCACGTTTGCACAAAGAGGCCACTTTGCCCAAAAGTTCTTCTAGATACTGAAATCCTGAAGGATTAAGGAAAACACTCAAAGTATTTGTCTCTGGCTCAGCACAACATAAAATGTACCAGAGCATTGGTTGTTACAAAGCCTCTTCTTAACTGATTTTCTGATGCCAGGCTCTTTGGCTGTCAGGGGCCAAACCTCCAATTTTCTCCTTTTCTGAGAACACCAATCACACCTAGGTAATATCTTTCCGTAAAAGCAGCATATTAAAAACCACATACATACACACTCAAAATCGGGTGAGAATTAGCCAAATTAGAGGCTGTACTAAAAACATTCTGTTAAAAACCAGAGGACATGAGATTCTCACAGGACCTCAGTAATAGATGTATTAACTTTCTTGTGGTCTTTTTAGGGAGGCACCCCCAGCACATGGAGGTTCCCAGGCTAGGGGTTGAATCAAATCTACAGCTGCCAGCCTACGCCACAGCCACAGCAACAAGGGATCTAAGCTGCATCTGTAACTACACTACAGCTCACGGCAACGCCAGATCTTTAACCCACTGAGCGAGGCCAGGGATTGAACCTGTGTCCTCATGGGTGCTAGTCAGATTCGTTTCCACTGAGCCATGATGGGAACTCCAGATGTGATAATATTTTAAAGCTGAAGCAACCAGGACCTATATAGCATCGGCAACTTCCTCAAGGTAAAAGAGCATCTCAGATCTAGGTAGAGCTGTCTGGCTCTGGCGTCACCAGAGGGTGAACATGAAAACACTGTCTGAAAATACACAGGTCCACAACTGGAGAGAAAGAGAAAGATGGGGGAAAGCCAGACACGGTGTGGGGGGGCAGAAGAGCGAGAAAGACACCAATGTTCTTTGTAGGAATTTGCCTTATCTCTTCCGGTCATCTTTTTGTCACAGCTGTTTCCTCCATCCTTTTAAGCTCTAAATATCCATAAACTTATCTGAAAAGCAAGCACTGAGGGCTGATAAGGAATTCCTCTGAGGAACTTGAAGAGCCTATACCAATCCTCACTTCAATTCATGTTGATAATTTAGCAACTTTTTTAAGGGACCGAGAATACCAAACTTAAAAATGAGCCAAGGATCTGAACAGACATTTCTCTGAAGATATACAAGCAGCCAATGAGCCCAGGAAAAGATGATCAGCATGCAGATCCCAACCAGAATGAGCTATCACTGTGCGGGCACGCGCGCGCGCACACACACACACACACACAGCTAGAAATAAGTGTTAGGGAGGATGTGGAGAAAACAGAATCATGCATACTGCTAGTGGGAATGAAAAATGGTATAGCCACTTTGGAAAACAGTCTGGCAGCTCCTCAAAAGATTAAAGAAAGAGTTACCATGTGGCCAAGCAATTCCACTCTTAGCTATAAACCTGAGAGAAATGAAAACATCTGCACACGAGTGTTCACAGCAGCTTATTTGTATAATCACCCAACCCACAGACAGAAAAGGCTGTGGTTCTCACCTCCGAGGATCATGAACTTCCACAGCAAACTTCTTCTCACGGAAATATAAGTTCTCCAGCTGTTTCCATTGGAATAACTAAGCGATGACAAAAAGAGAAATGCCACCCAGCTTTAGTTAACTTTTACTAAATCTAGAAATCAGCTTAATACTTTAAAAAAAAATCAAGAATTAAGATTAAGAATTAAGCACTAAAACGAGGCAGGAATACGGAATGCAGTCTTTTTAAGTGAATCAACTACAACCTGAAACTATTTTATTCTTTCTTCTGACAGTCACCTTCACCTCATCAATCTTCCTTGAACAATAAAAGCAGGCAACTGTGGGGACCATGCATATTACTTTTCCTCTGACTCAACTAAATAAAAGAGTAAGGAAATGGTAGATTCCAGTAAGCACATGCCTTCTGATCAAAGATGTTGATTTCATATTTAAATGGAAAGATAACCAAAGAGATGTTTCCATAAGACCACAGATTAAATTTCAAAAGCAAGCAAAGTGAAAGTAAAACGGAACCCCAGAGGGGTGATTCTCTGTTTCCCCGCCTACAAGTGTTCCCCTAAAAGCAACAGAAACCTCCTGCCGGGAATTGGAGGCTGGGGAGGGTGGGAGTGAACGCTGGAGCTGCCTTCCTGGTCCCTGAGCTAGAGCCTCTACTTTTTGTAAGAAGAACCCACTTCTACATTCCCACAGTGACATTCTAACGCTGCCCTGGGTGTTATTTGTCAGTTGGTTGGGAGAAAGATATTACTAGCAATGGGTGCTTGAAACTTAAGTAACTTGTAAAAAAGTAGCTAGCTCATTCACAGAACTGAGCGTGGCCCCACTGTGTTTTCTGGGTTCATTCCCAAGTCTTAGGTGAGCCTGAACCCTAGCTCATCCTTTCAACTGTGACTTCAGAGTTAAATTCTTCTCCATCCCAGTCTTGACTGGGGAAAGACCAGAATAACAATTTCATTCCATTACTGGACTTTGGCTAGATTTTTAAATTACGTTAAAAGAATCTTCAAAGAGCACTTCAGTGGTCTAACAATTTCTCTGCAATGCATGATCAGCAAAACTATTTTCTCAGGTACAAGAACTAAGACTTTTCATCAACATGTAAACTCAAGTAAAGGAACAGCAAGATATCATAAGATATCACGTGTAGAATCTAAGAAAATGATACAAATGAACTAGCTTACAAAAGGAAACAGCCTCACAGACTGACAACAAATTTATGGTTACCAAAGGGGAAAGATGGGGGGAAGGATAAATTAGGAGCCTGGGATGAATATACACACACCACTATACATAACAGAGATAACCAACAAAATCCTACTATATAGCACATGAAACTCTACTCAGTATTCTGTGACAACCTAAATGGGAAAAGAATCTGAAAAAGAACAGATGTATGTATATGTGTAACTGAATCACTTTACTGTATACCTGAAACTAATACAACACTGTAAATGAACTATACTCTAACAGAAAATTTTAAAAATCAAATAAAAAGAAAGGAATAGCATGAGCTGAAGATTCCTATACATAAGCAGATTGGAGACAAAAGTGTTCACACTGGACTCTCACCCCAAACAGAGTAAAATATACCAGCACCCACGAAGCACACAGCCCTTTACAGGCTGAACTACAGAGTCTGTCACTATAATCCTTACTCAGGTAGAAAGAGGAATTAGCAAGAGCTTCAAGCTACATACCGATTTCCTCAGATGTCCATAGGTTTGAGGCTTTCATTTCTTTTAATCCCGAGGATCCAAAAATGGGACAGAAATAGGAAGGAAAACTCCGAGGCCCGTTTCCCCTCCCCCCTCCTGGCTGGCAGCTCC
Source organism: Phacochoerus africanus (assembly GCF_016906955.1). Classification (NCBI taxonomy): domain Eukaryota; kingdom Metazoa; phylum Chordata; class Mammalia; order Artiodactyla; family Suidae; genus Phacochoerus; species Phacochoerus africanus. The sequence continues at coordinate 130,943,827 of NC_062544.1, forward strand.
GGTGAGTTCTGAACAGAGTTTCCTAAGACACTTAGGTGTAACTCAGTTTCACAAACCGAGCCTCCCACGGCTGACACGCTACTGACATCAGCAACTCTACTGAGAGACACCTCCCGGGTTCCACTCCTTTCTCGCCATCAGGGAGAGGACATCCGAATTGTCTTTAGCCGATTTTCCCAGGAGATAGACACCGTTTTCAACTGGGGGTACAGACTGGATTTGGATGGTGTTTCCTGGGAAGTAAGCTGCTATGAATCCAGGGACAAATTTCACCAGAGGCTGGGTGAGGGAGACGTGTCTCCGGGTTTACTCACCCTGGCCCACGAACAGGTTCTACAGGAAGAGCCACAATGCAGCTCAGCTGTGTTTTCCTTTGCGTCCATTCCCACACACAGAAAAACCAGGGCTGGACTTGCAACCTGATCTCTGAAAGCCACCACCTCCCCCTCTTATCACTTACAAACGTGAAATACTAGCGCTTTTGCCTCCATTTAGCCTGGCCCTGCACGGAGAGCTGACGACGGGGCTCCCTGTGAGCAAGAACCCTACTTAAAAGATGAAGGGTTTCAGTTCATTTAAAGAGTCTGAAGTAATTAAATGGCAACCGAGTTTGCAAACAAAGTTATGGGAATGAGACTGAGTTTTTGAAGTCTGAAAGGCAAAGCCCTTGCCCCACTCGAAAGCTTAAAAATTTGCAAAATGTGGTATCACATATGTTCCTGTAATAGAATAAAAGTCAACGGTGTTCGCACAAACTTAATTTGTGACAGCGGTTGCCGCTAGGGTGGGGAAGGTAGAATGGATGAGGGGTTAAGTGGCACAGAAAACCTCAACATTACCAGTCATGTTTGATTTAATAAAAATAAGTAAATATAACAACCTACAGTAATTGACAATTTAAGTGGTTATGTGGGTCTTATCAGATTCTTGGTATTCCTGTCTATTTAAAGTAATGGAAGTTTATATAAAATGTACAAAGGTTGGTCTACCATACTAGAGTGAGATTTCCACTTCCTAACCATTTGGGGAGCTTCTATTTTAGAAATCTGTGACTACTGTGATTATTATCAAGGTTTGAAGTTGATAGGAAAACACGATTGTAGTGGCACTGGAACTAGTTGGCAGGTAGTCTTTCTTTTTTTAAATTTCTAAAATCATCCTTCTACTGTGCTTCTCAATGATCTTGGAGTTCTTTTTTTTTTTTTTGCTTTTTAGGGCCACACCCACAGCATATGGAGGTTCCCAGGCTAAGGGTCGAATTGGAGCTACAGCTACCAAGCCTACGCCACAGTCATAGCACACAGGATGTGAGCTGCATCTTTGACCTACACCACAGCTCACGGCAACGTTGGAGCCTTAGCACACTGAGCGAGGCCAGGGATCATACCCACAACCTCATGGTTCCTAGTCGGATTTGTTTCCGCTGCACCATGTCGGGGAACTCCGATATTGGAGTTCTTGTTCTCAGAGAGCCAGGATGAGGCTCTGAAGCTAGGAATGGAGAGGAGATGAAGTGGATTCCTTTCTTCATGCAATCTGCCTAGGACAGCGCCTGGCACACAGCAGGTAACTAACCAGTTTTCATTCGGGTAAATAACACCCCCCCTGCCCCCCACAGCAAAATTGCTTGAGATTTTGGACCAATGGACAGATAAGAGGAAATTGTCAAAGAAATATCCATCAGGCTGGTCTGACTTCTTAGGGGCATCTATTTAGAGAAATGGCCTGACATATATAAGGAATACTCTAAACTACCTGAAAGAAGAACAGCTGCAAGAAACCACTTAAGAGGAAAGATCAAAGTTCAGAGGAAGGTAGAAGGAGAAGAGGAGGCTTTCTATTTTCCATTGTTTGGAGAAAACAGGTGCCCATAATAGAGAGTAGGACTATTATAGGGTACGATGTCTTATAGGACAGAACAAAACTATTATATATATTGTATTATATACATGTGTTTCTATAAACAAGATTTGTAACTTTCATATTAAAACAGAAAAAATTTTTGCCCAGGCCCATTCCCATTGTTGGAGATTTAGTTGGGGGGTGGGGTGGGGTGGAGCTTTGCCTGCAAACAGTTAAGAGTATGAAACTGTGATCCAAAGTGATCATTAAACAAGCATAATAACAATTATTAATTGGTATCTATTGTTGTTTATGTGGCACTCACTAGCAGCAATGAGTTTGAAATTGTGTTTATAATTCACAGTGTTTGTGACAAAAGGAAATACTTGCCTGGTGACAATAAAACTGTGAATTAGGTAGGTCTTCCAGACTTCTTTCTACTCTATGCTCATCTAGAATGATTAATTGTGCCTTTTAGCATCAAAAGAAGGAAGTAGATAGCAACCGATGAAACAACAGCTGGGATTAAGTTTGAGATTGCAAAATAAATAAACAGAGAGATAAAAAAGTCAAAGAGGAGCAATCTGAACAGTGATAGTAACAAAAAGATAATAATAAAAAACTACGACAGGAAGAGAATGTATCCTTAGGTTACAAATCAACTTGTCTTAAGAAAAGTGTGACATTGTAAGTCAACTATATTTCAGGAGTTCCCATTGTGGCCAGCAGAAATGAATCTGACTAATATTCATGAGGATGTGGGTTCCAGAGCTGTCATGAGCTGGGGTGTAAGTGAAGACTGGGCTTGGATCCTTCGATGCTGTGGCTGTGGTGTAGGCTGGCAGTGCAGCTCTGATTCGACCCCTAGCCTGGGAACTTCCATGTGCCTTGGATATAGACCTAAAAAGCAAAAACAACCACCACAACAAAAAACTATACTTCGATCAAAGTTTCTTTTTAGTATCAAAAATTTAAAAACTGACAAAATCAAAGTGGAATCAAAATCTATCTTAAAAGCAAACTTGTATAAAATACCATAATCAGAATCTAGTCCCTTTATCCTTTGATGTAAAGTTAGAATAAGAGCCATGTTATTACACCATTAAATATTACTTTATTTAATGAGATGCATGGCTTGAATAGTTAAGCCACTTTGTTGAAACCTATAATCAATATTTAGACCCCACCCACTATTACAGACTTAAATACAAGAAATCACCTCCTTCTCATGCCTATCCTACAATCACACTGGTTCCTAAAAATCCAAGGCCACTGCCAAACTTTAGAAAAAAGGACTATAAGGAAAAGAAGAGGGACTTTTAGGAAACCAAATGTCACATATTGAAGTAGCTCTTGGAGTCTTTTCATCATTCCTCTTCAGTTAGCAAATACTTCTTGTCCACCTTCTTTGTGAGAGGTCCTGATGTAGTTGGCAAATAATGGACAGGTCCCCTGCCTCATGGTGCTTACCTACTAACTGGACCACATTGGACATTTCCATCCTGATTTCAACACATCTGTTTTATTTGGCAAGCTGCTTAACTTTCCTAGGTCTCAGTTTCCTCATCTGTGAAATGGGACCAACAAAGCCTTTCTCAGAGGGTTGTTGGAAGGGTTTAGTGAGATTATGTTTACAAAGCACTTAGCCCAGTGCCTGGCTCAGAATCTATGCTCAGTAAGTGATAAAGCTAGTCAGATCTGTCATGAAGGACTCTGAGTCCAATTCTCTTATTATCTCTTCTGAAGATGGAGAAGTGCCTATCTTTTCTAAAGATGGAGGAGAGCCACTTAACAGCAGAAAGAGAACTAGAAACGGCTGTCTGGATCCCACATCTGTCTTTCCACTGATGAGAAAGGGCCAAGTTACCCTGATGACACATCAGTGACTCTCAGGTTTCCAATTCTACGAGCTTTGCCCTCTGTAAAAACTGCTCTATCTCTGTTTATTTCATTGGTAGTTTCCTGATAAACCCTCTAGGTAGGAAATCTATTTTCTGCTCTAGTATCACAGAGGTCACAGAGGAGGGGCAGACAGATGGGTCAAAGGCACATCTGCTGGGAAACGCATGGCAGCAAGCTAGCAAGCTCCCACCTGTGTGGAATACTCAGAAAAAAAGAGACTTGCCACAGCATGTACACAAATTCTGAGAAATGTTCACCTGCCACCAGCAAGGGGCATATTTGGGGTAATGAGAGATGAGGAAAAGTCTCAGACAGAACGCATCCAACTGTCTTTTTGAATCTTGTAGACAGCACCCGAAAGTTTCACATGAGGTGAGGACAGGAAAGACGTCATTAAAAACTTGGTTGGTTTTTTTTAAAATAGTACTTATAATACAGGTTAATCATTTAACTGCAAATTCACCTGGAAATGACTAAATTTAGGATAGTCCCAGCTGTAGTATATGACTGTACATCAAATAATGACTCACATAGGGTGATTCCCTGCTATAATGCGAAGCAAAACAAAATCACCATTTTTTTTTTTGTCTTTTTGCCTTTTCTAGGGCCGCTTCCTGTGGCATATGGAGGTTCCCAAGCTAGGGGTCCAATCGGAGCCGCAGCTACCCGCCTATGTCAGAGCCACAGCAACGCGGGATCCGAGCTGCGTCTGCAACCCACACCTCAGCTCACGGCAATGCCAGATCCTTAACCCACTGAGCAAGGGCAAGGATCGAACCCGCAACCTCATGGTTCCTAGTCGGATTCGTTAACCACTGTGCCACGACGGGAACTCCCATAAATCACCATATTTTTGATTCAGTCTTTTTTTTTTTCATTTCAAAAAAGTTACACATGATAAATATACTATCAGTATCCATGATTCAGCTAGCAGCTCTGTTTTGCCCTCTGGAGTACCAGAAAATTAGAATTTTGCAGGATTATGAGCTTTGAGACAGCCAAATTGACTTCCCTTCTATCCAGCCAGCCATCCTTCAACCCATCACATATTTATGTGACTCTGAACAAGTCTTCCAACAACCTTATGGGGAAGTGCTACTTAGCCCCATTTCACAGAAGATAAAGCTAAGGCTCAGAGAGGTTTAAGTAAACTGGCCAAGGTCACAAAGCTAAAGGTGCAGATTTGGGATCCACGCCCGAGCACAATCATGGATCCAAACCCCTCAGTGCCTAAGTATAGCACACTATCCTGCCTTTCTCATCTGGGGAGAATCTTCTACGGAGATTCATGATGTTATCTAATAAAAGGAAAAGGGAGGAGTTCCCGTTGTGGCCCCAGTGGAAACGAATCTGACTAGGAACCACGAGGTTGCAGGATCGATCCCTGGCCTTGCTCAGTGGGTTAAGGATCTGGCGTTGTAGTGCGCTGTGGTGTAGATTGCAGGCTCGGACCCTGCATTGCTGTGGCTGTGGCATAAGCTGTTACTCTGATTAGTCCCCTAGCCTGGGAACCTCCATATGCCACAGGTATGGCCATAAATATAATAATAATAATAATAATAATAAATTAAAAAGGAAAGGGGGAAAAAAAGGAGTAGTTCCCAGCTCTACCTCCTAGGAAAAAACAGCAGCAATTACGGCAGTCTTTTGCAAAAAAAGGACTGTGAGTCTGTCAAATTTTAACTTAGACTACTGGTTCTCAACCACTGATTATTCTGCTTCACTTCTCAACTCATACCCACAACTACCGGAACATGTGGCCATGTCTGGAGCTATTTGTGGTTATCTCACCGGAGGCGAGGAGCTACTAGCATCTTGTGGTTAGAGGCCCGGGATATTGTCGAATATAAGACAATGTCAGGACAGAATGATCTGGCCCAAAACACTGATAGAGTAGAGACTGAGAAATCTGACTCAGAGGATAATTTTTGGTGATGTAACTATGCTATGGTACCTGGAGTGTAATGATGAAGAAGATAAAAATTATCCTATAAAATAATGAATTTTGGAGTTCTCTTTTTCTCAACAAGGTGAGGCCTTCAGGAACAAATGGTTGTTTGGATTGTTTTCCAAATGCAAATACTACCTCCCAGCGGGACTTAGAACAACCCATCAGACAACAAGAGGCCACGTTCAAAGTGCTTGGTGTGCCGAACTAAAATTTCACAATATACCCAATGGTACACACTCAGGGAGTGAAAACTCCTTTTTCAGATATGATGTCATAATCTTCCACACATAGAGTATCAGGTCTCAATGAGTGGAACATTTTTGGAAATGTTTGGACGAAGATGTTCTGGGTGTCAGAAAATGCATACTATGAAAATCTGACCATCTAAGAGGATGTCATCTCATGTAAATTTCCTCTGTGGAAGTCTCTAGCCTCGAAGGGCTGATCTGATGACTTCTGGTTCCTTGCCTTAGAGCCCTCACTGTGTCTGGAACAACGAAGGCTGACCAGGGCTCAGAGACACCTACATGGTTCTTCTGGGTGTTTACAGCTGACATCCCTTCCCACAGGCTAGTACCTCATCTGCTTATTAAGTATTTTCAATAAAAATCTCTAATACTGACTCTAATGTTCTCTTTCCAGATGGATTGTCAGGTCCTTGATGGCAGGGATTTGGCTCTTTCTTTAAATCAGATAAAGAATATAAGTATCGGCTCAGGGCCCTTGTACACACAATGGGCTCAAAAAATTTGTTGGGGGAGATATAAAAAAGGGTACCTTGCATTTTGTTCAAAATTTGTTTTTGAAGGATAAATAAAAGCCAAACCAATCATTGGTCTTAAGTACTGATTAAAGAAAACTTTAGTTTATACCCAATCATAGAAAAAATTTTTACAATGCTTTATGTACTAACTGTTCTCTCTGCATTTGGACTAGTCGATTCTACTAAAGAGTGAGCTTCCATTTTTCTATGTGTACTAGCAACAATGCAGCCATTTGGTAAATGCCTAGAAACACAAAGCAATAGATTAAATAAATCTAACGACTTTGCCTGTCTAGTGGCCATTTCCTTTGCTTCAACCATCTCCTTCAGTTTCTGCAGGGAATAAGCTTACTCTGTGTGTGTGTGTGTGTGTGTGTGTGTGTGTGTGTGTGCACGCGCACCAATGGTATATATGGAAGTTCCTGGGCCAGGGACTAAATCTGAACTGCAGCTTCAACCTATGCCACAGTTGTAGCAACACTGAGTCCTTAACCCACTGTGCCACAACTGAAACTCCAGAGCATGCTTACTCTTTAAGCTCTGGTTGTAATGCTATCTCAGTTTTTGTAACGTGCCCATCTCCTGCCCATAAGTATACACTGTTCTCCATCCAGAACTTGCCAATCCATTCTTTGCAATTCTGGCTCCTTCTCACCCTTCAGGTGTCAGCTTAAATATCACTTTCTCAGAGGTCTTCCTTGATCCCACTGAATGTCCTCAGCTGTCCCATTACTGTCCCTCTAATTTGTTTCCATCAGGGACTATTGACAATTTCTAATTATGTCTTCATTCTTTGCTTACTTATTTGTTCCTCATTAACCATCCCCTTGAAAGGCTTTGAAGGAAACAAACACAGGGTGACAGAAACTACTTATCACGCACAGGATCTATTTTTTCCTTCTTCCTTTAAGTAACAGAACACCTTGAGTGAACAGCTTTCCATAACCACCCATCTTGAGGATATACTTCCCAGCCTCCTTTGCAATTAGACTTGGTGACTTTATGAATAATAAGAATGCTTTGGGAGTTCCCGTCGTGGTGCAGTGGTTAACGAATCCGACTAGGAACCATGAGGTTGTGGGTTCGGTCCCTGCCCTAGCTCAGTGGGTTAACGATCCGGCGTTGCCATGAGCTGTGGTGTAGGTTGCAGACGCAGCTCGGATCTCGCGTTGCTGTGGCTCTCGCGTAGGCCGGGGGCTACAGCTCCGATTGGACTCCCAGCCTGGGAACCTCCATATGCTGCGGGAGTGGCCCAAAGAAATAGCAGAAAGACAAAAAAAAAAAAAAAAGAATGCTTTGCCTTTGCTTCTTTGCATCTGCCTACCAGTGGTGAGATGGAAACAGAGAATCACCAATGCCCAACCAATTCTCTGAGAGTTCCTGGCTTTAGAAGAACTGCTTAAAATTCTAGTTGTGATTAACTACGGAGGAAAGGACAAATACCTATGCTGGCTAGTAAACTTTCTATAAATTAGACCACGGTGTGAAGAGAAAAGTAGGTAGTCAGCGAAAGAAATCACTCACTCACTGGGGCTCCATAATTATCTGTGAGAGAGAGTAGACAGAATTCTTCGAATTTGAGCGCTGAGAAAATAAAGGCCCAAAAGGTTGAGTGACAGCTCCAAGTCAGTCAACCGGTAAGTAGAGGGCAGGACTGGTTCTTATTTAAAATCCAGGCTAAGGGGTTTGAGTTCTCCTCCCACTGACTATGTAGAAGGTTTGAACAATCAAATTGATTACTGGTGTGGCTGGAGCTTAATTATACACTTTGCAAACAGGATGAACTGGTCTCCTGTGGACATTCTGTGATTCATTTTTCCCCCTGCATACCACACTTCATTTTGTATTGATGTAGAAAGTGCAACTGGGATGGCTGTCTCTTCTCCCTCCCAAAATTAACCTCCTCTTGAATGTAAGCAGTACCAGAAGGAGAATCCTGATTGCAGTCCATGGTGGTGCAATAGTGGTGGGGAAAGCAAGGGGGCTTTAGGAAGGTTCAGGATAGCTGTGCTCAGAGAAATAAGCAAGTCACTGAGTTTAAATGAAATGAATCCTGTACTTTTATGACACAGAAACAGGAAGACTTTTGTGCTGGTTACTTAATTCATCTGGCTCTAGGCATTTGGGAATTGCAGTAATTTTTTAAAAATCAGTTAACTGACTGGCTAACAAACTTTTCCCCACCCTGAAATGCCTTGGAGTAATGATGTGTATCACAAGACTTTTTTTAGCAAGTTATAAAGCAGAACGATACTAATCTTGAAAGGTATTTTATCCTACTATGGTCAACCCATAACACCTTGACTAGTATGCCATTTTTATTCCTTCCATCTCTGACAGGTTCTGGTTTTTCCCAGGTGAAATAACTTGCCAGAGGGGTACAAATCAGTCATGACATACACTAATATTTTGCTCAGCTACAGATCCATTGTTGACTTCTTTGTGAAGAACAGATATTTTTCCTTGAAATACTGAGTGGACAATAAAAACCTAGAAGAAATATAAGTTTGCATTTTTTTAAGTAAAGCTTCCTCATTTTCTTAATTTTTTTTATTTTTTGGAGGTCTCACCTGTGGCAGATGGGAGTTCCCAGGCTAGGGGTCGAATCAGAGCTGCAGCTGCTGGACTATGTCACGGCCACAGCAACTCGGTATAGGAGCCACGTCTTCGACCTACAGCAAAGCTCAGGGCAACGGTGGACACTTAACCTACTGAGTGGGGCCAGGGATCGAACCTGCATCCTGGACACTAGTCAGGTTCGTTTCTGCTGAACCACAATGGGAACTCTGCTTCCTCATTTTTTTTTTTGTCTTTTTGTTGTTGTTGTTGTTGCTATTTCTTGGGCTGCTCCCGCGGCATATGGAGGTTCCCAGGCTAGGGGTTGAATCAGAGCTGTAGCCACCGGCCTACGCCAAAGCCACAGCAATGTGGGATCCGAGCCGCGTCTGCAACCTACACCACAGCTCACAGCAACGCCGGATCGTTAACCCACTGAGCAAGGGCAGGGATTGAACCTGCAACCTCATGGTTCCTAGTCAGATTCGTTAACCACTGCGCCACGATGGGAACTCCTGCTTCCTCATTTTTAAGTCTGAAGTCCTACTATTTGAAGTTGAATTCTGTTGTGTTTTCACATTCCATAAGAGTTTGCAATGACACATTTCCCATACAAATGGAGGATTAAAAACTGCTTGTGATTTGAATTTTTACTACCTTGAATTTTTGTGGATTGTAACTCAGAGTTTAAAAATGCTCACTTAATTTGCATCATGACTTAGGGCATTTGGGTTAATGAATTGGGAGGAGCAGAATGCTTACCAGCCTCTGAAAAGAAAAAAGGGGAACGTGGATTTAGGTGGTATACCGGGGCTCCAGTTTGTAGCAATTCGGGGCCATTCCCTAACCAGTAATCTAAGGATACTTCCCATACCCTTCTTTATTGTCTCTCTCCCTCACTACTGATGAGTGACTACCAGTTCTGGAGTGATGACCATGTATCAGGCACAATAGTATAATCTCATTTAATTCTTATAACAACCCTGTGCAGCTGGTGGCATTCCCACTATGCAGATGAGGAAACTGAATTTAAGGAGAGATTAAGCAATATGCCCCTAGGTCACAGAGCAAATGGACATCAGAGATAGGATATGAATTGCTTCCCAAGCCCTTGCCCTGTGTCATCATATTACAGATTGCAAACAAATTAACTCCCCCCAGACTGCCCCCTACCCCCACCCCCAACTGGCAAAAGCCTTACAGGCAATATACATGAAGAGCCTGTGCTGGGTATTCTGAGAGGTAGAACACACACAGTCCCCAACATTCAGTAGCTATAGCTAATAGATATTATGTGGAAAGGACAGAAGGCCTCAGCTTGTAGATCTTGGACCAACCCTTTCTCAAAACAGCCTTTTGACATCTTATTATTGGCAAATCTTCCTCCTTCTGGCCTGTTTTTAATCACCATAATTAGAACACAAGCAGGCATGTGGCTTAAAGAGGCTGAGTATCTACATGGCTTCCCATTCCAGCCTTTGTTTCATTCCAATTTGCCAATATGACCTTCATTACTGCCTGGCCACTGGTAACTTTCTGGAGCAAGGTCCATGCAAACAGCTGAAGCGTGAGCCTCCTTTTATATGTCAGCACTCACAGTTCTTTAAATTATGTATTCCTTCATTTGGGCCAAGTGAACCAAGACAAGGAGTTTAGAACATCCTTCTGCTAATGAAACCCTTAAGTTGTCTGGACATGGAAACAGAGATACAGAAACAAAATTCATTGTCAGGTCTAACAGAAGAAGTCAGGAGGAGTTAAACAATGGTACAGAGTGGACACCTGCTAAAATAATCAAGAAAGAGAAAGTAAAAGAGTGATGACACCAGATGGTCTGTTTATGGCCCTTTTCAAACTGAAGGACACATCTTGGAAATAGGAAAACTCTGCAAAGTGAAAAAAGGAAGTGGCTTCTGACCCTTGTCTAGACTCTGAAATGAACAAGCAAAACTGATTATTATCGGTGTCAGACGGTATTTACCAATTTCTATGAAACTGTGAATGGTAAGCAAAGCCTGTGAGTCATAAGCAACTGAGAGAAATTAACAGCAATATTTACTGTGCAGATTCTGATTCACCAATATTTTGGAAGAAAGCCCAGTTGCTTTTAGTAGATGTATTCAGAGTCTGTGAGAATCTCAATTTTATCAAGCCACATTCACTAAGAAATTACTAGTGAGTCGATTTAAGTTATATGTTACATGCAAGATTCAGAAAAACCAATTTTAAGAAATGTTATTCTTAAAGTAAAATTCAAGGGAAAAATAAATTACCAAAAAAAAAAAAATCACAGAAGTAACATCTACCTGAAGAAAACATGAGAGGCAATAATTTGATTTTATAAAATAGATAAACTAGGGGCTAGTTATTTGCCTTGGCCGAAATTAATCATGCTCTGAGCAATCCTCCTTGTAATGGAAACAGCCCAATTGTCTATCAAGAGAGAAGTGGTTAAAGACATGGAAACAATCTCAATGTCCATCGCAGATGATTGGATTAAGAAGATGTAGTATATATACACAATGGAATACTAATCAGCCATAAAAAGAACAAAATAATGCAATTTGCAACAACATGAATGTACCTAGAGATTCTCATACTAAGTGAAGTAAGCCTGAAAGAGAAAGACAAATAACATATGACATCACTTACGTCTGGAATCTAAAGTGTGGCACAATTGAACCTACCTACAGTACAAAAACAGACTCACAGACATGGAGAACAGACTTGTGGTTGCCAAGGGGGAGGGGGAAAGGGTGGGGTGGACTGGGATCTTGGGCTTAGTAGATGCAAACTATTATTATTATTATTGAGGTTAGTAGGTGCAAACTAGGATGGACAAGCAAACAGGTCCTACTGCATAGCACAGGGAACTATATCCAATTCCTTGTGATAGAACATGATAGAAGATAATATGAGAGAAAAATATGTTATATATTTATATATATGTGACTGGGTCACTCTGCTGTGTAGCAGAAATTGACACAACATTGTAAATCAACTATAATTTAGTTAAAAATTTTTAAAAAGAGAAGTGGTTAAAAATTACGTATTTCTAAATCATGGAGTACTAGACAGCTTTAAAAAGGAAAGAGAGATCTGTCTCATAAGTGACTTGGAAAAATATGACATTATATGGAACAGTATACATAGTAAGATTTCTTTCTCTTTGGAAAAGCTTAGTATATACAGTGACAAAGCCTAAATGAACAAGGATCATTCCCTGGACAGTGATTATCACAGGAGTGGGGTGGGGACTGAAGGACTTCCTGTCTCAATTGACATGTTTCCATAGCATTTGCTTTTTTTAGGGGGTAGGTTCTTTTACAATGAATATTTAAAACTTTTGGTAAAAAATTGAAGATATAACTGGAAATAAAAATGATTTTGAAAAATATTTGAGGGAGTTCCCATTGCAGCACAGCATAAATTAACCCAACTAGTATCCATGAGGAGGCAGTTTTTTTTGTTTTGTTTTGTCTTTTTGAATTTTCTAGGGCCACTACGTGGCATATGGAGGTTCCCAGGCTAGGGGTCTAATTGGAGCTGTCGCCACAGGCCTACGCCAGAGCCACAGCAACTCGGGATCCAAGTCGCATCTGCAACCTACACCACAGCTCATGGCAACTCGGGATCCTTAACCCACTGAGCAAAGCCAGGGATTGAACCTGCAACCTCATGGTTCCTAGTCGGATTCGTTAACCACTGAGCCACGACGGGAACTCCAAGGAGGCAGTTTTGATGCCTGGCCTCACTCAGTGGGTTGGGGATTCGGCATTGCTGTGAGCTGTGGTGTAGGCTACAGACATGCCTTGGATCTGGCATTGCTATGGCCCATAACTTCAGCTCTGATTCGACCCCCAGCCTGGGAACTTCCATATGCTTCATGTGCGGCACTAAAAAAAAGCAAAAGAAAAAATTGCTATGTCCCTCATTTCTGACATTATTAGAAATTTGATCTTAGAAACAAATTTTCAAATACAACCAATATTACTCATATTCTTCCTGGAAGTTAAGTATTCCTTACTTCAAGTGATCTGGGTCACTGTGCTAAAATTACAGAGTCCAGGATAGGCATTCAAAAGGGGCTGTGGTTTGCCCTGGGTGACACTATTTCACGTTTTCTGTGCCAGTTTTACGACCATAAAATGCAGAGAAAAGGGTAGCTTTACTTATTCTCTAAACTCAGAGGAAGGTTGTAAGCGCTGGTTGAAGCTTAAAGGACACTTAGAAGATCAAGAGCGGGTGGGGAGGGAGTGGGATGGACTGGGAGTTTGGGGTTGGTAGATGCAAACTATTTCATTTAGAATGGATAAGCAATGGGGTTCTACTGTAGAGCACAGGGAACTATATCCAATCTCCTGGGAAAGACCATGATGGAAAATAATACAACAAAAGAATACATATATATGTATGACTGGGTTACTTTGCTGTAGAGCAGAAATTGCCACAACACTGTAAGTCAACTACACTTATTTATTTATTTATCGCTTTTTGGGGCCACACCCTTGGCATATGGAAGTTCCCAAACTAGGGGTCGAATCATAGCAACGTAGGATCTGAGCCGCATCTGTGACCTACACCACGTTCAGGGCAACACCGAATACCTGACCCACTGAGCGAGGCCAGGGATCGAGCCTGCGTCCTCATGGATATTAGTCAGATTAATTTCTGCTGCATCGCCACAGGAGCTCCCATACTTTAATAATAATAAATGAAAAAAAGAAGATCAACAACATGTGGTACTGTGACAAGGCCTGACTTTATGAAAGATGGGGCTGTTTTTCTAGTACCCATTAAAGCCAGAGACATACGGGAGTGACAGGAGCTATTTAAGTGATGTCGGGGTGTGATAGGGCAGGCAGCCTGACCACAGTCTGTTATTATAGGCCATTGTTTCACTGCTGTGACTCCCAGGGATGGCAACAGAGTGCAGCAAGGGTGGCAAAACCAACCAAGAGACGTTAAGCTTTTATGTCATTACAGTACTGAGTAGGCCAGGGCAGCTAGATGGTTATCTACATGGACTCATCAATTCTTATAGAGGCAAAAATATATTGTATATTTCTGCTTGGCCCAGAGGAACAACCTCATAATCAAACTGCAAAGAATGTAACTTAGTAGCTCCGGAAAATCCAAACCTGATAGTGTGACCCTTTAATCAACAGCAAATAACTTACTTTCCTTGACAAAAAGTAGAAATGTTGAATGTAGAAAATTGTGAAACAAAGATAAGCAAAAACAGCAGCAGTGGCAGAAAGATTACTTATAACCAAACCATTGAGAGGTAACCAACACCCAAAATTTTGGCTTACGTCTTTATAATCCACCCCTTTGTCTATCCAACCAATGTAAATACGTATATGTACGCATATGTATGTATGTATATATTTTATATATACATATAAAATTTATTAAACACATGGCATCATCATGTTCATACTAACTTAAAATAGAAAACAAATTGTATGTGCTTCTAAACTATGTTATAATCAATATCCTTGTAGTTAAATCTTTGTGCATAATTTTATTTCCTTAGGATAAATAATCAGATGTGGAACTGCTGTGTGCATGGTGCATGAGTAAGTGATAAAAAAATATTTTACAATGTTTCCTCGTGGTGCATTGGGTTAGGGATCTGGTGTTGCCACTACTGTGGCTTGGATTGCTGCTATGGCACAGGTTTGATCCCTAGCCCGGGAACTTCCACATATTGCAAATGCAGCCCCCCCCCCCAAAAGTATTTTACATTTAACTTGAGTCTTCTCTAAACCTATAACTTCACTAATCAGAAGTTCTTTACCCAAGATTGTTTGGTGCTCTTTAAAGTGATGTTTTCAGATCTAGAACAGTTCAATGTTCTCATAAGTGTCTGAAATGACTCATACTTACTTTTCGAGGTTTCACTTTATCTTGTAAATCATACTGGCCAATTCCTTTATAGCTGATTCCAAGCCACCAAGGTAGCCCTTGTTTATCCTGGAAGATGGGAAAGCATGAGAACCAAGACCTAATTGCTAAGTCTTCTAGAGAAGCAGTAGTATCTACCAATTTCATTTTTTAACATGTATCAGCAAGTCAAAATAATTTTGTCTCGGTAAACAATACTATTTAAAATCCTAACTTCTTATTAAAATGCTTTCTTAGAGTTTTTTTCAAAAAAGATCTATAAGAAAACAAACAATACTATTAATACCATCAAAAAGAAAGAAACATTACTGTTCTGATTAAACTGTTTAAGTTGGAGAGAAGAAATAAAATGTAAGCAGTTCAACCAGGAATTAATCCAGAGTACAAAACCGGTTATCCATTTAAAAAAGAAGAAGAAGAAAGAAAAAAGGAATAAAGCTCTTTGTTCTTTTGATTAGTAACTAGCTTTAAAGGTCAGGGAAGTTTCCAAGGAATCACAAAGATGAGGAAAGTGGTTCCAAATCCTACTGTTTATAATATACTTAACAATGTACATGAGAATACAACAAAACTCTTTTGGAGAACTTTATGATTCAAAGACAGGATCTTGGATAATGACTTTGAAGTACACATGGGGAGGGGAGGGTTTTTTTTTTTTTTTTCATAAATTCGTCTTTTAGGTCTTGCCAAAGAAAGGGATCTAGTGACATAGGGGAAGAAAAATGGATTTAAACATGTACCCACGTGCAAACAAACTAAGAACTAGGAGGAATTAAAGTGGAATCAGTACATTTTCTTAGTACAAGGTGTCCTCATTATGCAGGTATTTATTATCCAATTCTCTACCATTTTGAGCTGCAAACATTGTCAGAATTTGGATTTCCCATTGTAGGTCAGTGGTTAATGAATCCAACTAGGAACCACGAGGTTGTATGCCCAATTGTTGGCCTCGCTCAGTGGGTTGAGGATCCAGCGTTGTCGTGAGCTGTGGTGTAGGTTGCAGATGAGGCTTGGATCCCATGTTGCTGTGGCTCTGGTGTAGGCCGGCGGCTACAGCTCTGATTAGACCCCTAGCCTGGGAACCTCCGTATGCCCTGGGTTCGGCCCTAGAAAAGACAAAAAGACAAAACAAAACAAAACATTGTTGGAACTTGAAAAAGTCACTCAAGCTCAATCAAGTATAAAATTCTTCTTCTTCTTCTTCTTTTTTCATCTTTTTGACTTTTTTCTTGGGCCACTCCCACAGCATGTGGAGGTTTCCAGGCTAGGGGGTCTAATCCGAGCTGTAGCCACCAGCCTACACCAGGGCCACAGCAACGCAGGATCCAAGCTGCATCTGCGACCTACACCACAGCTCACAGCAACTTGGGATCCTTAACACATTGAGCAAGGCCAGGGTTCGAACCTGGAACCTCATGGTTCCTAGTCTGATTCGCTAACCACTGAGCCACAATGGGAACTCCTATTGTTCTTTCAAATAAGACTCCCTTCTTAAAAAATTGCTTTATCCTTTACTATCTCAAAATATTTCTTAGTCAATCTCTCCCTATGTATAAACATCTGAAAATACCACACAAATATAAAACATATCAACTGAAAATTAGTATTGCAAGGAGTTCCCTGGTGGCCTAGCAGTTAAGGACCTGGCATTGTCACTGCTGTGGCAAGGATCATTGCTATGGCACGGGTTCAATGCCTGGCCTGGGAACTTCTGCATGCCATGGGCATGGCCAAAAAAAAAAAAAAAAATTGGTATTGCAAGTCCTATAAAAACTTGAGGATCTTATGGAGTTGCTGAAATGATATTGAAGACTGCATGATTCTCATACAAAGGCACTGTCAAATGAATATCTAGCAGCAATAGAGAGATACACAATTGGAAAAAAGAAAAATCAGCAAAAGTAGCTAAAAGAATAGTTGTGCCAAAAGAGAATGACCTGAATATCTTAGGGCTAATAACCACAGCAGTAGTTTGCAAAAATTATATGCTTTATAATTTGCTAAAAATGAAAAGACATAATCTTTATTTTTTTTTTTAAAGAAAATCAATCCTATTCTAAATGCTGAAATTTCTACAGATAGTGTGCATGTATATGCACAACGATACAGGTGATTCTACAAAGTTGGTGTCGTTCACTAACTCTCATAACATAGGCATGATGAAAGCTTCATCACATAAAAGTATTTACCTTTACTGGAGTTCCCTTTGCGGATCAGTGGGTTACGAACCCGACTAGTATCCATGAAGATATGGGTTCGATCCTTGGCATTGTTCAGTGGGTTAAGAATCTTGTGTTGCTGTGAGTTGTGGTGTAGGTCACAGACGTGGCCTGGATCTTACATTGCTGTGGCTGTGGCCAGCAGCCGCAGCTTCAATTCGACCCCTAGCCTGGGAACTTCCACATGCCGTGGGTGTGGCCCTAAAAAGCAAAAAAAAAAAAAGTATTTACCTTTACTGCATAATAATGGACTCCATAAGTTGGTAGAGCTTCTACTATTTTCATATACCTATGGAAAATGAATAAATGTTACAACCTCTTATTAGTTTAACTAGAGGGTTCTTTTGGGAAAAGAGATCTAAAGAAACACAATTTGTATCTACTTTCCTCATTACAACCATGTCTTTGACTGAAGTGGAAATTGAATAAACCACTCTAGGGAGTAATATATTATACCTTATCCAAATGTTAGGAGGTTGCTAACAAAAATTCAATTTCAGAAAGCTACAGGAAATGTTATTTTCTGTATATTAAAATTTCTATGGCTTAGAAACATACTGTACTGCACCATAAACCCAAATTGCAAGTATTTTTCAAACTAGCAGCTAATGATGCAAGCAAGGAGAATCAAATTTTGGGTCACGCTTATAATAAGTAAAAAATAAAGCTATTTCATATATTGATTATGGTAAACTTTTAGAAATTCACACAACTATAAGTCAAACCTCTTAGAAACATATGCATTAAAAGGTTGAATTTTACTATACATAAACCTGAGTTTTAAAAATAAGCACCTCCCCCCAAAATTAAAGTGGTGATGCTACTTCTTGTTGTTTTTAATTCAACAAGTATTTATTGTATACGTAAAAAAAAAAAACCCTTTTATTTATTTATTTATTTATTTATTTATTTATTTACTTATTTTCTTTTTAGGGCCACACCTGCAGCATATGGTAGTTCCCAGGCTAGGGATCGAACTGGAGCTACAGTAGCTACTGGAGCTACACCACAGCCACAGCAACTAGAGATTCGAGCTGCATTTGTGACCCACACCACAGCTCAGGGCAATGCCAGATCCTTAACCTACCCAGCAAGGGCAGGGATTGAACGCACATACTTATGGATATTAGTTGGGCTTGTTACCCCTGAGCCACAACGGGAACTCCCATTGTATACTTTTAAGACTTTTTTTTTCCGGCTGCACCCATGGCATGGGGAATTTCCCAGGCCAGGGATCGAACCTGTCCACAGCAGTGATCTGAGCCGATGCAGTGACAACATCAGGTCCTTAACTGCAGGCCACCAAAGAATGACAAAACTAAATTGTGTAAGATTTCCTCTCTGCTCACAAAAAATTGAGGTTCTTGTATGCTATGAGCGGACTCCATAATAACATTTCAAAGGACAATTGCTCTGGACTTTGTAATCAATAATTTGATAATTTTTTAAAGTAAAAGGTCTACATGTTAAGTGAATATAAAGAGTTAGGTAAATGTGCCAAGGTCAGGAAGCAGTTACTCTGCACAACCAGGATTCTCATAAAGCAAGTTGGCTCTGGCTCTACAGTCCAGAGCCTCAACTATTGAATTAGTATCTTATTTGGAACCACAACGACAACAATCAAAAGTAAGAGGATGCTGCATTTAAGCAAGGATGCTTCATAATATGCTCATTAACCTAACTTAAAATCCTTCAGGGAAGCTGTTATTTCTCCCTACCCTTTTGTTTCCCCCAGTTCAGAAAACAGGCACAAATAAAGGATTAAACTTCAGTACTGCCAACTTCTGATTTCTGCCTTGACAATCACAGAAAGTGCGAGATGATAAAGAGGAGATTAGTGCAAGCGGAGAGATGTGGGGGGAATCTATACAGTGACAGGTGAATAGTGATCGCCAAGTTCTTATTTCACTTTTTTTTTGTCTTTTGTTCTTTTAGGGCTGCACCACGCATATGGAGGTTCCCAGGCTGAGGGTTTAATTGGAGCTATTATTTCACTTCTCAGATGCTCTAAGCAATATTCAGCAGAATTTTTTTTTTTTTTAAACTCCCATGGCCATAAAAGTTATTCTACAATTACGATGGCAATAACACTCCAATTGTTTTTATAATTTAAAAATTACAAAGTTATAAATTTGGTTTTTATCATTTAAAAACTTCATTGTAGCTTGTGAATTGTTCTTAATAAAAGGATGGTAACTATAGAATTCTAAAATGCAGAAATATTGGAGTTCCTGTCGTGGGTCAGTGGTTAATGAATCCAACTAGGAACCATGAGGTTGCGGGTTTGATCCCTGCCCTTGCTCAGTGGGTTAACGATCCGGCGTTGCCATGAACTGTGGTGTAGGTCGCAGACGCGGCTCGGATCCTGCGTTGCTGTGGCTCTGGTGTAGGCTGATGGCGACAGCTCCAATTCGACCCCTAGCCTGGGAACCTCCATATGCCGAAGGAGTGGCCCAAGAAATGGCCAAAAATAAATAAATAAATAAATAAATAAAATGCAGAAATATGTCATTATGCCCTGTAGTTGGTAGTACAAAGAAACATTGTTCACTGCAGTCCCCACCATTCCCTATTGACCTACACTCAGTCTATATTTCTCATTTTTCTTACCTGCCTGAATTGGTGACACCAATGTATGGAATGACCCAAGGCATTTTATAATTCATGGTAAGATACTCCTAACCAGGTGAGGGCTTTATGCACACAAACTATACAACAGAAATCATCTCAGATGACTTCTTCAAAGAGAAGACATTACATCTACATTTAAGGAAAAAAGATACTTACTGAACCACTGCTTGACCGCGAGTCAGACCTTTGATTTTCAAATAATGTTCAATCACCCTGTCTTCACTGTAAAATAAGGAAATAAAAAGTATAGCATGACTACATGAGGGACAGATACTGTCAACATTCTCAGGTGGCTACTTGAAAAACTTGAGAAAGATGGTCTAGACCAACTTGTTTGGGAGATGGAAGCTGACTGACTTTTGTTTTTGTAGGACATGGATTCCTGAACCTCAGACAACTGACTACCTCATCTTGATTTTATATAATTTTATTTATTTATTTATTTATCCTTTTAGGGCCTCACCCACGGCATACGGAGGTTTCCAGGCTAGGGGTCCAATCAGAGCTGCAGCCGCCAGCCTACACCATAGCCACAGCAACGCAGGATCCAAGCTGCATCTGTGACCTATACCACAGCTCATGGCAATGCTGGATGCTTAATCCACTGATCGAGGCCAGGGATTGAACCTGCATCCTCTTGGATGCTAGTAAGGTTCGTTAACCCCTGAGCCATGACAGGAACTCTGATTTTATATAATTTTATATAATATGTAAATCTTAAAATGTAAGTTCCTAGAAAAGGAAAGATATTATCAATTCATCAAATGAGAAGCTAATATTCTTTCCCATCACTGAATGGAATATAATAAATACAAAATAAATTTTTAAAATGCAAGTTAGAGGGTCTTGCTGGGGAAATTAAAAAGGTTTTTAGAGAGAATAGCAAGTGTTAGGTATTACAGACATTTTCCTTAAATTGTTCAGAAAGATCTAGAAAGAATTCAAACCATTTCTGAATGTATGTTCAATCTAAAATACTCTGCTGTCACTACTTGTGGACACACTACTTTGGAGAAAACCCTTCATTACTGTCTTAGGATAAAACTATTTGACTAGAAAGGAGAGAAATAGGCCGAAGTCTGGTCACTTCTAACATCATTCAGGTATTTACCCTTCTTTTTTTTTTTTTTTTTTTTGGTCTTTTTGCCTTTGCTAGGGCTGCTCCCACAGCACATGGAGGTTCCCAGGCTAGGGGTCTAATCGGAGCTGCAGCGGCCAGCCTACGCTGGAGCCACAGCAACTCGGGATCTGAGCCGGGTCTGCAACCTACACCACAGCTCACAGCAACGCCAGATCCTCAATCCGCTGAGCAAGGCCAGGGATCCAACCCGCAACCTCATGGTTCCCAGTCGGATCTGTTAACCACTGAGCTATGACGGGAACTCCTACCCTCCTTTCATACTGGTAGCTTGTCAGTCATATCTCAAGTTTAACTGAGAAGAATAAATATTTTTATCTCTATCTAACCAATAATCAATAGTAATTGGCCTTTGCTTTCTATTCTTAAGAAACTATCACTTAACAATGATTCATTTAGAAGGTTCCAGACTCAGGATGCAACAAAGTCTCAGTACTCACTCGCTCTGTTTATTTGGGAAATCTTCCAATGTTCAAAGTAAAGCTATTCATGTTGAATATTTATTTTGCAACCAGGTTTTTATTGGAAAGGAAAACTGTCTTCAGGATTCACAGCCTTAAACCGAGGAAAATAGATTTAAAATGTATTTAAAGAATGTAAGTAATTCAAGGGGAAAAATGTACTTTCCTAAAAAAAAACACTGCCATGGGACAAGGGTACTATGGATTCATTAAAATACAGACAAGTAAAACAACTCAAAATATACAATGATTTCAGGCTGTGGTGGACACCTCTGAGCATTCAGGTTGTTTCTGTTTGTTAGAAACGCCTCTGCCCAAGGAAACTCATGTTTTATATGCTTTGCTCCCTACTAGATTAAGGCTGCATTACACAGTGACTGCACATACACTGAGCCTGATTCACATAAAAGCACACTCTACAAACTTTTCTTGCACTTGAATGAGAAGGCACATGACCATTCTTCACAAATGATTATAGTCTTGGGACGATAATCTGCAGAGAGCTTTGTCACAACCCTGAAATTGAATTATCAAGGTTTTTTTATGACTAGTCTGACATACATGTTGGGCAATCTGATATTTTTATTCACTTATATTTATTCCTGAAGAACACTCAGTCCCCATAGAGGCTATGGTAATGGGGTCACTGGCCTTCTTAGCCTGGCTTACCAGTAGGCAAGGGATGGGTGCTCCTGCAGGGTTTTGGTTGGAAAGGCGGGTAGTGTCTTCAAATCTTTCCTGGCATTTTCATCACTAAAAAGAAACATAAAGACAGTCGCTGTTACCTAAAAGATTACTCAAGCTGGTCACTAGATGAAATCTGGAAAGTAACAACAGCACTTAGGGCTGTCAAATGTCATTGTCAACATACAAAATGCCATGAACTTTAACTAAAGACAGCCCCCCAAACAACCAAGTTATCTGATGAGATTTTTGAAGTTTTTAAAAAGGCCAAAAAATGAAATAAAATAATACTAAATTGCCATAACCCCATTTTCCTTAAACTCAGGCTGTTTTCATTGCCTATTTCCTATTTGTATCTATTTTACTACATAATTATACTACACATTACATTATTACTAGAATCGTGCACATTTCATATATATATATATTTTTTTTGGTCTTTTTAGGGCTGCACCCATGGCATATGGAAATTCCCTGGTTAGGGGTTGAATTGGAGCTGGAGCTGTCAGCCTATGCCACAGCCACAGCAATGCCAGATCCAAGCTGTGTCTGACCTACACCACAGCTCACGGCAATGCCAAATCCTTAACCTACTGAGCAAGATCAGGGATAGAACCTACGTCCTCATGGATACTAGTGAGCCACAATGGGAGCTCCCTCATATTCTATTTTTACATAGCATTCTTCAAATTTCATTATATACTTTTTCCATGCTCCTACAGCACTCTCATAATTATCTTTAGTGGCTACATAATATTCACTATGTTGGAAGAGTGGTTATCTTAAAACCATTTGCATAGTATCACCAATTTTTTTTTTTTTTTGGTCTTTTGTCCTTTTAGGGCCACACCAGCAGCATATGGAGGTTCCCAGGCTAGGGGTCTAATTGGAGCTGTAGCCACCGGCCTACGCCAGAGCCACAGCAAAGCCACATCTGAGCCTCATCCACGACCTATACCACAGCTCACGGCAACGCTGGATCCTTAACCCACTGAGTGAGGCCAGGGATGGAACCCGCAACCTCATGGTTCCTAGTCGGATTCGTTTCCACTGCGCCATGCCAGGAACTCCACACCAATTTTTTTTTATAATAGACATCAATGCAATAAAAAGACTTATGTCAACCCTTCTATTACATGTCTATTATTTCCTTACCACTCTGAAATAAAATGGATTAAGGTGGCCGTCTGTGGAAAACACTTGGATAAAAGATGACTTGAGAATGCATTGCTAATGAAACCCAAAGTATCGGCTCAATTTGTAATGAGTGAATTAAAATGTACCACATGAAATGTCAGCTAAATATGTCATACACTTAAACTTATATACTATTCTAAATCCACTATACCTCAATTAGAAACAATAATAAAATGAAAACAAAACAAAACAAAGGCAAAATTCTGGTTGTCAAAATAGGAGGGTGTGATTTTTAAGGAACTTTACAGGAGGGAGAACAGGTAATATGACCCAGGCATATTTGGTCCTGTACTACAGGAGAGAAAACACTCTCTAACGGCCCAAGTATCTAAGGAGGCAGTCTCTGAGTAAACAGACACGACTTTCTAGGGTCTGTTAGAACCTAGGATAAGTGCATTAAAGAGCTACTCAAAATCCTCATCACACAGGTGTTCCGTACAGAGTACATTGATACCTCTTTTCTACTTTCTCTCCACTTCTTTGTATCTTTGCCATTAGCTACTCCTTGTTGAGGTTACCAAGACCAGGCACCAAGAAATGAACTTACAGGGCATTATTTCCCTCATATAAGTCCCATCACAACACTTACTATGAGTTGGTACTATAATTACCCAGCCTACTTTACAGATAAGAGTGTGAGGTTTAGAGAGGCTGAGTCCCTTGCTCAGTGTCTCATAGCTACTATGTGGAGGAGCTGGAAGGCTCTGATGGCTTAAGCCCATAACCACTGAATTTTTTTTTTTTTTGCTTTTTTGCTTTTTAGGGCTGCACCCACAGCATATGGAGGTTCCCAGACTAGGGGTCCAATCGGAGCTGTAGCTGCCAGCCTAAGCCACAGCAATGCCAGATCTGAGCGGCACTTCGACCTACACCACAGCTCATGGCAATGCTGGATCCTTAACCCACTGAGTGAGGTCAGGGATGGAACTCAGTCCTCATGGATGATAGTCAGGTTCGTTAACCACTGAGCCACGACGGGAACTCCTCCACTGCATTTTATTACCTGATTCCCCTACAGGCTCCCAGAGCAGTGTCCTAGAGAACCAGCAAGAACATTCTCATCTCTGGCAAAGCAGAGCTTCCCTTCATGCTCACCCCTACTTATAAATATAAACTGATTACTTTCAAAATCCATCACTTAAGCATTTTTACATTAGTTTCCCAAGAGTGTACCCCAGTGTGAATCATGACATTGAAAGAGATGAAGCTCCAACTGTAGGGCCAAACAGTGAGCTCAAGGTCAATCTCCTCCCAGAGTTCATTCAATCCTTTTAGAGCAAATGCTATAGGTCAAACTGTGGAACCAAGCATGGCCTGCAGACAGGTTTTGTTTGGCCCACTTTGTACTGCACTGGGTTAGAAATTGCTCTCTCTTGTCACCCGATTAGGTTGTGTGTAAGTGGTTCTCTGTCAAAGTCTGCAGAACATTTATTATTATTTAGAATACTGCTTCATGATTAACCTTTGGTAATTTATTGTTTTATTTAGTCACCATTTCTAGATATATAAGGTCTTCTACCTGGGGTAGGTTGTAAATGTGCATAGTGAAAATTACTTTTGAGAAATTTTTCTTTTTAGGGCTGAACCTGTAGCATATGAAAGTTCCTGGTCTAGGGGTAGAATTGGAGCTGCATTTGCAGGCCTATGCCATAGC